>NC_090929.1:445339386-446684925 GCF_040938575.1 Ambystoma mexicanum
CCCCCCTGCGCCCGGGTTCATGAATAGTTCTGCTTCTCGCGGGGAAGGGATTTCCCGAGATTTCCCCTCCCAGGTGAAGGCGAGGCCTGAGGGGTAGCTCCAGCGGTAGGCGATCTTACGTTTGCGCAGCCAGTCAGCCATGGGTTTGAGAGCTCTGCGTTTTGCCAATGTTGGTGCGCTAGGTCTTGGAAAAGGGATATCTCTGAATCCCGGAAGTGGATGTGTTCCAGGGCCCTGGCCTCTTGCATTATCTCCTCCTTGAGCTTGTAGAAGTGGACTCTGACTAGCACATCAGCTGAGTCATTAGGATTTTGTCTAGGTCTAGCCCTGTGCACTCTGTCAAGCTCCAGGGGGCGTCACCTGGGAGGGTGATAATGAAGCGGAAGAGATCGGAAACATAAGATGGGAGCACTTTCTCCGGGATTGCCAATGGAACACCCCGAATCCTGATATTGTTCAGCCTCAAGCGGTTTTCAACATCTTCTTGTTTGGCTTCGATTGCCCCGCATCTGCACTCCAGGGCCCTAATTATGTCAGCTCCTTATCCGATCTCAAAGTTCTGCTCGCAGAGAGTGGTTTCAATTTCCTCCGTTCTTGACTCAATCTCCCCCACTCTCTTATCCAGACGAGCAATTTGAGTTTTTACTTCTTCCATCCCCTTCTGGAATTCCCTGGTAAGGGCTGATAAGAGGTCATGCAAATCAGCTTTTGTGACAGATTGGGAGGCCATGGCTGTCTGGTCCTCGGGTGGGGGATTTCCCGTCCCACCCTCGTTGCGCTCGCTCTTCTTATTTTTCTCCCCCCCCGAAGGCATTGTTAGTAACGTGGAGATGTCCGTTTGCTTAGTTGTTTTGTTGGATTTGGACATCACTATGCCGAGCGACTCCGTACCCAGCGGGTAGGAGGTAGAGGCCTGTGTTGGACCGGATCCTGCGGGTCCTCCCAAGATCTATCGCTCGGCTTTGAACCTCGAGGGAGAGGGCTGGTTGGCTCGGGAGGTATGGGTCGCTCACTAGAGTCTTGTTGTAAGGGGAGTTTCTCAGAGTCAGATTCGGGCCACTGACCCGAGCTAGTCACATGAAGCTGCAGAGCGTCCAGGGGAGTTGGGTCCCACTTAGGGGCTAGGTCGGAATTTAGAAGCGGCTCGCAGCCTAGGACCCAGATAGTGATGTGCTCCGGCAGGAGCTGGATTGGCCTCGAGGGGTTGGGTCTATGGATGACTCCACAGTTCTTGGACCGCTGGGGTGGTGTCCCCTCGAGCATGGTGCGGCAGGTGCCGCCTTACCTTGTCCTGGGATAGTCGTGGGACCGAGGCCCTCCCCAGGGATGGGTTATGTGGGAGAGCGCCGTCACCATGCGGAGTTGGCCTCGGGTGGGGAGCTCTTCTTCAGTGAGGCACGCGGCACAATCCACCCCCTAGGAGGTGTGGGGCGGCCGTAGCGGGGACCCCACGGTGTTGAGGAGGCCAGATTGGCTGTAGAGTGGGGCTCTGGGGCGCCAGCCGCTGAGCCTGCCCTGGGTGCGGTCCCGCCCGCCTGCCGAGACTCTAGGGGGGCCGGTGAGGGTGTGGAGGCCCTAGGGGTGGGAACCTTGCCGAATATCCAGGAAGAAATGTTCGGGATTGATGAGGGTCCGAGGTTGCCGGAAGAGAAGGACGTGGTGGGGGACCCCCCAGGATCCTGGGGGTTTAGCCTGTATTGTCCGCCAGGGGGGCGAATTTGCTGTAGTTGCCGAGGCCAGGCTGGTTAGTGAGCCCACAGAGGGCCCGCAGAAAGCGTCCGGCTCGCTGGAAATAGCACCCGAGCCCCTGCAGCAGTAGGGCCCCAGTGATCAGGTGACCAGGGCCAGGATGCGGCTGGGCCGCTCAGGCCAGGTGGCTCAGGTCCCCCCTCTGAAGCTGTGTCTCGGAGGGTGGGGGTGTTCTTGCCTTGGGCTGGTGCAGGGCTCCTCTCTGCGGGAGGGCCCAAGGGCCTGTAGCGTTCCCAGCTGGGGGTGCCCAGGAGATACGGAGGAGGATCGAGCGTCGGCTCCTGGAGGAGTGTAGTAAGCCTGCCCCGGCTGCAGGAGAGTCGCTTCAGAGGAGGCCTCACCTCCGACGTTGAGGCCGAAATCCGTGTTCCGCCCAAGGGCCCGCAGTGTCCCCAGAAGCTCCTGCCGCGGTGTGCCGAGGTGCGCCAAGGGCTCCGGCGGGGGGACGAGGATTCCAGGAGGCGGGAGACAGGCCCACTGGGGGCGGCCCCCAGTCCGAGGCTGCTCTTCGCCGATGCGCGCCGGGGATCACTGTGTTGGTGGGGGTCCCCCGCTGCTCCCCTCGGAGGAAATTAGCACTTCTCCAGCAGCCGCTCTCGGGAGGTTTGTGCAGCGGGGGGGCTGAGAGGATGCCAGGCGCAGGGAGAGTGGAAAGCGCACCCCGCCAGTGGGTCCCCGATCCGTATGCTGTTCCGATGGAAACAGCCGATGCTCCGCTGTGCCGGGGGCAGGTTCTGGAGGCCTCAGCACCCAGCCCGGACCACAGGTTCAGCTCGGGCCGCTCTCCCAACAGCCGCGCCGGGATTAAGCAGAGTCCGCCATTTTCCTCTCGATTCTAATGCGGGATCTGCGTGCCTCTGGGATCGGAGGATCAGCCGGTAGCCCCCATGGATTCGAGTCGGGAGACTCACAAGACGTGCACCAACATCTGCGCCGCAAAGATTCACCTTTCAAGAGCTCGGGAATTCAAAATATACCCAGCATTGTGGCTGGTAGCGTGGCGCCAGCCGGTAGCTCTCACAGAGCCAAACCGACTGCCATGACTCGAAGCCACGCCCCCGGATTTGAGTTTTTGTCCGACTCGGTCCGGCTTTTGCCACATGTCCCGGGTCACTATTAAGATAGACTTGTGGGTTGTCCACGGTCTCCAGAAGTGCCCACACATGAAGTCTGACCCCAAGTGACAATGCTGTTTGAGACAGGGAAGGTGGAGATGGGCTTGACATCATATCTACTTTTACTTGTTTGGTTTCACGTTTCCTGCTCCCAATATTTCCTTCATTTTTCATTAGTCGTATGGTGTCTCAAAAACACTCAAGGAAGGCTTTATTTTTCTTCTCTTGCTTCTTTTATTAGCTCGAGGAGTGTTTTGATCATCAACCCCTTTGCCTCCTTTTCCCTTGATCTTTTTTGTCTTGCTGCTTCAATATGGGATTCGATGAAGATGAGTTTAGAGTGGATTAGGGCTTGGAGAGTCAACTGGTCCTTGAAGTTGTCATTTAAGTTTTCATACAACTTTAAAAAAGAGGTAAAGTAATCGAGATCATTGATTCAATAGTGGCCTGCAGTTGAGCAGTTTGAGCATCCCATCTGTCATTTCCCATAGCAGTTTTTATAGTGACTCTTTCACAGATATTTGATGACCGCTTCTCTGTGTCTCTCAACGCTTGGTGGCTTGACGGGTTCCAGGTTGGTTCCATATCTGAGTTTTCACTCAACTCGTCACTGTAGCTCGATGGGTGTAATCGCCACGGCTCTTGCTCCCTGGGAAGTATCACACCATTAGCCTCACTGAATATCAGTCCTGCTGGTTTCATTGATTTGTCCTTAGGATTTGGGGCTTCATCGAATTCCTGGGCACATTTCGTCTGTTTTTGTGGAAAGGGAAGGCTGGACTCTGCGTCTGTTCCTACATCCGCAATTGGTCTCTTTCCCTTCCTGTGTGAAGCGGCCATACTCAGTTGCAGAGTCACACTTGCAATGTCTTTCACAAGGCGGGCAGAGGGCAGCCAATACATTATTTTCCAGCGGGAATAGAACACCATCTGCCGGATCCCTTCTTGGTTGCATATTTGAGGTTGTAGCTTCTACTGAGAATAACGTAAGCCTCTCATTTTGGTCTTCACTAGATTCATGACCCACGCGTGCGTCTTCAGTTCAGGGGTCAGCGTGGTCTGGACCTTCAAACTTTTCACCTCAGGGGATCCTCTTTAAACTGCCAGGCCCAGCAGGGCAGCACCCTGTCGGAAACCTCCTTCAATACGTTGTTTACTATTTTCTCAGTTTCAACTAGAGTTAAGAGTCTGGGAATCCATACTAGCCAACACGTTGGCGTCTGATAAATCCAGCCATGATCTATCCTTGGATAGCTTCCCAATAACATTGCCTGTGTTGTTATCCTGCCTGCCTCCATGTTCTTTGGCAGCTTGTACTAGAGGCTGGGTGTCCCTTGGTTTAAAGTGCCATTTAATGTTCTTATATTCGGAGAAGGATTTGCTCCTTGACTTTAACGTATGGCACTCTCTCCTTTTTTCCATCATGACTTTCACGGTGGGGGAAGCGCTCATAGCTTTATTTTCTTTCAGTGTGGTGGCCGCACCTACAGGGGCTCCGTTGTTTTCGCCATGCTGTGAGATGCTAAATGGCAGCAGGGCTTCAGGATGGGCTGCCACCTCCTGAGCCATGATTCCATTGCACACACTCCCTCAGAGTAGGTTTGGTTCTTGTTCTGAGGCTTCCTTCTGGGTCTAGTGCTTATATTGGGGTTTTCTCCTACCTTGGGAGATGAGGCAAAGAGGCTGTTAGGGGGAATTCTCTGTTTAGGCTGAATTTCCCAACCTAGTGAGTCCCCCAGCAGCTTTCCTGGATTTTTGGGGTTTATTTTTTTCTCCTGCCAAGAGTGAGACTCTTTCACCCTCACTCTTGGGCATGACTTGAGAGTGTTTCTGTGACTTGCTATGTGCTTATGGGCTATTTTTTCCCCATAGGCTATCATTGGTTTTTAAATGTGTGTTACACAGCACCCTCAGCGCAGTAACACAGGGGTGTCAGAGAGACCCCCAAACATAGACTCCACACCCTGGGACTGACTACTGTCTCCCTGGGTCTGTAAAGTACCATTGAATTTACTAGTCTTAACTTAGGAACTTAACCAGTACAAACCATCATACTGTGGAAGTACTGGTAGGGGCAATTAGATTGCCCCTGAGTCTGTTGTCGAGGGGGTACTGTCCCGTCCCCCCTCGCCGAGTTTCTGGCTGGTGGCAGTGGATACCACGGAAATATTCCACCGGAATATTTCCCAATGGGATTTCCCATTGATTTTAATGCACCACTTTTTGGTGCAACGTTAAAGATACCGCCGGTTTATTTACTTAATATAAATTCACCGGTTGGGATTTTTTGCCAGAACTCGCCACCAAAATGGCGTTTAGGTTCACTTCAGTAACCCTGAACCCGAGTCGAGCCTTTGTTCCACTTTTGGCGGGCTTCTGCACAGAAGCCCTCCAAAGTGGTGCCATTCTGTCTGGGTACCACAGGGAGTGTGGGAGGGGGTTTAGACACCCTGGACTGAGTTGCCTTGCCAACTCATGTCGCACTCTGGTGTGATAGGCCCAAGTGGTGAGCCACCCCGCTCACCACTTAGCATGTTTGAGTGACAGCTAGGCTGTATGAATGGGGGTTTGCTGCATAAAAGCAGGGTTTTTGGGACTGCTTCTTCAGAAGTCGCCACAGGACCTAAGAAGCCGAAGAGGGAGAAGCCGAGCCGACCTGCCAAGACGACACCACCGGTGGAGCCCTGCGGAACCGTCTCACCACTTTTCCCAACGACAGAGGAGATCTCCCGCCTGGAGAGTCTTCTTCCCTTGACTGGTGGGGACAACCAGTTTCTGCCTTATTTTCGCCGCCCTGAAGCATCTCGTGGCTGCCTTGCCTGTGCCAAGCACCCCGGCAACCGGGATACCACTTTTTACCTCAACCGCGAAAGAGGGGTAACATCCTTTTTATCGGAAAAACTCCACGGCTGGTTTCTTCCCTGGTAGTGCAACGACCTTCAGCTTTCCTCCACAACTAGATCTTCTCCTCCTCTGGACGACGCCGCGACTTGCACCCACTATCAGGAACAACTGCCACCGCTGGAGGATCCTTTCCATTTTAAAGGTCCTGTGTTCCGCCCGGCTTCCCTTGCCACCGATTGTACGGGGTAGATTTAGCCCTCGGCTCTCGACCCTGGGTAAGCCTGGGACACCCTAACTAAACTTTTCTAAACTTGGTAAAACCTTTTCTACTCACCTGTAAAGACTTGTGACATTGTGTGATCTTGGGCATCTTTTTGCCTGGCTTTCCCTAGAGTGGGCCTGGCAACCGAACTTCCTTGCTCCTCAATAGACTGCCTTTCTACACTCACTGTGAATCTCTGAAAAGTGTTTTGCCTTGCTGTTCTCACTTCTTTTGCCTTTTCCCTCCCTTTTTAACTAACTTGTTGGAGTGCCATCTAACGTTAAGCACTCACCTCTGTTTGGAAATAAGTGGTGTTAACTTAGACTTGTCCAACAAATAACTAGGGATGTACATATAAGTAATAGTGACTGTGTTTTGACTTACTTACCTCTTCTGTGCTAGTGTAATTTATGAGTGTGTCTTTTAAATAAATAATTATATACTTTTACACCTAGCTCTGGTCAGTGTTTGCTTGTACTACTGTGCCTCTGTACCTATTATGTATGCTCTGTATACTGCCTAACTTTTCTTGAGGGAAGTCTGACTGCTCAGCCACAGCTACCAGGTAAATCTGGGTGGTACAGACTGCTACCAAGTGGGTTTACTGCCAAACACCTGTAGTCTTAAATCTTTTGCAGTGGTCCCAGAGGGAACTGCACAGGTTTCTGTCTAACACTGGTGTACAGCGGTGGGATTTGTATTGAGCATACACTTTAGTGTACTTTTGAGATACCTTAGTGCAACTAACCACAAAGCTTAAGCACAAAAAGAAAAAAAGTCATTTTCTAACCTGTCTACTATGGAAAGTTATAGTCAAGAGTCCCTTGCTACAAAAACTGCTGATTGTCTAAGACTTCTCTGTAAGCATAAGAATCTCATGACTAAAGGAAAGAAAATGGAGCTAATAGAAAGGTTGTTAGAAAACCAAAGTCTGGATGATGGTTCAGAGGAACCTAACACTGCAGCAAATGTAGAGAACAGCAATGATATTGATATTGAACAAAGTATTAATGATCTTGGATCAGAACCAGAAGAGGAAGATGAAACTATTGTAGATGTTCCCTCTAGGCCTCTGTCTGCTCTACCAGCTGTACCTACTGGGCCTTTGCCAGGTCCCACATTTGGTCCTCAGTACTATGAACTGGAGAAAATGAAACTTGAATTAGAGTACAAGAAACTTAATGCTCAAACTGACAAAGAACTAAGGCTAAGAGAAATGGAGCTCAAGTATGAGCTAGAAATGAAGAAATTGTCTGTTGAGAATGCTTCTCTCTCTGGCTCCTCTAGAAGTTCCAGTCCTAAAAGACCCCGGATGCCTAAAGAATTGATTGGTATGTATGAGCCTAAATTGGATGTGTTGGATTGGTTGTCTATGTTTGAGTATAATCATGGGCTACAGAACATCACAGGTAATGAGTTACTCACCTGGTTGTTCTCTAGGCTTCCCCCTGTTGCGACTGATGCAGTAATGGAGTTGGGGGAGGAGGATAGGAAAGAGTATGAATGTGTGAAACTAGCTTTGATAGCTAGGTTTGGGAAGACCCCTTCCCAGTATTTTAACAGGTTTAGGAGCCTCAAAAAGCATGATGGTACCCCTTGGGCTACCTGGGTATGTGAAGGGTTGAAAACCTTAGAGGGATGGATTAAGGGTTACAAAGTGAACACTTATGAAGGAATGAGAAATCTTGTAATGATGGAGTCAATTTATGATGCCTGCTCTCCTGAGCTCAGACAGCACATGGCTGACTCACGGGAATTAGATCCTAGAAAGCTAGCTAAGGCTGCTGACTTGTGGGTTGCCAACAGGGCTACTCACAAGGATTCTGGGGTAACTCAGAAGAAGGATGAGGGGAGGCAGCCTAAGAAAGACTCCAAAGAGAATTCTAATAATTCCAATTCCAAAGAGGGCCCCGAACCACACCATAAGGGTAAGCCACCTGGGAAACCACAGCAGAGTAGTATACCTTCTGGTGCCAAACCAGAAGGAGGTCAGAACAAGCCTCCATTGCAAAGGGCCTTTGGATCCTGCTATGTTTGTAAGGCTACTGACCATGTGAAAGGCGATCCCAGATGTAAGGGTAAACCTTCAGGGGTCCAGCTTGTCTCCTTAGCCTTCGCTCCAGAGGAGGAAGTCCCTATGGCAAGTGGAAACTTTCTACTACTGGCTGATGAACCCACTGGAGTCTCAGCCAGTGTTTCTTTAGTCTCTCTGGGGTTGTGGGAACAACAGAATTTAGATGTCTATAATTCTATCCCAGATAATACTAAAGAGTATTATAAGGACAGTGTCCACGTGAATGGTCAGGAGACTCCTGCCATCAGGGACACTGGGGCCAGCATAACTGTGGTGGATGAATCATTTTTCAAGGCAGAGGATGTTGCTAAGGCACCCAAATGCCTCACCAAGTTAGCTGGAGGGCCTGTGCAGATGTGTCCCCAGTTACCAGTTCTCATCCAGTGTAATTATATGGCTGTGAAGATACCTGTCAGTATACAATGTGAAGTACCAGGAAGGGTTCTGTTGGGTAATGACCTAAAAGCTCTTGGAGTTGTGTCACATACCCCCAGACCTCCTAGTAAAAGGTTACAGGAGCTCACCAAACCTGCAAGAGAGAAAACCCTGCAAGGTTTATCTCAGGAGAGGATGACAGAAATCACTCCTCTTCCACTGGAGCAACTTACTGCAGTAACTACCAGATCAGGAGCAAAGGGGCAACCCAAGACTCCTAGAAAAAAACCTACAGCAAGCACTCCAGTGCTTCCAACAAGGACTTCCCCGAGGTTGTCCAAAGTTACACCTGTAACTCCACCTCCAGCTGAGGCTGAGAGGGAGGTACAACCCTGTCTGGTTGAACTGGACTCTGAAGAAGAGCTAGTAGGAGGCCCAGAACTTATTGGAGACCTGGACCCGGCTGACCATCCTGAGCTGCAGTCTTTACTGGCAGAAGGTGGACCCAGCAGGTCAGCTTTTCGTAAGGGACAAAGAGAATGTCCAACTCTGGAGGGCCTTCGCCAACAGGCAGCTTCTCAGGCTGATGGGCAAGAGCCTGGGAAGTATAGGTTACACTGGGAAGATGGCCTCTTCTACAGTGAACCAACTGAATCTGAACCTGGAGCCTACCAACGCCTGGTAGTGCCCCCAGGAGAACAGACAACAGTTCTTGCAACTAGCCCACAAGATTCCTTTGGCTGGTCACTTGAGTTTCAAGAAGACCAAGGAAAGGCTCTCTCTCTACTTTTATTGGCCAAAGATGGGGGCTGAAGTAGATAGATATTGCAGGAGCTGCCACACCTGCCAGACTTGTTGGTTCCAAGAATGTGGCACCTTTAGTGCCTCTCCCAGTTGTGGGAGTCCCATTTGAGAGGGTAGGGATTGACATTGTTGGTCCCCTTGATCCCCCAACCTCCTCAGGCAACAGGTTTATCCTTGTTGTAGTAGACCATGCTACTAGGTACCCTGAGGCAATTCCTATGATGACTGTTACAGCTACGGCTGTAGCTAAGGCCCTCCTCGGTATTTTTACCAGGGTTGGGTTACCTAAGGAGGTGATCTCTGACAGGGGGTCAAATTTTATGTCCCACTACATGAAAGCCATGTGGAAAACCTGCGGAGTTACCTACAAGTTCTCAACCGCATACCACCCGCAGACAAACGGGTTGGTAGAAAGGTTTAACAGAACCACGAAGAGCATGATAGGTGCTTTAGAAGAACCCCTTAAAAAGAAGTGGGACCTTCTACTGCCATGCCATCTCTTTGCTTATAGAGAAGTCCCTCAGGAGGGAGTAGGTTACTCTCCCTTTGAACTTCTCTATGGCCATCCAGTCAGAGGCCCCTTGGCCCTGATTAAGGAGGGGTTGGAGAGTGCTCCTTCCCCCAAGCCAGTCAGAGTGACTGACTATGTGATAGGTCTCCGAAGGAGAATGTCACACATGATGGCAGAAGAAAGTGACAACTTGAAAGCTGGACAAGCTCTGATCAAACATTGGCATGATCAGAAGGCTAACATGGTTGAGATTACTCAAGACCAGCTAGTTCTGGTTATGCTTCCAACAAGGCAGAGGACCTTGCAAGACAAATGGATGGGACCCTTCAAGGTTGTGGGAAAACTTGGAGAGGTCAACTATCTGGTGGATCTGGGCAAACCCAGGGAAGCTCCCACAGTCTTCCACACCAACCGCCTCAAAGCCTATGTCTCTAGACCAGAAGTAGGAGCCTTGCTTCTAGCTTCATCAGAAGAGGAGGAGGAGAGTGAAGCTCTACCTGACCTCCTGAGAGGCTTACCTTTGGACGAAAAGGTTGAAGGAGTTAATCTCTCTTCAGATCTGACCCCTGAGCAACAGGAGGAGTGCAAAGCTATGTTAAATCAGTTTGCCCCCCTGTTCTCACTTTCACCAGGCTTGACCCCTTGGGGACGGCATGATATACTCACTGGTGACTGTCTGCCAGTCAAAAGCAGAGGATACAGAATGTCAGAACATGTCAGAACCCACATCAAAGGTGAGGTCAAGAAGATGCTTCATCTCGGGGTAATAGAGCCCTCTACTAGTCCATGGTCTAGCCCAGTGGTGTTAGTACCAAAGGCAGGATCCAAAGAGTTGAGATTCTGCGTGGACTATAGAGCTCTTAATGCAGTCACCAAGACTGATGCCCACCCTTTGCCAAGGACAGATGAGTTGGTGGATAAACTTGTGCAGCCAAATACCTCAGCACACTGGACCTTACGTCAGGCTATTGGCAAATAGCCCTGACAGACCATGCCAAGGAGAAAACTGCATTTCTACCCCAGTTGGCCTATACCAATTCAAGGTTATGCCTGTTGGACTAAAAAATGCACCTGCAACATTCCAAAGGATGGTGAAGCAAGTTCTAGCTGGGATGGAGGACTTCTGCATGGCATACTTGGATGACATTGCAGTCTTCAGCCACTCCTGGGAGGACCATGTGAACCACTTAGGACATGTTTTGCAGGCCCTTGAGCAGGCAATCTGACCATAAAGGCAAGCAAATGCCAAATTGGACAGAGTAAAGTGGTCTACCTTGGACATGAGGTAGGAGGTGGTGAGATAAGGCCTTTGCTCAGCAAGATTGAAGCTGTGCAAAATTGGACAACTCCTATTACTCAAACCCAGGTGAGAGCCTTCTTAGGCCTCACTGGGTACTACAGGAATTTCATTGAGAACTATGGGACCATAGCTTCTCCTCTGAATGTGATATCCTCTCCAAAATTCCCTAAGAAGGTCAAATGGAATGAGGAATGCAATCAGGCCTTTGAAAACCTGAGGAAAGCTCTTTGCCAAGCTCCAGTACTCCGAGCTCCTGACTACCACCAAACTTTCATTGTACACACTGATGCTTCCAATGTAGGTATAGGTGCAGTTCTTAGCCAACTGGATGAGAAGGGTAGGGAACACCCCATTTGCTTCATCAGTAGAAAACTGAAGGATCCTGAAACAAGGTGGGCAACAATGGAAAGAGAATGCTTTGCTATTGTGTGGGCACTGAAGAAGTTTAGGCTATACTTGTATGGTTCTACCTTTGTCATTCAGACTGACCACCAACCCTTGAGATGGTTAATGCAAATGAAAGGGGAGAATCCAAAACTATTGAGATGGTCAATCTGCCTCCAGGGGTTTGATTTCACCATTGAGCACAGGGCAGGGTGTCACCATCAAAATGCTGATGGACTCTCTAGGATGTATGTCATCGACTAGAGGTATGAGGTTCATCCAGGAGTGGATTAAATCCTCCTGTCCCTTAGTCTGGGGGGGGGGCGAGTGTTAGGGAGAATTCTCTGTTTAGGCTGAATTTCCCAACCTAGTGAGTCCCCCAGCAGCTTTGCTGGATTTTTGGGGTTTATTTTTTTCTCCTGCCAAGAGTGAGACTCTTTCACCCTCACTCTTGGGCATGACTTGAGAGTGTTTCTGTGACTTGCTATGTGCTTATGGGCTATGGGGTATTTTTTCCCCATAGGCTATCATTGGTTTTTAAATATGTGTTACACAGCACCCTCAGTGCAGTAACACAGGGGTGTCATAGAGACCCCCAAACATAGACGCCACACCCTGGGACTGGCTACTGTCTCCGTGGGTCTGTAAAGTCACCATTGACTTTACTAGTCTTAACTTAGGAACTTAACCAGTACAAACCATCATACTGTGGAAGTACTGGTAGGGGCAATTAGATTGCCCCTGAGTCTGTTGTCTGAGGGGGTACTGTCCCGTCCCCCCTCGCCGAGTTTCTGGCTGGTGGCAGTGGATACCACGGAAATGTTCCACCGGAATATTTCCCAATGGGATTTCCCATTGATTTTAATGCACCACTTTTTGGTGCAACGTTAAAGATACCGCCGGTTTATTTACTTAATATAAATTCACCGGTTGGGATTTTTTGCCAGAACTCGCCGCCAAAATGGCGTCTAGGTTCACTTCAGTAACCCTGAACCCGAGTCGAGCCTTTGTTCCACTTTTGGCGGGCTTCTGCACAGAAGCCCTCCAAAGTGGTGCCATTCTGTCTGGGTACCACAGGGGGTGTGGGAGGGGGTTTAGACACCCTGGACTGAGTTGCCTTGCCAACCCATGTCGCACTCTGGTGTGATTGGCCCAAGTGGTGAGCCACCCCGCTCACCACTTAGCATGTTTGAGTGACAGCTAGGCTGTATGAATGGGGGTTTGCTGCATAAAAGCAGAGTTTTTGGGACTGGTTCTTCAGAAGTCGCCACAGGACCTAAGAAGCCGAAGAGGGAGAAGCCGAGCCGACCTGCCAAGACAACACCACCGGTGGAGCCCTGCGGAACCGTCTCACCACTTTTCCCAACGACAGAGATCATCTCCCGCCTGGAGAGTCTTCTTCCCTTGACTGGTGGGGACAACCAGTTTCTGCCTTCTTTTCACCGCCCTGAAGCATCTTGTGGCTGCCTTGCCTGTGCCAAGCACCCCGGCAACTGGGATACCACTTTTTACCCCAACCGCGAAAGAGGGGTAACATCCTTTTTACCGGAAAAACTCCACGGCTGGTTTCTTCCCTGGTAGTGCAACGACCTTCAGCTTTCCTCCATGACGAGATCTTCTCCTCCTCTGGACGACGCCGTGACTTGCACCCACTACCAGGAACAACTGCCACCGCTGGAGGATCCTTTCCATTTTAAAGGTACCGTGTTCCGCCCGGCTTCCCTTGCCACCGATTGTACGGGGTAGATTTAGCCCTCGGCTCTCGACCCTGGGTAAGCCTGGGACACCGTAACTAAACTTTTCTAAACTTGGTAAAACCTTTTCTACTCACCTGTAAAGACTTGTGACATTGTGTGATCTTGGGCATCTTTTTGCCTGGCTTTCCCTAGAGTGGGCCTGGCAACCGAACTTCCTTGCTCCTCAATAGACTGCCTTTCTACACTCACTGTGAGTCTCTGAAAAGTGTTTTGCTTTGCTGTTTTCACTTCTTTTGCCTTTTCCCTCCCTTTTTAACTAACTTGTTGGAGTGCCATCTAATGTTAAGCGCTCACCTCTGTTTGGAAATAAGTGGTGTTAACTTAGACTTGCCCAACAAATAACTAGGGATGTACATATAAGTAATAGTGACTGTGTTTTGACTTACTTACCTCTTCTGTGCTAGTGTAATTTATGAGTGTGTCTTTTAAATAAATAATTATATACTTTTACACCTAGCTCTGGTCAGTGTTTGCTTGTACTACTGTGCCTCTGTACCTATTATGTATGCTCTGTATACTGCCTAACTTTTCTTGAGGGAAGTCTGACTGCTCAGCCACAGCTACCAGGTAAATCTGGGTGGTACAGACTGCTACCAAGTGGGTTTACTGCCAAACACCTGTAGTCTTAAATCTTTTGCAGTGGTCCCAGAGGGAACTGCACAGGTTTCTGTCTAACACTGGTGTACAGCGGTGGGATTTGTATTGAGCATACACTTTAGTGTACTTTTGAGATACCTTAGTGCAACTAACCACAAAGCTTAAGCACAAAAAGAAAAAAAGTCATTTTCTAACCTGTCTACTATGGAAAGTTATAGTCAAGAGTCCCTTGCTACAAAAACTGCTGATTGTCTAAGACTTCTCTGTAAGCATAAGAATCTCATGACTAAAGGAAAGAAAATGGAGCTAATAGAAAGGTTGTTAGAAAACCAAAGTCTGGATGATGGTTCAGAGGAACCTAACACTGCAGCAAATGTAGAGAACAGCAATGATATTGATATTGAACAAAGTATTAATGATCTTGGATCAGAACCAGAAGAGGAAGATGAAACTATTGTAGATGTTCCCTCTAGGCCTCTGTCTGCTCTACCAGCTGTACCTACTGGGCCTTTGCCAGGTCCCACATTTGGTCCTCAGTACTATGAACTGGAGAAAATGAAACTTGAATTAGAGTACAAGAAACTTAATGCTCAAACTGACAAAGAACTAAGGCTAAGAGAAATGGAGCTCAAGTATGAGCTAGAAATGAAGAAATTGTCTGTTGAGAATGCTTCTCTCTCTGGCTCCTCTAGAAGTTCCAGTCCTAAAAGACCCCGGATGCCTAAAGAATTGATTGGTATGTATGAGCCTAAATTGGATGTGTTGGATTGGTTGTCTATGTTTGAGTATAATCATGGGCTACAGAACATCACAGGTAATGAGTTACTCACCTGGTTGTTCTCTAGGCTTCCCCCTGTTGCGACTGATGCAGTAATGGAGTTGGGGGAGGAGGATAGGAAAGAGTATGAATGTGTGAAACTAGCTTTGATAGCTAGGTTTGGGAAGACCCCTTCCCAGTATTTTAACAGGTTTAGGAGCCTCAAAAAGCATGATGGTACCCCTTGGGCTACCTGGGTATGTGAAGGGTTGAAAACCTTAGAGGGATGGATTAAGGGTTACAAAGTGAACACTTATGAAGGAATGAGAAATCTTGTAATGATGGAGTCAATTTATGATGCCTGCTCTCCTGAGCTCAGACAGCACATGGCTGACTCACGGGAATTAGATCCTAGAAAGCTAGCTAAGGCTGCTGACTTGTGGGTTGCCAACAGGGCTACTCACAAGGATTCTGGGGTAACTCAGAAGAAGGATGAGGGGAGGCAGCCTAAGAAAGACTCCAAAGAGAATTCTAATAATTCCAATTCCAAAGAGGGCCCCGAACCACACCATAAGGGTAAGCCACCTGGGAAACCACAGCAGAGTAGTATACCTTCTGGTGCCAAACCAGAAGGAGGTCAGAACAAGCCTCCATTGCAAAGGGCCTTTGGATCCTGCTATGTTTGTAAGGCTACTGACCATGTGAAAGGCGATCCCAGATGTAAGGGTAAACCTTCAGGGGTCCAGCTTGTCTCCTTAGCCTTCGCTCCAGAGGAGGAAGTCCCTATGGCAAGTGGAAACTTTCTACTACTGGCTGATGAACCCACTGGAGTCTCAGCCAGTGTTTCTTTAGTCTCTCTGGGGTTGTGGGAACAACAGAATTTAGATGTCTATAATTCTATCCCAGATAATACTAAAGAGTATTATAAGGACAGTGTCCACGTGAATGGTCAGGAGACTCCTGCCATCAGGGACACTGGGGCCAGCATAACTGTGGTGGATGAATCATTTTTCAAGGCAGAGGATGTTGCTAAGGCACCCAAATGCCTCACCAAGTTAGCTGGAGGGCCTGTGCAGATGTGTCCCCAGTTACCAGTTCTCATCCAGTGTAATTATATGGCTGTGAAGATACCTGTCAGTATACAATGTGAAGTACCAGGAAGGGTTCTGTTGGGTAATGACCTAAAAGCTCTTGGAGTTGTGTCACATACCCCCAGACCTCCTAGTAAAAGGTTACAGGAGCTCACCAAACCTGCAAGAGAGAAAACCCTGCAAGGTTTATCTCAGGAGAGGATGACAGAAATCACTCCTCTTCCACTGGAGCAACTTACTGCAGTAACTACCAGATCAGGAGCAAAGGGGCAACCCAAGACTCCTAGAAAAAAACCTACAGCAAGCACTCCAGTGCTTCCAACAAGGACTTCCCCGAGGTTGTCCAAAGTTACACCTGTAACTCCACCTCCAGCTGAGGCTGAGAGGGAGGTACAACCCTGTCTGGTTGAACTGGACTCTGAAGAAGAGCTAGTAGGAGGCCCAGAACTTATTGGAGACCTGGACCCGGCTGACCATCCTGAGCTGCAGTCTTTACTGGCAGAAGGTGGACCCAGCAGGTCAGCTTTTCGTAAGGGACAAAGAGAATGTCCAACTCTGGAGGGCCTTCGCCAACAGGCAGCTTCTCAGGCTGATGGGCAAGAGCCTGGGAAGTATAGGTTACACTGGGAAGATGGCCTCTTCTACAGTGAACCAACTGAATCTGAACCTGGAGCCTACCAACGCCTGGTAGTGCCCCCAGGAGAACAGACAACAGTTCTTGCAACTAGCCCACAAGATTCCTTTGGCTGGTCACTTGAGTTTCAAGAAGACCAAGGAAAGGCTCTCTCTCTACTTTTATTGGCCAAAGATGGGGGCTGAAGTAGATAGATATTGCAGGAGCTGCCACACCTGCCAGACTTGTTGGTTCCAAGAATGTGGCACCTTTAGTGCCTCTCCCAGTTGTGGGAGTCCCATTTGAGAGGGTAGGGATTGACATTGTTGGTCCCCTTGATCCCCCAACCTCCTCAGGCAACAGGTTTATCCTTGTTGTAGTAGACCATGCTACTAGGTACCCTGAGGCAATTCCTATGATGACTGTTACAGCTACGGCTGTAGCTAAGGCCCTCCTCGGTATTTTTACCAGGGTTGGGTTACCTAAGGAGGTGATCTCTGACAGGGGGTCAAATTTTATGTCCCACTACATGAAAGCCATGTGGAAAACCTGCGGAGTTACCTACAAGTTCTCAACCGCATACCACCCGCAGACAAACGGGTTGGTAGAAAGGTTTAACAGAACCACGAAGAGCATGATAGGTGCTTTAGAAGAACCCCTTAAAAAGAAGTGGGACCTTCTACTGCCATGCCATCTCTTTGCTTATAGAGAAGTCCCTCAGGAGGGAGTAGGTTACTCTCCCTTTGAACTTCTCTATGGCCATCCAGTCAGAGGCCCCTTGGCCCTGATTAAGGAGGGGTTGGAGAGTGCTCCTTCCCCCAAGCCAGTCAGAGTGACTGACTATGTGATAGGTCTCCGAAGGAGAATGTCACACATGATGGCAGAAGAAAGTGACAACTTGAAAGCTGGACAAGCTCTGATCAAACATTGGCATGATCAGAAGGCTAACATGGTTGAGATTACTCAAGACCAGCTAGTTCTGGTTATGCTTCCAACAAGGCAGAGGACCTTGCAAGACAAATGGATGGGACCCTTCAAGGTTGTGGGAAAACTTGGAGAGGTCAACTATCTGGTGGATCTGGGCAAACCCAGGGAAGCTCCCACAGTCTTCCACACCAACCGCCTCAAAGCCTATGTCTCTAGACCAGAAGTAGGAGCCTTGCTTCTAGCTTCATCAGAAGAGGAGGAGGAGAGTGAAGCTCTACCTGACCTCCTGAGAGGCTTACCTTTGGACGAAAAGGTTGAAGGAGTTAATCTCTCTTCAGATCTGACCCCTGAGCAACAGGAGGAGTGCAAAGCTATGTTAAATCAGTTTGCCCCCCTGTTCTCACTTTCACCAGGCTTGACCCCTTGGGGACGGCATGATATACTCACTGGTGACTGTCTGCCAGTCAAAAGCAGAGGATACAGAATGTCAGAACATGTCAGAACCCACATCAAAGGTGAGGTCAAGAAGATGCTTCATCTCGGGGTAATAGAGCCCTCTACTAGTCCATGGTCTAGCCCAGTGGTGTTAGTACCAAAGGCAGGATCCAAAGAGTTGAGATTCTGCGTGGACTATAGAGCTCTTAATGCAGTCACCAAGACTGATGCCCACCCTTTGCCAAGGACAGATGAGTTGGTGGATAAACTTGTGCAGCCAAATACCTCAGCACACTGGACCTTACGTCAGGCTATTGGCAAATAGCCCTGACAGACCATGCCAAGGAGAAAACTGCATTTCTACCCCAGTTGGCCTATACCAATTCAAGGTTATGCCTGTTGGACTAAAAAATGCACCTGCAACATTCCAAAGGATGGTGAAGCAAGTTCTAGCTGGGATGGAGGACTTCTGCATGGCATACTTGGATGACATTGCAGTCTTCAGCCACTCCTGGGAGGACCATGTGAACCACTTAGGACATGTTTTGCAGGCCCTTGAGCAGGCAATCTGACCATAAAGGCAAGCAAATGCCAAATTGGACAGAGTAAAGTGGTCTACCTTGGACATGAGGTAGGAGGTGGTGAGATAAGGCCTTTGCTCAGCAAGATTGAAGCTGTGCAAAATTGGACAACTCCTATTACTCAAACCCAGGTGAGAGCCTTCTTAGGCCTCACTGGGTACTACAGGAATTTCATTGAGAACTATGGGACCATAGCTTCTCCTCTGAATGTGATATCCTCTCCAAAATTCCCTAAGAAGGTCAAATGGAATGAGGAATGCAATCAGGCCTTTGAAAACCTGAGGAAAGCTCTTTGCCAAGCTCCAGTACTCCGAGCTCCTGACTACCACCAAACTTTCATTGTACACACTGATGCTTCCAATGTAGGTATAGGTGCAGTTCTTAGCCAACTGGATGAGAAGGGTAGGGAACACCCCATTTGCTTCATCAGTAGAAAACTGAAGGATCCTGAAACAAGGTGGGCAACAATGGAAAGAGAATGCTTTGCTATTGTGTGGGCACTGAAGAAGTTTAGGCTATACTTGTATGGTTCTACCTTTGTCATTCAGACTGACCACCAACCCTTGAGATGGTTAATGCAAATGAAAGGGGAGAATCCAAAACTATTGAGATGGTCAATCTGCCTCCAGGGGTTTGATTTCACCATTGAGCACAGGGCAGGGTGTCACCATCAAAATGCTGATGGACTCTCTAGGATGTATGTCATCGACTAGAGGTATGAGGTTCATCCAGGAGTGGATTAAATCCTCCTGTCCCTTAGTCTGGGGGGGGGGCGAGTGTTAGGGAGAATTCTCTGTTTAGGCTGAATTTCCCAACCTAGTGAGTCCCCCAGCAGCTTTGCTGGATTTTTGGGGTTTATTTTTTTCTCCTGCCAAGAGTGAGACTCTTTCACCCTCACTCTTGGGCATGACTTGAGAGTGTTTCTGTGACTTGCTATGTGCTTATGGGCTATGGGGTATTTTTTCCCCATAGGCTATCATTGGTTTTTAAATATGTGTTACACAGCACCCTCAGTGCAGTAACACAGGGGTGTCATAGAGACCCCCAAACATAGACGCCA
The DNA here is from genome assembly GCF_040938575.1 of Ambystoma mexicanum. Lineage (NCBI taxonomy): Eukaryota > Metazoa > Chordata > Amphibia > Caudata > Ambystomatidae > Ambystoma > Ambystoma mexicanum. The sequence goes on from NC_090929.1 coordinate 445,358,623, forward strand.
CACCCTGGGACTGGCTACTGTCTCCGTGGGTCTGTAAAGTCACCATTGACTTTACTAGTCTTAACTTAGGAACTTAACCAGTACAAACCATCATACTGTGGAAGTACTGGTAGGGGCAATTAGATTGCCCCTGAGTCTGTTGTCTGAGGGGGTACTGTCCCGTCCCCCCTCGCCGAGTTTCTGGCTGGTGGCAGTGGATACCACGGAAATGTTCCACCGGAATATTTCCCAATGGGATTTCCCATTGATTTTAATGCACCACTTTTTGGTGCAACGTTAAAGATACCGCCGGTTTATTTACTTAATATAAATTCACCGGTTGGGATTTTTTGCCAGAACTCGCCGCCAAAATGGCGTCTAGGTTCACTTCAGTAACCCTGAACCCGAGTCGAGCCTTTGTTCCACTTTTGGCGGGCTTCTGCACAGAAGCCCTCCAAAGTGGTGCCATTCTGTCTGGGTACCACAGGGGGTGTGGGAGGGGGTTTAGACACCCTGGACTGAGTTGCCTTGCCAACCCATGTCGCACTCTGGTGTGATTGGCCCAAGTGGTGAGCCACCCCGCTCACCACTTAGCATGTTTGAGTGACAGCTAGGCTGTATGAATGGGGGTTTGCTGCATAAAAGCAGAGTTTTTGGGACTGGTTCTTCAGAAGTCGCCACAGGACCTAAGAAGCCGAAGAGGGAGAAGCCGAGCCGACCTGCCAAGACAACACCACCGGTGGAGCCCTGCGGAACCGTCTCACCACTTTTCCCAACGACAGAGATCATCTCCCGCCTGGAGAGTCTTCTTCCCTTGACTGGTGGGGACAACCAGTTTCTGCCTTCTTTTCACCGCCCTGAAGCATCTTGTGGCTGCCTTGCCTGTGCCAAGCACCCCGGCAACTGGGATACCACTTTTTACCCCAACCGCGAAAGAGGGGTAACATCCTTTTTACCGGAAAAACTCCACGGCTGGTTTCTTCCCTGGTAGTGCAACGACCTTCAGCTTTCCTCCATGACGAGATCTTCTCCTCCTCTGGACGACGCCGTGACTTGCACCCACTACCAGGAACAACTGCCACCGCTGGAGGATCCTTTCCATTTTAAAGGTACCGTGTTCCGCCCGGCTTCCCTTGCCACCGATTGTACGGGGTAGATTTAGCCCTCGGCTCTCGACCCTGGGTAAGCCTGGGACACCGTAACTAAACTTTTCTAAACTTGGTAAAACCTTTTCTACTCACCTGTAAAGACTTGTGACATTGTGTGATCTTGGGCATCTTTTTGCCTGGCTTTCCCTAGAGTGGGCCTGGCAACCGAACTTCCTTGCTCCTCAATAGACTGCCTTTCTACACTCACTGTGAGTCTCTGAAAAGTGTTTTGCTTTGCTGTTTTCACTTCTTTTGCCTTTTCCCTCCCTTTTTAACTAACTTGTTGGAGTGCCATCTAATGTTAAGCGCTCACCTCTGTTTGGAAATAAGTGGTGTTAACTTAGACTTGCCCAACAAATAACTAGGGATGTACATATAAGTAATAGTGACTGTGTTTTTACTTACTTACCTCTTCTGTGCTAGTGTAATTTATGAGTGTGTCTTTTAAATAAATAATTATATACTTTTACACCTAGCTCTGGTCAGTGTTTGCTTGTACTACTGTGCCTCTGTACCTATTATGTATGCTCTGTATACTGCCTAACTCTTCTTGAGGGAAGTCTGACTGCTCAGCCACAGCTACCAGGTAAATCTGGGTGGTACAGACTGCTACCAAGTCGGTTTACTGCCAAACACCTGTAGTCTTAAATCTTTTGCAGTGGTCCCAGAGGGAACTGCACAGGTTTCTGTCTAACAGAGGCTACCTCGTTAGTCGGTAGTCCACTGAAGATCTCCATTGTGTCAGTATCAAAATGACTGCAGGAATGCGGGTTTTGTGGGTTGGGTCGAACTTCCTCATAGTTCACCCACTGAGGCGACATGACAGATGGTCAAGAAAAGAATCACAAGTCGCTCGCAGCATGGAATTCCTGCTGGCGCCCCCGATTGGTGTCGAGCCCCATGTTAGGGTTTGTTATAGGTGAAGGTGAGGGGAGATCACAAGCTCATCTGAGGCTATAGTGACTGGAATTATAGCGATGGATTCGGGCAGGTAGACAAGATACTCCGCTCCCCCCAATACCTCCATTCATCAATGTTCTTACTTGACTGCAGGTCCTCTCCAGTACTTGCCGCACTCCGAAATTGCAAAGCTGCATCCCCTCCATGAACTCTCCGCGCACACTCTGTAAACACTCTGCGACGCTCCGCATCGGGAGTAAGGTATTTGAAGTGGAAGCTCCTCCTTTAGGGAAATGGACAAAAGACTTTCTGCAGCGCTTCTCCACCAAAATGCAGCAAAGCACGGCCAAGCAGAGACAAGCCCACACTCTGCAAACACTCTGCGACGCTCTGCGTTGGGAGTGAGGTTTTTGAACTGGAAGTTCCTCCTTCCGGGAAATGGACAACAAACTTTCTGCAGTGCTTCTCCACCAAAACACAGCACAGCACGGCCAAGCAGAGACAAGCCCACACTCTGGAAACACTCTGTGATGCTCTGCATCGGGAGTGAGGTATTTGAAGTGGAAGCTGCTCCTTCAGGGAAATTGACAACAGACGTTCTGCAGCACTTCTCCACCAAAACGCAGTACAGCACGGCCAAGCAGAGACAAGCCCACATTCTGCAAACACTCAAATATATTCAACGGTCGGCAGACCGCACAGGGACCAGTAAAAAGACAGAAAGCTCTCTATCCAGAAGGTGGAAATCTCCCGACACCAGCCGGAAAAGATCATTTAGCAGGAGTCAAGGGTCTCTGCAACGAGCCAGGCAGCAGTCTGACAGAAGGGAAGAGCATCATAGAGCATCCATGGCCAAGGAGTCAAGGAGCAGGTTGACGCATCAAAAAGTGAGATACATCACCACCTCACCCAGATACTACATTGACTCTGGCTCATCCTCATGCAGTGGTGATCACAAGCGAGGATATGTCGATGCCGTTGGGAACAAAATGGCAGCCGAATATAGCCCAAAATGATTGCGTCTGGCAGGTGGGAACGCTGAGAGAATTCCTGATTGACACTGGGGCCACTGTAAATGTGGTGAATGAAGACACATTTCAAGGGCTCAAAGGCATTGGGTCCCTGCAACCGGCTGGCATAAACATATACCCATATGGAACCAACATGCCTTTAGAATGCAAATGCATGATCAAGGCCACTTGCTCGTACAACGATAAATCAGCAGAATTGGCCACATACATGGTAAAAGGGGAGGTACTTGGAGGAAGTATTCTCAGCTTTAAATCAGCCATGCAAATGGGGTTAGTTCACATAATGTACCAAATAATGTTAGCATATACTGCCAACCCCAAGGACATGATCATTAAAATATTGCCATCACTCTTCAAGGGCCTACGAAGACTCAAAGGAAAAAAGGAAAAGAAATCAAGCTACATATTAATCCAGACATCAAACCCTTTGCACAGCACTATCGGGGGATTCCCCTAAACATTCAGAAGCAAGTGGAAGATGAAATTCAATCATTGTTAAGTCAAGACATCATTGAACATGCAACAGGGCCCACACCATGGGTCTCCCCCATTGTCGAGGTGCCCAAGAAGGAAGCTAGGGGAAGAATTTGAATCTGTGTAGACATGAGGGCACCAAATAAGGCCATTGAAAGAGAGAGACACTTATCCCCAAGAATGACTCACTTGATGCATCTGCTGCATGGCTCCAAAGTCTTTTCTAAATTATATTTAAACAAAGGGTACCATCAACTTGAACTACATTCAGAGTCCCGATATATTACTACCTTTACAACCCATCCAGGGTTATTTCAATATAAAAGGCTTTGAAGTCTCATCTGCAGCTGAGATTGTTCAAAATGAGATACATCAAATAATCTGGCACATTACTCAATGTCTAAACTACAGTGATGACATTCTCGTATTTGGGTCCCCACAGGAGGCTCATGATGACACTGTGTCTAGTATGCATGGCACTGGAGGATGCAAATTTGACCCTAAATGCAACAAAATGTGAGTTAAGCAAGTCAACATGGAAATTCTTTGGTCATATATTTTTGAGTGATGGCCTGCAACCTGACCAGACAGGGTACAAGCTCCCATTGCCATGCCAATGCCCACATCGATGTCTGCGGTACAATAGTTTCTGGGCATGGCCACTTACCACACAAGATACATTCAAGACTTTGTGTCAGTGAGCACCCCACTGTGCCTTCTCACTGGAAAAGGACACGTGTTCATGTGGTCAAAAGAGTGCGATGAATCGTTCAAGGAAACTAAATCACAAATTTCATCTGCATCCTGCAAGGCCTACTACGATCCTGACTTAGAGACGGAGCTCACCGTTGACGCTGGCCCAGTTGGCTTAGGAGCCATTCCGGCTCATTTCAAACCAGGCTCCTCCTCACCACACCGGATGGTAGCATATGGCAGCCAAAGTCTATCAACCACAGAATGCACATACTCTCAACAAGAAAAAGAAAGCCTAGCAGTGGTCTGGGCATGTGAAATTTAGCATTTGTTCTTGTTTGTGAAAAGGTTTACTATCATCACGCCTCATCAAGTGCTTGTGACCATCTACGGCAAGCCGAATGCCAAATGACTCTGCGCATTGCGCGGTGGGGGCTTCGGATAGAAGAATACTCATTCGACATTATTCACTGCTCCAGGAAAGACCGCAATCTGCCGATTTTCCTATCCAGATCTCCTTTTGCCCGCAAAGGAAGAAACACAGTCAGCAAAGCCAGATTGATACATCCATTACATTGTAGACAGTGCACTCCCCAAGTCATTGACTATACCTGAACTTGTACAAGGAATACATCAAGATCCAGTACTAGTGCAGATCAAAGACAAGATGACATCAGGAAGGTGGCATGAGTCACAGAAATATGATGGTACACTGTCAAAGGCATTCTGTCTACTCAGGAATATGCTGTCCGTCAATCAGCAAGGCTTACTGCTGAAGGAGTACCGAATCATCATCCCCGAGGCACTACAGGATCGGATAATCATCCTGGCCCAATGGGGCATCGAGGAATCGTGTCTACCAAGCGGCAACATAGAACAAAAGTATGGTTCCCCAAATGGACAGCAACATACAACAGGCTCTTGAAACCTTTGCAAGTGTCGTATGCAAGGCACTTTTCCAGAACCGTTGAAGATGCCACTATGCCACTAAGAATGTGGGATGAAGTAGCCGTTGACATGTTTGGGTCACTAACACATGGGAAACATGTACTAGTTGTCATGGACAAGATGTCTAGGATCCCTGAAATACACTTGATCCATTCAACAACTGCACAAGCGGTCGATAAAATATTTGCAGACTATGACATTCCAACAACAGTGAAGTCGGACAATGGCCCAACTTTCAGTGGACATGAATTTGCAATGTTTGCTGAGTACCTAGGGTTTTAGCATTGAAAAATTACACCCCTTTTCCCTCAGGCCAATGTTACTGTTGAACGCTTTATGTCTAATGTAAAACGCACGCTTCAAGCGTGCTCCATCACAAAAGGATTGTTCATGCAAGCCATCTGCACTCTACTAAGAGACTATCGAAACACCCCGCACAGCTCAGAGGGAGTCTGCCCTTCAGAGCTGATGTCTGGAAGGATAACAAAAATGACACTTCTGCAGTCTGCAAGGACAGTGTCCAGTTCGGACACGGAATCAAAGGCCTGAATGAAGGACGATGCGAGCAAGACAAAGATGAAGAATTATGCAGACAAAAGAAGAAGGGTCAGAGAGTCGGAGCTATGGGTAGGAGCCTCGGTACTGGTGCGCTAACCTCAAGGGTCTAAGGAAACATCTGCTTTTGATCCCAAGCCGCTGACTGTGAGCGACATCAAAGGCTCTACGGTGTCAGCTGAAGGCACTGGTCGAAGTGTTACCAGAAACTCTTCGTTAGAAATCTGGGAGATGACACGCGGGGTGAGGAAGAGTTCGCCAGTACAGTGAGTTCACCCGAAAGCTGTTCTGATTATATGGACACTGATGATAGTTGCAGTGAGGGTGAAGACCGTATTCTGGTGACTTGAAGTCCGTCAAGAAGTGTTGTTTGGAAACCCATAAAATGGAGTGAGGAGATGGAGTGAAACAGCCATGTGTTATGTTATGTGGGGGGCAGGTGTAATGGCCTATGTTTAATGGGGACTCTGCTTTGTCCCATTTACATGTTGTTGTTAGCTGAAGCCACGTGTACATGTCACGTTCAGGGGTGGGATTTTTGGGGCAACCACGCAGTTTATATTTGGAGGATAAAGAGGCAACATCTTCCATGCGTGTTCCGTGCTTTTTTGAAAGGCCTTAGCCTAGGAGACACAAACATAACAGGATGGTATTACAATTTTTGCCTTCAACGTTTGGGTGGAGGTAAAAATTGGCAGAAACCAATGTGAATTTACTGCATGCAGTATTGTGCCATGGAGCGCCGCATTACGTAAATACCTCTTGACATATGGGGCCTCATTATGAGTATGGTGTTAAAGGTAAAAGAGTGTGGTATTTCAAATGTCTACTATTTTTTAACTCCCACCTCATTATAAGCGTGGATCACATGAGATATTTACTACATGCTGTGTTTTAAATACCGCCTGTTTTTAACTATATTGCCAAACTCATGAGGAGTTCGTCATTACCAACAGACCTGTGCCCATGGAGATCTGCACAAACAGGGACATGCCCAGAATAAAGGGGGCAACAGTTCGAATCTCACAAGTGCAATAACGGCTTAATTTTGCAGTTGCCGTAAATGGGCAGGAGCATTTGGCCTGTGTGTTGCAGCATATTCTGATTGTATTTTCTGCACAGATCTGGGGCACAGAGCCCCCCCCCCTCCTTTTCCCTCCCAGGTCTGTGCAGGAAATACGCTGGTGTCTCCACCCAGATCGTATTTTGATGCAGACGCAGCGTGGCTTCAATGCCTATAGATTTCACCAGCATTTTGGACTTGTACGAAGCAAAGCAGGCAGAATCCATTATATTTATATTTAAAATTTATAAAGCTCTACTAAGGCCCAACAGGGCGTCTAGGTGCTAAAAATGGCCGAGGCGGTGAGCTCACATACTCAAACCAGTGTCTTAGCAAAATGGAAGAAAAAGATGAAACAGATGCGTCTGCAGGCTTTCCTAAAGAGAGAGTAATCAGCCAAAGTTCTTAAGTCCACTGGGAGAGCCTTCCATTAGCTGGGCACCAGCCAGACGCGTCCGACAGAATTTAGGGACACCAGGAAGCTGGTGAGAAGCCGAACGCAGAATTCACGTTGAGCAATATTTTGGGAATTTGTTTTTCAAAAAATGAGGGCCCACATTGTGGATAGCTCTGTGAAAAACGCACAAAATCTTAAATTCAATGCGAGCCGCCATTGGGATTCATTATAATGGTAGTGGCATGCACGTGCATGCAGGTGGGCATTAATTCTTGTTATGTGTTTGGGGTCTAAAAAGCAAGGGATCCCGAAACTGCTTGCGCTTCCATCCTTTTTTGAACCCTAACAAATAACCATTAAAATTGAGTCTTCTGAGAGGACTGCACACGCGCAAGTGGTACGTTCCCTGGTCCTTTTTGTGTAATTTATGATTCATTTAATAGAAACATTGGCAATGCCAACAGTTTGGGCTTTTGTGTTGATAGAGGAAAGGTATTTGTCAAGCACTACGTAATGGTTCTAACTCGCAATTAATGGTTGTAGCTTGAACATGGTGCGAGTACCTGAGCATATCATAGCAGTGTCTGGCAAATGCATAATACCATTACACAAGCCAAAATTGTTGGCTTTGCCAATGCTTGTTTTTAACAGGACTTCCGTGAAGGACAGGCATAGTGCTTATGAAACAAGTGGCTAAGGGTTAAGACATCTTAATTACACCTGTAGCGTCTTGACGGCTCCAATTAAGTAATTAACTATGAGACTATGAGAAGACCGCTTTGACAGAACACTGGTAGGCACTAAAAAGTGCAAAGTTTGATGTGAAGGCTTGATTAAAGTGAGCTCAAAGAGTTCTCATGAGGAGGTGTATTGGACAGGGAGGGGCAGGAACTGGGTGGGAAAGGCGATAGGGATGATCATGGGCTTCAGTCAGTGGGTGGGAAAATAACCAAACAACACCTACACGCTCTGCGTCCCTCCTGAAATGCCATTTCTCCCTATCTGTACTCTAAGGCAATGGTTTTGGCTTAAAGGTGGTACGTGCCCGGCTGTTGCTCTTCCCCAAGCCGAGTCTGGAGATAAAATGAGCCGGCCTCAGCGTGGCATATACACGCTTCGGGAACTCTTCTTTCGCAGGAGCTGGTGCAACACGGGCTGGTTTTTGGAGTGAACAAAGAGAGCAATAACTTTAAACATGTAGCCTTGCATCACGCCCTGAATGGGTGTCGAGGCCAGGCCCTGGTAAAGTGGCTGATGATATTTAAGAGACATATCGCGCTGAAATGTTGGCAAAAAGCTAGCAATGATATTCACTCACTCTCTTTTTCAACGCCCTCACCCATATGTCCTGATTTCTAGGGCGGGAGAGGTAGCAAGCAGATTTCTCCACCCTTGGTGGAAAGAAAATCATGATTTTATTAGTTGTGATGGCTAACATACAATGGTTCTCATTTCTTTATTTTACTCACAGCAGCAAGGACTCAAATCCACGAATTTCCAAAACCCTTGAACATTTCTAGAGTCTCTCATTTCCTCACACTCCACCTTATTTCGACACCTCCACGTTGTTACTGGAGTTGTGAAGTTGCTAGTGGAGGAAGTATGGCCAACAGCTAAACAATGGACCGTGGCAGCGAACGGTGGAACGTCCCTTGCTGACAGTGCAACATGGAATTTCTTTCGAATCTGGTTTATCAGCTAAAGGGTGATATGCTGAAAAATTTGCATACCTCTAATTTTGGAAATTAATACTCATTAGATGTTATCCCATTAAAAACGTTTTTATTAGGTAGCCATCTCATCGGGGCAAGATTCCCTTCTGTTCGTCCATAGAGCTGTATTTAATTACGCACTTACCTAAAGTTTGTAAATGTTATACTATATAACGTTTCCTACAAGTGAGTGTAATACACCCTGTATACCTTGGATATCACTTGAAGACATAAGTCTCTAAGATTGTGCTGTAACTATCCGAGTCTATATCCGACTTTGGGGAACATGTCTTGTACTTAACTCGTTCCACTACACGTGTGGAAAGTCCAATTGCAATGTTCGTATATGTTCACATCGTGGGACCACACAGGTGGTAGCTTAAGAGAGTTACAGCACAGTATCGACTGGTGACGTCATAAATCAGAACTAGACAGAGGAGAAATGTATGAAGGTGCCTGCATTGAGTGGAACAACAGAGATTGGAAGGAGGGAAACAGCAGGTGGTGAAAAGAGGAGAGCAGCAGATATTGGATAAAAATAGACCACGGTTGGGGTCCACAGAGAACCATCCTGAAAGGCCAGGATTGGAACCCAGGAGGAGGAGGGGCTGAAGACCAGTGAGGCCAGAACTAGTCAGCGGGAGAAAGCTACGAGTGGTGCGGGGGTTGGGGGATGCATTGCCCATGGCAGTGGTTAGGGTGAAGCCCCAATAAAAGGGGCGGAGACCACAATGGAAGCCAGCACTAGCATGTCATGGTCCATTGAGGAGTGCCAGGACTAGCGCAGGAACACAGAAGCAGGACAGATGGTAGACATCATGACCCCGGGAGAAGGAAGGTGATAAGATCCCCTGTTAGAAAGCAAGGCCCAAAGGCCAGGCTGCTTCTTCCCTCATTGACATCAAGCTACAGCTACTGCTACACCTTGTGGACAATTTGCAGGAACAACTATAGGTGCTAACGGCTGTAACCTTACAACGGCAGCCGGTGAGACAACAAGGAGACTGTGTTGGGAACCTAGCCTTCAAGAGACTGTGTACGGAGTAGAATACCCATGACAAAGCCTGGTGAACATTTCGCATGATTTCTTTATTTGCTTGTTTTTAAAGTGTTCAACTGAGGAGAGCTCCAACTTCATTTGATTTATTTTTCTTTTTTTCACCTGGTGAACCAAGAGGGCACCTCTACTGACTGAAAGATTTGCTTTGACCAGTACATTCTCTTCCATGGATGAGAGAACAGAAAAGAGGTGGGGCGGATGAAAGGCCTACATTGGTATTCAGGCATGGTCAATTCTTTTTTGTCTTGTGTTAAGATTAGGAAATGACAGAACCAGAGAATAGAGAAAGATACTCAGAAAACACAACCCAAGTTTGGTGCAGTCTGTTGATCTGTGTCATGACACATTTTGGGTATGTCCACAACCACCAGATTTGTGGCAACAGAATTCTGCTAGCTACTGACATTGCACACAACCATGGGAATGGCACTGGGGCCTATATACTGGAGCCACATTTACTCATATAGCTTCCAGCCTCCACATTTTCCACAGAGCTGTAAGGCATAAGATAACAACCCCCTTCCATTGCGTCATAATGACATCCTCACTAAGAGCTTCCAGATCTAACATACAGCTGTAAAGCCTGAATGTTCCTGCAATTAGTCTACTCGCAAAGAAGTCTAACCCCAACAATCGCTCAACCCCAGAAACAGCCTCATAGCCAAACTCTAATCACTAGAATCCCTCAGATATGGAACATTCCAGCCTGCCACCACATTCTGCAAAACCACTGCAGGGTGTTTTTCCAACTTGCTTTTCCTATGCTTTGAAAGTGTGGTTGTGAAGTGAATGCATGAACGGACGGGTAAAAACACTCCCACAGAGGCCAAATGACCGGCCACTGTGGTAGGAAGTGTCAGATGAACACCACCGCAGCACTGCCAGCTACAGGAGAAAAGGACTGTGCTTCTCGTAAATGACCCCCTTTGTTATGCCGGCCAGCCATCAGGAATTCAGAATGCTATTTTCTCTGGGAGCGTTTAGCTGTCATTCTCCTTCAGCTACAGCAAGAGGATTTACATCAGCCAGGGAAAGCTCCCCAATGAAAGATGACCGCTTCACTGGGGTAGAGACATCCCCCTTTTGGAATGTTTTATTTGACCTGGTGTCATCTACGTATAATTGGATGTTGAGATTATGTTGCAAGTCAAGAAATGAGAAGTGTTGGATGAGGCATGCCTTTGGCTATGTGTCTGATGTGAATAGGAAGGAGGTGTATTGTGTCCTATCTTGTTTTTTTCCATTGGCCATCTCAGTGAGAGAGGGAGTATTGTTATGCATGAGTAGCTCAGACAATGGGCCCTCATTACGACCCTGGCGGAAAGGCAACAACAGCACCGGTAGTGTTACCGGCGCCGTTGTTGCCTCACCGCCTCATTACGAGTTCTGCTCACGGGGCCGCCCTGTACGCCTGGTCAGACCAGACGTGCAGAGCAGCACCCGCTAGCAGAACAGGATGCCAACAACAGTCCCATCATTAACGGGACCGTTGTTAGCATCCTCCCCATTCCCATTGAGCTCTACATGGGGCTCAAATGGGAATGGGGATGTACCAGGTCCGGATCTCGAGAATGGGATTTACCGGGCCCACAAAGGTCGGAATGGCCCGGTAATTCCCATTTTTAGGGACCCGGACCTGAGTTTGGGGGTAGCCATGCCGCTAAAAACGGCATGGCTACCTCCAAACTCGTAATGAGGCCCAATGTGTGTGACTGATTTGATGAGTCTTCTACGTGTATATCAGTTGAATGTGGAAGGATCATCAGTGGGCGCAGTGGCGGCTGGTGACTTTGAAAGGTGGTGGGGTGTAAATTTGTCGGTGGGAATTTGTGAGCAAGCGCAGCGAGCCCAACCGACAGCAAGCAGGGTGCAGGGGGGCTGGGGTGTTCTCCCCCGTGACAACATTTAGAAAAATGGCTTCCAAAATGTGCTATTTGCTATCTTAACTTACAGAAATACAATATAAAAAGCATTAGGTTTTACATACTAATGATGGTACATTATTCTTATGTTTGCAAGTGTGATGGTGTATTTTACAGCAGCTTGTATTTCAGAATTGCTGGTACTGCTTGTATTTGAGAATAGCTGGTACTATGTTGCATGGTACAAGTTGTATCATACAACATAGTACCAGCTATTCATACATACAAGCTTGTATGCAGAAAGAAATTCATTATATAGATATCCAGTAATGATGGAAAAATATCATGTTGTCATGCTGTTACTGGCATTCATATGCGTTCATCTTCTTACTAAGGTGGGATTTTAGGCATTAATTGAAAGGGGAGAAACTAAGCAAAAAAATATCTTGTTTACCACTTAATTAATGCAACATTTGTACCACCTCTAATGGCTGTCTGCCTCGCTGAGTCGCTATTGCTTCCAAGTTGAAACACGTGGAATGCACAAGTCACAGAAATACAACAGAAATAGTTTACTAAGTTTATTATTAAGTTTTGTTTTATTACAACCAACAACCATAACATCATAATCTGATCTGATCAACAATTAAACAAACTTCCCATATCTCACTGTTCTATCAAAAAGATCACTGCAACCTTAAACAATATCCATTCCTGACACGTAAAGAGATTGGAACAATTAAATAATTCAATGAAGGTATAACCCACAAAATAACAGCAAGTAGCTTGTAACAGAACAACATTCAACTGTCAATCATTTTGAAAGTTTGTACACAAATTGTGCACGTCTATTTTTCGGAGAGGCAAATTTATCAATAGTCGGTGTATTAAAGTCAGAGATCTCTTTTTCCATGGACAGCATGGACAGCATGGCCAAAGCATTCAGACGATCCTCAGTCATTGTGTTTCTCAAGAATGTTTTAACTCGCTTCAGGGTGGAGAAACCTCGCTCAGACTCAGCTTTTGTCATGGGTGTAGTGATCAGAATTTTTAATAAATGCATTGTTATGATATGATATTATAGTTTATATGTATCGCGCCCGTACACAAGTGTTTCAGAGCGCGACAAGGCAAGGGAGGGGGACAGTCTTACTATGCCCAGTGACATTGAGAACGTGCAAGTGCATGAGAAAGGTAAAAGGGAAAAGTGCATGGGAGGGGGAGAGTGGAAAGTGTGGAGCAGAGGAGAACAGATAAATAATAATAAATACAAATAAATAGATAATGGACAAATAAACAGGGGTAGTGCAGCCAGCTAGTGGCAAGTGCTGTGTTTATGGCAGCAGAACTGGGTAAAGTCTGATAAGTGCATTAAAGGAAGAAAAGAAAATGGGAGGCTGGGGGGCTGTATGGGTACAGATACAGTCCCCAGTGCAAGGGGTGGCCGGGAGGCAGTGCAGGAGGGTGGCAGGGTGAGCAGGTACCTGTGTCCAGCGGACAGAGGGGGGCCATGTGCACAGTGCCAAGAGGGAGCAGATCAGCAGGGAAGAGGGGGAGCAAAGGCAGATGTAAAGAGGAAGGTCTTGAGGTTCTTCCGGAACCGGATATGGTTCTCCTCAAGTTTTAGAGTGGCAAAGAGGCTATTCCAGAGGGAGGCCCCAGCCAAAGACAGATATCTATCCCCAGCCCATTTCTTTGAAAAACGACTGACCCTGAGGGAGTTAAAGGTAGAGGAGCGAAGAGCTTGAGAGGGGAGGTATTTGCGGAGGGATAGCTGAAGGAATTTTGGACCCAGGCACCAGAAAGCCTTGTGGACAGTGCAGAGGGTTTTAAATTTAATCCTTGCATCCACTGGGAGCCAATGGAGAGATTTCAGAGCTGGAGAGATACAATCCCAGGACAAGTCTCGCAGTGCTGTTCTGGATTAGTTGCAGAGGGTGCAGAGTAGAGGCAGGTAGATTTAGAAAGAGGCTGTTACAATAGTCCAACCTAGAGAGAACCAGAGCTTGGGAGACAGTGAGCTTCTGGGGGAAGGAGAGTAAAGGAAGAGTACCTCTGAGAAGGTGCAGTAGGAAGTTTGACTTTTTAGAAACCTCAGAGATGTGGGCAGAGAAGGAAAGTGTGGAGTAAAAGATGACCCCGAGGTTCTTAGCCTCGCAGGTGGTGACAGGGGGAGGGCCAAGAGAGGCCTGCCAGAGAGAGAGGGGGGAAGGATGGAGAAGGTGTGCCAATGAGGAGGATCTCCGTCTTGCTGGCATTCAGACATAGATCATTAGCGGCACACCAATCTTGAATGGCAGTTAGGCAATCAGAGATGAGAGAGGAAAAGGAGGTGGCCGAGGGCAGCCTGAAAATGAGTTGAGTGCCGTCAGCGTAGCCTGGAAATTTGAGCATAGAATGGCAATACAGTGGGCGAGAGTTGCCAGGTATTGGTTGAAAAGCCAGGGTGAGAGGTTAGACCCCTGGGGAACACCACAAGTAGCGAGGAAGATAGATGATAGGAAGGACCCCAGTTGGACCTGGGAGGGTCGATCAGAGAGGAAAGAGGTCAGCCAAGCCAGAGCCTGATCAGTGATATCCAGGTTCTCATGGAGATGGTTGAGCAGGATGGTATGGTTGACCGAGTCGAAGGCAGAAGAGAGATCGAGTAGGATGAGGGCAGAGGGAATGTTAGAGTCAAGGTTGGAGAGCAGATCTTCACGGATGTTCAGGAGAGCAGTTTCCATACTTCTGACCACTCTGAAACCAGACTGGTGGTCATGGAGACAGCCAACAGAATCAGAATGAAGGTTAAGCTGAAAGATGGCCAGCTTTTCCAGGAATTTTCCCAGAAAGGGAGTAATGGAGATTGGGCGATAGTTAGCCGGACAGGAAGGATCAGCTGTGGGTTTCTTGAGAAGAGGAAGCACAAGGGAGTGCTTCAGAGGGGAGGGGAAGGATCCTGAGGCAAAGGAATGGTTCCAAAAATCGGCAAGAGCCGGAGCAAGGGTGTCAATGTGGTCCTTAATGGTTTTAGAGGAACAGGGATAAACCTGCTTTGACAAGGCTTTCATAGATCAGACTTGTCTAGGGACCTCATCAGGGGAGAAGGGTATCAGGTAATATAATCGCTGCAAAAATGTCGCAGTAAAAAAATATCGCGGCAAAAATGCCGCCGTTTGACCCGGTAAAAGTGCGCCCCATTATACCATTTAAGGGGAGCAGGGGTTGCGGCGGTGTCCCCCGCATGTTTTACATGGACTGCGGTGCAAAAACGGCGGCATTTTTGCCACAATATTTTGTTACCACAGCACTTTTTGCCGCGATTATATCACATGGAACCGGGAGAAGAGAGGAAAGGAAGAGAAGGAGGGGAGATTGTTAAAGGGGGGTTAGCAAGCACAGGCTGAGGGGGTATAGGAAGGGAAGGGGAGGAGAGGGTAGACAAGATGTCCTGGGCTTTTTAGCTAAAGTGAGAGACAAGGTCATTGCAGAGAGCCTGGGAGGCAAGAGGAGGGGTAGAGACTGCAGCAGGGTTGGTAAGCTCCTTGCAGATTTTAAAGAGTTCAGCCGAGTTGTTAGATGCCGCAGAGACATGGGCTTGAATGTGGACTCTCTTCTTGGTGCGGACAGAGAGTCAGTATGGCCTTTGGAGCAGGCCACAGGCCAGTTTGTCAAAGGATGCTTTGACATCCTTTCATTTCCTCTGAGCCACCCTACATGTCACGCCGTTACGGCGCTGGTCTCTTTGGCAGCGCCGCCGATTGTGCGGAGTAATACGCTCCAACCTGTCCAAGATGGCCGTGGATGTCCGTACCGTAACTGCAGACAACGGGATAGACTATGCACGCTCCCCAGAGATGCAGATGGCTGTTCACGTGATCCCATTTAGGGAAGGAAGTATGGCTACCCACTGCGTCGCTACTGCTGATTTCAGCGCTCCGTAAGTTTCGCTACTGGGTTGCCCTTCACTGACTTATGTGAATCCTTGTTTCCGTAAACCTCTCCTTATTTACTCTTCTTTCTATCCAGACTCTCCTCTTCTCTCTCGTCTCGGTTTCGCACAGAGTCCCGTATTTCCTCGGCAAGTCTCCCGCTCCCAACATCCACTTTGACTGGCCGCACTCT
This sequence comes from Ambystoma mexicanum, assembly GCF_040938575.1. NCBI lineage: Eukaryota > Metazoa > Chordata > Amphibia > Caudata > Ambystomatidae > Ambystoma > Ambystoma mexicanum. The sequence goes on from NC_090929.1 coordinate 445,374,552, forward strand.
CGACATTCCCATCCAAAGTAAGTTAGCATCCTTCCTAATACCCGCTCTCTGCACCACTTTCCCTATTTTACTCTGGCAGAAAATATCTCTCTTTTCTCTAAGGGTGGGCTGGTACTACTTTTCTGGACCTAAATACTGGAAACCGGTTTTCCCGATCACCTTACAACCCTCAGTAGAGCCATCAAACTTCCTCCAGTAAGTGTCAGACTACTACTCCTCCTGCAATATTTCAGTCTTATCCTGTTGAATTCTTACCTGTCTTGTGTCTAACTCCCAGAATTCATCTTCGATACGAGTGCCAGTTACTCCGAAGACCTCTACTTACCTCAAGACCTCGTCCCGATTACCGGTGAGCAACATCGTCCAGGCTTTTCTTCCCCAGAGGGTTTCCCTGGGGGGTTTTGCTCCTTCCCACTCTGGCATATTATCATTTCCGGAGAGGGGAGAGTAGAGCTATCCGGGGGAACTTTCATTTCAGCATTTGCATCCTTCATGGGAAGTTGCTGTCAGATCAGGTTAGTGACACTTTTGAGATTGAATGTTGTTACTAAGTTAACCAGATTATAACAGATAGCGACGCCAGTTAAAAAACTTAGGAACTACACTTGAGCTTCCAGCATTTCCCATGGAGCAACAAATGCAGCAGCTTATGGCTGCGATGCAAGCCATGTCGATCGAGGATTAGCCTGGGCCACCCCGTTGGTCACCTCTGGCAATGCCATTCTCGATTCTTATCCAGCCTTTACTAATAGTCTAAAGTCAATGTTTAGCCGACAAGAAGTCACGGTTACCACTCAGGAAAGACTACTTGATTTAAAACAGGGATGTAAAGACCTTTTGTCCTACATCACTCAATTTAAACAATTATCCGCACAGACAGGATGGCCTGATGATGGTCTTCTCACCCTGTCCCGTCGAGGACTGTCTGAGGATCTTAAAGATGAAGTTGCTAAAGTTCCTCGCCCGGCCAATCTGGCAGATATGATTACGCTCACAATGCAGATAGACTATCGTCTGCACGAACGCTCTTATGAAAAGAGGAAGGGAAAGAGTGTCCGGTCAATGCCAGAATATCATCCTCCTAATAAAAAGCCTTCATCAGGGGACGAACCGATGCAAATCGGATCGGTTCGAGGCCCTCTTTCTGGTGTTGAGAGAGAAAGACGAAAGACCCTTGGCCTATGCATGTATTGTGGGTCCTCTTCACACATTCTACCTGATTGCCCCTTAGTCCCACCTTGTCGTGCACCAATCTCGGTGCAGGGAAACGCCAAGGTCCTGCCGTAAAGGGGAAGATGGCAGGATTACAGACACTGGATTCCCCACAAAAATTTGGATTATCTTTAGAACCACCCTCTGATAACCAGACTATGGTAGTTCTCTCCCTGACCATATTGTTACCAGACAGCACATTAAGGGGTATACCTGCTTTGGTTGATTGCGGGGCAGCAGGGAACTTTTTGGACGATTGGTGGGCTGCGGAAAGAGGTATAGCTAGAGAGACTAAATCTTCGACCACTTCTATTCAAGGGGTAGATGATAATCCTTTAAGCTCGGGACCCATACGTGAACAGACCAGTCACCTGCATGATCTCTTCCCACAGAGAGTCTATAGTGTTCGATCTGATCAAGACCACCCACTTCCCAGTTATTTTAGGCCTTCCTTGGCTGCGGGTCCACAACCCATACATTAATTGGACAGCTGGTACTTTATTTTTAGGCTCAGAACATTGTGTAAATAATTGTCTTTCTCAAGACACAGTTGGAGTTCACATCCCTTCGGAGATGGTTAGTCCTCTCTCGGCACCTCTGGTCAGCCAACTCGGGACTTATCCCAGAATGTCATCAATCCTTTCAAACAGTGTTTGCTACACCGGAATATCCAAAGCTATCTCCTCATCGGAGAGATGACTGCCATATAGATTTATTACCTGACACTCCTCTACCATTTGGACGCATGTATGTACTATCTCTGCGAGAAAAGAAGGCCCTCAAAGAATACCTACATGCCAACATCCAGAATGGACTCATAACAGAATCCAAATCTCTGGCAGGAGCCTCACTATTTTTTATTCCAAAGAAAGAATCAGAAGAACTTAGACCCTGCATTGACTATTGTGGCCTTAATAAGATCACTGTGCCCGATAAATATCCGATGCCATTAATAACAGACATATTTGAAGCAGTTCAGGGGGCTTCTGCCTACACAAAGCTGGATCTCCGAGGAGCGTACCATTTGATACGGATAGCCCCGTGAGACGAGTGGAAAACAGCCTTTCGGACACAGTTTGGCCATTATGAATATCGAGTTATGCCCTTCGGCCTTGTTAACGCTCCCGCTGTATTCCAGCGCTTCATGGATCATTTGTTTGCTGACATCCTCCTTCATTTTGTTGTCATATATTTGGACGATATTCTGGTCTTTTCCTCAAACAAGGAAGAACATATTCGTCATGTTAACATAGTTCTAGATCGCCTACAGTCCAACCTCTTGTATTGCAAAGCTGAGAAGTGTGCCTTCCATCAAGATAGTGTTACCTATTTAGGATCTGTACTATCTGCACAAGGAATCTCCATGGATCCCAAGAAAGTTTCTGCGGTATTGGACTGGCCTTCTCCGACCAATATCAAGGACATACAACGTTTTCTTGGCTTCGCGAATTTCTATCGGAAATTCATTCCTAATTTCTCTGAGATCATCCTTCCCATCACCAAGCTACTAAAGAAGGGAGTGGTATTTGCCTGGGATAATCAAGCCCAAAAAGCCTTTGAAAACCTGAAAAATGTATTCACATCGGCGTCCGTATTATTGACTCCAGACCAGTCGCGACAATTCATCGTAGAAACGGATGCCTCCCACCATGCATTAGGGGCCGTTCTTCTACAAAGTTCGGATGAAGGCGAGGAAAGACCAGTGGCATATTTATCCAAAACCTTCAACCCTTCGGAAATAAACTACTCGGTGCTTGATAAGGAGCTTTTAGCTATAAAAAGGGCATTTGAACAATGGAGACACTTTCTCCTAGGGTTGCCCTTTCCGGTCAAGGTCCGTACTGATCATCATAACCTCAAAGTTCTTCAGCAAGCCCAGACTACCAATAGCAGACAAGCGAGATGGGCCCATTTCTTCCTACCATTCCGGATTGAATTCACGTTCCTACCGGGAAGTCAAAATCTCCGGGCGGACGCCCTTTTCTCGAAAAGACATACCCACTCACCACTTTCATTCTGAAACACTATTCCCAAAAGCTCAATTCATTGCAGTGCCTACCGAATTTCTTCAAAGGTTACAGCAAGACAAAACTCAACATTTGCAATTCTGTGAGGACCTAGTAACATCACACCATCTCACAAAGGACCAAGGGTATTACTTCTTTGGGGAACAAGTCCTTGTCCCTACACCTTCCCTGCAAAAGGAAGTCCTACAAATGTGCCATGACTCTCGGGCAGCTGGACATCGCAGCTATCAGACTACCCTCGAGTTGATCAAGCGACATTTCTGGTGGCCCACCTTCTGCTCTGATGTAAGGGATTACATATCAGCATGCACTGTATGCATACAATCTAAATCTTCTCGATCTCCACCATTCGGTTTGCTGGCTCGCATGCCTATCCCGGCTAAACCCTGGCAAGTGATTTCCACTGATTTTATTGTGGATCTTCCTTCTTCCTCCAAAAATACTACCATTATGGTCACTATTGACTATTTTTCCAACCTGGCACATTTCACCCCATTAATAAAGATCCTGGGAGCATTCCACATGGCCAAGCTGTTTATCAAAGAGATATTTTCCCGGCATGGCTTACCAGACACCATAGTATCAGATCGAGGCCCTCAATATACTTCTCGCTTTTGGAAAGAAGTCTGTCACACACTGGGAATCAAGAGAGCTCTTAGCTCAGGTTACCATCACCAGACCAACGTTCAGACCGAACGCCTCAACCAGACTCTAGAATGTTACCTGTGGTGTTTTATCTCAGCGGCTCAGGACAATTGGGTCGATCTACTTCCATTAGCAGAATTCGCCTACAACAACTCCACCCACACTGCATTAAAGACTAGTCCCTTCCACTGTTCATATGGTTATCATGCTTCTTTTGTGCCTACGGTTTCTACACCCTCCACCGGTTGCCCAGGTGTCGAGGATCTGATATCGAACATACAGAATGGACATCAAATCGCTCGTTTGTCTCTCCAAGCGGCACAAGAACGAACCAAACGGTTTGCTGATCGTCATAGGCGTGAGATGCCGGAATTAAAGGTGGGAGATTCGGTCTGGCTATCCTCACGGTTCCTCCCAAGACATTTAACTCCATCCAAACTATCTCCAAAATTCTCTGGTCCTTTCAAGGTGAGAGAATTAGTAGGGACTGCCGCTGTTCGCCTAGCATTACCCCTATCATGGTTTCGTATACATCCAGTATTTCATATCTCTCAGATCAAGTTGTCAGTAAATGACCACTTTCTACGTTCTAACAAGACACATCCTTCCCCGATTATGACAAACACCGGCCCAGAATATGAGGTGGCCAGTATCTGTGATTCCCGTTATTATAGGGGCCGCCTGCAATTTCTGGTAGACTGGAAAGGCTACTCCCCTGCTGAGAGAACGTGGGAACCTGCTGCAGGAATTCATGCCCCTAGACTTATACGGCGATTTTTTCGGTTCCACCCAGGAAAACCGGGCTCACCCCCCCTAGAGGAGGGGGCATACTGTCACGCCGTTACGGCGCTGGTCTCTTTGGCAGCACCGCCGATTGTGTGGAGTAATACGCTCCAACCTGTCCAAGATGTCCGTACCGTAACTGCAGACAATGGGCTAGCTATGCACGCTCCCCAGAGACGCAGATGGCTGTTCACGTGATCCCATTTAGGGAAGGAAGTACGGCTACACGCCGCGTCGCTGCTGCTGATTTCGGCGCTCCGTAAGTTTCGCTTCTAGGTTGCCCTTCACTGACTTCTGTGAATCCTTGTTTCTGTAAACCTCTGCTTATTTACTCTTCTTTCTATCCAGACTCTCCTCCTCTCTCTCGTCTCGGTTTTGCACAGCGTCCCTTTGACTAGCCGCACTCTCGACAGTCCCATCCAAAGTAAGTTAGCATCCTTCCTAATACCCGCTCTCTGCACCACTTTGCCTATTTTACTCTGGCAGAAAATATCTCTCTTTTCTCTAAGGGTGGGCTGGTACTACTTTTCTGGACCTAAATACTGGAAACCGGTGTTCCCGATCACCTTACAACCCTCAGTAGAGCCATCAAACTTCCTCCAGTAAGTGTCAGACTACTGCTCCTCCTGCAATATTTCAGTCTTATCCTCACTGTTGAATTCTTACCTGTCTTGTGTCTAACTCCAAGACTTCATCTTCGATACGAGTGCTAGTTACTCCGAAGACCTCTACTTACCTCAAGACCTCGTCCCGATTACCGGTGAGCAACATCGTCCAGGGTTTTCTTCCCCAGAGGGTTTCCCTGGGGGGTTTTGCTCCTTCCCACTCTGGCATATTATCATTTCTGGAGAGGGGAGAGTAGAGCTATCCGGGGGAACTTTCATTTCTGCATTTGCATCCTTCATGGGAAATTGCTGTCAGATCAGGTTAGTGACACTTTTGAGATTGAATGTTGTTACTAAGTTAACCACATTATAACACTACACTTACATTTAAGTGTAGCTAGGTCAGAGTCATACCAGGAATTACACTTGGCTTTGGACTTCAAGCGGATCCTCATGACATGAGCAAGAGCATCAAGAGCATCAGAGATGGAGGAGTAGAGCAGGGACAGTGTGGTGTAGGGGTATTAGTCAGCCAGAGGAGGAGGGGAGGGGGCAGAGAAGGTGGCAGTGAAAGCCTCAACTGAAACACGCTTCATAGGTCGGATGTCCGAGAAGGTAGGCGGCAGTGTTGGGGTGAGCCTGGCTTGGGGGGAAGAGAGTGAGAGATGAGTGGAGAGAAGGCATCGGTCACTCCAGGAGAGAGGAGTGGTCAGAGGGATAGAGAGGGGTGGCCAGAGGAGATCAAGACATCAAGTGTGTGTTCTGCAGAGTGCGATGGGCCAGAGGGGAGAATAGAAAGGGAGAGGAATTGCAAAGGTCGCAAAAAAGCAGAGATGAGGGACAGGGAGAATTGAGGTGGATGTTGAGGTCACCAAGGAGGCGGAGTTGAGTGAGAGGTCAGGAGGGAGGAGGAGAGGTCAGCTCACTCAGAAAGAAAAGAGGTGATTTGCCCAGGAGGCCGGTAGAGAGTAGCAACAGTAAGAGAGTGGCTAGAAGAGATTGAGAGCCTGCAGACAAGGCATTCAAAAGAGGAGTAAATCTAAGTGGGAATGATGGTGGCAGGAATCCACTCAGGAAAGATCAGGGCTACACCCCCTCTGGGGCGGTGGATCTGGGTGCTGAGAGGATCTTGTAGCCATCAGGGAGGAGAGTGTCAAAGCTCATGACAGAGCTGGCCGTGAACCATTTCTCCGTAAAACCGAGGACATTGAGGTCCAGTTCTTCAAGGAGGTGGCAGATGTCAGAGGAGTGTTTGACAGCAGAGTGAGAGTTGAGAGTGGCAAGATGAAGAAGGTTGCCAGCCTTAAAGACCTTCCGGGGAGGGTTACAAATCAGAGGTACGCCCTTCGGAGTTGTGGAGGTAGCCTGAAGAGGGAAGAGTGGGCCAGGTGGCCAAGGAATGAGAAGAGGGGACAGCCGGAGATGATAGGAAGTTGATTAGGTGAGGAAACTGCCTACCGAAGAGGAGAAGATTGGCCTGGGGACCTTGAACCATGACAGTGCCATTTAGGTAGACATTTAGGATGACTCTGGAGGAGTCAAATGAAGCCATGAGGACTTCTCAGCGAGTGCCGCCGTTAGTGGGAGAGGAGGAGACAGGACAGAGCACAGAGATCATATGGGGGGTCCATAGATCTGGCGAACGAACAACAAAGAGGATGTCGCTGAGGGTCTGCCTGGAAGAGGCGCTGGTATAGGTATCAGCGATAGGGAGACCTGGGTTTGAGGCCAAGATATACTTTTTAAACTTCTTTTTTCCAGACCTAGTGAGAAGGGAAGGATAGTTGAAAGAGAAGCAGTTAGAATAGATGGGAGAAACAGAAAGCGCCATGAGTGGGAAGAGGCAGAGGGATGGGTAAGCAAGTACAGCGGTATAGAGCAGTCACTGGGCTAGCAGGTTACAATCAATGGCCAAAGTTCAAATGCAAAATACACCCAAGTTTGACTTTTCAGTTAAATGCAAAAACACACCCAGGTCTGACTTTTCAGTTAAATGCAAAACACACCCAGGTTTGACTTTCCAGTTAAATGCAAAACACACCCAAGTTTGACTTTCCAGTTAAATGTTTCAAAAAATGCTTCTTCGAGATTTTTTTTCAATGAGCAATTTAAATAAAGAAATTGCCCCACTTGCACTACATAATTCCTGTTTCTCATAAACAATTGAAAGCTCAGTGCGCAGTCTTTCCTTGTTTAACATGTGCATCATTGGGAAAAGACTGCCCATGTGTTTGAAATAGGTCACTCAGCAATAATTTGGCCCCCTCCAAGTGTTTAGTAAATGTGAAGCGATCTTGGGCTTGTGTAACTAGGATGTCACATACTACTTTTGCCAAACAATTTAAAGTGGTCCTATTTAAATTGCGACTTGCAAAAGTTGCCTCTGGTGGAAGTTTAGTTTCCAAATTATCAGTGATTTCACATACTCTGCTGATGCACTTGATAAAAGTTGCAGTAGCTTTCTGCACATACACAGAATCAATATCTCACTTCTGAAGCTGGTTATATAGAATGTCAACATGGGGAATGATATCATTGAACAAATTAAGGAAGAATAGGAACTCCTTCTCTTTCAGATTTCTAATGAATCCCCGGGCTTCATGCACAGTAACTCACTCAAAATCAGCCTGTTTTTCGATGATATCAATGCATCTATGGAGTGCGTCCCTGTGCTGATATATGACCTCTACTAATTGAATATGGTAGCTCCAGTGAGTGTGTGATGATCTTGGAAGTCTTTTATCTGATGCCTCATCTAGAACTTTGGTCTTTTCTGGAGAAAGAGAAAAAAAATGCACAGAAGCCAGAGATATCAGTAAAGAAAATTCTAACTTCTGATATTTTGGAAACAGCTTGTTCCATGACGAGGCTAAGCTGGTGTGCATAGCAATGTACATAATGGGCGTTTGGATACACTTCAGCTACTTTTATTTGGTCTTCATCAAACACCCCCCTCATTACACTCTCACCATCATATGTTTGCGCAATTACTTTCTTTTTGTGGCAAACTTCAGGGAAAACTTTGTCCAATTTTTCCATTAGGGTAGTAGCAATGGTGAGCGCACTACAATCTTTCAGATGAGTAAATCCATAAAACCTTTCAACAATTCTGAATCGTTCATTAATGTAGTGATAGACTAGCATGGACTGAGTCTTGGTGGAAACATCGGTTGTATCGTCTGCCTGAATAGCCATGTAATCTGTGCATTTATGTAAGTCCCCATTCCCCAATGAGCCCATTAGGGAATGCCCCATTCCCCATTGGGCTCAATGGGGAATCTTCGCGCTAATACCGCCGGCGGATTTCCCGCCGGCGGTAATAGCGCAAATTTTCGGCGGATTTCCCCCCAGCTCAGACCTTGGGCAAAATCCCCCAAAGCCATGATTCGGCAGACCCTTAAATCCAGCAGTAATAGCTCTACCGCCGGATTTAAAGGTTACCGCCGAAGTCATGATGAGGCCCATTATATGGTAACTCGCTGCTATACAAAAACGGTTTCACTGAGCACTGTGTAATACTACACAATGATATACAGGTGGGGTATGCTGCAAACAATCTTTTATGCACTGCAAAATAAATGTGTACATGCAGAGTCATGACATTCTTAAAATGCACATAATATGTTGAGGCATTAAAAATGGCTTATTTACAAAGAATTGTGGGTCTGCAAATATCCCAGCGAGTGTTTACTGCTACAATCACTCACTTCTTACAGTGCTCTATCAATTAGTATTGGAGGCTAGCACAGGGGCCGGGGAAGGGCATGGGTGGAAGCGTACATTCCAAACAAAACAGGGATAGTGCTTATTCTACAAAAATTCACCTCAAAGATGGGGGATATTGCCCTTCTTGTTAACTATAATAATGGTATCACACAAAACAATGGACATATAGGGTACACATTAATAGTGTGAAACAATAATTGGCTGAATGATAACCCTATATGTCCATTGTGGAAGCGTACATCTCCTCACTCCTTCTGAGTGATGCACAAGACCGCACATTTAAAAAACCAAGTCATACGTTTCGGCAGTACAGTGAAGGAAATGTGTTGCTTGTTTGCTAAAGGATTGGAAAGACTAGTGCCCGTCTAGACAATGGCACCTTCTTTTTCTTTCTATGCTCAGCTGCTGAGGACTTTTCAATATACCCATGTGTTCTATGTGTATCATCTCTAGCATCCCCCTCCATCTTATTTAACTGATACCGAATTACAGAAGGAGGGATGCATTGTTACTGAAGAAGGCACTCAATCAGTTGTATCTCTGATGAATTGATGCTATTAGCTGAAAAGGCATATATGTTATTTTCTTCAGCAGGGCTCCATATTAAACCTCAGTAAAGCCCTTGTTTAATTTTGTCTAGGCTGTGGTGCAGAAGGGTGGGCAATACTAGAGACTTTATTATGTGCCCTGTCATTTCACTTCCTATGTGAGGGGTCTAATCAGATTTTGCTCCCTACTTGAAGTCAAATAATTTTTCAGGGAGTAAAAAAGTAATTAGCTTTGCCAATAGGGATACGTTCTGTTCATTGCAAGATTTTCTTCCCCTTAAAATTCCTCTTGAGATCTGGCATTATTTCCTTCCTATGCCAGTGCTTTACTGGTCACTAATCTAAAAAATATCAGTGGTTCGTTGGGGGTTGAAACAACGATGTGTTAATTGTCTTTCCTTTTTTAGGGAGTAAAAAATTGATGGTGCATATGTCTTTTAGCTTTAGGCTGATGTTATCACTACCCACAGGAGAACATAATGTGGATAGTAAACAGAGGCACAGGAATTTCTGATCATCATATTCTGAGGTGCAGTTATTCTGATGCACTTATCATCCTTACACACATTATTAGAATTCTCCTGGCCCTTGAGTTACTTCATTAAAGTGCCACTTGAAGAACTCTTATCAGCATGTTTTCAACACATTTCTTTTAATTGAAATTCATTCATCGGCAAATGCTGTATTCTGTCTCAATTTCTTGACAGCCACATCAGTTAAGACAAGAGATATTTGTGTTTTGTAGTACATATATGAGTGATTTTCCAGTGGCATAAAACGTTTGCAAGGTACTGTGGCAGATGTTCAGGTCTTGGACTGGTTGATGAGTTTTCTGTATAATCACTTATGCCACATTTTTTTTAGCCTTTGGGCCTCATTACGAGGTTGCCGGTCCGGTAATAACAGTATTGGTATGCTTGCTGGTACCATTGTTACCGGACTGGCAAACTCCGAGTTGTGCTCTCGGGTGCCTTTCATTCCGCCAGGTCTGCCCTGGCGGAATGAAAGGCACCCGTGAGCACAGCAAGTTTGTAGCACGGGCACCGTTATGAACTTATAATTGCCCATTCACGGGTGCCTGATTTTCATGCCGGTAGGCAGGTAGCCTTGCCGTTAAAACCGGCAAGGCTACCTCCAACCTCGTAATGAGGCCCTATGTGTTTGGAAAAAGTGTTGTAAGATGTGTGAATAATTGCAGTGGCTGGGAAGAGGAAATTCCTTTTCAAACTCTTTTGTGACGGTAGTTCACTAAATACACATGCTCGCAATGTGGCTTACCTCATTAGTCAGTTGCGCACATGGAAAATAATGTGCCCACAACAGCCAACCAGTTCCGCACATAGAGAAAAATAATTAGAGGGAACATTGGCTGAGGGTAGCCTGAAAATGAGCTGAGTGTCATCCGCATAGCACTGGAAGTTAGGGCAGAGCGCGGCAATGCGGTGGGCAAGAAGTGCCAGGTATTGGTTGAACAGCCTGGGAGAGAGGTTAGACCTCTGGGGAACACCAAAGCTATAGATAAAGATGGAGGAGAGGAAGGACCCGAGTTGGGCCTGGGAGGGTCGATCGGAGAGAAAAGAAGTCGGCCACACCAGGGCCTGACCCGTGATGCCCAGGTTATCACGGAGACGGTTGAGCAGGATGGCATGGTTGACCGTGTCAAAGGCAGAAGAGAGATCAAGTAAGATGAGGACACAGGGGGTGTTGGAATCAAGGTTAGAGAGCAGGTTTTCGTGGATGTTCATAGGAGCAGTTTCCATGCTTCTGGCAGCTCTGAAGCCAGACTGATGGTCGTGGAGAGAACCAACAGATTGAGTGTGAAGATTAAGCTGGGAGGTGGCCAGCTTTTCCAGGAGTTTGCCCAGGAAAGGAGTGATGGTGATTGGGCGATAGTTAGCCGGGCAGGAAGGGTCGGCAGAGGGTTTCTTAAGAAGAGGGTGCACAAGGGAGTGCTTCGGGGGGAGACTCCAGTGGTGAAGGAGTGGTTACAGAAATCAGCAAGGGCAGGAGCCAGGGAGTCAATGTGGTCCTTGATGGTTATGGAGGAACATGGGTGAACCTGTTTTGACAAGACGTTCATAGATCAGACTTGTCTAGAAACCTCATCTGGGGATAACAGGGGAAAGGCAGAGAAGGAGGGCGGAGAGGTGGCCGGAGAAGGGCCAGAGGAAGCACAGGGAGTAGAGGGAGACTAGGCACAGATAGCATCTGCAATTATACCGAACTCAGCTGTACCTATCATTGACCAGTACAGTTGAGTTGGGTATAATTGCTGATGTTATCTGTGCATGAGTTAACATACATACACATTAGCAACTGTGACACCAGCCACACAGTATGTATTGCAGCTTGTATGGCAAATGAGTGCTTATGGAAGAAATGAAGAAGGTTTGTTCTGTTAATACTGTTCTAACAAACATTGTTTACAACGTGGGGAGAAATGCACTTTGATTTTTCTGACTGCATCACAACCCTTACCCCTCACAAGCACTGTGGGAGCAATGGTAAAGAAAGAAGGCATTCTGATGTTTCAAAGGTCATGAGATTTCTCAGCTGTAAAACTGAAATCACTGTATACCATTCAACTGGAAGGTACCGGGGCATCATGAGGTAAGTGGGAATAGACACCCTAATACTATCCTTCGAAAAACAGTTTGCAAGTTGACAATACATTTGCTTCTGTTGACCCATATGTAGGTTTTTTAGAATGATAGGTCTTATGTTATGACTTTCCATTTTCACATGCCACCCTCTCAGCTAGCCATAGATATCATTCTTTAGTCCGTACTGTTTATCTGATTTTCCCCACCACTTTGGTCCCCATAAGCATGGGCTTCTTTTCAAAATATTTTAAAGCAAGATATATGTGTGCCTTCTTTACTAAAGCACCCAAACAGACTGAGTTGGAGTGCCCCGAGTATCCAACCCTACAAAAGACTTGTGCTAGCTCAACCGGCTTGTAATTGAATGGTCAGCTGCATGTAACTCCTTCTCAGTCACTGAGACAACCAATATCCGGAAGATGCAGAATCGAGGTTGAAGTCCGATGTTTTTAGTTTCACAATTAACCTGGACTGGTTGGATTTGTTCATGCAAGGTGTTTTCGATGGTTTGTGAAGAGAAACTGAGAGACTGGTCTGAGAAAGGGCAGCATAGGCTCAGAGCATTATGAAAATGGTTTCAAACATGAAGGAGAGAGTTAACTGCTTGTAACAATGAAGCTGCAGAGAATAGTCTCATTAGAATGTGTAAAGAAGTTACAGAAGTGTTTGCCCTTCCCCTAAAGTCTCTGAAGTTGCATCCTCTCCCTACTTTTGAAGGGTTAGCCCTCCTCCCCACCGAAATGTGTTGCCATAATATATAAAAGATATAATTAAGTTAACACTCAGAACAACTTAAGTGTTATCCAAAACTCCCCTCTACCATCTGACATTCCATTTATATGCATTTTACAGCTTCTGCTGTAATATAGTTGTATGCACTACTGTTGAATATTAAATTATGAGGTCACATTTTGCCTTCATGCTGTGACCCCCACATGCAGGAACATCACTGCAAGCCCTCACCCGAGCTAAATTCTGTTAACAGAACTGAGTCTTTGTTTTCTGTATAACTTCTGGGGCCACTGACTGAGATAAGGACACAGGTCCCTTTAGGGCAAAGTATGCCAATGGCAAAGACGGCATAGGCACATTTTGGCAAACACTGCACCAATCACAACGGGCAATTTGTGATTAAACACGTGACTGTCAACTGTGTAATGTATTCTTTTCTTTAACCTGAACCTATGCGACAGCGCATATTCCATGGAATACTAGCTTGTTTTGCATATCTTCATCTTAGTTAGGGCTAGCTGGCCGCTTGGCCACTGTGGCCACTGGCCAGCATTCATGTGCCAGCTGAGAGACCTCTGGCTCTGCAACCTAGAACCTGGGCACTGCAGTGTCGGTCAGAATATGAATGACATGCAGACCTATATTGAACAACATTTCAATTGGAATTCAGATCTTTTCTGTAAGTTAAGGGTACACAGGAGAAAACGTGACTCTGGCACAAAAAGTCGCTGCTAGTAAATGTTAGAAAGAAGTAGTGTCCAAGACTCTAGGACACTCCCGTCCCATGCACACCTATCAAACTGTCGATAACCTCAGTCAAAAGCTGAGATATGTTATTATGGCTTAAAATCCATTACATGTTCATTTTATACACCAAATGGTTATTGATTGCACTGAACTCTGTCAGTATTTAATATGTGACATTTTATCAATTGAAACATAAATCATTTATATACAAAGTCAATTTTAGAAGTAAAAAATTAACTCTACGCGTTTTGGGATATCTATCCCTTCATCAGGAGCAGAATCTGTTGCTTTGTCTGATTGATGTACTTTACAGTCTGCCATTCCCAAATCTACAAATCAGTACTGACAGTAAGTCAGAACAATCGCGTCAAAATCGCCAAAAGGGTCAAAACAGAGTCTAAAATTCGAGACAGCCACACTGAACATACCGAACCCATCTTCTGATATAAAGCAGCCGGGTCAATCCTTTCCCATTTTATTCACCTTTTACAAGACGGGTTGACTGATACTCCAAGTTCCTTATGGGACATTGGGCCTCATTACAAGCATGGCGGTCTGGGAACTACGGTACCGGTAAGCATGCCGGTACCGTAGTTCCCAGACCGCCATACTACGAGCTGTGCTCGTGGGTGCCTGTCAGCCTGCTAGGTCTGACCTGTTCGGCAGAGCAGCACCCGCGAGCTCAGCACGTCAGATGCACTGGCAGCACTCTGAATGGTGCCGGTGCATCCGACGTCCCATTCCCATTCAGCCCTATGGGGCCAAATGGGGATGGGGAGTCCTTGAATATGAATTGAATATGTCTAATTTGGAACAACTTATGTATGCTTTCAAAAAGGGCAGGAACCTGAGAAGTTGGCTATCCAAGGCTGATCGACTTCAGTCCACCCAAGTATCCAACACCATCACTGAAATGTGGGGCATGGAAAGAGTCGTTGGTAATTATCCATGTGGTCACTGCTGCCAGTGTGACTCTACTACAGCCACTAAAATTGTCTCTATTAACCATAGAGATTGGAAGCTCAGGGACCACACAACGTGCAATTCTAAAAATGTGGTCTATGCTGTCATGTGTCCATGCGACAAGACATACATAGGGAAAACATCCAGACCCATTAAACTAAGGATCACGGAAAATAAATCCAGAATAAGGACTCTCAACTTTTCGTCACCCCTAGTTGCGCATTTTTCTGAATGCAAACATGGGAGTGAGGATTTACGCTGGTGGGGCATTGAATAGGTCACGGGATCAGACCGTTATGCTATTGCTACTAAACTATCTATACGGGAACAATAGTGGATATATAATACACAGAGCCATATAGTGGGCTTGAATGCTCAAGAAGAATGGCACACGCTATTCAACAAACAGCCCATCTAATTATTGGCCATTAAGGAATTATTTCCTTTTCCCGGTATTCCCGTCTCCTTCCATCTGGCAGCGACCAGTGAGATAGATATACATACACACACTTTTATCAGAGATGTGAGACCTTTGTTCCGCGTTGTTCTATCTCTTGCGAAAAGAACATGCTTTCTTTGCCTGGCACATTTATTCTATTATTGCTTCTCTTTATTATGTAGTTTTCTTTGCCTACTTTCTTTAACATCGTTACAATCATTTCTTCGACAGGTGTGTACTTTTTTCCACACACATCATTTTTCTAGGGGAGTTTACACCATGGTGGTAAAGTTGGTGCACTTAGCACCAAGGTTGTAATGAGGCCCATTGCACTTTATATCTCTGTATGTTTATTCCTGTGTGTATTCCTAACTATTTAATATCCTCTTAAATGAAATTTGACTAAAATAATAAAAATGTATTTTTTTTAAAGCTTTTTCTGTGGTCTGTATGGGGTGATCGGTGGAGTTGACCTTGGGTTACTGCTTTCATGTCTTTGTTGGAACCATGTTTTCCTAAGTGAACTTAGTTTCATATCCGCTGGCTTAACCTTGTTCAGTATTGCGAGTCCTTCATTACCGGCACCCACAAATGGGCAATTACCGGGTCCGCCAAACTCGGCATGACCCGGTAATTGCCCATTTGCGGGTGCCGGAAAAAAATGGATACCGGCGGCAGCCGTGCCTGTACCACAGGCACGGCCACTGCCAGCCTCGTAATGAGGCCCATTGAATTGTAAAACGAATGGGAAAATCGTTGCCGTGTGGTAAGCTCAGGACCTCAAATTCCTCAATTAAATACCAGTTATCATCTCCATGAGGAAATAATCTATTGTTGAGGTTCCCATATGGTTACCAAAGGTCACCTGTCCCAGGATATCAGGGGCCACTCGTCCATTAAGTGGTTTTGAATTGTAACTGCTTACTCCCACCCTGCTCCCAAGCCAGCGACCCCCAATTTACCAGGGGAGGACCCAATCACAAAATAAAACATGTGAAAAAGCAAGGTGTAGCTAACAGGAAAGTACAGCCAACAGGCTGCTGGGGAGCAGCTTACTTTACCCGAATTATAGCTAAGACATCTGAGAGCACTACCCCATCTACATTATATATTGAGATAACTGCCTGTTCTCAGCACAAGGCCTCCCACTCAGGCAATACAACGGTGTGGACAGGTTGTGACAATCAAACTATTACAGAACTCTATAACATCCGTCAGACAGGTGATGAAGTGAGATTTGTCAGAGTAGATCATTTTACGTTTTTCCGGGAACAATATAGCGTACAGCACTTGCCTGTCCCGTAAATATTTGTGAGCATTGTTGAAGGTTTTCCTGGTGGCTTGAACCGTAGGGCTATAGTCAGGGAAGGTCCGAAGGTTAGCAGATTGCTACTGCAGTTGGCCCATTTCCCTAGTCGCTTTAAGGATCAGTTCTCTATTACAAAAATTAAATATTTTCCCAATGATTGGGTGCAGCACAAGACCTAGGACTGGTCTCGGGCCAAGCGATCTTTGGGCCTGCTCAGTCTGACAGTGAAGAAAAGACTGGATTTTCCAGGTATCGAGGTTGGTAGATTATTTTCTAGGAAATGTTTCAGAGGACCAGTGAGGGTCAACTCGGGTAGCCCCAAGATGCGAATGTAATTGCATCTGGAAAGGTATTCGAGGTCATCGTTCCTGGCCTGTGTAGCTTTGAATTCCAATTGCAGAGTCTTTTACCACTGTTTCCAGTTTATGAATCAAATCCTCTGATTTTGATATTCTCTGTTCTGCTTCCGGCGTTCTGGTACACAACTTCGGCATTGGATGAGTCAACGTTCGCCATTAGAGTGTCTATCTTGTCACCAACAGTGCCAATACCTTCCTGAAGACTGTGAAGAGCGGACGCAATCGCATCAGCAGGAGAGGCTTCATGTATAATTTTCCTGGCATAGCCATCCAGGTTAGTCTGATTTTTGGAGAAAGTGGGCTTGCCAGCCATAATCGCCAGCTGACAGATGTGAGGAAATGATTACGTGTCTTCCAGGCACACCTTAGGCACTTGCTGCGTCAGACGTGGGCTAATCTTCCTGGGTAAAGGGAAGGGTAGATCTCTGTACAGTAGCTCATGCAGGCCTAGCTAATTATGCTGATGTACGTGCCCTGGTTCCAACAGTGTTCGGAGGGGGTCAATCTTGGCATCAGGGGAGCGCTTGGTTCAGCCCCTCACTGCTCCGGGATTTTTGCCAAACAGGGTCCGATCACTTATCATGTCTTGAGGTTTCTCTGCAAGCAATACCACACCAGGACGCTCCCTCTGTGCTGGAGGAACATGTACTTTGATGCTCCTCCAACACACTGCCTGCATCTCTATGCAGCTGGTCACAGGCATTCTACTGTCCGTGGCGTATGAGGCTGCACAGCAGCATCCATCGGAGGAGGCGTAGCCGTGCATGTATCTATCCGTACTGGGGCGTGTCACTGCCAGCACATGCAGCGTGTGCCTTTGGTGAAAGAACTCTGCAGGACGAGCACACAGTGGTATGCCAGGCATTCAGCGGGGCCTTGTTGTGAACTCAGTTGTCCGGTCTGATCACTTCGGGTCAGGTTCGCGTGGGCACTGTTACTTCAGTGGGCAGTAACAAGCCTGCTCCCAAGTCATTGTCGGTATTAGACCACTGACCCTGCGCCGCTATGAGGTTCACAGAGGTGCACAGAGATAGCTTGTCCTCAAGGCCTTGTCTCCAAAATGACTGGAAGCAATATCCACCTGATGCAGTAAGGTAGCAGTGCTCCCAGAGGATGGACAGTAAGGATATAAATAGCAGGCTTTGGAGCTCTACTCAATGGTGTCCATCTTCATAGCCATACATCAGCACCCCCCTTGTCTTCAGATTCTGAGGTAAAAATGAAAAACCAATAAAGAGAATTTGGAAAATAAAGAAGGAGACCCTACAGGGGATCATTCCCATGGTTTACAGGGGACCCTTCCTCACCTTAGTAGATCTCAGGGATGGCTATTTTCATATCCCTATTCTAATGTTTCACGGAAGGTTACTCAGATTTTCTGTGGGGTGCACGTTCAATTCCATGATTTCCCCTTCAGCCTCCCTTCAGCCAAAAGGGTTTTCACTAAGGTTCTAGCTCCAATGGTGGTCATGTTACATGCCCAAGGCATTTGTTTCCATCCGTAGTGGCTGGGCCATGCCCTGACATCAGCACATGCCTTCAGGAACATAACTATTGTTCATTATCTCATATAGAGGGTTGTCAGAGTGCTGAACGTAGGGAAATCTCAGAAGGTCCCTACCAAGAGAATGGAGTTCACTGGGGGCCTCTTCGACATAACAAGGGGGTGAGTGCCATTCCCTCCACATTTGGCTGCCAGACTATAGTATAGCCTCTCAGTGGAACAAGGCAGAATCTTTCGGTGTGGTTTCCTGGGCCAGACAACACATGAAGCCCCTAGTGAGCCACCTACTTGCCGAAAGTTAATACTCTTGGGCAATACGCATATTTCTTCACACTCAGGAGAGCTTGGCCTGGTGGCTTGTGGAATCTAATCCCCCTCAGGGCTTCCCATCGGATTCCGCCAGCCCCTGAAACAAACAATAGATGGCAGTCTGTTGGGGTGCCCCTCTGTGAGTCAGGGAGGAGGTCCTGGAACTGAAGGGAGTGTTATGCTGTTCAAATGGCTCTCTGTGCATTGGCCCTTCAACTCAGGAGAAGGGTAAGTGTCAATGTCACTGTCATTGTAAAGACTGGAGGGTGATAGCTCTACTTCTGCCCTCTAAATGGTTGGGACAGAGGCACAAAGCTCCCCAGCCAAGGCTCCCAATTGGTAATATGGATGATCAACCAAGGTTTAAGCTCTCAGGAGGGGATGCAGGCGGAATTTTAAGTACAGTGAGTCCCCAAACCACCAAGAAGGAATGTCGACACACTATATTAGGTCATAACACAGCTTTATATAAAACAAGGTTCAGAAAAATATATACATATAAATAATAACACTTTGTACTTTGGCAATACTATTCTAATAATGGCAAAACTATATATACTCTATGTGGTACCACACATTAATAATGCACCAGCTGCTGACAGTTTTGCAAAGCATAGCAATCATAAGCAAGGTGCAACTTCATAGATCAAGGAAGAAAGGCAGGTTAGTTTCAGAACAAAGGCAGTATACTTTCCTTAGACGTAAACAGTGCCACTGTGTGAGGATCCCCCCACCTTGGAAACCTGTAAAGGAAAGGTGAGGGTATACCTTATCATGTCTATTACAGCCCAGTCCATAAATGTTCAATAATGTTCTGCTTTACTTCTACAGGTTCCACCACCCCCAAGTACCTGAGGTGCCACAGGAGAACAGGATCCAAGACAAAGCTGGGACTGGATGATTCCTGAGGCCGGACAATGCTCTTCCTCATCACAGTACCTTTGGTGCCTTGGCAGGCAAAGTGGTGGTGTTTCTTGGCTTCACACTACGGGACCCCTTGAAGATGGACCCCCTTTGCAAGAGGGAGTTGCTGGGATGCCGAGGCCAAGAGAAAAGGAGGAACCAGACGTTGTGGGAAAGGCAGCACTTTCAGCCTTCGCTGTGGTCACTGTTGGCGGGTCGTTACCCCGGATGTTGTTGTTCCATGGAAGTCAAACTTGCCATGGACTCTGAAAGGGCCTGGCTGAAGAGGATGGCCCTTGCAGACCTTGGATGCCTTTTGGTGGCGACAGGTGCAATGGCAGAAGTAGGTGTAGGGTTTCAGGATTTCACATTTTACTGACTATTGGTTCTTCGGTGATGCAGCCGCATGCACAGACTTCTGGATGGCTTCTGGCAACCTGGACTCGGCCACTGCACTGGACTTACAGACCCTCACCCTGGCTGAACCCTCGGGACGTCTGCTTCAGTTTTTGAAAGCGGGGAACCCACCAGCAGACCTTCCACTGCACATAGTGATGTGGGATCTCTAGCGGGAAAAAGTAGTCAGATGTCATGCCAGGGATCTCCCTTGAAAGATTATTTGATCAGGTGGAACTTTTGCAGCTCTTTGTGTCAAGTAGCACTATGCCAGTGTACCCCCTATTCTGGGTGATATGTATCACTTTGGCTTCCGGCGGTCATGAGCTCTCCTCCGGACCCTGGAAGACAAAACTGCACTTCTTCGGATCGAGATGTCCAAGCACTCCTCTTCTGGACTCACAAAGACCCCTTCTCTGGACGGCAGGTACACAGGACTGTCTTCTACAGTACTTCTGATGAAGAGTAGCAGCTGCACGATAGTCCCTTCTAACTCGAGAAATGGTCGCCTAATCAGGTCCTCTCTTGATTCCGTTCTTAGGTCAGCTCAGCAGTCTTTGAATTCCTTGAAGAAATGCAGCTGCAGACTCCTTCCTTCGACTGGACGCAGGATTCAAGCTTCAGGTTTCAGCTTAAGCTTCAGAACAAATTGGTGGGCAAGGGGTCCCTTGTTATACACATTTGTCCCCATTCACTCAGGCGGAGCCAGGCTCAGTCAGCCAAACAATCATGAGTTCATGCAGGCAGCCAATCAGTCACAGGCATTCAGGCCATTCACCCAAACCAGACACCCATAACACAGAATGTGGATTGGTGTAAGCACCCAGCCTTTCAGAACAATACACTGCATTCACTCCAGTTTCAGTGAGTTCCAGTTTCAGTCAGGGCAGGCACAGGAATTGTGTCACACAACCAAAACCAGACACGCAAAACACAGAATGTGAGTCGACTTGACACTCCATTCGTACAGGTCCCACCCCAAGGGTGTAACCACAATACACAGTCCCTGGGAAGGCTTCAGTCAGTCTGACAGGAGGCAGCCTCAGAGCCATAAATGGGCTTTCCACCCAACAGCCAGTCAGGGAGAAAGGGACAGAGTCAGAGCTTCCCAGGATATTGTGAAACAAGGGATAAAGGCAATAAAAACCAAGAGGATACAGTGGCCAACTTGCATTTATGATTCTTAAGGCAGGGCCTGGGTGTCCCAAATATGGAGGACACTCAGAGCCACTGTGAAGTTAGCATGTAGGTGCCACCAGCCCATACCCTGCTCTATGAGCAACAAAGGTGCCCAAAGCACATACATAGAGGGTACAAGGGTGTACCGCGACCCATGGGTACCATAAGGGTATCCCATGGGTGTTGGTCACCCAAAGGAAAAATGAAGAGGTGCACTGCCAGAGGTCCAGGCTGGACCTCAGTGGCAGAAAACATACAGAACACACACACAGTGAAGTAGTAGGACAAGGACTAGGAGGCCCTGTCACCCCAAAAGGCATGCCCAGCATCACAGTCAGTGTTTGTTGTATATTGCTCTGCCACCCAAAGGTATCCTGGCACTTTACTAGGAAACTTTTTGGAGAAGGAGAAACAGAATGATTTTCTTTTTGAACCTAGGTATTACCAGCCGGCCACAATAGGAAAAGCGAAGATTCTTGGAAGGATGATAGGGAACAATATTTTCCTGGATGAACAGAGCCCCCTGTTTATGTAATGCCCGATGAAGGAGGCAAAGAGCCTTAAATTTGACTCTGCATTCGATTAGAAGCCAATATATGGCTATATTTAGGCAATCCTACAACCAAGCGAGCAGGGGTATTTTGGAGGACTTCTAATCTATTTAACAAATATTTCTTTTGAGCAAGGAGGATGGCAATCAAGTAATCAAGTGTACCTGATATTGTCATGGCAACCACTGAGCTCCACAAAGATTGAGGTAAAAAAGGAAGGACTTTTTTCGAGATTTATATTTTAAAAACCCTGTTTTACAGACAGAACTGACATGTAGTTCAGGTGACAGGGAGGCCGAAATGTTTACTCTCAGGTGTTTCACGCGGCCAGAAATCAGGAGTCCAGAGATCACGTGCCCCAGGCAGGCCGACGACTAGGATCTCAGTCTTCTCACCATTCAGTTTGAGCCCGGTGGCGTTCATCCGCTCTCCAATGGCTGACAAACAAGACTTCAGACATCCGGCAGTCTCCAGAGAATGTTGGTCAACTGTTGATTAGCTGGGTGTCATCACATATGAAGAAAAACAGCACCTGAAAGAGTGGATCAGGCTGGCTAGGGGATGAATGTAGATATTAAAAAGCAGCAGAGACAACCCTGAGCCCTGCGGAGCACCACAGGTAAGAGGAGATGACTGATATCTAAAAGAGGGAAGAGAAAGTGTCTGTGACCGATCATATAAGAATGAAATGAACCACTGGAGGGCTGAACCTGAGATACCTATCGCAAAGAGAATTTGACACAAGATCAAATTATCAATAGTGTCAAACACTACCGATAAGTCTAATAGTGTCAAGAGGCCAACTCTGCCCTGGTCACTAATATGGGTAATGCCATCAACAAGTGAGACAATAACTGACTCAGTCCCCATGAGGAGGCAGAATCCAGACTGGCACAGGTCAAGAATTGAGGAGTCCTCAAGGAAATCTCTAAGCTGAGGTGAAATGATATCCTCAAGGATCTTCTTCAAGAGTGAGACTACTAAAGCATGCTTAATGGCCTTTGGAACCAACCCTTGGGTCAAGGAGTTGTTAACTGGTAGAACAATCACTGGAAGCAGGTCCATACTGATATCCTCCAGGACATGCAAATGGATTGGTCAAGTTGGTAGCAGGAATTAAGATGTTAAATGACTTCTGAGAGATGAGCAGTAGTAACTTCGACAAACTTGGAGAATCATTTACCATGAGCTGGAGGAGAGGGAACAGGAATCACAGTCAAAGTTGCATCAATGACAGTAGATGCTCGGATGATAGCTCAGATAGTCAATATTGTTTTGGATAAAGAAATCTGATAAAGAATCACAGAGAGCCTGTCTAGGACGAATTGGGTACAAATCATATTGGTAGAAGATAGTTCTTTAACTATTGAGAACAATTCTTTTGGTTTGTTCAGCACCATCTTGATCCTGTTGGTAAAAATATAGATTTTGCCTCTTTGATAGCTGAGTGATAATTAAGACGACACATTTTAAATGTTATTTTGTCTCCAGGAAGATACACCTTAAGCGCTCCAAGTGAAGGAGAATACCATGGGGCACAGGATTTATGCGATGTGAGGCGCGTTTTTAAAGGCACTACTTTATCTTCCACATTAAGAAAAGCTCTCTGAAGTGCTGTAAGAGGATCAGTGGAAGATGGAAGAGAAACAGAGTTGAAATGCTGAAGAATACAAGAAGATAATTTATATGGTCCTATTTCCCCAATCACAAAGAGGACCGTACTAAGAGCTAGCCATTTGGCAAAAGCCTGGACCATTTATAGAGAACGGTATTAAAAAAGATCTGATCAAGGCAAAGAAAGAGCCGAATAGACAATAACAATATCAAGGTCGGCAAAGATCAGGTCTAATGTGTGGCCTTTCAAATGTGTAGCAAAATGAACGTGCTGAGCCAGGTGAAGATCAGCCAGTAAGGAAGAAGGTTTAGTTGCTTGACGATCTAAGAATATGTCTGACCATACGTTAAAATAGCCCATAATTATTAGAAGAGAATGATTCAGTTTGAGGTCGGCAATAAAATCAGAAAAAGCTTCCACAAAGGCTGAGCCATACTCGGGGCGTTGTGGGAAACCAGAAGGTGTCTTACCTACTAGTCTCCAGGGATCTGTCACCCAGGTGGCCAGGACATGGCCATCACTTTTGTATCAAGTTCCTGGAGGTGGACCAGTGCGGGAGCATCACCTGGATAAGGGGTCTTCGGAAGTTAGAGTGGGACGCCGGATGGTGAGACACGGAATCCCCTTCCCTGTAACACCTTTTCCCCATCCTACCAGGTAGGATACCTAGGAACTCAACCACCCTCCCCTTTCCCAACATGAACACTTTCTCAAAGACAGCTCACTGTGAGAGGAAACGGACTAACACCCGAGCCGTATACCTGACATGTCCCAACACAGGAGTCAGGCAGAGGGAATTACTGATAATTACACACACCTGACTTCCATCACACTTCCCCACACGGATAAAAGGCGGAGCATGAAAGTACACTATGAGCAAGGCAAAACACATGAGGAAGCAGCAGTTCCAAGATGCCAGTTTAATATGAAGAGAAAGATGGCAAGACCAGATAGGGTTGCAAGGAGGGAAGTACCCTTGACCTTTTCAGAGAAGAACTGCTACTTTCATGAGCCCTCAAGAATAAGAAACTTAAGACCGGGAATTAACGCTGAAGAAAGGTGCATTGTGCGTCGAAGGTACCCGGAGTCCTCCAGCATCGATAGACAAGGCGGGGAGGAGAGATTGCCCCCGTGGTACTGTCCTTGGCTCCTACAATAAAGCAGCGCCAGTAAAGTCAGCACAGCCGGTGACTCAGGGAGACTGATAGCAGACCGGTCTGTGTTAGAACCAAGGTTGCAAGCGGCAACATTGTATGAAGAAATCTGCAAAGAACAGAGTGTGAGGCGTATGTGATGAGCAGCATGAATATAATTGAATATCCAAGGAGTGACTGAACTTTTGAAGCCAAGATAGATACCATATACAGAGTAGTCCGGCACCACGTGGGTGCTCATTCGAAGGTCTCCGTTAGGTATCCAACTGAGAGTGTAAAATTGTGAACTGTGACATTGAAGTGGACCTGCAATGGGTCAAGCTAAACCCTGTGCGCTTTAGAAAGTCTTCCATAGCTAATACGAACTGCAATTGATCCGAGCCCGGCTCAGCGAGACTAATTGTGTAAAAGGGATCTGAGCCCGGCTGAGGGGGATCCAAAATAAAGATTGTGGTATAAAAGGGATCTGATCCTGGCTGAGTGGGAACCAGGGTGAAGAGTGGATTGCCCGACTTAAGTACTTGTAAAGGAACTTTTTGTTTGTTTTGGTACATCAGGTCCTCTGAATTAAGAGCCTTTGATAATTTAAGAGACGTGGGCACCGAAGGCCCTGATGTTGGTAATGGAACTGTGTCTTCGTGCCGAAAAAGCTAGAGAGTGTGCTATGCTCGAGTGAACCGCCTGGTCAGGTGCTGAAATCGTGGGGAAGGGAGGCCAAGGCCTGAACATCCTGACTTATCATTTTGTGAACACTTCTTTCCTTTTCATGAACATTAACCTGCACTATTTGTACTTAGTGGTAAGGATTGGCAATAGTTTGTTTTAGTATAGACCCTTTTATTTTGACGAGACTCCACTAGGACTGCATCATTATTTTATGATGGTCGCAGCTTGATCCCATCTGTAGATTTAAGATTAGATAAGTTTAAGATAGATTAGAAGAAAAAGTTCAATAAACACTCTTGAACTGTGGTCACTTGAGAGTGTCTTACTTTGATTTACAGCGTCTATACACAGTTAGGAAATAGAAGGTAGAGGTTGGGGATAAGGAGATACAGACCAAAAGGTGTTCCATCCTGTAGAAGAGATCGCGGAACATTGAAAATGACGTTTATTAATCAAAGCAACGCCACCGCCAGGGTGTGGCTCTGCATGGTCCACATGTAGGATCCCATAAGAGTTTGGGAGAGCTCGTATTATACCTGGGACATAAGAGTCAGTAATCCAGGTTTCCATTATAGCTGAGTATACATCTGTGGGGCAACATACGACGTAGTCCAGGAAGAAGGCCATTATGTAGTACAAGTTGCTAAGGCGCAGAGAACAGCTCTACTATAAGTAGTAAGTACAGGGATACCTGTATAAAGCGGGTTGGGTGAAGTTAAATCCTTAATTGGCCACGTGCAGCCGAGGCCCAGACGGGCACAGACAGGCTTGACTTTGGCAAGTGACTGCTACGCGATCGTCTAGCCCTCCTGCTTATATAGCACATGTTATCGTACTAGTCCAATCAGCAGTCACTGGGAAGCAGAGAAAGAAAGTGGACTGCAGAACAGCTGTGTTTGAACAAATAAAAGCGAAACCGCAATGACCGACACTAGTCGGGTTGCAAAGCCACAGGGGTTGTGTTTGTAAAATCAGTCTCATTCACCCATAAAAGCATGGAGAGTATAATACAAATCATAAAAGAGCAAATAAAATGCTAAAATAAGCTAAGAATACAGGTTTTAAAACACACAAGGAAATATAATAATGAAAACAGATTAATGCAGCAGCAAAGCTAAAACGAGTACTTTATGAAAAATCAGCAAACGAAAATAAACAGATAAATAGCTTAGCAGCAGGAGGTTAATAAAGGAGCTGTTGTAACGGTTATATATGATTTTATCGAACACAATTACAGACTAGTACATTTCGTCATGGTCAAAACACTGAAAAACACAGAATGTTGTGTTTTTAAAGCCCCCCGATTTTCCACTCTTATAACGCCACCCCAACCCCATGTTGACCCGTTTTAACCCCTTACCCACTATCCTTTATATATTTATTTAATATTTTCTGTGTTTTTCGGTGTTATTGTCCGCTCTGTTATGTACCGTTCTGTAATGTTCGCAATAAAATGACTGGGTACCGTTGTAACAATCCTTCTCCAGAGGGTATTCAAAGGAACTGCAAGAACGCAAGCTAAGAGCAGGTGAGTGTCCAATCAAGGGTCAATGGGAAGCAGAGAAAGAAAACGGACTTCCGAGCAGCCGTTTCAGAACAAATAAAAGTGAAACCGTAATTACTAATAATAGCCGGGTTGAAAAACCACAGGGGTTGTGTTTGTAAAATCTGACCCCCGCACCTGTAAAAAGCACAGAGAGTATACTACAATTCAAAGAAGAGCGAACAAAATGCAAAAATAAGCTAAGAATACAGGTTTTAAAAGGCACAAGGAAATATAATTATTAAAACATGCAAATGCAGCAGCAAAGCTAAAGCTAGTACATTATTTTAGATAAGCAAACGAAAATAAACAGAGGGTGGTCTTGTTACACTCAGACAATCAGTCATGACCCAGATCAAACAGTAATGTGGCATGAAGTGCGTACTTACTGGGTATGGAGTACCTCAGGGCAGACACCATGAGCAGGGTCTTCCTCGGCAGGTTCAGCGTCTCCAAGATGGGCCTGTTCACCTCCAGCCAGAATCCTCTTCAACCGTTTTACATGTCATGGTCCTGGGACCCCGTGGCAGTGAGCATGGATGCCCTGTCATCTTCTTGGCCAGTGTAGGTTTTCCATCTCTTTGACTTCCCGCCTTTTCCCCTTCTCCACAGGGTACTGATGTGATTCAATAGAACAGGCGCATGGATGGTGGTGGTAGACGCAGCCTGTTCAAGAAACCCTGGCTCCCACTCCTCCTTCTTCTGACCCGAGGGTCCCCTGCTATCCATCTAGGGCTCAGCCATCTGAAAAGACGCAGTTTGCCTGGCCCCACCCTGGCACGGGTCCTGTTGATGGCCTGGCCTCTGAATGGCTAGGTCTGAAGAAGGAGGCTATCTCTCCTTTGCCTGGCCCTGGTCGTACAGGGTTGCAGGTCCCCATCCAAAACTAGGCTCTATGCAAGGCACTGGTGATATTTTTCTGTCTGGCCTTTAGTCCAACCTCGATCCCCCGAACTGTTACCCTGTTCAAGTGTTGGAGTTCCTTCAGGAGGGGTCTGATTTGAGGGTGGCCAACTCTACCCTCTACTTGTCTGTGCTGGGGGCATTTAGGGCTCCCTGGGCTCCCATCACCACTGTTGGGAGGCCTCCCCGCCTTCTTAGAGGGATAGAGATTCTTCACCTGAGGGCCCGGTCCCTATTTCCTACTTGGGATCATAGCAATGTTTCTAGTGTCTTTTATGCTCCTCACATCAAGCCACTGGTTTCTTCGGAACAATACCTACAGTTCGTTCATGAGGGTCTGGGTCCGTTGTCCTCCCCTTCTGTACTGGCCTAGGTTTATTTTGGATTTTCATCTGCATGCCTACCTGGTTCTGCCCAAAATCAGCATGTTTTAGGAGAACCTGGTTCCGCTATTACTCATCCTCTGGATGTTGGTAGGGTGGTTCACCTTTACCTAGACAGGGCAGCTGGCACCTGGGGTGGTCTACTGTACAAAATGGTTTTGCAGGACACTTTAGACGTGGACAGAAGATGTTTGTGGTACGCATGGACCATACAGCGTCATTCATACCCATTTTTCCAGAGTATTGTAAGGGTGTAAGGGTGTCGAAGAAGGAAGCTGACGCAAAGGCGACATGGGGCCTCATTACGAGTCAGGCGGTCCGGAAATAACGGTGGTGGTAAACCCGCCACCACCATTGTTTCTGGATCGCCTGATCTCGAGTCCTGCAGGCGGAGGTGTCATTCCCGCAGGTCTGAACTGGCGGGTTTAACACCGCACGCCTGCAGGCGGACGTGGAAACATCAGCACCATCACAAGATGATGCCGGTGTTCCCATGGTCCCCATCCCCATTGAGTCTTATGGAACTCAACGGGAATGGGGATTTACCGAATTCCGCCTCCGGAATTCCCGGGTCACTGGGGTTGTAATGCCCCGCTAATTCCAGGAATCACAGAGGCAGAATGGTAATTCGAGTCCGGCGGTAACCGAGCCGGAAAAACCGGCAGGTTACCGCCGGACTCGTAATGAGGCCCATGGTTTTGGTTATAAACTTTTATTTGTATAAGAAAACTCCCTCACTATCCCTATTTCTAAGGGGGTTTTCCCTGCCTCAACATTTTTACTAAAGGGTTCATCAGAATGTCAGTCAAATCAAATACCTCTGTCTTGTGTCATAAGCTACTACCCCTCACACTACAACTAAAGGATAATCTAACAAAAGGTTCCTTCTCCAGGAGAATGTCTCCCTTCTTCGGATGCTTGGACAATGTTCAAAAGAATGTTCTCTTGCAACATAAATATGCCATGGGGAATGACTCCCTACACCTGGTTTACAGGTTTCACACAGTCTTTCCGAATCCAGGAGAATGGCTTCCTACTCCTGGTGGAGCGCTGTACAGTTTCCAATAGAACCTGGCGCCTCCACAACTCTCCGTTTGGTACCGGGAGAATGACTGCCTTCTCCTGGTATTGCTTGGCACAGTTCAAAACAAGGCCAGGGGGGATGCCTCCCTTCCCCTGGCATCATTAGCACAGCTTTTAATGCGGAGCCATGAGAATGACTCCCTTCGCCGGGTATTGCCTGGCACAATTCACAACGAGGCCAGGGGGAATGACTCCCTTAACCTGGTGTCTTTAGACAATATTTCAAAAGCGTTGGCCCATCCTCCAGGAGAATGACCCCTTTCTCCTGGTGTCCCAAAAGTTCTTTCTCACCACCCTCAACTTCATTCACACTTTGCCATTGTATTTTGTTGATAGCAAAGTTCAAAACTTTGCTGATCACTGGGCTAAATGTAGCCACTGCAACAAGGAAGTTCTCTTGACTTGCTAATTTCCCTTTTGTTGGGGTCCCAGACCCTTCTCTGGTGGTCAGTGTGTGTTTTACGGCCACTGCAATGAGGACACTCTCCTCGGCTGCTTTGTTTATGTCGGTTAGGGTTCCTGCCCCTTCTTTAGTGGTCAGTAGACTTATGGTCACCACTGCAATGAGGAAGCCCTCCTTGGATGCTTGTATTTTCAGTGTTAGGGTCGCTGGCCCTTCTCTGGTGGTCAGTGGGTTTATGATTGCAACTGCATTGAGGAAACTCTCCTCGGGTGCTTGGCTTTTCAGTGTTAGGGTCCCCGAACCTTCTAGCTTCCACCCCTGTGTCCCTTCCGGGTCTCTCGCATCTCCTGTTACATTCAAAGGAGTTGCGGCACACCACTGCGTCTTCCTGGAACTGGGGTTCTTTTCTTCACCGCACCGGTCTCCTCTCTTCAGTTTTCACAACACTGCAGTGGCCTCAGCTGGACCCTCTGAGAACTTCTTCCTTGCCTCACCAGCATCCTCCGCTCTTCTCTGACTCTGGTCTGTCCACAGCTTTTGAAACTCATGCTCCTTTCTGTGCCTGTTGCCTCTCCCGGCTGGGTCTGACAGCTTGATTAATCGATCGTCCATACTAATACAATGCTGCCAGTCCAGCTGCAGGCAGATAGTAAAAGTCCTATGTTCTTGTTGATAACTTAATCTGCGTGCCTCCTCTGGGCCACCTTGTGCCAGGACTAGCACAGTCAATGACCTTCCTGTCTCCTGTGTCCATTTTCATCCTAGTACCTTTTGTTTTAGCTTTATCCCCTGTATTACAGAAGTACATAGGTTTACTTTCCACAAAATGGTTCTGAACCGTGAGGAAGGCTAGGGAATGTTGGGTAGTGACAATATTGAATGGGCTGCACCCCAGGTGATCGCCTTTGTCCTCCGAGAGGGAGCCCCTCCCCATGAGATCCTCCTGCATTAAACTACCCCCAAGGGAACTATTGGGTAGCGGCCGCACCTTCCTAGCCTCATGGAAAAGGGCTTCCCCTTGGCGAGAAGTGCCGACACCTTGTGAATTGTCAAAGTATCCACTTATATGGTGACATGAGTGGCATAGGGGTATAACCAGCTACCTAGCACACACAAAATCAAACTGTAATCTTGTTAGGCATACAGAGGGCTGACCTCTTACATTTCCCTTGAGGGTTTCCCTAGGAATTTCCGAGGCCCTGCAAGGCAAAAGACCTGCAGACCCCCTAATTTGCATACATATTTACATCATCGGATGTGATATCACAGAACATGACATCATCCAAACTGTCATCAGTCTTTCATACTTTTGTGCATCATTGGTAGTGAAATGAAAAGAGGTTCCCATGTGGAAATCAAGAGACAACTGTGTTGTGCAGTTTATGAATAGTCACTAGTATTATATATGTAGGAACTATATTGTCTGGCAAACCCTGAGAGAGGATTTAATTTAAATAGCAAAAGCTGCAAACTGCATCACTTCGACAGACTCGCAAATGTAGAAGATAGGATAGACTAAGAGTAAATAATTTGTCCAGGATCACGTACTTTGATAAAGTGATGATACTAGGAATTAGGCCCAATCTGCAATTTAAGCACTTGACCACATATCTTCCCAACTATAGTTCATATAATATTTGTTAAGGTTTAGGTTCCAAGAACTTAAAATATAATTTGTTTTAAAGCACTACCTTGACAAGTACACAAATTACCAAGCAACTAACCAGACATGCCTCATCACGAGTTGGGCTGTAGCCCTTAAATGTAGTTGTAATGCTGTTAATGCCGCATTTAAAGTCTGGCCAGATCACAAGTTGGGCATTAAATGGGCTGTATTACCAATAGCTTTTTTGTGTGTGAAAATCGCATTTAACGCCCGCTTTAGGTGCTATTAGTGCTGGCGCTAATAACGCCCCACAGCTCCATTGGGTTCCCAATGGGCAATGGGGATTTCCCGCCTTAGCGCTACTTGTGGCCCGGCACTAATAGCGCCGGACCGAGTAGCGGCAAAGCTATTTACATTGGGTGGTATCCCTGCAGTATTACCACTGGGATAACACCCAACTCGTGATCAATATACTGATAAGACTGAAGTCGTATTCTTCCCCTTCAACTCTGTTCCCCCTCGCTCTCCTCCACCTTTCATTCACTTTCCTCCTTCTAATCTCCCTATCTATGTCCACGCTCGCAAGTTAGGCATTCACTTTGACTCCTATCTCTCTTTTTCCGATCATATCTCTCTCACCTCTCGTGCATGTCGCTACCACCTCTTTAATATTTGCAAAGTCCACCCCTCTCTCACTTTCCATGCTACTAAACTTTTAATCTCCTCCCTTATCTTCTCTCGCCTCTTCTACTGCTCCTCCTTACTCTTTGGACTACCTACCTCTCATCTCACCCCCTCAAATCTATCTACCATTCTGCCGTCTGTACCCTCTGTCTCCTTACCTCCCGTGACTCCATCTCTGCTTCCCTTTCCTCCCTTGGCTGGCTTCCCTTTCACCCCCAACTTAAATTTCATTTTCTCTGCTTAGTCTTTAAATCTCTCCATGGTCTTGCTCCCCCTTATCACTCCTCCCTCCTTTCTTTCTACACTCCCTCCCGCTCCCTTTGTTCTGCTGACAACTTCCTTCTCACTGTTCCTCCACCCCCTTGTGCCTCCTCCCGTTTCCGCTCCTTCCAGCTCCTAGCCCCCCTGCACTCGAACTCCTTACCTCTCTCAATCCGCTCTATTCCTACCTTCTCCTCATTCCGCACATCCCTAAAATCTCTCCTTCTCCATCCCCCGCCATGAAACCCTTCCCCCCCCTTCTTGCTCCCCCTCCTTCCTTGATCTTTTCTCCATGATCATCTCCCTCCCCTCCCCCATCCACACCATCCTCACCCTTTTTACCCCCTTCCGTTTTCCCTCCTCCTTCTCCTCCTCACCCTTCCCCTCCCTCTCAGTTCTACTGCACTACTCTCCCTCTTCCCTTCAGTTTAATTGCTCTACTTACTGTTTTGTTGGTTCTGATTCATAATTGTAAATTGCTTCTAAAGTTATAATGTTATATGTATCTAGTTGTTAAAATGTACAGCGTTTTGGAGTAAAGCGCTATATAAACATAATAAATACAAATACAAATACAAATATATACATTGTTACAGAAACATGTTGAGCAAAATGATTATAATTATAGATTTATTTTCCTCATACTGAATAGAAAATTACAGTAGCATCGATCAAACGTATGTAAAACTAAAGAAATCTCGTTTGGGGTTATAAAACTGTATTCACGTTGAAAGAAAATATGACACAAATAAGTTGATTTGCTTGAATCATTATGTCACACAGCATTCAGTCTTATGCTCCCCTCCTATTTATTCACAAACCATTTGCGCATCTGAGGTCACAATAGCCCTTCCCCAGGCACTGGAGTGCCTAGACCCTCATCCTCTATTTGCTCTCACTGTACTCCTCTGCTAACACAGAGCAAGGCCTTGTGGGAGCGGCTGGGCTTCCATGCGCTCTGAACTACCACACGAAAATGCGTAGCTGATAAGTAGACACAGCTAAGCTGGAGGTAAGTCGGGCCGTTTACCGGCATAAATCACTAGTATTACCGGCTCTGGTATTACCCGTGCCGGTTATACAGGCAAATCCCCCCATGGAGTCCAGCGAGACTCCATGGAATGGGGATTTACAACCGTTGTTGGCACTCGTAATCTGGTGATAATACTGCTGGACCAAGTGCCAGTAACGTTATTATCATTTACCGATATCCTGGCAGTTTTACTGCCAGGATACTGGCAAAAGTCATAATGAGGCCCAAAGTGTGTGCGGGACTCAGAACACAGTACTTCTAATCGGGACAATCCTGCAAACTACCGGACGCTGGCCACCCTACTGGCACCAGACAAAGCGAGAAGGTTTTTGTTATCTTCTAATTGGGGCAGGTGGGTTGTCATCCAATAATGGCTACCCTGAGCAGGTGGATTACAATAGTCATCAATATGGCTATTACAAGGCAGCAGGTCAGCACCTGCTGGGGGCAGATCCTGGAAGGTCTATAAGATGAATTCCCTGCTAACTGAAGTGTATGTAAAGCGTGCAGATCACTTAACAGGTCCTTATTGGGTAAGGGCCTGGACCAACCAGGGTACTTACTAGCAAGTGCCTCCACAGAATTAGCACTCAATGAAAAAGAGGTAACGGGATAAATGTTCCTGAGTTTGAATCAACAGTGCGGATGGGATAGCAATTGCGTGAACCTTTCCAATGCGAACATCTTGAGGAGGGGAAACGTGGACTGGGGACTGTTGGCGACAGTGCACTATCTGTAATAAAATGGACAATGAAGAACCAACGCAAAATAACTGTAGCAAATGAAACACATTGACAATGAAATGGAGTAGTGGGAAACTTAATGCACACAAGAATGACTGCAGACCCAAGGCAATGATTACTGACACCAGGGATGCCAGTCAGAACTTAGAGTTAGTAAAAATGACTCAGAAGAATACAACGCAGGTAAATGCAAATGATAGACAAAGCAGGAAAATGCGCAAAGTAATTGCAAATGATATACACCAAGGCAAAAGGATAGCAGTTTACTCTGACATGGGTGAGATGATATGAAGGTAAAATGTACACAGTTCAATGGGGAACATTTTAAATTAGGTTGAGTATTACTCAGGTGAAATAAATGCAGCAAGTTAAAAAAACGGAGGTGATATTCTGTATACGGAAGCAACTTAAACTGTTTCAATGAAATACTGTACAATTTCACGTCACACAGAAGATAATTCTTAAAACAGCACAGTGGGCCTCATGAGGGGTCTGGTGGTGACCCTGCCGGTGGTACCGGCGGTGTGCCACTGGACCCATACAGATTTACAGCTGCCTGACTTCCCGGTGCCACCGGCTCATTACTAGTCCGCCAGCCAGGAAGTCAGGCGCCATAAAATGTGTTAATCCCCATTCCCATAGAGTCCATTAGGACTCTATGGGAGTGGGGACACAGAAGCACCGGCACCGTTGATAATGGTGCCAGTGCTTCCGTGACGGGCTTGCTTACCGTGACCGCTGCGCCCAGCAGAGTCAGACCCACCAGGCACAGCGGCTCCGGCAGGCAAACACGTAATTTGCCGGTCCGGAAACAAGGGTGCCTGTGAGTTTACCGGTACCCTTATTGCCGGAACCGGCAAACGTGTCATGAGGCCCACTGTATTTTATCAAAACAGTCATTAGATATCACTGTTAAATATAAAAAGCTTTATATATTTCACACATGGAAAACACAGCTTACAAATATGAATACACAAGAATAGCTATGCTGTGCATCTGATTAACGCCATACACATTTTCCAAAACAAACAGGAAACAAATGAACCTACCCCCAATAGCCCTGTATTATTCCCCTACAAATTGAATATTGGTGCTCAGCACCTGGGGCTTGTTTGCAATAACGTCACTACTTTACACTTTCTTTTAGAGACATATAGGGGTTATCTGAACAGTACTTTAGAGGCGACTACTAACTAGGTCAATGGCTAAAATACCCAGGGCAAGTTAAGGCAGGAGTTATTTTAGGGTATGTAGGGTAGGTGGGTGCTGAGCTGTACGGCAGGTGCTTACTGCAGAGTGGGGAACAAACTTACCTGGCCACCAGCCATCGAGAGACGCTTTCTGTCTCCTCGGTCTTTGGACATTGCAGTCAGCAAGGTGTGGTGAAAAGTAGCTCTGCCAACCTTCATTCTCCTTGCAGTTACCATAGCTAGAAGGTTCCAATGTACAGGATAGGCAGGTGAAGTGTCAGTGCCACCGATCATTGCCCTCACACTCCTCTCTGGTTCTCAAGCTTTGGAGCTGGAGAAGCTCTTGCACAGTCCAAGGTGGGCAGTGGTGCAGCAGGGGACACAGCTACCTCAGTTAAGTCTTGACAACAGCAATCGAGTCTGAGTGTAGGATAGAACAGAACACAGAGCCAAAACACCCATCAGCAAGGCATCAGGGCAAGGTCTAACTCAGAGCAAAGGGATTCAGGATCAGGCTTCCCGAAAGAGGGTCTGGAAAACACAGGGTGACACAGCAACAGAGCCCTATGGAAAGGGCAAGATAGGCATGCCAAACCCAGGGGCTTGGATCCGCTTTTCTAGGATTTGGGGTCATAACTGGATACGTACAGGGGGGTTTAGGATAATTGTACCAAGTCCCAAACCCTCGGTGAGGGTGCACTAACCATACATTTTCTACTTATATGACGGAAAAACGAGTGAAAAAACAGTGAGCATGGAAATAAAAGGATGTAAATTGAAACATAGGTAACAGAGCCACACAATGTTTTAAGATAAAATAAAGTCAATTACCAGTTTGCAGGTCCGGAAATAAAGTGCCGGTAACAATGTATCCTGGCACCTTTCCGGACTGGCCAACTCCAAGTCTGCTCCAAGGGGCTCTGATCTACCGGCAGGCCTCACCTGCAAGTAAATTCCAGAATCACTGGCACCGTTACAAACGGTGCCAGCGATTCGGGCAACCCCATCCCATAGAGTCCAACGCGACTCCATGGAATGGGGAGTTACCGGCATCTCCGCCCCCTGTAATATCCTGGTAATACCGGGATATCGGGCGGAGGAGATGGTACGGTAGTTACCCGGTATCCCGCTGGTAATTCCGGTAGGGTACCACAGAACTCATAATGAGCCCCAATGTACTGATTAAAACATCCACATATGCCAGGTTCACCGCGAGGCAGGGGTGGACTGGTATGGGGGCAAAGGGGCAATAGCCCCCCAGCCTGGCTGGACTGTTGCCCCATGAGCAGAGCTCCAAAATGTAAAAGAAATTACCGCAAACACTAAATCCTTCAGAATCTAGCCTGAAACAAAGCAACCGAGGGCTGCAAAGCCTGCTCAGATTTAGTGTAAATGGGGCAAGGCATTCGTCTTGATTTCAGCAATTATGTTGATGTTTCTGGATGGTCCACACACCTAAGCTTCCACAGTGAGAAGCAGTGGAGTCTAGGCTACAGGGGCATGGTGAACGGAGGATAGTACAGGGCCAACGCGCTGGTCTTAGAAGCAAGACCACGCAGAGCAATAGAGGTTTGAATCGCGGATCCACGCTTAGAAACTGAACTCGGGTACGGTATTAAGCACGTTATAAAAAAACAATTAAATAAATAAATAAAATGCTCATACCACCCAGTGGTAATGTATGCACTTAAATAACAGATTCTGTGACCGAAGATTGTAATGTTGCCACCACTGCCCCCCCATAAGCCATTGGTCTGTTATAATCCACAGCGCTTATCACAACTCCTACTTGACAATGAAGTAAGATTCCATCTTATTAGAGTTTCTCCTCGGTTTGATTCTGTACGAATGCTTCCCCTATGTTCTGGTGACATTTTTGATCATCAGTGTGTTCACATAAAAAGAGTTTAATAGCACCCTGAATAGCACCCATGTATGTTATTTATATAGTGGTTCTAGAAATGGCTGTTGGACTGTTTGCGGTACTTACTTTTTAACACAGTTGAAAAACACACAGAGAAAGATGTAATATTCAGGTATTAATTATTAGTTAGAAGACTACAAACTGAGGGGGTCATTCAGAGCTGGGCAGATTATTTAATACTGCTGGAGAAAGTCGGTAGCTCCTAAAGAGTGTATTTCTCAGTTTACCATCAGCAGAGTTGGTATTCCTGGAATACCTTCAGTGTTATTTTAGAAATACCACCTCCGATGGTGGTGATGTAAAGATTTTTCTTTCAGCCATTTTTAGCATCAATGTGAAGTGAAGGGAGGAATGGATTATGTACAGTGGTGGCTCAAATGGTTGTAGGTCATATGGTCGAAAACAAAAGGACCGAATGCCTTTTGATCGACACTAAAATGATCGGAAAAAAATGGTCGATTCCCCAACCCCCGTTTTCTTTATTAAAAACATTTTTCTACCAATCCAAACTAAAATATATATATAAATAAATAAAAAAATTCGACCTTTTTTTCCGACCATTTGACTGTCGATCAAATGGTCTTTCGATCCTTTATTTTCGACCATTTGACTGGACACCACTGAAATCACTACTGTTGATTTTCTTTATGCACAAAAGGGTCAATTGTGGCCCTTTTATGCATTACATAGGTACGGTGATGAGAGGAGGCAATCAGAGATGCCCACGCTTTTACCCCTTCACCATGGCCTCTTGAAAAAACGTGTTCACTCTATTGAAGGGAAGAACCTGTGCCTCCGTTCTGTACAGTAAAAATAAAGATTTAAAATATTTGGAGGCAGTTTGGACTAACATATGTGGATTTTCTGTAAAAAGTCTGCCGAAAATGTTACAGCCAGTATTCCCATGGAATACCAGCTATGGTATTTGATCAAACCCTGAATTGGGTGGACAGTAAAATCAACGGTATTTGCCAAATGTTAACAATGTTACTGTTGCCAGTGACTGTTTTTCATTGTCTTGTCCAGAACACTCTTCTCTTATGTTACCAACAAATGACACACATGCAAATCAACACCAGATTCAGATACATAGATAGAAAGTCAGATGAACACAGATACATCCTTCCACATATACCTACTGTCACAAATACACTCCAACACATTAACTCAGTCACAGAAACAGACACACACACATAAATGTAATAGGACTCTTTCCATCACCAGATCCAAGGTGTGTTCCCCTTGCAGTTCTCTCTGCTTCAGTGAGTTGAAATATGAAGGTGACTTTCCAAGAAATTGCAATTTGGGAGAACAAAATAAACCAAGTCCACGCACTGTCTTTCACTCTGCCTTATCCAAGTGCAGGCCCATAGTCATAATAACCAGCAAGATCCCGACCACGGCTTCCTGTTGTGTCTTGCAGAGGATGACCGGCTAATCAAGGTGGGCTACTGTCTAACTGTAACCAAGGGTAACAGAAGATGGTGAGGGGCAAGGGGTGGGCTTGGTGTGATGGACAATTAAAGGGTGCGAGTGCCAAAGAATTGGTGACTGAGCAATGTGGGCAAGGGAAGGAGGTGTGTTCAAGGTAAGGGAAGGGGGTTGATTTAATTGTTAAGGATGGAGCAAAAGAGGAACAGAGGCCTGAAAGTTAACTGTAAGAAATGAATGGAGGCATTGAGAATGTAGTGCAAGGGAAGGGCATTGGAGCATGATGGGCACGGGAAACTAGGGTAAATGAAACAGAGTTACACATTTGGAATGGTAGATCAGCAGGTTGACTGTTCCTGAGATCTATGTCTGGCCTACATGCAACTGCACCCGATTGTGGGACTGGCTTGACCCTCTTTCTTTATTCTGACTAAGTGATGAACACTTCCTTTAAGAGCATAGGTTTCAATAACAACTGCTCTCATATATTTTCAGGTTGCTTTATCATGTGACATGGTGATTTGAAAGTACAGAATTGTACAGAATAAGGTTATAATGACACTACATTTGTAGGGTATCCCTACATATTATCCCCACCAAAATGATTGCCATACATATGGTAGTTTGTCTCGCCATAGGCGATATTTTTTGGGGGGATAATTTGTGGGAGCAGGGGTTGCCTGGATGTCCCCGGCACATTTAAAAATAATGCGGTGGTTGCAGGGGTGTCCCCCGCAGGGTCCATGGCTCAATATCGCCACAAAAATATGGTGATATTTTTGTATCGCAATATTTTTGCGGGGGTATTAACACATGGAACCATTTGTAGTAGAATTATAATCTTAGTCTCTTTCTCATATGTATTTGCCAAAGGATAGAGATGAGTAAAGGCTTCCCCCTTGTAGATACATTGGTGCTTTGAAAACCAGATTTATTGAACAGGATACTAGTTTATCCCTTGAATAACAACTTTGTAGAACGCATTTTTCTGTTTCTAATATTGACGATGGAATAGGAGAAGATGAAGTATGCCCTTCTGTCTGAATTAGAAACTGTGGAACCTGGAAGACATGGCTCAAATCCCCACATTCCACACTTCGTAAATTATGTGATCCTGAGCAAATCACGTTTCATCACTTTGCCTTATTTTCCTTAACTATCTGTAGCCAAAGCCTCACTCATATGGGTGTATACTCTTTAGTGTTACTTTATAAATAATTTTAAAATATGTATGTTAAGCATACGGGGGAGTAGTCAGGATGACAAGTGAAGGTCTTAAGTTCTAGGGGTTGGGTCACAGGGTGCAGGTATGAGTTTTGTGTTGTGGGCTGCAGAGGGAGAAAGTCAGGTATGAGTGGTGTGCCATGCCAGCTCATGTTTGACTCTGAGAGGAAGTCCAGGCTCCTTGGTTCAGCAATGGCTCTGCTCTACCATTGAATTATCTAGCTTTGCCACCTCTTTACATTGTTCTCAAAACTAAAAATGAGATGGGAGGAGATGTAGCCTACTATCAAATTACATACTGTGGGCCTCATCACGAGTCTGGCGGTAACCCTTAAATGCGGTGGTAGTGCTATTACCGCTGCATTTAAGGGTCCGCCAGATCATGGCTTTGGTGGATTTCCCCCCAGCTCTGAGCTGGGGGGAAATCCGCGCCAAAATTGCCGATTTTCAGCGCGATTACCGCCGGCGGGAAATCCGCCGGCAGTAATAGCGCAAATTTTCCCCATTGGGCCCAATGGGGAATGAGGAATTCCCGAATGGGCCCAATGGGGAATGGGCAATAACCCTTCCGTCAAACCCGTGATCCGGCGTTACCGCCCAACTCGTGATGATGCCCTGTATCACATTGAAACCTGTGTTCAAATCCCAGCTTTCCCATATCACCAATTATATTATCCTGGTGAAATAATTTTACTATTTTTGGTAAGTGGGAGAATTTCCAATGGTCCGTTTCTCTGAGAAACCACAAACATAACTGAAAAATATGTTGCATACAAGGACATTAATGTCAATAATTTCTACTATATACACTTGAGAATGTGTGGGAGGGGGAAAGGTTGTTATTGAGCAGGGCTCAAGTCAAAGGACCACGCGAGTGGACGGCTTCTGCCCACTTTTATGAGATGGTAAACACCATTCCTCTTTGTGTTTAAGGGATAAAAAAATAAAACAAATAATAATAGCCTGCAGTCAGGAATCGTATCCTTGCCTTGTACCTGCGAAATGAGACGCTTAACGACAAGCACATGGCACTGTTGGTTATGGAGCTGCAAAATGTTGCATATTGACATATTTCTATACAGGACATGTTGTGTTAGAGGTTCTCAGATTTTAAAGGTGTGTGCATTTTATTCTTAAGCAGCAAGGGAATATGAAAATCTGCTTTCTATGCAAAAGATTTTTTGTTGCGTGTGTTTTTTTCAATTGTGAAAGGCAAGCCTAAATGAAATGTGCATATTTTACTATACCGTCCCCTGAGGTCACTTGCCAATGCACATCGGACTCCCCCACCTTGATAATTTAAGATTCGAGCCCTGGTATTGAGATTACTTGTTCTGGAAGTTTGGGCTGCTACACTGTGGGCTTGGGCCATAGCAATATCGCCAGTCCTCCCCTGCCTCCAGGTCAACAGAGGGTGGCAGGAAGGCTGCAAAACCATAAAAAATGTTTAAAACTTGTTTTTATTGGCATTGCTGGTTATAGAAACATTAACATCCCCACCCACCCAACTCCCCTCCCCCCACTTTCCCCTGACAGCAGATTCTAGTCCAAGTCCATGCAACCCCCTTGTTTCTTTAGGGACATTTATTCGATTACATTATGTCCAGAACTCGCAGATTGTGCGGGCACCACTGTTTCATATAATCCCCCGTAAGTACTCCAAGGCCATTCCTCAGTCCTGCCAAAATTTCCCAACATCCCCTTGTATACTGTAAGTAACCCACTCCATTGCTAACAGCCCCCACAGTTTGTGTAGCCATTCTACGCATGTTGGAGATAGTCTTTGTTTCCAGCTCTTTGCTATCACTAACCAAGCCGCTATCAGCATCATCATAAAGGCTTTGCGTTGAGGTTTGGATGGTAAGTGAAACCCTGGATCGAACAGTACACACATCCACTCCTTGGGGGTTAGAGCCCCATCAGACGTAATCATTGACTTAATCTGGACACTGACCTCTGCCCAGAATGTGCCCAGGTCTGGGCATTCCCACCATATATGTCTCCAGTC
Organism: Ambystoma mexicanum; assembly: GCF_040938575.1. Classification (NCBI taxonomy): domain Eukaryota; kingdom Metazoa; phylum Chordata; class Amphibia; order Caudata; family Ambystomatidae; genus Ambystoma; species Ambystoma mexicanum. The sequence continues at coordinate 445,415,946 of NC_090929.1, forward strand.
TCCTGTTACCGCACATCCTCTCCAGCACTCCTGCAAAGTTGCAGCATACATTCTATGGAGCCTATCCAGAGTGTAATTCCACTGCACCATAACCTTATACCAGGCTTCTCTGAGCTGGATAGATCTCGTTAGCTTAGCGATTTTCCTCCACAGGTTTTCCCAGTGTTCTGTAGGGATTTTCGCCTCCAGCGTAGCCTCCCATTGCTTCATGTTTCCCCATGAAGGAGCGGTTTCCCATTCCATTAAAACTGAGTATAGCTTCGACACCATCTGCTTATTCCCTGTGCATGTGGTGATAAACTTTTCAAACAGCGTCTGCTTTCTACCCGCAGCTCGTTTCATCCCTGGGTTCATTAGCCAGTGCCTCATTTGACAATATTCCATCTTGTCCCTCTGCGTGAGCCCTATATGATATTTGCAATGTCTGGATGTCTGTCCCCTGCATCATATCCCCCGCTTCCTACATCCCTCACTGTGCCATTGCCTAAACGATCCCTGCACCATCCCTGGTCGAAATTGCAGGTTCCCAAATAGTGGGGTGAAGGGGGATGGGCACGTAGTGAGGGAGCCTTGATCCGCCAGTCAGTTCCATATATCGCATACCACTGCCAATACCTGACTTAAACGGGTGTTCTGGGGTCTATCGTGCCTGCTTAACCATAATATCCCCTCTAGGGGACTCCCTGCCACTGCCCTATCTATCCTTGTCCACAGCTTAGTCATGTCTCCTGAGTACCATTCCCGCATTGCCTGCAGTTGGGCTGCCTCATAGTATTTGATGAAGTTCGGGAGGCCCACCCCTCCTTGTCTTTAGGAGCCATCAGGGTATGCATTGCTACCCGCGGGCATTTGTTCTGCCATATGAATCACAATACCATCTTGTTCAGAGCCATAAAGAAGGACCGTGAAACTGGGGTTGGGAGAGCTTGAAAATAATACAGCACCCTCGGTAGCATGACCATTTTCACCATAGCTATTCGGCCCAGCCATGAGATTCTCAATGGCATCCATTTCCCTAAGTCAGCCTTCATATGCCGGAGCAACTAAAGGTAGTTCTTATCATACATCTGTGCATTTGTGCATGCTATAATAATCCCTAAATACTTTATGCTACAGGTTGCTTCAGCGAACCGCGAGTAAGTCGGCAGGTCAGCCACCTGATTCTGAGGTAGCCCCAGGCCTAGCAATTCTGACTTCTGCATGTTAACTTTAAGTACCGCCACCTGTTCTATTACATCAAGTTTCTCTACCAGCGCTGGCATCGATGTTTCCAGGTGTGTCAGGGTCATCAACATATCGTCCACAAAGGTGACTATCTTATGCTCTTCTGCCCAAATGGTATGCCCTGTATTGCTGGATTCTGCCTGTTTTATCAGAAAAGGCTCCAAGTAGATGTCATATAGGAGCAGGGATAGTGGGCACCCCTGCCTTGTGCCACAACGAATATTGATGCTGCAGGACAGATGGGTATTAATTGATAAGCGCATTGCGGGTTTTCTGTAGTTTGCTTTCACCATCTGTGCAAATTTCACCCCCAGCCCCATATGTTCCAGGGCTGTAAACAGGAATAGCCACTCTACCTGGACAAAAGCCTTTTCACTGTCTATTGAGACCAGCACCGATGGAATCTGCTGTATGGTGGCGTTCTCAACCAGGTGGGCTATTATTCTTGTGTTATCGCGTGTCTGTTGCCCCATTATGAATCCAGATTGATCCGGATTAACCAGTTTCGGAAGTAAGGGCGCAAGTCTCGCCGCCAAAATGCCCATGTATATTTTCGCTCATATTCATCAATGCGCTAGGCCTATAGGACCCACATTTCGTCAGATCTTTGTTTGGTTTACTAGATACCACCACCGTCGCCTCTGCCATAGTTTGTGTCACCCCCCACCCCCGTGTTTGCAATGGAATTAAAGAGGAAGTACTTTTTGTAAAACACTGCCGGGAAGCCATCTGGCCCCAGCGCTTTGTTGGTGGGTAGGGCATTCATTCCTGCCTCCACCTCCTCATCTCTTTGTCCCCGTCCAACCTCTCCCTTTCCGTGGGTGATATTGTCAGCACTGGCAGCATATGGAAGTATGCCTCAGCTGCCCTTTGGTTGGGGTTCCCGGAGGTATATAAAGTTTGATAAAAGTCGGCAAAGGTATCTGTTATGGCCTCTGATTCTGTCGCGGTCAACCCGTCGGGTTGTGTTAACTGAAGGATACACAAACTGCCGGGCTAGCAATCTATCCACTTGTTGGCCTTTACGTAATACCTCTGCTTAGCTCCCAGCAGCGTACTTTAGACCCTGCGAGTGTACAACAGTTCCAACTGGCTCCAGATATCCTTCAGCTTCTTGGATAACGCCCATGTCTGCTTTACCCGCAACAGCATGCATAACTTCCCTCAATTGGGATTCCAGCTCTTTTTCCATTGCCCCCTTCTGTTTCTCCTTCCGAGCCCATAGTGCTATAAGATCCCCTGTATCACTGCATTAAAAGTGTCTTCCTGCGTGGCTTCCTGGTTGTTGTTAGTGCAAAAATACTCCACCATCGTTATATTATTTGGCATTCCCTTGGGAACTTTCAGCCCATAGCCCCCTCTGCTTCCCTGGTCTCTCACTGTCACTAATATTGGGGCATGGTCTTACAATGAAATTGCTCCCAGTTCCCCCTCTCCCACTTCCCCCATCAAGCTGGCCACCACCCACACATAGGGCCTCATTTGGAGTGTGCCGGTATGGTAACAACGGTGCCAGTAATTCAACCGGCACCGTTGTTACCGGACCGGCACACTGAGTCTGCGGGCGGCTGCCATCCTGCCCGCCAGTTCTGACCTGGCGGGCAGGACAGCAGCCACCCGCAGACATTCACGGAAGCACCGGGACCATTATTACTGGCGCCGTTATTACACATTGAGTCCTATGGGACTCAAATGGGAATGGGGATTAACGATTTTCTGGCTCCTGACTTCCAGGAACACCAGGGTCGTAATCCCCCGGTGTTTCCGTGAAGCCAGGCGCCAGACTTGTAATGAGGCTCATAGTCTATTCTAGATAGTGAATGGTATACATGCGAGAAGCGTGTTAAGCCTCTTTCCCCCCCATCATGGTCCGCCAGACATCCCGGAGAGTCAGGTTATCAAAGCCCTCTACCAAACTGCACGAGGGAGTTTTTACCCCCTGCGTGCCCCTGAACTCTATCCAAATGCGGGTTCCACCCAGATTGAAATCCTCTGTAAGAATGATTCCCCCCTCCCCTGCAAAACGTTTTAGTTTGACGACCACCACCTCCCGCAGGAATCCATCTTGTCCCACGTTTGGTGCATACACCGTCGCTAAGGTCACCTGTATATGCTCCATTTGCACTCGCAGGAATAGATATCTGCCCACCACATCAACATGGATTTGTACTATCTTGAACCTAAGCGCATCCCTGAATCCGATTAAGACCCCCACAGCCTTACCCTGGGCATTGGCCTGATAAATCTGTAAAATCAACCACAATTGGACAATAGATTTATCCACCTTCTTTATATGTGTTGCAATTTACTGGGGAGTTCAACCCCCTCATGTTATGTGACAGTATCCTGAATGATCCTTGCAGGAATATGTTTCCTCTCCGTACTTTTTATGCTCCCAAAGTCGCTGGCACACCTTGTACTTTTCCTCCTTCTGCCATTTACACCACCCCCCTCCTGCCCCTTGAAGCTCCCCCAACCGTGGCCCCTTCCGCCTCTCCCCCCACCTATAACAGGTCCCACAGCATCCCCCATCCCCAAACCCCCCACCCACTTCCCAATCGACCCTCCCAGGTCCAGGCCAGAGATCCTACAATACCCTCTGGGAACTGTCCCACGGCTCTGGCCCGAATATTCACCTAGGGCACACCCCTCTGGAAGTTGACTATACCCCCTGATGATTCCATGACCTTGTCCCGACCACCCTTGGGCCTCAATACCTTCAATTCTCTCTTCCCAAATATCTTCCTTCTCGAGCTCTTCGCTCAGCCGCCTCCAACTCCCTCTGGGTCAGTCGCTTCTCCAAGCAACGAGTTGGTGGTAGATCTCTTTCTTCGGCTGGGGCCTCCCTCTGGAACAGCCACACTACCTCTCTGAAACTTGAGGACCATCTCTGGTTCCGGAAGCAGCTCAAAACCTTTCTCTTTGCCTCTGCTTTTTCCCCTCCTCTCCCCTGCTAACCTCCTGGCTGAAACTGAAACTGCACTGGTTACCTGGCCATCCTCTGATCTCGGGCCCAGGTCCCTCCCCCGCCAGTCACACACACCTGCACTGCCTTCATTGCAACCCCCGCACATGGGGACTGTTTCTGTATCCCCACAGTTCCACTACCAGCACTTGACACCTGATGTCTGCACTAACCGTTGCACCTGCCACCTGCTGGCTGCACCTCCACTTATTGCTTATTTATTCTATTTCCCATGTACTGCACTGTCCCCTCCCCCTCGCCCCGCCCTGCACTTTTCCCCCTTCCCATGCACTTGCACGATCTGAATGACACCTGGCCTAGTAGGATTGCTGTCTGTCTTTCCTCTGTACCCCCCCTTTGCCTTGTTGCGCCTTGAAACACTTCTGTATAGGCGTGTTATAAATGCCTTATCATCTCATATCACTGTGCCTCCCTCCTGTACCTCTTAGTCCCATCATCTACCTCGACCGCATGACCATCCAACACTCCCTTCCCCCACACCTTTATTGTCTCACACTATCATCCTTTAATCCCGCCTTACAGATGCCCTTACGTCTGAATTATGGACTGGGGTCGGTACCCTCCACTCAGCCCGTGTCCCTCATCACTCTCCCTCAGGGCCTTTCAATCGCGCCCCTCTACCCCCGACTTCCCCTGCCCCTTGGACCATTCCCACTGCCTGCGCCCCCATTCAATCCATTCACTCGAATGTTAGATCAGTGCGATCAATTCCCCAAATCCTCTGCCTGCAGCTCTAGGTTATGGGGACCCTAGCCACATGCTCCAGTGGGTCGCTATTTTGCTTTACCTCTTCAGAGACTTCCGAAAAGCCCTTTTCTGTAATGTTCACCCAATCTCCTAGACTCTTCACCTCCTCCATAACCTCCTTCAGGGAGCTTCTCAGTTCCTCCCTCAGCATCCCAAATTGATCCTGGAAGGTGGTCGTCATTCTCCTCTCTAGGTCTGAGGGATATTTTAGATCCCTCCTGGTCCTTCCCGCTATTCCCCATGCTTCTCCATACTTTGACAGGTGGTGCTTTTCTCAGCTTGCTGCCGCCAGCAACGCTCGCAGGTTTTTTTGCCGTGCCGGGGTGCTTTTCCCCTTTAGCTCCTTGAATCTGGAGGACTTTCCCACTTCTAGTCTCCCTCCTCTGCTTGTGCACTACTTCTGCTTCCTTTCCTGGTCCCCCGCTCTCTCGCTCTGTTTTCCAGTTCATCTGGGCTAGGACTTGCCCACGCCATAGACTAGTCCTATCTCTGCTGCGCTCTTGTGGTCAAGTGCCCACGTCCTGGCACTTCCAGCCCTTTTGCCTCTCGTCTCGGGGCCTGCCCTTTGACCACCACTGCACCTTTGATTGGGGTAGTGACCCTCTGGAGGAGAGGCCCACCTCCAGGACCCAATCCGCAGTGTCAGGCCCTGGCCCACAACCCTCATTTCTCTGCTGTCGTGGGGTATGGCTGCTTCAAATGCCCTCCAACGTTAGCCACCAGCGAATCCGTACCAGTCTTGGGCCCACTCTCATTCCTCTCCCTGCCTCTCACTACATGTATGGAGGCAGTGTTGGGCTCCGGCGTCCCCTCTCAGTGCCCAGGGCCTCTCCCAATCTGTCCTTCCCCAGCCCGTCTCTCTCTCTGCTTGTCTAGGGACCCAGCGTGTCACTCCACTCACCTCCAGGCTCCTGGTAGGCTGCTGCGTGTTCCTCCCGATCTCTTCCCTCATGCTTCCTATACTGCTGCACAGCCCCTTTTGTCTCCGCCCGGAGGCCGCACACGGCGTCGGCCTTCATCCTGGCTTGCTGCTGCGTGCCTCGTCCGACTCCCCACTCAGGCAGCAACAGTCACCAGGTGCCCCCCACCGCTTCAGCCGCCACTAGGGGGTCGCTCCCATTTTGCTGGCATGTCAGTTCCTCCTTGCTCTGAGCCCGCATCCCCACTCCTCGCTTTGCACCTCTACATATTACTGGTGCCTTGGGGAGGGTCTCTCCCCTCTCTGTTTGCTGGCCAGCTCTGCTGTTTCGGCTATGCTTGCCCTGCGCGGGCTTGTACGGCCTGCTTTTCGGCCAGGCACAGAGCGCCAGACCACATGTCCTCACTTGTTGGGGGCCATCTTGGAATCCCCCAACTCAATTTTAAGTATAGAACAACAGGTGGCAGGAAGAATGGTTTCCAATATGAGTATTCAATTTAAGCTGACAAACAAGCAAACACAGTGCAAAGGTGGGGGCGGAGGAGAATTGATGGCTCAGAGGGGTTTCACATTTCTGAGATAAGGAAAGTTCCAGCTCTGGCTGTTGAAACTCATTGCAGTTCATTGAAAAACATAACTGTCCATTAAGTTCAATGTTCATTTAAAGCACACCGTCATTGATGTTAATGTGAAAACACATCTATTACTACCCAAATAAATCGTTCCTTTGCCATTGGCTCAGAAGGCAGGCCTTGCCTAACTGCACTTTCAAACTGTCTGCACGGATACGTCATGGTATGTCCGGAAATCAGGGTCAGAGAGGCCGCAGACTGCTGCCTTAGTTTTGCGGTTGCACTGTTTGTGCCACTGTGTTTTGCAGGGGCCTACACTCACTTCTTGGGCAGCTTTCAAGGTTGTCCTTTTGGAGGACATTTGCAGGGCCACAACTTGGGTATACCATGATACAATTTGTACCAACTAAAAGCTTCAGGTTGGGCTTTCGAGACAGTCCTATGTGTCCGCTGCATTGTCTTGTGTCATTGATTGACGGGCATAATAAATGTTGATCACTGCAAATCAGTGTGGGCAAGGTTTTTTGATGCAATGTCCCACCCTGTTGCCACTGTTGTACAGCCTCATACTTAGAGGACTGGGATAGGGAAGAGGGATGAGGAGGAAATGTCAAGATTACTTGCCAATAATCCCATTACTCTGAGTTATTGTCTTCCTCATCCCAGGCCTAGGTTCCTTTCCATTCAGAGGTGCAGGTGAGTGCCTTCCCTCCCAGGAGCCTCCAGGGCCCTGGGGAGCAACATCTTGCCCTTTGTGGCTGCCCCCATGCCCCTGATTGCCATTCGCGCTTTCCTTGCTTTTCCCGCGTCCCTTCTCCCTCCTCCCGGCCCACCCCCTCACCTGATTGGTGGAGCCTCTGTGCTCGTTGGAACTAGCGGCCGCACTACACCCTGCCTACCTCCTTTCCATTCAGAGGTGCAGGTGAGTGCTTTCGCCCCAGGACCCTCCTGGGCCCTGGGGAGCATCATCTTGCCCTTTGGGCTGCCCCCATGCCCCCATCGCCATCTGCGCTTCCCTTGCTTTTCCCGCGTCTCTTCTCCCTCCTCCCGGTCCTCCCCCTCCCCTGATTGGTGGAGCCTCTGTGCTCGTTGGGCCTAGAGGCTGCACTGTACCCTTCCTACCTCCTTTCCATTCAGAGGTGCAGGTGAGTGCCCCCCCCCCCCAGGACCCTCCTGGGACCTGGGGAGCAACATCTTGTCCTTTGTGGCTGTACCCTGCCACGGATCGCCATCCGCGCTTCCCTTGCTATTCCTGCATCCCTTCTCCCTCTTCCCACCTCCCGGCCCGCCCCTCCCCTGATTGGTGGAGCCTCTGTGCTCATTGGGCCTAGCGGCTGCCCCGCACCCTACCTACCTCCTTTCCATTCAGAGGTGCAGGTGAGTGCTTTCGCCCCCAGGACCCTCCTGGGCCCTGGGGAGCAACATCTTGGCCTTTGTGGCTGCCCCCATACCCCCGATCGCCATCCATGCTTCCCTTGCTTTTTCCTCCTCCCACCTCCCGCCTCCCGGCCCACTCCCTCCCCTGATTGGTGGAGCCTCTGTGCTCGTTGGGCCTAGTGGCCGCACTGCACCCTGCCTACCTCTTTTCCATTCAGAGGAGCAGGTGAGTGGCTCCCCCCCAGGACCCTCCTGGGCCCTGGGGAGCAACATCTTGCCCTTTGTGGCTTCCCCCATGCCCCGATCGCCATCCGCGCTTCCCTGGCTTTCCTGCATCCCTCCAGAACCAACCCCGATTGGCTGGCTCACTGTTCATAACCCACCTCCCCAGGGCAGCCCTCTGCCTGGCAGCCCTTCGGCTAAGGGCCCCAGGCAAAGGACAGCTCCAAAGAGTGTCTACAGGGGAAGCCAAGGAAGTCAGCAGACACCAACAAAAACTGTGAGTGTGGTATGAGTGGGGTGTAGAGCAATTACTCTAATCCAGAAAGCCCCTGCCACTCTACCTTACCTTTCCATAGCATAGACTACCATAGACTTACACAATGCATACTTAGAGAGACTTGTGTCCACTGTAAATGGACTGTAAATGTTACCTTGCAACACATACTAACTTGCTTGCCAATGTCAACTAGTGCCACACCTGGAAGGAACTGTGGGGATTGGCCTGCACCGCATCTAGATGGGATCATTATTGCTAACATATACCACACTCATATGGAATTCTTAACCTCAGCCTGCGTCGCATCTGGATAGAAATGTGAATGTTAGCATGCACCACACTCATATCCAATTCTTAACCTTGGCCTCAGTCACATCTGGATAGAAATGTGAATGTTTGACAAGCACCACACTTAGATAGAATTCTTAACCTTGGCCTCCATCGCATCTGGATAGAAATGTGAATGTTAGCACGTGCCACACTTAGATAAAATTCTTAACCTTGGCCTCCGTTGCATCTGGATAAAAATGTGAATGTTCGCATTTGCCACACTTAGATGGAATTCTTAACCTTAGCCTGCGTCGCATCTAGATAGAAATGTGAATGTTAGGATGCACCACACTTGGATGGAGTTCTTAACTTTAGCTTGCGTCTTATCTAGATAGAAATGTGAATGTTCGCATTTGCCACACTTGGATGGAACTCTTAACTTTACCCTGCGTCGCATCTAGATGGAAGTTTGAATGTTAGCGTGAGCCACACTCGGATGGAATTCTTAACTTTAGCTTGGGTAACATCTAGACAGGGTTGTGAATGTTGGCATGCGCCACACTTAAAAATGAAATTGTGAGTGATGACGAGTGCCACACTTGGATGGGATCGTGATCACTAGCCTGCCTCACATTCAGACAGAATACCTAAGGTTAGCAAGTACCACACTCGGATGGAATGGTGAACGATGGCAAGCATCACACCTAGACATAATTGCAAGGACAGCAATGCCAACTAACCAATCTACTAACAATTTCATCCCTCTGCATACATCTCTCAAACTCTAACCAAAAACAGCCACAAGCCTAAAACACAGCAATCCGCACAAACTTTACTACACCGCAACAACAAAACATATCGCACATAGGGGGTCATTACGAGTTTGGAGGTAAGCATGGTGCTATTAGCACCATGACTGCCTCCAAACCCGTGTCCGGGTAGTCGGAATGGGGACTTACTGGGTCATTCCAACGTTGGGGGACCCGGTAAGTCCCCATTCTGAAAACCATTCCCCGTTCCCATTCGAGCCCCCGTAGGGCTCAATGGGAATGGGGAAGGAGCTAATAATGGGCCCGCAAAGTAGCTTAATTCTAATGGCAGAGGTGATGTGCAATAGTGTTTGTGTTATATGTGTGTGCAGGTGTGTGGAGTGAGACTGTTCCTTCCACTAAGTTGCAAAGGCTTGCTGTGCAAGGGGTAAAAAGGGTTAGCTGTACAATCAACGATATGTATTTTCTGGGTTCCATCTATGTACAAGGAGCAGTGCTAGGTTTCACAGGCGATCTAAGTGTTCGATGAATGCATAATACTCACCCTCTGGGATGTTCTTAGAGTGAGAGATTGCCACCTCTAGTTTAGTCTAGTCCCCAAACCACAACCTCCTTCCATGACACGTGGCAGCCTGGCCCACCACCCACCTCCCACCTGCAGTGCCACCTACTAGTGAGGGGACCAAGGTGCCTTGATCAGCGTGATTTTCCCAAGGTGCATTTTAAGTTTCGATGCAATACCCCCTCCAAACGCATATGGGTGCAATACCTGGCCCACTGTCAGGATTCGCTCTAGGTGCGAGTAGCTGGTGTGACTACCTGAGACCTTCAAGTGAGCTTGGCCTCCCACAGGGAAAGTTGGATGGCACAGCAGGCGGTTGAGAGGAAGGAAGAGAAGAAAGAGGCTAGTAGCTGACAGGTGGGATGAGTGTACAGGGTGGGGGAGGGATTGCAGCATGAAACGTGTGTATGGTAGGCAGGGAGTGGGCGCGGGGAGGTGGTGGGATCACGAAGTCGGGATCTACCTGCAATCGCAGGGAAGAACAATTAAAATGTAAATATCTTGCTAGAAAGCAGCAAGAAACGAGGGGTGGGGGTGTGAGGAGAGCAGGCTGTGTCTACACTCTTTTGCTGTTTGCACTGTAAGAGTCTTTCATCTGTGAGACAAACAAGGAACGGTGAAGTGGATGATATGTTAGCCAATGGCTTTCCATAATATAGCCCAGTGTTTTTGAGGGTTAGGAGAGGGGGAATAAGTGAATGTTTAGTTAAAACGAGTGGGTAAATCAAGACGTTTTTGTATTTTTCAGTTCAGTTGCGGTGGTGGTGTTTACGAACAGAGAATGTTTTTAGTTTGGGCACTGAACCTACACTCTGACGGCTGCCTACTGCTCTGTCAATGATTACACGCCCAGCAAGAGTTACCTAAGCAGGTGACAGTGCTTAAGGACCGTGTAAACTTGTTATGAACCGCTCAAGTCTCTAGCCAATGGTACAAGCCAAACACACCGTGCACCCAGAAGGCCGAGGAGCCCTATTGTCATCTAGAGCAGGGACAGAGTGTGACAGGACTTCTGCGCCGTGACCTAAAAAGAGTACAAGATAGGAAGCACTGCTGATGCGCATACCCGTGATCGTGATGTCATCTTGACCCGAGTTTATCTAGCACTGCGCGCGCATGTGATCGATTTAATTAAAATCTCCCCCTCCAGATTTATTTTCTTGTTTGATCAGTCTCTGCGCTGATGCTGCGGTTGCTTAAGAAAGGGTGTTTGCCATTTTTTAAATGTTCTTGCTTTTGTTTTCTTCATCTTTTCTGTCCCGAGTTAAATTCGGGGTACTGTATGTTTGAAAGGCTGGCCGGTGCGCACTGCGATGCGGCCAGTAGCCGGGGCAACATGAGGCGGCAGCCCAGCTTCCAATCTCTCAAAATATTGCCTTTCACTGGCAGCACTGCCAGTGCCTCTGGGCTCAGCCAAGTGACAGAGAAAAAAGGCGGCTTCTTCTGCGCCCATTGTTTACGTGGCTCCAGGTAGTCGAAAACGGGTTTCTCTCAAACGCTTTGCGCCGATTCACTGCGCCAATGTTCCTACGACCCGTTTAAGGGGAAGCCATTTTTCTAAACCCAATGGGGATTGACACCCGAGCTGGTATTTTTGGGACTTGGAACACGGCACCAGCAGTGTGGGCGCAGAGGTCAGCAGAAAACACCTAACCCAGTGAGCTGTGAGCCACGGGACCTGCGCGTGAACATGAGCAGTGTGGACGATGGGCAGCCACCCCTCTGTTTATAAAGCTGACTGTACAAATGGCCGCATGTTCTTAGGTTATGCTAATTCATTATGCCCAGCAACATTGCCCAGTCCCTGTTGGGGCAGCTCTTTGATTGGTGGGTAAGGGAGGAAGATAGTGGCCCCCGCCCCCTTCCCGCTACGCAAGAGGCACCCCTAACTAGAAGGGGCAAGCCCTGCAAGCTTTGATGCCCCAGGACAGACAGTCTTTAGGCAGCATACTTTCATGGCCACTCTGCTCTTCTTGGAAGAGCTGATATGAGCACCTTAAGAGCTATGAAAAAGGTGGGGATGGAAGGGATGCCATTTGGGGGTCGCCAAGGGTCGCAACTGCGACCACTGCGGGCCACAGTTGCAACCCTTGGGACTCCCTTGTGAACGCCAACTTAAAAAAATGTTTGAAAACAAAATATTTTTTTGCCCCCCAAAAATGAGTGGATGCAAGAGAACGTGTGAATGACGGTTGGTGAATGAGAAGTGATCTGGTGTGTGTTTTTGAATGTGCTGGGTGGGTGGGTGTGCGCCTGTGAAGAGAATGCAATGAGTGAATGGGTGTGTGCCTGTGTAGAGAATACAATGAGTGGATGTAAGAGAATGTAATGTGTCTGTGAGTGACTGGTGGGTGAATGAGTGTGAATGTGTTGGTGTGTTTTTGAATGTTCTGGGTGGGTGGGGGTGTGCTTGTGTAGAGAATGCAATGAGAACAGGTAAGAGAAGGTGAGGGTGAGTGACTGGTGGGTGAATGAGAATGCATGTGTTAGTGTGTGTTTTAATGTTCTGGGTGGGGGTTGGTGTGTGCCTGTTTGGCGAATCCAGTATGAGTGAGTGCAAGAGGAGATGTATGGGTGAATGACCAGTGGGTGAAAGGGGATACATGTGTGTGTAAGACACTGGAGCCTTTTTGAAACGTCCTCTATTGACTTTGCATGTTTTACTTGTATTTTTGGGCAGAGTCAAGTTCATGTGTGCCATTCCCTGGCTGGACTGGCATTTTGGTGCAGTCAGTTTAGCCATTGCTTACTGTGGCATGATAGCTATTACTCTGCATCTTTCAAAAAGCAAGCATGATAAGTAGTTTTAGAGCAGTGTTGGTGAGGCGAGTTGAGTCTGCAGGAGTCGCTGCAGTCTCTCTCCCCTGTCTACTACTTCACACATCGTGTGGGAGGGCTTAAAAACCCGTACCCAGAGCGGAGCAGTTGAGCGGAGTTGGTGAGGCGAGTTGAGTCTGCAGGAGTCCGCGGGAGCAGAGGGAGCATGGACTCGACCCCGAACACAGCGAACAACGCGAGTCCGTCGACCCAACAAGAGCAAGAACGAGGAGCAAGAAGCGAAAAAGCGAAAGAAGCAGTTACAAGTGCAGCTGAGCCGGCCGACATAGACGCGGACACGGAGCAGAGCCGGCGCTGGCTAAGAAGTGTCAAAACTCCGGTGAAAAAGTTGAAACCAAAGACAACCGTCTTTGCAGAGGGAACGCAGGAAATGAATAAAGAACCACAAGTGCAAAAAGTGCGCCGGACGACTTTGAACAAGGAGCACAGGGAGGAGACAGGAAAGCCGCCCCCCCACCCCAAGGCAAGCTAAAGCGGTAAACAACCAAGATACACCAACTACATCAAACACACATGACATACAAGAGAAACGGAGCACTGAAAACAGTGACCTACCCGGACTCAAAACCATCAGCACCTCGTGTACCGCCGGCATGGCGAGTGGGTTTCCGGCACTGGCGGTCGAAGGGCCGCCAGTGATTGACCCTCAACGGGTGCACTGCGATGTGGAGGACCGGGAGAGGTCGAGCACACTGGACCCACTGGACCATCACGGTGGAGCGCCGCAAGGCACGCCCAATCCAGGGAGAGCTGGAAGGAGCCCTACACAGACGGTGTGTAAGGAGGGGCGTGACCAGGAGAAACATTGAGGGCGGATCGACAGTCGGGAGGAACGCGACGAAAGGAACCTGACACCAGAGCACGCAAACAGCCCGGCTTTGGAGCTTGAAACGGCGACAAATGAACACCCACAACGGAACAACCCGGCAAAGTCGGTCCGAGCATTAGTACACAAAGACCCAACTCTAGCAGAAACTGTCAAGGAGACAGGCATCAAGGAAAGTGACACGATAGAAAGCACGGGCGCCAAAAGAAAAAACATGACCCAGCAAATAAGTAACATTGAGCAGATAAACAACAACACACCTAGACCTAACCAAAAAAGTGGCACAGAGCAAAGCACGCAAGAAAGTGAAATTGCCACATCAGACACAGACTCCGATTCGGAGCCAGAGAGAAAATCGTCTCCACTAAAACAGAAAAAAAGAAAAAATAATAGTAAAATAACAATACAAAGAAAGAACCAAGAAAAGATCAACACCATGAAAATGACAAAGACTACTCACGAAAAACTAACTAAAGGGAAAACGACAGGCGAAAAAAGAACCACGAAACTACAAAAAAGAAACAAAGAGCTGCAAAAAGGGCAGCCATCGTTATGAGGCACACTGAAAGCATTCTTTTTTAACCAACAGAAGCGCAAACTCGACTCAGAAAATGAGGTATCGGATGCCGAAATTTCAGAAGTGGCTCAGGAGGCCTCGACAGGAAACAGTCAACAGTCAACAGGCCCAGAAGTGTTGCAAGTAGGCACACCTGAAACAGGCCTGTCTCAGATCCTGAGGGAAAAAAGAAACGCGGCCATAGCGATTCGGCACCACATAGAGGAAAGCGAAGAGAGTCAGAGACTAAGTACGCGGAAAGAACAACATGAAAAGAACACAGTAAGAGAGGAGAGTGCATTAAAAAGCATAGGCAACGACGTCAGTCCGGAGCACTTACAAGAAAGGTCCCTGAGGAACCAGATGAAAGCGGCAACTAGTCTTCAACCGACGGCCGCAGATGAAGGAACGGAAACACAAAAACTAAGGCACCAAGGGAAAGATCACTGCCTCAGCGGTCCCGACAGAGACTGGTCGAAAGTCCAACCAAACTCAACTCAGCTATCGTGTACCCGTGAGAAAGCAAGGGACGCAAACGAAACAAACCGACAAAAAGAAGGCCTAAAAGAACTACCTAAACGTGCGCTAACAGAGGGTGAACCGTACAGAACCAGGCTGAGTGACAGCTTGTTCATGGAAACGAGGATAACCCCTAGAAAAATAGCAAGGACACCGAAATCCCTTAAAAACAAACGGATAAGCGAAATAACCTCACAGACGCAAAAAGGTACGCCAAGCAAAAAAACAGACCTATTGACCATCATGTCAGCTTTAACGATTGCCCTAGCTCCATACTGTAAGCTATATGAAGCAATAAAAGAGGGAATACAAGATAACACCTCAATTTTAGCTTCTGTGTCCACAAAAGTCACGAATATAGAAAACTACATGACAGCACTTGAGGAAAAAAACAATGCTTACCATAAGGACTGGGAAAAAGAGGTGGAGGAACTAAAAAAGCAAATCAAGCTTCTACAAAGGGAGAGGGGTCAGGAAGACCCGCATAACACAAGGTACCAGTCCGAAAGTCAGAAGGGCGAAACGGTAGACATCTGCGAGGAAGAGCGAGAAGCAAGTGAAGCTAATGAACCATGTCCTGAACGCCAACAGCAATACCCAATAAAGTCGGGATTGTTCAAGCACCCTCAGAAAAAGGTCCCAGTGGTACTGAAACTAGCAAATAACAATAAACGGCAGAAAAAAGCATCAGGAGAGAAGGTGAAGCAGCAAGACACACCGAAGGATAAAGAAAACAAAGAAAAGAAAACCAAGGGCATACAAGAAGACTTACTGAGATCGACAAATAGAGAGAAAAAGAGATGCTCCCCATGATCAGTAGAAGATTTTATGAGCGACACAAACCTGATGAATCTATCCCAACATTGGGAAAACGCCTCCAACAATTCGGTGATCGAGGTAATCCCGGACCAGCAGGCAACAGAACAGAAAACAGTAGTAAAAGGAAACGAAAACCCAAAATCCCCAAAAACTCAAACAAGCAAGAGAACCCGAAAAGCCTCCGAACGTCAAAGGAGTCCAGCACTTGAAGAGCAAACAAGGAAGAAGGACGGCGTGCAAATGGCCCTAAGAGAGGAAAGAGAAAGACGTCAAAGCCAGATACATCGAAACGAAGCTTACAAAGGCTCCGACGATCATCAAAAAACAAGAACTCCAAAAATAGAGAAACAAAGACGAATTTTTAAAGTTGAACAACTAGACTTGAAAAAAGGCTACATGATTTTAAACAGGAGAACGATCGTGAAACTAATGAGTACAATGAACTCACTGAAAAAAATAAAAACAGAAGACATCACTCTAGTGGAACCTTATCACAGAGGAAAGATCGCAAAGGCTTACATCCACGTGAAAGAAACATGCCTGCAAGACATGGACCAGAACGTAGCCAGAGAAATGGAGCAAAATGGGTTTGAGTTGACTGAAATAAAATCAGAAACGCAAAGAGAAAAGAATCACTTCCCCTACCACCACCAAGGGGAAAGAAAAAGTTGCTACACGTCACGCACAGAAGAGCGCTACCTAGGAAATAGAACAGGCAAAAACCTAGAAGAAAAGGTATATAGCAGAGAGAGAGCAGACGTACGAACCGAGAATCAAAAAGACAACCAAAAACGGACCAATGAAGAGAAGAACAAAGAAAAAGACAACGAAGGAATGAACACCAGGAAACCGACCCAGACAAATACAGGTCACAAACAAGAGGAGAAACTCGATACACTACATGACAAGCAAGCCCGGCGCGCACCTCTTCCTTTAACCGAAACGAGAAACCAGCGAAGACAGCTCTGGCACAAACAAGGAGCAACCCATCAGGCACAGGGCCATTGGCCTGGGTAAAAGCAGCACTGAATTTTAACACAGAGAACTAGCAATTAAAGGGATCAGCGCCACCTACAAGAAGTGAACGACTTAACGAGGACCTAGAGATCAGCAAGAAGTGCTTCACTTTGGGTTCCTGGAACACAGGGGGTCACGTTCACTTAACTAGACCTGGTGACGTTGACCTAGGTTCACTGGACATTATATGTCTTCAAGAGACATGGCTGCAAGAGAAACCGTGCCTCGACGATTTCGTAGTAGAACTATCGGCAGGAAAGTAGAGGTGTTTTTGGACACCCATCATCAGGTTTGTTAACAACTACAAAAAAAGGAGTAGGTCTGGCAACACCCATAAAGCTCCACGAATCATACGAAACGTTAGTCACGCTGACCTCCTGGTACGACCAATCGGAAGGGCAGAAGAATAGCCGCAGCAACCAAATCATCATAATAAACACCTATTGGAACCCGCTAAAAATGACAACAAAAACCTACTGTACCAGGATGAAGGATCTGCTAGACTCGCTCTACACAGAACATATCAACGCACACATCATAGTGTGCGGAGACCAAAACGCGGACTGTAGCGAGGGGAACAAAGAAACACAAGCAGGGAAACCCCGCGAAGCAACCAGAGACAGAGGGATCGCATGGGGCTTATTGACTAAACCTAGAAGCCTCCAGAACATCGCAGAACTTTTCCCGAAGCAAACGAACACCCCGACCTGGGAGAATCTGCATTGCAAAACAACCTTGGACTACATATACGTATCCACCGAACTGACAACAAGGATTCAAGAGTTCAAAGTTCAGAAAACGACGCACAGCGATCATAATCTTTTGACATGCAAATGGTTAGGAACACAAACACAGAACCCAGTATACAAGTACAACCTTGACATAAATAACCAACAATCAAGAACCTGTTTGAAGGAAGAAGACATCAAAAGGATAACAGAAAAATACGAACTGCCTGATCCAACAAGGCCTCAAGCTCCTCGGAATCGTCCGAACTACTTACCGCTATTGATCCCGTATAGAAAACTAGTGGGAAGTCAGCGGAGAAGCAAACCATCCCACAATCATGTCTATGACAGACTGGTGGTGGAAAAAAGAAAAGTGGTCAGGAGACTGAGAAAAATCGCAAAAAAATGTCATCTCCAAGAAACCTGGGAAAAATGGAGTACAGAGTCTAAAAAATATAAACAGTGGCTAAAGCAACATAGACTACAACTTTACCAGCAAGACGCGGAAAGCATGTTGAAATGTCTCAGCACAAAGAAATCAAGTGACTTCTGGTCATTAATCAAAGCATCAAACCCGGGCAAACCAACAGAACTGGTAAACGCAGTCGACGAAACAAGATGGAAGACTTACTTAACGACCCAATTTCAGCTTCCAGACTCACGAGAAATACCAGCAAAATGTGAATCATCAACCCCTTGGGTGAACGTAGCAAACAGCGTGGAAATAGAACGGACCATCAATAACTTGAAATCATCGAGGGCCCCAGGCCCAGACGGCTTTACTAATGTTGAACTGAAGCAGTCCCCGAAAGCCTGGGCTGCAATAATAAGTAAAATCTTCGCCCACTGCGCACAATCAAAAATGGTCCCAGAGACTTGGCAAAAGGCGATCATAGTACCTGTCTATAAAAAAGGCGGAAGAGAAGATCCGGAAAGCTACAGGCCCATAGCTCTGTTGGATATCGTGGGAAAAATATACGCAGCTCAGCTATTGGTCCACTTCAGAACCTGGGCAAACCAGGCACCCTGTTTTGACATCTTCCAGACCGGGTTCCAGAAAAACGGAAGCACAACTATCAACATAATGATGCTACAAATCCTGAAAGCAAAAACAAGAGAAGGAGCACTTCGAGTCTATCTGGCCTTCGTAGATTTATCCAAAGCTTTCGATAAAATCGACAGAGAGAAACTATGGACCAAATTAAAGAATTGGAAATGCCCAACGTCAATCATAGAGCCAATAACAGCTTTACATGAAAACACGAAGATCAGAGTAAAACTGAGCAAACAAGGCGCCCTATCAGAAGAGATAACAGTCCAGAGAGGCGTCAAACAAGGCTGTTCACTAGCCCCAGCCTTGTTTATAGCTTTCTTGGGGGACTATCAGCACGAGGAAGAAAAAATAAGAGCCTTCCCGCCCAAAATTGGCAAAATCTTCATCTCACGACTCCTTTATGCTGATGACGCAATCATCATCGACCAGACTCCAATTGGTCTGCAGCGAAAATTGGCACACTTGGCAAACTACATGAGAAAAAACAACTTGGAAATAAACGCAGTTAAAACCAAAGTGTTGATTATGGAAAAAATGACAACAAAGAGGTCGAACCTGCGGACATGGCGACTAGAAGACTCAAAACAAGAAATAGTGGATAAGTTTAAATACCTTGGGGTGACCATGGACGGATCATCAGCAGAAAAAGCGATGCAAGAACAACTGTGGGATAAAGTCAAAATACTCACTACCCAAACAAGATTGATCGATAAAAAATTTGGAAAATTTTCCATCATTCCTGCGATAAAATTCTACAAGACCAAGGTGGTGCCATCTATCACATATGGAATGGAAGCTTTTTTTTAACGTCCCAAAAGCTACATGGCAAAAACTTGAAGGACACGTGTGGAAATCAGTACTGGGCTTGCCCAAGTCGACCTCTATGTCAGCAATAAGAAGGGAACTAGGTCTAGTTTCACTCGCTGCCTCGGTGGAGCAAAGCAAGATGAGGCTTTACAAAAAAATCATAATGGCACATCCATTACCCATATACAATGTGATTGCAGAAGAACTAAAAGAGGGCACCTGTAAAGCACTCAACAAATGGACGGCCACAATCCAAGAAACGTTGATCGAAATAGCCTGCACAGAAGAAGACCTGAAAACAAACCCTCAACGAGTGAAAACCAAAATTGAACTTATGGACTGGATCCGGTCATCAGATACTGCAAGGGCCAACAAGTTACTCACCCATCTCCCCCCGACGTATAACAAGGTAAAAACACCATTAAACTACTGCAGACAATTCCCGAACAAAAAGATGCGAGGAACATTTTTGAAAGCCAGACTAAACCTCCTGATGACCCAGCAAATCCTAGCAATTCGCACTCCAAAGACGGACAACAGCTGCCGGCTATGCAAAGTTAAAGAGGAAGTGGAAACGTTGAAACACCTTGTCCTGATATGCCCAAAGACACGGCCAAACAGAGACATATTCCTTTTACCTTGTATACAAGGGGCGAGCACCGTAGATGAAGAGGCTGTATGGAACCGGTTAATATCAGGAGAGAGGACGAGATGGACCATCGTAATGGTGAAACTGATAGAACTGGCCTTCAAAATGATTGCAAATAAAACCACAATCATACCTGGTTGAGAAGGGGTCGCGACGCCATACATCATGTGATCATCGCAAAACATTTTTCCGCTACTCAAGTCACATAAAAGAAGGGACATAACTTGGAGACACAAAGATAGGAGTCTCTTTTAAGCTGAGAAACCCCCCCTACGATCAAAGCATGAATGCGCTAAGGTGCATCTATAGAAGGAGAAATAGCTCCTGTAAAAATCGTAAAAATCTTTTCAATTAAAGTCAAGTAAAAAAAAATAAAAAAATTAAATTAAGTAGTGTTACCTCGCTAGACTGATGTTTTGGCGTAGCTGCCTGTATATTCTACACTGTAGCATGCCTTTTTATTAACTGAGCACCTATGATGAATCAAGCAAGTTAAGTGTCCTTATGTTTCTAGACTGGCTTACTTTGGAACCAGTTTGAACAGGTTTTCCAATTGTGACATGTCACTTTTAATGGCCAAACCAACGGGAGTATGTACTTACATAGGAGTACTGGCATATATTGGCAGACCCAGTTTTGTGCCCAGTGCCAGTAATGATACTATAGAAAAACATCTTAAAGCGAATATAAGTATGGTCTAATATGGGAATACTAGCACATGTTGGTGGAGCCAGCACGGAAATGTATGGGCACAGCCAGCAAATGTTTTTTATACTAGTATATATTGCAGGGACCGGCATGATAATGCATTGGGAAATTCCCTCTGCACTTTTGAGGACTTGCATTTATTGTACTTTTTGTCATGATTTACCCTACACCCTTCAAAACCGATTGTTGGGCTTTTACCCTCATTGTTGGCCTTTTAGTCACATTTTCCCAGGAAGTGTGCTTTGTAATGTGCCATTTTAACCCATTATTCAAAACATTTACTCTGGGAGGGAGAAGAATCCACCCAGCGCCCACCAACGCATTTTGGTTAGTTCAGGCTCCCTCGCTATGCTCAGTCGCAATCACATACTTATGGCAAATATTTACACCCGCCAAATAAAACAACTCGCCAGCCAATACTGGTGGCTGGTATATTTGTGGACCAGACACTGCCCCCTTCTCGTTATGTTACCTTAAAGATTTAAGCTTTGATTGACAAACATATTTACTTCTTTCACTTGCAGTAGTGCTTGCCCCTGCAGCAGCATAATCATCATGGACATTGCGCACCCGTGGTGGTCCAGCCTGGCCCATGGTGTGGCGTGCCCTGTGCTTTCTTAAAGAGGTTGGGGGGAGGGGGCCCACAGCATGGCTTGCAGGGAAGCTGCCAAATTTTGTGGCAAGCCATTGGCCACCACTGGGTCTGACAAAGGGGTAGTGTGCAGTACGCACCTTGAAGTCTGCCAGTGAGTCCCCGGGTGAGAAGCAACTTGTGGGTGTTTTCAATTTTAAATAATTTATGTGTGCAGCAATGACATTACATTGAATAGTGTTTTTGTTTTTTTTAAAGTCCTCTGGCACCCAGTATTATGCTTAGGTAATAAAATGTGCAATAAGGTATGTGGGGGTAAAGGGGCACACGTGTCTATGATGGGTCCAGAACCCCAAAAGAAATAAAGTGGTATTGCATACTATATACAGGAGCATGAGGAGTATAAGATTGCTAGGTTGTCCGATAATGTTTCGATCTGTACGGCAGAACTGATGGTAGTACATATGGAGGTAATCAGAATAATGGAGAAACACATGGAAACAATTGTAGTGTTTGTGGACTCACTGAGTGCATTGCATCCTATTGAGGAGGGGAACAGTGCTGGAAAAGACATTGGCCCTCATTACAACACCAACGCTAAACCATGGCGCTATTAGCACCATGGTTGGTGCCGGTTTTGTAACGGGTCCGCTATGGTTCAATGGGGAATTACCACCCCATTCCAAGGTTGGCGGGGCGGTAATTCCCCATTGAACCATGGCCCTTCCCCATTCCCATTTTCGCCTCATAAGGCTCTATGGGAATGGGGAAGACGCTAAGTACGGTACCGCAAATTGCGGTACCGTACTTAGCACCAAGGTCCCTTTGCGGTTCCCTACTTCAACGGCGCCACAGCCTTTTACGGCGCCGTTAACCCATTAGCGCCAGGGTCGTAATGAGGCCCATAGTGATGCATATAAGGCAGCGACTGGAGAAATGCACATTGTGAGAAATTGCAATTGAGCTGGCATGGATTCCCAGTCATTGTTGGGTCTCAGGGAATGAACTGGTGAACATGGCCGCATATGAAGCAACAAAAAGAGAATGTATACATATCGAGATCCGCTTAAGTGTGGATGAAATTCACGTGGCTGTGAGAGTAAGGGTCCAGGGTGAAGGCCAACAGATGGAATGAAAGCAGGGGAGGAAGGCAGTAATACACATCACAAAGAAAGGTCAAGAGCAAAGGTTGTTGATGGAATGCTGAGAGGGGAAACTATAGTGAATCATCTCAGAGTAGGGCTAGAATTATATGATGGGCAAAGTCACACCAGAGTACTGTGAGGAATGTAGCTTCCATGCCCTGCCTGGAATGGGGACACAGCCTTTAACGGCCCACTATCCTGAGCTAAGGCAGGCCTGAGCGAAGCGAGGGTCTCAACTCGGGCTGTGGGCCGTTAAAAGCTGTGTCCGCCCGGCAAGCAAGGCATGAAAGCCATTCACATGCCAGGGTGCGAATGGCTTTCGCAATTTTGAAATAAAAAATAAAAAAAGATGGCCGCCGCCAAATGGAAAAGGGACCAAACCCCTTTTCCATGTCTATGACGCCGGCCAGACGGAAGGAGCTGGAGCGCAATTATCCGGTCCCGCAGGAAAGTGGAGCAGCTGGGGAGGGGAAGCGGGACATTTTGGGGCAGGAAGCAACAGGGAGAGGCACCCTCTTGCCTTCCTGCAATGGAAAAAAAAAGAAAAACGCCACGCAGGGAAGGGCATTGAGTGGCTGGAATAGCGGCCAGTGATTGTGTAATCTTGCCCACTGTTCCAGCCACCTGATTGGCTGAGCGCCCTTCTCCGAGTGCGAATGTGCAACACACAAGACTGTGGGACACTACTTAATGGTTTGTGAAAAGTTTGATATACAAAGGGTGCTAATGAAAGCCAGAATGAGTAGTATTGGGGTGGATGCGAGGAGAACGTGAACAAGCAGAGCAGAACTATCCTTAAGTACACGAGGGAGACTGGGAAATGGAAAGAGATTTAGAAGCGGAGTCCGTATCTCAGAGGGAAAGATAGAGACAAACATCATCTATACAGATGGAAATTGACTCGCGCCTAGTCTCAAGGAGCCACCCCAACAAGAAGACGAAGTCCAGACACAGGAGACAGTTTAACATTTAGAAAACTGGTAAAAAGCTCACGACCCGGCAAAAGATGAATAGACTACAAAATGTAATCATAGAACTAATAAACACACAACTGTCAAATGCTGCATCACTGCTACCGGAAAACCTGGCACTAACCCAGTAAGAGAACCTCACCAAGAAGAACACCAGGAACAAACTCCCAGCTGAAATACATCTACAGGAATACTCAAATGGAAACCACCCAAAACACCAATGACCATCACACCTTTCACACACAGCCCATTCAAATGAAACTAAGCAATCAATATTATTTCAAACATGACCAGGCACCAGAACAATGGTAAGGGCCTGAAACCTCTCTCAAAGACTTCCCCATTACCAAGACCAATGAGAAAGATCAAAACATGTCAACCATACCTGCAATCAATGTGCAAAGAACAAAACCCACTAAAAACCTCATGGTTTATCGGTATCAGGTAATATTGTCCCCATATATAATGTCGCCATATATATAGTTGACGGGAAACGGCATAGGTGACATTATATAAGGGGACAAAATATGAAGTAAATGGGAGCAGTAAATGGGAGCGGGAGCTGCAGGGGTGTCACCCGCTCCCTTTAAAAAAAAGGGGGGATGCAGGGGTTTCCCCCACAGGTTCCATATGATAATGACGCCGCAAAAAAACAGTGCTTTTCTAGCATGGCGACATTTTGGCGGGGGCATCATCACATGGAATCGGTTTATCCTCCCTCACTCACCACATGATCATCTAATCGCCAATACAAACGGCTAAACCTAGATCTCAACCCACACCACAACAATCACAATTCTATATCTCCCCAATAAACTCGTAAAACTACCCACTGAGCAAAACACCAACGTCCTCCCAGACACTCGAGTTCCCCCATCTGAAAACAAAATACCTCTGGTGTACAAATCACCATCCTCCTAGAAAACACACCCTAACATATGGCAGTGCCTCCTTGTTATACACACACCACCAGTTAAGCACAACACCTCATATTTTCCCTCTACTGCCCTTACCACCCCCCTGTTTTTCCATTTCAGATCTAAGTGAGAGCCTGGAGACTTATACAATGGCAGTGGTGCGTGGTATGAATCTCAATAACACACCATAACTGCCCATCACAATACTAAGCATGTGCTCATAGACTAGAATGGAGACATGCACATGAATGGGATATGTTCAGCAAGTCCCGCAATAGTCCAAACATAGCTCTTTAATAATGCAACCAAGTGCTCAGTACAGACCTTCTGTTGTAAGCGGCAGTTAGTTGGGGGTGGGGCGACATTACCAATGTCGCTTTGGGGCGACCATCGTGCTCGGTCTAATGAGATCCAGGTGTTAAATTCAGAAACAGTGTTCCATCAATGCAGATGCAGACTGTCAAGTTTTTTAATTTTGATTTCAAATACCAAACGAAGGCAGAAATCCAAAGCCTTGAGAAAGCGCGAAGTGAATGAAACATGCTGTTTTTGGGCATTCTGTTGCTCTTGCCTTTGGTTTGCTGTGTGCGGCTCCTGTGTGGTCTTGGGATTGTCCCATGTGTGCACCTTACCCGTTAGGGTGCTTGGGGGAAAGGCCACTGGGGGCACTCTCTGCTCCATCTCTGTTTGATGGCTATGCAGAATCACATGTCAGTAGCCTCTCTCTTTCCAGTTATTTATTTTAATTTGTACAGCCTTTGACTCGGCCCCTAAATGTACGATGATAGTTGGAGAGGGTGCATGGCTTCCTTCCTTTGGCCTGTAAATATGTAGCATGTTGCAATGGGAAACTTCAGAGCTCGGACCAACTAGCACAACCCAGGCACTTCAAAGAGGAAGGTCTATTGTCCAGGGAGGATAGCTCAGCGGCAATGTGCTCGTCTTGGAAGCAAGCTGACACGGAGCAACACAGGTTCGATCCCAGGGTCCGCGCTTAGAAACCTCTGGGTATTAAGCGCGTTATAAATAACCTATTATATCATATCATATCAAGGAGGCTCCAATATCCGTCCTTATGCTGTCCCGCGCTTCCTCGTTTCTGCAGCACTTCTAGCTCCTGCCAATAAGAGCAAATGGGGTACAGTCAGGGCTAGGCAAAGCTTGATGCCAGTGGACCCAGCACTCACAGTGTAGTGAACAAGCTTCTTGGCGCTGGCCTACATTGAATTGACCACTTGCTTTCCCATGCAGGTGCCAGGATTTGCAGCAAGGGTGCAAGGACAATCCGCTGGCACATCAGTAGGCGGGTAGTGGACGGGCACAGGCAACTGGGGGTGATCTGACTGAGGCCTGAGGACTTTCCAGCTTGGCAGGATGAGATTGGGGCTTTCTCAGGAGATGCAGGCAATATGAGGCTGGATCTGTCCAGGGTGGAAGGCCTCCTCTGCCGGCAAGACTGGCCGCAAGCCCCAGGAAGATTTCAAGAGGTCCAAAGGCAGTCTTCCTTTGGCTCCCTCATTCCCCAGCAGCACAACCCTTACTCTAAAGTTAAACACGTGGTTTCCATAACCCCGGCATCCGTCCATTCGTATCCAACACATACCCATAGCTCATTCCCCTCCCCCCCCCCAGAAAAGCGTAGAATGAGTCCTTTTTGTTTTTGGCATAAAAAGGCTGCAGATTTATTTCACAATAACACAAAACCAAACTGCACACATTTGTGGAAAATTGTTCATAAGATGCGGCGACTGCTCCGTGTCCAAAAGAACCTGCTTCCCCCTTTCTTTCCCCAAGAGTCCAGAATAGGCCCAACTCTCCCAACCTCTCCTGCCCCTGCAGGCGCTCCTGGGGGAAGCTGAGCCCTAGTTGTTCCTCCCAGACGCCCCTGCCGCTTAGGCACCCAAGGGGCGCTGGGTCTGAGAAGAGCGGAGACCCTTCCTGCTTTCCCCTGGCTCATCCGGAGTCTGTCTCATGTGTTTGTCTGGCCAAACACTGCCACGCCACGTGTGGGTTACCGCCCACCGTGGCTCCCTCCTTGCTCCTCCTCTTACATTTCCAGGATTTTTGTGCAAACATTCCAGAAAAACAGATCCATACCAAATGGTGATAGGTCCACCCCATCTTTGAGGAAGTATTCTGGAGATTTCAAATTAATCAGACCGTGTCTGATCTGCCCAAAGCCTCTGCCCCTGCAGAACTTTGCCATTGCGCAGTTTAGCTTGTGCCTGGACTTCTCCACTGCTGCGTGCTTATCCGCGCATCTCCATTCCAGCCTTGTAATGATCTCTGACCAAACTATCTGTTTCCCCAGTTGTCCTGCCAGCTCCTGTAACGAGAACATCATCTCCCGCATGAGAGCCCCCCTCCCCAAACTTGTCAAATCGTTCCCCCAAGTGAATGATCAAAACGTCTGGTTTTTGCTTAGTGATCAACAATTTGCGCACTTGCATTTGTATTTGTATTTATTTATTTGTATTGCGCACCTTGCCCGGAGGCTTGCGGGCGCATGTTTAGTAGGCAGTTACAAGTTGCAGAGGAGAAGTTACAGGTTCCAGGAGAAGAGGTTAACAGTTACATAGGTAGTGATACAGTATAACATGAACGGTGAAAATGACAATGATACAGTATAACATAACGGGTGAAAATGACATAGATAATAACAACAAAGTAGCAGTACCCAGGTTACAGTAGAAGGGTACGCGCTGTGAGCAGTTACAAATTTACAGGATGTCTTGTTCCCGTAACCAAAGTTTAGCTTTGGTTTTGAATACGTGGCAAAGCGGAATGTTCCTTAGTGCATTGGGGAGTGAGTTCCAGAGCTTGGCAGCAAGGACCGGAAAACTTGACCCTCCTGCCGAGCGTAATTTGAAGCTGGGGATGTCCAAAGTGTGCGCCTGGGCAGCTCTCAAGGGTCTGGTGGCTGTGTGATGCGAGAAACGTGATATTAAGTAGGCTGGAGCTGCATTGTTCTGTGCCTTGTGTGTGAGCACAAGTGATTTGAGTGATATGCGGTGCAAGATAGGTGACCACTGGATGTTGCGTCTGATAGTGGCTATATGATTCCGTCTAGGTATGTTGAATGCTGCCCTAATGGCGTTGTTTTGTGTGACCTGTAGTTTGTCCAGATTTCTTTGGCTCGTCCCAAGGTATAGGGCATTGCAATAGTCTATTTTGGATAAGATGAGGGTTCTCGCGAGGGTCAGACAATTGTCTGGAGTCAGGAATGGCCTGCAGGCTGTAATCAATTTGCAGGTGTAGGACGATGCAGAGACAACTGCATTGGTTTGTCGTGTGAGGGACAGGGTAGAATCAAGGTAGATTCCTAGAGTTTTGGTGACATTGGCCACTTTGATGTCAATCCCGTCAATAGTGAAGGAATTGTAGTTGGCGTCAAGTTTCGCGAGTTTAGTTTGGGAGCCCAGGATGATTAACTCTGTTTTTTCGTCGTTAAGGCAGAGCCCATGATTGGCCATCCAGGCCTGGATGACGGAGTAGACCGTATTAAGAGATTTTGAATCGGTTACAAAATCACCAGTGATAGGGATGAGTATCTGGGTGTCATCCGCATAATTAGTGTAGGAGACACCCAGATAATCAAGGATATCAAAGAGTGGTTTAGTAAACACATTGTAAAGGGTGGGAGATACACAGGATCCTTGTGGGACTCCACAGGGGACGTGGGAGGGGTCAGCCGCTGCTAGTGGAGAGAAGACCCTCATGGTTCTGTTGGCAAGGAATGAACTGATCCAAGAAGTGGCTGCTTCCGAGAAGTGGGCGGCGATTTTGAGATGATGACAGAGAATTTGGTGGTCAACCAGGTCGAAGGCAGCTGAGAGATCAAGGAGGAGCAGGAGTGCCAATTTGCCCTTGTCTTTCAGGTCCTCGATTTGGCCCTTGTAGTTGCGCCCATTTCATACCTGGCACCCCTTGCCACCCAATCCTGAACTCGCCCGCCGTCAGCTTTTCCTGTTCCGCTGTCCAGCTTGCGCCTGCCCGAGACACAAATGAGTGTCCTATTACCCATACAGATCTCTTCTTCCTTCGGGCTGGTGCTGGTGGGGGAAAGAAGGAGGAATGTCAACCTTAACAGTTTTTCAGGCCTAATATATCTCTTGAAACAACCAGATTTACATCTCCAGATTTGTCTGATTGCCACCTCCCCCATACCCACAGCTGCGGCCGAGGTAGCGGCCCCGATCCGGAATGAGTGTGCTCCAAATACCCCTTCCGTCTCCCCAATTCCTTCTAGTGTCAACTCCATTACTCTCCTAAACTGAAAGCGACTTAAAGCGGAACCATCCTGGTCGATGAGTAGCGGAGCCTCTTTTACAGATGGAGGTCTTAATTTGAGGAACCCTGCCACTACCTTGACCGGGCATACCGTGCTCCCTGCGATGGGCTGTAGGGACACTGTACACCCTTTGCCTTCCTGGTCTGTCTTTGATCTTTTCAACCACAATGTCACAAGCACCTCTGAACAGTGCACATCTTGCATTTGCAGAAATCTTGTCCCCTTCGCACCTCTGTTCTCTGGTACCAGCTCACTCACCCTGAATGCCCCGAATAATGCTAATGTAAATGCCGCTTTGAACAATGCTACTTTGAATCCCCTGTGGCAGACTTGCTCAAGACAAGCCACCACCCTCTGTAGCTTGACAACATCTATGGGCCGCCTTTCATCACCTTTAGGCTTCACTTGCTTGGCCCAACCCTTCATAGCCATACAAATATAATGTTCCTTGGTAGGGTCACTCTTTCCCTCCAGTTTAGAAAAATGGGCGATAGCTGCCAGGTGATGTGCCATCCATGACCTGGTTTTTCCTTCATGTCATCCCCAACCCACAAAGGCCCTCACCGGCCTCTCCTGTTGGTTTTCTCCCAGCACTTCTTGTTTGAATTTCAGATACCGTTCCCAGCATGCCTGATACCTCTTTGTCGTGCCTGGTGCCAGTGCCGTCTGAATCAGGGAACTCAGATTACCCCAATCATGTCCCACCGCTGTGTTTCGAACGGGGCCATCACTTTTTCTGCTCCAGGGCAACACTCTCAAAATTTCTTCCACTGCAAACGAGAGAGAGCATCAGCTGCTGTGTTCTGCACCCCAGGAATGTGTCTAGCTCGCACCTCAATGTTCCTTTCTAGCATACATCTATGAAGTTCCCTTAACAACCGTAAAACCTTTGGGCCGCTGGCAGAACCTTGATTAATTATTTGGACCACTGCTAGATTGTCTGACGAGAGCATGACTTTGCTGTCCTTCAGCTGCTTCCTCCACAGTTTGAATGCTACCACGATGGGAAAGAGTTCCAACAGTGTGATGTCCCTGGTGACCCCTTGGCGATGCCATTCCTTTGGCCATGCCATGCTGCACCACTTGTTGTCAAGGATTGCCCCAAACCCCAGAGCCCCTGATTAGTCTGTGAACAACTTGCGCCTGTCCTTGCTGTTGCTTTCGGTTCTCCACATTAGCACCCCATTGAAGTTGTCTAGAAATGTGTCCCACATGGCCAAGTCCTCCCGTACCTCAGAACCCAACCTGACATGTTGACCTGCATGCTGCAGCCCTACTGTTTTCAGTTCAATACTCCTTGTGAATGCTTTACCCACCAGGATGACCTTCCCTGCAAAATTGAGGTTGCCTGCCATGACCTGGAGTTCTCTCAAGGTTGCCTTCTTCTTGCACCTTAAACCCTTGATGCTCTCCTGCAGTTTTGTTACCTTGTCCTGCGGCAGCCTGCATTCCCCTTTTACAGAGTCAATTTCAATCCCCAGAAAGGTCAGACAAGTCACTGGGCCTACAGTTTTTTCCCCGGCTAGCGGGACACACATTACCTTCCTCAACCTCTGAAAAGTACACATGATTTTCTCACACTCTGTAGCCCCTTTTTTCCCGATAAACAGAAAATCATCCAGGTAATGTACCACTGTCGCTACCTGGCATTCTTGTTTTACTGTGAACTCTAAAAAGGTGCTAAACGCTTCAAAATAGGCACATGAAATGGCACACCCCATGGGTGAACATTTGTCATAATAATATAGCTCTTGTACCTCAAAACTCAACAAATGCTAACTTTCCTTATGAATGGGTAACAACCGGAATGCTGACTCAATGTCCGCCTTTCCCATGAGAGCTCCTCTCCCGGACGCTCTCACCATTTCCACTGCGTCATCAAAGGATGAATAATGCACTCTGCACCTTTCTTCGCCAATCCCATCATTGACTGACTCCCCTTCTGGAAATGACAGGTGATGTACCAGCCGGCATTGCCCTTTCTCTTTTTTAGGGACCAGCCCTAATGGCGATACAACCAGGTTAGGCATTGGGGGTTGTGTGTAAGGACCCGCCACCCGGCCCAAGTCCACCTCCTTGGCTACCTTCCGAGCCACCACTTCTGGCATTCCTAGAGCTGACCGTAGGTTGCGCGCCTCGGTGCCCTTTTTTACTTATGCACATGGGATCCTGAACCCCCACCTGAAACCTTCCCACAACAACCTAGCATCTTCACTGTTATGATAAGTATTCAACCACTGAGTCATTGCTTGCAAGTTGACCGGGGTTGGCAGCCCACTTTTAATCAAATCATTACACATTCTTTCTGGGATACACTTTGACAGCATGTTTTTAACTTCATTCTTTTTTGACCTTGCTTTTTCCTTTTGGGCTGCACCTGTGCCTCCCTTCGCTGGCCGAGGAGCTGCGCTCCTTGTTACTCCTTCCCCACGGGTGTTTGAATCGGCATGTTCTGCCAAATGGGCAACCCTCTTCCGAACTGACCCTTCAGCATTCAGCTTGCTCCCCCTGGTAGATGGCTCTGCTGTTCCAGGAGGAGTACCCGCAAAAGCCCGCCCTCCCCTGCCTTGTAAAACCCCCCTTACCCCCCCAAACTTGAGCTTTCTCTCCAGAGGCCTTTTCACTCCCTTCACCTCAGAGCACTAGTTTATCCAAGAACCCGCACACATCCATTTCATCCCAGGACAAGGCTGGCCATACTTGCATTTTTAATCGGAATGCCCGATCATACTGTAGCCATCCCTCACCCCTCCCTTTAAATAAATATCAGGGATATATTGTCCATATGCCAGCATTGTTAAAGCATCCTGTGGGTACTTCTCTATAATTATTGATGCATACACCTTAAATGCTTTTAGCCAATTATGAATGGATGCCTCAGTCTTGGGTGTTTCCTTATCCCTCTTCTCTTTCTCCTTCTCAGATAATTTTTTTATCCCGCTACCCAGAGGTTCCATCCCCACAAAATCCAGGATTTCTATGAACTCTTTCCTCCATACCCTTTCCTTTATTGCCAATGGTATGTGCCATGATAAAGAGTTAACCGTCACCCTGACAGGACCAAAACCAGGCATCTCCCATACTGAGTCATTGGACCCCATACGCCTTCTTGTCCGGCAGGCATTAGTGTTGGAACCCGGAGGTAACCCTGTGCTAGCTACCCCTTGACCCCACCATGAGGGTGGCTGAGCTGCCCCTGTTGCAGCTGAACCTAACTGATTCCCTGGGCCACCCCCACTTATTGGGTTTGCGCCGGTTACTGCCATGGGCTGTTGGATTTGTGAAGCCTGCACTGCTGTGAGGCTCCCGGTGTCAACACTAGCAACCGCGCTAGCCCCTTGACTCTGTATCTGTTGAATCCCCCCATTCAAGAGTGGTGTGGCGGGCCAAACCCCTGGCCACTGGCTCCCCGTTACCGGAAACCCCAATGCTCAAGAGGCTCCCTGGCTATTGATAACCCCCTGGGCCCCAGCCCCCTGGGCCGGGTGCTCCCCCTCTCTGTTGTAGTACTGCTGCCCCATTTCCCATTTGGTTAAATGCATTGACATTCCCACTCAATAATTGACCATTACCACCACTCCCCCATGCTTGCATACATTGCATCACCATACCTTTTACAGCCTCCAAGGATGTGGGTCCGTCATCCCTCGCAGCCACCGGACTGGTTGCAGGCGTACTGGGTGGTCCCTGGTTCCTTGGCGCTACCACAGGTGCAGGCACCGGTACGGCTACAACATTGTGTCCTTCCCTTGTTTCTTGCTGCAGCTGCCCTAGCTTTCTTGCTATTGTCAGCTTGCTCTTTGCTCGTCTTGGCCCTTTGTGTCATCACTCTTTTCCTTTTTCCTGTTAGTTCCTCTTCTTCTTCCCCGTGTCCTTCTCTTTCTTGCTCTTGCAAATCCTCCTCATCCTGAAACATCAATGGTGATTCAGGGCTCTCACTGGGCCCTGGCTGTTCCTCCCCTGGTTGAGTGACCAAGGCTTCCATCCAATTGCTAAAGGAGAAAAGGACACCTTTGCACACCTAAATGTATCTAGACTTTTGTGTGAGTTATTTTTTATGTTTCTGTAACGTTATCTAAAGTCAAGGTGCGGGGGAGAAAAATAGCAACCCTGGCATATGGGTTGAAGGAAATATGAGAACAGAGTAAGTTCCCTATTAGGGAACTCCCGTCCCCTGCACACTATCTGGGGCTTATGGAGCCAAAGTATTCAAAGAGTATCTAATATAGGTATTTTGTATAGTTTTTGGTTAGACTTAAACCTAGCGTTGATTGAAGCAAGTGTTTTTTTGCCTAACATAGTTAAAACATAGAGACAGTTGTAGAATAGATATTCACTTAAGTACAAAAGACAACTTGTGACTTGATCTTTAGTTCAGGATTTATTGGTCCAAACAGGATTGCCCAACGCGTTTCGAGAGTTATTCTCTTCTTCAGGGGCTATATGCAATTCAAAACTTTAAATCTATTAAAAAAAGTTAAACAATGTTCTAGATTAGTTGAATAATTGATAATAATAATTTACATTCAATTGCAATATTCATTTTTACAAGAAGATATCCATTAGATAATAGAAAACCTCGTTATTTACAATTCCAGTATAAGCATTGATTATCGTTTAACAGTGATCCCACTGTCGCAATGTTCACAATTTTGGCAATTACACCATACAAAACCAAAAGAGGTACCCATAATTCTTGTGGAAAAAACTTAGTTCATTGAAACCAATTGGTTTTTTTAGCTAATATTAAAGTAACAGAAAGAAAAAGCACTAGTTAATCGCCATTTTCAGAAAGAAGGACATAGAGTAATTCCTAATTACATATTTTATTATTTCAGCACGAGATCTCAAGGTGGTAAGGAATAGTGGTTGGCTTACCCTGTTTTTATGTTTTAAACATTAGGATAAGAAGAATGATCCATGATTATGGGTCTGTAAAATATTTCACATCGACAGTTTCAACAGGAGTCAATACGGTGTTTAAGCCTGTGTAAAATAAAGTGATGGACCAGTCTAAGTATATTGGTATATTGATATGATTAAAGACACGAATCTAAACTGAGATGTTCACTAATGGGGATACATAATAGACTTACTTAATGGAGTTCAATCTTTAGAGATGTGGGAAAGATGGTTGTGCTCGAAGTCTGTAGGCATACTGCTACTTTACCGTAGTATCCACGGATTCTCCATTAGGAGGAGAGAAATGCCGGTGTGGCTTTTTTCTTTAATCTGGGGAATCGAAGAAACCCCGTTTAGGATCTAAAAAGATTCTCTTAAGGTAAAAAAAGTTCTGGCTGAGGGCCGTTGTCAGCGTACTTACAGGTTTCTGAGTGTATGACTCGACTGGAAACCAGTACTTCCATCCAATTGCTGCCATGTTTGGCCACCACTAGTTTGACCATTGTGATGAAAGCATCCAAATTCATGTTTTCTGCTGGCTGTTTTGGGCTAGGTGAGCTCTACTTTACACTGTTTCGCTTGCTCTTCTCGATTGTCTAGCCATATGTGCTCAGCACCCTCCTGCGCCTCCTTGCCCAGAGTAGTGGAGGCACCGTGTGTGGCTGAGGTCGCCGCTCAACGTGATGTCCTGCGAGGCCTCTGCGTGAGCAATCCCCTTCCCCGTGGCGTTAGACCCAATGCGCATCCTGTGCCTGCGCTTCTTCTTTTGCTCTTTTGCAACACTGTTTTGAGTGATAGATTAGCGCCGTGCAGCCCTCTGCGGATCGCCTCTCCACAGAGGTTTCCAACGGCAGCTCTCGGCTCGCCCACTGACCTGGAACAACCGCTGCGTCGACTCTGCCACTGATCAGCTCCTTTCCGCTTTACCTCCGTTAAGTGTGCCCCACCTGTGTCCTCTCTCCCCTAGACGACCACGACCGGTTTTCGCAGAGCACCCCTCCGAGGCCCATCTGATGTTCGGATCTGCCGCGGTTCTTCCTCCCACGGCGCCGCTGTCCTTTTTCGCGGAGCGGTGTTCCTTCGGTGACGAGGTGTCCTCTACCGCGGCTCCTCCTCCGACTGGGCACACAGCGGCTCCTCTCACCCACGGTGGCGATGCCCTCCGTCAGTGAGGCGTCCCCCAGCGGCTCCCCTGCAGGCTGGATGCACAGCGGCTCTTCTCCCCATGGCGACGCTGTCCGCTGTTGCTGCCGCTTCGTCTAGTCCAGCATTCCTCCTCCTCACGCTGCTGGTTCTCCCGACCCACGCTGTTATAATGATCCTCCTGAAAACTAAACCTCCTTCTGCTGTGCAACGGGCGGGTGTCCCTCGGCTGCGGCTGGAAGCTGCCTTCCGTGCGGACCCCGCTCGTTATAAAGGGGAATTGCCTCCCCTTTTTTTTTGTTTGCCCTTCGCAGGCTTTTCCCCAGTTCTGCGGCGCTTTCCTTTTCGCGGGCTTTCTTTCCTTTTGCCGCGTTTGCCACTGGCGCCTCCCCTTCTTCCCAGTGGGGGGTAGGCCAGAAGGAGGACACTGCCGGGGCTATCGGGGGTGCCTCCTCCATTTTGCTGTGCCTTTGTGTTCGTCGTCACTTGCAAGAACACCTACTTCGTCTTTCGGTGTTGATGATCAATGCTCATGCTGGCGGCTGAGCGGCCTCAGATTCCAGCATAGGACAAATATACAACCTGGATACATGAATAGGCTTATACCAATATTGTGAGTGGGTCTTCGTGAGATTAGCGGGTTTCCATGCTCCGACATACCCTCCGCCCCCCCCATGCTGTCTGCTGTCCCTGCCATTTCATTTGCACGACGCGTGCACACATTACTTTGAAAGGAACCACCGTTGGTTTGCATCTTGTACTGAACACAGAATTCCCCCATCACCAATTTACCAGGACGTTCTCTGCCTGTCCGCCAGCATTCTTTGGAGTGAAGTCATATGCAGCCAGCGGAAAATAGATCCTTTTAGGCGCTTACATGTCTCTGTTGTCACGTGGTAGGCTTTAAATTGGTGTGGTGTACGAATGCTACTGACCCTTGCCTATAGCTGGGCAGATAGCACATTGTGCTAAGCGCTGTCCCCTGATATCTGTGTGCAGCCTGGTCGAATCCTGGCACTCTGTGGGATAATAATGCCTTTGTCATTTGAGCGCTCTGAGACCTATGGGTGTGTAGCGCTATATAAGAAATACATTGTTGTTATTATTGCATGGTGCTACCACAATTTCATGAATTGTGGCAACATAATACAAAAGCCATACAAAAACAAAAGCTCTAACCATTTTTTAAGCAATAGCAAAAATAGGCTTAGAATACACAGTGCAGGACTAGCTCACTCTTGAATTCTGCTTAAATGTCACTGGTTGAGATTTTCTTCTGAATATTTTGGCCAGTTAATCTTAACTACTCTCCAGCCCAGCTGAAAACGAAGAATTCATATGCAAGCCCAGGTACAGTTTGGGGTACTCGCAGAGTGAGTCAGCTTTAATGATACCAAGACAGGGCTGAGGGTCAGTATGCTCCTCTGAACTACTTGACATGCAACAATGGGTCACTCTTTCTGATGCAACTGTGCCGTCTCGGGGCCTGCCATAGCCAATGTGGAGTGACGTAGGGGGTTAAACCCTAAGTGAGGAAAATCAGTATGATGAAACCAACTCCTATCCACAGAAGAGCTTGGGCAGAGACCACAGGACAGATGCAGCCGGAACCAGGCACGGAACCATAGCTCAACACCGTGGAGGGGAAGAAACAGGACGAGTGACGTCTTATATAGTAGCATCAGATTACCACCTGCGAGGAAATAAGTGCACAGCATCCCAGAGGGATTGGAGTCCCCGTCCCCCAGCCATCTAAGCTCAGAAACAGTAAGACAGCAGACATCTTGGAAAAGACAGCAGATATCTTGGAAAAGATACAAAAACCTGTCAGATTGGCTAGTCAGGGGAACCAGTCTGAACCGCCAGCTGCGGCTCACCCCAGTACCACACACACTAAATAGACAAACCCAAAAACCGGGGCCCACTTTGCTGCCCCTTCACCTGTGAACCCACAAAACACACCCTTCCGACCACCCTTGAAAGCAGGGGAACACAGTTATGAACCTGGCGCATGGCAGGTGCTCATAGTTGAGTGGCTAAGGGTCTACCCAGCAGGTTTCAGTGGAAAAACCAAACATTCACCCCTGCGGTCATATAGCACTTGCAGGACGTGGCTGTGATGTGCACACTCCCAGCAGGATAGCTCAGGGCCATGGAAACAAGAAGACATGAAGCAACACAGGTTCCCCGCTTAGAAACCTCTGGGTATTAAGCGCGTTATAAATACGTAACTAAGAGACATATTCCTGTAACAGTGCTGCGATGCCCCCGGGCTGTGTGAGTGCGTTAAAAATGCAAATAAATAAAATAATCACTTTGTCAATTGGTCCAAAGCTATGTGCGCTAGAGAGGGGCACGCCACAAACAAGCCAACTGGGGGGCGTTGCAGCTTCTCAGTCTCATGGGGTGGTGTGAAAAGGGTGGCACAGGCAGTACGAGGCATCAGAATTGAACTTGTTGGAGAAGAACCTTGCCTAGGACACCTGGATGACAACCTCCATTTAGGCAGAGTTCATGGTGAGAGAAGCTTTCTTCACGCCACTATTAAGAGGAACCCGGTTCGTGTAGTAGGCCTCTGCACGTAGAGAGGTTTGGAGACGCTGTGCTCTTCAAGAGGTTTACACAGGACGGCATTTCGAGTGTTGCCACACAACAAAACGTTTACCTAAAGTTGCCCAACACACATCTTCAGGAGCAGGAAGGCTTTTCAAGGCAGCATATGGAGGCCCTTGAAATGACTTCACCCCAGGGACACTTAGCCATGCATTTAAGAAGAAATCTTCCTCTTCATTCGCAATGTTTGCAAACCAATGATTGGATAATGGAAGGTCACCCATTTCAAACTAAGCAAACGCGACTCTCTGCCATTCCATTAGTTGCCCATGTGCAGAGTTTGCCTTATTTCTCGGGCAAAGGGTGGGGGCTATCAAAGCTACTCTGACAGGAAACATTTCATCATGCGAGGGACTTTCTAAAGTGGGGTCATCACTACAATCACACCGTGGTCTCAATCAGGCTGCCATAGAGTTTCTACCATGATGGCGGATGTTTCTGGGTCAGTATCCAACACCAGTTTCGCAACAACTTGTGTGTTTTCTGCCATTGTAGAATAAAGAGTGATCTGAACTTAGGGTTAACCTCCTGCAGTAAACAATGGACGAAATGTCCTCTAAAACACACAAACACGCGCGAGCGCACGCACTCACGAACAGCCGCACACACACTTACTTCGTGA
Organism: Ambystoma mexicanum; assembly: GCF_040938575.1. NCBI lineage: Eukaryota > Metazoa > Chordata > Amphibia > Caudata > Ambystomatidae > Ambystoma > Ambystoma mexicanum. The sequence continues at coordinate 445,453,589 of NC_090929.1, forward strand.
TTTAAAGTGATCTATAGTCCATTGTGCAGTCACATTATCCCCTCAAGCCCACCATCTCACCCTCCCTTCCAATCTGCCCTTCAACTTTCCCAACTCTGCCCTCCACTCTTCCCTCACCTCCTCTATTGGATTTTGACTCATTCACCCGCTATTTTGCAGGCTTTTTAGCTGCTTTTTGCTATATATATACACACATATTATTTGATATACATCAAATACCAGCAAAGTTATGGTGGGGTTTAAAAAGGGTTGTAAACTTACAGTACTGGTTACTGGGTGGCGCTGTGGCATGTGTGTTTTGGCTCAAATGCATAACCTTTTTGTATATATAATGCTTTGTACCCCCAGGTGTACAGATACTGGACATTCTACAACACTGGTTTACATAAAACTTTCTTTCCCGAGGTAAAAAAGAATGCCTGTGTACTTTGTGCCAGGTTGAGGCAGCCCAGGCTTGAATGGAAGGGTGCAGCTTTCTGAATTGGGTGCCGCGTTCGATGTTAGAATTCAGCGATGCACGATGGGAGCCTTTTGAATGAGGCGAAAGCCACGTTTCTATTCCAATGCAGTGGTACAGCCAATACTTGGAACTCAAGGATCTGCACATCGCCCCATGCATGAAGTGACCATTCAACAACGACCCATACATACCCTGCCCAGAACGGTCCATTGCTCATCTAAAGCATAGTAGCAACACATGACATTTGCTCGACAGCCGCTTGAGGGCATGCCTGGCAGACTTTCATGACCTCTGAAGACTGACCACCCTGTGTCTGCCTCTTCTATCTTCTCTGCTGCCCCACTGTTTTAAGAGTCATATCACACCCTGCTGCCTCTACTTTAAGAGCTGCAGCTGGCACGTCCTGCTGAGTAGACGCGGCTGAAAGGAGCCAACAAGAGAGGTGAGCTGTTGAAACCTGCCTACCATACATGGCCTGGATTTGCCCCCCTGGAGGAGGTTCTCCCATGCTGTCCAGAGCTATAGGAACCCTGTATGCATACAAGATCATTCCACCCAAGGACTCTCTGCTGATGCTCAGCGTCATCCCATAGCCTGCAATCTCACCCCACCAGCCTGAGGGCGCAGATGCACTGGAAAGAATACACCTTTCCTTGCTCTTTGCAGTCCACTGGATCATGGCTCCACCTTGTATCACAATTCCTCACTACTAACAAAGTGCTGGATCATACATTTTCGGGACCCGGGACAGAACACCAATGGTTTCGGTGCTGATGCCCGTTGACTTGCATTACCGCCTATTACACATGTCTGCAACCATTGGCTCTTAAGATATTTTGGACTACAACTCCCATCATCACTACCCAACACAGTCAATGGTGAGAATCAGGGGGGTCGTTGTCCAAAACATCTTGTGAGCCGAAGGTTGCAGACCCTTGGCCTAGATACATTAACTTTGTTGTTTTTGATGGATATGTAAAATCCCCTTGGAACCCAAAGTTCTTAGAGGCCAATGCTAGTGGCCTCTAGTTTACATGCGTGCTTGCTTGTGATTAAACGGCTCTTTCTTTCTGCTAGAGAATACCTAACTTGGGCCCTGGAAGATCATTCTATGGTATCCAATGATTTCAGCAACAGTTTCAGAGAGGGATTTTTCAATGAAATGAAAACGGCGAAAAAAACCACTGAATTAAAAAAATATATATACATGGGGGTGGGGTAAGGGAATACAACGGGTGGGGAGGGGTTTGGGGTGGGCTTAAACTCATAGGGAAATGGGGGGTTTGGGGTGTCCCCCCAAAATAGTTTTTTTTCTCACTGTTTTTGCTTTGTTAAAAATCCCTCTCTGAAATTGTTTTAGAAAAAATCACATAGAGCCCATTCTATGCGATGTGTGTTCACAAGGAGTGAAGGCTGTATATTATCACATCCCATGAAGCCAGAGCTGCAAAGACAGCCTGTTCCATGGAAATTCCACCTTTTTGGAATCCACTTCCTCGCACCCTTACGACTTTCAGGAAAAGGTCAAAGAGTTTCTTGTGCTCTCACTGAACCATCCCCTCCTCGGCATCCACTACCCTTTGCGATGCTGTGGCCTCTGGCCCTGCCTTTCTGTTTTTTGCTCAAATAACCAAGGGTCTGGATGCGCACTATAACAATAACTACATTGAATAAAATGTCGGAATCACAATGTTTTCCACTCTATACCATAAACCCTCCCCCATAGAGTTCCGCCCTTGATTAACCACCTATCTTCTTTAACTGTGAGGGAACTATTGACACTTGATGTTCAGTGTTACTGTGGTCCCAGGCAGCTGGGTGGACAGATAGCGTACACAGTGCCACGTGTGACCCTTCTTTGTACTTGAATCTCCATTCCGGGAATAGTCTGGCAGTGACACAGTTATAACTTCTGGACCCATATACATGCAAGTTCCATAGCCGACCCTTACCCTTCCTAAAGAAAAGTTAGACCACACAGTTTACAAGTGTTGGCAATAAAAGGCCATAGGATTTTATTGTTACAGATATGGTTATGGAAACAATAACAATAATCGCATATCTTTATGATATCATACTTTTGGGCACCGGGTCCTGAAGAAACCCCCTCTGGCCCGTGCCGCCTTCTTGTCCCACGACATGTTGTGGTCACCATACAGTGTCCTGTTTTTTCTCTTCCTTGTTCTTCTCCCTTCTTTTCTAGGGTGGGAGGGTTTTGTGGAAAAGAAGAAAGAGAGTGGAAGACGCTGAGATGAACATTGAACCTCCTGACTGTTTGGGTCCCCATTCAGGGTCCACAAACAGTTTGTATTTTCTGTGAGCTGTGCAGCTCTTTTTATAACACCCAGGGTCTTTGATGTGTGGCTGTGGGGGCTGACGCCCAACCCCCAGGCCGGCTGTAGCCGACTGTCTGGGCCCCCAGGGGGGGGGGACAGGCCATTGTGTTCTCCCTGCCTGACTGATGGTTTCCTATGGGTGATTAGCACTCTCTTGCTTTGTGGAAGGGTGAGGTGATTGTTTACACTTCACCCTTCCCTTGCTTTGTAGTGAGAGAGACTGCGTGTCTCTGTGTGAGTGGATGTGAGGGGCCAGGTTTGGGGGAAGGAGCTGCCCCTCCCCTGGGCCTGCCGGATGGTACCAGCAGTTACCCTGCCTCGCTTTGGGAGGCCCTGCAGGATGGCCCAAAAGGCAGGGATTGTGACTAAATCATCTCCATTGCAGATATAATCACCCACTCATCTATCGCGTTAAACATGAAGAAACAAAGAAGCACTGCTTTTATTGAATTCTTTTGAAAGAAAATCTCGGACTTTCTAAAACTGCATATGCTCCCTTGTGGAACGTGCGCGATGAGAGAAAATACAGCAGGATGAATGAGTGAAGGGGCAGTAAAAATCACCCAAACGCCCAGAGAGAGCAGCGCAAAAATGTGGCACAGGAATTTCACAGATATACCTCAAGAGGCTTTGCTAATGAGAGGCTACGGGGGCTATTGCCCCGGGTCTTTTGGTTGTAGCCCCAGATAGAAGCTCACGGGCCATTGTTTTAGGTGGGGTAAGAAATGGAGGGGGGGCCTCATTTGGGGGCGTGGCCTGAAAAGTGCACAAACCATACTAAGAAGGTTCGTAAACAAATATATTGATGTATGTAAGCATTTATATATTTATGTGTGTCCCTTACTATGGTTTGTGTACTTGACTATAATCTAATTGATGGAAATAACGAATTTAGCTCCTAAAAGAGCAACATGTGAGCACCAGAGTTTATTAGGTGGTTCCCACCTGATTGTTTTTGGTTACAGGATAATGTGTCCTGCCATGGCGCGGGGGAACAGGGGGCCCTGGCAGGATCCCGGCTCAGCCCCAGCGTTTGAAGACTGCCGGGACATGGCTCTGGCTGGCCCCAGCCCACTGAAAGCACTGTCAGGGGCTACAACCAAAAGGCTAGCTAGTCCGGAGTCCCGACAGTCTCATTTTAGCGTAACCACGGATCTTTTTCAGATCTAGCAACACCAATCAAGGAACGAACCATCTAGGCATTTTAATGTGATGCTAGCAGGTTGCTGTGGTACCCGGCGTTCAACATTTCATTTGCCGATCCAGCTCGCACTCTTTCTCTCTCACTCTCTGTCTATCTATGTGTTTGTCTCTCTAGATGAGACTCGTGTAGGTAGGTGCACACTCTGTTCTCGCTGCCAGTGCAGTCTGGTAAGCTTTCACAGTCTTTGTCAGAGCAGTCTAGTCTGATTCTCTCTCCGTCATTGTCTCCGGAGGATAACGCAGGGGCAACATGCTCACCTTGGAAGCAAGATGACACGGATCTCCGGGTCCGAGCTTAGAAACCTCTGGGTTAGTATGGTCTTGTGGGCTATATTCTTTGTATCTGTGTCATTGCAGTCTGGTACACACATGTGCTCTCTATCAGTGTGGTCTGCATGTTTCTCTCCCTATCCCCCCTTCCTGTATGTGAGTGTGTATCCCTCTCTGTCTCCCTCTCTTTGCCCACTCTATCTCTACTGCTCTCTCTCCCTTTGTGATCACCATGGCAAACATTGACTTCTTGCTCAAAGGACACACGGCTCACTGGTTTTAATCTGATCAAAACCCTTTCCAAGAAAGAATGTCCTTTTGAGAGACATAACGGTTTGTAACGGTGTGTATTCTCAGAAAAAGCTGATATTAAAAATGAAACTTATTTTGTTGTACTAACTCTCTAAACTGACTCTTTTAAAAATGTAACAATGTTAATTTCTGACGATCACTTCCAAAATATATTGCAATTATAATATTGGAATCCTACATTTGTCTTTCCAAGGAAAGCACATTATTAAAATGCAGACTAACCATTTCAATTATTTCCTATGATACTCTTTCTTAATATCCTATTCCAATGACAGAGGGAAAGGGGACAAGTAGGACCAATGAGGGGGCCTGGTTGCTTTGCATAAAATGAAAGAGCATTTTGGGAACATGCGAACACGCAGAGATCTTTATATTTGAGAAATATCTCAGAGATAAAACATCCGAACGCTTGAGTCACTAAGTAAAAAATACACAATTGGCTTGGTGCTATTTCATTTTTCACAACACTCACCAAACATTGAAGCTTTTGTAACCTTGAACCATATATATTCATTTGGCCAACGTGAAGGTGTTGATGTGGGTATGAAATGCCTGAGACATCTCTCAGAAAAAAATAAATAAAAATTCTGTCAAATCATTAGGCTCCAAAACCCATCCTCCTCCTTGTTTCCCGAGATAATGTTTCCTCTTCCTAGGGCTGAATATTTGGAGATGAGCGAGGAAGGAAGACTGCACAGATAGCCTTAGAGCATTATATATGTAGGCTAATCATTTCTAATTGGTCAATTTATTATTAAAAAACTGATGTATCTAATTCCTTATCAATCCCTAATGGGGCATAAAGGTTTCTGTTGCGACAATTATAGGAAGTGAAGTAATTGTTCTTCCCAAGTTGCACTTTTAATTAACAACTGTTAAGTAATAAATCTATTATTACGCACAAATAAACATATTTTGGCAGTATATTCATTGTACTTCTAGTAATGCTTTGGCAACCGCTGCATTATGCATCTACATACAGATGGCGCAAATACATACTTTCATTTAATGTAATTGAATATAATTAACACAATACTAGTTGGTTTGGGTGCATGGGACTGGTGGTTAAAGTGCTGAGGGCGAGTATGCTCGTGCTATTTGCATAGTCTTGCATATAGCTCAGCATTTACGGGGTTACTTGTCAGTCCAGCTGGTAATTTAATTTCAAAAGCCATGTTTTTGTTATGTGACTATTATGAATGTTTTTGTTTCCACATGTAAATTAGATTACAAGATAGATTTTGGTTTTCTGCTTTTTTTTCCAGTTAGTACTACTTTGGACCAATGTTCCCTCTAATTATTTTTCTCTATGTGCGGAACTGGTTGGCTGTTGTGGGCACATTAGTTTCCATGTGCGCAACTGACTAATGAGGTAAGCCACATTGCAAGCATGTGTATTTAGTGAACTACCGTCACAAAAGAGTTTGAAAAGGAATTTCCTCTTCCCAGCCACTGCAATGCTTGACACATCTTACAACACTTTTTCCAAACATATAGGGCCTCATTACGAGGTTGGAGGTACCCTTGCCGGTTTTAACGGCAAGGCTACCTGCATACCGGCATGAAAATCAGGCACCCGTGAATGGGCAATTATAAGTTCATAACGGTGCCCGTGCTACAAACTTGCTGTGCTCATGGGTGCCTTTCATTCCGCCAGGGCAGACCTGGTGGAATGAAAGGCACCCACGAGCACAACTCGGAGTTTGCCAGTCCGGTAACAACGGTACCAGCAAGCATACCGATACTGTTGTTACCGGACCGGCAACCTCGTAATAAGGCCCAAAGGCTAAAAAATATGTGGCATAAGTGATTATACAGAAAACTCATCAACCAGTCCAAGACCTCAACATCTGCCACAGTACCTTGCAAACGTTTTTTGCCACTGGAGAATCACTCATATATGTACTACAAAACACAAATATCTCTTGTCTTAACTGATGTGGCTGTCAAGAAATTCAGACAGAATACAGCATTTGCCGATGAATTAATTTCAATTAAAAGAAATGTGTTGAAAACATGCTGATAAGAGTTCTTCAAGTGCCACTTTAATGAAGTAACTCAAGGGCCAGGAGAATTCTAATAATGTGTGTAAGGATGATAAGTGCATCAGAATAACTGCACCTCAGAATATGATGATCAGAAATTCCTGTGCCTCTGTTTACTATCCACATTATGTTCTCCTGTGGGTAGTGATAACATCAGCCTAAAGCTAAAAGACATATGCACCATCAATTTTTTACTCCCTAAAAAAGGAAAGACAATTAACACATTGTTGTTTCAACCCCCAACTAACCACTGATATTTTTTAGATTAGTGACCAGTAAAGCACTGGCATAGGAAGGAAATAATGCCAGATCTCAAGAGGAATTTTAAGGGGAAGAAAATCTTGCAATGAACAGAACGTATCCCTATTGGCAAAGCTAATTACTTTTTTACTCCCTGAAAAATCATTTGACTCCAAGTAGGGAGTATCTGATTAGACCCCTCAGATAGGAAGTGAAATGACAGGGCACATAATAAAGTCTCTAGTATTGCCCACCCTTCTGCACCACAGCCTAGACAAAATTAAACAAGGGCTTTACTGAGGTTTAATATGGAGCCCTGCTGAAGAAAATAACATATATGCCTTTTCAGCTAATAGCATCAATTCATCAGAGATACAACTGATTGAGTGCCTTCTTCAGTAACAATGCATCCCTCCTTCTGTAATTCGGTATCAGTTAAATAAGATGGAGGCGGATGCTAGAGATGATACACATAGAACACATGGGTATATTGAAAAGTCCTCAGCAGCTGAGCATAGAAAGAAAAAGAAAGTGCCGTTGTCTAGACGGGCACTAGTCTTTCCAATCCTTTAGCAAACAAGCAACACATTTCCTTCACTGTACTGCCGAAACGTATGACTTGGTTTTTTAAATGTGCGTCCTTGTGCATCACTCAGAAGGAGTGATGAGATGTACGCTTCCACAATGGACATATAGGGTTATCATTCCACCAATTATTGTTTCACACTATTAATGTGTACCCTATATGTCCATTGTTTTGTGTGATACCATTATTATAGTTAACAAGAAGGGCAATATCCCCCATCTTTGAGGTGAATTTTTGTAGAATAAGCACTATCCCTGTTTTGTTTGGAATGTACGCTTCCACCCATGCCCTTCCCCGGCCCCTGTGCTAGCCTCCAATACTAATTGATAGAGCACTGTAAGAAGTGAGTGATTGTAGCAGTAAACACTCGCTGGGATATTTGCAGACCCACAATTCTTTGTAAGCAAGGCATTTTTGATGCCTCAACATATTATGTGCATTTTAAGAATGTCATGACTCTGCATGTACACATTTATTTTGCAGTGCATAAAAGATTGTTTGCAGCATACCCCGCCTGTATATCATTGTGTAGTATTACACAGTGCTCAGTGAAACCGTTTTTGTATAGCAGCGAGTTACCATATAATGGGCCTCATCATGACTTCTACGGTAACCCTTAAATCCGGCGGTAGCGCCATTACTGCTGGATTTAAGGGCCCGCCGAATAAGGGCTTTGGCGGATTTCGCCCCAGCTCTGAGCTGGGGGGAAATCCACCGAAAATTTGCGCTATTACCGCCGGCGGGAAATCCGCCGGCGGTATTAGCGCGAAGATTCCCCATTGAGCCCAATGGGGAATGGGGCATTCCCGAATGGGCTCAGTGGGGAATCGGGACTTACATTACCGCCAAACTCGTGATCCGGCGCTATTAGCGCCGGGGAGTTCGGCGGTAGGGCTAATACCGCCCACGCTAATAGCATTACCGTTACCGCCCAAGTCGTGATGAGGCCCAATGTGTGAAGATCTATGCCCAAAAGAACTCTGAACACTTGGAAACGATGCAGATTGTTTGAAAAGCATTCTCCTGTCTGAGTATCCGGTGCCATTATACTATGGACGAGTAATCCCAGGCATAGTCCATACCCATTATCCATTGTAGGCAAAGTAAATGATATTGCAATGTTGCTCTCCACTTATACGGTAATGTTAGTGATGCTAAAGTAGCAGACGCTGAGCATCACATTTGTCTTAAAATCCTTACAGGGCAAATTAATATTTGAGTTTTATAATGTGTTTACTTGCAAGGGGGACGCTTCAAAGCACTTGCATGACATATGTACAAAGAAGAGGAAGTATGGAATAACGTTACACATCCAAGTAGCCTGCGTACTTATCCGATATGTGAGCTAGTAGTTCGATTCTATAGTGTGGGTGACGCTTTTGGTAAGGCACAATGAGTAACATAAATTCTGGCACGTGAACGTTATTCATATTACAACAAACATAAAACAAGTGGATGTAGGTACACGTCTGCTAACCTGTCGCAGAGCCAAGAGAGGAAGCGTCAAGGTTGTCTGGTAGTATCGTAATGAGTTCTGGGGCAGAATTTAGAGTCATAAAGTAAAAGTGCTGTAGAGCCAAGTTTAGGAGTCATGGGTGGCGAGGGAACATTATTTGGTTAATGTGTGCAGGAATATCTTAGTAAAACTCTTCTGTTCATGGAGACAGTTTTTCATATGAGGTTTTTTTTACCTCTTATGTGTGTATTTTGCTGTTAGGGATTTTAGGTGTTTACGGTCACCCTTGCATAGAAGTGTAATGCAAATTAGCAGAGTATCGAGACTAGTTGCTTATTTTAAGAGAAAGAACATTTCAGGTAATTACTGTGGCTTGTGCCTTATTAAATCTTTTTGAATAGGTGACAATTGTCTGTGTGCGCTGCTAAAAATCTTCTGAGCGGCACCCAGAAGGAAGCTGGGCAAGCGCACATGCGCACAGCTTAGAGGGAACATTGCTTTGGACATAGACCTAAACACGTTGTTCTCACACTAACAAAGATATTTAAACGCAAATAAATGTGTCGGTCAAGAGTGTTTAATAAGCTTTATTCACAGCAAAAACTGGCTTGGATCCAATTTTAAAGCAAAATAGTATTGCCTACATTAATAAGTGAAAAAAGCCTACTTGGTCGATTTGTACCCACTGTTATTGGAATCAAAATACAGCTCGTTCAGGCGGCGTCTGTTGACTATTATCTTGGAACCGGCTATCCTTTCACAAAAGCAGTGACTGCAGGGTTTTTGGCCTTTGAGCTGCTTTTTGTAAAATAACCGTATTTATCACAGAAAAAGAAATACATTTTTTCTGAAATATCCTCGAGCCTAATGCCTGCCAAAATGAGCTTGCAAAATGGCAAAGAGAGGGTTATGGCAAATATTAACAAAACACAAGTTTGTGTTGAGACCTTGAGTTATGAAACAGCTGCAAAATCTGTAACTGCGAAAATGGATCAGATTACAGTTTTTTTTTTAAAGGGCCGACCACAACAATGATCGTGGTTCATCCGGTTCCTAGTACTTGTGACAGTCTGAATAGCCCTATTGTGTGTACCACGACATAATTTAACAACAATAATTCGTTGCTGAAATTATGCTACTCGTTACACACTGGAGTACTGCATTTGGAAGCCGGTACTGACATTGTTGACACTGCAGTCAATAATGAAAAAACAGTAATTGAGGTCAGTGAACAATCTGTTATACCCACTGCGAGGCTTTCCTTTACTCCACGATCAAAATGCTACCGAAGAATATCCTAAAACAACGAGCGATCTTCTTGATTTTACAGAAGTTGCCACAAGTCATGAGATTATTGACAGCTTCGACAATGAAAGATCAAAGGACCAGGAAGCGCATTATCTAGCGACAAGCTTTGCCTTGAAGATGTTGTTAAAGTTAGCACATAACATCGTATATCATGTTCAAAAGAACACTGTTTCACTAACCAATCTAATAAAACAGCAGGTGGGAGTACAAAACCCAATAGCAAGAAAACTGCAGAACAGCAGGCAGCATGTGACACTGTAAAACTCAATAACTGCAGAACAGCAGGCAGCATGTGACTCTGTAAAACTCAATTGCAAGAAAACTGCAGAACAGCAGGCAGCATGCGACACTGTAAAACTCAATAGCAAGAAAACTGCAGAACAGCAGGCAGCATGCGACACTGTAAAACTCAATAGCAAGAAAACTGCAGAACAGCAGGCAGCATGCGACACTGTAAAACTCAATAGCAAGAAAACTGCAGAACAGCAGGCAGCATGCGACACTGTAAAACTCAATAGCAAGAAAACTGCAGAACAGCAGGCAGCATGTGACTGTAAAACTCAATAGCAAGAAAACTTCAGAACAGCAGGCAGCATGTGACTCTGTAAAACTCAATAGCAAGAAAACTGCAGAACAGCAGGCAGCATGTGACTCTGTAAAACTCAATAGCAATAGGTACAGCAATACCAGACATAACCGGGCCATATAAGATTGAAACATAATTGCAAGAGACTGACCTCTGAAACACAATACAAAGAAGCACGTGACAATACAAAACACACAATAGCAAGAGGTAAACCTGCAGAATACCAGGTAGTATATGACTGTGTAAACCACCCAACACAGAATACTAGGCAGTATATGACTGTGTAAACCACCCAACACAGAATACTAGGCAGTATATGACTGTGTAAAACACCCAATGGCAAGAGATGACCCTGCAGGATAACAGACAGTATATGACAGTATAAAGAACCTAATAGCAAGAGATAAACCTGCAGAATACCAGGTGGTATATGACCATGTAAAACACCCAATACAAAGAGACAAACCGGCAGAATCCCAGGCAGTGTACGACCATGTAAAACACTCAATAGCAACAGCTAAACCTTCAGAATACCAGGCAGCATATGACTGTGGAAGACACCCAATAGAAAGAGGTAAACCTGCCGCATGGGAGGCAGCATATGACTGTGTAAATATCCAATAGCAAGAAACAAACCGGCAGAATACCAGGCAGTATATGACAGTGTAAAACTCTGAACAGCAAGAGATAAACCTGCAGGATACCAGCAACATACGACCATGTAAAACACCCAACAGCAAGAGATAAACCTGCCGCATATGAGGTAGCATTTGACTGTGTAAAACACCCAACTGCAAGAGACAAACCTGCAGGACATCCGGTCCTCTCCCTCCTCTTCCCCTCACTCTACCTCTCTCGGCCCCTCTCCGACTGCCTCTCCCTCTCCTCCTTTCTTCTCTTTCCCCGGGTTCACTCCTGACCGGGTTTCTAGACAAGTCCAATCTATGAAAGTTTCATCCAAGGAGGTGCTCCCATGCTCCTCCAGAACCGTCAAGGACCACATCGACACCCACGCCCGAGCCTTGACCAATTTCTGCAATCACTGTTTTGCCACTGTGATTTCCCCTCCTCCTAAAGCACGCCCTTGTGCAGCCCATACTGAACAAGCCTTCTGCCGATCCTGCCTCTGCGGCAAACTATCACCCATTCTCTATCACACCTTTCCTGGGCAAACTCCTGGAAAAGCTGGCCCTCTCCCAGCTTACTCTCCATACTAAATCTGTTGGTTGTCTCCATGACCATCAGTCTAGCTTTACAGCAGCCAGAAGCACGGTAACTGCTCTTGTGAACACCCCTAAAGAGATGCTCTCAAATTTTGACTCTAGCCTTCCTTCTGTCCTCATCCTCCTCGAGCTTTCCTCTGCTTTCAACACAGTCAACCACGCCATCCTGATCAATCGTCTCTGTGACAACCTGGGCATCATTAGTCAGGCCCTAGCCTGGTTGACCTCCTTCCTCTCCAATCGACGCTACCAGGGCCAACTGAGGTCCTTTCTCTACACCACCTCTCTCTCCTTCAACCTTTAATTGGCACCTCTTGCTCACCTCATTTCTACCTTCTCGCCTAACTTTCAGTGTTATGCAGATGACACTCAGCTCTCCTTCAGGCTCCCCTCAGCCTCCTCTCCTCTCTCGCTCATTCCTGACTGTCTAGCCACGATTCAGGATTGGTGTGCCTCCAACTATCTCTGCCTTAATGCCAGTAAGACTGAGACCCTTCTACTTGGGACCTCTGCTCCTGTTTTTACTCTCTCATTCTGGCCGCCCTACTTGGGCCCTCTAACCTGCGCCTTCCTGCGAGGCAAAATACCTTGGTGTCGTCTTTGACTCCACCCTCTCCTTCTCTCCTCACATCACACAGGTATCTAAGATGTCCCTCTACCAGCTGTGTTACGCTCACCTGGCTCCCACAAGGGCATCGATCGGACCCGGACAGCTGCGACCTCCTCCAATGTGAAGCGTAGTGCAGAGATGACAGACTGGACTGGACCACCTAATCTCGTCTGCTTGACCCATAGAAGTATTCTCCTGCAAGTGGAGAAAGGGATTTAGCCACCTGTGGATTTTAGAAATGGCACCCCAATGTTCTCCGCACTAATCACCACCGATATTCACTTTCAGTAAGCTCACCTTATGTTTGTAAATGATGAGCTCTCCGTCCTGCGTGGAATGCAGGGGCGCGTAGATACCAGTTACTTCACTGGTTTGAAGCCGTTGGAAGAGTTCCAGATGAATATTGACTCTGAGGTTCCAGGCGAGAACCCCTAAGTATAAGGTTCAAAGAGTTCAATATGTCCAATGTTCACTCTTGTACATTCCTTTCTTGTGTTGCAGCTGGGTCCAAGGGATGATTGTCTTGTGGCAGCTGATGGTGTTCAGGTAAGAGTCTGTATTACCCAACACTGTCCGGCAAAAGATGCGTGTGTTTAAATTGCTGGTTTCTCTCTCCTTACAGGTGCGGCGTAAGAAGTTGCGGTTTGTTACAGAATAATGCCTCCGGTTGTTAATCAGGTAAGTCTATGGCGGAGAGGTTGTATTTGTTGGCTCCCTTGGGTCACCTTATGTTTCTTTTGTCCCCTAGATGGTGGAATTCGGCGGAGAAAATGATGGAGGCTGCGCCGGATCGAAAAATGCAGTGAGGACTGGTGAGTATGGCGCGGCGCTGCAGCTGGCGATGCGACCAGTGTAGAATAATGTCCTTTTCAAGTTCGAAGACGTGATGGATCCGGAATACAGGTAAGGATTGAAATAATATCCGTTTTCTAACCTTTCCTTCTTCTTTCTTCTATTGCTAGGAGCTCTGGATTCGAGACGGGCGTGGCTGAAGACTGGATGCTGACTGCAGGCACGGTGAGCGTTACGCTGCTGGATGCAGAATAATGCAAAGCATGTGCTGCTGTTCGGGCATGGTTTAAATAGCCTCCAAAGTAGTTCCAGGTAAGAAGTCCCTAGAACCACACCCGAGTAAAAAAATAGTCCCTGTAGTAAAATAGTCCCATCCAGGCCTCACGTTGGCTTGGATTCATTTGCAGCATGGTCTGCATGAGGTAAGTAAAGTCTATGAACATGGCGCCTATGGCGCCAGGACTGATTTCTATTATGAGCCTGGCGCCTAAGGTGCCAGGACTGAACCCAGACAGCCCGCAGCCAGGGCTGCTGGGGTTTTATTAAATATCTGGATGCCTGCTCCCGGGGCTGATGGGCTTGATCCGGATGCCCGGGGGTAGGCATCATGACAGCAATTCCCCCCAAGGCCCCTCCTAAAGTTGCTCTTCCTCTTGGTCTGGTTTGTCTGGGAAGTTCCGATGGAATTTCTTCACCAACCGAGGTGCATGAACGTGGTCACTAGGTTTCCATGACCTTTCTTGTGGTCCGTAACCCTTCCAGTCGATTAAATAAAAAAGTCTTGATTTAGCCATCTTAGAGTCCAGGATATTCTTTACCTCGAATTCAGGTTCTCCATCTATTAGGATGGGGTCAGGTGGTTTGGTTAATCTTGTCCAAGGTTGAACTGGTTTTAGAAGTGAAACATGAAAGACAGGATGAATCCGCATATTAGAGGGTAATTCCAATTTGACGGCCACCGGGTTGATATTGGCCTTAATGGTGTAAGGTCCCAAATATCTAGGATTGAAAGTTCGAGTTCCCTTTAGAGGTATGTGTTTTGTAGCCAGCCAAACTTGATCTCCAATCTGGTATTGTGGAGTTTCACTTCTATGTCAATCAGCATTTTTCTTGTATTTCTCCTTTGCTTGTTTCAAGTGTTCTATTGGTTCCTTAAATGCTTGTGTAATAGTAGAGTGCAGATGAGTCACTGCAGGCATTTCTAAGTGTTGAGGCGAATCGAGTTCTGAGGTTCGAGGATGATGTCCATATATGGTATAAAAGGGGCTTTGTCCGGTTCCTGAATGTACGGAGTTATTGTATGCATATTCGGAAATCCATGAAATATCTTTCCTATTGCTTTCGGTTTGGTGTAGCATACAATGTAGGTATTGTTCAAGAGTCTGGTTGGTCCTCTCCGTCTGACCATCAGTTTGGGGGTGGTGACTAGTTGATAGCCTTACGTCGATTTGCGCCAATTGACAGCATTTCTTCCAAAATTGCGAAATGAATTGACTACCTCGGTCAGAGACCAATACGGAAGGAAATCCATGGATTCGAACAATGTTTTCGAGAAATTCCTTGGCCAAAATCGAAGCGGAAGGTAATCCTTTTAAAGGAATAAAGTGGGCCATTTTGGAAAAAAGATCCACAATAACTAGAATGGTGTTAAATCCATTACACGGAGGTAGATCTGTAATGAAGTCTAAAGACAAGGGGCCTCATTACGACCCAGGCGGTAAGTTATCGCCTGGGTCGTACCTTTACCACCATGGCGTAAACTATGTTTACGCCATGGTGGTTGGCGGACTTACGGCCCCATTCCGAGGTTGGCGGGGCGGTAAGTCCCCAATCCCCATTTACCCTTCCCCATTCCCATTTTTGCACATAGGGCATAATGGGAGTGGGGAAGGCGTTAATTACGCCACCGTAAATTACGGTGGCGTAATTAACAACATGGTCCCTTAGCGCCATGGATTTTAACACCTGCTAAAAGCAGGTGTTAAATCCTCCATGGCGCTAAGGGACCTCGGAATCAGGCGGTAAGGGTTGGCGCTGTTTACGCTGCCGTAAACCCCTTACCGCCTGGGTCCTAATGAGGCCCAAGGTGTGCCATGGTGTAGGTGGAATATCCAAAGGTTGTAAAAGGCCAGCTGGTTTTTTCTTCTGACTTTTGTTTTGGGCGCAGATACCACAAGACATCACAAATGACTTTACGTCCTTTCGCCAGGTGGGCCACCAGAATTGTCTTTTAATTTTAGCTTCAGTTTTTGCGATACCTGGGTGTCCTTCCAGAAGGGCGTCATGATAATTGGAGATGACTAGTTCTTGTAGTTCCTTGTGTGGTAGAAATAGACGTCCTTGATAGTAAGGCAGGTCATTGATGACTGAATAATCTTGGCCTTTCTTTACCCAATCCTGCAGGGCTGCTGGATCGAAAAGTTGTTGGATTTTAAAATGAATGTCTTCTAGAGTCTGTAGAGTAGTTATGCCAAGAATTCTTTGTTCTGAAATTATAGGTACCGGTTCCGGGTTCGAATATACTTCTCCCATCCCTACGGGATAGGACATCTGCCTTGCCGTTTTTACAACCTGGTCGATAAGTGATCACGAAATCGAATTCGGCAAAGAATAATGCCCACCGAAGTTGACGCGATGATTGGGCCTTGGCTGTTTTCAAATACTGCAGATTCCTGTGATCGGTGATTACAGTGATGGTATGCCTGGCAGTGAGAAGATAATGCTGCCAAGCCTTGAAGGCAGACTTGATGGCTAATAACTCCTTATCAGTAACTGCATAGTTTAATTCGGTTGCTGAGAACTTTCTTGACCAGAATGCTACTGGATGAAGTTGACCGGTTTCAGGATCCTTCTGGGACAGGACAGCTCCCATGGCTAAACTGGATGCATCGGTTTCAACTATGTATGAAAGCTCAGGGCGTGGATGCTTTAAGACAGGTGAAGACGTGAATTTCGATTTTAGCTCTTGGAAGTCTCTTTCAGCCTCTTCGGGCCACAAAAAACGTTTGCTTTTTCGCAAAAGTGCTGTGATGGGGTGTACAATATCTGAGAATCCAGGAATAAATCTGCGATAGAAATTAGCAAATCCAAGCATGCTTTCTGCCCCTTTAACAGAACTGGGTGATGGCCACTTGAGGATTGCGTCCACCTTTCGAGAGTCCATTCGAACTCCTTTTGGAGTCAGGATAAATCCCAGGAATTCAACTTCTGTAGAATGAAAAACACATTTCTCCAATTTTGCGTATAACTTGTGCTGGCGTAGTTTCTCTAGGACTGCACGAACGTGCTTCACATGGTCTGATTCTGAGGAGGAGTACACTAGAATATCGTCGATGTATACGACAACACAGACGTCAATGAGTTCACAAAGGACATCGTTCATAAAATACTGGAAGGCTGCTGGTGCATTGCACAACCCGAAGGGCATCACCTGGTATTCGAATAACCCGTACTTGGTGCGAAAGGCAGTCTTCCATTCATCGCCTTTCTTTACACGTACCAGATGATATGCCCCTCGGAGGTCTAACTTAGTGTGGATACGAGCATCCTTTACTTGGTCTAGCAATTTCGGGGATCAGAGGCAATGGGTATCGTTTTTTTACCGTAATCTGATTTAATGCGCGGTAGTCTATGCACGTTCTAAGGTCACCTTCCTTTTTAGGCACCACGAATAGAGCTGAGGATCCAGGAGATTTGGATGGACGAATGAAGCCATTAGCAAGGTATTGGTCCAGATATTGTCGTAGGTGAAGATTTTCGGGTTCCGTAAGGGCGTAGATTCTACTGCATGGCGGTTGTGCACCGGGTACTAGGTCAATTTGACAATCGTATGATCTGTGAGGTGGTAAGGTATTTGCCTGTTCTTTTTGAAAAACATCCTGAAATTCTTGATATTCCTGAGGTAACTGCACAACTGGATTAGTAACGGTGGCCAGGATTTTGTTCAAGGTTTTTTCCGGGAAACAGGTGTGTGCACAATCTGGGAAGGTCACTCTCTTCTCTCGCCAATCAATACAAGGATTATGTGTTTCCAACCATGGCATTCCCAGAATTATTTGGAATTGCGGGGCCTTGATTAAATCAAACACAATAGTTTCTCGATGCCCATCTTGACCCAACAGTGTCAGCTAAGTAGTGGAATGAGTTACAGGCCCAGAGGCAATTTCAGTTCTATCGACTGTGGTGATGACATCTGAAGCAGTCTTTTTGCAAAGGGGTAGATTCATCCTTGAGGCCAATTCGTGGTCCATGTAGTTTCCTACGGCCCAGCTATCAATGTATGCCCTTACTGCGTGCATTTGTGATGGCTGCCTTGGATCAATTAGGACCATTGGTATAATTAGGTTGGAGGTCTGAGTGTCCTTCTTTAAGCTCGGCAAGCGGACCTCTACGCTTGTCGAGCGTGGTCGTTTCCCGAATCAGGCTCTATTTGGCTTTTGTCAGCAACTCCTACTACTTTCTTGGGTGGTTTAATGGGGCAATCCCATAGAAAATGTCCTGCGGTTCCACAGTACAGACACAATTGCATCTGCTGTCTCTTTTTTCTTTCCTTTTGAGTTAAGGGTCCTTTAACCCCCCAGATCTGCATAGGTTCTTATGCATCTTTTCCTTTGGGGGTAACATTGGGTTTAACCCACACCCGATTCTCGAATTTAGCTCGATCAGCCTTTCTATTCTGGTCGGTGGTCTAACTGGACCACTAAGTCTATATATTCTGCGCAATCCTGAGGTGGGTTCACAACTTGAGCCAAAACATCTTTGAGTTCTCCCCGAAGCCCACGATGAAATAATGTAATTCGTTTCTCCTCAGGCCATCCGGTTTCCACCACCAACCTATTGAAGGTTGCGATATAGGTTAGCAGATCCTGATTACCCTGTTGAAGGGATAAAAGTTTGTTATCCAGGGCCTGTCCCTGTCAATGTCTGGCGAATAGTCTTTCCATGCTTCTTTGAAAACCCTGAAAATCCCGAAGAAGAGGGTCATCCTGGTTGACTAGTGGAATTGACCAGTCAGCTGCGCTGCCACTAAGATATGATAGTACAAAGGCTACTTTGGCTTGGTCATTTGGAAAAGCTCCAGGTCTGCATAAAAAGTGCAAGCGGCATTGATTCATAAACACTGCAAAACTTTTTGGGTCCCCAGCAAAGCGTTCGGGTGGAGCTAAAGGAATAGCCCCTGGTAGGATTACTTGCACAGGATTGCTCGATGAAACAGGAGCTGGGTTTCCCCCAAGTCCATGTCACAGGTTTCCCCTTTTCTCATCTGTTTCCTCTGTTTTGCGGAGTCCTTTGTCACGGTTTTCTTCCAAGCAGTTCATGTCTTGTACAAGCCCGCTCGGCCGTCTTCGGATTCTAGGATTCATTCAGCTTCTTCGTCCGGGATCTATGGAAACTCCAGGAAGCTTGGAATGGAGGCAGCACACGGAGGCGGTCTGCGTGGAACGCAGAAGAAACAGGATCAAGGAAGGTAGAAGGAAAGGAGAAGGAGGAAGGTCCGGGAACCAGGAAGCAACACAGTTCAGGAGAACGAACTACAGAGCACGTCAGGCCACAGCTATCGGTAGCGTTGAGCCGCACGGAACCGCAGGGGAGTGGCTAATTTATAGAACGTGCTGCATAGGACGTAAAGGTCGATAGACCGCGTTCCGTGTATACGGCCATGTTGGGTGTACTACAGCCAGTAACCCCCGATATGCCAGGGACCAGGAAGACCAGAAAGGGCGTGATCGACAGATCATGACAGCATGCTCCCTTCTAAAACCCGTTCCACTGGGTTTACCTGGATGTATTTGGTTGAACCTTCTGAGCAATCTGGGGGAGTTCAAATTTGAGACTGGTTCTCAGGTACGTTCGCTGGGTGGATAACCTTTCCATTCCACCAGATATTGAAGTTTGCCTCGTCTATATCGGGAATCACAAATACGAGAAACTTCATATTCCAACTGGTCATTGACAAGCACAGGACTAGGTCTAAAAGTAGTCCGGGTAGTTTGGATGAAAGGCTTCAACAGGGATTTGTGAAAAACTGGATGCATCTTCTTCCAGGAGTCCGGGAGTTGGAGTCGAAAGGCCACAGGATTGATGATCTCTTTTATAGAGAAGGGTCCATAATACCGGGGAGCCAACTTATTCGGTCCGAGATGTCGGGGTAGAAGTTTCGAGGATAGCCATACTTTATCCCCAATGGAGTATGAAGGCCCTGGTCTTCTCCTTGAATCTGCATAGTGTTTGGTTTGGATTTGCGCTTTTTCGAGATGTTCCTTGGCTTCTCTCTGAACATTTATGAGTGTTTCAATCCAGGAATCGACAGTAGGAACAGGTGTAGGGTGTGGAAGAACAGAAGGTAAGACCGAAGGGTGAAATCCTTGGCTGCAGAAAAAAGGGCTGGTCTTAACAGCCGAATGGTCCGAATTTTTGTAAGCTAATTCGTCTACTGGTACTAAAAGTGACCAATCATCCTGGACTTTAGTAGAGAAACAACGAAGATATTGTGCAAGGGTTTGATTTACTCGTTCTGTTACACCGTTGGTTTGGGGATGATATCCAGAGGAGAGAGCTAGTTGAATCCCTAGTATCCTGCAGAGGTGTTTCCAGAACTGAGAGATATACTGGGGTCCTCTGTCCGATATGATCTTGGAAGGAAGTCCATGCAGTCGGAAGATGTGTTCCAGGAAAATACCAGCAAGCTCTGAGGAGGATGGTAATTTATACAGAGGAGTAAAGTGAGCCATATGAGTGAATAGATCAATGGTGACCATGATAGTGATATAACCTCTAGAAGGCGGCAATTCCACAATGAAGTCTGTAGCAATGATTTCCCAAGGTCTGGTTGGTGGTGTAGGCTGTAATAAGAGACCTGCTGGTTTCTGGTTATCATGTTTGTTCCGATTACAGACGGAGCAAGATTGAATATACAGTTGTACATCGGTCTTCATCTTGGGCCACCAAAATTGTCTTTGTATTAGATGGAGGTTGTTGGAAATACCACGATGACCGGAATGAAGAGTATCATGGCAGAGATGTATTATTCTTTGTTGTAATTTTTGTGTAGGAATGACCAGATTGGTATCTTTGAAAAAGTATCTGTCCTTGACTCTCAAGTTCCATTGATTCCTTTCTGAAATTCCTTTCAAATGTTCTGAAGTCTGAGTTTGCATACAAATCTCTTCCAGGAGGTTGTTTGCTTGTGCTACGAATATGGTATGAGGAAACATCTTGGGATACGTCCAATCTTCCGGAGTTTCATAGTCTGGACGACGAGAAAGTGCAGCAGCTATTACATTTTGGGTTCAAGGGACGTGGTGAATCTGAAACTGATATTGGGCAAAAAAGAAGGCCCACCGAGCTTGGCGACTATTCCTACATTCCAGGGCTTGCAACACTTGTAGGTTTCGATGATCCGTGCGGACATGGACCGGAAATTTGGCTCCTAGAAGTAAATGACGCCATTCTGTGAAGGCTTGTCGGATGGCTAGCAGCTCTTTTTCTAGGACGGAGTAATGGGTTTCACTAGGAGTTAATGTCCGAGAAAGGTAGGCGATGGGATGTTCCAAGCTATCCTCGAATTGCTGTTTTAGGTAAGTGCTATTTATTTTTTTACAAAAAATAAGCACTAGCGAGGAGGAGCCCGGAAAACTTAGAAATAAAACCGCAGCTTTAAAAACGTTGTATTTGTGTTTGCGGTCGCTTTTAAAGCGACCGCAAACATAAATACAATGTTATTGTGTTGGAAAACGCTGCGGTTTTTCTTTCCAAGTTTCTCAGGCTCCTCCGGCTCGGAGGAGCCTGAGAAACTCGGAAAGAAAAACTGCAGCGTTTTCCAACACAACCACGTTGTGTCTGCCTGTGTCCCCGTAGGGAGCCCGAGAGCCCCAAATGGAAAAGCAGATTCAGGCAGACAACGTAGCATTTCCCTTTTGGGGCTCTCGGGCTCCCCACAGGGAGCCCGAGAGCCCCAAATGGGATATCAGCTGCAGGTAGAAACACTACGCGGCATGTAAACATAACCGCGTGTGTTTCTGCCTGCTGTGGCTTTCACTTTGGGTCTCTGGTGCTCCCCTGGGAGCACCGGAGACCCAAAGTGATAGCCACAGCAGGCAGAAACAACGCGGTTGTGTTGGAAAACGCTGCGGTTTTTCTTTCCAAGTTTCTCAGGCTCCTCCAACCGCAGCGTTTTCCGACACAATAACGTTGTATTTATGTTTGCGGTCGCTTCATTTGATGATGTCAAATCTCGATGTTGATTTATAGCAAGCTCGATCTCCTTGGTCTGCAGGGTTATAGGTCCAGAAGAAAGGGATCTTCCATCAATTGCTTCTACAGGTTGCATGATAGTCCGGGATTCGTAAGGAAAATGGTGTTTTAGGGCCCATTCATGATCTATGAATACCCCCATAGTGTCACGACTCGCTCCCTTCGCTCCCGTTCCCACCACTTGGGGGCATGATTTGGGGTTTATTCCCTACTGGACTTTTCCTCCGAACCTTATGCTACAGTGCTGTGATGAATTGGGAGCGCTAAATCCCTATTTTCCAAGCTACTTCCCTTCCGGATCCATTCCAGGTTTTTGGCAGCCAGCATGCTTCTTTAACCAAATGACTATGCTTCCCAGAATGCCTGGCCCACTGCTTCACCTCCACCCTTGCAGGACAAGGTTGGGTGGAGGATAGGCAACACCTGTGGCTGCAGGTGCAGCAATCAGCACACCTGAGGCGTGTGCTCGTTAAGCAGCTTTAAAAGCCTCAGTCTTACTTCAGTCCAGCGCTGGTCATCGTTGCAGTGTTTCCTGTTGTGACTAGTCCCTTTTTCCTTGATCTTAGCTTTTGTACCTAGTTCCTAGTTCCTGTTTTCTTGTTCCTCCGCCCTGGATTACGGATTCATGCGCTAAATTGATTTCTGCTCCCTTGATTCCCTTTTTGTCTTCCTCTGTCTGCAGGCAGCATTTCTCAGTGCTTTCCCCTTTTAGATGCAGCCCAGTTTGTCTGTGTTCTATATTTCTTTGACTTTGTCCTTTGCTGCTGTAAACCCGTATGCCTTAGCCTTCCTCTTAGATTAGCTTCCTGTCTTTTCCTTGGAGGGGTAGGGGGAAGTTTGCATTGGTTATTTCGTTTTTCCCTGCTCCTGATCCTTACTTTCCATTGGGATCCATTCCATGTTTTCCATTGCACTTCTGCATTTATTTCCCATTTGATTATTAGGTGTGGTGTGCTGTTGTAGCTAGCTCCTGTGTGAATGCTTATGTTTTCCTCACTAATTTGTAATCACTATTCCAACTTAGGTATTTAGTTTTCCTCCCATTGCTGTTATAGCCTTTCTGGGTCCCAGTTTCATCAACAGGATTCGTGGGCTAGCTGACATTCAAGAGGTTTATCTTGTGCTCGTGAGTACTGTTCTTTAGTTCCCTTATTTAATACCATCAAGAGTGTTAGTTCACAGATCCTGTCATTGCTTGCCCTCCACGTGGGTTTAGCGCTGTCAGTACCTGTAACAGCAATTGGGGGTAAGGCGCTTGCCGACTTTCCTCGCGGTCAG
The DNA here is from genome assembly GCF_040938575.1 of Ambystoma mexicanum. Lineage (NCBI taxonomy): Eukaryota > Metazoa > Chordata > Amphibia > Caudata > Ambystomatidae > Ambystoma > Ambystoma mexicanum. The sequence continues at coordinate 445,476,547 of NC_090929.1, forward strand.
GTGCTTACCCCACATCACTTTTCATATATTGGTTTTGTTGTCACACTCTATTTGCACTCCTGGGTTCTAGCATACATGAGTCGTTGTTCCTGTGTGCACGTAGTTTAATTCGAAGCTATTCACTGTGTGATTTAGTGCACATTTCCCTTGCCATATTCGCTGCCTTTGTACTCGCCTGACTAATCCTGACAGAATGACCAGCCAAAAATTCCCATTGAATATGGCAAGTTTAAGAAAGAAAGGCAGCAAGGCCTCTAACATGTTTGTACAGAAAGCTTCCCCTACATTTACCTGTGACAATCAAATCACTAGTCCTGACTTAAATGAACTCCTTGTCACGAATGGGCATTTACGTGCAAAGTATTTTTCCCATAGGATGGCACATCCTACATTGCCTGATCCTAGTTCTGTCTTTTGTTTTGATCCAGATTCTATGTCAGCGCAAGCCTTAGCCGCAGAAAACAACACACTGTTAGACTTATTATACAAGAGTATCTCTGTTGTTGAACCCCATGATTCCAGTTGTGCTTCACCTCAGATAGAACAGTTTCATGGTACAAACATAAAGAATGGAGGGGTTCCTTGCATAACTTCTGTTTCCTACCCTCAGTCTAAAGCATACTCCTTTGCACAAGTACATACTGTAGTCCCTAATGCCAAGAGGTCTAATGTCAATAGTTTGCTTAAGGGAAACACAGACCAAGTTGGTAAGAGAAAGTATACATCTCAGAACCTGAAAGCAGTAGAGGACAATGCACAATCGGTGCACATCCAGATTGCTAGTGCAGGATCCAGCCCTGATGCCACTATGCCTCCCCCTGTGCCTACTGATAGTGGTGTACAGTTAATGCAGGGCATGCTAAGAGCTAAGCTTGAGGAGTTAAGACAAGAATTCATTTCTTTACAAGAGGAGAATAAAACCTTGCACTCTTTACTGAATACACCTCAGACTTTATCCGTTGATGTTGATGAAGTGAACACTGTTCAGCCCCTGAGTGCAGAGACTTTGGTAAACCATGATATTTGTCAATATGTTAGATCTATTGGGAGTGAAAGTCTTTCTTCTAGCACAGCGCTTAATCTGGGCACAGTTTCTAACAATGGTTCTGCTGTTTGTCAGGGATTGCAGTTAGCTGAAGATTTACAAGCCACTCCTTTACCTAAAATTTCCTGTGTAGCAGTTTGTCATAATTCTGAGCTAGCACACATGCAAGCTTCTGATTTCCAAACACAATCCACCATGGTGGCATACACAGATTCAGTCACTACAGTAGGCTAAGGCCCTGCTCTTGATACAGCTGCTGAGACTGAAGTAGATGTTCAAGCTGATGTGGAAAACGATGTTACCTCTGGGTTCACTCTTCCTTCTGCCAATTCTGATCAATACGAACAGTCAGAAACAGTACAGATTTCATCTTCTGATGGACTCATTCCACAGTATACAGAACCAAAAAACCGGCAGGCGATTCCTGAACTGTTGATTGTAAATCTGCCTCTTTCAGAAGCTAAAACAGAGGAATGGACAATTGACGAAATCCTGATTAACAGAGACTTTACTATGGTAATTCCACTGGTTGATTTTGACTTCTACAAAGAAAAAGACTCTGTGTCACCCACTAAAGAAAAGGACTGCAAGGGTACAGCTCAGTCTTTGGTTACTGGTGCCAAGGAGTCTACTGCCCTAAAGGTGCCCTCCATTCCTGAGCCACCAATGTGTCTGTCAACTTCTGAGACTTCTGTCTGTCCTCCTACAACCATTGACTCTTCTATGATCCAACCCACAGCCCTGCAGTCATCTTTGGCACACATGTCTTCACCCAATGAACCGCTGCCATGTCTGCCATTTATTCAAGAGCCAGTCCCAAAGACCTGGACATGTTTGTATCCAGCAACCGAGATTGCTCCAGCTTGCATGCTTTCAGCCTCAAGGTTTCCTCTGGCCTGCCTGTCTTCAGCTACAGTGACTCATCCTGCAGATCATCCTTCAGCTATAGAGCCTCCGGTAGTCCATCATAAGTGCATGTCTTCAGTCCCGGAGTATACTGAGTATTTGCCTTCAGTTCATGAGACGCCTGTGTCCTGCTTAGCCTCGCTGCCAATATCAGAGGTATACCTGTCTACACCATCAGATCCTGCTGTATTTTCTTCTGCTCCAGCGATTCCTCCTGAATCCCAACCATTTACTGTCGATGAACGTCTAGCCTGCCTTTCTTTTGCTTCAGGAGGAGCACCAGAATGCCTGCCTTTTCCACAAGACGATTCTCCCAACTGCTTCACTTTAGCATCAGAGCCTCCTAAATATGCAGCATCAGAGTTTGAGACTTTTGCCAGCTCCCGCTTCAGAGTCATCAAGCTGGACCAAGTGATGAGTCAGAACCACTCACCTAGGTGTGCACAGGGGGTGGTGCAGACCGGCGTATTACCTACAGGACTTGTGCAACAGAATTCCGCCAAGAAGCACCAGTTGGGTACTAGTAGCCAAAGGAAGGGAATGACTCCTGCAGTTCAAAATGTGTCTGTTATTGCTCCTTCTGCGAGTGTGCCTGAAATACCAAGTACTGCGTCTATCACTCCTATCTGTATGCCAAATGTCCCTGCTGTTGTATCCCACGTGCAACAAAGTGGCTACACGACTGTCACCAGGAGTACCAGCCTTGTACAACCCATTGGACTTCCAGGTCTCCAAGGCGTAGAACATGTGCAGTCAAACCTTAGTCACTTTCAACCACAAGCCTTTTCCCAGATGGATGACAGAAGAAAATCTGAACCTCTACCTCAGCCGCCACCTTCTCTAATGACTGAACATAAACCTTTCCTGAAGCCAGCAATTTCCTCACCTCCCGCATGTCCACTCTCGGCAGAAAGGCTAACAGGGCTTCTACCATTGTCTAAGGCATGTTGCACCAGCCTGCCTCCCTCCTCAAAGACTTATAAGTGTCCATTCCCAGTGACTGAGCTTCCTGGACCTTCCAACTCTGCTTCAGGTCCTGCAAGTCCTTCATGCCTTTCTTCGAACCATGAGTCTCTTCCTCACCAGAAGCCACCGTTTCCATCAGTGCCACCTTCAAAGACAAAGCGCTCCTATCATGGAAGTCCATCTGCCTTTGCCCACAGGCCACCATTTCCATCAGTGCCACCTCCAAAGAAAAAGCACTCCCATCATGGAAAGAAGATGTCTCGTGCGGGTGGCGGGCACCAGAAGACGGCCGTGGAAGGGGGTATACTGTCACGACTCGCTCCCTTCGCTCCCGTTCCCACCACTTGGGGGCATGATTTGGGGTTTATTCCCTACTGGACTTTTCCTCCGAACCTTATGCTACAGTGCTGTGATGAATTGGGAGCGCTAAATCCATATTTTCCAAGCTACTTCCCTTCCGGATCCATTCCAGGTTTTTGGCAGCCAGCATGCTTCTTTAACCAAATGACTATGCTTCCCAGAATGCCTGGCCCACTGCTTCACCTCCACCCTTGCAGGACAAGGTTGGGTGGAGGATAGGCAACACCTGTGGCTTCAGGTGCAGCAATCAGCACACCTGAGGCGTGTGCTCGTTAAGCAGCTTTAAAAGCCTCAGTCTTACTTCAGTCCAGCGCTGGTCATCGTTGCAGTGTTTCCTGTTGTGACTAGTCCCTTTTTCCTTGATCTTAGCTTTTGTACCTAGTTCCTAGTTCCTGTTTTCTTGTTCCTCCGCCCTGGATTACGGATTAATGCGCTAAATTGATTTCTGCTCCCTTGATTCCCTTTTTGTCTTCCTCTGTCTGCAGGCAGCATTTCTCAGTGCTTTCCCCTTTTAGATGCAGCCCAGTTTGTCTGTGTTCTATATTTCTTTGACTTTGTCCTTTGCTGCTGTAAACCCGTATGCCTTAGCCTTCCTCTTAGATTAGCTTCCTGTCTTTTCCTTGGAGGGGTAGGGGGAAGTTTGCATTGGTTATTTCGTTTTTCCCTGCTCCTGATCCTTACTTTCCATTGGGATCCATTCCATGTTTTCCATTGCACTTCTGCATTTATTTCCCATTTGATTATTAGGTGTGGTGTGCTGTTGTAGCTAGCTCCTGTGTGAATGCTTATGTTTTCCTCACTAATTTGTAATCACTATTCCAACTTAGGTATTTAGTTTTCCTCCCATTGCTGTTATAGCCTTTCTGGGTCCCAGTTTCATCAACAGGATTCGTGGGCTAGCTGACATTCAAGAGGTTTATCTCGTCCTCGTGAGTACTGTTCTTTAGTTCCCTTATTTAATACCATCAAGAGTGTTAGTTCACAGATCCTGTCATTGCTTGCCCTCCACGTGGGTTTTGCGCTGTCAGTACCTGTAACAGCAATTGGGGGTAAGGCGCTTGCCGACTTTCCTCGCGGTCAGGTGCTTACCCCACATCCGTTTTCATATATTGGTTTTGTTGTCACACTCTATTTGCACTCCTGGGTTCTAGCATACATGAGTCGTTGTTCCTGTGTGCACGTAGTTTAATTCGAAGCTATTCACTGTGTGATTTAGTGCACATTTCCCTTGCCATATTCGCTGCCTTTGTACTCGCCTGACTAATCCTGACACATAGCTCCACAGTCGACCAGTGCCAGGATGGGGTATATTTCTTTCTTGGATGTTGTCAAGAAGGCCTGTAAAATTACCAAGGAATTTTGTCCAGGAGAGTTCAAGGATGGAATAGAGGTGGAGCAGACATCTCTCTCCCGAAGCTGCGCTCCGTTTAGGATCGGGAGCTGGCGTTTCCCGAGCGCCGTGGGGGGGCATTCGGACATTCTCTTACTAAAAGTTTGTCGGATGCACAATAAATACATAATCCAGTATGAATCCTTTGCATCCTCTCTTGGGGGGTAATGGGTCCACGGAAGGCACCTAATTGCATAGGTTCAAGCTCATTGCTTGGAGTAGAAATGCCTTCTGAGCTTGAAGGGGTTCCAATGGGGTTTTTCTGGAGTGGTAACTTGGTTTTCTTTTTTTCCTGCCTTTCTCTCCTGAATGCGAAAGTCAATCTGTAGAGCGAGATCCATTAGGGCTTGAAAGGAACCCGGGCGTGCCACTCTGGTTAGTTCGTCCTTGATCTCTTCGTTTAGCCCTCTTCGAAATAAAGTAAAACAAGCTTCAGAGGACCAATCCACTTCCTTAGCCAGCTGTTTGAAGCGTGTGACCTACGAGAGCAAATCCTGGGTACCCTGATGAAAGTCGAGTAAACGTTCCTGGGCACTGTAAACTTGTTCCGGGCATTCGAACATGGTCTTGAGGGCCTCTATAAAGCCGTCGTAGTCATCCAGGAGAGTATCACCAGAGTTAACCAATGGGGTGGCCCAGGTCAAGGCATTCCCGGAAAGATGTGAAATAATAAAGCCCACTTTAGCCCTGGGCGTAGAAAAATCATAAGGCTTACATGTAAAGTGGACTAAACAATCTAGGAATCCACGAAGGCTCTTTGCTGAACCATCGTACTTGTCAACAACACCACCTAGAATGACACTCTCCTTCGTGGCGGAATCACGGGATAACACCAATTGTTTTAATGCAGCGTTTTCCGCCTTTAAGTTTTGCACTTCGGTCATCAGCTCTTGCATGCCACGCATAAGATCCTGGACGGCCGCTTCCATGTCTGTATCGAGATCGGTCAAGTGGCGTCTCAATCTGTCACAGGTTTCCCCTTTTCTCACCTGTTTTCTCTGTTTTGCAGAGTCCTTTGTCGGGGTTTTCTTCCGAGCAGTTTGGGTCTTGTACAAGCCCGCTCGGCAGTCTTCGGATTCCAGGATTCGTTCAGCTTCTTCGTCCGGGATCTATGGAAAACTCAGGAAGCTTGGAATGGAGGCAGAAGAAACAGGATCAAGGAAAGGAGAAGGAGGAAGGTCCAGGAACCAGGAAGCAACACAGTTCAGGAGAACGAACTACGGAGCACGTCAGGCCAAAGCTATCGGTAGCGTTGAGACGCGCGGAACCGCAGGGGAGTGGCTAACTTATAGAACGTGCTGCATAGGACGTAAAGGTCTATAGACCGCGTTCCGTGTATACGGCCATGTTGGGTGTACTACAGCGAATAACCCCCGATGTGCCAGGCACCAGGAAGACCAGAAAGGGCGTGATCGACAGATCATGACAGTCCAGGTAGGGGTATTTGCCCAGCTTGATTTTGCAGCAGTTGTCTATCAAGATCATCTGTGCGTTCCTGTCAGGAATTGGAGGCTGTGGAAGCGCTGGAAGCTTTGATCACGCTCCAGTCCTCACCCAAGATGGCCGCCGATCGATCAAGCTCCAGTCCTCACTCAAGATGGCCGCCGATCTATCACGCTCCAGTCCTCACCCAAGATGGCCGACGACCCTTTATAGGCTGGCTCCTCCCACAAGCCGGCGCGTTGTATCTGTTTACCAGCGCTCGGTTCGTGTGGAGATTCTCTCGTGAAATTCATCCGTTCCGGCTTCCTACTTTCGCCTACTGTGTGATCCTTTTCTATATTCTTCAGCCCAAATTCTAATGCACTATACGCGGTATCGGCTTGCTCTGGGCCGTGCCGTGCTTACTTTACTCTTGCCTTCATTCTTTTGAGCACTATTGGTCTTTTCATTTTCTTTCAGGTACCGGGGGTATACTGCTACCGGCGCCGTCACTCTGTTCTAGCGAGCGTAGCCTTGCTCACTAAGACCCTAAGGAGCCTTTCTTAACTGGTGAGTGGGTTTCTTTAACTGTACTTCTTCCTTTCTTCCTAACTGTTCGCCTTCGCGGTCTGCTCTGAAGGGGTTCTTTCATTCTTTACCTACTTACCTTTTCTAGTACTTTTCTCTGTTATTCTGTTTAGTTAAACCTTTGGCTCTAGTAGCTTCTCATATCTCCTGTTCGAAGATTCCACTTCTCCTGGATACACGGAGTATTCATCAGCGGGGGAGTTTGTTCTCAAGTATAACGGACTTCCTTGCCAGCTGCAAAAGGAACTTTCATAACGGAAAGAGAGGAGTTCTATTGTCGCCCAGCAGAACCCAATTGGAAACAGGGTTTTTTCTGCCTTAGTGCTTTTTCCCTGAATCTAGGACTGGCCCCCTGGGGATCCCCGCGGTCAGGGATTATCTCTGCCAAGGTGGCCTCCGGAGGGGACAGACCCTATCTGTACGATAAGAAGGCCCGAACACCAAAGGACAAGACTCCCACAAGGAAGAGGGATCAGAAGAGATCAGAGGCTACTCTTAGAGAAACAATTCCGGAAGAAACAGGTGAGGAGTTGGGGGAGGAAGCCTCGGTATCTGACAGAATACAACGCCCAAGATCCTTCATGGCGTCACTCGAGCAGTATCAGGAGTTGGTGGCTGCTCTGCAGAACCTTACTATGGAGGTGCAGGCCCTGCGAACAGAGAACGTAGCCCTCCGACAGCAAGTGGTGTTACATCGGGATGATCGCGGGGACCTGCCTACGATGCCCTTTTCCTTTGGCAAATACAACGGACATCCAGGAGATCTGAAGGAATTCCTTGACGCTTGCAGGGTGTATTTCGCCTTCCGACCTCACGCCTTTGAGACAGCCAGATCAAAGGTTGGGTTCATTATAGCCCATCTTACCGGGAACGCTCTTTCATGGGCTACACCCATTGTTACCCGAAACGATCCCCTCCTGAGTGATTATGACCGTTTTACGGAACTTTTCAGTGAAAGGTTTGATAGGCCAGAAATATTCTATTCATCCTTGGAAGCAATCCTAGACATCAAACAAGGAAATACAGACGTCCAAACCTATCTAACTCGCTTCCAGAAGCTAGCAGCCAAGGCAGATTGGCCTGATTCCGCCCAGCAAACCATCTACAGAAGAGGTCTCCAGGACGAAATCAAAGATGAGCTAGCCAGAGTAGCCCGTCCTGTATCTTTTCAAGAGCTAGTGACATTGTCCCTCCAGATTGAATTTCGTCTTCAAGAAAGAAGATCTGAGAGAAGAAGAAACCGAAGCTTCTCACAACCCAACCCTACTCCTCCACCTAGAGCCAACCCTGCTACAGATGAGCCTATGCAGATTGGAGCTGCCCGTGGTCCTCTGACGCCAGAAGAAAGAAGAAAGAGGAGAGAGGCAGGTCTATGCATGTACTGTGGCTCCTCAAAACATTTGTTGAGAGAATGCACTGAAGTCCCTCCTCGTCGACAGGGAAACTTCCGCCCCCGATCTATAGCAAGGGAAGTCTCGGGGGAGGTAACAAGCACCCTTGCAGCTACACACGAGCAGTGAATACCCCGGAAGACAACAGTTTAATGGTGTTCCGAGTGGACCTATGGTTAACCGAAGAAGCTCCCACAGAGGTGTTCGCCATGTTGGATTGTGGAGCAGCGGGAAATTTCATCGACTCCAAGTGGGCTACAGAGCACTTGGTACCCGCCAAATCCAAGGTCACCCCGATTCCGGTAGAAGGGGTTGATGGTAGACCCTTGTCATCCGGACCCATAACTGTGGAAACTGTTCCATTAAGGGTGAGGTTAGGTCAACATGAAGAATTCCTGGTGTTTGATCAGATCCGAGCTGCTCATTTTCCATTGGTATTAGGGATTCCCTGGTTAAGAAGACACAACCCTCACATTGATTGGACTGCAAACCGAGTTTCTTTCAATTCTAAGTACTGTGATAATCACTGTATGACCTTGTCTAACGCTCCCCACACCATAGACCGTGGGAGAAGTATCCAGAAGCCAGTCACAGTGGCCTCAGTACCCTTACATTACCAGGACTTTTCAGAGGTATTCATGGACATAATCCCAAGACAACTACCACCCCATAGAACCGAGGATTGCTGTATTGATCTGATACCGGAAGCAGTAGTACCGTTCGGAAGGATGTACCCTTTGTCACTACCGGAAAGGAAGGCGTTAAGAGAGTATCTAGATGCAAATTTGCAGAACGGACTCATTCAAGAATCCAAATCTTCATGTGGTGCCTCCCTTTTCTTCATTCCAAAGAAGGACTCGACAGAACTTCGTCCTTGTATAGACTACAGGGGTCTCAACAAGGTCACTGTCCGGGATAGATATCCCATGCCCTTGATTCGGGACGTCTTGGAGGCTGTACAAGGGGCTGAGTACTTCACGAAGCTTGACCTGAGAGGCGCCTATCACCTCTTGCGAATCAGACAAGGAGATGAGTGGAAGACGGCTTTTCGCACCCCATTCGGACTCTATGAATATTGTGTGATGCCCTTTGGCCTAGTAAACGCACCAGCCGTCTTCCAAAGGTACATGGACAAGGTTTTCGCTGATATGCTGTTTGTGTCGGTAGTGGTGTACCTGGACGACATCCTGATCTACTCCAAGTCCTTGTCTGAGCACAGATCATTGGTCCGACTAGTTTTACAACGTTTGCAGTCTCATTATCTGCTAGTAAAACCAGAGAAGTGTTCATTCGAATCCAAAAGGGTGTCCTACTTGGGTTTCGTATTGTCCAAAGAAGGTGTTGAAATGGATGAAAATAAGGTAAAGGCCATAAGAAACTGGAAAGATCCTACCAACATCAAGGAACTGCAAGGGTTTCTAGGATTGGCGAATTTTTATAGGAGGTTCATTCCCAATTATTCCAAGAAGGTACTCCCTTTGACCTCCTTGTTGAAGAAGGGTGTTAGATTCGCCTTTGACGGTGAACCTCGAAAAGCATTCGACTTTTTAAAGGATTGCTTTTCTACAGCACCCATCTTGGTTCAACCAGATCAGGCTAAGCCCTTTATTCTGGAAACTGATGCTTCTACGGGGGCATTAGGGGCAGTATTACTTCAAGAGGCAGAAGACAGCTATGAACATCCGATCGCATACTATTCCAAGACTTTAACTAGTAGTGAGCGAAACTACTCTGTTATCGAAAAGGAACTTTTGGCAATAAAACTGGCCTGCCAAGAATGGAGACACCTCCTGCAGGGAGCCACACATCCTTTCACTATTAGAACTGACCACCGCAATCTACGGGTCTTACAACAATTGGAATGTTCCAACGCCAGACACGCCAGATGGGCGTATTTTTTCCTACAATACGACTTCATGATGACTTACATACCAGGCACAGAAAACAAGAAGGCAGACGCCTTATCTAGAAGCCTAGGAGACCCATCCGGATCCTATATAGGACATGAACTGGTTTTACCACATCTCACTGTGTTGGCTTCTACGGTTTCGTTTCTTCAAGAGTTAATCCCTCATTATCAGACGTGTGCGGAATTTCCGCTATCTACTAAACAGGAAAAGGACGGGTTGTTTTATCATGAGGGAGCCCTCTATATCCCCACAAAGAAGCTGCAAGAACAGATACTTTCTTGGTGTCATGACACCCCCCTGACAGGGCATTCTGGTATTAGGAAGACCTTTGATTTGGTCCGGAGAGGATTCTGGTGGCCTACACTACGAAGGGACGTAGGTCAGTATGTCTCTACTTGTTCAATATGTGCTTCCAACAAACACCAAACAGGAAAACCTCTGGGGTTATTACACCAACACTCCTTACCGGATCGCCCATGGGAACACTTATCCACTGACTTTATTGTGGATCTGCCTCCTTCATACGGAATGACCACGATCATGGTGACGGTCGATTCCTTTAGCAAGCTGGCACATTTCTCCGCCTTCAAGCGAGTGCCTTCGGCCTCAGAGATGGCTGCAACATTTCTCCAAGACATAGTCCGTCTACATGGTCTACCTAAGACCATAGTTTCGGACAGGGGACCACAATTTACCTCAAAATTTTGGTCTTCCCTCTGCCAGGTTCTCGGAATTCATAAGGCTCTCTCCTCAGGATACCATCCTCAAAGCAACGGCCAAACTGAGAGACTCAATGCCAATTTAGAGCAGTATCTCAGGTGTTTTTGCAGTCCCCAGCAGGAAGAATGGTATCGCTTCCTCCCACAAGCGGAATTCGCCTACAACAACTCACTTCACACCTCGATCCAGATGAGTCCTTTCTATTGTACCTATGGCTACCATCCTCAACACCTGCCCGGGCTCAGTCCACCTTCAACCAAAATGCCAACTCTGGATACGATTCTACAGGACTTGCAAGAAGCTCACAAACTCGCTAAGGAGGCACACCAAGCAAGTCAACTTTCACAAAAAAGATGGGCCGACAAAGGTCGGAGAGCCCATCCCAGCTGGAAGGTGGGACAATTAGTCTGGTTATCCACCAGATTCCTACCCAAGTGGGTTCATAGGGGGAAGTTCTCCTCTCGTTTCCTTGGGCCATTTTCCATCATACAACAAATCAATCCGGTTGCTTATAAACTCAGGATGCCAGAATACCTCAGAAGGATACATCCTGTCTTTCATGTCTCCCTTCTCAAAGAACATAAGGAGGATCCTTTCAAGAGACCTGTAAACCGTACTCGAGCCCGTGTGAAACCAACACCTGAAGAATACGAGGTATCTCATCTGGTGGATTCTAAGTACCGCAAGGGACGGTTGTACTATCTGGTCCATTGGAAGAACTATCCAGTAGCAGAGAGGACGTGGGAACCTGTGGGTCATTTACACGCCCCGCGTCTGGTGCAGAAGTTCCATCAACTCCATCCGGGCAAACCCGGGGGTGCCCCGAGAAAGAGGGGGTATACTGTCAGGAATTGGAGGCTGTGGAAGCGCTGGAAGCTTTGATCACGCTCCAGTCCTCACCCAAGATGGCCGCCGATCGATCAAGCTCCAGTCCTCACTCAAGATGGCCGCCGATCTATCACGCTCCAGTCCTCACCCAAGATGGCCGACGACCCTTTATAGGCTGGCTCCTCCCACAAGCCGGCGCGTTGTATCTGTTTACCAGCGCTCGGTTCGTGTGGAGATTCTCTCGTGAAATTCATCCGTTCCGGCTTCCTACTTTCGCCTACTGTGTGATCCTTTTCTATATTCTTCAGCCCAAATTCTACTGCACTATACGCGGTATCGGCTTGCTCTGGGCCGTGCCGTGCTTACTTTACTCTTGCCTTCATTCTTTTGAGCACTATTGGTCTTTTCATTTTCTTTCAGGTACCGGGGGTATACTGCTACCGGCGCCGTCACTCTGTTCTAGCGAGCGTAGCCTTGCTCACTAAGACCCTAAGGAGCCTTTCTTAACTGGTGAGTGGGTTTCTTTAACTGTACTTCTTCCTTTCTTCCTAACTGTTCGCCTTCGCGGTCTGCTCTGAAGGGGTTCTTTCATTCTTTACCTACTTACCTTTTCTAGTACTTTTCTCTGTTATTCTGTTTAGTTAAACCTTTGGCTCTAGTAGCTTCTCATATCTCCTGTTCGAAGATTCCACTTCTCCTGGATACACGGAGTATTCATCAGCGGGGGAGTTTGTTCTCAAGTATAACGGACTTCCTTGCCAGCTGCAAAAGGAACTTTCATAACGGAAAGAGAGGAGTTCTATTGTCGCCCAGCAGAACCCAATTGGAAACAGGGTTTTTTCTGCCTTAGTGCTTTTTCCCTGAATCTAGGACTGGCCCCCTGGGGATCCCCGCGGTCAGGGATTATCTCTGCCAAGGTGGCCTCCGGAGGGGACAGACCCTATCTGTACGATAAGAAGGCCCGAACACCAAAGGACAAGACTCCCACAAGGAAGAGGGATCAGAAGAGATCAGAGGCTACTCTTAGAGAAACAATTCCGGAAGAAACAGGTGAGGAGTTGGGGGAGGAAGCCTCGGTATCTGACAGTTCCTTTGACACAATCAGTTCTCTCCTGAGGGCATTAGTCTCTTGGCGCGCAGAGTGCACTTCCGCCCTAAGTTCCCCTAATAATTGGGCTAGTTGATCTGTTTCGGAGGTTTCCATAACGACGGGTGGGAATTTGTAGATAGTCTTCGCATTCTGTTACGCTCACCTGGCTCCCAGAGGGGCGTCGATCGGACCCGGACAGCTGCGACCTCCTCCAAAGTGAAGCGTAGTGCAGAGATGACAGACTGGACTGGACCACCTAATCTCGTCTGCTTGACCCGTAGAAGTATTCTCCTGCAAGTGGAGAAAGGGATTTAGCCACCCGTGGATTTTAGTAATGGCACCCCACTGTTCTCCCCACTAATCACCACCGATATTCACTTTCAGTAAGATCACTCACCTCATGTTTGTAAATGATGAGCTCTCCATCCTGCGTGGAATGCAGGGGGGTGGAGATACCAGTTACTTCACTGGTTTGAAGGCATTGGAAGAGTTCCGGATGAATATTGACTCTGAGGTTCCAGGCGAGAACCCGTAAGTATAAGGTTCAAAGAGTTCAATATGTCCGATGTTCACTCTTGTACATTCCTTTCTTGTGTTGCAGCTGGGTCCAAGGGAAGATTGTCTTGTGGCAGCTGATGGTGTTCAGGTAAGAGTCTGTATTACCCAACACTGTCCGGCAAAAGATGCGTGTGTTTAAATTGCTGGTTTCTCTCTCCTTACAGGTGCGGCGTAAGAAGTTGCGGTTTGTTACAGAATAATGCCTCCGGTTGTTAATCAGGTAAGTTTATGGTGGAGAGGTTGTATTTGTTGGCTCTCTCGGCTCACCTTATGTTTCTTTTGTCCCCTAGATGGTGGAATTCGGCAGAGAAAATAATGGAGGCTGCGCCGGATCGAAAAATGCTGCGAGGACTGGTGAGTATGGCGTGGCGCTGCAGCTGGCGATGCGACGCGTGTAGAATAATGTCCTTTTCAAGTTCGAAGACGTGATGGATCCGGAATTCAGGTAAGGATTGAAATAATATCTGTTTTCTAACCTTTCCTTCTTCTTTCTTCTATTGCTAGGAGCTCTGGATTCGAGACGGGCGTGGCTGAAGACTGGATACTGACTGCAGGCACTGTGAGCGTTACGCTGCTGGATGCAGAATAACGCGAAACATGTGCTGCTGTTCGGGCGTGGTTTAAATAGCCTCCAAAGTTGTTCCAGGTAAGAAGTCCCTAGAACCACACCCGAGTAAAAAAAAATAATCCCTGTAGTAAAATAGTCCCATCCAGGCCTCACGTTGGCTTGGATTCATTTGCAGCATGGTCTGCATGAGGTCTGCATGAGGTAAAGTCTATGAGCCTGGCGCCTATGGCACCAGGACTGATTTCTATTATGAGCCTGGCGCCTAAGGCGCCAGGACTGAACCCAGACAGCCCCCAGCCGGGGCTGCTGGGGTTTTATGAAATTTCTGGATGCCTGCTCCCGGGGCTGATGGGCTTGATCCAGATGCCCGGGGGTAGGCATCATGACAGCTGCACCTCCTCAGATGTATTCTTCCTTTTCTCACTTGTCCCCAGAAGCTCACTGTCTCCAGAGCCCTGGTTCTCTCTAGGCTGGACTACTGCAACTGCCGCTTTCTAAATCTGCCTGACTCTACCCTTCAACCTTTGCAACTAATCCAGCACAGGACTGTGAGACTTGTCCTTGGCCTCAAGCCCAGGGATTGTATATCTCTCCAGCCCTGAAATCTCTCCACTAGCTCCTGTTGGCTGTAAAGATCAAGTTCAATACCCTCTTCATTCTCCACAAGGCTTCCTGGTGCCAGGACCACACTACATCTAACTCCCACTTCCTAAGCACTTTACATCTCGAGCCCTCCGCTCATCCATGTCCAACTCTCTGAGGGTCAGACTCTTCTTTGGGCAGAGAGTGGGGGTAGATCTCTCTCCTCGGCTGGTACCCCCTCTAGAACAGCCTCCCAGCCTCTCTCAAACTTGAGCAGGACCCCCTAAGGTTCCATAAGCAACTCAAGAACTTCCTTTTTGCTTGCTTTTGCTTTCTCTCTCTCTCTCTCCCCTGCCGATGTACCTGTCTGCTGCGCTAACTGGGTTACTGGCCACCCTCTAAACCAAATGGGCACCAGGCTCTTTGACGACCAATAGCCCCAGGCTCTGCCGCAGGGTCTAACACTCACTTAGGGACTGTCTCTGTAACCCTAGAGTCCCCTGCCTCCTTGCACTTACTAGAGCCAGCCTCCCTGGTGGCACTTACTTGAGCTTTGCTTACTGCACTCTCCCCGCTCACTCCCCCTCTCCCTTCCTCCTGCACTTGCACGATCGAAATGACACAAAGCCTAGTAAAATCGTTTGTTTTGTCCTCCCTTCGTCTCCCCTTCCTTGTCTTGTTGTGCCTAGAAACACTTGTGTACAGGTGTATTATAAATGACATATCATATCAGGATAACAGGCAACATAGGATCATGTAAAATACTCAATAGCAAGACGTAAACCTGCAGCATATGAGCCAGCATAAGACTGTGTAAAACACCCAATAGCAAGAGAGAAACCTGCAAAATACCACCCAGTGTATGACCATTAAAGACACGCAATAGCAAGAGGTAATCCTGCAGAATGCCAGTCAGCATATGAGTGTAAAACACCCAATAGCAATAGATAAACCTAAAGACTGTAATGGTACATTGGTTTGTATTTATGGAGAGACTAAAGTGTTTTGGTCAGAAACACTTACAACAGAATCAACAGTATATGAGGCAACCCTGCCTTACATAAGATGGAAAGATAACGAGTGACTGATGTTGCTATTAGAGAACACAAGATGCATAAACCAGGGACAGAATAAGTCACACAACAGACAGTAGTCTGGTGGGACAAGGTCCTAAATACACTGGCCCTAGGGATAGGGTAGTCATGTAGGGGCACTGATTAGGTGGGGAGTTAAAAGTAACATTGAAGTGACGTCCAGAGAGAGATTGCTGAGTGGCAATCAGTGATACGCGTGGGGGAATTAGGAGTGTGTGGTAGCTTACACACTGTACATTTAGAATGTTGGGAGGTCATGTTGGAATGTGGAACACAGGGGGGTTATCAGTTGGAAAGAGGGATGTTGCTGTTGGCTGGGAGTCTGTGCTGCGGGGTCTTTACAATAAAGCTTACCTTAGTTATAATCATCTTGCTGTGCTGCAATACTTCAATTTGGCGATGAGGATGACTCCAGTGGGCCTGCTGTGTCGTTAAGGGCCCTGGGAGCAAACACCAGTGCTGGTAGGCACTTTTGACCCCACGGCAGGCACAGTGAGGAGCGTCCTGTCGGTGGCCCTAGGTCGTCAAGGCTGCCGCGGTGCCAATGTTCGTGAAGGGTGGCATCGGCTGAACTTCCCCAGCGTCACCGTCAGTTTCAGAGGCAAGTTGGGCAGAGAGAAACTGCTGACATGTCCGCGGGTTAGAAGAAAGGACCCATGAGCACCAAGAAGTGTCATGTGGCATTTGTGGTTGCTGTAGCAGCATTTTGCATGATTGGGCATCATTACAGGTCTGGCAGGAACTGTGCCGGTGCTACCGGTAGGTTGCCGCCAGACCTGTAATGATTTACCGGAACGTGACTTCCCGGTAACACTGGGGGATTACAACCGTGGCGGTCCGGGAAGTCAGGCACCAGCAAATTGTAAGTCCCCATTCTCAGAGTCCATGTTGTTAACGGTGCCGGTGCAGCCGGTGGTGGAAAGGTTTTTTTTTTCTTTTAAAGAGGGAGGAAGTTGAGGGGAAGATGGTGGCTGGAGGAGCCGGCTGTTAGGCTCGCTGGAATGCGAGCTTGCAATGGTGGTTCAAGCTTGCGTTCCTAGCCACCCGATTGGATGGCTGCCCCGCCCAGGGTGCTAATAAGAGATTAACCTTTTAAATATCAGGCAAAATGGCAAGACATATTCCAGAGAAATACCAAGATGACAGGAGACACCCAATAGCAAGAGAGTGACCTTCTAAACATCAGGCAACATGTGACAGTGTAAAACCCAATAGCAAGATATATAGCAGATGAATAGCAAGTTGCATGTGACAGGAGACACCCAGTAGCAAGAGATGAAAAGCAGGCTTAATGTAACCGTATTGTGACACCCAAGGGACCCCCAAGATTAACCTTCTAAATATAAGGCAGCATGTGACAGTATAAGACCCTTTGGCAGGAGATAGAATAGCACGCTGCATGTGACAGGGGACACCCAATAGCGAGCAGTAAGAGATACACCTGCAGAATACCATGCACCATGTGTTGACAGTATAAAACACACAAAAGCTCAGCAAATAAAACGCCACAATAGTATTGGAGCCATTGCTCAATCCAAAAGCGATCGAATTTTGTTTGCATACGTTTTTACCGTTTTCTTACCACCAAAATGTAGATAGTGGGTTGTAGGCAATATTGTTAGGTAGGGGCAGAGGTCGCCCCCCACCCCCTGCATTCTGTGGTAAATAAAACCATGGGTTGGAGAACACCTGTGGGCTCTGGTGAGCAGAAGGCTGTGAAAGGGCCAGCTAGTGGAGGCACGTGACACGATTCGAAGTCCTAAACTATTAAAATTGAAAATCGTGGCACTATTCAACGTGGCACCCAGGCTCGGACTGGCTTATAGGGCAATAGGGCAGTGCCTGAACCAAAAAATCAAAATGCTGGTGTGGGACAGTTTTTTTGGTCAAAGTGAGCCCGTTTTTTGACCAGTGTGGGCCAGTTTGATGAGTTACTTCAATATGTGGCTAGTAGTGTGACCAGTGTTCCTGAATAAATATCTTTTAAATTGCGCAATTTGCATTACATTTTATCAAAAAACTCCTCCTTGGGAACTATTCAGAAAGTCTGTCACAAAAGGAATGAATTTGCATGTGCAACTGTGGCCCACTTTTTCATTGGTGTCCGAGACAATTTTATGCAGACAGCCCGACCCTGAGCACACACTTAAGGGAAGGGGAACATAACACGAGAATGCATGATAATGGCTGGAACTAAAAACCCGAATCTTTCATATTTGCCCCATACAAAAAGGCGCCTTGCTACCCTTCCTTAGCCATGACCTACTTATAACCTCTGTACAAAACAAGTTTGGCAATTCTTGTACTTTTAACCCCTCCTAATAAAACGTTATTACGTTGCAGTGTTTCCCTGTGCAGATGTGTTTTTGCTGCTTGTAAGTTGTTGTGAACATTGCTCTTCTGCGGAATCCCTGGCCGTGCGTGCTAGGAGGGTGTGTGCGCGTGCACGCATCCTCATTGGTCCCTGAGAGTGGGTGTGCGGGTGGTGTGTCCCCGACTGCCTCTGACTCAGTCACGTACGCGGTATGGATGTACATTGCTGCTATATACAGACCCATGACAGGCCCTGATTTATGGCTCAGCGGCTCCAGCTTCCTAGACGATAGTTTTAGTCAACAACAGGCCACATGGCAGAGAGAGGCCTGGCAAGGGCGCCTCGGGGACAAGGCCCAGCAGAGGAACGGCGAGCGCCTCTGCTGTCTCCTGCAAACCGTTTAAAACCAGAACCGATAACACGCCCCCCCCCGGGGGCCGCCTTCCACAAAAGGGCTCAGTGGGCGCGTTAGATCATCTAACGCACCCACTGAACACCTTTACCTAACTTAGACGGGTTCTTTACCCATCGACATTGACAAAGAGAAGGCAGAAAAGTGCAATTGTAAAGTACCTGGGGTTTTTATGAACAGAAAGTCTTCGTTTTTCCACCACTTACAGCTGACACACATGAGAGGGGGATATGCATACATATTTGGAAGGAGCCGCGTGCATTTGCACAGCCACAGCTGTCCATCTTCAGCAGGAACTCTCTTTCTCAGACAATGTGTACTTCTTTTAAACTTTTCGAACGGGGAAAAGAGAAGTGGCCGTTCGGCGTGCGTGCGTGGAGCGCAAGGAGGACGCGCGATTCGAATTCTTCTCGTGCAGGGGGTGGGGGTTAGCGGGACAGAAGGACTGCGTACCATGGTGTCTGGGTGTGAGGAAACACTGGGACACGTGCCTGCTCCTGTCTTCTACAATGGACCAAGGGCAGCAAGAAGAAAGACTGGACTGTCCAGGCAAGAGCATCCCACAGAAAGGACTAGGGAGGTTTCAATGTCGCCAGGCACAGACACGCCACCGGGTGGAGGGGAGGGGGACCAGGGGAAGGGGCAATTCCTCTGTGACATTGTGAAGCTGGGGAGAAGTCACATGTTCATGGAGGGAGCTGGAAGTCACGGGGACCAGGTGGAGTTATGTAGTATCTGTGGGCAAGCAGCAATCCCAGGTATTTATTTATTTATTTACATTTTTAAAGCGCTCACACAGCCCGGGGGCATCGAGGCGCTGTTACAGGAATATGTCTCTTAGTTGCGTTTTATAATGCGCTTAATACCCAGAGTTTTTTTTTTTAAGCGCGGACCCGGGGATCGAATGCCGCTGAGACAGGAAGCACACTGGAAGCAGATGAGTATAAATAGAAGTAGGCTTTATTATGTTACAGGGCTAAATAAGAAGGGAGGTAGGAGCTAAGGTGAATACATCCTTCCAAGTTCACATCTCCCATCCTGTGTCCAACCATCACTCCTGGAACCTTCAGGTACTGTAAGGTTCCGGGCTAACCAGCTACATTCTATGGCTTGCATTGTGTGCACCAATGCAAGCCCCATGCTACACATCCTCCTTCCTTATAAAAGGAACACACACAACAACAACACACACTAAAGCAGGCTCTCACATCAAACATATCAAACATACAGCACAACACCCTCATGATAACCAGCTACATTTCGCAGCCCTCACAGCGTACATCTACATTCGCGTAACTAACATTCTAAATCCACCACATGACTACCAAACAACCACTTACCCAGGACTGCCACTCCCGGGTCTCACAGCTGCCACCTGCGAGCACAAACCACGCACAATGCCACATTCAAAACCATCCAAGCGTACTCTCCTTTCACCCTGCCTGCCACTCAGGGTCTCGGGCCTGCCATGCCCAAAGCACTAACGCAACCATCCAAGTAGCAAAGCTAACATTCTGTAACCGTACCCAAAAATAACATAACCACACACAACACCCATTCTCGCCACAACAAGCCTGTCACCTGCACCTACCAATTACCAGCAACACTCACCATCATACTACAACTACCCCCGAGAAACATAAAAGTAGGAAAAGAAAGGAAAGATACGAACAACACAAAGAACACATGAAAACAAACGTGGCTGCACAGAAACAGCACGTCAACGGAACACTGACAGAAAGTTGATCAGACTCCCGTCAAAGTGAAAAGACCTCAAAGAATGAATGCATTCACTAAACGCATGTGCACAAAACATGGGCCAATTCATTCACACAGGTGCCACCAGTCTTAGCATACAATCAATTCATCAGTTCATATACAATTTCCTTATAATTCATTCCTTTCCGTAATTCATACCAGTACTAAACATCAAAATGTGCCCATTCCCAATTCATCACATAGGGCTTGCGTTCCCCAGGACTTCTCCACTACACAGGGGTGTAAACACGCCCCTGTCCCAATATCATTTGACAAATTACATTTCAGGCAAATGTATACTTTCCCTCAATTTAAATGCTTCCTCATTTATAAGCACAAAAATCATTTTCGAATTAAACATATGTTCACACTCCCAAGGACACACGCCCATAGGCACTTCATTTCTCACCACCGCACCATACCCATAAATATCCGCATTAGCGAATGTGCATGGGCACCATATAACGCACCCCATTAAAATAAACGTGGTCAATGTCCACCTGCAACCAACATCCTGCAAGCTAAGTACTGTAACGTTCCACATTCACCATAAAACATGATTGCCAAGTCTGGAACAGCCACTGGTCCCCAATTTGACTGAAAAGGCCCCCAATTGTGATAAAATACAATACTGGGTACCTCCTAACTACTAACATTATTGGTTGACACTCAACCCTCCTTATCAGCACATCAGTGCTGCTCGGGCAGCCTATAAAATAAAAGTCCACCTGTAAAAAAACATGTTAGTACACCTCTAACCAAATTCACGAAGCATGCGCTGAGTTATTCCATGCAGATGAACTGGATTCTGAAAAAAAAAACATGTATAGCTTTCATGGCAAAAGCTTGTAAAGCAGCCAGTAAACCGGGAATGAAATGGCACTTCCATTTCCCGTAGTGCCACATATGCTTCTCTCGTAATGCTACGTCAAAATGATATAATGTAAGTGGGGTCCTTCCACTACACAAGACGCAGGAACCAGGTGAGTTATTTGTGGTTTATTGTACATGTAGTTACTCAGTACAATTGTAGTACAGACACCCAGCTCGCTCTCCATTTCCAACTGACACTTTGGAACCTCCTCACTCAAGACTCCAGACACACATTCTGTCCATTAGAGATTCCACAGGGCCAGCACATTATGGCACATCTCCCCCTGTTAATCAACACAACCACGAGAGCAGCACACTGGATAGTAACCGTGAATCGAAAGCAGCACACCACATTAAGCACAAACACTAATCATAATAACCAGACTGCATACACCACACACCTTCCATATCCACCATACAACTGACAGAGTAGTCCCTGGAGTGTACCACCTAGCCCCTACACTGGCAGAGTGTAAAACAGCATACAACACTACGCCAGCCTACAACTACCACCTCCACCACCACATCAATACAACCAACCACCCACACCAATCACTATGGTCCCCAATGCAAAAGTAATTGCACTCTGAACTGCACCACCGGCAGAAAATACACCCAATGTACCAGCAGTCGCACTCCTCATGCACGCACACTACCCGCACCATCGTGACCACAACTGACCAACCCAAATGGTACCATGCACCAATTTCACAAGCCGCCTCCACAACTAACCAAAACAACGTGAACATGCCAAATAACATGCCAAATAACCTAATGCACCTTCTGCCAACACCGCAACAATACCATGCCCCTTAAATGGCCCCCTAGCAAACTACACTTGCAACCAACTAAACACACACACAGGCGACATACACTCACCTGAACTGACAACAACCGACCGACTGTAACCAACAGTCATAACCATGGGCGTAACCAACAGCCCCCAAACCTGCTGCATCCAACAGCAACCAACCAACTGTAACCAAAGTCGGTCACAATAGCAACCATCAATTCAACAAATTCCACAACACCATGCACCTCACACACCTCACACAGACCAACACCAAACCACAACTGTACCCAACAGTTGACAATAACAACCCCACCATGCACCTCACACACCTCACATGAACCCTGGCTGTAACCATCAACCCTTAAACCTATGCTGCAACACAGCAACCAACCGAACATAACCAACAGTCACCACCCGGACTGTTATCAACAGCCCCCCAGAACAACCTATATACACGCGACATGCACTCACCCGAACCGACAACCTACCGACTGTAACCAACAGCCCACAAACCCGCTGTATCCGACAGCAACCAACTGAACATAACCGACAGTCACCACCCTGACTGTACCCAACAGCCCCACCAACCTAATTACACACACACAAACACTTCATGCACGCATAACCACTGTGCACCGCAAGCACCTGGCATAACCAGCACACCCACACCAGAACCACCCCATGCACCTCACATGACCCACCACCAACCTCAATACAACTGTAACCATCACTGACAATTTACCAAACCTCAACCATACCACGCACCTCTAAGCAGCACCAGCACCTGGCTGTACCGACAGCCCATGACCTGCTGTAATCAACATCAACTAAACTACTGTAACCAACAGTAATAACCATGGCTGTAACAAACAGCCCCCAAAACCTGCTATAACCCAAAAGCAAATAACCAACTGTAATCGACAGTCATAATCATGGCCGTAACTAACATTCCCCCAAACCTGCTGTATCCAACAGCACCGACCGACTGTAACCTACAGTCATAACAATGGACGTAACTAACATCCCCCCAAACCTGCTGTAGACAACAGCAACCAACCGACTGTAACCGACAGTGACACTTGGCTGTACCAACAGACCCTAACCCCAACTGTAACCGATGGTCATAACCGTGTAAAATCATGGCCATAACAACAGCCACCAAACCTGCTGTATCCAACAGCAACCGAACGACTGTAACCGACAGTCATAACCATGGACGTAACTAACATTCCCCCAAACCTGCTGTATCCAACAGCAACTGATCGACTGTAATCGACAGTCACACCTGGCTGTACCCACAGCCCCTAACACCGACTGTAACCGACAGTCATACCCGTGGCCATAACGAACAGCCCCCAAACCTGCTGTAGTCAACAGCAACCAACCGACTGTAACCGACAGTCACACACACACTACACCACCATCCACCAGGAGAACATTCACAAACCACACTAACAAACAAATCCATATACATGCAGCATTACCCTAGTACTGTTGCCATATCCCAACCACCCCACCCGCATGTCCAAACTTGCCACCTGTACAGAAAAAAAACACTGTTAACATGAACTGAGAAGGGGGCGCTTGAGAGCCCGACCAAGATCGCTGTGGAACAAAGTGGTCTGCCACTCAAGGATTGCGCCACACATACGTTTTTTCCAGGTCACAAAACCCTTTATTCCTGGTTTCAAAGTCACAAAGCCCTTTATTCCTAGTTTACACGTGTTTCGGCTGCTGAAGAGCCTTTCTCAAAACAAATAGGGCAATAGCAAAACAGTCAGATTCTATGTATAATGTTTTAAGCACATTCATACGTTTGGCCACAAAGGAGAACAGAAAAAATGGAGGGTTTGGTTTCGGAAATGTTTCAAAAGTTCAAAGAAATAAACATAAATGAATAATTCAAATCAAGAAATTTGTACCCAAAAAAATATATATAAATGGAAATCTTTGTCAATCAGTGAGAACAAACATAAAACAAAAACAGGAGAAAAAACAGGAGAAAAGAATAAAAATAAAAAACAGAAATAAAGAAAAAACATTTTAGCATGATTTGTCATATGTTAAAAAAGGAGATCATCTTTTTACATTATTTGTTCCTATAGTTCATAAAAATAACCTATTTTCTACTTCCCATTCTGCCATGTTCCATAAGCTACACCATTTGCATTTAATAGCCACTACATTATTTGTTGTAGGTTTATAGCATCTCACATTTGACACACTCTCCGATAATGCTATACTAAGAGTGAATAAAATAATCTTACCCGTTTTATTGCAATAGTCCCAGGTAAATCCCTGTAATTAAGGCAATATATGATAGATTTTCAATCCGATTGTACATTTATCAGAGTTTTCTTTTTCAAATATTAATTTTAACATCCTTTGTTCATGCGCTATTAGTATGCCCCTCATAACGTGAATAGTAACAGGTCCCGTTTATGTAGATAGGCTTAATTTTTGAGTAAACAGATAACGTGGCTGTGCCTCACATAAATGCAATACCTTAGTTATTCAGATTTGTTGTCCGCAATACGCGCTCCACATTATTTCAAAGGACTGTAGAAAGTCGGTGCAACCCTCTGTGTCGAATTTGGTGCCGAAATGCGGGCGTAGAAAAACGTCTCCTTTCCCCAGCCCAGAGACCCACAGTATCCGCTTACCTTGAGTGCTTCTGATTCAGATTCCTCGTGTCAGCTTTGCACAATAGTGGGCCGTCGCGCGGGTCTTCCATGTATTCTATAGTGTTACCATGGTTACTTACACAATCCCTTCTTCGTTTCTACTCAGTTTTACATGGCGAAAGATCAAATGGACAGGACTAAATCTAACTAAATAAATTTCATCACGGCATACAGTTCTAATATTTCAGTACTGAGGAAAACTTTAAATAAAAATTGGCATCTTTTCCAACTAGATCCTCACCTAAAGGGATACATCGGCGACAAACCAAAAATGACATATCGGAAGGCTAAAAGATTGAAAATGACTCTGAGCCCTTCACTTCTCCCAGATGTGAATCCTGAACCCACTAGAACTTGGCTGGATACAAGGGTGTCAGGTTTTCGTAAATGTGGCACATGCACTATGT
The DNA here is from genome assembly GCF_040938575.1 of Ambystoma mexicanum. Lineage (NCBI taxonomy): Eukaryota > Metazoa > Chordata > Amphibia > Caudata > Ambystomatidae > Ambystoma > Ambystoma mexicanum. The sequence continues at coordinate 445,501,206 of NC_090929.1, forward strand.
GCCATTTTGCACATGAGGTGACAACTGAATTTGTGGATTCAAGAGGAACAAGTATGAAAATTAGAGAGAACATTAATTGTCGCTCCAAATATATTGTCTATGCGATAATATGTCCCTGTAAAAAGATTTACATTGGGAGCACGATCAGGGAAACAAGAATCCGTATACGGGAGCATTTTTCAACAATTGGAAGCCAGGATGCATCATTACCACTGGCCCAACATTGGCAGCTTAAACATCAGATGGACAATAAAAAGGCTCTGAAGTTTATTGGACTACAGAAAGTAAAACTAGGAAGAAGAGGGGGAAACCTGGAGGAAAAACTCAGGCAGATGGAAGCAAGATTGATTTGTAAATTGAGGACAATAGAATTTGGTTTGAATCATGATAATGAAATGGGAAATTTCCTATGAACCAATGAATGTAAAGCAAAATGTGTATCATTATATCTATGATTTTTCTGTGAAAAGTGGGAAAGGTTAACTACATATTGATTAATGAAAAGCAAAATGTGCAACATGGTATTTATGTTTTTCTGGTGGAAAGTGGGAAGGGCTGATTGTATATTGATGAATCTCTATTAAGTAATGACCCCGTGGTCTAATTCAACATGTGTAAAAATAAGTAAGATGGGTAATCTGAAAGCTGAGTCTACAAAATTGATAATGTAAAAAATGCTTGAGGGCAGCATGCCCATGAACTGGTCATATCATAAACAGGATGGAGGTTTTAGTATGTTACATTTGGCACCAACACATACTTAAATGTTATCCGTGAAGGGGAATTGTATATGACTCTTACATCTAATATACACTGTCTGCACCAGGAATCATCAATGTGATTGTAATGTGTGGTCTCGTAATTCGCATCGCTCTAACATGGCTACATTGCAAAAATCATTGTTCATGAATGAAAGAAAGATATATGGTTGTGGACCATTATAAAATGTAGGTATGTAAAGAATACTGTTTGTACCAAAATGAAATTTAAAACGAAATCCAAATTTAAGTAAGATATTCAAAATATCAAATTGCTGGGTCGGGCATGTGTATACATTACCACTAAATATGAAATACTAATGTGACTCTAATACATGGTCCTGAACTTCATACCATTCCAATATGGCCGTCATGTAAAAATGAGCAGAAACCCGCGCGAGGGCCCACTATTGGGCAAAGTCGACGAGAGGAATCTGAATCAGAAGCACTCAAGGTAAGCGGACACCGTGGGTCTCTGGGCTGGGGAAAGGAGACTTTTTTCTACGCCCGCATTTCGGCACCAAATTCGACACAGTGGATTGCACGGACTTTCTACAGTCCTTTGAAATAATGTGGAGCGCGTATCGCAGACAACAAACCTGAATAACTAAGGGATTGCATTTATGTGAGGCACTGCCATGTTATCTGTTTACTCAAAAATTAAGCCTATCTACATAAATAAAAGGAACCTGTTACTATTCACGTTAGGAGGGACATACCAATAGCGCACGAACAAAGGATGTTAAAATTAATATTTGAAAAAGAACACTCTGATAAATGTGCAATCAGATTGAAAATCTATCATATATTGCCTTAATTACAGGGATTTACCAGGGACTATTGCAATAAAACGGGTAAGGTTATTTCATTCACTCTTAGTATAGCATTATCGCAGAGTGTGTCAAATGTGAGATGCTATAAACCTACAACAAATAATGTAGTGGCTATTAAATGCAAATGGTATAGCTTATGGAACATGACAGAATGGGAAGTAGAAAAGAGGTTATTTTTATGAACTATAGGAACAAATAATGTAAAAAGATGATCTCATTTTTTAACATATGACAAATCATGCGAAAACGTTTTTTTTATTTCTCTGTTTTTTATTTTTATTCTTTTCTCCTGTTTTTTTCTCCTGTTTTTGTTTTATGTTTGTTCTCACTGATTGACACATATTTCCATTTATATATATTTTTTTGGGTACACATTTCTTGATTTGAATTATTAATTTATGTTTATTTCTTTGAACTTTTGAAACATTTCCGAAACCAAACCCACCATTTTTTTTTCTGTTCTCCTTTGTGGCCAAACATATGAATGTGCTTAAAACATTATACATAAAATATGACTGTTTTGCTATTGCCCTATTTGTTTTGAGAAAGGCTCTTGAGCAGCCGCAACACATGTAAACCAGGAATAAAGGGCTTTGTGACTTTGAAACCAGGAATAAAGGGTTTTGTGACCTGGAAAAAACGTATGTGTGGCGCAATCCTTGAGTGGCAGACCACTTTGATCTGCTTTCTAACCAAGGAGGTAGGGGATTGGTTCCTCCAACTTTGGCCACATGGATGCGACACGTCTGAAAAGCCTTAATAATTCATTTAAGGTCGCCAACAGAAGAGGTTGTACCAACATACATCCCAAAAAAAAAAACTCTCCAAGATGGCTGTGGGTCTGTGAAGCTTTCCAGCACCTGAAAATATCCGGTCCGTTACCAGGCAGACTTCTGTGTTAAATCCGAGTTTGGCAGCATAGAGAAGTACCCTGCAGCAGCGGTCCCCTCCAGATTGCAGTCTGACGTGACTCGGTGCCGGAATTGCTGCAAACACACCGCGGCCACCGCCGGCCGCGTGGTGTGGAGGACGGGCGGCCCCTTTGGAAGCGGAGCTCGGCGGTGCCAGGAGACCAGCCATTCCCGGTCGGGAGTGCGCCCTGCGGAGGGAGCCCTGTTTGTGAAGTCAGAGACCGGGCTGCGAGGGGTAGCACCGAGCGGCTGGTGCAGTCGGCATCTGGACCGCCGGGGTGCCGATCCGAGACGCTGGTGGCCTGTCTCCGGAATACAAGTGAGGAGAGCAGGCGGGGCCTTACCGCGAGTGGCTGCGGCCCCCACGTCTGTTGGTCGCAGACCGTGGGGCCTCTTTGAAGACATTCTGCCTGTGGGGAAGGTAGCGGACCGGGAAGCGGGATGTGCTGAGTGCCTCAGAGCATCGCTGGAGCAACGTTAGAAGGAACGAGACTTTGGGAGGTGCTGACTCGGCGCTGTCCTGAGTGCTGAGTGACTGGTAACCAGAGGCGGGTAATGAATATGTAGAGGGGCAGTTAAGGCTCGGAGTGGCCCCCAATGGAACTGGAGATCTGAGCATGGAGCTGAGAGTGTGGTCCCAGAGATGGGCTTGCTGAATTGTGGCTGGTCCTGAGGGCGCTGGGCGAACCGGCGGAACTCTCCTCGGTGGAGACTTTGGTGGGACTTTGCGGCCAAAGGGGCGACCCTGTCGGGTAACACAATATCCGGGGTGGGCTGCCGCTGGTGCCCTAGCTCGGCCCCTGGCTTCATGGTTGGTGTAGTGGCAGGCGTAGGCGACCTGGGACCCCTTTCCCTCATGGATATAAGCAGGATCGGACCTACAAAGGTGGAACGGATCTCCGGTTCGTAGTGGACGGAGGCAAGCCCCAGCGGAAACAGTGAGCAGGACCAGCAGATTAGGTGGACTGTGCCGCAGATGCCCTGGCCAGCCACGCAACATGTCGAAATCCGGCAAAAGTGGTAAACAGCAAACCAACCTAAATTTTGAAGCACCTACCCACGTCAAAAGCATGGCAATGGAAGATCTATCTGCGCTATGTACCCTGGGGTTGGACACAGACCCTGGCGCCGCTTTTCGGGACATCAAAGCTATGTTCACGCAGCTACAATATGGGATACAATCTCTGGACGGGAAACTCGATACGCTGACCTACAAAGTAGACCATATGCAGGTCCGCCTGGACAAGTATGGGGAGAGACTGGATGAGGCGCAGGGGCGGTGATCCGGTGTGGAAGATGTGGCAGCCTCGGCCTCGAGAGAAATGTCCGGAGTGTGAAAGGCCCTGAAAGAGCTCAAGGAGAAGCAGGAGGACCCTGAATCGAGGTCAAGAAGGAATAATATTCGGATTGTGGGCCTGACCGAGTCGGCTGACCAGAGAGACATGGAAGCCCTGTTTGAAGGAATTCTGAAAGAGGCGTTGGGGCCTGAAGGGTTCTCTCCAATGTGTGTCGTTGGGAGGTTGGATAGAATCCCTACTGGGAGGAAACCAATTCCGGGAGCGCCGCCCAGAGCACTGATAGCCCGTCTATTGAACTATCGGGACAGGGACACGGCACTTCGGAAGGCGAGAGAAAAAGGATCTGTCGCCTACTTTCCTGACTTCTCGGATAAGGTGCAAGCAGCTAGGAAAACATTGTGAAGATGCGGATGCGGGACAGAAACATGAACTATGCCAGGCTGTTCCCAGCCAAGCTTCAGGTTGAACATAATGGGAAATCGCTCTTTTTCCAGACCCCGGAGGAGGCGCATCTATCTTAGATATGCTTCCGGGGATCTCGGAGCAGCGGGGTAACAATGCCTGACATGTGGTCTGAATGCACCTAATCTTCGATCAAAAAGTTTATTATTGTATCTGAGCTTCATGGTCTGTGCAGGAGTCTGAATACCCAGCGAAAGCTGGTTATGGTGATGATGACATGAGTCCGGGGGGGGGCCGGACAGTTGGGGTATCCGGCATGGGAGGGGGGGTGTCGGGAAGGGGGTTGAAGGGAAAGGAGAGTGGGGGATGGGCGAATCACCGACAAGTTGGGGAGTTGTTGGTAGGGGCGGGCGGGCGGGTGGGTAATCTTGGACACGTATGGTGCAATTGTGCAAGCTAATAAGAGGCGAATGAGGAACAGATGTTGAGCTATTTAATGAAGGCGACACTTAAGCTTAGGGCCTGGAATGTCAGAGGCCTTAACAGCCTGCCTAAATGTCGGAAAGTCTTACAATACTTGAGGCGGCACCAAGTGGGGGTGGCCTTTCTCCAGGAAACTCACCTAACGGCGGATTCAGAAGCTAAATTCGGCAAAAGCTGGGGGTTCCATAGGTACTTCTCATCATACTCTTCATACTCTAGAGGGGTGTGTATTTTGGTGCATAGCTCGGTGGGTTTCGACAGACTAAAGTCCTGAAAGACCAGGAGGGCAGGGCACTGGTGGTGCAGGGGACTATTCAGGGGAGGATGTGTACGCCGATTAGTTATTATGGCCCCAATCAGGATACAATCGAATATCTAGAATCGGTCAAGAGGCAACTGGGGGATATTCCTGAGGGTGAAATCTTGTGGGCAGGACAGGGGATTTTAATGCAGTGTTAGATCCGGCTCGGGATCAGGTGGGGGGTGTACTGCGCTCGAGCAGTAAGAGTGCTGCCAAGATCCGGGGCATGCTTGAGGTGTGGGGGATTGCAGACGTGTGGAGGGTGAGGAATCCGCTGGCTAATCAAGTCACGCATTACTCAGCTCTGCATAATTCGGCGGTGCGACTGGATTTATTTTTGGTGTCCGAGGGGCTCATGGGTCTGACCACGGGAGTGGATATTTTGGCCCGTACTCTTTCAGATCATGCTCCTGTTCTGCTAACTATCCGGCTGAGGGGACGGGCGGAGACGAGGCCTCCATGGAGGTTCAGAAGTGATGAGCTCACAGATGTACTCTTTCGGGAGGAACTATCAGACGCATAGAAAATACTTTGAAATGAATGATAGGTAGGTATCTTTGGTGGGCACCTTGTGGGAGGGATTTAAATGTGTGATAAGGGGGGAGTGCATAGTCAAAGAGTCAGGTATCTTAAAGCGTATACGCAGAGATTTGGCTGCAAGAGGCGGCCCCTACCACATCTAGGGTTCAACAGGGGGACATAATGCAGAATCTTCAGGAGTTCCATGCCCTGGCCCAGCGGGAGGTGAAGTACGAGTGGGACAGATCGGCCCCCTGGAAATATGGAGAGGGCCAGGTCCCAGGACGGTCACTTGCCAGAGCCACTTGGATGAGTGGTCAAGGGGGTCGAGTGGTGATAATAACAGACGAGAGGGGGATGGATCACTTTGAAGACGTGGCAATAGTCCACGAATTTCAACGGTTCTATATTCATCTGTACTCTGCTCAATCGCAAGCCGTACAGGTGAACATTGATGCTTATCTTGATCAGGTGGGGCTGTACTGGTGCTTAGAGGGGCAACAAGAGTTGTTGAATAGGCCGGTGTCACTGGAAGAAGTGGTGGGGGCGATTAAGTCGCTGCCAGGTGGGAAATCTCCGGGCCCAGAATTCTATAAATCTTATGTAGACAAACTGGTGCCTTACTTATTACAAGTCTATCGAGAAGCAGAATCCGTGGGTCGTCTTCCAGACTCCCTCAGGGAGGCTGTAGTCGTCATGTTGCTGAAGCCAGGGAAGCACGGAGGGGATTGCTCCTCGTATCGCCCGATATCGCTTATCAACCTTGATAATAAGATTTTAGCTAAGATCCTGGCCCCGCTAATGCCGACTCTGGTCAGGGCCGATCAGGCAGGGTTCATCCCTGGTCGATCTACATCGTTTGGACTGAGGAGGATGCTCGGGCTAATGTCCTCCTTACCGAGAGATGACCCAGTGGCAGCATTCCTATTGGATGCCGCTAAGGCATTTGATTCCGTCGAGTGGCCATTCTTATTAACGGTTTTGCGAAAATCGGGGCTAGGCGGGTTCTTCATTTCCGTGATGTCACTATTATATAGAAATCTGGTAGCCAGAGTGCGATGAATGGTCAGACAACTGAGTTAATCCCACTTGAGCGGGGGACATGACAGGGGTGTCCCCACTCCCCTCTGCTGTTCACCTTAGCGATAGAGCTGTGGGCTGAAAAGGTTAGAGAGCTGCATATACATCGGGGAGTTCAATTGCACACCCACAATGTGGTGGTTTCACTATATGCAAATGATATGGTATTGTTCATTCGCCACCCGGAGGTTAATCTAGGCCCAGTCATGCTAGATGTTCAACAATTCGGGGAGATATCTAGGCTCAAGGCAAACATTAGAAAATCAGTCATATTCCTGTTGACGAACGGGTTGGGTCAGTTTCAGGATGGCTGGGGGTTTCAATGGGATCTGATCAGTACTCGGTATCTATGAATTACAATAGCCAGGGACGAGGAGGTGGTATTTTGTAGTAACTATGGGGCGGCGCTAGAGTCGGCCAAGCTGGCGAAGGCAAAGGTGAAATTCGCTCCCGCTCAATATTTTTGGTAGAATCTCAGTGATCAAGATGTCTATTCTTCCCAGATTTCTTTATGTGTTTCTTAATGTACCCATAAAAGTACCCAAGAAGTATTTCCGGGACCTCCGTTCGTCGGTGACAAAATTAATCTGGGCTGGCAAGCGAGCATGGATCTCCTGGGATAAGCTTACTGTGCCAATTCGGTAGGGGGGTTTGGCCCTGCCGGATTTTGAGCAATATTACACCATAGCGCAAGATAGTTTCCTTCAGTATTGGTATGGGTCGACGGCCGAACTGAGACATGTGGAAATAGAGAGGTCAATCACTTCCACAGCGCTGTTAAGGTCGGTCATCCTCACTGCTTCGGTCAATCCTCAAACTCCTTGGAACCTGGTAGAGCTGACAGGTGCGGCCTGGGTCCGCTTGGAGAGTAAACCTAAGGGCAGCATACTGTACTCGCCAGAGCTCGCGGTTGTATTCATACAGGAAATTCCCTTGACTAGCGAGGCGGCCTACATAGCTCTGATGAAACGGTTGGGAGTAACTAAGTTTGGGGACCTGTTTCCGGATGGGAGATTCATCTCTACGGCTCAACTGAGGGAGAAAGGGACCCTATCGGTGCTGGATATATTTCTGTATTTTAGACTGCTGGTTGCACTGCAGCGGCTTTTCCCGGCCTTCCCTGAGCAGCCCCAGTCCGCTGAAACTCTGGACAAAGCAGTAGGGGGGCATCTAGGGCGGAGAGTAGTGTCTGAGCTGTATGGGAAGGTGTTGCAAAATAGACCACCAGTCCCGGTGTCCCAGAGGGAGGCGTGGGAAAAGGAATTGGCCAGGGAGATACCAGGGGCCACATGGGAATATTGCTGTGAGATGATTAGGAAGGGTGCGATCGACACCAACTTTAAACTTATTCACTTTAAATTTCTACACCGCTACTACTACTCACCGGCTCAGCTGAAGAAGTGCTTCCACCTATGGTCAGGGATTAGTATTAGGTTGGGCAGGAGGATTCAGGATTTCTCCATGTAGCCTGGGAGTGTGAGGAGCTCTGGCAATACTGGGGGCGTGTGTTTGAGGTGATTGGAGAAATAGCAGAGCAGCGGTTTGAATCGGACCCTATAATGGCCTGTTGGGGTACACTAAACAGGTATTGAAGGGCACTCGGAATTTGACAAGTCTTCTGTTAATCATGGCTAAACGCAGAGTGGCTATGGGGTGGAATAAGAAGCGTGCCCCGACAGTGACCCAATGGTCTGAGGACATTCTGTATTGCAATGATATGGAGGCTAGATGGGGGGCAATGCAGAGGAGCAAATGGGGGGACAGGCAGATTTGGGACGCATATACGGCATATCTCCTCAAGCAGTCAAACAGGGAAGACTCTATATCTTGCTCCCCGCGGAGCTCCCTACACCCACTCTCGCCGTAACGAGTGGTCACTAGTCATCGGATGGTGAGCGGAGCGGAAGCCCTGTAAGCGTAGCAACGCATGGAACTAAACGGATGCTATGTTGACCATTTGCTGTCTGGGCCCGCCTGTGAGGAATCCTTGGACTTGTCGCTGCTGATACATATAGTTCTTCATTAGTGTTTCTTGTACTAGATTTGGACCTCAACCATTAATCGCCTTGTTGTGGAACAATCTGACATCTGTGTGTGGGCATTGGGGAGGTTTGGGAGGGGTGCGGATTTGTTGGTTGTGGGCTGTTGTGGTTAATACAAAATGTCAATAAAGAAAGTTTAAAAAAAAAACATGAACTGAGAAAGCAACCTTTCTCACTCCTTAATACATTACGCTCCCGCACCCACATGTCCACATAGCATCAGCAGGGGTAAACCCTGTCAAAGTCCCAGGTAGGCACACTATGGGCCTCATTCCGAGTTTGGAGGTAGCCATGGCGCTATTTGCGCCATGGCTGCCTCCAAAACTGGGTCCGGCACCGGTCTGGTTGAATGGGGACTTACTGGGACATTTCGACCTGTGCGGACCCGGTAAGTCCCCATTCAACCAACCATTCCCCATTCCCATTGCGCCCCCATAGGGCTCAATGGGAATGTGGAAGGTGCTGATTACGGGCCCGCGAATAGCAGGCCCGTAACTAGCGCCCTGGTCCCTTAGCGGGACCCATAAAGGATGTGTGGACAGACCACACGTTCTTTGCGGTTCCCGCTAAGGGACCTCGGAATTGGGCGGTAAAGGTTTACCGGCACCAGTCTCCTTACCGGTGCCCGGTAACCCTTACCGCCCAACTCAGATTGACCCCCTATGTGTCTTGACCCAACAATTGTCTCGCCAATAACCGAACACCCTCAAGTCATGATCACCCTGAAAAGGAAATTACATGTAAAAGTACACAAAGCAATGCATAACATCAATACCTTAAAACCACAGGAAAACGCTAATGGGATACCCGGGCCACCATCGGCCCTCAACAACATCAACCCATGCCCACCCCACTATGTCCACCCCAAGCGGAACGCTAAACCAGAGGCCACAACACCAAACACCACAACATTACCGGCCTCCACACACCTACCCTTATCAGTCTTCGGACAACGCGAGGACCTTCAACCGCCTGTAAAAACCCCACAGATCAGGCTCAAGCTCCCTTAAGTTCTCCATAACGCTGCAACACTTGCCACAAAAATCCTCTTGGACCAGCACCCCCACATGGCAGATGAAACCGACCTTGTTCACCATGCGAACTCCAGAGATATAGCCTGTTCTTTTAATGAAGCAACGCCAGGACCAGCTGTTCCTACCAACGGTCCCCGCTGCCACGGCTCCATTTCCGTGCCACGTAGAACGTACATTATGCTCCCTGGCCTGGTACATGCTGCGCTCCAAAACACCTTTGCGTTCCACCTTCTTCTGCGAGAACACCCACATCCGCTTTGCCTCAGACGTCATCACTCATGCCACCGTCTTCCATGGAAGCACACCACTGCTGGCCTTGCCCTCACAGACCTGTTGCTGCACCACCCAGTCACACAAAAGTCCTTATATGGAGATAACAATGACAACCATGACCGTGACATCAATAGCACTCCAATCTCCATTCCTTTGCCTGCACTGCCCTGACACAGGCGAATAATCCGACTTGGAAACCGTCAGTGGACACTGCAGCAACTTCACTCTCCTCAGTGCCGCCCCGCAACAACTTCACTCTCCTGTGCACTGCCCCAAGCACCTCCGGACTGGATATGTCATCCACTGACTCGCGGTCCCACGCAGACAAGGACACTATTGAGGCTACCACCTCCCAGCCAACACTGACTGTTTGCTGCGCCTCCTGGCCCGTAACTGCTCCACTGAGGCTACTACCTCTGCCAGGACTCCACGCTCCGAGGCTACCTCTGCCTCCCTGCAAGCTGCTCCAGCAACATCACTGCTCTGGCACCACCCGACCACCAGCACTCCCCGGACTCGGACTCTTCCGAGGCTACCTCTGCCAGCACTCCACGCTCCGAGGCTACCTCCTCTTCCCTGCAGCCTCGCCGGCACCACTCGCTGCTCCAGCACCACTCGGTCACCAGCACTCCCCGGACTCGGACTCTTCCGAAGCTACCTCTGCCAGTACTCCGGGTCCTGCTCCAGCTCCAGCCGTGCCCCCAAGCACCGGACTCCTCAGGACTCACCGTCCGGGCATTATGTCCGCCGTGCTGTCTGCCTGATGACACCCCGGACACTGTACCAAACACTGTTACCACTCCAGCAAAGGACTGCCGTGCCCCCTGTACCAGCTACAAAACCATTATATTAAAAAAAGACAGTCACAAGGGGGACAGGGACACTCTCCACGTGCGTTCTCCTCTGCCCAATTGTCCGCATGAAAACACCTCCTCGCACTGCCCGGCCTGCGAGGTGCCCCGAGCTGGTGAATGCAAACCTTTTGGGGCAGTGCCTGTCTTCCGCCTGCCGCTCCCCCACTGCAGCTCCTGGTGCTGACAAAAGATCCTTGTCGCCAGTGATATAATGTAAGTGGGGTCCTTCCACCACACAACATGCAGGAACCAGGTAAGTTATTTGTGGTTTATTGTACATGTACATCATCCTCAGTACAATTGTAGTACAGACACCGGCCACCCACCCAGCTCGCTCTCCATCTCCAACTGACACTTCGGAACCTCTGCACTCAAGACTCCACCCACACATTCTATCCACTAGAGATTCCACAGCGCCGGCACATTATGACACGAAACCATTAAAAGTATGCTTTTCATCACAGCATATTAATGTACAACCAACCCTTGCCCAGCTAAGCATGTAAGCAGGGTCAAAAACAACACACATGACAGTCAGATAAAAAAAAAATCCCAACGGCAGTACATCGTCCGACGTGGTCTCCATCCAGCATCGGTGCTCCATTCAACAAAGTTACCTCTCACTCGTGAAACGTTCCTTGTTGGTAGCATCATGCTCCTTACAAATGCAAATCCAGTCCATGTCGATCGGCACATGTAACAAAAACGAATATTTTCCTTCGTCTTCATACACTGACGAACGCATAAACGCTGATGACAGGAGGCATCATTTCAATATGAAAGGAACAACAGTTCCTTTCAAATGCGGCCCGTCCGCAAATGTCATAACGTTGGGCCACGTCCATACAACCTTTTCTCTAGTGCCTTTTTTCTCTGCATTCGGATTAAACGTGTCCACAGTTCGGAACGCATTGTGACCGCGTTCTTCTCTTCGCCAAACCCCCTCATCATTACGCAGACTTCACCACAGTGCTCAAAGCTGCTGTGCTGAACGTGGCTTAATCACTGTGACCGTAAAACAGGTCACACAGCTGAGCGCCATGTCCAAAGTTAGCCGAAGTCCCTGTGGTAGTGTAGTCTTGTCTTGCCACTGGCCTGGGTGCTTGTAGTAAGAATGTTGGTGCATGAATGCAGCTCAGGAGAATGTTGGGTGGATCTGTGTATGAATGTTCTGAGAGTGTCAGTTGGGGGGCCTGAGCTGAGGATGGCTGGATGGCCGGTGGGTCTACTCCCTTGTCAGTAATGTCTATACCTATCCATGTTCCTGTCAGTGTCTACATGTGACTGTAAATACCTGCAAGAGTAACCAGAGTAATGTACAGGTTGTACATGTGTGGAATAAAGCCTACCTAGAACTAATCTAGACTACAGCTGGTCTGTGATTCAGTGATGCATCCTGAATGTCTAGTATAAGGTTTTACAACAGCCCCCAAATTCACTCGCTATGGGCGGTGCACTGCGCTCATCTCACAGCCATGAAACCTCCTTCTACGCTGCATTGCCCAGCATTACTTTTCCCCAACATCATTCATTTTTTTATTACAGTACCATGAGTATCTTCTCAGAATTAACAGCGCTTTCCTAACAGCTGCCTCACCATGTACACCACCAGTGCGTACTCTTTTCTGGCTGCCTGCATAGGTACACCACTGCAAAAACCATGAGTATCCCCCTTTGCAGGACTTATACCTTTCCTGGTCCACTCCTGGAACCTTCATTAAGGATGGAGACTTATGGAATACACTTATGACGGCTTCCTGTCTGCTCTGCTTCCGTGGACTCAATGATCGTTCTTCCCCTTGAGTCACCATCACTTATCACTGTCTCCCCCTCATCTCCGGACTCACTCTAGGAAATCCTCATCACCACTTGTAGTATCTGGGTTCAGGCAGCAATCACAGGTAGACAGGAAGCACACTGGAAGCAGGTGAGTATAAATAGAAGTAGGCTTTATTACGTTACAGGGCTAAATAAGAAGGGATATAGGAGCTAAGGTGAATACATCCTTCCAAGTTAACATCTCCCATCCTGTGTGTCCAACCGTCACTCCTGGAACCTTCAGGTACCGTAAGGTTCCAGGCTAACCAGCTACATTCTATGGCTTGCATTCTGTGCACCAATGCAAGCCCCATGCTATAAGTTAGTATGCAGTTAGTAAGCCCCTCTCAAACTTGAGCCTGACCACCTGAAGTTCCAGGAAGCAGCTCAAGACCCTCCCTTTCTTCTCTGCCTTCTCTCTCTCGCTCCCTTGCTAATTTGCCTGTCTGCCTCGTCGACTGGTTGCCTTATAGTGTTACTGGGTTCCAAGCTACTCCACGACCAGTCTTCCTTTGCACTGCCTCCTGTCTACCTCGCTCTTAGGGGCTGTAAATGTAACCCCTATAGCCCGTGTCTCCTTGCACTTACCTGAAGCCGTGCTGACTTCTTGTCATGAACCATCGAACTCGCCCCTTCTGGGCTTCCTGGTCCCTGTCACGTCGGGCCTTACACTCCATAATACTATCAACATGGCGGCAAGCTCAGAACGCTGCTCACCAGTCTTCACGTTCTACGCAGCGTCCTCTATAAAGAAGCCACACCCCCGCGGCCCCGCGCGTCTCAACGCTGCTACTAGCTGTGATCGGACGTGTGTCCGGAACCTTCTCTAGTGCTACTTGCTATCCCCTGGCCCCTGGATTCCCTTCTCCCGAATTATTCCCTCTTTTCTACTTCCCGGAATCCCTGTGCCGCTTCCGCGCGCCCCCAACACCTTCTTGAATACTCCTGGAGTTTCCCGTGATCCTGGACATCGAAGCTGAACGTAATCTGGAAGTCGAGGGTGGCCGAGCGGGCTTATTTAAGTCCCGAACCATACGAAAGAAGACACCACCTAAGGAGGACATCAGGCAACATAGACAGGTGAGAAGGGGGGAAACCTGTGACAGATTGAGACGCCACCTGACCGAAGTCGATACAGACATGGAGGCGGCTATCCAGGATCTTATGCGTGGCATGCAAGAACTATCGACCGAAGTACAGAACTTGAAAGTGGAGAATGCCGCGCTGAAACAATTAGTACTCTCACACGACTCTGCCTCAAAGGACAGCGTGTTATTGGGTGGCATTGTTGACAAATAAGACGGCTGTGCAAAAACCCTCAGAGGATTCCTGGATTCTTGTTTGGTCCACTTTACCTTTAAACCTTATTATTTTTCCACCCCCAGGGCTAAAGTAGGCTTTATTATTTCTCACCTCTACGGGAATGCCTTAGCCTGGGCCACACCATTAGTTAACACCGGAGATTCTCTTTTGGATGATTATGATGGATTCATTCAAGCACTAAAGACTATGTTTGACCACCCAGAACAGGTCTTTAGTGCTCAAGAACGTTTACTCGATTTACAGAAAGGCTCTCAGGACATGCTCACCTACGTAACTCGATTCAAGCAATTGGCTAAAGAAGCGGGTTGGCCTTCTGAAGCTTGCTTCACCCTCTTTCGAAGAGGGCTAAATGAAGATATTAAGAATGAATTAGCCAGGGTAGCACGTCCTAGTTCTTACCAGGCACTTATGGATCTTGCTCTACAAATTGATTTCTGCATCCAGGAAAGAAAGGCAGAGAAAAGGAAGACGGAAGACCAAGTCATCCATCCAAAAAAATCCTCTTATGAGCCCTTCAAAATCCGAAGATTCTCCTGCCCCTACAAATGAACCCGAACCTATGCAGCTAGGGGCCTTCCGTGGACCCATATCCCCCCAAGAAAGACTGAGAAGGATCCATACTGGCTTATGCATGTACTGTGCCTCGGACAAGCATTTAGTCAGAGAATGTCCCTTAGCCCCTCCACGGCGTTCAGGAAACGCCAGCTCCCAATCCTAGATGGAGCTCAGTTTCGGGAGAGAGATGCAGGCTCCACATCTATACCATCCTTGAGCTCTCCTGGACAAAACTCCCTGGTAGTCTTACAGGCTTTTCTATCGTCATCTAAGAAGGAATCCTACCCCATTCTGGCACTAGTGGACTGTGGGGCCATGGGAATATTCATAGATCAGGAATGGGTCCTTAAACACCATATTCCTTACGAATCCCGGAACGTCCAGCAACCTGTAGAAGCAATTGATGGAAGACCTCTTTCTTCTAGACCCATAACCCTTCAGACTAAGGAAATTGAGCTTGCTATAAACCATCACCGAGAAAGGATAAAGTTTAACATCATAAAATCTGCCCATTACCCAATGGTTTTGGGAATGCCCTGTCTACAAAAACACAACCCATACATCAATTGGACAGCTGGTTCCCTGTTCCTAGGTTCCGAATTTTGCATGTCCCATTGTCTGCTCCAGGATCCTTCACCGACAACATCAGAAGAACATTCAACAACTCAGCAAGATCCTCTTATGGTCTCCAACATCATCCAGGTTCCTAAAATCTACCAGGAATACACTGATGTGTTCTCTTCTGCTATTGTCCAAGCCCTGCCACCCCGTAGGCCTGAGGACTGTGCTATTGAAACTGAACCCTTTGGAAGGATGTTCATCCTGTCTGAACCAGAGAAAAAGGCCCTTTGTGAATACCTAGATACTAACCTAAAAAATGGCACCATACGCCCATCCAAGTCTCCGGCTGGAGCTTCATTATTTCTTGTTCCTAAAAAAGACACCAAGGAACTCAGACCTTGTCTTGATTATCAAGGTCTTAATCAGTGCACCCTTAAGGATCGTTATCCATTACCCCTGTTCTCGGATATCCTGGAAGCTGTAAGAGGAGCCGTAATATTCACCAAATTGGATCTTAGGGGTGCTTATCACTTGATTCGTATTAGAGAAGGTGACGAATGGAAGACAGCCTTCAGAACACCCTTTGGTCATTACGAATACTTGGTCATGCCCTTTGGACTCTCTAATGCTCCTGCAATCTTCCAATGCTTCATGGACCGGGTGTTTTTGGATATGCTATTTCTTTTCGTCATCGTCTACTTGGACGATATTTTGATATTCTCTAAAGATCCTCTCAAGCATGAAGAACATGTTAAATCAGTGTTACAACGGTTACGTGAACACAAGCTTCTAGCAAAACCCGAGAAATGCCTTTTTCATGTTTCCACTGTTCACTATCTAGGATTTGTCCTTAGCCCAGATGGCATAGGCATGGATCAACCCAAGGTTAAAGCCATACTATCTTGGCCAACTCCGACCTTCGTAAAACAGATCCAATCTTTCCTGGGCTTGGCCAATTTCTATCGGAAGTTTATACCATCCTTCTCCGAGATTGTTCAACCGATCATCTCCTTGTTGAAGAAAGATACTCCCTATCATTGGACCCCAGCCCAGGAGAAGGCCTTCCAACGCCTAAAAACAGAATTTACACAAGCCCCCATCCTGGTTCAACCTGATATAAATCGACCATTCCTAGTGGAAACTGATGCCTCTAACTATGCCATCGGAGCAGTTCTGAAACAGGAACTAGATGACGGGCTCGAACATCCTATTGCCTATCTTTCACGGACATTGACCTCCAGTGAAACTCATCACTCAGTCTTAGAAAAGGAACTTCTAGCTATCTGTCAAGCCTTCACCGAGTGGCGCCATTTACTTCTAGGAGCTAAACATCCCATCCAGGTTCGGACGGACCATCGAAATCTTCAAGTGTTACAGGCCCTGGAATGCAGGAACAGCCGTCAGGCCCGTTGGGCATTCTTCTTTGCTCAATATCAGTTCCAAATTCACCATGTTCCGGGAACACAAAACGCAATTACTAACGCCTTATCTCGGCGCCCTGACTATGAACCTCCTGATGACCGAGCATTTTCCAAGATGTTGCCCCACACAGTAATTGTAGCCCAGGCGACCAGCCTCCTAGATGAAGTCTGCAGTCAGACTCAATCCTCGGAACTCTGGAAAGGTATCTCGGAAAAGAACCAGTGGAAACTGAAGACCAAAGATGGATACTTGTTAAAAGACAATGGGCCTCATTACGACCCTGGCGGAAATCGGAAAACGATGGCGGAAATGCAATACCGCCATCGAATAGCGCTCGGTGCGACTATGACCCTTCACCGCAAAGTACGAATCCATTAGCGACACCGTAGTGAACGCCAACGCTAACTGCACCAAGTACGCGCGCGCGCGCCATGCCAAACCGTAAATACCACCATGGCGCAAGGGTACGCGAATTCCGACCCTAGCGGACATGTACCTAACGCCATCAAGCATGGCGGAAAGTACCATTACGCCATGGTGAGAAGTACGGCATCGCGAATCAACCGTAAACGGCCCCACTGAGTGCCTGTACACCGCTCCCTGCCCACAAAGTACAACTCCCCGTAGGTGCAATGAAGTCACAATGCAACCAGTGAAATGTACAAGTCACCCATGCATGCCCACGAACAAAAGAATCACAAGAGGGGCCAATGGGAGCTGCAGGGCACAGATGGCACGAATACAGAAGCCATTCCAATGGACATGACCACAGTCCCCCCCCCCCGAAACGCACGCAAACACAGGCACCTGTGACCAGCAATATTCCGAAAAGCACAACATTCCACCAGTCCACCTGGCTGACCGGCATCTGTTACACAAAACCCAATCCCCCGCCCCTGAGCATGACAACATTCAAACAGTCATATTGGCAGCCCCCATCCCTGACCTCACTGGGCTCCGTAGGCAAACGCGCCCAGCACAGTACCACGCAACTAAACTCCAAAGCTGGAACCCAATGCAGATCTCCTCACAATACATCGCTCCCCAAATAGGAATATGCCACATCACTCGCAAAGAAGAACGCTACACGGCCCATATCAGAATAGAAATTTAATGCACAACAAAATCACCAAGCCCATACAGCCATTAGTCCATGAACTCCAAAACACATATCACCATTGTGGGCTGCATCCGCAAGGAATGACCAGCTACTACTTGTGAGACGCCCTGTTCCATCATGGTACACAGAGCCACATTCACGTACAAAAAGGCAACATGGAAGCGCACAGAACCGCAGGGCCGTCCCAATGGGGAGGCACTAGTCCAGCTGAAAGGCCGAAATGTTGCTCCGAGCCACTAGTACTGCGTAAGGGCATGTGGCCCATTGGCGATCGTCCCATAAGATCGTAATGCTGCTCCACTGATTAACACGAAGCAGCAGGTGTCGGGAGTAAAAGCCATCTGCAGGAGTGGCATACAGATGGCAGTGGCAAAAGGGGAGGAGATACCTGTCAACCAAAAGAAAAGAAAAAGAACAGAATGGCCATCAGAACTACATTCGAACAACTCACTTCAATGATCACACTAAATCCACAGCCATATGCATGCTAGCCCACTCCAAAGGATCATCACCACCCCAAAACCACTTGCGACTCATAACCATCTATATCGAGGTGTAAACACCATCACAAACGAGTGTACCTGTGCATGCGTCAGTCAAAACAGATTCCATCAGATGGGAATGTTAACGTGCATGGACACAAGTGTCTGAAGGCGCGTCGAGACAGGGAGGGCTCAACAAGGCCAGATAGACGATGGTCCCACTATAGCAGCCCTGCATCACATAGCGCAGGGGAGGCGGATAGATTCCAACAAGCCCTGTACATGGCAAACCCTGTATCAAATCACCTGCCCATGCATCCATTCATCATTCCCTCATCCCGGTATAAAAACGCCTGAATATTTACTCACATAACATTAGAAATTTCCATTGAGTCTGTGCGTCGTGCAGCCTGCAAAATCCACAGTGCCCCAGCCCGTAATTCAAGTGTTGTGAAGTAACATGTATTTGGGAACGTCCGGCCTCATCGCCCACGTCGCTATTGCGCATCCCAAACTATTCATATCAATCATTGCTTCCTCGCCATGGCCCCTGTCTCAAGGACATTGAACAATAGAACGTTATATTTGCAGTCAGACCTGTGGGCATCTCCTCGCCGCTAGCTGAAAACCGAAAGCGCCGCCCTTCGAATTCCTCATTTGCAACATCACGTCGTAAAGGCATCTGTGGCCGTTTGAAATCACAAATTAATCCATCTAGTGCGGCTGTGTGTGAAAATGGCAACTGCCTTCACCCACTAATGGGACGCCCCGCCCGTCGTTGCAACTCGGTACAGTGATGCATGAGGGCCCACCGTTACTCGAGTACTACGTTCCACTGACCCATCACAAGTCTGTTCACGACTGCAAAGATTGTATGTGAAACAATGGGACCATAGCCGATTGTACATATCAACAAATGTTACACGGCCATCGGGTACAAATACATGATTGCATTTGCAAGATGCCATTCCTCGATTAGCAGCGTTGTGTGCGGGACGTGCTCGCCCAAAGGGGAGAGCTGCTTGCACAGGTGGAATGAATCACCACAGGTGGAGGCCATACAGCCTGAAAACACATGAATTGCACACCCGGTCTCCTCCCACAACCACACCGAAATGCTACCGGTAGGACTCGCGATGTTGGCCCTGGGGGACCTGATAGCACTGCAAGTACTCCAACTCCAAGAAGAAGACGAACACCAACTACAACCGGCCGCACGGAGGAGACGCAGGAGGAGGAGGAGGCCAAGGCAGGGCCAGCAAGGGCCGCCAGCACAGCCACTACCACCACGCAGGCAGCCCGCAATCCCACGCCTCCGAGCACATCCGTTCAACCTCACTGATGAGCAGATCCACACCCTCTACCGTTTGGACCGGGACACCATAGCCGCCATTGTGGACATGACACAGGCTGACCTTGTCAGCATGATAGATAGCCCAACCGCCATCCCACCCCTACTGAAGGTGGTGTCTGTACTACACTTCCTGGCCACAGGCACCTACCAGCACACAGTCGGACAGTTGCATGGCATTTCTCAGCCACTGTTCTCACGGACACTATTGCAAGTGCTCGATGCCCTCCTGCAGCACGCAGACGACTACATCTCTCTACCACGCTCGGAGCAGGAAATTACCAACACAAAAGTGGGATTCCATGCACTTGCCGGCATACCAGGTTGCTTTGGTGCCATCGACTGCACCCATGTGGAATTGGTCGTCCCACATGCCATGGAGGCCCAGTACCGCAACCGAAAACAATTCCATTCCCTGAATGTACAAATGGTGTGTGACTCCAACAGGATCATTACACATTGTTGTGCCAGATTCCCTGGATCAACCCATGATTCTATGGTCTTGAGGAACTCCACTATACCACGCTACATGGAGCGACACGCAGGGAACAGATCCTGGCTACTCGGTGAGTCTCATTTCATGCATGATGATGTGGGGTATGTGATGCGGCAATGACCTGGCAGGAAGGGGGGGGGTGTGCGTACGTAGCAATGGCATTCCACATCATACGTTTATCGTCCACATACAGGTGATGCTGGGTATCCACTGAAGAGATGGCTCCTCACACCAGTCCGGAACCCACGGGACCAGCATGAGGAGGACTACAACCATGCCCACTCGCGTACCCGTGTAGTCATTGAACAGGCATTCGGCCTACTGAAGACTCATTTCCGCTGCCTCAGCAGGTCTGGCGGGGCACTCCTGTACCGCCATGAGAAGGTTGCAAAGATGGTCATGGCATGTGTCATGCTCCACAACATGTGTGTACGCAGAAATGTGCCCATGCCCCCTGACGCAGAACTGCTAGCACCTGATGATGGTCATGATGAGGGTGGGGATGTGGCAGCACCTCATGGAGTCTGCGAGGCACCGGAGGGCCGTGACATTCGTCAGCATCTCATTGATGCATGCTTCTAGCACTCACGCCTGGTGGCTGATACATGGACACGGGACTCGTGGCACTGTGTGTGTCTGGTACATGCACAATATGGACTGTACGCCTATGATGGCCTAGTACACAAAGATCATTGTCCACACATCTCATTGGTTGATCGTGCACTGTTTATGGCATATGTGATATCATGTTGAACACCCTATCGACCCGCCACCCAAGTGAGCCCAACACACCCCCTCCACCCTCCTACCTCCCCCCCGAACACCAGTGTCCAAAGATGCTCATTGTCAGTGGGCTGTCGCTATTGCAAGCCCCCTCTGCGGGTATCAGGGGCACCCCTGCCTGTGGAGCGCAGGTTCCTCCCAGATCTACGTTGGGGGCTGCCCTGGACGGAACTTGCAACGGATGATGTCTCTGCCTGCTCACGTCCATGCATGTCCCTAAGGGTTTGTGAGAGCTCAGTGAGCACACGGCGCACTGCGGAAAGTTCGGCACATACGTCTTTGGACGTCGCATGCAGTTCCCCCCTCAGGCTCTCGGTGCTTCTCTCCATTTGGACTCTCAGGCTCTCGGTGCTACTCTCCATTTGGACTCTCAGGCTCTCGGTGCTACTCTCCATTTGTGCCCTTAGTGTCTCTGTACTTCTCTCCATTTCTGCCCTAAGTGTCTCAGTTGATGTTTCTATGTCTGCCTTAGTGCCCCCACATTCATCGGCATGGTCCTTGAGGAGCGTGGCCAGTTGCTGCTGTTGCACGATTAACTGGTCGAGGGACTGTTGCCTCTGCTGGGCCATGGCGATTTGCGGGGGTGTCACAGAGGGGCTGTTGTCCTCATGTTGCCTTGCCACAGGGCTTGTGGGGGATGGCCAGTCGTCGTCTTGTGGGTGCCCCTGCGTGGTATCCTCATGTTGTACGGGATGGGACAGACAGGGGGATTGGGACAGGTCATGGATGGATCTCACTTCGACATCCCCGTCTTCTGTGTCGGAGCATGCTGCCATCAATGGGGTGTCACCTATGGTGCTGCTGCCACCAGAGGCAGTGCGTTCTGTGGCATCCGTTGGGGGGACCTGTGGTGGTGGTGTTGTGGGCATGCTGGCTGCTGGGGTGCCTGTTGATGTACCCTCCTCTGTGCTGCCACCTGATTTGTGCTGCTGCCGTGTCTTGATGCGTGCAGCTGAGGTGGAGGGTCTTTGGCCGTTGGTCTTGGCCCTCTTTGCAGGTGTGCTGGTAGGGGTGTCCTGATGCTCGTCGTTTGGATCGGACCCTGTGGTGGAGTAAAGGAGGGCGAGGGTTATTAATGGGTCTGAGGGTATTGGAATGGCATTGTATCACATGCATTGGGGTGGTACCTGAGTGTGATTTGGGTCGGGGCCTTGGAGGTGCTTTCATTTGTGTGTGGAGTGAGGGTGCAGTTGTTTGGCAGCCTGCAGTTAGGGTGTGCCTGCTGCACGTGTAGTGGTTGTTTTAGGTGTTTTTAATTATTTATGTATTTATTGTGAGTTTTAAAGTGTGCTATCAGGGCGATGTGTGTGGACGTTCTCCTGGACATGTGTTTCTGTTGCACTATGTGGACACATGGTACTTCACATGATTGGACATTGTGGTTTTAGCATTGTTTTATCTGGCCCACCTACCTGAATCTTCGGATGTCTGCACTCCTTTCTCCATCCCTCTGACTCCCTCTATGCTCTCCATTCCGATGGTGGAGGCACAGATTTCTTCCCAGGGGGTCAACTTGATGAGTGATTCAGGACCTCCCCCGGTGGCTGTGGCAATGTTGCGGTTGGCAGAGAGTATGCTGCGGACGCGTATCCGCAGGTCGTCCCATCGCTTTCTGCATTGCTGTGGGTTGCGGGGTGCGGTCCCCACCGCACTTACCCGCTGTGCCACCAGAGCCCATATGGCCTTCTTGTTCGCAAGTGCCGTCCTGGTCATTTGCGTGGAGAAGACGACGGCAGCATTCTCCTGGAGGGTCTCTGTTAGCACGGTGAGTTCCTCACGGGAGAAGTGGACCTGCCGCTTGCGGTCGCACGCTTTCTTCGCTACTTTTCCCATTTTTCTTGGTTTCGCTAGGGTGGATGACGGGTTGGGGTGTGTCTCGGGGTAGTGTTTTTAGTGCTTGTGTGGTTTTTGTGGTTTTATAGGTGTACGGCGGGATGTTTCCCGTTCCGGGTCCATGTTTTTGCTTCCGTTTCCGTATATTTACGGTCACCGTACTTTCCGGTAGGCGCACACTGCGGTGTCCGCTGTGATGGGTGGCGGTATTGCACCTAGGGCGCCGTACGGCGGCGGTGTGGGCCGTTTTGGGGTCATTTCCGCCATCGCGGACTTTGCACTTCCGCCATGCCGTGGTGCTCGTGCCCGATGGGTCGGAATGGGCCGCACTTTGCTCCTTCGTGCAATGGCGGAAACGCTATTTACGCTGTGGCGGTCCGGTCAGTCACTTTCCGCCAGGGTCGTAATGAGGCCCAATGCCTTGGTCATCCCAACACAAAAACTTCAGCAAAGGATAATAAATCTCTGTCACGATACTCTTTACTCCGGGCATCGTGGTATTACCAATACCCTCCGATTAATACAAAGGCAATTTTGGTGGCCTGGAGTGAAAGCTGATGTACAAAGGTATATCCAGGCATGCTCTGTATGTAATCAAAACAAACATGACAACAAGAGACCAGCGGGTCTATTTCAGCAACCTCCACTTCCAACAAGGCCGTGGGAATTCATAGCAACAGACTTCATTGTGGAATTACCACCTTCCAGGGGATACACAACCATCATGGTCACCAAGAGTTGTTCACCCATGTGGCCCATTTTACACCTCTGTTTAAACTGCCCTCCTCGTCAGAACTTGCTGGAATTTTCCTGGAACACATATTCCGACTGCATGGACTTCCTTCCAAGATCATATCAGACAGAGGGCCGCAATACATTTCTCAGTTCTGGAAACATCTTTGCCAAATACTAGGAATACAACACGCTCTTTCCTCAGGATATCATCCCCAAACCAACGGAGCCCCAGAGCGAGTAAACCAAACCTTGGAACAATACCTCCGTTGCTTCGCTACCAAGGTCCAGGACGATTGGTCCCTCTTAATACCAGTGGCAGAATTTGCCTATAATAATTCGGACCACTCTGCTATTAAGGCCAGTCCTTTTATGTGTAGCCAAGGATTCCACCCTTCAGTTCTACCCTCCATCCTTCCTCATCCTACACCAGTTCCAACAGTCGATTGTTGGATTGAAATGCTCATTAATGTTGAAAGCGAAGCCAACGAACAATTAGAAAAGGCCAGGACCCAGACCAAACTGTATGCAGATTCCAAACGAAGACCAAGCCCCTCCTACACAATAGGGGATAAGGTTTGGCTGTCCTCGAAACTGCTACCACGGCATTTGCGACCAAATAAATTGGCTCCGACTCAAGCTTCCAGACTCCTGGAAGAAAATCCACCCAGTCTTTCACACGTCCTTAATAAAGTCATATGTTCAGACCTCTCGAACTAACCTTCGGCCCAAACCAGTACTCATCAATGACCAACTGGAGTATGAGGTCTCCAGGATTTGCGATTCTAGATATAGACGTGGCAAACTCCAGTACCTGGTGGAGTGGAAAGGATATCCCCCCAGTGAACGCACTTAGGAACCTATCTCAAATCTAAATACCCCCAGGCTACTCAGGCTACTCAGAAGGCTCCATCTCATACACCCGGGCAAACCCGGTGGAACGGGTTTCCGGAGGAGGCATGCTGTCATGAACCATCAAACTCGCCCCTTCTGGGCTTCCTGGTCCCTGTCACGTCGGGCCTTACACTCCATAATACTACCAACACGGCGGCAAGCTCAGAACGCTGCTCGCCAGTCTTTATGTTCTACGCAGCGTCCTCTATAAAGAAGCCACACCCCTGCGGCCCCGCGCATCTCAACGCTGCTACTAGCTGTGATCGGACGTGTGTTCCGAACCTTCTCTAGTGCTACTTGCTATCCCCTGGCCCCTGGATTCCCTTCTCCCGACTTATTCCCTCTTTTCTACTTTCTGGAATCCCTGTACCGCTTCCGCGCACCCCCAACACCTTCTTGAATACTCCTGGAGTTTCCCGTGATCCTGGACATCGAAGCTGAATGTAATCTGGAAGCCGAGGGCGGCCGAGCGGGCTTATTTAAGTCCCGAACCATACGAAAGAAGACTCCACCTAAGGAGGACACCAGGCAACATAGACAGATGAGAAGGGGGGAAACCTGTGACACTTCTGCACTTCTATGGGCCATGCCGCCCTGACTTCACTTCTCCCTCCCCCTCCCCTTGCACTTCATTGTAGCACTTGCACAACCCGAATGACACAAGGCCTAGTAGGATCGTTTGTCTTGTCCTCCCTGTGTCTTCCCTCCCTTGCGCCACCTAGAAACACCTAGATGCTTTATAAATGCCATATCATAAATAACAGTTGGAGGAATAAAGAGGTGTAACTGTTTCCACGGCTGTCTGTGCCTTATTTGATTATACTGTAAGGTTGCAATGAGGGATCCGAATACCAGCTGGGTAGCCCCAGCCTGGAACAGAACACTAGCAACGAAGGTGATCGACCAGCTCATGTCGTCGTTTGGCCAAGGGGTGGCTGCAGGAACAACTGCACGCGCGGTGCGCAGTAGTCGTTAACAGTGCAAGCAGACAGGCACTGAGGTTTTAGCCATGCAGCTTATGGCCGTCCAGGATGCCGTTTCCAAGCGTGCAAGGCTCACAGGTGGAATCAAAGCTTTGGGTGGAAGGACAGTGTGACACGCCCTGGAGCATGTCAAGGCCGCACTCTCAACAAAAGCAACATTGCAGGTGAGCGGACCAGCTGGGAAGCTCCCGGCTGCATTGCGCATATAGGCAGGCCGCCAGACACGCTCCGGTCCCACTGAAAAGGACACATCTGCAAAAACAAGTCACTTTCAATAGTGAGGCCCGCAGGAGCTCACACAGGCATTTCCAAGAGTAACATTGGGCTGCATCTTCCTTACAAGAACAAACACATAATAATAAAAGGGGACAGGAGAGCCAGTGAAGAGGCCTGTGCACACGGGCAGGCAAGGGCACTTGGCCATACTGGCCTCACCCCTGCCATCACTCGCCACGTGAACAGAAGGCAGCACAGCCTCAGAGCCGTTTGTGCAGCATCAGAAGAGGGCCACAGCAGGCACAAAAACCAAAGCACGTAAGTCACCCTTAAGTCATGTCTGACGGTGGAAACCGCACTGTACCTGTCACGCCACAAGGGGTTCTGCCCTCGAGACTGCAGGACTCTCTGACTATGCAACTACCCACTCATTTTGACCTTTTGGAGACCAGCAACATGGGTCCAGATGGACCCGGAAGGCAAGAAACTTCGATGTGTGCATCAGGGCCATAGGGGCTTTGGATGACAAAAAGAAACACAACCTACTGGTGCTGGCCGTAGGCCCTAATATTAGAGATATTGTAGATGCATTCCCGACAAGCTCCACAGACTCCTATGCTGATTTAGGAGCTGCCCTCATCAAGTACTTCACACCTCACACCAACGTGGACTATGACCGCAGCGTGTTCCACACGACTAAACAACAAAAGGATGACTGGATGGATGCCTTTGTGATGCGACTCTGTATACACATGAAACACTGTGATGTTAACAACTACTCCAGTGAGGAGGCCATAAGGTACCAAATTATCGCAGGATGTGAGTGTACTGACTTTAGAAAGAGACTTCTCCAGAAGCCTCGCACAGTAGAGGAGATATCGCGATTGGCAAGGTCGGAAGTGGCATTGGCATGCAGGTCAAAGCCATGAACAATGTCAAAGTAAGTGGGGGGCAGTCAGAGGAGGTCAACAAGATGGAATTGATCCTCACACATAAGGGCAATGGAGAGCCCTTTTGCTATCGCTGTGGATATGAATTCCCACACAAGGGCACAGGCCCTGCCCTAGGACAACAGTGCTTGGTGTGTGAGGAGAAAACCACTTCAAAGCTGTCTGCCGAATTGCTCACAGCCAGGCACGAGGGGAAGGAAGTGGCGCAATGGCAGTGCACACCAGAGAGAAGGCCATGGAGTCCCAACAAGGGACTATCCAATTCTACGAGCCACCTCCAAAGAGACATAAGGAGAGGAAGGAAGAAAAGGGAGAACACATGAAAAGAAAATCACTGGAATGGCGGTCACACCGTTCGTCAATGTCGCAAGTCAAGAGAAGACACAAGAGATACGTCCGCTACCTGGTCGAGCAGTCCTAGTCAGACAGTGGATTCAGCCAGTCGGCGGTGGAAGAACCTAATAAGAAAGGGTTTCTCTATGCTTTAGGGAATTCCACTGTGAAAGAACAGAGTCCGATGCTACTGGTACAGGTCAACAGTCTATCGACTGAATTCCTAGTTCATATGAGAGCAACTGTCAATGTCATCAGTGAGGAGGTGCGATTCTACAGGTCCCAAAACTCAAACTAGCAGAGGTGAACATTTACCCCTACGGATCAAATACTCTGCTACCGTGTAAAGCAGAGGTCTTCAAACTGTGGGGCATGCAGCCGCATTCCTGGGTGGTCGGGTGGGGTGTGAGCTTCCAGCCTGAAATAAAAAAAATCTCTATATCTTTTTTTTTTAAATGGAGGAAATGGACAGGAGCGGCTCACAGGGTCAGACTGGAGCATAAAACTGTCTCGGTCACCAATGAAAAAGTGGCCCACAGTTGCAAATAAATTCATTGCTTTAGTGATTGACTGTCTGAATAGTACCCAAAGTCGGTGTTGTCTGTTAAAATGTAAGCACATTGTGATATTTAAAGAATATTTAATCAGCAATAATGGCCACAACTACTAGCTGCATAGTGAAGTAACTCATCAAACTGGCCCACATTGGCCAAAAAAGTGGCTAATTTTGACCCAAAAAAATGGCCCACACTAGCATTTTGGATTTTAGTTTCGGGCATTGCCCTATTGCCCCATAAGTCAATCCGAGCCTGGCGCCTCATCCATAATGGGCGAGTGGGCGTCGCCCCAGCTGCACATGCTCACTGAGCCATGCAAGGCTTGGGGAATTTGCTTCACCAGCCTTGCATAGCTCATTGGAAATGCTGGCTGGGGAACTGCCTGTCTTTATGTGGAAGGGGGAGTCAGTTTCAGAGCAAACCCAATTTTACCTTGGCCAAACCCTGCAAATCCATGCACCCCACTCCCCTAAAACATCCCCCCACCTCCCTATTGGGCATCCGCTGCCTCCCCTGACACTGCAGCGTCACTTCCGTCCCTCTAAAGTGGGTCCGATTCAACGCTGCATGGTCCCCAACCTCAGGAAGTGGGGGACACTCCTGCTGACACCAAGACCATCAATACTGAACATGGGGGGCGTTACACACCCCCGCTCCCCATGTTCGGTATTGACTACCCAATTTGATCGAATTTAATCGATTGAATGGTACTGGCCGAATTCGGCCAGATTTACCATTTGAGCAATTAAATTCAAGCAAATTGGGTAATACCCCTCCACGCATGTGTAGAAACCAGGAAGCTTTTGCCTCCCGATTCCTGTTCATGATGCAGGAGCTGGAGCTCTGGGGAGGAAACTTCAGAACCGGGGCAGAAGGTATGTTTATTTTCATTTATTTTTTAAATAAATATGTGTATGAATGCGAGTATGCTTGTGTTATGAGGGAGTGTCTGGTGATGGGTGCTCGTGTAAATGATAGAGTGATTGCTGTGTGGATGTGTGTGTGTGTTTGTTTTGTCCGTTGAGCTGATTTTGGCGAGTCGGGGGTAAGGGGTGTGGGAAGGAGGGTTGTACAACAAAGGCATTTTGAAAATGCCTGTCGCACAATCCCGCTACCCACTGGCCAAAATCAGCTCTCCTTCTGAGGCGCTGTGGAGCCCAGGCGATAGGGATGGTATTTTATTTACTGGACATCTATCATAGAATATCATGCCTGCCCCTTGTCTCCCCAGCGCCAACTGCAAACTGTTTGGCTTTTTACCCAATTTTTTTTTTACGTATGCAACATTTTAACCCATTATTTTAAAGAAGTTCCCAGGGGGAAAACCCCCTGAAACGACCTTGATTGGCTCGGGCTCCCTTGCTACTCTCAGTCACCATGACATATCTGGGGGTAATAATTATGTACCTCCACTTAAAAAATTCACCAGCCGGCACTGGCCCTAGGTCTGTGCTGGGACCAGGGTGGGAGAGCCCAAGAACTGTGGTGGGAGCAGGATGGACGGGAGACATGGGATAGTGGTGGGAGCAGGGTGGGGAGAGCCCAGGGTCTGTGTTGGGTTGGGGAGAGTCCACAGACTGGGTACGAATGGGATGAAGGGGCCCAGAGGCTGCAATGGGAGCAGGTGAGGGAGCCCAGGGAATATACTTGGAGTAGGGTGTGGTGATGGCACGCAGTAGTTCATAGCCATTTGGACTTACTGTCCTTTTGGCATTTTTGGGGTGGCCCGGCTTCCCTGCAGTTTACGCGGGGGGCCAGGCCTAAAAAGTTTGAAGACCACTGGTGTAAAGGGTATTTCATGGCAGACTACAAATACAAAAACCAGTCAGAGACGATACCCATTAACGTATTAGAAGCTGCCACAGACAGTGGATGCATCCTGAGTTTTAGAGCAGCACTGGACATGGGGCTCATACATGTACTATACCGACTCATGGCTCACATGTGAGGAATTTGACCATCCTCACAGGGAGAGTACGTCACCTGGGCTTTTTGATTTTTGATTTATTCAAAAGAATGAATGATGGGAGATCAAGCTCCGGAAAATATGTAGGGCCATTCCCACACATATTTTCCACACTCACCGCACAACAGAAACATAGTCATGTACTCTGGGTGGGCAAAACTTACCAGCGCCACCCTCTCCTGTCGTGTGTACCTGACACCTGACAGCTGTGGGTACATCAGGATTGGTTCATTAAGGTGGGCTTAGCCTGCACCAATCACTGGGCCCAGAAGGACTCATTCAGACCCGAGCTGAAGGTATAGTCTATCTTACATCTTCCGCCAGTGAAGGAAGGCCAGGGGTGCCAAGAGGGTAGCAAGATCTCTCCCCACACATCTCCCAGGGAACAAAGGGAGATACCGGACTCAGAGGACCCATTCAGCAGCTCCAGAATGGTACCCAGCCAGCACACAGAGTGCCCTGCTAGGTTCTAACAGAAAGCTTCCTAGGTGGGAAGTGCCGGAGAGTCCCTGGACAAAGGACAAGGCTGTTGCCTGCTAGCACACTCCTGAGCTTTGGGACGTCCACATTGAAAGGACACGATCCCTGCGAAGAAGCTAAGAGGAGTGTTAACCAAGCATCATCAAGCGTCCATCTTTTTAAGGACAATTTTGAGACAGTCGAGTCCTCGAGTCGCATCCGGTTGCACCGCTGACTAATTTCAGCATTCCAAATCCGCCAACCAGCACAGTCATGCAGACGTTTGTCCAGCCTCGCTTGCCGAACTGCCTGCTGCCTGGTACCCGCAGCTGTCTTCTGCCACTAACTCTGTCTCACGGGCTGCGAAGCGCCCTGGAACTGCCTTGACTCTGTCGAGCACGAAAAACGTCTTCAGCACCATGTACATTGTTGTTCAGCCCCCCTGGTCCTTCTCTGAAGGCCCCTAGAGACAGTTTCGACCCATTGCCCCTTTTGGTGTTGAAACCAAATAACCTTGAACAGTAAGACTGATTGCTTTACCAAGTACCCTCCTGTCAGTATCCAAAGTGCATCCCTTTTGTTAGTGAAACTGTCTGTCCTCTGTGTTCCTTTACAGTGGGGGTTGTAATTGTAGTGTGCTAGAACTGTCTATGGTAGTGATAATACAGTAGATATTGTTATACAACCTTGACGGGACAGTCCCTTTTTTCAATGGGTAATAATTGCATTTTCGCTGAGTTGCAAGTAACCAACAATCCACAATCTTGCGGACATAAGCCTGCCGTTCCATCCACGTTACCAAAATTGGACTAGGAGGTTTATAATTCACTTGTGTTCCAATCTGTTCGGATCCCTTCTGGTGTACTAGAGGTGTGGGGTTGATTGATGGTTTAGAAACCGATATTCATCCCTGGACCACTGGTGCCCCAGAAGTTGATTCATCACAGAAGTACATTGACTTGTCAGCGAAAATTGAACAGCTATTCAACACAATGTTCAAAGGCCTAAAGGACAGACAGATCAACCCAGAGGTGCAGCCCGTGGTGCAACACTATCAGGGAATCCCTGTGAACATTCAGAGGCAGTAGTAAGATGAGCTGCACAAACTGCTGAAGCAGGATATCATCGAGCCTGCGTCAGGGCACACCCGTGGGTCTTGCCGATAGTCCCGGTCCCTAAGAAAGGCTAAGCGCAAACATGCACCGCCACAACAAAACCATAATGAGAGAGCGACACCAAGCCCCGAGGATAACCGACATGATTAATCTCCTTAATGGAGCCACTGTGCTTTCCAAGCTGGACTTGAACAAAGGGTTCCACCAGCTGGAACTCAGTGAAGAGTCCAGGTACATAACCTTCGTCACGCACCTGGGCCTGTATGTATACAAGCGCCTCAGCTTTGTGGTGTCCTCAGTGGCTGACATTTTTCACGCTGAAATACACAATGTCATTAAGCATATTCCCCACTGTCTCAATTACCGTGATCGCATCCTGGTGTTTGGGAAGGGCAAGGATCAGCATGACAACAGGATGACGAGAGTCTGCATGGCATTAGAAGCGGCCCCACTCACATTCAACAGGGAAAAAAGCGAATTCAGAAAAGGCAATCTCGGTTTCTTTGGACACGTTCTCGATCCAGGCCATGACACCAAACCCTGAAAATGCATAAGCGCTCCAGAGTACAACACTTCCATCCAATCTGTCAGATCCGCACTCCTTTGTAGGGCTTGCCAGCTACTGCATGCGGTACATTCAAGACTTTGCATTAGTGAGCGAGCCACTGAGGGCCCTCACGAATAAACAAGTTCTGTTTGTGTGGGCGGGGGCCTGCCAGCAAGCATTTGAGACCATCCGCCAGTGCATCTCTTCCTCAGAGAACATGGCATACTTCAACACTGCGAGGGGGACAGAGCTCATTGTGGACGCCAGTCCCGTAGGTCTAGGTGCAATTCTGACACAAGTGGACCAGGATGATGCAGTAAAATGGCACATTGCAGAGAAAGAGGGGCTAGCCGTAGTATGGGCTTGCACACATTTTCATTTGTTTTTGTATGGCAAGCCTTTCACAGTGGTCGCCAACCACCAAGCAGGGAATATGTAGGCGAAAATGCCTCCCCAGATCTCAAGATGGGGCCTGCAGCTAGAAGACTACAGTTTCCTGATTATTCATTGGCCGGGGAAGGAGGAAAACCTGGAAGACTTCCTATCTGCCATCCGATGGCCTCAGCTGAGTCAAGCCCTCTGATCGCTGACCAGTACATACATTACAAAGTGCAAGCAGCGACACCGATGGTGGTTGATATGCCGAACATTGCACAGGAAACGGAAAATGACAAGGTGATTCAGGCCATCCCTTAGGTGACTGGAAACAGGTTAAACAGAGGGGAGAGGGTGCCATTCCAGAAGTACAAAGCGATACGCATGACCCTAGTTAAATAGGAATGAACCCAGTCAGAGGAAGGCCTGTTGCTAAAAGGAAACTGGATCGTCATTCCACGAATGCTGCAAGGAAGAATACTAGCCGTAGCCCACAAAGGTCACAGGGAGATAACATCCACCAAGAGACTACTGAGATGCACAGATAGAAGCCCTTCCCAAGAACTGCCCCACCTGCGCTGTAATCAACCCTCACACTAGGCCGGAACCCTTGTGCATGACTGAATTGACAGAAAAAGGATGGGATGAGATTGCCATTGACTTCTTCGGGCCCATCAGTGGGGGGTGGGGGAGTGGAATACATATTAGTAGCAATGGATGAATATTCCAGCTTTACGGAAGTCCAGTTGGTGAGCTCGACAGCCGCCTACCACACCATCCCAGTGCTTGATAGAATGTTCACCACCTACGGGGCACCAAGGGTGGTCAAATCGGACAACGGGCCCCCGTTCACGGACAAGACTTCAAAACATTTGTAGAATACATGGGGTTCAAACACCGGAGGGTCACAAATGGAACGGTGGAACACTTCTTGAGCAACATAAAGCAAAATGTCCAGATTGCCCATCTAGCCGGGGAACCATTTGAAAAGATGTTATACCAACTACTTTGTAACTACAGGCACACCGCCCACAGCACCACAGGGAAGACTCCGTCGGAGGTCATGTTCGCCGCAACATCAGGACACAGCTACCCCACATCACCCTCAAGGAGGACACCTATGTGGGTGATAGGGCCATGTGGGAGCACAATGCTCTGTCCAAGGAGAACATTAAGCATTGGGCCGATACAGCCAGGCAAGCCTGTGAGAGCAACCTACAGCCAGGGAATACAGTGATAGTCCAGCAACCCCAGGCTCGCAAGCACATGTCAGCGTTTAGCAGCACTCCGCTGACAGTCATCAAGGTTAAGGGATCCATTATCACTGCAGAGAGTCAAACAAGGAAGGTGACCCGACACTCATTTTTAAATTAATTAATTAATTAATTTTAACTCATCACATTTCAAGGAAAAGCCAGGGGTCGTCGTCGAGGATGACGAGGAAACGATCCTGATCCTTGAGATACCCTGTACGAAGGATATGGTGCAGAGTCGGGTGATGAGCCAGCCGACCCCCTGAGCCGGTCTCAGACAGCCCGCAACAGACCACCTAGACTAATTGAGTAGATGGACTAAATGTTAAGGTTTTATTGAAAAAAAGAGGGAGGTTATGACGTTGAAGCTGGGGAGCAGTCACATGTTCAGGGAGGGAGCCGGAGGGCAGGGGAGTGGGGTGGGTGGAAGAGGTGGAGTTAGAGTTGGAGGAATAAAGAGGTGTAACTGTTTCCCCGGCTGTCCGTGCCTTATTTGATTATACGGTAAGGTTGCGGCGAGGGATCTGAATTCCAGGCCGGGTAGCCCCCGCCTGTACAGAACAGCCTCATATCACAGGCAGCTTAGGTAAGGGCCGGTACAGCACACACGCACAGGCAAATGGCAAATAAGGGCAGCTTCATGAGTAAAGAGATTCAGATAGTTTCGAAGTACAAAAACAGTTCCTATTTATTTTATTTTTTTTATTTATTTAAATATGTAAAGCGCACAAACGGCCCTTGGGCATCGTAGTGCTGTCACAGTAGGCTTACTTAGTTGCAAGATGGGTACAGAGTAATGACAATGCAGACAATAATGACAACAGGCAAAATTACAGGTTCCTTGGTTACAGTGGAACAAGATCACATGATGGGTCTGTGGTTACAGTTGAGCCGAGTCAGCGGCAGAGGCAGTTATTAG
Organism: Ambystoma mexicanum; assembly: GCF_040938575.1. Taxonomy (NCBI): domain Eukaryota; kingdom Metazoa; phylum Chordata; class Amphibia; order Caudata; family Ambystomatidae; genus Ambystoma; species Ambystoma mexicanum. Next base: position 445,535,037 of record NC_090929.1, read on the forward strand.
AGATGAGCGGTTTAACATTACAGAGGTGTGCGGGAGGTCTACCGAGCATAAATAGTTGAAGAGTTAATTTTAAGCGGTTTACGGAAGACTGTGTATGATGCTTCATTTCTGAGTGCTGTAGGGCAGGGCATTCCAATTTTTGAGTGCTAGATGTTGGATGCTGGAGCCTCCAGGCTTTAGCTCTTTTGAAGGAGGGGACGTAGATCTGGTTAGAATGGTGCGTTCTAATGGGTCTGGCCGATGTGATAGGGGTAATCTTTTCAGATAGATAGGGGGGGGGGCAGTGCGGGAGAGGCACTTGTGTGTGATGGGCATGGTTTTGAATAGAATGCGCTCTTTAACTGACAACCAGTGCCTAGAAGCCCCAAGGCCACACTGCTAACAAGGTTACCCCCCCCACGCCCGGCATTTCGATTTCTGAAACTGTTGTACACGCGGGCTTGTTTTCAAAGGGATATCTTCATTTGTTTGACAATTTCTTGGTCACCCAGTGAAATCTTAACTTTAAAACACAGTTTTCGTTTTTCATCTGCTTCTTCCGGCTCCAGGCAGACCACCACGGCAGACACATCAGGCATGCTCACTTACAATGAAGCACACCTGCCTGCAGTGTTCAGCAACACTGGCTTACCGCTTCTGAAACTCATCGGCGACCTGCACATCCTTAGTTGCAGCCATGATTCCACAAGCTTTGCTGGCCATAAAAGACTCAAAGCAGAACATTTTGTTTTTATTTGTTGTACAGCGGGATCCTCCTACGTGCCCTACAGGGATCCACATCCTGGGGCTGCCCCAGGCATGCCCGAGTAGCTCATTCAGTCCTGGCTTTAACCTTTGCATTCTGGTTCTTTTATTTTCGGACAGGAACATGTTGATGTGTTATATCTCATGGCACAGTCATTTTAAAGTGGCCTAATTATACGTATTCATGAAACATTTATAACTGCTGTAACTCCTATGAGGCCTCATCACGAGTTGGGCGGTAGCCCTTAAATGCGGTGGTAACGCTGTTACCGCCGCATTTAAGGGTCCGCCCAATATCGAGTCTGGCATGTTTACCCCCAGCTCACAGCGGGGGTAATCACGCTGGAAGAATTGCCATTTTCAGTGCAATTACAGCTGGCAGTATTACTGCGCGGTAATTGCGCCAAAAATTCCCCATTGGACCCAATGGGGAATGGGGAGTACCGGTTAGTACATAATCCGTGATCCGGCGGTAATATCACCGGACCGGTGGGCACTAATGCAAATAAAGTTGGGTGGTATCCCAGCTAGGATACCACCCAACTCGTGAGCTATGACTGGCATTTTCGCCCAGTGTATCAGGTACAGTAGCTTCAGTGATTTGGCACAAAGATATGTCTGCCCATTGTGCCCCCTGTCTAACAGGCAAGTCATTTTCTGGGGAGCACATACATGTTTTGAAATGTTCTTGTGTGCAGTAGCAGCCATGCCTGGCTAAAGATGTGTGTGTGTGTGAGGGGGCGGAGGCGGGGGGGGGGGGGGTCAACATGATGGCTGCCCCCCGCCCCTTTGTTTAGAGTGGACAGCAGTCTGAGGCGAGCACTGCAAAGCACCCACTGTAAGCCCCAGAACATAAGTAATATATACATGAATATACTGCTGTGCTATTAGACTGCTGACTGGCAATATGGGGGCAGTTGCTGCCCCCCCCCCTCAGGCTCGAGGCCCCTTTCAATTGAAAAGATTGAAAGGCCATGACGGCGTCCCTGGTAGCAACCTTGCATCTAAAGTGTTGCTGTAGCTCTTCTACTCCCCTTCAGAACTGGCTTTCAATCCAACCTCTTTTTTAAAAAGTCTTCTGAAAAGTGACTACAGCGCACCATTTGGAGACCCTTTTTTTAAAACAGTTTTTGGGGGCTGGTCTACTTCCCCAAACCCTACTGAGGCCGCCAGGCTCGCTCGTATTCAAGGCAGGAATTTCCAGCGCTATGATCTGTAAAGTTAACCAGTCTCCACTGATGATAACTAATAGGAAGGGACCGCAAAGACCTGGTGCCTAGAGGCGCCAGTAGGTCTCAACACAGCACTGGAAATAGGAAGAGGTGGAGTCAGGTCGGGGCTCGGCACAAAGCAGGTTCTAAGAAAAGCAAGCACGCACCTGTGCCACAGGACACGAATACAATTAGCAAGGGAGTGGTCAGTGTATCAGGGCACAGACCGGCATCGGAAGGCAAAGGGTAGTGCCTCATGACAGAGACACACCGAGCCAGGGAAAGGTTGGTATATCAGGACCAGTACCTTAGGACAGAGATCCACCAAGCCAGGGAAAGGTTGGTATATCAGAACGTAGTGCCTTAGGAAGCAGATACACCAAGCCAGGGAAAGGTTGGTATATCAGTAGTCAGTTTCCTAGGACAGATATACACCAAGCCCGCGAAGGTTGGTATATCAGGACCAAGTTTTTTAGGGCACAGATACACCTAGCCAGGGAAAGGTTGGTATATCAGAATGTAGCGCATTAGGAAACAGATACACCAAGCCAAGGAAAGGTTGGTATATCAGGAGTCAGTGCCTTAGGACAGAGATCCACCAAGCCAGGGAAATGTTGGTTTATCAGGACCTAGTGCCCTAGGGCACAGATACACCAAGCCAGGGAAAGGCTGGTATATCAGAACGTAGTGCCTTAGGAAGCAGATACACCAAGCCAGGGAAAGGTTGGTATATCAGGAGTCAGTGCCTTAGGACAGATATACACCAAGCCTCTGAAGGTTGGTATATCAGGACCGAGTGTCTTAGGGCACAGATACACCTAGCCAGGGAAAGGTTGGTATAGCAGGACCCAGTGCCTTAGGACAGAGATAAACCAAGCCAGGGAAAGGCTGGTATATCAGGACCTAGTGCCCTAGGGCACATATACACCCAGCCTGGGAAAGGTTGGTATATCAGGACCCAGTGCCTTGCGACAGAGATGCACCAAGCCAGGGAAAGGTTGGTATATCAGGACAAAGTGCCTTAGGACACAGATTCATCAAGTCAGCGAAAAGGTTGCTATATTAGGATCTAGTGCACTAATGCACAGGTACACCAAGCCAGGGAATGGTTGGTATGTCAGGACCCCGTTTCGTAGGACACAGATACACCAAGCCAGGGAAAGGTTAGTATATCAGGACCCAGTGTCTTTGGACAGAGATACACCAAGCCAGAGAAAGGTTGGTATATCAGGACCCAGTGACTTAGGACAGAGATACACGAAGCCAGGGAAGGTTATGATATGATATGATATGATATGATATGATATGGCATTTAACGCGCCTATACACAGGTGTTTCAAGACGCGACGAGGCAGGGAGGGGAGGAAACAAGGGGAAACAGACAACAATCCTACTAGGCCAGGTGTCATTCAGATCGCGCAAGTGCAAGGGTGGGGGAGGGGGAAAAGTGCAAGGGGAAGGGGAGGGAGGGGGGTGCAGTAAAGGTAAGTGGCGTAAAGTAATAAATAAATAGGGCCAACTGGTGGCAAGTGCAAGGTAAGTGCAGAACAAGTGCTGGAAAAGGGGGGGGCTGTAGGGATACAGAGACAGTCCCGCAGTGCAGAGGGGTTCCAGGGCATCAGTGCAAGTGGAGAGTGGCTGGGCCCAGGACCGAGGCCGTTAAGAGTGGTCCAGTTGCAGAATCAGTGCAGTATCAGTGAGGAATAATTGGCTGTTCAGCAGGGGAGAGGGAGAGAGAAAGCAGAGGCAAAGAGGAAGGTTTTGAGGTGCTTCCGGAACCGGAGATGGTTCTCCTCAAGTTTCAGGGAGGCAGGAAGGCTGTTCCAGAGGGAGGCCCCTGCCGCGGAGAGAGATCTACCCCCAGCTCGTTGCTTCGAGAAGCGGCTGACCCTGAGGGAGTTGGAGGCGGATGAGCGAAGGGCTCGGGAAGGAAGATATTCGGGAAGAGAGAGTTGAAGGTGTATAGGACCAAGGCCCCAGAAGGCCTTGTGGACAATGCAGAGGGTTTTGAACTTTATCCTCGCAGCCACTGAGAGCCAGTGTAGAGATTTCATTCCTGGAGAGATACGGTCCCTGGGCTTGAGGCCAAGGACAAGTCTCGCAGTTCTGTTCTGTATGAGTTGCAGAGGGCGGAGAGTGGAGGCAGGCAGATTAAGGTAGAGGCTGTTACAGTAATCCAGCTTCGAGAGAACCAGGGCTCGGGAGACAGTGAGCTTCTGGGGGAAGGAGAGGAAGGGAAGAATACCTCTGAGGAGGTGCAGCTGGTAGTGTGACTTCTTAGCGACGTCAGAAATATGAGGAGAGAAGGAGAGTGTGGAGTCGAAGATGACCCCAAGGTTTTTTGCATTGCAGGTAGGAGCAGGGAGGGGGCCAAGGGAGGCAGGCCAGAGAGCTGCAGGGAAGGAGGGAGTGGGTGTACCGATGAGTAGGATCTCAGTCTTACTGGCATTAAGGCAGAGGTCATTTGCGGCACACCATTCCTGGATAGCAGACAGACAGTCAGAGATGAGGGAAGGAGAGGGGGAGGCTGAGGGTAGCCTGAAAATGAGCTGGGTATCGTCCGCATAGCACTGGAAATTAGGGCAGAGAGCGGCGATGCGGTGGGCAAGGAGTGCCATATACTGGTTGAACAGCCAGGGAGAGAGATTTGATCCCTGGGGGACACCACAGGTGGAGAAAAAGATGTCGGAGAGGAAGGACCCCAGTTGGACCTGGGAGGGTCGATTTGAAAGGAAAGAGGTCAGCCACGCCAGAGCCTGACCAGTGATACCCAGGTTTTCACGGAGGTTGGTATATCAGGACCGAGTGTCTTAGAGCACTGATACACCAAGCTAGGGAAAGGTTGGTATAACATGATGTAGTCCCTCAGGAAGCATATGCACCAAGCTAAGGAAAGGTTGGTATACCAGGACCAAGTGCCTTAGGACACACCTACACTAAGCTATGGCAAGGTTGGTATATCTGGACGCAGTGCTTTAGAACACAGATATACCTAGCCAGGGAAAGGTTAGTATATCAGGACCCAGTGCCTTAGGACATGGATACACCAAGCAAGAGAAAGGTTGGTATATCAGGACCCAGTGCCTTAGGACAGAGATACACGAAGTCAGGGAAAGGTTGGTATACTAGGACCTAGTGCCTTAGGACACAGATGCACTAAGCTATGGAAAGGTTGGTATATCAGGACGCAGTGCTTTAAAACACAGATATACCTAGCCAGGGAGAAGTTGGTATATCAGGACCTAGTCCCTCAGGAAACAGATGCACCGGGCTAAGGAAAGGTTCGTATACTAGGACCTAGTGCCTTAGGACACAGATGCACTAAGATATGGAAAGTTTGGTATATCAGGACACAGTGCTTTAGAACACAGATATACCTAGCCAGGGAAAGGTTGGTAGATCAGGACCTAGTGCCTTAGGACACAGATGCACCAAACCAGGAAAAGGCTGGTATAGCAGGACCTAGTGCGCCAGGGCAAAGTTCCTCCAAGCTAATGAATGGAAGGTGTATCAGGACACCTTTCTTGCCTCCCTGCCCCCACAAGACAAAGACCCCAGGCTGTACCTGACATCCAGCCTTCTGATGCCGCACAAAAGCCCCCTACTAGCTGTCCTACCACCACATCACAAAAGAGCCTTACATGACATCCTCCCCACCCACCACAAAAGGTTGCTTAATGGTGTCCTGTCTCTATCCCACCACAAAAGAACCCCAACTAAAATCTTGCTTTCCCACACTTCACCACAACACGCTCCTTCCTGGCATCCTTCCTCCCACTACACCCTGCCGCAAAGCACCTCTACTTGGCCAGCCCACAGCGAAATATCCCTACCTGACATCCTGCCTCTCCCCCTTTCCCCACCAGAAAATAAAGGGCATGCAGGGGCCAGAGGGGGCAGCAATGACACATTGCTGGGTTTATTTTATTTTTTGGTCAGCAGATGGTGATGGAACAGCCCATCCTCCCGGGTATTTGAACGGGCAAGGTTCGAAGAGAGAGGGCAGTGCAGCAAAAGCAGTAAAGTTTAGAGTGCTTTTAGTTTGGGCTACTAGGTGACAGAGCCACATATAAGACAAATCTATTGCTTTACAGTACAGCTAGGGAGAAATGGCATATGTGGAGGGACACGCATCTTGTAGGTGTTGTTGGGTTAATTGCCCAACCACAGACTGTCCATGGATATGCTAATCCGTATAGCCATTCTCGCCCAGTTTCTGCCCCTCCCCGTCCAAACCGCCTTCTCATGGGAACTCTCTGAGCTCGCTTTAATCAAGCCTTACCATCAAACCTTGTGCTCGAAGTGCCAGCCAGTCTTTTTTCAAAGCTGTCTTATCGGAGTTAATAACTAAGTGGAGTTGTAAACACTGCTACTAGTGTGATAAAGATGTCTTACTCGGGTCTCGCTTCAGACACTCGATTTATAAGCACTACGAGTGTCCTTCACTGAAGTCTTGTTAAAAACAAGCATTGACAAAGCTAACAGTTTTGGGTTGTGTGAAAGTATTATTGTAACAAAAGTAACTAGGGGTCGTGATGGGACCGTGCGCTATATGTAATCACTCATATTCAAGCTGGATCTGCAGCGTCCGCACATTTACTCTGGACCCCCTAGAAAGTACCAGGATAATGTAAAGGGCATCAATATTAAAGGTGCATTTGACGCGCTGATCCTGTGAAAATTGATGAAATTGTGTGCATTTAGGAAAGTTACTGAAAGATCTTGTCATTCAAGTTAAATTTAAAGTCTTGATAATAAATTCAAAGTGGTTGAGTCGTAGCGTTTGAACAAGGTATTTATAGTTGTTGAAAAGGTGAAAAGAGTCTTGAAAATCAGCCGACACGTGTTTCGACCCTCAACGGTCGTCATCAAGGCATGTGCATGTATTCAAAGCAAATATCGGTGTAACTAAGTAGTTGTTCGCCTAATATGTCCAAAGTAGCTGTGTTGCAATATATAAAGGGTCAAATCCCTTATTTAGTCGGACGCCGACTAAATAAGGGATTTGACCCTTTATATATGTCGGCTGATTTTCAAGACTCTTTTCACCTTTTCAACAACGATAAATACCTTGTTCAAACGCTACGACTCAACCACTTTGAATTTATTATCAAGACTTTAAATTTAACTTGAATGGCAAGATCTTTCAGTAACTTTCCTAAATGCACACAATTTCATCAATTTTCACAGGATCAGCGCGTCAAATGCACCTTTAATATTGATGCCCGTGTGAAAGTATTAGGCATTTGCCAGGCACGGCTATTAGGTGCCCAGGTACTCACAGCAATTTGCACCGGCTACAATTAATGACCAGTTAATACCACTACCGCAGTGCCTGACAAGGGTCTTTCCCATGCCTACACAAGAATCCAAACCGTTGGCATTGCCAATGCTTGTTTGAAGGAGTGTGTGTCGATGGACGAGCCTGCCTGCCGCAACTTTTTAACAAATGGAGGGAGCAGTATGGGATGGACAAAGGGATCATTGGCTGACCAGAAACTTCCTGGAAATGCCCTCCAGGTTCTACCAAACTCTGAGTTGTGCTTGGTTGGGTCAAGAAATCAGGCAGACACCACACTCCCCACGCCAGGCAAGATCATTTGTGTTCACCTCTGGCAGTAGTAGTGAGAGCAGGTAGAGAGTGGCCCATGCTTTGCCAGGCAAGTGGCTCAAAACTCAAGTTGGACTGGAGCCGGCCACATGGACCAAAAACCCTTCCTCGTTAGCCTAGGTCCAGTAAAGGAATCCTCGTGGAAGCATGGTTGAATTGTACCAAGTGGACACAACCTGGTATTGTGAACACCACCACTTTACTTGAATTGTGTAAACTGAGATACTGTGCAAAATGACAAAATGCTACTTATGTCTAGCTTGTAACATGATGGCAGTATGAAAACTGAGGATCTACAAGAATTGAGCATACTGGGATACAATGCATGGTGGGAAAAATACAAGGATTGTCACTCTGGGTATAACAGGTGAGTCTGCAAACCGGCAAACGCCAGGATTGTGAAAATAGAAATGTTCTAACAAAGCTGCACACCAGGAACCTCCTGGGTTTGTCAAAATTGAATTAGACTGGGATGATCAACCACGAAATACACAGAAATTGTGTAAACTCTGAACGTGCAACTGGGATATACTGAGATTATCAGTGGACCAAGACTCTCTGGAATATATTGGATTTGTAAAAACTGGGAAGATACTGGGGCTGTAAAGGGGACTATACTGGGCCACTCAAACTATTTATATTCTGGGGTTGGCTATCTGGTAATGTACTGGGGTTGTTAAACTGGGCCTATATCGGGAGTACGCAAAATAGAAATATATTGGGATTGCAAAACTATGAATATACTGGGTTGTGCAAACTGGCAATAACAAGCTGGGAGCACACTTGGATTTTTCAAACGAGGAGCATACTTGGATTGTCAAACTTGGAATATACTGGGATTTGCAGAATGGGAATATATGACTTGGTAGCATACTGGAATCGTGGGAAAGGACAATGCTGTAGAATTAAGTAACAGTAAACTAGGAATATACTGTAATTGTACAAAGATATAGCAATTGTGGAAACTGTGAGTAGAATTATACATGTTTTACTTATCAAAAGAAACTGCGAAAAGGGCAGACACTGGAATTGTTGACATGGAAACATTATGGGGATGTAAAACTGGGATATAATGGCATAGTGCAAACTGGGAATTTATTGCATTTACTAACCAGGGAATGTACTGGGCTTGGGAATACTACATACTGGAATTTCAAAAACGGAAGCTATTAAGAATGTGCAAGCTGGGTATGCACTGAGTTGTCTTTAATGTGTGTCATCTTGGGTATAGTTCATATATTAGCAACATTCGGAGATGTGTTGCTAGTAGAGAGAACTCCTATACCATTTGCAACATTTTCTACAAATTGACACAACAATGGAAGTCTTCTACACGAGGGAAGGAAGGAGAGGACTCCTCTCTCTTGCAAGCTGTCTGGAGGACCCAACACAGCGGGATAAAGCTTCTCAGAATCTACTACTGGCATCCTTGACGACCTTAACCGGTATGGGGGAAAACAAAAAATCGATTTAATAATTACATTTTAAAAAGGAAAAAATACAAGAAATTAATGAATTTTCTGGGTTACTGGCAAATCCACCACCTGGCCACACGTCTGGGGGCAAAAAGCACTGCGTGAGCAGGCTAACTGAAACTACAGCTGGTGAAGCACTTATGCCAGGGCCTCAGTGTAGTAATTCTAAGATGGCCGCTACCTGCAGCACATCTTAGGAAGGCACCTCGTTGGCTCCGCCTCCCGTTACGTGATTGGGGAAGGCTGCCTCATTTGGGCTTATCAGGGTGCCGGCAGACTCTAGCCGGCCCTGTTTTAGGCCTGGGGACTCTGCCCACCGAGTCTTCTACCCGAGGGAAGGAAGGAGAGGACTACTCTCCCTTGCAGGCCATCTGGAAGGTCTAACGCAGTGGGATGAAGCTCCTCAGCATCTATTACCAGTATCCCTGAAGACCTTAACCAATATGGTGGAAAACGAAAAATCAATTTCTAGGGGGCAGAAAGCACTGCGTGAGCAGGCTATCCAAAACTACAGCTAGTGAATCACTTATGTCAGGGTCTCAACATGGAAATTCCAAGATGGCCATCACCTGCAGCACATCGTGGGAAGGCACCTCGTTGGCTACCTGCTCCCGCCTCCTGTGCAGTGATTGGGCAAGACGGGCTCATTTGGGCCTATTGGGGTCTCAGCTGGCTTTAGCCGGTCCCATCATCAAAGGCCTACTTCCAAGGCCCTGTCTGTGCCTGTCTGGACATGGGAGGGAAGCGGGAACCCGCCTCTGGCCCCCTCCGCAACATCATGAAGCAGTTGCTGTCACCTAAGTCTGGTGCCCTTGGACTCCCATTCTACCTGCAAGTTGTCAAGTGAGTGATGGCTGAACGTTTCCACTGCCTCCTCCACTAACAATTCTAAACTGCAACTGTGCCTCTCTCATTCTGCCCCTGACCTCACTGTATCTTCATCTCCCCACTGCATCCACCCTGTTTTGACTTTCAAATTTAGGTGTTGTGCTTTTTAAACAACTTGCACCCCAGATTGCATTGCATTTTGTACCCTGTTTGGACTTTCAAATTTAGTTGTTCTGCTTTTTTAACATCTCGCACCAGATTGCATTGCATTTTTTACCCTGTTTGGACTTTCAAATTTAGGTGTTCTGCTTTTTTAACATCTCGCACCAGATTGCATTGCATTTTGTACCGTTTGGATTTTCAAATTTAGGAGTTGTGCTTTTTTAACATCTCGCACCCCAATCGCATTGCATTTTGTACCATGTTTGGATTTTCAAATGTAGGTGTTGTGCTTTTTTAACATCTCGCACCCCGATTGCATTGCATTTTGTACCCTGTATGGACTTTCAAATTTAGGTGTTGTGCTTGTTAACATCTTGCACCCCCGATTGTTTTGCATTGTGTGCCCCTCCTGTAACTACTTGGTTGCCTTGTGATCTGGGCTAGAAGTAGCAGTGCAGCCTCTCTCCTGTTTTCTTCAACCATCCTCTGCACCCGGATGGCACTCACCATCTCTCCTATATTCTACTGCTACACTATCACCTATCCTCCTTCACTTACAAAGTCTGGAAGAAAACAACATAAAAAAGAAATACTGAGAGCTAGCCTTGGCCTTCCCATCTCAGACATCCATGTCAGTGCAACTTCCAGAGAGGTCTTCACCGACATCCTTTTCTCTGTCCCTTCTCCAGATGTATGGACTCCGCATGTCATCTCCACTCTACTCCCTTTCGCACCCTCTCCCATTAATGATGGCACCAAGTGGGATGTCTTCTTGGCCGGCTTCTCATCATCACGTGGCATCATTATTGTCGACCATACAGGCACTATCTTGTTTCAGGGTCCTCAACCCAACCTCCTCCTCTTTGACCATCACCTGCCGTCCCTCATTAACTTCCTTCACCTGCCTCTCCCCCTAACTGTCCCTCCACCTCTAACTGGTGTACCACGCCAACGTACTCCACCTCAGAAAACCTTCAAAGGCGGAGACCTTCTTCACCTGGCTACTTTTAACACCCACTCAGCCAATAAACACTCTACCGACATCTGCCTCCTTCTTGAGGACACTAACCTCGACATTCTCGCTCTTACCAAGACATGGTTCAATGTCAGTTCAGTCACTGCTTTTGACTCCCTTCTTCTTGATGGCTTCAAGATTTTTTCCAAGCCACAACCTCACTGTGCTGGCGGTAGGGTTGCCTTAATCTTCCCTGTGTAGGTTCCTTCTTCCGTCATACCCACCCAGCTCTACTCTTCCTTCGAGAGGCTGGTATGCAAGTTGGTCATCTCTCCCTCCTCCTCTCTGACTATTGCTACTATTTACAGTGCCCCCCAGCACTACCACCTTGCTCCTTTCTAAATTGATGGATTTCTGCTCCTCCCTATTCTCAACCACCTCTAATCTCCTTCTCATGGGAGATTTCAACATCCAACTGGACTCCCATGTCACAGCATCTACTCTCTTCCTTGACCTCTGCACTTCTCTATCTCTTTCCATTCTCCCACCCACTCGCCTGGACATACTCTGGATGCCCTCATCCATTCTGACCTCTCTCTCTCCCCCCATCTCGTCACTCCACTCTCTTGGTCAGACCATGTTCACCTCTCCTCTCACCTGGGTCTTCTTGGCCCTCTGACTGCACCTCCTCCAGCCCAGCCAACCTCCTTCACAAACATCCATCTGATGAAACAAGTGTCAGCTGAGCTGCTGCCTTTGCATCCACCTTCATCCTCCCTGTTCCCCCCCTCCCAGACTCTACCACCAACTCTGCTCTCAGTAACCTCCATTTGGCCATTACAAACACCCTTGACATTCTTGCCCCAGTCATGAGGATCCGCCTGAAACCCACCTCCAAACCTAACACCTGGTACGACTCCGAACTTGCAGCTCTGAAACGCAAGTGCAGAGCTGCAGAATGGAAGTGACAAACCTCTGACAAACTGGCCTGCTGTCTGCTCCAAAGGCAATCAATATGTATTAATTTATTTCCATTTATAAAGCTCACTACTGCCCTAGGGCATCGTGGCGCTGTTACAGAATATTCACTTAGGTGCAGGTTACATGGGAGAAACTTAGTTACTAAATTAGCATACAAAGTGTGTGTTTTACATACATACAGTTTACATGTTCAGTACATGATAATTACAGTATATTATATACAAGTACAATGGTATGCAATAGTGGCAGGGGTGTAGTCTACTTGAAAAGTATGGTCTTCAGGGCCTTTCTGAAGGCCATGAGGGAGGTTTCTTTCCTAGGTTTGAGTTTTAGGGAGTTCCAAGATTTTGGTGCTAGCACTTCAAAACTGGAGCCTCCTGCTTTGACTCTGTTAAAGGCGGGGATCGTGAGTTAGTGTGAGTATATGATATGATATGATATGATATGGTATTTGTAACGCGCCTATACACAAGTGTTTCAAGGCGCGATGAGGCAGGGAGGGAGGGAAACAAGGGGAAGACAGACAAACGATCCTACTAGGCCAGGTGTCATTCAGATCGTGCAAGTGCAGAGGTAAGGGGAAAAGGAGAAAGTGCAGGGGGAGGAGGTGGGGGGGAAAGTGCAGTACAAGGTAAGTAGCGTAATAAAATAATAAATAATAAATAATAAATAAAAGGGCCAGCTGGTGGCAAGTGCGAGGTAAGTGCAGAGCAAGTGCTGGAAAGGGGCTGTAGGGATGCAGTGACAGTCCCACAGTGCAGGAGGAGCCAGGGAGGCAGTGCAAGTGGAGAGTGGCTGGGCCCTGGACCGAGGTCACAGAGTGGCCCAGATGCAGGTTTAGTGCAGACTTCAGTGGGGAGTTTAGCAGGTTTAGCAAGGGAGAGGGAGAGAGAAGGCAGAAGCGAAGAGGAAGGTTTTGAGGTGCTTCCGGAACCGGAGATGGTTCTCCTCAAGTTTCAGGGAGGCAGGAAGGCTGTTCCAGAGGGAGGCCCCTGCTGCGGAGAGAGATCTACCCCCAGCTCGTTGCTTCGAGAAGCGGCTGACCATGAGGGAGTTGGAGACGGATGAGCGAAGGGCTCGTGAAGGCAGATATTTAGAAAGTATAGGCCGCGTTTGGGTCTGAGAGTGTGTGCTTGGTGTATTCTTTTGGTAAGATAGGGGGGTGCTGACTGCGATATGCATTTGTGTGTGATTGTGAGTGCCTTGAATAGAATTCGCTCTTTGATAGGGAGCCAGTTGGTGTCTTGTCTTGCCTGAGAAATATGCTCCCTCTTGGGGATGCTGAGGGCAGCTCTGAGAGCATTGTTTTGTGTTATTTAAAGTCTATTAATGTTTTTGGAGGATGTACCTAGGAGGAGGACATTACAATAGTCCAACTTTGCGCCTATTGTGGCTCTTGCAATATTGAGGCAGTTTTTGGAGGAGAGGTGAGGTTTGACAGCATTAATGATTTTCGTTGTGAGTGCTGCTGATGACGAGATGTAGCTAACTTGTCTATCCATGGAAAGTGTGGAATCCAGAAAGACTCCTAGTGTTTTTACCGCGGTCGAAGCTGGGATTAAAGTGTGTTCGATTTGGAAGTATGCTCTAAGGTTTTAAGGACTTCCTCATAGTCACCAGATAGTGGGAGACGAATTTGTGCATCATCGGCATAATTGGTGAAGGTTATGCCAAATTCTTCTAGGTCATTGAATTTAGGTAAGGTGAAGAGGTTGTAGAGAGTGGGGGAGGTGCACGAGTCTTGCAGCACCCCACAACCGATCGGGGATGGAGCGGCAGATGCCTGGTCTGAGAAAACCCTCATGGCCCGGCCCTCCAGAAAAGTTGTTATCCAGATGGTGGGTTCTTGGGAGAAGTGGGCAGAGTCTGTGAGGTGTCTTCCTAAGGTCTTGTGGTCAACCAGGTCGAACGCTGCTGACCGATCGAGGAGCAAAAGAAGTGCAGACTTGCCTTTGTCCATGTTTTCTAGTAGCTGATTTTTTAAGTCTAGCAGAGCTGACTCTGTGCCATGCCTGGGACGAAAGCCCGATTGTCTTTTTCCCAGAATGTTATGCGTTTCAAGGTAAGACTGAATCTGTAAATATGCAGCCTTGTCCAGAATTTATAGCAAGAAAGGCACCGTGGTGATCGGCCTGTAGTTGTTTGGGGAGTCTGGGTCCAATGTATGCTTTTTCAGAAGAGGCCAGTCCAAGCTTCCTTGAGGGTGGCGGGTACAATGCCGTATGTGAATGAGGTGTTAATAAAGGCTCTGATGAAGGGAGCTAGTGCTGCTGCACAAGCATTGATTATGCTTGCTGGGCAGATGTCACCCTTGCACAACAATGGTTTTAAGTGTTTCATGATTAGAAGGACCTCAGGTATAGTTACTACCCTGAAGGTAAAAGGTGTTGGTTGTTTTAGTTTAGGAGGGGCCGGTGAATCCGGTTTTGGGCCACTGAGTAGTGGGGGCATAGCTGTGGGCAGGTTATTGAAATTAGCTTAGATTTTTTCCTGGAGTAGGTTAATTTTGTCGAGCAAAGTGTGCTGGATGTCGTTGCACCATTTCTCAACTTTTACAGTTTGATGAATACTCTCCATCTGTGCCGAGAAAAGGGCCTGCATCCAGGCACGGGTATCTGGTGCTTCCAACAACACGGCTGAACTATTTAAAATCTGCAGGGAGCTAGCCAACCCTTCTGCAGTCTCCCCCTCCCCTCTTCCATCCCAGACCCTCTGCAACACACTGGCCACACACTTCACCACTAAAACTCTGGACATCCCGAGCACCCTGGCTACCCTACCGCCCAACCCGTCCCTCACTCCCTTGCCTCCTTTGGCCCCTTCACACCCCCTTTCTCCTCTCTCACATATTTCTCCCCTGTCACACCTGAAGAAGTCCCCTTAGTTGTCCGCTCTGTGAAGTTCTTTTCCAAACAGGTTTCCTCTTGCTCCTCCAGAACCATCAAGGACAACATTGGCTCTCTTGCCCCCGCGCTCACTGACCTCTGCAACCACTCTTTTCCCTCTGGATCTTCCCCTCTTCTCTCAAGCACTCTCGTGTGCACACCCCCTCCTGAAAAAACCTTCAGCAGACTCTACCTGTCCAGCCAACTACCGTCCTATTTCTATAAACTCCTTCCTTGGGAAGCTGTTGGAGAAGCTGGCCATTCTACAGCTCACTTAACGCACTGAGCTTGTTGGTGGTCTCCATGACCATCAATTTGGATTCTGAGCATCCAGAGGCACGGAAACTGCTCTTCTGAACACCCGTGAAGAACTGCTTGCATCTATGGACTAAGTCTCCAGCTGTCCTCATGCTACTCGACCTCTCCTCTGCCTTTGACACGGTCAACCATTCTATTCTCATAAAAAGGCTCCATGATACTCTTGGCATCTCAGAGCAGGCACTGGACTGGCTGGCCACGTTCCTAACTGACCAATCATCCCAAGTCATTCTGGGCACCTTCTCCTCACCTGCTTCCTTCTCTACCCATGGTGTCCCCCAGGGCTCACACCTCTCCCCCTGGCTCTTCAATGGCTACCTTGCTCAGCTGCCACTCCTCATTTCCTCCTTCTCCACAACTTCCAATGCTACACAGATGACACAGAACTCTTTTTCAAACTTCCTGCTGACCCCCTTGCATCTTCTATCATCCCAACTGCCTTTCTGCATCCAGTCCTGATGCACTTCCAATGATCTCTGCCTCAATTCCAGCAAGACTGAGATCATTCCCATTAGGACCCCTTCTCCCTCTTTATTGCCCTCACTCTGCCCATCCTCTATGGGCTCTGCCCCGGCTCCTTCATCTGAAGCCAGAAACCTTGGAGTCATCTTCGACTCCTCCCTCTCTCCTTCCTGCCTCACGCTCAGGACATTGCCAAGAAGTCCCACTTTCAACTCTTCCTTCTCAAAGGAATTCTCCCTTTTCTCACTTTCCCCCAGAAGATCAATGTTACCCGACTCCTGGTCCTCTCTAGCCTTGACTATTGAAATAGCCTCCTCCTGAATCTACCTTCTTCCACTCTGCGACCCCTCCAGCTAATCCAGAATAGGGCAGCAAGACCTATGCTTGGCCTTAAGCCCAGGGACTGCATCTCTCTTGCCCTAAAAAAGGCTGTCTGTAGCCTGGGGCCATGTTATCTGCAAATTTCTCTTACTAAATACTCTCCCTCTAGACCTCTGTGGTCCTCTGGCACCAACTCTCTGTGTGTAAACCGTTTCGCTAAACAGAGGGACGGAGGCCGATCACTTTCTTCAGCTGGCTCCCTCCTATTGAACAGCCTCCACCTCCCTCTTCATCTTGAGCAGGACTTCCTTAAATTTTGGAAAGCTCCTCAAGACTCTCCTCTTCACTTCTTCCTTCCCTTCCTCCCTCCTCTGCTAATTCTCACAGTCGCTGTTATTGGTGATCAGGGCTGTTATGTATCCTTTGGGCCCTGGCCTCACACACCAAATCGCCTCAGCCCCTGCCTACCTCACAACACTTGCCTCAGCACCCACCGGCCTCCTTCCTATAGGCCTGCACTATTGACCCAATGCGGCTCCAAGTCGCAGAGCACTTACCATACTATGCACTTCATCCGCTGATCATCCACAATTACGGCAATTCCAGCCCCTACCCCCACTCCCATTTCTCCTCTTCCTGCTGCACTTGCACGTTCAGAACACTCACAAGGCATAGTAGGTTTGTTTCCATCCTCCACTGTATTTATTGCTTTTATCCCATGTTCCCTCCCTGTTGCCCTGTGGGTGCTTTGAAACATAACTGACTTACTGTATAAGCGCCTAACAAATGCACAATAAATAAATAAATATTTTAAATGTTTATTATTCTGGATAATTCATATGCATTTGCCTAAATGCGATGCATTCTAATTTTTGGATAGTTTATATATATTCAGCAGCTTTTCTTATGTGTATTAATCTTGAGACAATGCGAGGTCATCAATTGGAAGCCTTTATTTTTAATGTGCAATCATTTTGGGGACAGAATGTTCTTGTTACTTTTTAACATTTGATACATGGCCCTTTTCATGACTCGTTATTCTAATTTAAGGATAATTTTATATTTTTAATCTAGGCACACATTCTTTCTGTTTTGAGGAATGTATCATTTCGTTTTTTTCTGACTGGTTAATCTTGGCTAATTTCATGTTTTTGGGGAAATTCATGCAGCACTTTGGACATTGTTTTGTGAGATTTGGGGGACTGATGGAGTGGTGGTGATGGCATGCCCTGCTTTTTCCTGCCTCCTGCATTGGTGGGTAGCCGGGAGTAAGCTAACATCACCCCTTGACCAGACCACGTAATGCCTGGGATGAAGTTATGTAATTTGTGTAACCTCTGGGATAGCTCTGTTGTCTGAAGCCTTAACCCTTCATGATATGATATGCTATGATGAATTTATAACACGTCTATACACAAGTGCTTCAAGGTGCGACGAGGCAAGGGAGGGGGAACAGAGGGAAGACAGCGATCTTACTAGGCCTGGTGTCATTCAGATCGCGCAAGTGCAGGGGTAGGGGGAAGGGGAAAAGTACGGGGGTGGAGGGGACAGTGCAGTACATGGGATAAGTAGAATAAATAAAAACAATAAGTAAAGAGTGCGGCCAGCTGGTAGCAAGTGCAAGGTAAGTGCAGACATCTGGTGTCAAGTGCTGGTAGGGGACTGTAGGGATACAGACCACAGTCCCCAAGTGTGGGGGGTTGCCAGGGAGGCAGTGAAGGTGGACAAGTGGTGGGGGGACGGGACCTGGGCCCGAGATCAGAGGGTAGCCAGGTAACCAGTGCAGTTTAAGTTTCAGCCAGGAGTCAGCAGGGGAGAGGAGGAGAGAAAGCTGAAGCAAAGAGGAAGGTTTTGAGGTGCTTCTGGAACCGGAGATGGTTCTCCTCAAGTTTCAGGGAGGCAGGGAGGCTGTTCCAGAGGGAGGCCCCAGCCAAAGAAAGAGATCTATCACCGACTCGTTGCTCGGAGAAGCGACTGACCCTGAGGGAGATGGAGGCGGATGAGCGAAGAGCTTGAGAAGGAAGATATTTAGGAAGCGAGAGTTGAAGGTATTGAGGCCCCAGGCCCCAGAAGGCCTTGTGGACAATGCAGAGGGTTTTGAACTTAATCCTCGCAGCCACTGGGAGCCAGTGCATAGATTTCAGTCCTGTAGAGATATGATCCCTGGGCTTGAGGCCAAGGACAAGACTCGCAGTCCTGTTCTGGATGAGTTGTAGCAGGCGAAGAGTAGAAGCAGACAGATTTACAAAGAGGCTGTTGCAATAGTCCAGCCTAGAGAGAACCAGAGCTCTGGAGACAGTGAGCTTCTGGGGCAAGGAGAGGAAAGGAAGAATACCTCTGAGGAGGTGCAGCTGGTAGTGTGACTTCATAGAGACGTCAGAGATGTGAGGAGAGAAGGAGAGTGTGGAGTCGAAGATGACACAGAGGAGCCAAGAGAGGCCAGCCAGAGAGTGACAGGAAAGGAAGGAGTGGGTGTGCCGATAAGGTGAATCTCAGTCTTACTAGCATAAAGCAGAGATCATTGGCAGCACACCACTCCTGGATAGCAGTCAGTCAGAGATGAGCGAAGGAGAAGAGGTGGCTGAAGGTAGCCTGAAAATGAGTTGAGTGTCATCCGCATAGCACTGAAAGTTGGGGCAGAGAGCAGCGAGGCAGTGAGCAAGAAGTGCCAGGTATTGGTTGAACAGCCAGGGAGAGAGGTTAGAACCCTGCAGAACCCCAGAGCTAGAGATAGAGAAAGAGGAGAGGAAGGATCCAAATTGGACCTGGGAGGGTTGATCAGAGGGGAAAGAAGTCTTCCACGTCAAGGTCTGTCCAGTGATACCCAGATCATCACAGAGACGTTTGAGCAGGATGGCATGGTTGACCGTGTCAAAGGCAGAAGAGAGATCAAGTAAGGTGAGGACACAGTGGGTTTTGGAATTAAGGCTGGATAGCAGGTCTTCACAGATGTTCAGGAGAGCAGTTTTACGTGCTTCAGGCAGCTCTGAAGCCAGAATGATGGTCATGAAGACAACCAACAGATTCAGTGTGAAGATTAAGCTGGGAGACGGCCAGCTTTTCCAGGAGTTTGCACGGGAAAGGAGTGATGGAGTTGGGGCAATAGTTGGCCAGGCAGGAGGGGTCGGCAGAGGGTATTTTAAGAAGAGGGTGCACAAGGGTGTGCTTCAGGGGGGATGGGAAGACTCCAGTGGTGAAGAAGTGGTTGCAAAAGTCGGCCAGAGGAGGAGCCAGGGAGTCATTGTGGTTCTTGATGGTTTTGGAGGAACAGGGATGATCTGTGTAACCCGGGTGACAGCTTTGTTCTATTTCCTGAGCCTGTGACACTGCTGTTGAGGACTTTTCTTCCAAAACTGCCTATGGATATTCAAAATGTACCTGAAATATTTCTGAAAAAGATGAGCAATACCACAGTTTTTGCAAACATTTCGATTTTTTATTGATCAGAATCTGCCAAATGTAGTCTTTTTTTATTTCTTTGTGTTTTGCCATTCCCATGTGTCCAATGTCTGTGTCTCAACATACTGGTCCTTCTATGCCAGAGGGCATTCCTGTTTATGATGAATCTGGGTTCCTGCACTTATTGTCCTTCTACTATGTTTAATGCATGTCCGGGCTGACAGTTTTGGAAATCTGTTCAATCTAGTTGTGATTCTTATGGATGCTATTTTCATTGTAATTATGCAGTGCATTCTTTGTTATCATGGTCTTTGCTTATGTAAATTATGCTAATATGCTTTTCATTCACAGTTTGTGACATAGGTGCAAATTGTAAACTTAACTGCCAGCGCACACCTCAGTGAAAATGTGATGGTTGTGCTAGTAATAACATCAGAGGTTCTGGTCTGGAGGCTTCTTTTATGGTAAGCATTAATTGCTGGTAGATGTGATGTTGCATTCAGCCTCAATATGTGGAGGCAGGGTTTGGATCAGGGTGGAGCGACGGTAAGCAACGTGTAGGATGGGGAGGACCTCAGTTAGTGAAATAAAGAGGTTGTAAACAGTCCCCCTTTCTGTGTGTGTGTCCCTCACGTATTAAGGCCTTGAATCCAGAGGTCCTCACCATAGCTAGTAAGCCACACTGGCAAGGATGGCCGTGGACCCACAAAGCGCAGCCGGCATTGAAGACGCAGTAGTCAGCGTGAGGCAGGAGCCCGTGGGGACATCGCGCAGCAGTAGCCCAGATTAAAAGGATGCACCGTGTTCGGACAGCAGAGGGCCTGCTACATGTCAATGTTGGCCCAAAGGAGGTGAGAGAGCACCAGTGGCTCATTTGAAAGCCTCTCTGTGTGTCACATAAATTTGAAGCGATGTGCGCCAACTACGTAGACGCACAAAGCCACCCGGTAGAGCCCCAGAAGGTTTCGTGTGCTACCACCACCCAACTCAGCCAGCTCAGTAAGGAGGCTCAGACACACCGAAAGGGAAATAAAGAACACTTAGAGCACATGCAAAGAGGGAGGCTGCACCACAGGCATCACAGTACAAGGATACAGGATGGAGTGCCTTAAAGGGGCAGTGTGGAACATGGCAGACAGGACTAGCACACACACAAGTCTTCAGCAAACTCAGAGTTTCGAAACGCTACCATGTCAGACACAAACATACCGGTGACAGCATCAGCACTCTCCGCAGGGATGTTCCTGCTGCAACAGGGTGAATGACTCTCGTTACAACTACCCGCAGCTTTTGACTGCATGAACACAAGCAATTTAGGACTACGATGGGCATGCTGGATCAGGGATTTTAAAGTATATATAGGAACGATAGGGCATCTAGATGACGAAAGAAAAAAGAGCATACTGGCTGTGGGAACGGCAGTATGTGCCATTTTATATGAATTTCCGGATAACGAAACTGCATCGTTTGATTAACTGAAAGACGCACTCTCAACATATTTTGCAGCACATACGAATGTGGATTACGAAAGGCATAATTTTAACACGACCATGCAGGAAAAAGGGGAATCCCTGAACAACTTTGTAATTAAACTTTGCATCTGAATCAAGCACCGCAAATTCCACAGATACTCCAGCAAAGAAGCTAGGGATCTCAGGTGATAGCAGATTGTGACTCCCTGATATTTAGGAAGAAACTACTTCCTTAACAACGATTCCTGGAGGAAATACTAGCAATGGCCCACACTGAATCTGCCAAAGACCAACAGGTGGAGAACATGAACTCGGTGAAACTGCAGCTCCAAACGAAAGAATAAGAGATCATCAACAAACTGATGACAGCACACAGTGATGCCAACAGACGGAATGACAAGTCCTGTTTTAAATGTGGATATACGTTCCCACACTATGGTTCCTGCCCAGCGATGTGTCTCCTACGGGGGAGAAAGCCATTTGAGCAGTGTCCAGGAATGCACCCATGGCAGCTCACCTAAACACATCTCCGGGAGGGGGAAGGAGCTCTACGCGACACAGCAGCAGTAGAAACAGAACAAGCAGAGAACAGAAAAAGCACAAACATCCAGGTGGAGACAGCAGCAGATACCTGTCTTGGAGATAATATGATTCATCGGAGAGAAGAGAACTCCGACGTCCTTGGAGGAACGTCTGATACATGGGAACAAGATCTCCGTCGGGGAGCAAATGGACTTCATCCACAGATGACCAGAGGAAAAAGGGATATATTTGGGCACTGGGAAATACCACAGCAAAAGAACTTGGCCCTACACTGTTGATGCAAGTTAACAACACACCAACATAATGGGCCTCATTACGAGTCACCCGGTATGAAAAACTGGCAGGTTACCGCCGGACTTGTAATGAGGCCCAATGTCTTATAGCCATAGGAGCAACAGTGAACGTGCTCAGCGGAGAAGCATACAACAATCTACCTCAACCACGGAAGCGAAAACCTTAAGCCGTAGATATATATATTGATATGGTTCAAATGTCCCTCTTCCCTGCAGAGGTATGTTCTTCACAGTATACACCCACAAATTCCACCTAGCCCGGATACAACTACATGTATTGAAGATGGAAACTGAAAGTGGATGCATCCTGAGTTTCAAGACAGCGGTGGACATGGGTTTGGTGTACATACTATTCCATCTCGAGGCACACAAATACACAGTGCAAGAGGGAAACGTGGAAAAAGCATTTCCAGTACTAATCAGGGGCCTGGGAAAGCTGTGAAACTGCAAACTAAAGTTACATATCAATCAATCTGTCAGACCGGTTGGCCAATGCTATCAGGGCATACCAATTAACATTGAAAGGCAGATAGAAGAGGAAATACGAAAACTACTAGATCAAAAAATCATTAAACAGCAACGGGACCCACCCTCTGGATATCCCCCATAGTCCCAGTCCCGAAGAAGTCTACAGATGGCTCGATCTGACAATGCGTGGACATAAGGCGACCCAGCACGAACAGCATCAAGCGCCGAGAATTGCTGAAATGATTCCTTTACTAAACCGAGCCACAGTTTTTTCGAAATTAGGCCTTAATAAAGTATACTACCAGTTGGAGTTTTCCCCAGAATATCATTACAGAACCACCTTCGTGACGCATTTGGGGTTATAAAAAGACAAGCGTTTCAGCTTTCGAGTATGAACTGCCGCAGAAATATTCCAGGAAGAAATCCACAAAGTGATGAAGCACCTACCATATTGCTTAAATTATAGTGATGACATTTTGGTCTTTGGAAAATCAATGGATGAATACGACGCCACACACATCGTTTCTGGTCAGCTCTGGAGGTAGCATGTTTGATGCTCAATAGGTCCAAATGCGAATTCCAAAATAGGACGCTCAAGTTCTTTAGGCACATATTCTCAGAACAAGGAATGAGACTTGACCCATACAAAGTAGCCACATTAAATGAAGCCCCAAGGTCGGAAAAGATCTCAGATCTACAGTCATTTCTGGGACTGGTGAGCTACTGCTTTCGATATTTGAAAGATTATGCCACAGTGAGTTCCCCATTACGAGAGCTCAACAAGAACAAACTGGATTTCGTTCGAAAGGATTAGAAGAAACATTACTCCGGTGGAAGTCATGGCATACTTCAAACCCAACAAGGAAACAGAGGTGGCAGTGGATGCCATCCTGACCCAAAGAAACCGCACACCAGATTTGTTATGTCCTATGCCAGCAGGAGCATGTCTGTCACAGAACAAGCATATTCCCAAGTGGAAAAGGAAAGCCCAGTGGTGGTATGGCCCTGCAAGCATTTCCACCTCTGCCTCTACGTAAAGGTCTTCACCATTGCCACAGACCACAAAGCGCTCCTCACCATATATGGCAACCCAAAAGGAAGAATGCCGCAAGAACTGCGAGATGGAGCTTGCGTTTAAAAGATTATAAATAATTTAGATTTCGACACTGGTCGGGAAAGGAATATAATCTGTGTGTGTGGGAAGAGCTGGCAATTGACTTCTTTGGACCAGTAATGGGTGGGACCTATGTCCTGGTGGTGATCGTTGAATACTCAAGATTCCCAGAAATACAGAAAGCGTCATCCATAGCATTATGTGTGTTATTCCTGTTCTGGACCGATAGCATCCCAAAAGTCATCAAGTCGGAAAATGGTCCAAGTTAGGATTTTGCAAATTTCGCTCATTAAATGTGTTTCAAACACAGGAAAATCATGCCGCTATGGTCACAAGCCAATGGCATAGTAGATCAATTCATGCAAATATAAAGACTGCGCTCCAGATCGCGAATGTCCCCGGCAAACCGGTCGAGCATGTACTATACCAGCTGCTTCGAGACTACTGACATACTCTGCATAGAATGGCTGGGGTGTGCCTGGCGGATCTAATGTTTGAGTGGATATTCAGAACACGGCTGCCTCAATGGACAGAGAGGAGAGATCTAGGGGAGTTGGATCATCAGGTAAGAATAAAGGATGACATAGCTCTCAAATCACATGCTTTTGGCGGGTGTCATCCACCTTGAAAAGAGCTAACTCACCAGCCTAGCCTTCTGCATGCCCATTAATTTCAATGGGCTCTCACCCACCAAAAACAAAATCGGGTGTTTTCACCCGCCTTTGCGACAGAAATGGTTGAGAGCTATGGGATGAGGGAGAAAAGAGGAAAATTAAAAGACTGCCTGACACCGGAAGAGGAGCCAGGGATGGGAACATCCAAGTAGGGGATCAAGTAATGGTACAACCATCTTGGAAAAGGAAAGAATACTCAAAATACGTACTGGAGCTCCTGGCCATGACGCAAAAGAAAGGCTCGATGATAACAGCAGGAGAAGGGGTGAGACAAACCATCATCCAAAATATTTCACATTTCAAAGTATGCCAGAGTGTAGAAGATGGACAGTGGGCCAATCCTAGAAGTGGAGGGAGTGGATGTGACTCAGAAGACTTGTATCTAGATGATGGTGAACTGTCAGATGAGGATTGTGAGATTGTGACGCAAAGCCATTATCAAGGGAGGCCAGAAGGGCACAGAGAAGAGCGGCACGTGAGGACCCGGATAAAACCAGTAAGACTCATAGAAGAAATGGGTTAACATGGCCTCACCTGTTAAGAAAGGGGGAGATGTGATGTTGCATTCAGCTTTGTTATGTGGAGGCGGGTTTGGGTCCGGGTGGAGGGATGGGAAGTGATGTGGAGGACAGGGAGATCCTCAGTTATTGAAATAAAGAGGTTGGTAAGTCTTAGTTACTTACCTGTAACTGTATTTCTCCAGCATTGGTATCTTTCATAGATTCAGATGCTTGAATATTCCCCGTCGTCAGACTGGGAATCCTCGGTGATAAATTAAATAATAATAATAAAAACACATTTTTCTAAATATATATATATATATATATATATATATATATATACTGCCACCTAGCAGTGCATGTACATAGCCCATTATAGCCTATGAGCCACTTCATTATGTAGTCCCTCCACCTCACTTTGGTCCTTTATGGCCCCAGCCAATGAGGTGGCAGGGTTTAAGCTCCGCCCCCGGCAGCCATCTTCAGATTTTGAACCGTAGAGATTACAGTATGATGGATGCCGAGCATAGGAGCAGCCTCTCAGGGGAGGCGGGCGGGCGCATGTGAATCTATGAAAGATACCAATGCTGGAGAAATACAGTTACAGGTAAGTAACTAAGACTTCTCCAGCATTGGATCTTTCATAGATTCAGATGCTTGAATAGAATACCAAGCAGTTAAAACATGCCACCATTATAAACAGATATGCATAATTACAGAAAAACATATTTCTGATCAAACCTTTACCATGCAGCAACACAACGGTTACATACTTCGGGAAAGGTGGGAGAGGCGGCTGGTCCTACCTTATACAAAGAGATGGCGGAGCACTGCCTGTCCAACTGCCGTTTCTTTGTTGGTATCTTCGGTCAGGCAGTAGTGTTTCGCGAAAGTATGCAGAGTGCTCCACGTGGCAGCTCTGCATATGTCTTTCAAGGCCACCCCTGCGTGGAATGCTGTTGACGCCGCCCTTCCTCTGGTGGAGTGCGCAGACGGCGGTCTAGTTAAAGGGTCGCCTTTCAACTGATGACAGTGGGTGATGCAGGACAATACCCAGCGTGCCAGGCTTTGTTTGGATATATGTTGGCCCTTGGTACGGCCAGAGAAGGAAATGAATAGCCGGTTTGAGGAGTGGAACTCCTTGGTTCTTTGCAAGTAAAACTTCAAAACCCTAGAAACGTCTAGAGAGTGTAATGTCCTTTCCGCTTCCGAAGCGTGATTCTGGAAGAAGGTTGGTAAAACAATGCGCTCAGTGAACGACATCTCCGAAAGTACCTTGGGGAGGAACTTCGGGTGAGGCCTTAAGATGACGCGGTCCTTCTGGAACAAGGTAAACGGAGGTTCCGAAGACAAAGCTTGCAACTCACTGATCCTTCTGGCCGATGTGATGGCTACCAGGAAGGATGTCTTCCAGGACAAGAATTTCATATCGCATCTATGTATGGGCTCGAAGGGAGGTTGCATGGGGGCTGTTAAGACGGTGTTGAGGCTCCAGTCCGGAACTGGTGTAGTTGTAGGCGGATAAGTACGCATCAGTCCTTTCAGGAAGATCTTGATCGCTGGTAAGGAGAGTAAGGCTTGCGTCTCTGCGGTTACTGTGTAGGCCGCTATGGCTGACAGATGGACCTTGATAGAGGACAGTGAGAGCCCTGATTTAGCCAGGTGCAACAAGTAAGGCAGAATTTGATCAACCGAGGCCGTGAGGGGATCGATCGCAGAGGTCTCGCACCATTTGGAAAACCTGGTCCATTTTCTGGTGTAGGTGAGTTGCGTGGACGGGGCTCTAGCGGCCCTGATGATATCCCAGCATTCTGATGGTAACTTTAGGTGCATCAGTTTACGCTGCTCAGGAACCATGCTTTGAGGGACAGGCTCCTCGGGTCGTGGTGGAGGACCTTGCGGTTCTGTTGTGTCAGTAGATATTGATGTGATTTGAGACGAATCGGGGTTTTGCAGGATAGATGTCTCAGCGTCGGGTACCAGACTTGCCGTGCCCAATCGGGTGCAATAAGAATCAAGGAACAATCCTGTTCTTTCACCCTGCGAAGTACCCTCGACATGAGGGGAATGGGTGGGAAGGCGTAGAGGAGCTTCTCCGACCAATCCACTGAGAACGCGTCTCCCAGCGATTGGTGCTCGGGGTATCTTGACGCAAATATCTTGCATTTTTTGTTGTTCCTGGTGGCAAAAAGGTCGATCTGCGGATGGCCCCATAAGGCAAATATCCGTCGGGTTTCTCTGTCGTCCAACTCCCACTCGTGTGACGCTGTGTATTCTCTGCTTAATCTGTCCGCTAGGACATTGTCCACTCCTGGAAGGTGCTCTGCCCTGATCTGTATCCCGTAGCGCAAGGCCCATGCCCATAGCTGTTGGGCTTCTTGCGACAGAATCTGAGACCTCCTGCCTCCCTGCTTGTTTGTATAGTGCATGGAGGTCGTGTTGTCTGTCTGGACTGTAAGAACTTGACCAGCTATAACCGGTAGGAAGGCTTTCAGCGCCAACCTTACGGCCCTGAGCTCCAACACGTTGATGTGGAGCTGGGACTCTTGTGCCGACCAAGATCCCTTGGTTTGGAGGTCCGCAAGATGAGCGCCCCAGCCTGATAAGGAAGCTCCGTCCGCAGCAGGAGGGTCGATGTCGGTGCTTGAAACGGCATTCCCTGTAGAAGATTCCTCAGAGCGTTCCACCATCGAAGGGCCTTGTGCAACGTCGATGGAATCTGGACAATGTCTTCCCAGCATCCGAAAGCTTGTTTCCATTGGTGGTCTAGAGCTTCCTGAACCGGCCTCATGCGAAGCCTGCAGTTCGGTATGAGGAATATGCATGATGACATCATGCCCAATAGGGATTTGTAAGAGCGTACAGATGTTGTCTCTTTCTGTAGGAAGTTCGAAGTTAAGCGTAGAATCGCTGCTGTTCTCTCTGTGGATGGTCTCACTCTGGGAATGCTGGAGTCGAGCTCGGCTCCCAGGAAGAGAGCTACCTTGCTGGGAACGAGGCAGGACTTCGTCTGGTTGATGGAGAAACCGAACTCTTTTAGGAGGTTGACCGTCCTCGACACTGCCGAACGAGCCTTTGCAGCTGAACTTGCCTTTATCAGCCAATCGTCCAGGTATGGAAAAACGTCCGTTCCTGCGCTCCTGAGACTTGCCGCTACCGGTGCAAGGCATTTCATGAAAACTCTTGGCGCCGATTTTAGACCGAACGGAAGCACTTGAAACTGAAAGTGGAGCCCTCCCACTGTGAACCTGAGGAACTGCCTGTGTGCTGGATGGATCGGAATGTGGAAGTATGCATCCTCCAAGTCTAAAGTGGCCAAGAAGTCGTGCTTGTTTAACCAAGGTAGCACCCCTTGTAGAGCTACCATCTTGAAAGTTATGCGCTTGATGAACTTGTTGAGAGCCCTCAGGTCCAAGATGGGCCTCCATTGACCGTTTTTCTTTCTGACGAGGAAGAATCGGGAGTAGAAACCTTTTCCCCTCTGAGAATAGGGTACTGGTTCTACTGCTGCCTTCTGGAGCAGTTTTTTCACTTCGGACATGACCTGTCTTAGCATATGCACTCTGCGGGGAGTTGGAGGCAGGGAA
The DNA here is from genome assembly GCF_040938575.1 of Ambystoma mexicanum. Classification (NCBI taxonomy): domain Eukaryota; kingdom Metazoa; phylum Chordata; class Amphibia; order Caudata; family Ambystomatidae; genus Ambystoma; species Ambystoma mexicanum. Next base: position 445,563,040 of record NC_090929.1, read on the forward strand.
GGAGGTTGGTCCAGAAATTCCAAGGTGTGACCCTTTCGGATCACCTGTAACACCCATTTGTCCGATGTAATTGACCGCCAGCGCTGGAAAAACTGGCTCACCCTTCCCCCCACCGGGGCGTGGCGAAGGGGGGGGGGAGATTGGTCGTCAGTTCTGCTTGCCTTGCGACTTCCCTTGGGCGGAGCCACGTCTGCCTCTATGGGCGTATCTGTTGGATGACTGATATTTATTGGCTTGGTACGTGCCGCCTTGTGCTTTTTGACCATAGGAGGAACGACTGTATCCCCTGAACTTGGAAGATGAACCTCTAAAGGGACGAAAAGACCGTTGGTCCTTACTTTTGTCCTTTAAAGAACTGATGGCTCTGGCTGTGTCAGTGTCTGTCTTGATTGCCTTCAAATGGTCGTCTATCTTTTTCCCAAAGAGATCTTGGCTGTCAAATGGCATGTCTAGTATCTGCGCCTGAACTTCAGGTCTAAAGTTAGTAGCCTTCATCCAGGCCTGCCTTCTGAGCACTGTGCCGTGCGCCATCTGCCTAAAGCCTGATTCGGCCACATCAACTGCTGCGTTGATCATGTGATCCGATGTTGCTTCACCATCCGCGATTATGGATTTTGCCTCCTCCTGGAGCTCCGGTGGTGATTGTTTCGCCAAGTTAGACATGCAGAGCCAAAGCTCGCGATCGAATCTTGCGGTCATGGCCAGTGCATTACCCGCTCTGATTGTAAGTGATGCAGAAGATGATACTTTCCTGCCCATGGCTTCCAATTTACGTCCGTCCTTATCCGGTGGGGCCGACAACGGTGAGGAGGGGTTGGCGAGTTTCTTTCTGGCCGCCACTGTAATAACTGAGTCCGGTTTCTTATGACCCCTTAAACAAAGCGGTGCCGAATCCGGAGCTTTATATTTCTTTTCTGGCCTGGACACCAACGCCGGAGTCGATAAGGGCAGAGATAGGATCTTGGATCCGGAATCCCAGATGGTATCGAGGAGGGGAATTGTGGTCACTGTCCTCCTTCGTTTGTCCCTGTGCTCATAGAGCACTGATTGCCTTTCCTCCGAAGAAACCTGAATTTTAAACAGTTCTGCGGCTTTACCTATTATGGTGTGGAAAGAGACGAGATCATCCGGTGGTGAGGCCTTGCCCGGCGAGTCTCTCCTCCTGGGCTTCTCGACGACGTAGTCATCCCAATCACTGGGTGCGTCTGGCTCCTGAGTTATTTCTCCTTCTTCTGGTTCCGAAAATTCACCAAAAGGATCCTCCTGCCAGTCTGATACCGAGATGGTGGACGGTACCATGGTGGGATCTACGTCCGGAGATCGCGGTCTGTGCGATGACTGTGGTGACGGGACTCTTGTAGGTGAAGCACTGTGGGTGCTGCTCCTCGTCTTTGAGCAGGTGATCTCATCCGTTTTTGCGGTCTACTCCTGTAAGGAGAGCAACCCGATGTGCCTGGAATCGGGGATGACTCTCTAGGAATGGGATTAATCGGAATTTGCTTCTCCCTTTGCCGTTTGTAAAATTCTTCTACAATCCTCTGCACGGATAACATGAGCACCGGGTCATGAGGATATTCGGATTCTCCCGTGGACGGGTGCCAAGGAGGGCTGTATTGTTTCGGTAAGGGACCGATGGACTCTTCCACCACTTCCGCATCAGAGAATTCTTCCTGAAGAATTATATCTGGAAGTTCTGCCATGTGCCCCAAAGGTGAAAATTGCTGCACCACAGGTTCAGTTACAGTATTCTTCTCAATGATATTGCTTGTAATGACAGGAACTTCAAGAGTGAGAGGCAGTAATTCCTCTGTAACTGCCGAAATTTGCGGTGCCTCTGAAGGCGTTATGGATGATGTTATCCTCGTCGACGACTGAGATTTTCCCGTCGAGGGCTTCGCCGCCGACTGAGATATATATATATTTAGAAAAAAAAATTATTATTATTATTTAATTTATCACCGAGGATTCCCAGTCTGACGACGGGGAATATTCAAGCATCTGAATCTATGAAAGATCCAATGCTGGAGAAGTGTGTGTTTGTGTGCGTGTGTGTGTGTGTCATAATTTTCAGGTTCGAGAAAGCCTTAAAAGTGGCACAATAGCACGATTTGCACAAATGCTTAGAGCAGGCACAGTGACCACACTTTTGATGTGCTAAGACCCAGTGCTGACACGTGTGTAAATGTGGTAATTACACCAGAGCTAAGGCAATTATATTTGGTCATTGTACTGGGGATAGAATGTTTTTCTGCCGGAGGGGCAAGCACAGCCACAGAAAGGAGGAAGGCAGAGAATGTTCTCCCATTATAGGTCACCTCAGACGCCCATCAGAAGGCACCGAGGATGCCTATGTGGGCATAGCAATGTAGGACTGTGTGCTGTCCTCTTAATTGCAAACGCTTTACTATCTAACTTTGCCCAGCGTTTCGCACAATGCACTTTTTCAATGGCGAAGAACATGTTCATCTTTCAAAATGAAAGCCAGTTCAAAACGAAGCTGGCCAACCCTACACCGTGCGTAAATAGTCCAAAAAGTAGTAAGATCAACTATGACACCAAGAAAGATAAAAACAGACTGACAACTAAAACATGTCTGAAAAATAATGAAGAACAGGCCACAATAACAATTCTAGTTGAATAAATCCCTAGAGATAATTGAAAGCAAAAGTAACTGCCACATATCAGCGAAAGCAATACTGGCAATGAATAACACATCCACCAAACAATACAAATGTTAAGTCCTGTTGCTAATTTGCAATAAAAAATTTATATTGATTTCAGGAGATGTTCCATGACAGAATTAAACAATAGCCCAGGTTTGGAGTAACCTGATTGGCTGGCTCGCCCGCCAAGGGTGCTAATATTACAGAAAACATCAATCATGCCATAGTGACAATAAAGAAGAAAGGCACTGGAGGAATATACATCATAGTAGCTTCAAGTAGTGTCTCGTAGCACAGAGGTGGATGCTTAAAAAGACCACTTGTAAGCAGACGGAGGCAGGGCGGGCAACAGAAACATTCAAAAGGGAAACCATGCTGCAAATACACAACTGGGAGCAACTCTACAACTTCAACACTGTAGGACACGTGTAGCTCCCTGTCTTTGTTGAGGCCCAGTTGAACCGCTGATAGATTTAAAATCCATTTAACCTTCACGCTTCGTAGCTTGAATTCTCAATGCCACCGTGTGTCGACAGAGGGACAGGTTCAACCCCCAGAAACCTCAGGTCTTCCACTCTTCATTTATTCTTGTACAAAAAGAGTTTGTCCACCAGGGAGCAAACATCATTATTCTGATTGCACACAAATGCTGAGAAATCCTACCCTCTGGGCATCTAGTTTTACTGCCCACACAGGCTTTACTGCAAGGGCGGAATAGAAGGTGTACTACAAATTAAGTGTGATGAATTGACTTCTGCCCTGCAGGAGTACAAGAATGAGGCTAAAGCGCCTACTCAGTCCACACACTTCTACCAACCAAGAGCCAACACAATTATAAAGGTAAAACAGACACAGTCAAGCGATATACCTCCTTCACCTTTTGTGGTAATGTGGGCCAAGGGAAGGCTATACTTTCAAGAGGGGTGGGAAAGGGGCTCAGTAGCAACCCAAACAGTGAAGTATAACAATCCAAAATAAAGGCATGCCCAATCATGGTTCTATAGCAATATATGTATACTTAAGTTAAACACACCATGTATAATAATAACTTACTAGAAAAGCACTACAAAACCCACCCGAGGAAAGAAGACAGTATACGCAAAGATGGCAGATTGGGTGCAAAAGGGATAAAAGTGTCCTAACCAGTGTGAGGGTTCAACAATGTGAGACTGACACAAAGGTATCCTTTTCTCACAAATTGCCATTTTATTAAATAAAAAGGGGCGGGACAAATACCTATCGTTCCCTAACCCAACAAGGATGTCTCTGCCTAACAAATTCAGGCTGAAGAAAAACCACATAGTAATCAAAAAGTAACTGACCCTCACACTAACATACACAACAAAATTATTTAAGGTTGGTTTGGCTATCTTAAAAACCACAAAATAACATAGTAAGTCAAACTCAAAAGTCATAAACCGTAATCCTTGTGACCAGGGTTGGATTCCATTCCCCTGGATCGATTCAGGAATATCTGGAATCAAGTTCAGTTTCAAGAAAGTTCTGGGTAATAGCAAAGTTATATTCAATGTTCCATACAAAATCTTTTCCAATTAATATAACCTTTCACTTGGCAAAGGGAATATCTTCCTTCTAAAGGCTTGTTTACATATCAAAGCAATTGTTATTTTTTCCATATCCTCCTGCTTGATAAAACAAAATGTCTTCTCCAAAAACCTCTTGCTTGGTACAACAAAGGTAATTTCCTCCAAACATAAATTCATAAATCAAATACCAATGTTATTTTCTCAAAAGGCCAAGGACTTGTTAGCTCATCATACTTTAGTCAGGATGGTTCAACAATTACTTTCTAAAATACCACCGTTCAAATACAGCAAGACAAAGTGATGGAATTAACACTTCTTTTCCACCACAACCTTTTACCACAACCATAGTACTTTACATCATCATCTTCTTCCTGGTATACTCGCCTGCCAGGACTAACTACAGTTGGTCCCTTTCCTGGTGTAAAGATCCACAATAAGCAGAGGCAGGCCAGGGGAAATTCCCTGCGCCAGAAAAATGGATCAGACCAGAAATGTAACAAACTACTGTTTTATTGAACAAAATCCCTCTAAAACAGGGACCACATGAACATTAGGCAAACATCTCCATGCAACTCACTGGGCTGAACTCAGCAATGCATTTTGAGGGGTTGTGACATCACAAGTGATGTGTCACAGCACAGAATCCTAAGGTGGAATCGGATAGGGTGAATAACTTGGCTAAGTATAGGATCTATATGAGGTTAGGATCTAATTGGTCCGGCCATGTCGGGTAGCTCCACCTGAGACCACCTACAAAAAGATACATGGGGAACAGGAGTGTTCTCTAATTGGTGGGGGCAACACTGTTAAGGTGGTATTATGCTCACCTGGTATCCACGGGGACGCCTGTATGCCCTTGTTGCCGGATTCCCCCCAGATGTACTCAATTCGGGATGATGTCTTCTATGGCAGTTGGGCCTGAAAACACAGGAGGATTGGACTTAGGCACAGATTTCGTTTCCTCCCACCAGCCCCTTGGACTCGACCTGATGGCCCCCTCCTCACCTTGTTATGATGTCTGGCGTGCTCTCCGTCCTGCTTTCTGCCCAGGGGCGCGTAGTTCATGCGGGTTGAAGCGACCAAGTTAACTTCACTGGTGCCAACCCATTCAAGTGTCTTTAAAGAGGTAAGTTCAATTATTGCAGTCTCTGAGGGCTTTTGCTTTTCTTTCGGGCTATTAATGTCTTTCCCTGATTGTTTCCCCCTTAGGTATGCGGAGGTAAGCTGGGTGCGATGCTTGGGTTCGGCTCCTGCCAGGATTTATGGATGCAGAGCGTATGAAGAAAGGTAGGTTCAGCGCGAAGTGCGGAGCGCTAATGACTTTTTGGGCTAACCTATATTCTTTATTCCTTTTCAGGTTACGATGGTCTTTCAGGGCGTGCAGTGATTTCCGGAGCGGAGCCGTCCAATATATGCCCAGCTAGGTGAGGAGATTTCGGTTGCTGCTGTGATTGCCGTGAGTAACCTGTTTAACGTTGTCCCTTTTTCTCTCCTCTCCAGGTGCTTCGTTCCGGTGCGAGCGCGATGTCCTGAAGATGCTGCCAACGGGATGGAAGACCGTGAGCAGCTGGGAGCGAAGGATGGAAGACGGCAGGTAAGCTGGAACTGCTGATGTTCTTTTGTCTCCTCTGCATGTCCGCGATTCCAGGAACGCCGGGTGCTGGTCTCGGAACACGGTGAGCATTATGCTGCTGGCTGCAGAATAATGCGAAGCACGTTCTTTAGCTTGGGTGTGGTTTATATAGCCTACCCTGTAAAGTAGTCCAAGTAAAGTAGTCTGGGTTACCACACCCCAAAACACTGCACCGCACAGTCTGGTTCTTAGGGACTAGACTGTGTGGGTGTCTCCATGTTGGCTGCAGGCCTACACATAAAAAGTAGTCCCTTCAAGTCGCATTCCAAATATGAGCCTGGTGCCAAAGGCGCCAGGACTGACTCCAGGAGAGTCCCCGGTGAAAATGCAAGGCCCTTGGGACCCCAAATGGGGTTCTGGGTCACGGGTCATGACAGCTGGACACGAAAGGTGGCTGGTGATTGGTCAGGGATGACTTCTCAGCCTTGGCATCCTGGACTGTTACCAGCAGATGAGCACACTAGGGGTGGTGAGAAGGGCCCCAGAGTGCTGCTGCCTCTGTCAACAAGGCTACAGCTCTCTGACTCCTCAGGCCGTGAGCCAGGACATTTTAGCTTTCAACTTCATACTGTATTGTATCTTTTGGCCCAATGAGATGGATGGGACCGATGTCAGGCGTGTGGGTACCGTATTTCGAATCATACTCCTTAGTAATTTGCAAGGACTTAAGCTTTTTTTACCATGGGTGTCATTACTTTCCTTGGCCTGTTTGAGCTACTTTTTCCTGTGCGTCAGGTGTGAGCTGATGAGAACATGGCCTTCCTGCAACATTTGTTTCTTCATTTATTCAGATAGAGTTATATTCATCGTCTGGGATTTGCTTGTTGTCTATATTTTTCCAATGTTGGCTCAGCCCAGTCCTTCCCTGCTAACCTTGGCAAACTGTGCATTTGCTGTCTGAGCTGTTCAGGCTTGGCTCTTTTCACTGGCTCAGCATGACAGGGAAACTGGGCAGTGTTTGAGGTTTTATCAATGTCTTCCATTCACCTAATGTGGCTGTGCCCTCCATCTTGATTTACATGGCCACTCATTCAAGTTGTATTCTACATTAAGCAAGCGTTTATACGTATTCTCATGTGACTTGCATTTCAGCATAGAAAAGAGATTGTATGTTTACTACCCTAGTGGATGCAAGCATGTTCTTCTTGTCTAAGTGCAATTTGACCTAGTGTTGGTGGATCTTCGTACTTGGGTGGATGTGTGCTTCATGTTTTAATGCACCTACGTGTGTTGGCCTCAGCCATGTCGTCATTTGTCTCCTTCATGATTACAGCTCGTTCATTTGTCCCATCGCCTGTAGGGTTATTGCCTCAATGATGTTATCTGGTATGGGTCTGTAGGGCTGCCTCAGAGAGTGGTGTCTGTCACTTTGGAGGTACAATGGAGGGGATGGAGTAGACGCTAAGAGAAATGTGCACCGTTCATGTCTGTCATGCAGGGGGAGGGGCCGATGAAATTCGCCTCTCTTCACTGGTCTACTCGCCTGCCAGGATAAAACTCCTACTACTACAATTGTACTCTGTGGTAAGGCTTGGTACAAACTCTCCACACTAGAATCATGAATGAGGAGATTTGAACCAACAACTGCTCCTCTTGATAGTCTTTTGACTCTTAACAAAATGTGTTACATCTCTTTCCAAATTGATATTACACAAAAGCATAATTGTTCTCTTGCTTGTCTTTTGGCTTTAGGCAATGCAGGTTACAGTTCTCTCTCCCTTGGTTTCTCATACAAGGAGGGCTTTGCTCCTGCAGCCTTTCTTTTCTGGTTGTGCAACCTCTTGGCTGCTGGCAATGCAGGTTACAATTACCTCCCAATTAAAATCTCTTACTGGGAGAGTTGTACCCAGTTTGTCTTTGTATCAATCGTCTACTGACTTGATCATGCAGGTTACAATAGGCTACTTGGCATCCCTGATTAGGAGAGCTGCGCCCAATTTGCATGTATTTTAATGTTCTCTGGCTTTGGCAATGCAAGTTACAATGGTGCCCTATTTGGAATCCCTCATTAGGAGAGCTGTGCCCAGTTTGCCTTATTATCACTTTTCTCTGGCAATGCGGGTTACAATGATCCCTTATACATGCGCACCTAGCGTTCTCCTTCGGAGCGTCCCGGGGTCACCTGCTTCAGGCCAACTCACTGGTATGCCTTGGCGTCTCCTTCTGACTCGCTGGTGTTGCTGCGGGTCTCTTCAGGGCTTCTTCTGCTTCTGCCTACTCCGTTTGGTCTGCCGACATGGGCGCAGGCCTTCAGTGAAGCTCTTGCGGTTCTGTTCACTCTCCTGTGTAAATTCAATACCGGGGCACTTCGCGGCATGTTGGGAGCTCCTCTCCTACATGGCGTGGCTTGCTTCAGCACTGCTTCATACTGCGCGCTCTCTGCATGTCCACATCTCTCCGACATCTACCACAGCTCTTACACAGCATCCTGCTGTCGCCACAAAAACACCATCAGCTTCTGCGTCCTTCTGCTGCTGCTCCCACACCTGCAAGTCCTTTACATTTTTAAAGGACCCACTCAGGTGCTTCCTATTCAAACAACTAGACCACTCATAACACTTCCTTAACTCTGATTCTGTCTTCTTCGTCCCTGCCTCAATGATGTTATCTGGTTAGGATCTGTAGGGCTGCCTGAGAGAGTGGTGTCTGTCACTTTGGCGGTACAATGGAGGGGATGGAGTAGACGCTAAGAGAAATGTGCACTGTTCATGTCTGTCATGCAGGGGGAGGGGCCGATGAAATTCGCCTCTCTTCACTGGTCTACTCGCCTGCCAGGATAAAACTCCTACTATTACAATTGTACTCTGTGGTAAGGCTTGGTACAAACTCTCCACACTAGAATCATGAATGAGGAGATTTGAACCAACAACTGCTCCTCTTGATAGTCTTTTGACTCTTAACAAAATGTGTTACATCTCTTTCCAAATTGATATTACACAAAAGCATAATTGTTCTCTTGCTTGTCTTTTGGCTTTAGGCAATGCAGGTTACAGTTCTCTCTCCCTTGGTTTCTCATACAAGGAGGGCTTTGCTCCTGCAGCCTTTCTTTTCTGGTTGTGCAACCTCTTGGCTGCTGGCAATGCAGGTTACAATTACCTCCCAATTAAAATCTCTTACTGGGAGAGTTGTACCCAGTTTGTCTTTGTATCAATCGTCTACTGACTTGATCATGCAGGTTACAATAGGCTACTTGGCATCCCTGATTAGGAGAGCTGCGCCCAATTTGCATGTATTTTAATGTTCTCTGGCTTTGGCAATGCAAGTTACAATGGTGCCCTATTTGGAATCCCTCATTAGGAGAGCTGTGCCCAGTTTGCCTTATTATCACTTTTCTCTGGCAATGCGGGTTACAATGGTCCCTTATACATGCGCACCTAGCGTTCTCCTTCGGAGCGTCCCGGGGTCACCTGCTTCAGGCCAACTCACTGGTATGCCTTGGCGTCTCCTTCTGACTCGCTGGTGTTGCTGCGGGTCTCTTCAGGGCTTCTTCTGCTTCTGCCTACTCCGTTTGGTCTGCCGACATGGGCGCAGGCCTTCAGTGAAGCTCTTGCGGTTCTGTTCACTCTCCTGTGTAAATTCAATACCGGGGCACTTCGCGGCATGTTGGGAGCTCCTCTCCTACATGATATGATATGATATGATATGATATGATATGATATGGTATTTGTAACGCGCCTATACACAAGTGTTTCAAGGCGCGACGAGGCAGGGAGGGAGGGAAACAAGGGGAAAACAGACAAACGATCCTACTAGGCCAGGTGTCATTCAGATCGCGCAAGTGCAGAGGTAAGGGGAAAAGGAGGAAGTGCAGGGGGGAGGAGGTGGGGGGGGGAAGTGCAGTACAAGGTAAGTAGCGTAAAAAAAAAAAAATAAAATAAAATAATAATAAATAATAAATAGAAAGGGCCAGCTGGTGGCAAGTGCGAGGTAAGTGCAGAGCAAGTGCTGGGAAAGGGGCTGTAGGGATACAGTGACAGTCCCACAGTGCAGGGGGAGCCGGGGAGGCAGTGCAGGTGGAGAGTGGCTGGGCCCTGGACCGAGGTTGCTGAGAGTGGCTTGCTTCAGCACTGCTTCCTACTGCGCGCTCTCTGCATGTCCACATCTCTCCGACATCTACCACAGCTCCTACACAGCATCCTGCTGTCGCCACAAAAACACCATCAGCTTCTGCTTCCTCCTGCTGCTGCTCCCCCACCTGCAAGTCCTTTACATTTTTAAAGGACCCACTGAGGTGCTTCCTATTCAAACAACTAGACCACTCATAACACTTCCTTAACTCTGATTCCGTCTTCCTCGTGCCAGTACTATGGGCATTATGGGTCTTGAAGTCCATAATGTTCTTGTTTGTTTTATTGTTAGTTGACCCAATCTAATAGGGTAACTGAGAGTGTTCAGATTGTTAAAGGAGTTGGTATTTTACCCTTGAGTTTAGGCCCTTGATATGAGGCAGAATCATAACAGCTAGAAGTTGTGATGTTAGCTTCCTGATTACTCCTTATACCATTTCCATGTTTGTAAAAAGGGTCTTCATATTCCGTACTTTGGGTAGTTCTGGGAGAGGGAACCACACAGTGACAGCAAGCCATTAGATATTTAGGCACTCTGGGAATCTCATCCTAAGAAGAGGATGAATACTGCGTCTCTCCTAAAAGAGTCACCAATGCCCCCTGACAGCCGTATCCTCCCATGTGATCCTCCCTCATGATACCACCCCCACGGTCGGGATCAGGTAGCAGTTGCCTTCCCCTAGCGACATGGGAGGAGATATTAGGCTGGAGTCTAGTGATGACTCCACAGGATTCATCACACCAGTCTCTAGGGCCCAATAATGCATCACGGGCGGCAGTTAGCAGTCAATAGTACCATGTCCTGGTTCCTGGGGGTCTGGCACCACTGAATCAGACTTCTTGGAGCTGAGCAAGAAATTGGAAGATTGGGAGAGTGCAAAAGGCAGCACCGGAGGTTCCTGGTGGTTCAAATGTATCGAACAGTTCTTGAAACACAGCTCCAAGCAGTTCAATGGGGAAAAACACTAGGCTTCCGGCTGTCTTGCTTAAGGTGCTTTGAGTCCCAATCCTGGGGCTCAGTGACAAGATGAGTCCTTTTCTCTTGCTCCTAAACATGAGGAAGGCTGGAACACAACTGCAGGGATCCTTCAACACAGTGAGGTCCTGCGTACCGCTGTGGCTGACAGAGAGGCAGGTCTTGCTCCAGCAGCAGGTCACTTCTTAGGTCACTGTGAATCCTAAGCAAAACAAAAAGGTGATGGCTGAAAAGTTTTGAATTAATCATAACCACGGGCACAGCTATGGGCAACCCTACAGACCATTGTTTTTCAGCCTGCCAAGCCATTACAGAAGCTGAAAGACCATATGCAAATCAGGCTTGGTCCCACCCCAAAAGGGGCAGTCCAGCCCAAACTGCTAGGTCACATCCCTTCTGCACGAGACCGCAAGCATTCCCAGACATGATTCATCCTTGTTAGGCCTCATCAGTGAGGAGCAGCTTGAATCCAACTCAACAGACTCAGGGACAAGATGGGTCCATGTTCTCGGGCTCTCGGGCTCCCAAACATTGGAGAGGCTGGCACACAACTGCATGGGGTCCTTCTACAGAGTGAGGTCCTTGGTACCACTGTGGCTAGCAGAGAGGCAAGGGTTGTTCCAGCAGTAGCTTCGCCCCCAATGTCCCCTGGGGATGGTAAGGGGACAGAGCTTGCCTCTGCCTTGGAACACATGCCTTCAACTCACAACTGGAGGACTGTTCTCTCAGCAGGGTTCAAATGAAATCTTCTTCAAGGTTTGGAATCCACAAAATGATTCAGAGATTAAGCCAAGAAGTGGTGTAAGACCCCTTATTCTAAAGGTAAAATCTGATAGGGGATTGGACTACAGGTAGCCTGCCTTAGTGGTCCAATCATCCCTGTTCTTAAAAGAAGTGGTTTGCCCTTCTGAAATCACACCCAAAGGGCTTTGCCCTAGAGGAAGTGGAAGGGACAGGAAGGCACGAGAGAGCAGAGAGAAACGGGATGGTGCAAGTCTTCCCCAACTGCACTGTGCTCTCCAGTCTGCACTACCCCTGCCCCCTTCTCTCTCACTAGGATCAAAAGCAACCCCCGACTGTGAGGCTACTTCATTGGAATGGGTGTGCTCTTTTGAGACCTGGGCCCAGGACAGTTGCTGTTGTGCAGTTTTTTCTGGAGGAAGGCGCTGCCTACCCTCCCAAAGAGATCGAAGAGGAGGCATGTCCATTCAGGTTCCTGTCCTGTCACTTTGTCAGGATCAGCCCGTCCGGCCAAAATACACATCACCTTCCACAGCTGGGCTGGCTCACAGGAGCAGACACATGTGCAATATCAAATTGTAAGGGGCTGCGATGATTATAAGTAGGGCCATACACCATGCCTTAACCAGGGCATTGCTACTTATGATCATCATAGTTTTAGTACAGGGGTACATAACTTAAATGGAGCCTCTCTGCTGTAAAGACTTGGCTGTCACTGCTGCTGTCAAATGGGAACCTGTGACCTCAGAAGCTACTCTGTGCCACTGACTGAGCAGACACTGCAGATCAAGACACTTATGCAGCAGGGCACAAGTACAGACTATGTTTTGTCATGGAACTTATGAAAGGGGCATCTGATCAGTAGATTACTCTTTCAGAGATGGCATTACCTGCAATATTTTATTTATTAATACACATTTTTAAAAACAGGGCTTTCACACCCTTGCCAACTGGCAATTCATCACAGCAAGTAAGGCCATTAATGAAACTTCTAATCCAATATTTCTGGTCCCTGTGAATCCAACTTGCTTGAAGGTCAGTGATAACCACATGATACTTTTCACAATGCTTAGTTTAACCTCCCTGGGGCACAATTGGTTACGCTCGGACCAGATATACACACGTCTTAAGTATGGCACAAGGATTGGAACAGCAAGGTCTGGCTCCAGGAATTATCATCCGGATGGGCAAGGGTTGCAATTAGGGGGACTCAATATTTCCATTGAGTGTAGGAGTAGGAGTAACCTAAATAACAGTGCTGGCATTGGGCTGGATTTTCCCAGATCTGTGATCTGGCATAAAATGTCTTCCAGGATCCAGAAAAATGCATTTGCACCCTTCAATTGGTTTAGTCTGTTGGACTGCGTTAATAGGTGCAGGAGCATGTATTCAAACCCAGGTTGTTAGCACCAGGGTTGAGATACCTTCAAAACGACTTGAACGTCTGATCAGGATGCTTGTGAAATTGCTTGTTGGGAAATATTTAAATACAGTTTTCTTAGATTTAAAAAGTTGTGCACTTCACGTTTTATACTTTGTCAGAAACTTTATAGGAAACTCTCTTCTCGTGGGTTATTTTCCAAATGTTCATGATTAATCTTGTGATTTGTTTGTTGTGGGGGTAAACAATCCTCTGCCACCCCCCTTGTCACTGAAGTGACCCCAGTAAACAATGTCAATTTCCAGCATTGCCTAAACACCTATTAGTTACATCATAGTTTCCAAACAAGACCCACAACACACGTGATATATTCTGTTTGCCTACAGACTCTGTTAATAGTTACTCAAAAAGTGTGAGTTTATCAAGTCAGCACTTATCAGTTCGAATCATGAAAAGTTCTGGCGGGTAAGGCTAGGCTTCCGCACAAAGATACTTTCTAATTAAGTTGGTACCCCACAGGTAATTACGAATGAGAAGAGGAGCTGAAAGTGGAAAATACTCACCATCCCAGCCTTTAAATGTTCAGGTATGGCCTATTTGGACCACCTCAGTGAAGTGCAGCTTGATTTCCTAGGTGTAGCAAGCAAGGCACCCATATCTGGGCATATACAATGCTATTTATGGAGACAAATTGAAACCAACATGCATTGGTAAAGCCAACAGTTTTGGCTTTTGAATAAGCATGGGATACAGGGCGCTGTTGCGTAGTGACATGAGCTAGTCGCACAAAGGGCTTGCTAGCTACGACGGAACACAGCCTCGAATATCCTGGAGAATACAGAAAACACCCCGGGCTCTGCATGAAGAGACCGTAGAACACCTGTAGGAAATGAGCAAAGAACTGCAGGGCAGTGTGTACAGCGCGGAGGGGTTGCTTCAGAGAGCGTGGCCTGTGCAGCATCATTTAAAGATGGCTACCGGGGTGGACCTGGGCGTAGCGAGGGCCACGGGATCCTGAGTTCCCCCCTCACGGCTGACAGGAGATCAGTGCCAGAGCAAAGAGAAGTCGCTGTTAAGAATGACAGCGGTGGCCAGACGGAGACGCAAGAAGGAGCAGAGGAGAGCTGGACATACAGGGATGGGAGAGAGCGGATGAGCCCCCAGGTGGCGACCAACGATTGAGGGGTGCACTGAGCTGCTCAGTGACCGTGGGGTTCCTGCCGAGGAAAGGACCACCCCGCTGGTGTTCCCGACAGCGGCACGACAGTCCAAGGTAGTGAGTGGGCACTGGGAGATGAGGGAGGGGTGGGATCGAGACACTGTAGAGGGCAGACTGTGATCTGCCTTAGCTCCCCCTTGGATGCACGGGGGGCCTGCTCCATAGAGCAGATCAACGGGACCCGGTCTTGGCTTAGAACAATAGAGAACAGGGGACTGGCAATCGATGCTGGGGAAAGGGACACAAATCAGATGGTGTAAGCCCCCATCACAGGCTGGGGGCAGCACAATGCTTGGGCTTCTAGAGCACAAAGGGCAGACCGGAAGCTTGTTCACAGCAAGAGACAAACTGGGAAATGGCTAAAGACCAGCATAAGAAGACAAGTCTGCAAACCAAGATGGACCTGTACACCATACTCACACTTGGAGCATGAGAGTCACTGCTGAGGCGTGGACCAACACAGCAGGAAGAGGGGCTGCTGAGAATATCCATGCAGGAAATCCTGAAAGCGATCCAGGAAACCAAACTGCACTAGAACAGAAGATTGAAACGATTGGCATAGACGTGGGTTTCTTGATGCAAGATCTCCATAATGTCTCAGCAAGAGTAGGAGAAGCGGAGACGAGACTCTCGAAGATAAAAGATTGCATGAGACCCATGAAGAAGGATATCCATATCTTGATGACCAGAACAAATACTCTGAAAAAAAGGGTGGAGAATGTGGAAGGCAGGGCCTGACACAGTAACATTAGAATACTGGGTCTCCCCAAAAAATCAGAGGGGTCATCAATGGAGTTGTACATCAAGGGATGGTTGAAAGATTGCGTGGGCCCCCAAGTACTGTCCACATTTTTCTTGGTGGAAAGGGCCCACTGGGCTCCGAGCAAGGGACAACCACCAGGAGGCCCATGAGACCAATAATCACCAAACTGCTGAATTACAGAGATCGAGACGTGATCCCACAAACAGCTAGAAAAAATTAATCTCTGCCGTCAGACAGGGCGAGAGTGGCAATCTACCCTGACTTCACAAGATCAATGCAGAAAGCAGGGCTCTCTTTTGAGGCAGTTAAAAGACGGTTAAGAAAGCGAGAACTTAAATATGCCATGCTCTTCCCAGAAACCGTTCGAGTGGCAGCCCCACGGGGTGTGAGAGTTTTTACTTACCCTATGGAGGCATCGGATTGGATTGATGCACAAGGACACACGCCTTGAGATATGACCCAAGAGCCCAACATGGGCCTGAGGAATAAAGACAGGAAGAATCAGGTGACTATATCAGTGAATATATGATGAAGGAATATATTTGTGGACGGTGCACTTGAAGAAGAGACAAAGGAATACAACAAGACGTTGCTTACAGCATACTCGGTCAGAGGGATAGACCATGGAAGATTGCACCCCCCAAAACATTCACCCACGGGTGACAAAGAATGTTTTCCAAAGTTTACAGGTGAAGGGTGATTCTAGTTGGGGGGGGAAGTATGGGGAGGAGGGTATGTATCGGGAGTTGTTCAAGTTTCAGTTTCAGGTTGCACGTTACCCAGTTCGAAGACTCACTGCGCCTTCTGGGGCCTCCCACTGTTCTCGTAAGAGGAGAGCAAAGGAGGGGGCCACCCAAAGTAACCACTGCAGTGGGGTCGGATAAGGTGAATGAGAACTCTCTGAACTGTCTGACATGGAAGGTGAACAGATTCTGACTAAAACCAAAAGGGGACTGGTGATGAACTTTCTAAATAAACGAAAGGCGGATACAGTACTTCTACAAGAGATGCACATAATACCCACAGCTTGTGCCTTTCTGGGTAGAGCACATTACAAGGTGGTGAAACATACAGGGTATTTCAGAGGTTCAAGGGGAGTCATCATTCTGACGAAAAGATCTCACCCGCTTCTTGTTCAAAGAGTAGAAAGGGATGGCAGTGAGAGATACGTTTTGACCAACAATATCCTATGGGGGAGATCTATAATGGTTATAAGCAGATACGCACTGCCAGTCGGACACGCCTAATAGTGTTTAAACACTCCTTACAAAATTTGGAGCAGATATGACATTGAGGGGACTTCATTGAAATGGTACACCCCGAGAGGGATAGATCTTCACACACTGGGAGGCAAGGCTTGCCCAGAACAAGAGTCCACACATTCACAAAGGCAGTGCGACTGAGAGATGTCTGGAGGCACTTGCACGCACAGGAACAGAGGTTTTCCCTTTACTCCAATGCACACAAATCATTTTCATGACTGGACTATTTTTTTCTCCCAAGGGTGATCACGGGAAGGGTCGCAGAGGCGTAATATTTGGCAAGAGGCATCTCAGATCAAACTCTCTATACATAAGGATTGCAGGCAGGGAAGCAAGAACGCAACGGGAGGAGGATGGAGGCTGAATGCCTATTATCTAAACAACCCAGCTACCCTGGGATCATTAAAAGAAAGCACAGAAGATACTTCAGCATAAATGCATGATTGGTTAACAGTCACATCACTATGTGGGAGGCCTATAAAAAGTTCCTCGGCGGGCTAGCAATGTCCACGATAGAAAAAGATTGAAAACAGAGGCAACTCCAACTCGACCAGTCGGAAGACGAAGTCAAGTAGAAAGACTAAGCACATGTAGAACAAAATGCTGAGGACAGTACTGGAGACCTTTTGAAGCCCATAGATCGATACAGAACGGTGGCCTTGGATGTCGCAAAAACAAAATTGGGGACAAGAAACTGAGGCACTACGAATTAGGGTATGAATCGGGAAGGCTGCTTGCCTGGCTGGAAAAAAGGGAGGAAGGGACCAGGTGGGTGCATCAAATAATGAACGAACCAAAACCAGGAGCGATGCCATTGAGATCTCAATATTGAAATATATACGGCTTGTAAGGACTTGGTCTGGACTACATATAAAGAATTATGGATACCCAAGATTGCTAATAAGAAAAGGGAGATATTGGGAAACCTAAGAGTGAGCAAGAACAAAACCCTGAGATTGTCCGGAGGTTAAAAAAAACATAGCTTTCTGATACCAGGAAGGTCTATAGAGTACTAGAGATAATCAGGAAGTTGAATAAATAAGATACATTGGCAAAATTGTCAGAGATGTAAGACAAAATATGGTGTGAAGCAACCATTGGATTGAGCAAGTACCATAAAGAACGTCCTGAAGAGGACCTCGGTGTGAGGTAAAATCATGTGTCGGCACCAAACCATTAGGCAACAAATCATTAAACATAAATTTATGCCAAATTTGGACATTGACAGTTTTTTCTGTAATTTGAATGGAACAAAGTTAATTGGTTTAGGGTGTGCCGCAAGCGGTCTAGACCTTTGGTTATTACTGCACTTTAGCAGGCAATGAAAAATTCCACTTCTCCACCTCTGGAGAAGCTGAAACAAAAATGGGAAAGGGACAATGTCTGAAATGTAGTACGGCAGTGTGTACCTTCCTACACATGATTTGGTACTGGCCAGCTATGCATTCCTATTGGACGATGATTCTAGCCACAATGACCATGGCAATAGAATCCCTGATACAAAAATGCCCGAAATGAGAACTACTACACATTTGGGATTCCATCTAAGATTACATCTTGGGACAAGAAATTACTTGGGACAGCTCTGATGGTGGGGATAAGGGATTTGGCAGCAAGATTGGGAACCCAACGAGCATTGCACAATGGAGAGAGGGTATGGAACACTGTTGCGTCCTAGAAGAAAGGGTGTACAGGTCCAGAGGATGCCCAACAAAACATCATTTAATATGTGGTAATTGGCAAGAAATGGACCAAAGGTTGCAATAGTGTCTATTGCACAAAGGGAGGAATATGCAGGGGAGGCTTGGCAAGGAGCAGGGATGGTGCTGGGGAGTGGAGAGGGTGGGCAAACGGTCACAAAATTGTTCATGCCCAAAGTGGGCTGCACTATATTTGGTTATGTGTATTTCATTATAAAACAAATACAAATGTCAACATAAAAAAAGAATAAGCATGGGATAGGCATTTGCCAGGTACTGCCATAAGGGTATCACCTGTGTATCACAAGTATAACAAGGGGAGTTGGTAGCCGCTGATTAGAGTTAGAGCATACCATTAATGTTGTATGCTATTCTGTTCAGGCAGAATTGACTTGGCGTTAAATAAATAACCTATGAGCCAAATTTTCATTAGGTATTGAATTACATTGAATTACAAGACTAGTTGCGAGTCAATAACAGTCTTATTCATAGTCTCGTTTGTGAAATTACTACACGAATTGTATTTCATGTTTCTCAGCAAAAAGGCAGTAAGACAATCAAAGTACTAAATGCCATTTTCTCTGAGGTGAAAAATACATCAATGAGCATCAGTCTCAAAGTTGTGTTAGACAGAACATTTTCAAGGCAGCAGAAAAGACATTGCTTCACAATGAATAAACAGTACAGTGTATTTTAAAATGCAAAAAAACGCTGAAATGCATTGGCGAAACTCAATATCAGCAGAGATAGAAAATCAAGCAACATGATAATACATTTATATCTGTGTTCCATAAATTAGTGGTGCAATGGAAGAGGACATGCAGTGTAGAAAAATCATTATCCTTTTTAAATAAGGTAGCCGTCAAGTCAGTGTTTCTCTGTAGTTTGGTAATGACCAATCTTATGATCCTAAGGGCATCTATCACCTGGCCATAAGATGGGAACAGATGCAAAATGGTACAAGTACCTGAGCAGATGTGGAAGCAACCAAACATAGCAGGGGGCCCAAGCCAAGCAAGGGGTGTTCAGGGGAGTACCCTCCACCCCCGCCACCCCAAGAATTTAGTTTAAAAAAAAGGGTTAAAATGGTGCATTTTACAGAATACTTTTTGAAAAATTGGGTAAAAAATTACAGACTTCGCAATTGGTTATGTAGGGTACCTCACAAAAAAGTCCAATTGATTCAAGTCACCAACAGTGCACAGGAGCATTTTCACGATCCCTTTTCCCACAATATATGCCAGTTTAAAAGCACATTAACGATGTATGTGCACATACATTTCCATGCTGGCTGCATCAATATCTGTCAGAATTCCTAAACAGAACATACTCATGTTTGCTTTGTGCATAATGCCAGAAATTATACTAGAAAAAATCATGTGCCTGCTGGCTCTGCCAAGATATGCCAGAATCCCCAAGTAAAAACATACTCCTGCTGACTTCACCAGGAAAAAAAAAATGCTGTGCCACAATCAGAAAACCTGTCAAGACTAGCTGCCCCATTATAGGCCAGTCTAGCCACACAAGAACACTCATCATACTGGTTTGACATTTGATGCCAGTTAAAATATTTCTTGGCTGCACGATTAGCCTTGCTCCTCTCTTCCTCCCCCCTGCGCAATCAGAGGACCGCTTTTCAGCACAAATGCACATTTTGATACACATTCATTAGTTTCTCTCATGTGCAGGCACATTCATTAACATTAATTTCTCTTATTCACACTCTTTGATAGATACACTAATGTCTCGCATTCACTCGCACACACAACAGACACTCTTGCTTTCACTAACACACACTTAAAAGTACAAATACTGACACACATGTAAGCATACATACAAAATGATATTCTAGGGTGACCAGATAAAAATAAAAACGGTACAGGCCATGGACATAGAAGTAGGACTAGAGTAAATACAAATAAAACGTGTAGTCCTACTTCTATGTCGCTGGCCTGTTGCAGGGGGTTGGGGCGGGGGTGTGCTCACAGGCACACTCCTCTCATTGGAGGAGAGCGCCGGGGAGGGGAAGAGGGAGGAAAAGCAGGCATGAAAAGCATTTCACGTCCCCATTCACACGGGAAGAGTCACGCTGGGACCCGATTTTAGGATTTCAAATTTGGGTCCTGGCAAAATCCAGGACTGTAGCCACTCAACCATAACAAAATATACAAATGAGTGGACCCACTACTCCCTTAAGCTACAGCTTATTTAGACTGTTCACACAAGCAAAATATTCGTCTGTGTTACTACTTTTGTTTTACATGTTTTTTAGAATTGTATGTTAAATGTGTACACATTGTTATGTGAATCTGCTGACAAACCCCATTTGTTTTTGGTCTATGTTATACACACACTATTAGGAATTTGTTCCAAAATGTTTTGGTTCAGTGTGTGTTTCAAAAAAACTTTTCTCCTTGTTCAGGTGTAGCTAACCTGTTTGTGATGTCTTTTTTCTGAATCATTTATTCTCAATTAAAAACAAGTGATTTTTATCTCTACTAGACAGTAGTGAAGAGTGATTCCTTTTTTATATATGCAGAGGTCAATCTCTTGTTTTTGTCTTGGAGTGTATATCTGAGCATAACGTCGTTTGGACCTATTCATTTGTATATTTTGTTCTAGTTTACCCTTCTGGGTAGAATAGGTCCCCAACTAGGAGCCCTATTTCTGTGGCCACCCAACCATGCAAACCCGGGACCGGGTTTCTAAAATGAAAAAACTCCCGGGACCCTGAGACGGAGGGTGATTTCCCCGGACTGTCCCAGGAAAACCGGGACGTCTGGTCACCGTATGATATTCACACATAAAATAAAGTAATATTGTGTTACCTGCAGCAGCCGTCCGGACAAGGCCTTACATTATGGCCCTTCGGCTCCCTCACAGCAGAAACAGGAACCAGGAAGGCCAGAGAGCTTACTGGTTTCTGAGGGCATGTGTGGTGCACTTCAGTTCAAGGGACAAATACAACGACACACATATTGCTTAGAAATCAACTGGCTAAAGACACACATTAAGAGATTGTTTTTACACCAGGAGCTCATTTACAGAGGCAATTAAGTCATCAAACATTAAAAAAAATGTTTAGACGTTTGATGTTACTTTGTGGTAGAGCTAACTCAGAGTTCCCAAAAAATGATGTTGTGGCGTGGAGGGACAGGTAGTTTGTGGGCATGCCATAGCGACTAACATGGCCACACGTAGTCCATGGGTGGGTAGATGACCAAACACGCCTGTAGAATGTGTGTCTCTTCCCACACCCCATCTC
Source organism: Ambystoma mexicanum (assembly GCF_040938575.1). Classification (NCBI taxonomy): domain Eukaryota; kingdom Metazoa; phylum Chordata; class Amphibia; order Caudata; family Ambystomatidae; genus Ambystoma; species Ambystoma mexicanum. The sequence goes on from NC_090929.1 coordinate 445,584,257, forward strand.
CATCCTATCTGAGTTCCAATGTCTTACACCCAATAGCCAAAACTCAAAAAAGTATGTATGTAACGCTCTGATTCAATCATAACCACTGGCATTGCTCTAGTCAGCCTTCCATACCATTGTTTGCAAAACGGCCTTGTCCCTGCCACTTTACAGCCCTGCCCAAATTGCTATACCACAAGGCCTAAAATGCCTGTGGTAGCTTGTGTTCCAGTACAGAGGGGACATGGCCTGGCAGTTGAGATTGAACTGCATTGTTTGGTGACAGAACTAAGACTCATTCGCAAATGGCTTCTTGCCTTCTGTATGGTACAGACCTACGAAAGAATTGTGATATGTAAGGCTGTCCAGATCAATGATAGTGGTCATGTTTAATTCAAAGCCTTGCATCTATCACTTTTTGATTTTACTATAGCCCCCCACGCAGAATTACATTTTTCTTACTACCAACCTTATTTTGTTCACTTATATTCAAGTAGTTAAAGCAGCAGAATATATATTTTGAATGTAATTGGCAGGGGTCCTCAGCGGGTTGATGCACCTACTGCAGAAAACTGTGTGCAAGACACACCACCGGCTGTCATTGTTCGTTTGAAACAATTTAGCATCTTATTAAGCATGGTGTGAATATCAGACATATTCCTGCAATAGCTCAGCATACATTAAATTACAGGAAACAACTTCTGATTTTATGTTTGAGAAAACAGCTCTACCTTGTAACTGAGAGGTTTGAAATGTAAGTAAAATTAACAGTGCAGTTAAACAAATAGCAACACAGGACCTTGCTAGATAGCTGTAGGCAGCCTGCTTGAGCAAGAGTGCCACCTACCTAAGAGGTGGAAATGGCCCTCCATCTCTCTGGCCATGTGTACGTTCATGGCTGTGGGACATAAATCACTGCCCAGGCAAAGCAAATAAACCCTGGCTGGGCCTCCTGCAGAGAAGCTCTTCAGATGCAAATGGCTCTGAAATTGCTGCCTGGCTCCGAGGAGCAAAATACCTCTGTCCTACCATCACTGGAAAGGCCTCGCTCCTAGGAGAGGCCAGATGGTGGCCTTGGACAGGCCTGTGCCCCCATCTCCACGGCCACCCTGCTGATGCCAGGCCATGGGTGTTCTGGTTGGCACACTTAACGGCCGTGAATGGTGTGCAAGTGCCAGTGATAAAAAACCAAGGCCATTTGACCAACCTAATGTTATCCCTATGCATGCAATAAAATCCGTAATGTCAAAGAAGTTCCAAGAAAGTAGTGCTGTCAGTGTCTCCCCCTAGTACCACCAGCCACCCGCCTGCACCAGTCATCCTGAAAGCCAAGAACATGCATGACTGTATATGTGTGTGGGGGTCATGCGGGGAACAGAGTATTTACTGCAATGTCACCCCTGGGGCTGAAGCCTCACTGGCCAGAGTATGGCGCCTAGTCCAAGGTGGGGAGCATCAGATGCCCCCTTTTTACAGCACCATCTGCAGAAGGTTAAATACATCTCCTGGGAAAGGGGAGACCAGGGCAAGCAATATTGAGTTAACTGAGCATGAAGGAAATTGGACATGATGCGTGGATGGACCATACTAATGAAAACTGGCAATCGAGTCCTTATTTGGCATGCTTAAGAATGCTAATAACGTGGCAAGTAGGCAGAAAGGATTCTCACTCAGTGGCGCGCAAATGCTGGGTGGCTTTGGATGGTTCTCTGCCGTTGAAAGCGAGCTCTAAACTCGGCACTGCAGTCTGAGAGAGCCCTCTAGTGGCGAACATGTTTCTGAGCTCTGTTTTTTTTTGCTGTCTGAGATCTATTCAATTTAACCAGATAACCTGTGTGCTCTGAACAGTGTGCTCACGCCACCTGTGACAGTGTCTGGGTCTTTCTACTTTTTCAGTTAAAATTGGCCTAAGAGGGGGCCCTCACGCAGCTACCCCCATGTTGGCAGTTACTACAAAGCAACATATGTCTTTTATTCATGATATTAAATATGCGCTTTGCACCGTGCACGGCAGACTGCCTTTGCTGCCGCTCAGCATCCAGCAGGTTGTTGTCACCTCCTTATCCTTTTCCTCCATTTTTGGCTGCATTAGCACCTTGCTGGCAAAGAGCAATTACTAGCTTTCCAGTGTACAGTTAATGTATCAGCTCCCTTCTGGCTGCCTGTCTGTAATAATGTGCAGCGATTAGAGTTCTCTTTGCATTACTGTGTATCCATTATTATTTAGTCACCCCACAGGTTCCTCAGACTGTTTTCCAGAACTGCAGGCAAGGGGACCCCCAAACACAATATTAAAATGGACGCCCAACGAGCCCTGACAAATCTTCAGCTGGTCCTGCACACCACCTTGGTCTGTTGAAGGCTGCCATGATCTTTTTTACTGTTCATTTCATTTTTGGATTTGTAAAGCGCAATACAGCCCACAGGCATCGAGGCGCTGTTTCATGAAAAGGTCTTAGTTACAGGTAGAAGCCCTTGCTGTTGGTTACAGAGAGCTAGGGCCGAAAAAGGCTGCAGCTACAACATGAACATAGGTGATGTGAATACATTTATCAACATTAGCCTGGATCATGAAGAAAAATTGCATGCAAGCCTGCAGGAATCTGAATGGATTGGGAACATATTTAAACAGAAGGGCTTTGACTGCTTTCCTAAATGCAGTGTGTGATTCCACGTTTCTCAAGAGGGGCAGTAAAACGCTCCAGTTGGTGGCTGCAATTACCAGGAAACTGGATCCTTCTGCGCAAGCCCTGAGGGTTTTAGGAATGGTGACACGGTTTGTGTAGGCGGTTCTTGTGGATCTGTGTGGCGGGAATGGTAAATCACTGAGATAGGTAGAGGGGGGCAGTAGCCCCAGAGGGTTTTTACGGCCTGGGAGACCGACAGGTGTTCTCGATCAGGAATTAGCTGTACTTTACATCAAGTTTGATGGTTGCTGGTGAACCGATGAGAACAGTTTTTTCACTATTTAGGCAAAGCCAATTTTCAGCCATCCGGGTCAGTATCGTGGCGCGATTCCTTGACGGCCTCGCAGTCAACCGTTAGGCGAATGAGGATCTGCGTATCAGCATAATTAGCGTATGTGATGCCTAGTGCGTCAAGGAAGTTAAATAAGAGGCCTCATGAGCAGGTTGTAGAGGGTGGGTGAAATGCAGGATCCTTTAGTGACTCCACATTTTATGAGTTTGGGGCTGGCGCAGGCCTGATCTGAGAAGACTTTCATAGCTCTTTAAGAAAAATTGCCAGCGGTAGAGATGTGGTGGCAAAGGGTATCATGGTCCACCAAGTCAAAAGCTGCGGACTGCACATGGACTACATTCACCAAAGGTGTTCCAACCACAAAGCGCATGGAGACCATACAAATGGAAAGCTGCATATAAATCACCAATACAACTCTGGGAACTAGGAGCCATTATCTAGCGGGTCACACATTTAAATTAGATATGACTGAATAGGATTTACATGTCTTCTGAAGGTGTTCTAATGCACATTAATACATATTCCTAAATGCACATCGTTAATGCCATATAAATGTTAGTATGGCACCAGTTGGCCTGTGGTGCCAAATGTAGCTCATGGTACCCATTGGGTGTAAAGGCTCTCCTAGGCTATAACGAGGTCCAGCAATTTCAAACCCTGCACAACTGCTGCAATGGCAGCAGGCAACCATGGAGCCTTCATTACTCATCAATGGCTAAATGACAGTTGGAATTGTCTGGATGGGCTATACAACTTTTTTTAAAGCCACATGTTTTACTGTAACCTACCATTCCATAGATATCTGAGAAGCAGAATGTCAAGCAATTCAGGTATTGGCATGTGCAGAGATTGCTTATAGTTTATGATGTGAAACCAGTCATTTCTGGTTCCAGTCACACCACACATCACTGGCACCAAGGGTATTGATATTAACTTTAATTGAGCCAGATTCTCACCTGCACATATATTAGGACTGCAATGACGTAGCTTATGGATACATTTAGTCTGTTTGTGACAGCCATCCCCCATGTTCCGTTAATGAATGAATCTTAATTTAAAAAAATCCCAGCAAGGCTAATCCCCCTTGCACCTCCCAGAGACCTGTTGCTGGACATATTATCAACTCTCCCCACGCTCACGTCAGAGATCCAGGAGGATGCTGATGGCACCCCCAGTGCTGGTGGCACCGGGCCTCCCGGCAAACGAGGAGGAAACTGCATCCATGCCTCCTCAACAGCCTCCCATGCCCTCCCCCTAGGGACACATGGATGGACACAGATGGCACCCCTCAGCCGAAAGCTTCTCCACCGGACGAAGTGGGATTGTTCCACGCCATGGTCGCCCCTGCGTTTGAACTCCAAGGAGGGTTTCTTTTACCCACGCCGAGGGGCGCAGATTAATACCATTCTGGCAGTACCTCTCATGGACGACGTCTGTGACGAGGGCCTGCCGCTCATGAGGAATCACGCCTCAGCTCCAGTGAAAAGAGGCTGGAGAAGAAATACTGGGTGCCGGAGTCTGCACCCAACTGCCTTCGATTGTCACTCTCCCCGGACTTACTGGTCTTGGCAGCTGCGAGGAAGAAGCCCTCGAATCTGTGGTCTCTGAGATTTCATTGCTGCTGAATTCTATTGATATATTCTGTGTCAAAATGCTGAGTTCTGTTAGTCTGCTTTGGCAAAGACCAAGAGCATAGGAGGCACTCATTCTGATGACGACAAGCAAAACCCTAATAACATTGCTACTTACTGTGAGGAATAAAGGGAAGACGTCCCCTTCTCTTCAAGGGGACCCCTCACCCCCCCACCCTCTTTGAGGCTAGGGTGGTGAGCCCGCTCCACAGCACCCTCCCTAGAGGTCGAGGCAAGTGGGACCTCAACTAGAGAGACTCCCCGTTAAGGGACAAGGACTCCCATTCCTGTGAGGAACTCCCTAAAGCTGTGTATACTGTGGCCTAGATGTGAAAAAGAACATGCCCCTTTCAATAGAAGTATCCAATCCACTTGAATGAGTACGTTGAATAGTGTGTACTTGACGAGCAAAGAAGAGGGAGAGAGAGGAATGCATACGCAGGCAAGGGAAGGCACAGAGTTACATAACACCTGGAGAAGCCGGAGTAGGCGTGAGCCAGGAAGCCTGCATGTTTTAAACTCGCACTATACAGAATAGGGAGATGCCAGAGCCACGGCAAAGCCCCAACTTGAGAAGCCGGAAGGGCAGGAGCCTTGAGGAGGGTGGTGGCGAGACCACAAAGAATCTGTGGTGGACAGCTGGTCCACAAACCATTAGCAATACCACCACAAACATACAGCAGCAGGGTGTCCGGTCACTAAGCAGAAACACTGACACGCCGCAAGGAGAAGAGAAACCAAGAGGAAGAAAACGCAGGCAAAAATAAACCGACGGCGGCATGGAGCAAGAGAGAAACAGCCAGAGGAACAAGACTCCCGAAGATGTTCTCCTTCACAGTCGACGGTAGCGGGGGGAACAGGAATAACGGGAGGCCCAGAGGGAATCATTATACCGTGCATGCAAGTCATCCCAGTGGAAGTTATGAGGCAAAGGAAAATCTGAAACTGATGAACTTAAAGTTTTATGATATAAGAGAAAGAATTACTGAAAATCTTAATACTAAGAGAAAAGAACAGTGGATAACAATACCGTGGGAAAAGGGGAAAGAAACTTGACATTCTGTGCAAGAAGAACGTAACATAAAAGAGAGAACATTATGAGCCAGATTTCAGAGGAACTATTTAGTTGAACAATGTACTAAATCAAATAGACCAGAACAAGCTAACTATAACTGCTCAGATGGAAAAGCCTACCAGAGAAATAGTACTTTCCAAGGATATGCTGAAACCAACAAGCAGTAATACAGATCTCATAAAAGATCCCTGAAGGGATTCACAAGAATGAGGGAAAGCTAATAGTCCATTTGAAGAGTTACAGAGACTGATCCAAGAAATCACAACAGACTATTTGAGGATTAAGTATGAATACAAAATCTCTAAACACTATTGAGGCCAAAAAGGACCAAACAAATTCTATCCTGTGCTCGATTATGCATCACAAGAGGCATAGGAACCTAAACTTTGCCAACAATTTCTTCAAATTATGCCTATTACTGACCACCTCTCCCACAGAAAACTAACTTTCCCTACCTATACTACATATCCCTAGAGGATGGTGGGGTGCCGCCTATCTAGGAAAAGGATAGAAGAGAACTGCTAACTTTAACAATAAACCTAGTGAATAGGACATACAGTTATCTAATCATATCATATTATCCACCAGCTGGAAAAAATGACAAAGACATTGTAACCAGACAGGTCTTTGTGAGTACATGTCCAGGAGCAAATATACCTGCAAAAAATACCCTAGTACAAATAAACTTCCTTAAAAGCTCTTGATGATACAGAGCGGAACATGTGGGGAGTTTATTATTACTTGTATTACTCTTCTCGTGTACTGGGGTATCTCCCTATTTTCACAATATCAACTTACCTAAAAGTGGTCGACCAGTTTCAGCGGTTAAATGACTAACTTTCAGGCTGCATTCTTAAGGTCCCAAAACAGCAGATATTATTCTCGATGACTCCTATTTGCTCCCGTAGTATTGCTACAACACCCGGAGTCTCCTTTTTCTTTTATTCTTTTTCTTCCAGTCACATACTGCATGGTAATAGTTTTTCTATATGGGGAGACATAAACACATACAAAACGATTTAAGGAGCCCAAAATTAACCGGTAACTCCTCAGCTCCCTTAGTCACTTTGCAAATACTTGGAAGAGACATTACTGGTGGTTGATAGAATTTTAACGGAAATGAATCTACCTGTGGAAATCCCAGCAGTATTTATCATACAACTGGCCAAAATAGCTCTAGCTAAAAACCTCTTCATGTTCGAAAGTAAATTCTATGAGCAAGTATCAGGAACGGACCTGGGCGTTGCATTTGCCACAAGTCTTGCCAAACATTATGCAGCTGAATTTGAGAACTTGACGATATATGATGAAAAAAACCTTTTGCGAGTAACATTAAAACGTAGGCCCGGTATTTAGATGATGTACTGATGACTTTTTGAGAGGACTGAGCAGAAATTGTGAATTTTCTACATGGCTGAAGCAACAAAATGAGTTCCTTCAATTCACAAGCAACTACAATAAAACAGATGTTCACTTCCTCGAATTGATAATGAAAGTGAAGGAAGAGGGTTTAATGACATTTGTCTACCAAAAAACAACAGATGGGAATTATGTACTCCAATTTCAAAGTTTCCATCTGAAAAACCTTAGGGAAAACCTACCGTTTGGACAATTCCACCAGTACTAGAGGAATTGTTCCAGTTGACAAGAATTTAATAAACAAGCAATGAATCTCGCACATCGGCTTCAGGCATGGGGTTGCCCCAAAGAAATCCTTTGGCAGGCCTGCAAAAGGGCCAGAAACACCCCCAGAGAAACTACTCTTTTGTAAGACAGAAGAGAGTGTAGATCTTCTGATCAGATTACAGCAGTGTTTAGCAACTCACCGTTGATGAATAAAATCAAACGTGAAATTAAGAGCTTATGGCCAATTTTGAATGTGGGATGAAAAACCCCAGATTCTCCATTAAGCACTGTAAGAACTTGAGGGATACTCTGATCCACACATATCCACCGATAGAGGACAATACACAACAAGTCCATTGGTCCACCGCAAAACCAACAGGATATAGCCTGTGTGGCTACTGTTCCGTATGTGCACAAACAAAACGCAGTACGTCGATTGATATTGACTGGTGTACACCATGGGAGCAGATACATTTTCCCAACTGCACCACGTTGAACGTTATTTATTTAATAACATGTCTGTGTGACCGTAAGTATATCTGCACAACAAACCGCCCTGTAAAGGAGAACCAACAAAACCTTCCACCGGAAAATAAGTACTTAATGCGAATAAGGCATTCCGATTTTGGGACTCATGATTGGAGTCACCCACTGACCACTTGTATAGTAATGATGAGGACAAATTATTGAAATTCACCACTGTTTAATCATAAACAATCATATGTGATTTTGCAGTTTAAACATCAAATGAATCAGAAAAAAAAATGTATTGATCATGAAGGAATGAATGACAGATAGAGACAACCTACAAGAAAGAATAGACCCGAAGTGAGTGATAGGCCATAAGAAAGTGCCAATTAGTTAAGAATAAAGAACCAAGAGGTCATGATAGTTGAGAAAAAGGGCAACAGAAGAAATAGTTGTTGAACATTCTAGTTATCAAAAAGTCAATTAACTAGTTGTGTCCTTGACAATAATTCCATCTATAGTGCATTGATTCCAAATAGTACATGAATTCAAAGAACACACACTGGGTCTCATTACAAGTTGTGCTGCATTCTGGTGGTAAATCTGATGGAATACCGCCCAATGGAATTCCCATTATCACCAATTGGTCTGGCGAAGTAGTGGTGGCAGTGTTTGTCCCCGTTAATTTGGGGTTCATAGAACTCCATTGGAATTTTGGTGGAATTACCGCTGATTTTGCTGATTGTTTCAGAGGAAAGTGGGAGGATTTACCTCCAGCATGATGCTGGCAGTAAATTCCCGACCACAGTGCCAAATTCGTAGTATGGTGGAGCGGGAAAAGTTGTGGTAATTCCGTTACCGCCACTTTTTTTTCCTGCACCGCCATACTTGTAATGAGGCCCACTGTCTGATTTCAGATTCTATTTGTGATTGCCATTTGAAAATGAATGAGTTCGTCTGAACAAATGAACACTAATACAACTGGAAGTTAATAAATCCTTCTGAGCAACTGATGCTTGGCCTGAACATTAAATGAATGCTGGGTCTGTTGAAGGTTTTTAGAGGCAAGTTTATTCTTCTAAACAACAGAATATTTCTAGAGGTTATTACATCAGGCTGAGAATTGATGCTGAGTTTTAGACGTGAGCATGTAATGACAGGCGTATGTGGGTAGACCTTACAAATGCAAACAGTTCAGAAAGGGTAACCAAACGTCCATGTTTCTGAGGTGGTCAATATAATTAACCACCTTCATCAGGACTAAAGACATGTGTCATTTTGGTAACTTAAATACTATACAGATAACCTATGTATGTTTTGCCTCTAGTTGAGCCGAAGGAGTTTACCCTGTGTCGAGACTCAAAGCAGGTGACTCTCAATGAGATGGAGGAGAACAGAGGACAGGATATCCAGAACGTTGATGTTCCTGTAGTGGGGCGTTGCTACCAGAGTCTGGAAGACAAAGCCATAAACAATGTGCAGGCTGAATATTTCCTGGTTAGTAAAAATAGAGGGCTGTGAACAGACTGGAAAGACTGAAAAGATAGAGAAAGCAGCGCATTAATGGAAGTACCTGGAGTGCAATAACTGTATGACTTCTGCAGTGTCTAGTCCTATTCTGTGTGGCAAGTGCGACAGCACGCCAAAGGCGTAGTCATGGAGACAGCTAGTCTCTCGCGGCTGGGGTGAAACAGGAAGCAGATATGAACCGCCCTGAAAAAACACAGATTATTGACCATAAATCCTGTATAAGAACAAGGAAACTGACAGCATCAACAGTAGAACATTTTGTTAATTTGCAACACTCACAAAATGATTTTACATGGATGGTATTGGAGAAAATCTGCACACCACCAAGAGGTGGTGATATGAGTGCATTCCTCTTTAAAAGGGAACAGCAATGGATTTTTAGATTAAGAACTGACAAAGGAGGTTTGAATGAGATGATAAATTGGCAGACTCTGATCACGCTGCAAGAGGCATTTCGTGCTTGAGAGGTCCTATGCACAGATGGTTTCCATTTGTACATACCTTTCCTACAGTGAGGTCATGACGCTGATTTGGGACCTATTTTTATATAGGATTCATATTACATGTTGCAGACTGATGTTAATCCATGTCATTATGACATTTGTTGCAGGGAATGACAGACTACATGATCCAAGATCTGTTAACTACGCAATGATGGTGGAATTCAAATTCAGAGTAAGGGGACCTTTAAACCTTGACAAAGTTTCATGATCGTGGACATTGCCGAAATGGGTTCAGTTACTGTGAAATAAAAAACACACAGCAATGGCGGCCAGATGCATGGCCTCTTGATAGTTTCCCTGTGACATCCGCTAGCGGCGGGCGAGTCAGTAATGGTATTACATGATCATGCAATCTTGTCAATCCATACTGAGTACTGAGAACCGAATGCAGTTCTGCTTGGAGAGAATCTGTGACGGAGATGCATGCATAATTATGTGATTCAGACTGGTGAGATATAGGAGGTAAGCAGACACAGCAGGGCTCTGTATGTGTGTGTTTTATAGAATAGGAAGGTATACATAGATATGACCCGGCGGTATTCTAATGTTGGGTATTTCCCCATTAGGTGAACAAAAAAGGGCCCACCCCAGGTCCACACAAACAATTGACATGAGAATGGGACATTAGAGACTATGGGGCTCATTCTGAGTTGGCCGGTATACAGTATACGGTAAAAGTGCCAGTAATAACATTTACCAGCACTTTTTCTGGTCCATCCAAGTACGAGTATGCCAGAACGCAGCTGCTGGAATTACCAGCTTAGGTATCAATATATATATATGGTGGTGGTGGTGGCGGCCCTGCAGCCCTGCCCTACTGCTTGCTCCTGCTGGTGGGTGGTTTGTCCTATGCAGGGGTGGGGGCAGATGACGTGGCTGCGTTTGAGGGTCCGGCCTCTTCACTGTTTGTGGACTGTGTACCTGTTGGAAATGTAATGACATTGTGTAAGTCACCTAGCAGTTGACGTGGCTGCGGTCGAGGGTCCGGCCTCTTCACTGTTTGTGGACTGTGCACCTGTTGGAAATGTAAAGACATGTTAGTCATCTAGCGGACATGACTGTGGGCTTGCATTACACTCATGCCAAATTGTGTGTGCCCCAGAGTACAACATTTCAGGTGGGTTGCTTGGGTGCTATTGCTCTGATGGATGCCCATGCATGTATGTGGTGGTGGTGTCAGTTGAGTGTGTACACTGGGCATGCATGTGCACGTTGACTATTGGCCTGCCAAGGTGGGTTTTTTGTTGTGAGTGTGGTGGGGCATCACTTTCTGATCTGGACGATCTTGGCACACATGGGTGCTTGTCATGTGTCCATGTGCATGCATGCACATTTTCAGATGCATTGTATGTGCATTGGTATGTTCACCCACATCCCCAGTCTCGTGCGTGTGTCCGCTCACTGCCCATTTGCTGTGTCTGCCATGTATCAAACCATTTCCCATGCCCATTCTGTGCAGCTATGCTGTTGGATACATGCAATTGAGGAGTACATGTACATGCAATTGTACTTACCACCATCACCTTGGGTCCCTGCTCCAGACTCAGAGCTTCCTATCCCCTCAATGCCCTCCATATGCAGGATGTTGCTGTCTGTCTCCTCCCAGGGCATGAAGCACAGGGGGTCCACTATGCCTCCTCCAGTGACAGCATATTCCCTACTGTGATTGGCAATGAGGGTACCGACCTTTGCCTTCCAGCCGTCTCACCTTTTCCGGCAATCCCTGTTGGTGCCAGAGAAAGTTCCCACAGCCGTCACCCTTTTTCCCATTTGGCACACTTCTGCTGCACGTAGGTTTTCCTGTGCCTGCTCCCAAACAGTTAATCTGCATGATGTACTACTGCATCCGATAATCCGGTGAGCTTTGCCTCAGAGAACCTAGGCTTGCGGAGCCGGGTATCTGGTTCCTGGCACCTTTTTTCCTGTGACATCTTTGGGCATCACTTCTGGTCATGGATGGCAGCAGAAACGGGAATTCAGGGTGGATTGCATTTTTAAAATGGCAGCCACAGTCCTTCCCGTTCCGGCACCTGTGTTACAGGCATGATGGTATTACAAGCAACACCATCAATGTGCTGGTATTTACATCAGTTTGGGTGCCGATATAGGTATCACCGGCACTTATCTGCTGGTGATTCTGGCAGTTTGTTTTTGTTGCCGGTAATGCAGGCGTGCCAGTATTACTGTTTCTGATGGGGAGATGTGCACCTGCCCGCAGACTGGTAGTATGCCAGTAATTCCGGTAGTCCCCCCGACAGTAACAGTAATACCAGAACGCCAGTATTTTTGCCGTTTTACCGGCCGACTCAAAATGAGCCCCTATGTACGTAAAGCAGTCAACTCAGGAAAACAGTCGCCTGGTACTTACATCATATTTCGACAACTACTCACAGAAGTTGCGTCGGACTCACCAGGACACATTCATTTATTAAGAGTAGCCACATGCGCAAAGAAGCATTGAGGGATTGGTGAGGAGTCGCTGCATCAAACTGCAAATTCAGACATCACAAGAATCCCCACCAGGCACCTAATGTGTTACTTTATGAAATAAAATCATGTATTCTCCGTTAACCCCCTGCTTTGAGTCCTCAACCGAGCAATTCAGCCAGAAGTTATTGAAAATAACAGAGGCACAGATTTCTAGGCAACGGTAAAGCTCCAGCCGGGGCACACATGTGCAGGACCAAGGTTTCTAGGGGCAACGGAACACTGTTTCTTGAACAAAGCAGGTCCACGCGCAGGGCAACGCTGCTGCAGAAACAGTTGCCGAAGGAACGCGTAGGAAGACGCGTCAAGCGAGAACATAGAAGCGAAGATATACAGTATGTTTTTATTGCATATATCTTAGGAGTAGTATAGATCGCGCCATGAGATTAGGAGCGCCGAGACACTAAGTTGTTTTTATCCCGTGATCACATGGGTTATCAGACACACAACTATTAATTTTGTAGCTATTAGACATGGCAGCTCAGGTTGTATCGTCCCGGCAGGAAGACTGAACATCAGATGCTCCAACCTTTATGAAGACCCTTGCATGCATTTAGAGGGACCCAACACAGGGTGGATTGGCAACTAAAGGCTATGATAGTGTCTAGGTAAATTTAACTTTTACTGGATGTAATTCCACTTACACTCATTATTCATTGTTAACCGATCACACACCATAGACTGGTAGCACAAGTCTTAGAGAACAAAATGAACTGGAGATTATTTTGTACTATACAAGGTTAGTACTTTAATTACTAGATCAGAGTTCAAAGAAGCTCTGATTCACTGATGTAAATAGTTGTTTTTTAAAATATTTTTAGATGACAGGCGCATGCACATCTGTTGTTGCTTTTCATGGTCCCCATAAAAAAGAAGGTCCTAAGGAAGTTGGCTTATTTGTAGCATCACCGAAACGTCACGCAACTGATTTAGAAACACATTTTGGAAAATTGAGTTCCATAGGAAATGTAGACCTGAATGCAAGAAAATAGTGTTTACACAGGTGTTGTGGTGGGCTTTAGTTCATGAGGTGAAGGTGGCTGCAGTAACAGTGGCCAGAAGTCACGATAGCAGTGTTGGTCAGAATTCATGTTAGAAGTGTTGTGAAATATATCTTAATGAATGTGACCACAGGTGTCAGAAAAATGTATGAACACTAGGGGTTATGAGTTATTGATTAGAAGATGGTAATTTGTCTATGTAATGTGGAAGTTGTATGTATATTGTCGCCAAATAATGAATGCAGAAAATGAAATGACCAACAAAAGTAAAGAGAAAAAAATGAAACAAGAGAAAATAATGAAGTCTGCGACAAAATAAATAACGCAGTAAATTGAAAAAACTATTGAAATATTGGTCCTTATTGGCTGTTCAAAGTGAATCAAGAGATGTTCAAGAATGGCATTTGACACCAACTACAATCATTTGCTCTAGAGGGTTTTTTACCGTAGTGGAGCAGCCCATGTGTTAAAGTTCTGTGGATACTTTGATTACTACGGAGCAGGGGAAGTGAATCTCGGTACTTTCACAGGCATGCAACACATCACAAACATTAGGCGCAGGGCACTCTAAGTTGATATTCAAAGACCCCATTTCCTAAATACATTGAGTATTAATATCAACAGCTCTGCCTGAACGAGGAACACTTCTGCACAACAACATGGCTGAATACCTTAAAAATCGAGAGGAGGATGCAGCCAACCTTTTTCACCTACAGGAAGCATTCTGTATGCATTTAGGAACAGCAACCCTAAGAAAGAGGATTTAAGATCCACATTTATCAAATTAGAAAGAGCTTCCAAGAAGGAAATTGACAAATACTGGGAGATTATCTCATTACAGAACTACTTGACAAATTAACAAATACCCAGCTGTTTAGGTATATTAATATCTCCAGACTTTACCAAAGACGAGGACAAGGACTTAGCTGAACTATGGGAACGCAACTTGAATCATAGCTCCAAGAATATGATGGAACTCCTTGTGGAACATGCTACCAGAGAGCATAAAAGAGCCACAGAACTAATTGAAACCATCAAAAAAGAAATATCAGAAACAAAAGCTCTGGATACAACTAAAGACAGAAACTACCAGAAAATGTATGACATTTTGAAGGATTATCAAGATGAGATTAAGATGAGCAAATGAAGAAAATATTTTAGAGACGAGAGAGATCACCAAGAAGACAGAGTTTATACGTTCCAGGAAAAATGTAACCAGTATAAAAAACCCTTATCCAAAGGAAGCACACCGAACACATCATCTGGAAGCTCGGCCATTGACTCAGAGCCTGAGAAAGACAAACAAACATCAGAAGAAGGTTCTAAGGATAAGCCTGGACAAGGATTCCTTAATTAAATACGTTGCTATAAGAAAGGCAATAGAAACACAAACTATACCAAGCAGGTGTGTTTTCATCTTCCTAGCACCACGGACAAGAAACGATATACACCAGGAGAAGAGGAAGGAGGGAGAAGGGCAAACACAGCAAACCCAGAAAGCTCAGAGGATCACAAGCTCAATAGAAGCAGACAGAAGAAACAAGTAACCAATTTGGTTTTAAACCTCTCAGACAGGATTTTGTCGACTGAAGAGATTTCACTCCTAAATAAGGGGTTATCATTTGCCCCCACATGTGATTATGACACTACAGAAGTACACATTGATTTATTCAAATTCACACGTAAATTAAAACAGAAAAAGTATTTTGAAACACAAGTGACTCAACCACGTGAAGTACAAGAACAGCAGCTAAGAAGTGAACTTACAATTGAGGAACTGGACAATGTACACACTATTAGATCTCTACAAGAACCAGACTCATACCTAATTCACCACTATGAGAACTTAAGGTTACACCTATCCGCATAATGAGTGATGAAATGAAACCAAAATCCAAGTTTACACCTTAACTTGCACTGGAAAATATGATTGACGCTTTTTACAAGGCAGTCACAAGGGATCTCAACCATGCAACAGATAAGTACAAAACTCAGGAAAACAGAAGGAAAAAAAGAATAAGTAATCCAACTCATCAAGAATTCCAAGCCCTTGAAGAACTGAGAAATGATAAGAAAATAGTCATCAAGGAGGCAGACAAGGGCGGGAATATTGTAATTATGAATAGGAATGAGTACATAAAGATGGCCAACAACCACCTCAGTACACCAGAGTGCTATGAAACATTACCCAGCAACCCAAGACAAGACATGATCAGGGAACTTGAAGACCAAATTAAGGGTTGGCACAGAAAGGGCGCACCGACAGATGAGGAGAAAATATGCCTATTTGTGACACAACCAGTGTTAACAACGATTTATTTTTTTACCAAAGGTATATAAAGCATATGATGACATACCTGAGGGAAGACCAATACTTAGTGGCATCGGATGGGCCACAGAGAAAATTGCAGAATATGTAGACAGTGGGCCTCATTATCAGTTTGGCGGTCCAGGAATTATGGTACCGCTAAGCATGCAGGTACCGTAGTTCCCGGACTGGCAAACTACGAGTTGTGCTCGCGGGTGCCTTTCTACCCACCAGGTCGGACCTGGCGGGTAGAAAGGCACCCACGAGCACAGCATGTCAGATGCACCGGCACCGTTATAAACGGTGCCGGAGCATCCAACCTCCCCATTGGGAATGGGGAGCATTCTGTTCCAGCATCCGCGAATGGGCAATTGCCGGGTCCGACGGTGCTGGAATACCCCGGCAATTGCCCATTTGCGGGTGCCGGAATTTTTTGCAAGTTTGGAGGTAGCCTGCCGGAATTACATGCAAGGCTAAATCCAAACTTGTAATGAGACCCAATGTCCTAAAACCCAGAGTCCCAAAAGTTAAAGCATATTTGAAAGACATGACCAACGCAATTATGCTAGTAGAAAAAGTGAATTGGCAACCAGGTTTTTTACTGGCGACTTGAAAGCGTTGTATACTTCTATCAGATATGACTTGGCAATGACCACTTTGGACTATGTTTTTAAAGTTGATTCTGCCTCCCATTAGCATTTTGTCAGCATGCTCAAGGAAATGCTTATGACCACATTAGAGCACAACGTATTTATGTTTGGTAACAAATTTGAAAGGAAAAAAGAGGGGTAGCAATGGGCATGAAATACACCCCAGCATTAGCCAACCTATTTATGGGCATGTATGAAGACTCACATATATACACAGACCAGGCCTACATGGATAACATCGTTCTGTGGGCCCGTTATCTAGATGATGTCCTCCTAATCTGGAACGGATCAACAGAGGAATTGAACAACTTCATGGCAAGAGCAAACCAAAACGAATTAGGTATTGCATTTATTGGAACAAACAGCAGAACCAATATAAACTTTTTGGACCTTATAATATATTTGGAACAAGACAGACTGATGACACGAACATACCGCAAAGCGACTGAGGTAAACTCAACCCTCGACGCAACCAGCTGCCACCATGATCCGGTCAAACGCAACATCCCGAAGGGAGAATTCATTAGGGCACGTAGGAAATGCGGTCACCAAGCTACTTTTGACAGCCAGTGCGATTTACTCCTCAACAGATTCAGAGAAAGAGGCTATACTGCCAAATGCATCAAATCAGCATGTGACCAAGTCAGAGAACAGACAATGGCCCTCATTACGACCCTGGCGGAAAGTGACTGACCTGACCGCCATAGCGTAAATAGCGTTTCCGCCATCGCACGACGGAGCAAAGTGCGGCCAATTCCGACCCATCGGGCACGAGCACTACGCCATGGCGGAAGTGCAAAGTCCGCGATGGCGGAAATGTCCCCAAAACGCGCCTCACCGCCGTCGTACGGCGCCCTAGGTGCAATTCCGCCACCCATCTTAGCGGTCACCGTAATGAGCGGCAACCGGAAAGTACGGTGACCGTAAACATACGGAAACGGAAGTAAAAACATGGGCCCGGAACGGGAAACAGCACGCCGTACACCTATAAAATCAGAATTCCCACACAACCATTAAAAATACTACCCTGAGATACATCCCAACCCGTCATCCACCCCAGTGAAAGCAATAGAAATGGGAAAAGTAGCGAAAAAAGCGTGCGACCGCAAGCGGCAGGTCCACTTCTCCCGTGAGGAACTCACCGTGCTCACAGAGACCCTCCAGGAGAATGCTGCCTTCGTCTTCTCCACGCAAATGACCAGGACGGCACTTGCGAACAAGAAGGCCATATGGGCCCTGGTGGCACAGCGGGTAAGTGCGGTGGGGACCGCACCCCGCAACCCACTGCAATGCAGAAAGCGATGGGACGACCTGCGGATACGCGTACGGAGCATACTATCCGCCAATCGCAACATTGCCACAGCTACCGGGGGAGGATCGGAATCACCCATCAAGTTGACCCCCTGGGAAGAAATCTGTGCCTCCACCATTGGAATGGAGAGTATAGAGGGAGTCGGAGGGATGGAGAAAGGAGTGCAGACATCCGAAGAATCCGGTAGGTGGGCCAACTAATACAATGCCAAATCCACAATGTCCAATCATGTGAAGTACCATGTGTCCACATAGTGCAACAGTAACACATGTCCAGGAGAACGTCCACATACATTGGCCTGACAGCGCACTTTAAAACTCACATTAAATACATAAATAATTAAAAACCCTAAAAACACCCTCTACACGTGCAGCAGGCACACCCTAACTGCAGGCTGCAAAACAACTGCATCCTCAATCCACACAAAAATGAAACCACCTCCAAGGCCCCGACCCAAATCACCCTCAGGTACCACCCCAATGCATGTGATACATTGCCATTCCAATTTCCACAGACCCATAAATAACGCTCGCCCTCCTTTACTCCACCACAGGGTCCGATTCAAACGACGAGCTTCAGGACACCCCTACCAGCACACCTGCAAAGAGGGCCAAGACCAACGGCCAAAGACCCTCCACCTCAGCTGCACGCATCAAGACACGGCAGCAGCACAAATCAAGTGGCAGCACACAGGAGGGAACATCAACAGGCACCCCAGCAGCCAGCATGCCCACAACAGCACCACCACAGGTCCCCCCAATGGATGCCACAGAAGGCACTGCCTCTGGTGGCAGCAGCACCATAGGTGACACCCCATTAATGGCAGCATGCTCCGACACAGAAGACGGGGATGTCGAAGTAAGATCCATCCATGACCTGTCTCAATCCCCCTGTTTGTTTCATCCCGTACACCATGAGGATACCACGCAAGGGCACCCACAAGACGACTGGCCATCCCCCACAAGCCCTGTGGCAAGGCAACATGAGGTGACCAGCCCCTCTGTGACACCACCGCAAATGGCCATGGCACAGCAGAGGCAACAGTCCCTCGACCAGGTGATCGTGCAACAGCAGCAACTGGCCACGCTCCTCAAGGACCATGCTGATGAATGTGGGGGTACTAAGGCAGCCATAGAAACCAACTGAGACGCTTAGGGCAGAAATGGAGAGAAGCACCGAGAGCCTGAGAGTACAAATGGAGAGAAGCACCGAGAGCCTGAGGGGGGAACTGCATGCGACGTCCAAAGACGTATGTGCTGAACTTGCCGCTGTGCGCCGTGTGCTCACTGAGCTCTCACAAACCCTTAGGGACATGCATGGACGTGAGCAGGCAGAGACATCATCCGTTGCAAGTTCCGTCCAGGGCAGCCCCCAACGTAGATCTGGGAGGAACCTGCGCTCCACAGGCAGGGGTGCCCCTGATACCCGGAGAGGGGGCTTGCAATAGCGTCTGCCCACTGACAATGAGCATCTGCGGACACTGGTGTTCGGGGGGGAGGTAGGAGGGTGGAGGGGGGGTGTTGGGCTTACTTGGGTGGCGGGTCGATGGGGTGTGTAACATAATTTCACATATGCTATAAACATTTCACAATCATCCAATGAGATGTGTGGACATTGATCTTTGTGTACGAGGCCTTTATAGGCGTACAGTCCATATTGTGCATGTTCCAGACACACACAGTGCCACAAGTCCCGTGTCCATGTATCAGCCACCAGGCGTGAGTGCTAGAAGCATGAATCTATGATACTCTGACGAATGTCACGGCCCTCCTGTGCCTCGCGGACTCCTTGAGGTGCTGCCACATCCCCACCCTCATCATGACCATCTTCAGGTGCTTGCAGTTCTGCGTCAGGGGGCATGGGCACATTTCTACGTACGCACATGTTGTGTAGCATGACACATGCCATGACCATCTTTGCAACCTTCTCATGGAGGTACAGGAGTGCCCCGCCAGACCTGCTGAGGCAGCGGAAACGAGTCTTCAGTAGGCCGAATGCCTGTTCTATGACTACACGGGTACGTGAGTGGCCATGGTTGTAGTCCTCCTCATGCTGGTTCTGTGGGTTCCGGAGTGGTGTAAGGAGCCATCTCTTCAGTGGATACCCGGCATCACCTGTATGTGGACAATAAAGGACGTTTGTGGAATGACATTGCTACGTACGCACCCCCCCCCCTTCCTGCCAGGTCATTGCCGCATCACATACCCCACATTATCATGCATGAAATGAGACTCACCGAGTAGCCAGGATCTGTTCCCTGCGTGTCGCTCCATGTAGCGTGGTATTGTAGAGTTCCTCAAGACCATAGAATCATGGGTTGATCCAGGAAATCGGGCACAACAATGTGTAATGATCCTGTTGGAGTCACACACCATTTGTACATTAAGAGAATGATATTGTTTTCGGTTGCGGTACTGGGCCTCCATGGCATGTGGGACGACCAATTCCACATGGGTGCAGTCGATGGCACCAATGCAACCCGGTATGCCGCCAAGTGCATGGAATCCCACTTTTGTGTTCGTAATTTCCTGCTCCGAGCGTGGTAGAGAGATGTAGTCGTCTGCGTGCTTCAGGAGGGCATCGAGCACTTGCAATAGTGTCCGTGAGAACAGTGGCTGTGAAATGCCATGCAACTGTCCGACTGTGTGCTGGTAGGTGCCTGTGGCCAGGAAGTGGAGTACAGACACCACCTTCAGTAGGGGTGGGATGGCGGTTGGGCTATCTATCATGCTGACAAGGTCAGCCTGTGTCATGTCCACAATGGCGGTTATGGTGTCCCGGTCCAAACGGTAGAGGGTGTGGATCTGCTCAGCAGTGAGGTTGAACGGATGAGCTCGGAAGGCGTGGGATTGCGGGCTGCCTGCGTGGTGGTAGTGGCTGTGCTGGTGGGCCTTGCTGGCCCTGCCTTGCCCTCCTCCTCCTCCTGCGTCTCCTCTGTGCGGCCGGTTGTTGTAGTAGTTGGTGTTCGTCTTCTTCTTGAAGTTGGAGTACTTGCAGTGCTATCAGGTCCCCCAGGGCCAACATCGCTAGTCCTGCCGGTAGCATTTTGGAGTGGGTGTGGTTGTGGGAGGGGGTTGGGTGTGCAATTTATGTGTTTTCAGGCTGTATAGCCTCCACCTGTGGTGATTCATTCCACCTGTGCCAGCTGCAATCCCCTTTGGGCGAGCACCGTACCGAGGTTCACTGACGGGCGGGGCGTCCCATTTGTGAGTGAAGTCAGTTGCCATTTACACACACTGCCGCACTACATGGATGAATTTGTGATTTCATGCGGTCACAGATGCCTTTTCGACGTGATGTTGCAAATGAGGAATTCGAAGGACAGCGCTTTCGGTTTTCAGCTAGCGGCGAGGAGACGCCCACAGGTCTGACTGCAAATATAATGTTCTATTGTTTAATGTCCTTGGGACAGGGGCCATGGCGAGTATGCTATGATTGATATGGATAGTATGGGATGCGCAATAGCGTAGTGGACAAAAAGGCAGGACGTTCCCAAATACATGTTACTTCACAACACTAGAATTCCGGGCTGGAGAACAGTGGATTTTGCAGACTGCATTACGCACAGACTCAATGGAAGTTTCAAATGTGATGTGAGTAAATAATCAGGCGTTTTCATACCGGGATGAGGGAATGATGTATGGATGCATGGACAGATGATTTGATGGAGAGTTTGCCATGTACAGGGCTTTTTGGAATCTATCCACCTCCCCTGCGCTATGTCATGCAGAGCTGCCATAGTGGGACCATCGTCTTTCTGCCCTTGTTGAACCCTCCCTGTCTCGACGCGCCTTCAGGCACTTGTGTCTATGCACGTTACTAATCCCATCTGATGGATTCTGTCTTCACAGACGCATGCACACAGACACTCGTTTGTAATGCTGTTTTCGCCTCGATTTTTATGGTTGTGATTCGCAAGTGATTTTTGGGTGGGTATATTCCTTTTGAGTGGGCTAGCATGCATATGGCTGTAGATTTAGTGTGATCATTGAAGTGAGTTATACAATTGTAGTTCTGATGGCCATACTATTCTTTTTCATTTCATTTGGGTGACAGGTATCTCCTCCCCTTTTGCCGCTGCCATCTGTATGCCACTCCTGCAGATGGCTTTTACTCCCGACACCTGCTGCTTCGTGTCAATCAGTGGAGCACCATTACGATCTTATGGGACGATCGCCAATGGGCCACATGCCCTTACGCAGTGCTAGTGGCTAGGAGCAACATATCGTCCTTTCTGCTGGACTAGTGCCTACCTGATGGGACGGCCCTGCGGTTCTAGGCGCTTCCGTGTTGCCTTTTTGGACGTGAATGTAGCCCCTGTGTACCATGATGGAACAGGGCGTCACACAAGCAGAAGCTGGTCATTTCTTGCGGATGCAGCCCACAATACTGGAATGTATTTAGGAGTTCATGAGCTAATGGCTGTATGGCCCTTGGTGGTTTTGTGGTGCATTAAATGTCTATTCTGTTTTTGTTTGTCTCATTTTTCTGCTCATGTTGCTGTACTTGGACCTTCAAATGCCTGTGCTGCATCAGTGCGGCAATGGTGCCATGGCAGATATGGATGCCCACTCACAAGGCACTTGGAGCCCCTGGATTCATTTGTTTGTTGGCATGCATGGGTGACTTGTTCATTTCACTGGTTGCATAGTGTGACTTCATTGCACCTACGAGGAGTTGTGCAATGTGGCCAGGGAGTGGTGTACAGGCACTCAGTAGGGCCGTTTACGGTTGATTCGCGATGCCGTACTTCTCACCATGGCGGAATGGTACTTTCCGCCATGCTTGATGGCGTTAGGTACATGTCCACTAGGGTCGGAATTCGCGTACCGTTGCGCCATGGTGGTAATTACGGTTTGGCATGGCGCGCGTGCGCGTACTTGGTGCAGTTAGCGTTGGCGTTCACTACGGTGTCGCTAATGGCATCGTACTTTACGGTGACAGGTCCTAATCGCACCGAGCGCTATTCGATGGCGGTATTGCATTTCCGCCATCGTTTTTCGATTTCCGCCAGGGTCGTAATGAGGGCCAATGACTCACAGAAAACGAACAGAAAGGGATGATAAAGAAAAGGTTACATTTATCACCACCTTTTGCAGCAACAACCAGGTGCTAAGGAGAATTCTAAAGAAGAATTGGCATTTACTTAAATTGGACCCTCACATCTGTACATTTGTGGAAGATTATCCTAGTGTCATCTATAGAAGAGCCACAAATCTTCAGATGAATGTAAGGCTGTCATTACTACCAGAAGACAACAAACCTTTTTCAAACACATGGTTACAAACATCGGTGGTCGGGTTCAGGAAGTGTGGCACATGCCCTATGTGCAGATATGCGCACGAATGCACAAACACATTCGAAGATACATATGTGACCTCTATTATGATCAAAGAAAGCACCAATTGCAATTCGAAATTTGTAATTTATTCTATAATTTGCATCGCCCTTAAGGCATACATAGGCAGTACTATACGCAAACTAAGAACCCGTATATGAGAACATTTGTCATCGATTGGGAGCCAGGATGGAGCACTACCCTTAGCACAACACTGGCAAAGATGTCATCAGATGAACAATAAGAAAGACATCAGATTTATTGGCCTAAACAAAGTCACCTTAGGCCGGCAAGGTAGCAACAGAGAGATGCTTTTGAGACAGGAAGAAGCACGATTGATCTGCAGATTTAGATCTGTGGAGGTCAGACTGAACACAGACAATGAAATGGCTGTGTTCTTGTAGAGTCTGCATTTAGTGGATTTACGAGATTGAAACATTTGAAAGGGTATGACTAGACTTATATATGCATGAGGAGAGCACACCTTCTACAGAAGAGGGTTTTGACATCATGATGTAGAAAAATCCTGTGTAAA
The DNA here is from genome assembly GCF_040938575.1 of Ambystoma mexicanum. Classification (NCBI taxonomy): domain Eukaryota; kingdom Metazoa; phylum Chordata; class Amphibia; order Caudata; family Ambystomatidae; genus Ambystoma; species Ambystoma mexicanum. Next base: position 445,607,679 of record NC_090929.1, read on the forward strand.
TATGCTACTATACACATGATTTTCGGAGACATTAATGATTAATGTATTCTGAAAGAATGTCCACAATGTACATGATTTCCTGTGCCAATAATGATCTACAGAAAATGTATGTTGACAAATTTCTCATATATTAAGATGCGTAAGAATACCGACGTCATTAATGTCTCTGGCAAAATATGAAATTATTGAGGTACTATGTACTATTAGATAGATGAATAGCTATTAATTAATCTGTCTAGAAATAAGAGAATTTGAATGCAACTTGTATCTGTACTCTACTAAAATACACTATGTAGTGAATAAACACAGAGAGACAGAGCAAACATTGGCAACACGGTCCTAGAAATGATATTCATATCGGTAAGCAGGGTAACGTGAAACTACTAGATTTATGTATTTGAATACAATGGCCAATTTACAATTAGATAAAAGCATGTAAAATTCCAGACCGGGAAGATTGTAGGTCGTTAATTAACAAATGCACGCGATGTACAAAAAAACTTCAGCACTACATAATAAAATATGAAAAAGTGAGAAACGCCAGATTGATCCAGACTTTTGTTAGAAATTAAGTAATTGAAAAAGTTAAATTTAAAGGAATATACCAAAATATCACAGTGTGCCATGTTCGCACTGGGAGCGAGGAATTATACAAATTATAAACGCAGGAGACGAAGAGTATGGGGAGAAATACATATATTTAGACAACACACAAGGCATGCCAGTCCCAAAACATGGTGGCCGTGACTATTTGGGAACTAGAAACCGGGGACGAACTAAAGTAACTATGGCAACCTCAATATACAAGAGATTGAAAGAACACCGTCCCCTGGAACAAGGACCCGATGCGCGGGACTGCCAAGGTACCTTGCAGGTAAGCCCCTAATGTTATCGGGCGACACGCATAATGGTGGTCACGGATTACCACGCGATGGTCTAGGATGTGCAAAAAGCAGTATAATCAACTGACCGTCAGACGAATCTGTAACGGTGTTAGAAGTATAACGTGTAGTAGCGTTACACGCAGTAGAAATGCGCAAAAGGTAACAGGAACAGATGATCGATAATCTTTGTACAATACAATAAGATAACAAACAGTATAATGCAAAGCACGAATGTGCACTTATCCAAAACGCTTAAAATATTTTGGGGCTTACAACTGCATGATAACCACAAGCTTTTAATAGTATCTCCCCATGTCCGTATGACAACCGAATTTACATATGGCAAGATGGCACAATCTGAAAATCAAGTTTAGATCACAATAAAGACACAAAGAACAATACACATGATGTTTGATATATTGTCCTTACTGATACCCATTATACACGTTTCACAGGAGGGATTTAACCCGAGATATCAAGCTGACTAACTATAGATCCACGTGGCCTTAGTTAACCAGAACAGGATCTATTACTGATGCACACATGCTGGCTGCTACTTACTTATTGTTATTATCTTGCCATGTACTGCACTGGCCCTGACCCCTTCTCATGCACTTGCGCGATCTGAATGACACCTGGCCTAGTAGGGTCGTCGTCCATCCTCCCTTTGTTCCCCTCCCTTGCCTCGTCGCGCCTTGAAACACTTGTGTATAGGCGCGTTATAAATCCCATATATCATATCATATCATAAGACATAAGTCTAATATTATGACCCCCCCAGGACAAATAAAAAAGACAAAAGTGTGTATGGATGCCTTTAAAACGAAACTCATTCACATTTGCTAAAAAACTATTTCTTATCATTGTTTTTCATTTTTATTTTTCTCTCAATCCTTACATTTCCGCCCATCTCCCCATACCCCATCTCTGTGGTAAATGGGCATTATATGACTCAACATGTCTCAATTATATTTGAATTTTTATTGTTTTTTGTTGATATTGTTCAAACTGTTTTGTGTTACTGAAATGTCTTGTACTGATTTGTAACATTCTTTCTGATTGTGTTGGTTATTTTTAACCTCTTTTACAAACAGAAATGTACCGATACACAGCCCTGATTGAAAAAGGCACAGAGTGTGCCGAAACACGGGTCTCACTAAGGGTTTACTATGATTCAATAAACCAAAAACCAACTTCAATCATTTGCTCTTGAGGGTTTTTTACCGTAGTGGCACAGCCCATGTGTGAAAGCTTTGTGGATACTCATCTAGATGGAGATCTGCTGTTTTGGGTCCTGAAGAATGCAGCCTGAAAGTTAGGCTTTTAGCTCCTGAAACCGGTCGACCACTTTTGGATAAGGGGATATCATGAAAATAGGGAGCTACCCAAATACATGAGAAGAGCGATTGGGGGTAACATTTTCTTTCCCGTCTTCTCCTCTCATATTTTCAAAATAATTTTTTATTTGAGGACCTATTTGGAACAGATGAGAGGCAGTAATAAAAGTAGGAATAAACTCCCTACATGTTCCGCTCTGTATCATCGATAGAGAGGTTTTAAGGATGTTTATTTGCACTAGGGGATTTGTGGGTATATTTGCTCCCAGACATATACTCTGGCTGGTCGATAATATATGATTAGATTAACTGTATGTACTATTTACTAGGTTTATAGTTAGCTGTTCCCCTCTATCCCTTTCCTAGATAGGCGGCACACCATCGTCCTCTATGGATATGTACTATAGGAAGTGGAAAGTTATTTTTTTTTGTGGGAGATGTAGTCAGTAATAGGCATCATTTGAAAACATTGCTAACACCATTAGGGTTCCTATCCCTCTTGTGATATATTAATAAAGAATCCTACAGACTGGTACCAGAAGTACCCTCAGGAGAAGGGAGTCATTTTTCTGACCTAATTTAGTTTTAAAAGAGGTACGGTCAGTTGGGTTCGTTTTTGACAGCAGACGTATTCCTTGGACATTCACGAATGACTGACACCACCTTAGTTAGTGACATAGGTAGGGACCACCCATAGTGCTGGGGAAAGTTTGTCTTCAAACTCTGGGGTGCCCCCCCACCCACCAGGGGGGTGTGCCCACATTCCAGGGGGGGGCGAGAGCACAGCTTGAAATAAAAAAAATAAATATATATATATATATATATTACACGTTATGGTTAAGTTGCTGTTTCCATAGGAATAGCACTTTTTGGGCGGCTTATAACTCCGCTCCCTCTGGCCGAATCCAAACCAAACTTTGCAAAAAAAAAGTATATGGTCCACTCTGAATTTCTTTGCAAAGTTTGCTGAGGTTTAGTCCAGGGGGGGAAAACTTATAGGGGGGTCCCAAAATGTCTTTTTTTCCCATAGAGTGAATGGGGGAAAAACTTTGCGCACGGCTACAGGCCAAACCGCTGGATAGATTTTCACAAAATTTGGGGCAGGGGCTTGGTCTTGAAAGCGTGCTTTTGTAAATTTGGTGACAATCCGTCCAGTAGTTTCCTTTAAAATGACCAAAGAATACGTCTCAAAAAATTAGTGATATCTATGTCCGCTCTGCGGTCACACTTCCCTGTTTGCTCCGCGGACAAGATACCGATTGGCCAGGGTGGGTAGCGTCATGACCGCAAACACGCAACGTCTTCGCCGATTGGCTACAGTGGGCCATGATGTGCGTCTGAATGTGTGGATACGCCCGACATCTTGGATCCGAAGACAGCGCGGTCGCCACCAGAGGCGAAATGCTGTTTTGGAAAGTGTTTTGCTCTGCTACAGTGAGTGGGGAGGATTATTGAGTAAGAGATGGGTTAAATACTGTACTTGTTTGGACGGTAGTTGTTAATGATGTATTGGCCATGCGAAATGGTGTTTGGGAAAATATTGTGATCTTCTATAGTGATTGGGGAGGTTTAGAGAGCAAGAGATGGACGAAATACTGTGCTTGTTTGGGCGGCAACTGGTAGTGATGTATTCTCCATTGCCGCCTTGTTCAGGATATTTGTACGTCCAGAAAATGAGGGGTGATAGGAGTGGTATGCTTCACCTCATCTCGCCACAGACTGCATGCCTAGCTCTATGTCCATAGATATTGCAATGTTTTGGTGTGCACTGGCTTATACCTCCAGCCCTTATAACTTTGTTTTTGGAAGCATGGCCTTCAGCCAAGCACCCAACACAGCACACACTCCCCACAACCATATAATCCATAATCAATACTACAGGTGGATCTATGGTTGTGACATGCTGCTGTGGTTGTGGCCGGGGCCTACAGTTTTGGAAGTATGGCCTTCGGCCTACTGAGGGGTGTAATAAGCATAGTATTTCAATATGTACTGTGTGCAGGCACCTTGAAAATGATCGAAGGACACGCGTGGTGTTAGTGACCATTGACAGTGCGTTCCTGTCGTTATTACATTACATTTTCCTATGGGTCTCTTATTGATTAGTACGGTACCATGGTTGTGACATGCTTTGCATAGGAAGAACACTTTTTGGCAGCCTTATACCTGTGGTACCCTTGGACGGTTCGTTATGAAGGTTTCAACAAAAAAAAATCTAACATTCTGACTTTCTTTGGAACATTTGTTGATGTTTCGTGCATGGGGGACGAACGCTATAAGGGGCAGGGGTTCTCAAAACATATTTTTTCACCTTAAAGTGATTGGGGGAAAAAGTTTGTGACCGCAAACATGTGGCTCTTTCTCTTTCTCTGATTGGTTGTAGAGCAGCGTGAAATACGTCAGCTTTCTTCTGTGGCCCCCCTATCTTTTATTCATGTTTTAGTGTACACGCATATCGCCAGAAACTCATGTAAAAGAAGACAGCATTGGACTTGTCACATTGATATAATAGTATTTCAGAAGGACATGTTTGAGGGGGCCACAATGGGATGTGGAAGCACAAACTGAAAAAGTGCAATTTTGTTGTCACCAAAGTGATACGTTTAAATGCAAGCTTCTGCTCCCTGTAGCACGACCAATTACGGCGTGTGAGTTACAATGTTTTTGAAATTAAATTGCGGTCAGACTGGCGTAGTTAGTTTACAAAACTAAGGCCACCATCTGCAGTGTTTGCAGGAAACAGCGCTTCTGGGGGTTTATGGGAGTAGCAGTTCTCATAATTGGATTGCAATATGTTGCTTCAAAGAAAGAATGTATTTGGTTTCTCAGTGAAGGCCAGATGAGTTGCTTTTTCGGTTGACCGCTCAATAGGCCCGCGCATCTGAGTGAATGTATAAGAGGCAATTGTTTTTTTACCTTGACTGAAAGGGAAAGTTACTAGCAATTCACGGAATGAAAGAGACAAAAATATAGCAATTGATAAGGTTATGCTTTTAAAAGTTTGTAGGGGACTTGCAATATCAGTATACGAAGACTCTTCGCTGCGAACACATTGGCGTGTAACTTGCACAAACAGATTGGAGGCAGTAAATATTATGTAAGTTTATTTTTGCACACTGTACAGCGAACCGCGCTTTATTGTACCATTACTGCACATCTAATTGAGCTAATGTACCTGTCGTATTACCTTTATGCACTGTTACATTTTTCCTGTAATGTTGCAGAGTGCCCTGGTTGCACGTTTGTAGTTTATGAGTGCACTCATCCATTTTTAGCATTATTATTTTTTATTTGAAACGGTAACTTTGTCCACATAGCTTTGGGTGTAACTTTGCATGTTTTTTTGGTATTCTTTGAAATCAGGAGACGTAATTTTTTTTAATTGTCCTTTATATTTAATTTCATAAAGCATTTATCCTCTTCCTGTGTACTTGCTATTTTTTTTACTCTTACGGCTAGGGTGGCCAAATGTCCTGGATTTCGGCGGATTGTCCCGCAATTAGGTGCTCCGTCTTGCGCTTTGCAGCGTGGCTGTGCGGGACATAGGTTGTGCCGACTTGCGTCGGACCAACCGGCCTCCAGCACAGCCACTCTGCAAACTGAAGGGGCCTTGTACACATCACGGCGCTGCCGCCTGCTGCTTTTTTTGTCTGCCGGCTCTGCAGCCTTGGCTCCTTTTGAGCTTACAGTTGGAACTGCAATGCTCCGACACGTGGCTTCATTGAAATGGTAATGATTTGTTGCTGGGGTTGTGATGGGCATGTTTGCAGTAAAAAAATGTGATCATTACCTCCCAAGGACAAACCATTTGCATTTCAATTAAGCCAGGAATTAAGAGCCATTACAAAAAATTACATTTAAAAAGGGGCGGGACAAGCAAATGACGTGACGTCATGACCGCCTTGTGGGCAAGTGTCCCGTGACAGACTATCAAAGAGTTGGCGACTCTACTTAATGTGGCCGTTTGTAGCCTGCTATTATATGTTCTCCTGGAAATTAGTAACATTTTACGAACATATAATGTTTGAACACGTAAGTTTGTGTTGTACTTTGCACATTTTCTGTGTCTTTTAAAAAAAATGTTTGATATAGGTTGGTTATTGACACTTACTTTCTTTACCTTTTCCCTCATAGGTATATCATGCCATACTGTGTCTGCCATGGTTTTCAAATGCCGAGTGAGGGCTTCTTTGGACGGCAAATGCAATGGGTGGTGAGCGGTTGCCTGTCCATAGTAATTATGTGGAATGAGTCTGTAAACCCGATTTGTCAGTACGCTGAACTCGCTATTCGGAGCAACGTCACTTCATTTATGGTGGTGTAAGCTCCAGGTCATGACGGCTTCTGGGAAATAACTGTGGAAACAAAGCGACTGCTTCAACGAAGAGTTAAATAATTTTGTATGCCAGAAAAACAACGTGTTCCTATTCTTCACCATTTCCTATGCCGCCCTTACAAGCAGTGTTGTGAACGTATTGAAAATGGGCTACTCCGATGGACTCTGCTAGTTTGTTGTTAAATAAACCTACTTTGCAAATTCTATAATGTTCACGTTTTCTTTTATCTTCCACTGTATTATTTCAAAATGTAAGTTATTAGGTTGTACGTCGCTGTATGTTTATTTACAAGTGTTGCGTCACGTACTTGTGCTTTGTGCAGCCTACCATGGAAAGGGAAGAGGGCCTATCTATGCAATAACCGCCTTACTTTTCTATGGCGGACATATTGGAATAGGATTTTGTTTTGTAATCTAAACTGCCAAAGCCACCCCGGATTACAACAAGTAAGCATACTTTTTAGTAGCACACGCTACTGGTTTGCTAATTTAGACTATTACTGGCAAAGATTATGTAGCCTATGTACTTTACTGAGAGATATGCAGTACTTGGAGTGTATGCAAAATTGTTTTTTTTTTCCTTACAATGTGAAAGGCCTTTATTAACGCATTATTTCCTTACTTTACGGGCGCCTTTCTTTTTTGGCACGGCAGGTGATAAGGGAAGTTGCGAACGGCAATGAGCAAAAAGGCAACAAACGGTAATATGGGTTGGTGGATGTACGGCGTCAAATTTTATCCGTTTGTTATGTGCAAGGTAGAGCCACTGTTTCTTATGCTTTCACATCACACCACTGCTGCTGTTTGTAAGAACATGTGAGAATAGCAATATCTATAAATGTAATACCTTTTGAAAGTTAAGTTTCTGACTGTCAGTAAATAAAACCACCTTGCCTAGATCTGGCAGTGAAAAGAAACAAAGGGGCTACACATGTGATGTCATCAGTGATGTCATCAATGACATTTGTGAGGTCATCTTTGATGTCCTGGGTGTTAGTGTTAGCAGTGCACAGTGGTGCGGGCAGTTATGGTTGCCTAGGCTACCATAACTGGCGAATTTCAGGGGTTTTTCGGTTTTACTTGGAACTATAATGTGACGTTTGTATTATGTCACGTTTATACATTTTTTTTTAGTGAATTTCACAGGTTTTTAGTAGCGCAACTTAACCATAACGTCCCCTTAAAGTTTTTTTTGTTTTTTTTAAATCAAGGAAATTGACAGGGGTGGCTCACAGGGTCGGCCTGGAGCATAAAACGGTCTTGGGCACCAATGAAAAAGTGGCCCACAGTTGCAAATGGCAATTCATTCCTTTAGTGACAGACTGTTTGAATAGTACCCAAGGGGGTGTTTTTTGCTAAAATGTAAGCAAATTGTGATATTTAAAGAATATTTATTTCTTCAACAACGGTCAAAACTACTAGGCTGCATAGTGAAGTAACTCATCAAACTGGCCCACTTTGGCAAAAAAAGTGGCACATTTTGACCCAAAAAACGTGCCCACACTAGCATTTTTGGTTTGGCATTGCAGTTAAGTTCTCCAGCCTCACATGCTCACTGAGCCATGTAAGGCTGGGGACGTTTTGCTTCGCCAGCCTTGCATAGCTCATTGGAAATTCTCGCTGGGGAACTGCATGTCTGTATGTGCACGGGGGAGCTCCTGTGCCTCCTTGCACATACGGAGAGAGCAGCCTGTAGTGGGGTGTTTCAGCACCCACGCGTTTCAGCACCACGCGCAGGTCCGTGCAGACCCCTGCGCATGTGCTGGCACCTGTGCACACATGTGCAGGAACCAGGAAGCTCATGCTTCCTGATTCCTGTTCATGGATGCGTACATGCTTGTGTTACGAATGAGTGTATGGTGATGGGTGCTCGTGTGAATGATAAGAGTGATTGCTGTGTGTGTGTGTCTTTTTGTGTTGGTCTGTGGAGCTGATTTTGGCGAGTGGGGGTGTTGTACAACAAAGGCATTTTAAAAATGCCTTTGTTGCACAATCCCCCTACCCACCTGCCAAAATCAGCTCTCCTTCTAAGGCTCTGTGGAGCCCAGGGGACAGGGATGGCATTTGTCTACTGAACTTCGATCATAGATGTCCAATAAAAAATATCATGCCTGCCCCTTGCTCCCCCCATTGCCAATTGCAAACTGTTTGGCTTTTTACCCAATTTGTTTTAAAGTATGCTCTAAAATGCAACATTTGAACCCATTATTTAAAAAGAAAAAATCCAGGGTGGTAAACCCCCCGAACCTTGCTTGATTGGTTCAGGCTTCCTCCCTGCGCTTGGTCTCTATGGCATATCGGGGGGGGGGGATATGTACGCCCCTTCCACTTAAAAAAATTCCCAGCCGCCACTGGGACTGTGCTGGGGGCAGGGTCGGGGAGCCCAGGAACTGTTTTGGGAGCAGGATGGACAGGAGCCATGGGATAGTGGTGGGAGCAGAGTGGGGAGAGCCCAGTGTCTGTGGTGGGGTAGGAAGAGCCCAGGGACTGGGTAAGAGTGGGATGAAGGAGCCCAGAGAGTCTGATGGGAGCAGGTGGGGGAGTCCAGGCATTATACTGGGAGTATGATGCGGTGACGGCACTCAATAGTTCATAGCCATTTGGACTTACTGTCCATGTGGCATTTTTGTGGGGGGCCCGGCTTGCCCACATTTACTGGGGCAATTTTGGCAGACTGGGTTGAGAAAAAGTCTTACACACACTAATAGCGTAGTGACAGTGAGCACTGCTGCTATGGGTTCACGAGATAGTGATTTTGGGTTGTCTGCCTGGCAGCATGCAGAAGATATGCATGACATTCAAGATGGCAGTGAGCATGACATCAGATCCCTTCCTGTCGCTGTGCACAACACTGCACACTCATTGCAATCAGCTGAGGCGAACCACACGAATAATCAATATTTAGTTTCATTATAGTGTCCACAGTTGTCCCCACTCTCTGGTAGGCCAACCTAGGGAAGAGTTTAGCCCCCTAAAAGAGTAGCTGGCAGTTTGACAGTGGTGTGGGTGGAAGGATTTTGTAAGCAATTTGCTGAGTTTGCAGGAGATGGAGAGAGTAGGTGGTAGTGGCTGAGCTAAAGTAGGTTGCAGTAGGAGCATGAAAAGGTGATGTCACAGATGAAGGACTGTTTCCCGGTGGAATGATGCTCAGCCAAAGTAGTCACTGGTGCACAAGCTGTGGGGTTCAGAAGTGGTCCTTGAGGCTAAGACTCTTGTTTTGCGGATGGTGGCCAACAGGCACCCACCTCATTTAAGGCCTACATCTCCCAGGCCTGCAGGGGAATACGTACAAGCGCTGCAAGTCACATTCATCATGTGGCTGCATCATACACACTGACGATGGATACAGAGATCCGGAAGACACATGCTTTGGTGCTCCTCAAGGAGTCATCATTTGGAGACAGCCTGTATGAGTGTGCATCTTTGTCTTGCCTGCAAAGGTATTCGTCTTGGTCTGTTTCCTGGATTGTTCCTGCCTCTAATTTTGCTTGTGTTTAACCACTATTGTATTCAACTCGGCCTGCTTATTGGATTTATATTGCCTGCTGAGTATGCTTGTCTTTGCCTGCTAAGGTATTTCCCTCAGCCTTTGTCTTGGACTCACATTACCCACTGATTTTGGTTGTATGTGCCCGCTAAAGAGTTAATCTCGGTCTACTCCCCAGATTGGTTTTTGCCTGATTTTTCTGGTTCACCAATTCTGCTCTCCTTCCCTTCCTCCCCAATGACGTCTCAGACACCCTGATCCAGAGACCCTGATCCAGTGCTCCCCATCCTTATATCGTTGGGTGGTGTTGCCTACATAAGAGTTATACAGTGAGTCCGCATGATGTCTGATTGTATTATCTGTACTGGAGTGGAACAGTATACCACATGCTTTTCAGGCTATGTCACCTCTGTTGAATTTGGACTTTGCATGTCTGTGATGTCGGGGACTTGGACTGCTGGATTTACCACCACCTCATAACACCCTCTGTGCCAGCCTGTTATTATGTCAACTAGGTTTAATGGCCCCATCATCTCATTGTAAAGGTACTCTGATGAGGGGGAGACTTGGTATTGTTGATTCCTGTGACTGCCATACTGTACTAAACTGCTGTTTTCTTCTTTCAGCTGGGGATTGGACAGTCTGGTGACCTCCTTCCTACCTTTTGTTTCAATCCTCATTAGCTGAATGTATCATTAATCACATTCAATCAGGTTTTAGGAGGGATGGTCCTTTGGGGAAAATTTCACAACAACCTCATCCAGTCTTGACAGAGGAGGTTGGATGAAGAAGTAAAGAGGAATATGAAAGTGTGAGCATTAACAGGGAAGATTGGACCAACATCAGACAAGAGGCGGCGATGACACAGAGTGGCAGAGGAGGGTGTACGGAGAGAGGTGTTTGGTGAGAACATATTAAAGGATTAGGAGACCAAGGAGGAGTTGGAAAGGAAACAGGTAGAGGAGGATGAAGTTGATGTGGAGGTTGCAGGGAAGGCTGGAAAAAACAACAGAGAGGTTGAAGAGAATATTCAGGAGACGGCTGAAGAGCAGAAGGAAGGTGAAGACAAGAGAAGGTTAATACAGATAGAAGGTACTGAGGATCATGAGGAGGCAAACTCAATTCTAGACAAGGGTGGTCCTGGGAGGGATGGAGGTACGAGCATTTGGCAGAACGGCACAGAGGTTCTAAAGGAGACAAAAGTTGGAGAGCAACAGACAGATTGTGCCGAAGAGGTCTGCGTGACCCTTCAAGAAAGAGAGTGAGAATAGGGCTTTGAAAAGTAAGGACAAGACCTTGAGAAAGGGAGGTGGCAATAAGGCAGAGGTAGAGCCTTTGGGTGAGCTCAAAGTACTAACCTCTTGCTCAAAGCTTTTGGGTGTTGCCAAGTACTAGCCTGCTCCCAGATGCTACCCATTTTTGAGATGTAAAGTGCGGTTACATGTGCTCCTTACATACCAAGAAAAAAGGAGCCCAAAGAGTCCTCCTTGGAACCAAGGATGAAAAGCAGAGGAGTAGAGACGACCACCCAAAGAGCCAAGATAGAAGTGTGGGGGCACTTAACACTTCCAGAGCTGTGAGTGACTGCAAATTGATAATCAACCCTGTGAAGAGAAACTGGATTTAGGTTTTCCAACTGAGATGCAAACTGTTGAAGTGTTGTTCCATAACCTTTAAGTTGGTTTGTTGCTTAGTTTTGGCCACCCCTGTTAAGAGCCTAATAAAACTTGCTTAAACCATATACCTTTGAGTCTGTCTCTTGTGTTTCTGCCAGTCGACTTCAGCACGTGACAACATGTTTCCTATTACTACTGTATGGTAAAAGTATCGATACAGCAGTTTAGTGATAAAAGATGGGCAGATTAAAGTGAAAACTTTGTATAACTTCAAAGACCATCCTCCTATGCTCTTCTGCTATGCTCTTCGCACCGATAATAGGATGTTTGCTAAATGGCAGAGCAGCAGCTGACTGCCTTTGCTTTTTAAAATCTTTTGAGGCCTTTGACTACATTCAAAGAGTTTCGTCTACCTCTGAAGGTTTTTCTATGTACTTTAGTGGATGGGTTTCAGTGAATTTTCAATAGTATTTTTGTCCAATTTGTGCTATTGTGATGGGTTTCTCTTGTTTTTCTGTAGCTTCTGACCATGTGTTTCTGTGCTGGCCTGCATGCACAGTGTGCAGTCCCTGGGGTGTAGTCCTTTGTTTGTGTCTGACTTTCTCCCAGTCACACCCTCCCCTCTTGCAATAGGTTGGAATAGTCATGTGTGTCCCAGCCTTGCTCCCTGGTGCCATTTTGCCCTTGCCTTCTGGACTGCAATCTCGAAGGATCTGGTATGGACACCACTTGGGAAGCAGCTTTAGGGGCTGGTTGATGCTCAGGGAGGAGTTGTACATTGATTGTAATCCGTTTTTGGCCTTTTTTATGTACTCTAGTGGAGGGGTTTGAGTGTATTTTCATTCGTTTTTTGTCCAATTTGTGCTATTGTGATGGGTTTCTCTTGTGTTTCTATAGCTTCTGACCATGTGTTTCGGTGCTGGCCTGCATGTACAGTGTGCAGTCCCTGGGGTGTAGTCCTTTGTTTGTGTCTGGCTTTCTACCAGTCCTACCCTCCCCTCTTCCAATAGGCGGGAATAGTCAGGTGTGTTCCAGCCTTGCTCCCTGGAGCCATTTTGCCCTTGCCTTCTGGTCTGCAATCTCGAAGGATTTTTTATGGAAACCACTTGGGAAGCAGCTATAGGGGCTGGTTGATGCTCAGTAAGGAGTTGTACATTGATTGTAATCCGTTTTGGGCCTGTTTTATGTACTTTGGTGGAGGGGTTTGAGTGTATTTTCAATCTTTGTTGTACAATTTGTGCCATTTTGATGGGTTTCTCTTGTTTCTGTAGCTTCTGACCTTGTGTTTCTGTGCTGGCCTGCATGCATGTAGAGTGTGAAGTCCCTGGGGTGTAGTCCTTTGTTTGTGTCTGGATTTCTCCCAGTCCCACCCTCCCCTCTTGCAATAGGCTGGAATAGTCAGGTGTGCCCCAGCCTTGCTCCCTGGAGCCATTTTTCCCTTGCCTTCTGGACTGCAATCTCAAAGGATCTGGAATGGAAACCACTTGGGAAGCAGCTTTAGGGGCTGGTTGATGCTCAGTGAGGGGTGGTGCATTGATTGTAATCTGTTTTTGGCCTGTTTTATGTGCTCTATTGGAGGGCTTTGAGTATATTTTCAATCGGTTTTTGTCCAATTTGTGCTATTGTGATGGGTTTCTCTTGTGTTTCTGTAGCTTCTGACCTTGTGTTTCTGTGCTGGCCTGCATGCATGTAGAGTGTGCAGTCCCTGGGGTGTAGTCCTTAGTTTGTGTCTGGCTTTCTCCCAGTCCCCCATCCCCTCTTGCAATAGGCTGGAATATTCAGGTGTGTCCCAGCCTTGCTCCTGGACTGGACTGGAATGTGCCCTTGCCTTCTGGACTGCAATTTCGAAAGATATGGTATGTAATCCACTTGGGAAGCAGCTTTCAGGGCTGGTTGATGCTCAGTCAGGAGTTGTGCATTGATTGTAATCTGTTTCGGCCTGGTTTATATACTCTAGTGGAGGGGTTTGAGTGTATTTTCAATCTTTTTTTGTCCAGTTTCTGCTATTGTGAGGGGTTTCCCTTCTGTTTCTGTAGCTCTGATCCTGTTTTTCTTTACTGGCCTGCATGTAGAGTGTACAGTCCCTGGAGTGTAGTCCTTTGTTGTGTCTGGATTTCTCCCAGCCCCGTCGTCCCCTTGTGCCCTTGCGTTCTGGACTGCAATCTCAAAGGATCTGGTATGAAAACCACTTGGGAAGCAGCTTTAGGGGCTGGTTGATGCTCAGTGAGGAATTGTAACATTAATTGTAATCCGTTTTTGGCCTGTTGTATGTACTCTAGTGGAGGGGTTTGAGTGTATTTTCAATAGTTTTTTTGTCTGATTTGTGCTATTCTGATAGGCTTCTCTTGTGTTTCTGTAGCTTCTGACCCTGTTATTCTGTGCTAGCCTGCATGCAGAGTGTGCAGGCCCTGGGGTGTAGTCCTTTGTTTGGGTCTGGCTTTCTCCCAGTCCCACCCTGTCCCTCCTGCCTTCCAGCCCGTCCACCTCCCCTGATTGGTATGTCCACCTGGTCATAACTGACCTTCCCAGGGCAGACCTCTGCCCCAGGGCAGCCCTTTGCCCGTGCAGCCCCTGCGGCTAAGGGCCCCAAGGCAAAGGGAGGCTCTCACAGAAGCGGCTACAGATTGTGTCTGCAGGTGTCAGCAGGGAAGGTCAGCGGCCAGCCGTCAACCAGCAGCAACCATCAAGGTAGGTGTGGCCTGGGTGGAGAGTAGAGCAATCACTCTACTCCAGAAGTCCTGCCACTCTACCTGCCCTCAGACCATAGCAGACTAGGACATTAACACTAACCTGCTTAACAACTAGAGACAATTGTGAACACTAGCCTGCGTCGCATCTACCTAGAATAGAGAATATTAGCCATTGCCACATCTAGACTGCATTGGTAATATTACCAATGCCACATTTAGATAGAATTGTGAATGCTAGCTTGCTTCGCATCTAGACAGGATTTTGAAGTTGGGCCAGTGCCACATTTGGATAGAATTGTGAATATTGGCGTGCGTCATATATAGACAGGATTTGAATATTAGCCAGTTCCGGATCTAGATAGAAATGCAGAGATATTCACACGCCACATCTAGAAAGAACGTGGAAATTTAGCACATATCACTTCTAGACAGCGAGGCCAATAACCAACCCACTAACAATTTCACCCTTCTGATACACCTCTCAAACTCTAACCAAACACAACCACAACCCTAAAGCACAACAAACCGCACAAACTTCACTACAAAGCAACAACAAAACAATGCACACATAGCTTCGCACAACATTACACAATGGCTACCAACTGGAAAGCACCCCCAAGCTCAGCGAACAGTGTTTAGCGAACTGAAGCTGCCAAAACAACATCACTGCTCTCTTGCATTTATGCCGCTCGTTCCCACTAACTAGCCCCCTACCCCCTTTCCTTTTCAGATCCGCCAGAGCGCCAGGGGACCATTCCGGTGATGATAGTGTGCTGTACAAACATCCTTTAACATTAACATTAACATAACATGTGTATTTATCAGGTTGACCCTAGCAGCAGTTATAGTAGCATTGATCCAGCGGTGAAGACAGATCCCTTTCAAAATAGACCCCAAGCTTCCAAGCCCCAGAGGCTGGGAAAGTAGGTCAGGTTGTCAGAAATCAAGGGACAAGAAGGAGAAGGTGGAGCATGCGGAATATACAGAAATAGTACACAAAGAGATGAACTCCAATCAAAGATGGCTGCCAGACTGTCACAAAAATCATAGGGACTTAGAAAGGACAGTACATCTGGGTTAAGTCACGAAGGCCTTTATAAACCAGCATGCAAATCAAGATGGCTGCTGTACAATGTGTTTCCTCCAGTTTCTGGCTCTGGAAGTGCCTTTTACATGGACATTTTTGATTGTATTCTTTATTTTTATATTCAATCTCTTTGATTTTCTGTTTTCCTGCCCTAGCTTTTCTTCCCACCTTTAGCTGAGGGTTGTTGTTTGTACTGGCTGGGTTCCCTTGGTTTGCCTGGATAGCACAGATTTCTGGGTCTTTCCCTTTTACTTTTACAATGGGTTTCCCTGTCTTTTCCACTTTGCTTCTTTCCTGCTTTCCCTTCCGCTTGCTGGATAGTAACTCTTATCACCATTTCTTCCTTCCCTTTGTATACAGGAGTTACTCCTCGTTCCTTCTTAGCCATTACCAATTCCTGACCACTTGTGGGACTCCCTACACCTCCTCATTCCCACAGTAATTACCTCCCCTTTTCTGCATGCTGTTTTTATGTGCTCTCCCAGGCCCCTATTGTCACAGGCTTTGGGAGACACCAAAACTCTCTCCCCTGTAGCAGACTGACACTCCTACATCTCCTGTGCTACATAACCGTGTGCTGGGAATAGCTACCCCATTACATTAACATCCCTGGGGTTTGGCTTGTCACTGCTGGTGCCTAAACCTATACAATCAGATTCCTTCTAGGCTTTTATCTTGAACATCATTTATTTCTTTGAACTAGTTCTCTGCTGTAAAAGTTGCTGTGTCTGTCCCTCTAAACTCAATCTATCATTTTGCTTAGGGCTTTCAGAGCTCCATTGTATTTTCGTTGTTTTGGATTCACAGCAGAAGTCCTACAGGAGTGTCTACATTTTTTTCTCCCCTTTGGGAAAGGTTTATTATGCAATCTCTGCTCCCCTGGCCATGCTGCAACCAATTAGAGAGAGTTGGCCAGTAACTCTATGGCTGCTAAGTAGCATTCCTGGCAAAACCTGTGTATCCTGCCTAAAGTGTCCCACTACAGGGCAGTAACTTGCATTGCTCCCTAAAGGGTTCCAGGCCCTGTCTATTTCTGGGCCAGTGTTTTACCCCTTGGCCTGACGAAATTGCTGGCTTTTGGTACTAGAAATGGCTGGCAATTTCTGTGGGGGGTTTGGCAGAGTCGTCTTCCAAACTATATTATTCAAGTTAATAAATACATGATTTGTCAACCATGAGAGTTTGCCAGGCCCACTATGAAACAATTGAGAAATGAGTTCAGGCAGCAACACCCTGTTAGAAATAGCCTGAACCATTTAGGTGATTCAAGAAGAGTTACACAGGTAGGGCTACAACATTACATGTGTATTTGTAGAGCACACGTTCACAACCACAGGAGTATCTTGGTGCTGTAGACATATAACAGATGTTTATTGTTATCCTACTCTATGGTACTGTCAGGTTGGGCAGATCTCACCTGAGTTTCTGTATCGCTTCCAGTGGTCGAGGCGGCAGATGCAGAAAGTTCAGTGAAGGTTTCCTCGGGTGTCCCTGTCTTCTTCTTGAAGAGGTAGGGTCTGTTCCGGGAATTCGCCGCTGTCGTCTGATGTAGTACCACCAAGACAAGAATTGAGTCTCCCCTGATCAGCTCAGGTAAGGGGAAAAAGCAACTGGCAGAAAAAAAAACTGGAAGCTTGTAGACTCTCAATACTGGTCAGATGGGTTGAAATCCCTTGGAAGTTGTTAAAAGAGTCTCCCTTGTAGAATCCAAAGGGATGACTGGGAAGCAATGAATACCTAGTTTACTGAAGGTCATACTGGGGAGAAAACCTGTAAGGCGAGAACGAGATGACCAGGAGGAGAAACTCCTAGAAGGAAAAAACAGAGAATCCAAAGTCAGGAAAAACGGCGATAAGAGGCCAGAGAAGAAACACGAGTGTCCGGCGGCTTCAGATGTAAGTAGTTTGTTTGGGGCCAGCTATGCCGGAAAACTCAAGAGAAACCCAGAAGAAAGGAAGAAAAGAAAGGAGAGAAAGGACAAGCTCTGGCTCCTCCAGGATGGCAAAAATGCGAGAAGCGCTGAGGAAAGGAAACTCTTGCAGAAGTAGAGGTGAGGGAAGAAGAAACAGGAGGCGCGGCAGTAGGCAAACGAAAAGTGAGCGCCGGGCAAATGATGCAGGCAGGAGAATCCTACCGTGTCCTGATGCTAAACGCCAAAGCCGGCAAAGAGAAAAAGCAGGAAAGCGAAAGGGTAAAAGCGGCGGAGACCGCCGAGAGCGCGAAACGAAAGTAAACACAAGGATGGGAAAAGAAAGGCGGATAACAAACAGCCAAAGCCGAAGAAAGACAGTGGGGGAACAAAGGCAGAAACTGGAAAGGCTGCAGAGGGGGGGCGCTAGGCTATTTCTAACCAGGCTCCCGGGAAGATTGGTGAGGTGCAGCTGCGGGTCCGGCGAGGCGCTCAACGAGCGGTGTTGTGGAGGAGGCCGACACTGTCGGAAAGTTGGAGAGGTGCGGGCCTGCGGAGGAGCGACGGAGCGGCTCCCTGGCGGCCCGTTCGGGGAAGGCAGCTGTAAGCAGCGTATGGTGTGCGGTGCTGGCCCCTGCTCACCTGGACACTGGTGGCGGGGGAGGCAGGACCAGCCGGTCATTTTTCCTGTGGAGGTGTGGGAGAGGGGCGGTTTGTCGGCTCAGACGGAGCGGTCGGCCCGCCTGTGGAGCGCAAGCCCTGGGGACGGCCAAGACTGGGAATGCGGGCAGCCGCGGCTGCCGCGTAGCAGGTGAACGCAGAGCCGGCGGGGCTCCCCCCCCCTCTCCGGTGGCGGCCCTCTGCGCCGGGGGGTGGCCTGCCGGGGTGGAGGAGCCATGGGGCGGGTGAGGCGACGCTACCCGCCGGGCCTGGGGGCGCTGCCCATCCCCCCTTACTGTGCGGCTGTTGGCCCTGGAGTGCAGCGGCCATGGTGGGTCGGCCTTCTTTTACAGTGACTTGAGGACTGAAGGCTGGGTGCACCGGCAATCCCAGTGAATAGGAGGTTGAGTGGTTGGCTTGGTGTGTGAAATCAGAGGAACTGAGAGACAATCTTATCTGATCCACTGACTCCCAAGAGGATCTGCACTGGACGTTTTTTTTTTTTTTTTTTTTTGCTCCCATTGGATTTTTCCGAGACTTGGAAAGTGTTGCACGGCGCTGCTGGATGCTGGAGGAGCCCTTGTGTTTCTGGAGTATTCTCACCTTCACACCTCTTTGACAACGGGGCTCCTGACAAGTTTTGGACTGGAAGGGGTTCGTGGTGCAGTAAGAGGCTGCAGGCGGTGGCAGCTCTGGTGCTAGGCTGTTGGTCGGAGGGACCCCAGCTGGATGGTGTGGAGTTGGATAAGACTTTGTTAGGTGCAACTGGTGGCCACCCCTCTGGGAGACGGACGGATTCTGAGTGTTTGTTCCCCTACTTGGTGCAGGAATCCTGTACCCCTGGCCCTGCGTGGTGCTGCTGCGCCCTGGTCTCGATGCTAGCCATGACCAAACCGGGGAAAGGGGTTAAGCAGCAGTCTAAGTAGAATTTTGAGACCCCCACGCAGTCCAAATGTGGGGACTCGGCGGGTGGGGCGGCGCAGACGTCGGGCGGGGGGCCCGAACCGGATCCGGTAGCTGCCTTTCAGGACATCAAGGCCATGTTCTCACAACTACAGACCGGGATACAATCTCTGGACGGCAAGTTGGATACCCTGACTTGCAAGGTGGACCATATGCAGGTCCGGCTGGACTAGCATGGAGAGAGACTAGATGGGGCGGAGGGGCGCCTGGCGGGGGTGGAGGGGGTGGCAGCGGCGGTCTCAGGAGAATTGTCAGAAGTCAGGAGAGCCCTGAGGGAGCTTCGAGAGAAGCAGGATGATCTTGAATCAAGATCTCGCCGGAATAATATACGGATTGTCGGAGTCGACGGGTCAGAGGAACTTGGAAGCGCTGGTAGAGGAGATATTGCGAGAAACCTTGGGCTCAGATGGTTTCTCCCAGCTCTGTGTAGTAGAAAGGGCGCACAGGATCCCCAGCGGCCGGGGTCCGATTCCTGGAGCCCCTCCCCGGCCATGAATCGCCCGACTATAGACCTACAGAGATAGGGATGTGGCACTCGGGAAAGCTAGGGAAAAAGGTACTTTGTCCTATAAGGGAGATGTGATTAAGTTCTTTCCGGATTTCTCGGATAAAGTGCAGGCAGCCAGGAAATCCTTTATGGAAGTAAAGAAAAGGCTGAGGGATAAAGGTCTGCAATATGCAATGTTATTCCCTGCCAAGCTACGGGTGGTGTACGAAGGGAAGTCCCTGTTTTTCCAATCCCCGGAGGAGGCCTCCTCTTTTCTTGACATGCTGCCGAAGTCTCATGGATCGCAGAGGGGGGATGCCTGACATCCTTGAGCATGGGAAAACTTGATGCTGTTGCTGCCGCTCTCAGCAGCTTAACGTAGTGTCGCGAGCAGAGACACCTATCCTGTGGTGGTGCGTGGGGAGGTTGGGCTTGTAGCTGCTCCCTGAGCGTAAGCGGTTTATGTATGAGTGGGTGGGAGTTGGGAAGCTGGAGAGTTGGGGGTTCCAGCAAGGGGGGGATTGAGTTTTTGTTGGGGAGGGCGGGTAGGTGTGCTGGGGGGTGGGAACGATCACTGACGAGTTGGGGGGTTGTCGGTAGAATGGGGTGGCGGGAGGGGGGACAGGGAGAACCAATGGGGCGCCTTGAGAGTCTGGGGTGCAGTGGGGGTTGTCAGGGTAGGGGGAGGGTGCGGGTTGTCTTCTGCAGATGGCGACAGTACATTTTATGACCTGGAATGTCAGGGGTCTTAATATTTTGCCCAAATGTCGGAAGGTCTTGCAATATTTGGAACGTCATAGAATCGGGGTGGCCTTCCTTCAGGAGACTCATTTGACACCGGAAACGGAATCTAAATTTGGGAAACACTGGGGGTGCCATAGATATTTTTCTTCTTACTCCTCCTATTCCAGAGGTGTAGGTATCCTGGTGCATAAGTCGGTGGGGTTCTGGTTGGTCAGGGCGGCGAAAGATTCAGAGGGCAGGACTTTGATAGTGCAGGGAGTTATCCAAGGGAGGTTAGATAAAATGATTTGTTATTATGGTCCTAACCAGGATGCCACAGAATCTCTGGACTGGCTGGAACGGCAACTGGGGGCACTTCCTGAGGGAGAGATTATTTGGGCTGGGGACTTTAATGCCGTATTGGATGCACACCTGGACAGGGTGGGGAGTGCAGTGCGCTTGAGTAATAAGACCTCCACGAAATTACGGGTATGTGCTCAGTGTGGGATATTGAGGACATCTGGAGGGTGAGACATCCTGGAGTGAGACACTTCACGCATTACTCTGCGCCGCATGGCTCTGCGGCTCGATTAGATTATTTCCTTGTATCTCGGGCAATTATGGGTCGGTCCGCTGGGGTGGGTATTTTGGCCCGCACTTTATCAGACCATGCTCCCGTTTTGTTGTCAATCCGTTTGGAGGGTCGGAATGAGGTGAAGCCTCCTTGGAGGTTTAAAAGTGAGGCGCTTACAGATGAGCTCTTTAAGGAAGAACTGTCGAAGGCCATAGATGCATACTTTGAGGTCAATGATGGGTCAGTGTCCTCTGCTGGAGTCCTGTGGGAGGGATTTAAGTGCGTGATTAGGGGTGAATGTATAGATAAAGAGGTGGGAATCCTGAAAAAGCTGCGGAAGGATCTGGCTGATACGGAGGAGGTATTATGGGTGCTACAAGAGGGGGCTCACGTTCCGGATCGGACTCAGCAGGGTGCTAGCGCAGAGGGAGGTTAAATATATGTGGGATAAAGTAGCTCCTCGGAAATATGGTGAGGGTCAGGCCCCGGGTCGGTCACTTGCTAAGTTAACTAGACTGAGCGGGCGGGATAGTAGGGTGATAAAGATTACGGATGGGAATGGTGTCGATCATTATGATGATGAGGGCATTACCCATGAATTCGAAGAGTTCTATGGCCTCCTGTACTCATCACAAGTAACGGCGACGCGAGCGGAGTTAGAGGCGTTCCTCGATGAGGTGGGGTTATACTGGTGTACAGAAGAGCAGAGGGGAGGGCTGAATGGGCCTGTGACGCTGGAGGAAGTGGTGGACGCTATTAAATCTTTACCTGGCGGGAAATCTCCAGGTCCTGACGGCTTTACAGCCGAATTTTATAAGTGCTATGCAGAGAAGCTGGCTCCGCGCCTGTTGTTGATGTACCGGGAGGCGGTATCCATGGGGCGCTTGCCTGATACACTTAGGGAAGCCGTAGTGGTCGTACTTTTAAAGCCCGGGAAGCCAGAAGGGGACTGCTCCTCATACCGCCCAATTTCGCTTCTTAATCTGGATAATAAGATCTTGGCGAAAGTTATAGCGAAACGGTTAGCGCCACTGATGCCTACTTTGGTGAGGGCGGACCAGGCAGGATTTATCCCAGGTCGCTCGACCTCTTTTGGGCTGTGGAGAATGTTTGGCCTGATGTCGGCGCTGCCGGCGGAGGACCCGGTGGTGGCGGTTCTGTTGGATGCTGCCAAGGCGTTTGATTCTGTTGAATCGCAGTTTCTATTTACTGTCTTACGAAGGCTGGGCCTGGGCGAGTTCTTTAGATCGCTGGTGTCCCTTCTATATACTGATCCGGTAGCTAAGGTGAGAGTGAATGGGCGGAGCTCCAGGGTATTGTCGCTTGAGAGAGGAACACGCCAGGGCTGTCCGCTATCCCCTTCGCTCTTCGCACTGACGATAGAGCCATGGGCGGAGTGGGCTTGGGAGTTTCATCTGCAGCGCGGAGTTCAGCTGCATACCCATAAGGTGATTATATCGTTATACGCGGACAATATGGTCCTGTTCATCCGCCATCCTGAAGTTAATCTTGACCCGATTATGTCGGATCTACACCGCTTCGGTGAGATCTCGGGGCTGTGCATAAATACCAGTAAGTCAGTCATTTTCCCGTTGATGGGGGGGGGGTGTCCCACTTTCGAGACAACTGGGGATTCCAGTGGGATCTGCATAGCACTCGTTATTTGGGGGTTACAGTGGCAAGGGAGGAAAAGGTGGTATATGCTAAGAACTATGTAGAGGCTCTGGATTCAACCAAACGGGCAATGGCGAGTTCGACCTCGCTCCCGCTTAACCTGTACGGTAGGGTCTCGGTGATTAAAATGACTGTTCTTCCCAAATTTTTATATGTGTTTTTGAATGTCACTATAAAGGTGCCCCTGAAATATTTTCGGGACCTTCGGGCATCAGTGCTGCAGTTTATTTGGGCGGGCAAGAAAGCTCGGATTTCTTGGGAGAAACTCACGGCACCAGTTCATGAGGGAGGGTTGACTCTTCCGGATTTTGAGTTATATTATAAGGTGGCGCAGGCCGGCTATCTTCGATACTGGTACGGAATGGCAGCGGAACATAGACACGTGGAGATAGAGAGATCTATCGTGTCCCCAGCACTGTTGAGGTTGGTCATTCTGACGGCCCCGAGTCGTTTTCGAAACCCTCGGAATTTGATGGAGCTGACATGCTGGGCCTGGGTGATATTGGAGAGAGCTCCCAATAGGGGTCTTCTATACTCACCAAAACTCCCGCCATTGTTGGTCCCTGGGATTCCCCTGACCAGTGAGGAGAGGTATGTCGCTATGCTGTGGCGGTTGGGTGTCACTACATGGGGAGCGCTGTTCCCTGAAGGGAGGTTTGTCTCTATAGATCAACTGAAGGAAAGGGGAGTCTTGTCAGCGCTGGATGTGTTTATATATTATAGGCTGAGGGTGTCGTTACAGAGGCTGTTTCCAACCTTTCCCGAACCTCCGGATGTGGTTTTGGTGCTTGATAGGGTGATAGGGGGGGACATAGGGAGACATATACTCTCCGAACTGTATGGCTTGGCACAGAGGGGCAGGCCTGGCGTTGGAACATCCTCAAAGGGGCTGTGGGACAAGTCCTTAGGGCAGGAAATACCAGTTAATGTCTGGGAGTACTGTTGTATGATGACCAGGATTGGGGCGGTTAATTCGAATTATAAGTTGATCCATTTCAAGTTTTTACATCAGGGTTATTACTCCCCAGCTCAGCTACAACGCTATTTTCCCCAGAGATCGGGGGCTTGTCACCGGTGTGTCAAGAGATGACAGGGTTTCTACATGTGGCCTGGGAGTGTGTGGAGTTGGAGCGCTTTTGGCAGCAGGTGTTTGAGGTAATCGGGGATTTTGTCGGGCAGCGAGTGGCGATGGATCCTGTTGTGGCCCTGCTGGGATATACGGAACAGATACCCAAAGAGACTAGGAAACTAGTGGGTCTCCTATTGATCTTGGCTAAACGCCGGGTGGCCATGTCGTGGGGGCAAAAGCGAAGCCCGACGATTGAACAATGGTCGGAGGACATATTGTACTGTAATGGTATAGAGATGCGTTGGGGGGCGCTGAGCGGTGGACACCAAAGTAGCAGTCGAGCATGGGACCCATATTTGGTGTACCTTCTCAATCAACCAGGGAGGGATGATTCTGCGCCTCCTGTTACATGAGGTTCCCTTCATGATGTCTGCCTTTGTAGTGAGGTCTCCATTCAAACCCTGACACCGGATCTATTAGACTGTAAGAACTGGGCATAACACTCTCACGGATATGATAGACAAACCGGTTGGGTTGTCTTCATAACAATGGTTTTTGAGGTCCTGCTTACC
Organism: Ambystoma mexicanum; assembly: GCF_040938575.1. Lineage (NCBI taxonomy): Eukaryota > Metazoa > Chordata > Amphibia > Caudata > Ambystomatidae > Ambystoma > Ambystoma mexicanum. The sequence continues at coordinate 445,631,747 of NC_090929.1, forward strand.
CTAAATGCTCTTTAAAGCTACCTTCTCAAGTGCGCCGGGGGGTGGGAAGGGTGGGAATGGGGGGGAGGAAGTTCAGTGCTGTTGATGTTGTTATTTGAAATGCTAATAAAAAATTTAAAAAAAAGGCAGCAGAGGAGGAATACAGCTAACAACACACAGCGAAATTGGCAGGAGCATAATGCAGAATACACTAAAGTTGCAACGTGCATGGTGGCGTGGTTAGGAGGAATATATGAAAGGTGGCAAGAAAAGACTAGACCGCGCTGAAAGGAGCATGGTGGCACATTCAATGGTGGCTCCTCCATCAGCTCCACAACTTCCATGCACGGGCTCTCATGACAGGTACTCAATTATACTGGGAGGTGAACACCCATTAGTTCTGGTGTTACCATGACCAGGCAAGTCATTGCAGGCCCCTCATGCTTCCAACAAAACTATTTAGCTACCCAGAATAATTCTCTGGGGAACCAAAACATTTTCATAATTTCCTTGAATTGGGTGAATTCATTTTTTTGTAAACCATAAACATTTCCTGGGGATCGGGATAAACAAAGTAAAATTCAAGGTCATTTTTTAGCAGAAACAATTAAAGCAAACCCCACACACTAAACTTCTAAACTTCTAACACTTAACAGGTACTAAAGATTTGGTAGCGTACATCTCTTGGTTTCAATAATTGAAAGAAGATGCCCAGTGGACAGATGAGGCTGTACCCACAACCTTTTATCATGGACTAAGGGAGGAATTAAAGTAGGCATTGAATTTAGCAATAGATCGACCCACAACTTCAGCAGCATTTATCAATTTCCCCCTGGAGATTAATCAACTACAGATGACTCATCGAGTAGAGAAACGGGCAGGAAACAGTAGACACGGTAATTGGGTAAGAACATTTGCATCCACTCCAGTACCTATGGAAATAGGGAATATTAAGAGGGCAATAACCACCACAAAAAGGGACAATAGAAGAAAATCTTTGGTTATATTGCGAGCAAACCGGGACATTTTACGATAAAATGACAAAGTTGGTAAGTAACGCCAGTGACTGGTCGTGAAGAGCAGTTAACAATGAGATTGGCCCATACAACGTTCCTGCTCCATGTCATCACTGATCCAGGCACATCTTGCAGGAGGCAAGATACTACAAAAAGCACAGCATGTCACAGGAAAATGAAAAACCGAATTGAGCCTTGCAGTGTGTCTGCTTCCCTTTGCAGGACTGAAAATCAGCTATGAAGAAAGGAACACACAGAGATAGGGAAGATACATATGATTACAAAGAAAACATTATAATGTTCTCCTGTTTTAAATGACAATTGCAATGGTTAACCAAAGGGAAGGATGCATTGGTGAATAAAGCAAATCTGGCCAAATGGTATTCCTTTCCCCAATCCACAACCCCCAGCAGCGCAACAGCAGGAGTTCAGGGATGGTTTAACTTCCCATGAGAAAAAGTGTGAACACTGGCCTTTGAAGATGAACCATAAAAGTTGATATCTGCTTGGAGATGATTCGCAGGAAGCTCGTCCCTGCACAGCAAAACAAATGGTATTCATTTACAACTTTCATCTGCCATAGCGGCCAATTCTAAAGACCTTCAATATACAAGAAATAGCCCCCTCTCCAGTGGTCCCTTCTCAAGTAATCTTGGACAATTCACACCTGAGAAGACCTAGAGTCTGCTACAAGAGGCAGATGTTGGAAACACTCAAGGATATGTGATTGGGTCCTAAATGGCCCTTGCCTGCCAGGTCTCTACTTCAAAGAACTTTTACCATGGCAACTAGGCCATTTCCAGGTCATAAAGGCCCCAGTCCTGAGCTTTAAGGAACTAACAGTATATATCACCATTTGGCTGTAATAGCCAGGAGCTGAAGATGTCATTTAATATAGTATAAAGTGGAAGAGAAAGAAAATGCCATTTGAATTTGACATTTGGATTTACTTTCTTGCTTATAACTTTTGAACGAAAGGTCCCAGAGATTTTTTTTAAAAATACATTCAAATTGAAAGGCTCCATCAGTTGGATGTAAAATGTGTTATATATGTTAATTATATGGATATCAATGTAATAAAACACCATGCGCCAGTGAATACTATATCCTAGTATCTTTGTCAGAGAGCCCGCTATTCTGAGCTGGAAATGGAATTTATGTGTAAAAAGTATCAGAGTGAAAAAGACCAACATCTGTACTCACACACACACATCCCATGTCGTGCCGAGATCATGCTAGTATAATTTAATTTGCCTGAGTGAGAACAATCTGATGAACCAATTAGTAATATGATCACATGTCTGGAATATGGTGCTTTAGACAGTTGCATTTGTCTAATGTCAAAATCTCCAAAATGACATCACACCAAATGGGAGGGAAACTGGGTGTGGAAGTCCATCCCATTAGACCGCCCAAATCATTAACATGTCCAATGAGCAGGAGAGATTGGTTTAGTGTGATGTCACTTTTGGAACACTGTCTAATCTCATACATTAACCAATTAGATTAGAGAAATGACACACACCTCTAACGGGACTGGTTTCTGCTCTATAAAAGTTAAAAACCCATAGATTCTGGACAGACACTCATTCGTTCACTCGCTGATGGAGGGAAGAAGAAGACAAAGGAGAATTGATAACAGAAAAGAGAATGGAATAGATAGCCTTCCTTTTTGGACGTGTTTTGAATCAATAGCAGCCAGCACACTTTAAGAGACGCCAACCTGGAGTTATAGTCCCCGGCCTGCTTCAGTGGGAAAGTCAGCAGGCAGATGCATATACAGAAAGAAGGGAACCAGACTGTGGGGGGAAGCCGACACTGCCTTGATGACTGATGCCCACCTGTTCCAAAGGGGGAGACTTAAAACAGTCCTTAAGATGGTGCCCACCTGTCTTTGTGACAGCCCAAAGAAATTCCTATGTAAGTACAGTGCTAATGGGAAATATAATTCTAAGGGGAAAAATACTCCAACGAGGAATAGATTAAATCCTGGCCCCTTTCATTTGTAAGTACCGAGGGCAGGGGTATATAAATTGACTGTACACCCCGCAAAATTAGAAAAACATTTCAAAAGCATGTGTGCTTCTGGAATTATAGATTTGATCAAATAGATCGTATGGTCTGTAGATGGCAAGATCCCCTGACTCCTTCTCAGTGCATTGCGTAAGCACAGAAGAGTAAAGGCCATCTCACTGTGTACATACTTAGAAAAATAAAGTAATTGAACTCATGTTCTGATTACACCACAAAGCAGAGTTGTGCTACTGGTCTGATCCATTCAAGAAAAGAGGTAAAGCATTATTAACTGCTACCACTTTTCCCACCTTTAAGTTGCCCATTGAAGAGGACACATGAACACATTTACGCGGTAATGCAATAGAGAAACACCACTAAAGGAAATTTAGCAATTTATTTTTTCATTTTGTAAGCGATTCACATGTGGGAAGATTGTCTTGCAATTCAGTTTTCTAGAACACATTTTGAATTTCTGACAGGTTCATTAAGTTGGGGAGAATGTTAATTCAAAATGAATAAGAAGTACAGAGATTTACATAGGCAGGCATGTTCTGAATTAATTTGTTGTAATTATGATGTTGTCCCAGGCACTAATACACTATTCCAATGCCTGGTGAATACACGCTCAGGATAATTGAAATGTACACAGGGCAACGTGTGTGCTTTAAAAGTTTACTTTCATGTTAAATGCTGTTTTGACCAGTTATGCTGGAATTTCATAGCCGCATATTTTGTGTATATTTAAATGGATTAAATTATTTCTATTTTATTATTGTATAGAACGTCTGTGCAACCATGTGTGTTTCTTGTTCCGAAAGGAGACGGATGCTGTAGACAACCAATATTGTTAAATTGGGTGTCCCAGGTTCATAAAAAGAACTTTATTAAATAAAAGAAAACAGTGCGCACCTGTTTTTGGATGAGTGTAAAATTCCTCGGAATTAGATGTTGCACGATTAAAATGTAAGGGGACTGTGTCTACCACATACCCTTTTGGGAGACAATCATAGGCGGGCACACAATATACTTATTATATACATTTACTGAATACTTGACCTGCCTCTTATCTGTCTCCAAACCCCACTTGCCTGGGTCCAAGATCAGCCCAGTGAGCCCCGCTGTGATGTGGAGGAGGAATGAGCAAGGATTAGGGTAGGAGTTTCCCCAGAAACCCTTAAGGAAAAAGACACTGGGTTAAAGTAACTGCCACACAAAAGTTAAGGCGGACAAAGGAATGCTAGTGTACAGTTAGTTATTCTATGCTTAGTTATACTATTCTCTTCTGGTACACCAGCAGGGTTTTGAGAGTTTTTTAAAGAAAAAGGGGAAATCACAAGACGCTATATACAATTAACTTAACCCTAAGCAGCTGCAAATCTAGAAACACCTTCACCAATATCGAAATAGTCCTTTAAAAATGTAAAAAGTCTTTAAAAAAAAATACGAAGTCCATACAGTGCACTGTACAAAAAACTATACATAAAAACCTTACTTCGGAGGCAACCTGGCCAGGCTTTCTGAAGGCCCTTGGCTGCTGCTCTTTCGTGATGTTCTCTGGGTCTTTGCATGCTCTGGTGTGAGGGTCTCTTTTTGTGGCAGACAGCAGCAGGCAACAGCAGGGGCCCCAAAGTCTTTACTTGGGCTGGGCTGCTTATGCTAGGAGCAACCCAACAGATAGCAGCACGATAAGGAGAGTCCCTTATTTTAAGTTAGAAGGGATGCATATGTCAGATGTAGCCTGGAATTGTCTGCAGTAGTGGGGGGGGGGCACAACACTACTCAACCTGAGCCACGTCTGCCAGGTGTGGCACGGGGAGTCTAGGTGGGATGCATGAGAGGGGGCCGACCCCTGTACTTATACTTATATGGAGGGCTGAAAACGTTGGGCACTGCCTTGCTGTGGGGAGCGCCAGTAACTAGAAGTGCCCAGGGCCAGCATCGTTAATTGTGGTCCCCCTAGGCAGATAAGGATCACCACAGGATTAGAGTCACGAGCAGGATCAAAGAAGACAGTGAGGCAGTTTAAGCAGGTGTACAATAGGGTCCTACTGGGTTTTCTAAAGGAACGGACAGTGAGCAATGGATCTATGGATTTTGCCCATTGCAACTGTTGAGGTTGTTTGCTCTGAAATGCTTCTGAGGGTTTGGGGGCTATATTATGTTTAGGGCACGTGGCATAGCTGCCTTGTGATCAATATTGCCGATGCGCTGCCTAGTTCACAGCGGCCAAGATTCCAGTGGTTAGCGAGAATACAGAAGGACAGCCGGAGCAAATGCTGTGGATGCTGGAAATGCCAACTCATTACACCGAAGTGAGGGTTCATTGGCAACTTCAAACTAACAGGCATACCGACAGGCGCAGATGGAAATTCTGAACAATATGGAACGTTATTGTTTGCGACAGCTACAGGTGTGGTCAACGGAGGGGGCGATGGGATGATGTTTCTGTTGGTTCGGATTAGCAAAGGTGTGGTGCGGTCATTAGTTAGTTTCAAATTAGCAGGGATCCCTTTCTAGGTCAAATAGTTCTGCAGATATGAGTCCGAAGGTGGAAGCTGAGGATATTTGATGACTTGGCCAGACAGATGGGTCTCAAGCCAGACAGGAGGAAACAATGGCCTTAGAATTGTTGAGACAGGCAGTGGACTGTTTGCCAGGGACTTGTCTTTCGTGGTGTCAGGGGATACAGTTCCAGGCTGTGTTCTCAGTTAGGTTTCTTGGAGCTTTGAGAGTATCCAAGATAACAGGTGGCAGGAATAAGATAAGTTTGAGAAAGCGGGCACATGTCTTTTAAGGAGGGGTCTCTATGTTTGTGGATTGCTAGGTCAAAGACAGCTCAGAAAGGAAGGCGGCAGATGGTGGCGACGGGCAGCAAAGGGAGGCCTGCAGTTAGCCCACTTGGGCCGGTGCAGAATTGTGTGGCTACCAAAATTTAGGCTGAGTATTAGTATCACGGATCTAAAAGGGGGAGCAGTGAAGAATGTGCAAGCGATCAGGATGATGAGGCGATGCTGTTCCCAGTGGGTGTGGAACCCAAAGAATACCCGACTCACTCTTCCAGAATCAGTGCAATCCTGGAGGTGCAACGATGATTCATGTGACTGAAAGAGAAGTGATGGATCTGGATAGGTGGTGCTCCAGGAGATATAGAGCAGAACAGTGGATGGGTTTCCCCTACTTCGCTGGCTGAAGGGAAGCAACAAACAGTAATCAACAGGGGTCAAGCCAGGGGAAAAGAAAATATGTTCACTCAAAAAGACATCCTCCCACCGTATAGAGATGGTAAAGCCCCTTTATACACAACACAGATCACCATACAAAAGACAAGGAATAATATAAAATACTATGTTTATTTATTTTCATTTTGTATCTTTTAAAAAGAGTATTAAATCATCTAAAACTCATGTACAATGTACAAAAACGTAACATACAACTTTTTTTCACACAGTGATCCACCATGCACCTTCCTACATAGCGATCTACCAGTGTACTTTTTCCTTCCTGAGTCTTTAGTTTGCCTGACTTGGATCAGGAGTACTGTCCGCCCTCTTAGGGGTTAGCCTTTGTCATTCATGGCATGCGCCATGTCAAGTTATTGACCACCCTGCTATACGCTCCCTGGTTTTCCAACCACCGTTCCCCAGAGAAAGAGAGTTTCGGGACTGGGAAGTGACTGGCCATGTGAACCGCTGTCAGAGAATTCTTGGAAAACATCCATGCAGCCACAAATCCATGCCAAAGAAGCCCCCTACTTGTACGGTCAAGGGGAAGGCCTGCTCTTGGGTTCATCACGGTTTAACTCGCCATGCCAGGGTACTTAGTGAAAAAAGATTGCCTTATCTGCCTACCTTTCAGCCAGACAGACCACTGGAGATGCTCCACACCGAGGACTTCCACTGAGCTGACCTGGCCATTTTTTCAGCGCGACTCGCAGGCCATGCATGAAAAAGGTCCCCCAGGCTCTTGGCTGCACTGGGGGATATGGGGGACTGGTATGCTAAAAGGGGTGGGGGGTAAGGAGGACTGCTGAAGGTGGATAGCATGATTGACTGGGAATATGGTATGTGATGACAGAAAGGCTTGCTGTTTAAAAGAACTAATAGAGTTCTGCAAGGGTGAGGTGCTAGCAAGGATGGGTAATTAGATGTTCTTAGATGGAGAAGGGGATTGGAGGCAAGATTTAATTAACTGGAAAGTTGATTTGGGTATTTTAGTCTGGCGATGGGGCTGAAGATGTAGATTCATTAAGTTTGGACCTCTATTCATTAAATGTTTCCATTGCACATCCAAAGTATTAGGTGTTTGTGGAATGCCTCTTGCTCCCAAAGGTGGTTTCCACATTCTCCATCACTAACTCACAGTACTTTCCGCTCTTAAATCCTGCCTCTGGGCGCTGTGTGTGGTCACAGAGGCGGCCCTGCTCTTTACGGTTACTTTCCGGCACCGTGCTATGTTTTCAGAGGGCTCCCTACTTTTGGTGTCAGTGAGCTCTATAGTGCTTTATTCTACACGTACAATACAATACAATAATGTATTCTCGTAATTAAGAATACAGGTATTGCCACAGCTGGGTTGTACAAAGTATGCTCTATTTGTTAAACATTGTTTATGTTATTGTTATTGTTATTTTGCACTTATATAGCGCCTTATATACCATTGGTATGGTCTGAAGGCGCTGGTAGGTTGAACGCCCTTGGGAACCGAAGTTCAGATCAGTAGAGAGAGTAGGGAGAGTCAAAAGGTGCGTGTGAGCACCGGATATGTGTGCAGCTTGTGCGGTACACGTGTAATAGCTGCTTCTTATCGGTAGGTGTGGTGGTTGAGAGATCAGGAGAATGTGTTCGTTCTGGCAGGATTTATCCGGAACGGATGTGGCTGCGTTAGGCCTGAGGAAAACGCCTGGCTGGGGGTGTGGGACCAGCAGTGTTTACATAGAATGATGTGGAGTAAGCGGTGGATGTTCGTATGAGAACAGTTATACCGAATGGTGTCATAGTATCTCTGTGTTCTAGTTGAGTGGTGATGTAAGGAGAGAGTAAGCGTGGGGTGTGGTGTGATGGGTTATATGCTCTTTCAGTGTGCAAACTTCTAAATGCAACTTTCCCAGAGAGGAAACTGGGCGAACTTCTAAGTACAATTTTCCATACAGAGTCTATTGGGAACACTTCTAAATTCATTTCATCAGCACTTCTAAATGCAGCTTTCACAGAAGATATTGGACTCGTATCTAAATTCAATTTTCTACAGAGAGGCTACTGGGCGCACTATAAAATCAATTTTCCAGCGAGGCTATTGGGAATACTTCTAAATTCATTACACTCAACCGTTTTCTACATTCATGTGATTCTCCATATTCATTCAGCCGCATTCTACATTCATGTGTTCTCCACAATTGTCTGTCCACCACATTTATTGGCTCTTCATATTCATTCGCTTTGTACGCTCACTGCCCTCCACAGTCATCCGCCCTCCACAGTCATCCGCCTTCCACGGTCATCCGCCATCCACACTCATCTTCCAAAGGCATCCGCCCTCCACAATCATCCGCCCTCTTCAGTCATCCGCCCTCTGCAGTCATCCGCCCTCCGCAGTCATCCGCCCTCCGCAGTCATCCGCCTTCCACGGTCATCCGCCTTCCACGGTCATCTTCCAAAGGCATCCGCCCTCCACAATCATCCGCCCTATGCAGTCATCCGCCCTCTGCAGTCATCCGCCCTCCGCAGTCATCCGCCCTCCGCAGTCATCCGCCTTCAACGGTCATCCGCCATCCACACTCATCTTTCAAAGGCATCCGCCCTCCACAATCGTCCGCCCTCTGCAGTCGTCCGCCCTCCGCAGTCGTCCGCCCTCCGCAGTCGTCCGCCCTCCGCAGTCGTCCGCCCTCCGCAGTCGTCCGCCCTCCGCAGTCATCCGCCCTCCGCAGTCATCCGCCCTCCGCAGTCATCCGCCCTCCGCAGTCATCCGCCCTCCGCAGTCATCCGTCTTCCGCAGTCATCCGTCCTCCGCAGTCATCCGCCCTCCGCAGTCATCCGCCCTCCGCAGTCATCCGCCCTCCACAGTCATCCGCCCTCCACAGTCATCCGCCCTCTACAGTCATCCGCCCTCCATAGTCATCCGCCTTCCACGGTCAACCGCCATCCACGGTCAACCGCCATCCACACTCATCTTCCAAAGGTATCCGCCCTCCACAGTCGTCCGCCCTCCACAGTTATCCGCCCTCCACAGTCATCCGCCCTCCACAGTCATCCGCCCTCCACAGTCATCCGCCTTCCACAGTCATCCGCCCTCCACGGTCATCCGCCCTCCACGGTCATCCGCCTTCCACACTCATCTTCCCCAGGCAACCGCTCTCCACAGTCTTCCGCCAACCATACCCATTTTCCAAAGGCATTCGCCCTCCACAGTCATCCGCCTTCCCCAGTTATCTGTCTTCCATGGTCATCCGCCCTCCACAGTCATCAGCCCTCCACAGTCATCAGCCCTCCACAGTCATCTGCCCTCCACAGTCATCCGCCCTCCACCGTCATCCGCCCTCCACCGTCATCCGCCCTCCACCGTCATCCGCCCTCCACCGTCATCCGTTTTCCACCGTCATCCGTTTTCCACCGTCATCCGCTCTCCACAGATTACCGCTTTCCAACGGACATCTGCCCTCCACAGTCATCTTCCACAGGCATACACCCTCCACAGGCACACACCCTCCGCAGTCATCCGCCCTGCCCAGTCGTCCGCCCTACCCTACCCTACTTTTCTCTATTCATTACGCGCATCTGCTCTTCACGTTCTTCTGCTCTGTATGCTCTCTTCGCTCAACAAGCTCCTTCGCAAGACCCTTCTGGGCCCTGACCCCGTCTCCATCGAGCCACTGTAGAGGCCCCCTGCACCTGCGTGCACCGTAGCTTGCCCCGGCCCTCGCGCTCTCTCTCCCCCTCCCGACCCGCCTCCCAGCCCGCCCCCGCCCCTGATTGGCCAACCGAATTCCTTGTAGGAACTAGGCCTCTGCAACTCACCTCGAGCGCCACTTTCCATCGGGACGCATCGAGGTGAGTGCAGCACACGCAAGACCCTTCTGGGCCCTGACCCCGTCTCCATCGAGCCACTGTAGAGGCCCCCTGCACCTGCGTGCACCGTAGCTTGCCCCGGCCCTCGCGCTCTCTCTCCCCCTCCCGACCCGCCTCCCAGCCCGCCCCCGCCCCTGATTGGCCAACCGAATTCCTTGTAGGAACTAGGCCTCTGCAACTCACCTCGAGCGCCACTTTCCATCGGGACGCATCGAGGTGAGTGCAGCACACGCAAGACCCTTCTGGGCCCTGACCCCGTCTCCATCGAGCCACTGTAGAGGCCCCCTGCACCTGCGTGCACCATAGCTTGCCCCGGCCCTCGCGCTCTCTCTCCCCCTCCCGACCCGCCTCCCAGCCCGCCCCCGCCCCTGATTGGCCAACCGAATTCCTTGTAGGAACTAGGCCTCTGCAACTCACCTCGAGCGCCACTTTCCATCGGGACGCATCGAGGTGAGTGCAGCACAAGCAAGACCCTTCTGGGCCCTGACCCCGTCTCCATCGAGCCACTGTAGAGGCCCCCTGCACCTGCGTGCACCGTAGCTTGCCCCGGCCCTCGCGCTCTCTCTCCCCCTCCCGACCCGCCTCCCAGCCCGCCTCCGCCCCTGATTGGCCCTGACAAGAAGATCTGCACTCATTACCAGTCCCTCCAGGGCAGCCCTCTGCCCGGCAGCCCATCGGCTAAGGACCTGAGGCAAAGGACGGCTCCTACAGAGACGGCTCCAGGTTGTATCTGCAGGTATCAGAAGCAAGAAGCCAACATCAAGTAAGTGTGGAAAGGGCGGGGCCAGAAGCAATTACTTCAGGCCATACTACCGTACCACTCAACTAACAAAGCATCGCCACTGTAAATTCACTATATTTGCATTCTGAAACTCTGCCCTCTGTATGTGAAATTTGCTTTTAGAAGTTGTACCCAATAACCTATAAGTGTATTTAGAAATTGTGCCCAATAGCCTCTCTCTGAACTGCGCCCAACAGCCTCTCTGAGGCAAATTGCATTTAGAAGCGATCCCAATTACATTTGATATTGTGCCCATTAGCCTCTCTAAGGAAAATTGCATTTAGAAGTGTTCCCAATTACATTTAAGTGCTGCGCCCAATAGCCTCGCTGAGGAATATTGCATTTAGAAGTGTTCCCAATTACATTTAAGTGCTGCGCCCAATAGCCTCGCTGAGGAATACTGCATTTAGAAGCGATCCCAATTGCATTTGATATTGTACCCATTAGCCTCTCTAAGGAAAATTGCATTTAGAAGTGTTCCCAATTGCATTTGATATTGTGCCCATTAGCATTTGATATTGTGCCCATTAGCATTTGATATTGTGCCCATTAGCCTCTCTAAGAAAAATTGCATTCTGAACCTTTCCCAATTGCATTCAGGAGTGGCGCCCAATAGCCTCTCTGAAGAAAGTTGCATTTAGAAGTGTTCTCAAGTGCATTCAGTAGTGTGCCCAACTGTATTTAACAGTGCTCCCAATTGCATTTAGGTATTGTGCCCATTAGCCTCTCTGAGGAAAGTTGCATGTAGAAGTATTCACAATTGCATCTAGCTGTGTTCCCACATTTAGGTATTGTGCCCATTAGCCTCTCTGAGGAAAGTTGCATGTAGAAGTATTCACAATTGCATCTAGCTGTGTTCCCAACCGCATCCTGAAGCTGCGCCCAATAGCCTCTCGCAGGAAAGTTGCATTTAGAAGTGTTCCCAATTGCGTTTAGAATAGCCTCTCACCTAATCCCAATTACATTTAGTAAGTGATCCTAACTGCATTGTGAAGTTACGCCCATTAGCCTCTCTAATGAAAATTGCATCTAGAAGTGTCCTCAATTACATTTAATAATGTTCCCAATTGCATCCAGGTGCTGTGCCCAATAGTCTCTCTGAGGTAAATTGCATTTAGAAGTGTTCCCAATTGCATTCAGGAGTCGTGCTTAATAGCCCCTCGCAGGAAAGTTGCATTTAGAAGTGTTCTCAAGTGCATTCAGTAGTGTTCCCAACTGCATTTAATAGTGCTCCCAATTGCATTTAGGTGTTGGGCCCAATAGCCTCTCTGAGGAAAACTCCATTTAGAAGTGTCCCCAATTGCATTCAGGTGTTGTCCTCAACTACATTTAATAATGTTCCCAATTGCATCCAGGTGTTGTGCCCAATAGTCTCTCTGAGGTAAATTGCATTTAGAAGTGTTCCCAATTGCATTCAGGAGTCATGCCCAATAGTCCCCCTGAGGAAAATTGCATGTAGAAGTGTCCCCAATTGCATTTAGGAGTTGCGCCCAATAGCCTTGAGTAGTGCTCCCAATCACATTAAGTATTGTTACCAATTGCATTTAAGAGTTGCGCCCAATGTGTCTAGAAGTGTTCCCAATACCATTTAGTAGTGTTCGCAACTGCATTTAATAATGCTCCCAATTGCATTTAGGTGCTGCGCTCAATAGCCTCTCTGAGGAAAGTTGCATCTTAGAAGTGTTCCTAATACCAGTTAATAGTATTCGCAACTGCATTTAATAGTGCTCCCAATTGCATTTAGGTGTTGCGCCCAATAGCCTCTCTGAAGAAAGCTGCATTTAGAAGTGTCCCCAATTGCATTTAGTAGTCTTCCCAACTGCATTTATGTGCTGTGCCAAAAGCCTCTCTAAGAAAACAGCATTTAGAAGTGTTCCCAATTGCATTTCTGAAGCTGCCCCCAATAGCCTCTCTAAGAAACTGACATTTAGAATTGTTCCCGAAACTACAATTAGAAACTGCACCCGATAACCTCTCTGAAAAAAGTTAAATTTAGTAGTGTTCCGAATTGCATTCATTAAGTATTACACTCCTATAGCCTACGTGCGTATGTAGAAGTTGTGCCCAATAACCCTTCTAAGAAGTCTCTCTGAGACTAACAACCTAATACCCCTTCTAAGCAAATAAAATCTTGAAGCTGTCCGAATATCCTCCCTGGCGACAGAGGAACCTAGAAAGGTACCCAACAAACTAAAATAATCTCTGTTTAAAACTCTAGCTAGTAAGCACCAAATAAATCTAATACCTTCTTGAGCAGTCGAACCCTGAAGTGTGCCTAAGATATCACATCTCATGGTGTGGGAGGGGTCTCGGGATTGGAATGGGGAGGAGTTGATATCACATCCCATGTTATAGGAAGGATCTCAGTGTGCCTAAAAGCGTGTCATCACCGACCTTAGAACTACAATCAAAAAACCCTCCCAAACCAATCCTAAAACTCGCACCAACCATGAGTGCACCCACTCCACCAGAACCAGTCAGAAACACCACCCATGGACCACCCCCACTCTCCGATCTGTCGCCCGTCCCCTCCCGCCGCACCCAAACCCCCCCACCCTACCTCGCACCCCCTGCTTTTCCCCTCTCCAAACACCAAGCAAGGGGGGCACGATGGCGAGCCACCCACCCCAAGACCACTCATCCTCTGAACCTCTCCCCCGACCCACCAGCACTACCCATACCCGCTCCCCTCTCTATCATACCTGACACACCCCACCCTGCAACCACCCAACTCCCGCCCTCCCCTTATACCCCTGCCACCATCCCCAATCGACCTCACCCCTTTCCCTCCCTAAAAACTGCACGGCTAGCCCTAGCAAGAACCGAAGCTGCCTCCCACTCACCCTCCGACCCCCCCACTCTCTCCCACACACCAGTCGCACCAAGGAAACTAAAGAGGAAACGTTCCTGGTCCCCCTCAATCTCACAGCACTCCTCGCCCCCCCTATCTCGACCAACCACATCTATCCCGCAATCCCCCCTCTCCCCCGCGGCCTCCCCCCACCTGAAACCCCTCTCCCTCGATTTCTCACCAGCTGCAACTGAAACTCCTTACCGTCAACATCCATCTTTCAAATCCCCCTTCCAAAACCCGACCATCCTATCACACGCAGCCTCCCAACCCCTCCCGAAGCCTGCCAATCTCTCTGCTCGCCCACTATTCCCATCCATCACCCAACCTACCCTCCCCCCCCAAACTCTCCACCACTGCACCCTCCCCCCCCCACCACCAAGATCATCCCCGACTGCCGATGTGAACTGCATCCTATTTAACGCCCGATCAATAGCAAAAAACAGACACTCCATCTTTGACCTCCTCACCTCTGACAAACCAGACCTAGTTTTCATCACTGAAACCTGGTTCTCTGACGACTTCGGCCCAATCGCCAACGAAGCCTTTCCCCCCAACTACTCCCTCATCCCACTGAACCGTCCGTCCAGGGGAGGAGGGCTAGCATTTGTCTTCAAATCTCTCTTCCGCGCCTCAATCATCAATAACCAACCCTCCATTCCATCCTGCGAATCTCTTCTTGTTAAACTATCCCTCTCACCATCGCTCTCACATAGCTTCCTAATAATCTACAGGCCCCCAGGCTACGATAGACACTTCGCAAATAACCTTTGCGCCTCTATCGCCACCCTCCAACTAAACCATCCCAACCTCACCCTTCTTGGAGACTTCAACATATGGCTCGACATCCCCACCAACCCTATGACATACTCCCTGGTTGACGGATTAGATGCAATTAACCTCCAACCCCACATAAACGGACCGACCCACTATAAAGGACACACTCTCGATGCCATCTTTAGCTCCAACAACCTGATTCAGCTAATGCTGCCCACCCCTATCATCTGGTCTGATCACTACATTCTCTCTTTCACCATCCACTCACCCGAACCCCTCCCCCTACTCGTATCCGAACCTCCGAATATAGGCAAATGCTGGAAGAAACTAATAATCACCCCAGACCTAGCCGAGGTTCTCCTCCAGTCTCCACCACCATCCTGCCCTCTCAACAACCATCTCACCCCTGAGGCCCTTGATTCATGGCTTAGCGCATCTCTGATGCGCCTCACCCCCCCCTGCAAACCATCAATCCGCCGTGGCCCTTTCCCCAGATGGTTCACTCCTGAGCTGAAGACCACTAAACGACTATACAAACACCTAGAACGCAAATGGCATAAAGAGGAAACCCATGAGAGCAGGACCACCTTAGCCCGACACCTGTATCGGTACAAAGCCGAAATCCGGAAAACAAAAAAGGCCCACTACAACTCCCGAATCCTAAACTGCAAAAACCCAAGTAAAGAACTCCACAAAATTATCTCCGAATTCACCAACCCAGCTTGTAACACAACCATCCCGACCGCATCGCAATCACTCTGTGACTCACTCTCCCTCCACTTCTACTCCACTGCTATAGAAAGGACAAATACTCTAACCTCCAAACTAGCACTCTTACAGCCACTAGACAATCCTCAGCCCTTACCACCCAACCCATCAGCTACAACCTCCACGCAACCAACGTTCGACTCCTTCAGTCCATTAACAACAGAACAGTTTCTCAAACTCCTATCTGCCCGCAAACCATCCGGATCACCATTGGACCCATGCCCAGCCACTACCCTTAAAGAAATCTTTGCCTCCACCTGTGCGGGAGAACACGCAAGATCTATCATAAATGCTTCCCTCTCTTCCGGTACCTTTCCAGACGCATTCAAATTGGCGCACGTCAAACCCCTGATTAAAAAACCCTCGCTCGACCCGCTTGAGCCCAAAAACTACCGCCCCATATCAAACACCAGGTTCCTCGCCAAACTCATTGATCGAACCGCCTACTCCCAACTTAACGCCTTTGTTGAAGCCAACAAACTCCTAGACCCCGCCCAATCAGGCTTCAGAACTTGTCACGGAACTGAAACCACCCTAACCTCTATCTGGGACGACCTTAAAATGACTGCTGACTCCGCGGGATGCGCCGCACTAATCCTTCTCGACCTATCAGCCGCCTTTGACACGATCAACCACTCAATACTCCTTGATCGCCTCCACTCCCTAGGAATACGTGGAACCGCCCTCAAATGGATAGCCTCATTCCTCAAGGACAGGCACCAAATAACGACACTCTCCAACTTTACCTCCCAAGCCCGACCAGTTGACACAGGAGTCCCACAAGGAGCGTGTCTATCTGCCCTCCTCTTCAATCTCTACCTGATCACCCTCCCACCGATAATTCGTGCACACAACATCCTATGTTACAATTACGCCGATGACACACAACTAATTCTAAAATTCTTGAACACGAATCCTAACTCCTCCTTAACATTGAACGCTGGATGACCCAAAACCACCTCCTGTTAAACCCCTCCAAAACAGAAATCATGGTGTGCGGCAACCCAGATCTTCTCCCGCACCCTCTACCCTGGCCATCCGCCATGGGCAACTCACCGATACCCTCCAACACAGTGAAAAATCTTGGATGCACCCTAGACTCTGACCTAACACTCTCGCGCCAAGTCAACAATGTCTCAAAGTCCTGCCTCTACCACCTCAAAAACCTTAGGCGCATCTTTCCATATCTATCATTTCCTAACAGAGTCTCTGCCGTACAATCAATCGTCATCTCACGGCTGGACTACGGCAACCCCCTATACCTCGGAATCCATGCCTACCAAATGAACAAACTTCAAAGAGCGCAAAACGCGGCGGCCAAAGTGTTACTTGCGCTTGGTCCAAGAGACCACGTATCCCCAGCCCTCAAGACACTCCACTGGCTTCCAGTAGCCCGTAGGGTAGCTTTCAAAACCTTATGCCTCACCCATCGAGCAGTACATAAAACTGGACCGCAATATCTTCAAGAAAAACTAATAGCTTATCACCCCACTCGCACCCTCAGATCAAGCACAGCCGGCCTCCTAGTAATTCCTAAGACAAACTCAGTCAGGTTAGGCGGAGCATCATTCTCAGCCCTAGCCCCAACCCTGTGGAACTCTCTCCCACCCCACATCAGGCTAACCGAGGAGCTAACAGCTTTCCGCAAACTACTGAAAACCTGGCTCTTTCCCTAAAACCAACCGGTTCCGTTCTAGCATCATCAAAATAACACCGACCCAGCGAAGCACCTAAAGCAAAACCAAAAGCAAAAAAAAAAAAAATACGGATTGTATCAAATATTCAGAAAAGAATTTAAAGCGAGTAATGTAGATGTAAACAGTGAAGTCAATAACACGAATTGACCACTGGATAAAAGAAAAATAGAGCATGGACGAGCTTGGAAAGACGATGAGTGTGGCGAACGGATGATTAAGAAGGGCGTATGAATAAAGATGATTCTAGACAAGTATAAATGAATGTGGAGGATGAAAGCGGTTGACCGCCGCGTCTGCCAGACGGTTGGGTCTGGAGACCCGATAAATAATACGAGCAAAATCGATGGGGATGACGGATGAGTATGTAAACCAATTGACTGTAGAAAGCGGTCCGAGTATGAAGAGCGGCTATGTGTAGAAAGTGGAGGAAGGTGGAGAATTGGAAGAGCATGCAGAGCGATATACATATCTACCTGTATATAAAGGTAGAACCTGGTTTAATGATGTCCATGTTCTTTACCGAAATATCTCTTCTGTATTGTGGTCTCAGAACAACCTCCGCAGTTGAAAATCATCTCTGGTTTGCAAACTAAAGCAGCATAGGGAGCTGTGTTGTTGAACAACATGCTGGACCGCAACCCATCACAAACAATTCCACACTTCGCATGAGAGATAAATGGACACCGAATAGCAAAATGCATTGCGAAGACGCACAGACTAGCAGTGTACCACCTATGTGGGGATTTGCATAAAGCCTGAACCTAGCGGGGAAGCAATGGAGTACTGTACAAAGGGGCTGCACCATGGGGTTACAAGTAGGGTGCAGGGGCAGCAGAGAAGAAGGGATGGGCAGAGGGAGCTGGGGAGTGGGGGATCTCCAGAAGAGGAGAGACAGGGCCGAGTGGAGGGATTAGAGATTGGCGAGATGGTCACAGAAGAGTAGGGTCTTCAGGTCTTTCTTGAAGTGTAGGATGGAGGGGGTCAGTCTTGTTGTCATTGACAATTTGTTCCAGAGACAGGGTGCCTAGCAAGAAAGGGTCTGTTTTCCATTGTCTGCTCCTGCACTTCTCCGTTTCCAGCCTGGCAATGTTGTGGCTTCTGTGGTGCACTTGAGTGCAGAGATGGTGAGTTTCTCAGCCACGTAGAGTGGTGTTTTGGTTGTGACTACTTTGTAGGTGAGGCATGTAGTCTTGAATATGACGAGTGCTTGAAGGGGTAGCCAGTATGACTTGTAGTGGATGGAGGCGATGTGGTCAGATGTTCCTTAGTTTTGTGATCAGGTGTGCTGCAGAAGTGTGCTGGGCGGCTTTCAGAGGGGCAAAGTGACATCTGGGACTCCTGCAAGAGGGGTGTTTCCACCCTGCAGGTGGGCAGTTCTGAAACTCGGAGGCAGGGATGAAAGGCTTGACTTTGCAGAAGAGCGCAAGCTGGTACCATGCTGCCTGAGCCTTTTTGGTTGCGTGTTTTGAATGAGAGTCTCAGTCGACAGAAAAGCAGAGCGATGTTGCACTGGATGAGTGTTGAGGTGGGAGTGGTGTGAGTGGTGTAGTACTATGTAAAGGAGACCCTAACACGACTTCATATGTAATCATTATTGGTCCATTAATGAAGGAACCAACCAAGCTGTAAAAGACATTACAGACTTTCAAAACAGCAGCATACAGGGCATTGACTAAGGTCAACAGCCACAGAAAACACAACAAAGAAACCCCCACAATAAATGGTTTGACACAGACTGCAAAATCCCACACCATAAACTGAGACACTGCTCCAATAAAAAAAAAAAACAGGGACCGCTGAGAACAAAACCATAAGAGAAGAAAGCCAGAACACTGCGTCTAGATTTAAAGTGCTCGCAAAGTGAAACCCTCTTAAATAGGGGAATCACTAACAAACACCTTTTGGGATAAATAGATTAAATAGATCAACCTAAATGAAAAGTGGTAAAATATCCTTCCGGGACATATTTAGAAGCCTGCCAAGAAAACGACCAAACCTAGAGAAAACCGCAGCTCTAGACAAGCTTCAGACATTAGAGCATGGCATAAAGGATGCCAAGATATCACTGGACATATAAAGAACCCGGAAAGAGACCAAAGACCATCTACAAAAGCCAGAATCCGGAAAATCCAGTGGCATAAACCCCACATTAGGCAGTATGCTAAGGCTAAGCACATCAACACTACAACAGGCCCAAACAACCTAGCAAAACCTTTTAATCATATCCAATTTAATGGCCACTCCCCCACGGGATGGTCCAAAGGCATAACAACCCCATTATATAAAAGCGGTAACCATGTTGATCCAAATAACCACTGAAGTCGTACACTGATGTTTCATGGAAGAAAATGACTTGATTATTGTTAGATATGTTGAGGGGCAGAGGATATGGAGAGGTGGTAAAGGGTGAGGTAGAGTTTGGGTAGAGCGTGTTAAGAGGTGGCACGAGGGGGACTCCAATTAAAGGAAAAGAAAGCCCCATGCAAAATGAGGACAGAGTACATTTTCACACAGTTATTTATTGAAATTTAACATTGTATACCTCGATGGTTATATGTGAAAAGAGAACCCTCGCTAAGCTGTTCCGTAATACCCTCAATACAAGAATACAGACATTCCTCCTATAGGAAGATATATTGCACAGGAGCCAGAAAAGATGTGTCCCTCACGTTAGAACAGGCTATTTGTACACCCTACACACAATGATAGAAAAAGATGTCCACATCATCCCCACAGTAAAACTATTCATCTGTGTTGTGGACTTGTAGAAAGCATTTGACTCAGTGCGGCACCCTGGGATCACAGGGATATAACTGGAGCTGCCTGAAACTGGCATTGGGTGGCATTAGGGTAGACATGCATCGTAATAAAGAAAACTTAATCAAAGGCCAAATCTTGGGTAAGAATAAACAGCATGAAAATAGTCGCATTCAAACTGGAAATTCTGGGCACATCTCAAAGAAACTGGCATTTAATCCTATCACTTTAAAGCAAATAACGAAGCAAACACTGTACAAAACAAAACACGCACAATCCCAGAAAACAAGTTCATGCAACTGCAGGCTACAGAATGCTACATAACCCAATAGGAAAGCCAGGTAGGGGCACAAAACACAATGTTATAGAATACTGAGGAGAGGATCCAACTGTGCAGAAAATTTAGTAACAGTCAAAAATGTGAAACAGACAAATAACGACCAGACACACTATGAGTAATCACAGACTGGAGAATGGAACAAGCAGACTCCAACAAAACTCGAAACCCGAGGAAGATTGGATCTGTAACCACTCAGTCAAATGAACAAAAATACCCATCAAAGTACAGTACACATATCAACATCACAATATTATCAAACGTTAATAGCTATTTAAAGCCATCACATATTGAAACAACCATCATGTAAGATTCATAATAGCTTTCCTCATTTTTAGGGAATTTCGAAGATAGTGAAGCAAGGTCAGGCTGTCAACGGGGAATTTGCCGATAGTAGTTAGACAAGGGCTGATCTACATGGCCTGAAGCCCTGTCAATTTAGCAAAGGTTTGATTGTTTTATTTCTGATGTTAGAGTAAAATGGACAGAAGAACACAAAGTGCAAATCTTTGCAATGTAGGCAATTTAAGCCACATGTCTGCGCAGAATTATTGGTCCACCATTTACCTGTAACAGCCCTTAATGATGGCACATTCAATCGTGCCCTTGTGATCAGCGCTTGTGCCTACCTGTGGTTTGCCCATAAATGGTAATCTGCTACTTTACAGGTGGTAAAAACAATATAAGAAGGATTCAACGTTTTAGTTAGCTTCAGTTGTTCTCAGTCTTAAGACAATGTTGGACAATAGCTTTGAGCCATTCAATCTAGTGATAACAGGTGTGTTATCAAGGCTCCAGAAGCCAATTGCTTCCTCACATGTGCTAACCAAGGAAGGCATAGACAATCAGCATCAGATGAAGTAATGTTGGTTAGCATTGAGTGTAAATGGGTTGCTCTTTTGTTTTCCCAAATCTCGAACCCAGTGCTTAAGAGGCTCTTAAATGACTGTGTCCTCCAAGTAGCTCATTCCAAGTTCACCATCAGCCGAAAAGGTAGGAGCTGAATTGGGCAAAGCCAAGTAGGAATTTGAAGAAACAACGCTCCACAATGTGTAAAGTGGTTGTATCAGCGGTGGCCCACAGGCTCGTCCCATATTTCGCTATGGCCTTTGCTATAGCACAGGAAATGGTCAGCACCACGTCGATAGGCTGATGTGTAAAGGTCTGATTAAAGCATGTCAAGGCTCCCATAGCTGGTGGCATCCTGGTATTCTGGTTCACAATGTGCAAGCCATGCTTCAGCCTGGATGTAAATGTGCAACCAAGGTAATCATAATTAGCACAGACTTGAATTATGCTGTTCTCTGCTCTGAAGGCGGACTTGAGCCGTTTTCAGTTTCACTGACACACTAAAGCTTTCCACTTGGAGGCATTAATGGCCAAGCCCAGGTTCCCCATGAATGCTACATAGGCATTAATCAGCTGGTGCAAAGAGCGTGCGGTTCTCCCCACTAAAACTATTTCATCTGCGTGAGTTAATACTGGTAGTTGCATAGCATTCAGCCGAGGATGGTCAGCTTTACATATCCCTAGATGCTGAGAGAGATCACTAACGAAAAGAGAAACTATCAGGGGGGCTAATACGCATCCTTGATGGGCTGCGCCGTGAACCGGAAACCCAGATGTACAGTGCGTGAACCGGAACCCAGATGTACAGTGCGTGAACCGGAAACTAAGATGTACAGTGCCACTTGGGCCGAACGTCCACACACATTACTATTGTTATGCAAATAACATAGTATAGAGGAGTGTTTAATAGAAGCATTCTGCATGAAAAGAAAACCAAGAGTTCTATTGAATAACTAAGACAAACAGGGGAAGACAAATAGGGGACAGACCAGACACAAACGGGAAAGTAGGAGGAAAGGGAGGGACACAGTTAAAAGAATGGTTCGCCCAAAAAATGTTATTGGTCAAAAACATGGGCAATAATTAAAAAATATATTAGCACTGTTTTTTTTTAAGTCCCTATGTAAAATTTCGAGAAAATGAAACTCAAAATTCACAAAAGGAAGCCCATGGGGGCATCCATTTTGTGAAATGAATCCCCGCCTGTGCTCGCTTTTGCGGCACTAATGAAGGAAAAGCCAGCCAGATGTATTAAACAAAAGCTACCACTGGGTGGCTTTTCCTTCATTGGTGCCGGGACTCGAAGGATGGAGACCGGAGACTACAGGCAGAAAAGCTGCAGCTGCATCTCGGTAAGTGCTATTTATTTCTAAAAAAAAATAAGCACTAGCTGCGTTTTTTTTTCTAAGTTTTCAGGGCTGGAGGAGCCCGGAAAACTTAGAAATAAAATCGCAGCTTTAAAAACGTTGTATTTATGTTTGCGGTAGCTTTAAAAGTGATAGGGACAGGGTTAGGAACCATAATAAGCAGCATTATGCATAGTATTTACAGTACATTTGTAATCCTATAATCCAGGGAAAGGACACAAAAGGGAATTACACATTAGGAATGAAGGGAAGAGGGGAGGGAGTCTGATCAGAGACTGATCCTGTAGATACAAAGAGTGAAAAAAAGCTTTAGGGTCAAGGAAAACAAGAGCATCAGGATATATGATAATAGGATAAAGAAGGGAGGAAAGATCAGACCGGGAAATGGGAAAAAAGGGAGAAAGTTACAACAGGAGTAGTTGACACCTGCGGAGCCGTCTGAAAATAGAAAAAGACAGCGCATAAAAGGAGAAAGACGCCCAGATAGCATCAGTCCCACCTAGTTTATAATACAGTGATAATAATAACGACAATAAGTGAGGATCAACAGGTTAGAGAGATGACAAAACTCACAAGTAACAGAAGAAGCAGAGGGATTTGCTGGGGAAGATGTGTCCATGCAGTCAATTTTGATAGAATGTATGAAGGCCTTTAGGCCCTTTGGGTCATCAAACATAGCAGTGCGACCTTCATGTGTGACTTTGAACGAGCATGGATGGTATAGTCCATATTGGATGTTAAGCTGTTTCAGGGCAGGGGGAAAGAATAAGAACACTTTTCTCCACTGAGCTGTGCTTCAGGCCACATCCGGAGGGATGTATATCTTGCTCCCATGCCAAATAAGTGATTTGATCTGAGTGTTGATAAGGTGAGCTGGAGCTGAGTATATTCAAGTAGGTAGAATATTAAGGTTCTCAGAGAGGATCGAGAGGTAGCTGGATTTTTTGGTTGACCTATGCGATGGGCTCGCTGTATATTGAAGGAGGTATCCATGGGTAGGTGAAGGATGGCTGGTAAGAATTTTTGCAGAAAAGCAATGGGATCCGTACCTTCGCATCCCTCTGGTAGGCCCGAAACATGTAGATTATTGCGTCTACTTCTATTTTCTAAATCTTCATTGTGCTTCTGAAGATCTTTAATGGATTTCTCCAACTGCACCACTCTGAGGGACACATCCTCCACAATGCCCACCCTCCTTTCCACCTCCTCCATCCTGTTTTCAAAGCCCAGCCCTCTGTCATCTAGTTGTTGGAGTTTTTGGTTTGTAGTCTCCGTGAAAGGTTTTAGAGCCCTAATCTCAATTAAGATAACTTCAATAGCCGGATCAGAAACATTTATCGGAGGAGGTGAGTCACTTTTGGGTCTTTTAAGATTGGTCAAACAAAGATCTTTTGTGGTAACCACGGATTTGTGGTTATTTTTGTTAGTAGCCATTGTAATTGCAGTAGAGGGATGAGTAAAACTTCAAATAGAAGCGTTGATTCAAAGGTTTTACCAGTCAATATCTAGATTGTTCATCTGAAGGTAGGGGTCATGCAAAATGACACAGGATCCCAGAACAATTTAACACTTGGAATAACACAGGGTGTTTTGTTCAGAAGGATGCTTTTTGATGAGATGAGCCTCCTTTTATTATATAACTTATTACTTAATTCCTGTTGTGGCGTTTAAATTAGTATATTGTGGCAGAACTGTTGAAGCAATATATTTATATGCGCAGCAGAAAAGGCTTCTGGGGAACAACAGCACATAAACAAGCACCCCTAATGCTAATGGATGCTAAATAAGCAGCAGCAATTAGTTCTATGGCTGGTCATTAAAATGGGTTGTATTATAGGAATTTATTTCAGCACAAATGTCATAGGAGATGAGTGAAGAAGATTTACTTATTCAGTTGTTCAGTAATTTTAATGATGCGCACTAATATGGCAAGCGAAAATGCCCTGGCACGGTTAATCCAGCGCTCACTAAAATGTTATATAAATGCAGTGTCAGGTACTGCTCTTACATCTAAAGCATTGTATTCCGTTTGCCAAGCAACGTTTGCCTGTGGAGGTGTGTTCACGTAAGAGGAGCGGAGAGGGCCGAAGCCGGCGCGTCACCGTAGGAAGGACGCCAGGTATTTCCTCACAGTGGGCGGACCAAGTGTGGCGCAGCAGACGGTCGGATCACGGTGCTCCGAATGAAGTACTTGAAATGTCTGAACAGCGTTGGAACTTCAGATATGCCCGCGGGGGACGTATGAGATGTCCCAACAGTATGCAGGTAAGGAGAATAAGGTTATAAATGCACCAAATGCTGTTAATATATAGATAGTGGGACGGAGTGACAAATCTAGGCGCCAATCTTCTCTGCGTCAGGCCACGCCCGCCCCTCTCGCTTTTTCTACGACCAAAGTTCACAGGTCCACGCCTCATCACCGGCGCTGCGATTAAGGAGACCACATTGGCACCTGTGCGCAGATAACTAAACTATTCCACTGCGGAGCACGGCTCCTACCTTTTTGTATTATTGAGTTGCCTTGTTAAAATCATAGCAACCTTGCCATATGCGCATCTGCTGTTCCATATAGCTGCCTATGGGTCTTGCCACACTTAAGTATGCTTCTCCCCCTGTTCTATATGTTTGCCTGGATGATTCCGCAATAGCCCTTCCAACAACTACCTGCTAGTAACTTGTCCGCAACTCGATTATTTTGCTCACAAACGTATCCACTGTGCCTACCACGCATTTGCACCATCCACGGCCTGACATTGTGCGGTTAACATGCTAGTCTTAAATGGCACACCTTGTTGCGTAATTATTGTTAATCTGAAGTTTCAAGCACACACCGCCTAGCCTGATGTGTTGCTAACCTGTTGTTTAAAACGCACATTACCTACCTGTACTATTAACCCGTTGTTTAAAGCATACATTACCTATCTTTGTATACTATTAACCTGTTCTTTAAAGCGCACATTACATACCTTGGTGTACTATTAACCTGTTGCTTAAAGTGCACACTGCTTAGCCTGATGTGTTGCTAACCTGTTGTTCAAAGCGCACACTTCTTACTGTGGTGTACAGTTAACCTGTTATTTAAAGCGCATACAATATAGTGGGAGTCACCATCCCTATATGAACTGCCTTGCTTCATAGAAAATCAAAGACTAGTTATTGTATGTGCCACATTCACACCACCTGCTCTCTGCTATATCCTACGCCACCCAATTCTACAAGACACTTGCCGCCCGCGCCCAACTCTGTGCCTAGTGACTCACAGGAACTCCCATAGTCAGCCCACTCTGTGTAGCCGAACCACTTCTCCACCACCTAGCAAAGCTACATCCAAACAACACAGCACCGAAATGCTTCACAGCGCTCCCTAACCCATTCAGATCCCGCCATAGGCAACATAGCCTTAGTACTGCCATACCTAGCACACACTGCCACGCACTATTACTCATAGGCTGCCAAACTCAGAAGAGATTCCCCCACCCCTTTCCTTCCTCCCCTCCTCAGCATCTTCCCCACACCATGACTCCCCCATCTAGCAACCTTTCAACACACCAACTAGCACTCAGACTGAATAGACTATGTTGGCGAACTGAACCTCACCAGCACATAAGTTGTCGCAGACCCACCGCCTCAAGAAACAAATTACTAGACATGCTTTTCACTAAGGGCCCTGCCAATACCAAACCTATGCCTGAATATTTGCCCTCACACCCCCCTAACAAGATGCCCTCTGTGGCACCCAACCCTATCATAGACATTCCAATCCTGATGCGTAAAGTACTCAAGTCTAAACAACATCTCCAGCCCATCCCACTCCAGTGTGCCCTCATTAATGCACGCTCTCTACCTGCCCATGACACGGAGATCCATAACATACTTACCAACCTGGATCTTGATGCTCTCGCCATCACCGGAACTTGGCTGCATGAAGCAGCAGGCCCGCTATCTCCCAAGCACTCCCCCCTGGCTACACCCTACTCCAACAGGACAAAATGCTTTCTAAAGGAGGAGGAATTGCCCTCATAGTAAAGGGGTCCCTCTCAGTAAGACAATTAAACACTCCGCTAGGTGGGAATGCAGATGCCCTATAGGTTAAACGTTCCCTTTCTCCTAACGGCACTATCGCCATTCATATCATTTACTGCCCACCTGGCCCACTCCTGGACTTTCATGACAACCTTCTTCACCTACTAGGCGACAATCTGAAAACTAACACAAAATCCATCCTCTTGGGGGACCTCAATCTTGGCTTCAATGACCCTAAGCTAAGTCAATAAACAAGTCTCTAGCAAAAGCACTCCTTGACATGGGTTATTTGCAACAAGTCACACACCCAACCCAGTCTAAAGGTAGAACCCTTGACTGGGTGGCCAACCACAACTGTTCAGCGGACATTAGCTCTGAAACTCCCTGCCCTTGGATGGACCACCACCTCATCCACCTCTACATTCCCACCAAAACCATCAAATCCAACACCGCCTCGCCACCAGCACTAGCGAGATGTTCACACAACCTTACTAAAGACAGGTTCCTCCAGTTTTTAGATGTACCAGCCCTAAAGCCGCCTTTCTCCAACGACCCTCAGGTATTGGTAGAACTGTATAGCTACACCATCAAAACAGCGGTAGACGCCATTGCCCCACTAAAAAGTTAAAAGTCTAAAGGGAAAAACTTGCCAACTGCTGGTTAACTTCAGAGCTCCTGGAACTACGCGCCCTTAAGCGTTCCACGCTCACGAAACGGCGATCCAATCCACAAAAAGCCACATTAGAGGCACACAAAATACTCGCCTCCCAATATGAAAAGGCCATCACGCTAGCCAAATCCACAGCATTTAAAGTCAGAATTGAAAATGCCAAATCTGAATCTAAAGAACTGTTCACTATATTCAAAGAACTCGCCACCCCTGCCACTAGCACGCACAAACTCATAAAAGATGAAACTTGGTGCTCGAGCGTACAAACTGCCATGTTAAAGAAAATAGAGCTCTTGCAGGCCAAAATTAGCTCCAACTATCAGGCACTGCCTAAATCCTCCTTACCCACACCACCTGTAAAAGATTTGGATTCCAATGTCAAAATTTGCTTCCCATTCAAAAATATAACAGAGACTGAAGTTTTAGCCCTCATGAAACATATCAAACCCTCTAAATGCAAAGGTGATGTCTGCCCAGATAATCTTATCAAAGATTGCGCAGACACACTAGCTCCCTTCTTGACAGCCTTCATTAACGCCTCTTCACTTCCGGGATTACCCCTCTTGCCTGAAAGAAGCTTGGGTGCATCCATTGCTAAAAAAAACTCCTTGAGGTGGGCGCTGTTGCGCTCAGAGAAGATGGCTGCCTGATTCGTGAGCTCTGTGCCGGGAGGCGCGGTTTTCTGTGAAACTCCTCACGGTGCGACGTGGAATCCTGCTTTAAACACGGTCACGCATTACGGAGGTATCCGTGCGAGCGCGGAGCCGGTTCCCGGGCCTTTAATCAGCCTCTCCGCCGACATCCGCTGACATTCAGCTCTGGGAAGTTGGACCCCGGGTTGGCGCTTCCCTGTTCCGCCCCTCTCTTCCAGGGACATCACAGCTAGCGCCGGGGTCTTGAGGCCTGCTGTGGGGGAGGGGCACCGTACGCGCGCGGTGCCTTCTTCTCCCCCTCTCCCTGGTAGTCTGAAGTGGCCTGAGTGGAGGCGCCAAACCGACCCCTGCACACAGATCCCCCCTGGGACCCGGAGGTCTGTCCTGTCTGCAGAGCGGTCTGCTCCGCTACCCCTCCTGGGTGGCGTGCTGCTGCCCGGTCTCCCTCGGGCCCCGGACGAGGTGCTTCCCGCAGCCTGTGTTCCGCCCAGTGCCTGGAGTCAAGACTGCTCTGTGGATGTTGTGGTGAGTCTCTGGTGCCCCGATCACCCTACCAGTGGGGCCTGACACTCCTGTCTTCAACGCCACCCTCCCAGAGACACTGCTGACGTTTCCTTTGCTCCTCGCTGCCAGCACCTACGCGCCTGGGCTGCGCCCCTTGTGTCTCCCGGCACCCTGTGATACCTGGGGCTCCCGCCCCCAACACAATCCAGCAGACACCACTTTGGAGACACGGGGTCCCCTGGACTGTGCCCCCACTGCGCACCACACCACTGGATAAGGTCACTACATACCCATAAGTGGCCCATAGTCCTGAAACCTGCTCAGCCCCCAGTTGGGCTGCAACATTACTGCTCTAAACTCTGGGCAAGCACCTTGTGGGCCATCGCCTTCCACTCCCTGCGCCACACGCCCGCTGGGGCTCCGCAGCTTACGACCTAGCATCATTCAACGATGGTGCACTGGGCTGGTCCCCCTCACTAAGCCATCGTCTCCGTCTCCGGGAAAACCTGGGTATCACTGGTCAGGCTCTGGCGTGGCTGACCTCTTTCCTTTCAACTCGACCCTCCCAGGTCCAACTGGGGTCCTTCCTCTCCGACATCTTTTTCTCCACCTGTGGTGTCCCCCAGGGATCTAATCTCTCTCCCTGGCTTTTCAACCAGTATCTGGCACTCCTTGCCCACCGCATCGCCGCTCTCTGCCCTAATTTCCAGTGCTATGCGGACGATACCCAGCTCATTTTCAGGCTACCCTCAGCCTCCCCCTCTCCTTCCCTCATCTCTGACTGTCTGTCTGCTATCCAAGAATGGTGTGCCGCCAATGACCTCTGCCTTAATGCCAGTAAGACTGAGATTCTACTCATCGGTACTCCCACTCCCTCCTTCCCTCCAGCTCTCTGGCCTGCCTCCCTTGGCCCCCTCCCTGCTCCTACCTGCAAGGCAAAAAACCTTGGGGTCATCTTCGACTCCACACTCTCCTTCTCTCCCCATATTTCTGACGTCGCCAAGAGGTCACACTACCAACTGCACCTCCTCAGAGGTCTCCCTCTCCCCTGCTGAACAGCTAATTAATTCTTCACTAAACTGTACTGATCCTGCAACTGGACCACTCTAAACGGCCTTCGGTCCTGGGCCCAGCCACTGATCCCCTGGAACCCCTCTGCACTGCGGGACTGTCTCTGCATCCCTACAGCCCCCCCCCCTTCCCCAGCACTTGTTCTGCACTTACCTTGCACTTGCCACCAGCTGGCCCTTTTTTTTTTTATTTATTACTTTACGCCACTTACCTTACTGCACTTCCCCCCTCCCCTCCCCCTTGCACTTTTTCCCCCTCCCCCACCCCTGCACTTGCGCGATCTGAATGACACCTGGCCTAGTAGGATCGTTTGTTATGTCTCCCCTTGTTCCTCCCCTTCCTGCCTCGTCGCGCCTTGAAACACCTGTGTATAGGCGCGTTACAAATACCATATCATATCATATCTAAAACCTGGGTCATCCGCTCCAAATAAGTGTCTGGTGACTCCAGGTCCCTAACTCTTGCCGTCACTTTACCGCCTAGCCCGAGGCACCCTTCCTCATCTCAGCGGCCTATACCTCTTGCCCTTGGATACCTGGCTCTACTACCCTCTGATATAAAGGCTGGCCTCCCTGACTCACTCAGCTGCATCAGGCCCTGAGAACACTGATTGCCCTTACCTCTCCTGCAGACCACAATCCTTTAGCTAGTATTACTTGCTCTGCCTCACCCAGCCGGTCTGCACCGGGGGATCTGCCTACTGAGCACTTGGCGAGTACATATTGCCGCTGACCGGGGGGACTCCTCTGGAGTCGTGCATTAACAGCTCATTGTAACTCAGTAACTCCACAGCCTACTGCAAACCTGCACTCTACCATCACCCCGAGGATCCCTGGTCCACCGGAACTTCTCGGGTGACCCTTAAACTCACCTTCTGCGACTCTCCTCTCCCAACCTGCTCCCGCACCACTGCTGTTCTCCAGGACATCATTGCTTGCCCCCCACCTGGCAACATGACTAAGGGAGCGGGAAAGAAGCAATGCCCGATCAACATGTTTACGAAGACCCCGTCAAAGCCGCTGGGGGATCTGCCTGAGAAGGAGCCCTCCAACTCGACAAACTCGGATCCTATAGACTCTCAAAAAATGATGGAGTACATTTGTGAGGGCTTCACCATGCTCCATAGTAAATTGGATGACATGAATGGTACCATGTCCTCCATTAAAGCCCATATGGAGAGAACCGATGGCCGAGTGGCTGAGATCGAGACGAGAGTGAGTACCACCGAGGACGACTTAGGCTCCCTCAGTGCGTAGGTCTCCTCGCTCTGTAACCGAGTCCTCAAGGTCGAGAAGAAGAATGAGGACCTTGAACCCCGCTCGAGGCAAAATAACCTTTGCATTATCGGTGTTCCTGAAGACGACGTCAATGAGCCAATGGAGGACTATTTCGAACGTACACTGTTGTCACTCTTCGATTCTCCAAAACTCTCCTCGCAGTTTGCTATACAGAGGGCCCACCGCTCCCTGACAGCTAAACCTAAACCGGGCACACCCCCACGGCCCATCATAGACAGGGTCCTGAATTCCCGAGATTGTGACTCCCTGCTCAGGGCTGCAAGGGCTAAGGGCAAACTTCTGCTGGGAGGCGCCAGGATTCACCTATACCCCGATTTTTCAGTCGCTGTGCAACGGGAGCGCAGGACATTCCTGGTGGTAAAGAAGAGACTAAGAGACCATAGAGTTAAATACTCCATGCTATACCCCGCGAAGCTAAGAGTTGAATATTCTAACCAGGTCTTTTTCTTCACGATTCCAGAGGAGGCATCCAGGTTCATAAGTGAACACTTTCCTGGCTAAACATCTCTTTACACCACTTATTTACGACTGTTACGGCATCCTGCTGAGAGGTTACCAAAACCAGTTACCGCTCTTTCTCAGTAACCTGTGAGACTATTCCTCTCAATTAGGAACAGATTGGTTCACTATCATGCGACCGTGCCATGCCCATTTGCACAAAATCCTCTCCAAGTTATACATTATGTTATTGTTAGGCACCTTGTTTATCCTTAAATTGCCCCCTGGTCCGGAGCATCACCACCAGGCCAATTCACAGGCCCCCCGGCGTTGATGCCATTGGTTTGGAATCGGTTAATGGGGCATGGGGTTATCATTACTCTGTTTGGGGGAGGGATGTGGCGGGGGTGGGGTTTGTTGGGTGTTATGCTATAAAAGGCTTGGCGTTCACAGAGGCGGATGAGTGCGAGGCAGCATTGTACCAACGGTACTACAGGGCTGCTAGACCGATCCATCAGCCACCGGGGTCACTGCTCCGACAAACACTGATCCTCAATGAATATTTGTACACTGTTACCCAAAGATAACTTAACTTTTATGAGTTGGAACGTGCTGGGTTTGGGTAATTATGAGAAAATGAGACAACTCCAACTTCAGGCAGAACGTCACAGGGTCAAAATCCTTTTCCTGCTGGAGACACATGCTTGTACTGAACACTGTGAAAAATTTGCCAAAATGTGGGGCCCCCAAAGATACTTTACTAATTACTCCACCCAAAGCCGTGGGGTCATGACCCTAATTCACAAGAGCCTTAAGTTCGATTCCATATCGTCACAGATCGACCCTCAGTGCAGATATGTGCTACTTCCTGGCACTCTTCAGAACAGGGAGGTGGTCCTGCTAAATGTCTACGGCCCCAACATTGACGATCCAGAAATTTATTTACACCTCACGTCCCTCCTTGACAGCTTCCCTCTAATACCAATTCTCTGGGGAGGTGACTTTAATACAATTTTTGACGTGGACCTTGACAGATTCGGCTCCAGACCCCGCCAAATTAATAAAGCAGCCTATACTACATTGTCATCTCTCCCCCGACTTGCACTGGATGACGCGTGGAGGCTTATCTATCCCAAATCCTGCTCCTACTCCTTCTATTCCTCGGTACATGACTCCTATTCCCAAATCGATAGATGGCTAGTGTCTGACATACTGATAAAGAACGTGACTCGTCTAATGATCCTTCCCAGAACCCTTTCTGACCATTCACCAGTGACTATTACCCTTTGCTGGGGCCCAGACCGCGATCGGGCTAGACACTGGAGAATGAAACCTCACGCTCTCCTTGACCCTGTATTTAGCTCCGAATTGGAGACCGCCATCGAAGAGTTCTTTGAAATAAACACTGATTCGGTATCTTCACGAGCCACCCTATGGGAATCTTTTAAAGCTTACATCAGGGGCATAGCACTCTCCAAGGAAAATGGCATCCTTAAAACAATTTGTAAGAATATCGCAGAAAGTGAGTCCACATTATCAACTCTAGAAGCCCAATGCTCCCGACACCAAAACCCTGAAACCCTAGCGTCCACAGGCGCGGAACTCGACACGTTTCGCTCTCTGGCGGATCGCGAGCTGAAATTCTTGAACAACCCTGGCCTCGCTAGGAAATATGGAGAGGGTGAACGTCCTGGCCACTTTCTGGCTAGGCTTTTCCGACGCGAGCTTGGTGCCCCACACATTCCTGGGGTGGAAAGGCCCGACGGCTCCCTAGCCACCTCATCGCATGATATCAACTCCGAATTCCTTTCCTTTTATGAATCCCCATTTGCCAATGCAGACAGTGCCCTGATAATGCAGATTGACTCGTACCTTGATGCCCTCCCCCTCTCGATACTTTCCCCCGAAACTATCGGCTCTCTTGACTCTCCCTTTACCCCGGAAGATTTCTCAAACGGCATAGACTCGCTTTCCTCCGGGAAATCCCCAGGCTCAGATGGCATCCCAATTGAATTTTATAAACGCTACAAACCGTTCCTACTTCCCAACCTATTAGCCCTCTGGGAAGAATCAGTGGAGGCAGGCAAATTCCCCCCTTCTCTCTGCGAAGCCACAATAACTGTCTTACTTAAACCTGGCAAACCCCCCCACACAATGTGGATCGTACCATCCACTTTCGCTCATTAACTGCAACGTCAAAATTTACACCAAACTATTAGCTCTACGTCTGGCCCCCTACATGCCCCACATCATTCACCCTGACAAAGCTGACTTTATTCCAGGACGCTCCACCTCCTTGAATCTGAGACACCTCTTCAATATAATTAGCAGAATACACCCAAATATTCATGCAGTAGCCTCCACACTCGATATGCAAAAAGCGTTTGACTCTGTGTCATGGAAGTACCTCTGGCGGATTCTTGAAAATTGCAAATTCGGCCCCTCCTTTCTGTCCTGGGTTAGATTACTATACTCCGATCCAGTAGCCAGGGTCCGCACTGAGGACCGATGCTCTCCCCTTTTCCGAATTGCTAGAGGGACGAGGCAGTGCTGCCCATTCTCCCCCGGATCTTTGCTATAGCGTTGGAACCATTTGCGGACATGCTACGACAATCCCATGCACACAGAGGCTTACAAACTGCAGGCCAGTCTGATATAGTGTGCTTGTATGCTGATGATACGCTTCTCTTCATCCACTCCCCCCCCACCAACATGGCTCCGATATTGGAAGACGTGATCCGCTTCGGACACATTTTCGGGCTCAAATTGAATTGCTCTAAATTCACTCTCTTCCCGCTCACAGACTGCACCAGTCCCCCTCCTGACACCCTGGGGTTTGCATGGGCTCTGTCAAAATTCACCTATCTGGGAATAGACATAGCTTGCCACCCGGAATTGGTCTCTGACGAAAACTATCAAAAATATCTCACGATCCTTGCAAGAAAGGCACTGGGCTGGAGTAGACTACCGATTTCTCTTGCAGGCAGGATAGGGATACTAAAGATGATAGTGCTGCCCCAACTTCTGTACAGGTTCACCAACATCCCTCTATGGCCAGGTGAAGAGTTCTTCCGGATACTGACTCGCATGATTAACACCTTTTTTGTGGCACTCAGGTGCGGTCCGTCTTAAACTCAGGACCTTGACCACCCCAATGGAAGGAGGTGGCTTTGGTGCTCCCGACTTCCTCAAATACTGGCTGGTGGCGTAAATCCAATTCACGTCACGTGGGTTGAACACATTGGACCCCCCTCCACATGTCAGGCTCGAAAAACTGACGGTTAGCGAGCGGGACATTCGTTCCCTAGTTATTAAACCCATGCCGCCAATCCTGGACTCACTTGAACCGGTGGCTTGCAAGTCCCTGGCTCTAACTAAAACATGGAAATTCCTAGGTACCGCCCACCCCTTTCATGATAACCTCCCACTTTGGAACTTCTTCCCGGGGGTCCCACATGTATCACCGTCCATAGTGCGCTGATGGGCCGAGGCAGGATACGAGCTGAACCAAGACATCTTTGAACAGGGCAACTTCATTGAATGGCCAGACTTCCCACTGTCCCTGAGACAGAGACCGTCTATATGGCTCCAGTATTCGTCTCTCCAGAAAACCATTAAACGCAAATACCTTACTTTCCCAGTGATACCACCAGATGATCCCGCTATTACGAAGTAACCTCCCCCACGCCCACAAGGGGTAAACTATCCAGACTCTATACCATGGTCCAAACTAGATCCACCCCTGCATTTACCAAATTGAAACACGCATGGGAAAACGATCTTGAGTTGGACATGACCGACAAACGCTGGGCCCATATGTGAACACGTATACACGGGGTATCCTTCAACTCCCGTTTCAAATTAATTCAGTTTAAGGTACTCCACAGATATTACTATACTCCAAACAGACTTCACTACATGCTTAAGGACCACTCCCCAAGATGTCCCAGATGTGGCTACGATACCGCTGACTATATTCACATGATCTGATCCTGTCCCCGCCTTGCCAAGTTCTGGAGTTCGGTATGTTCTACCATGTCAACCATTCTTGATCATCCTGTCATTCCATCCCCATTGAGATGTCTCTTCCATGACTTCCCCGAACTCCACTGAGATTCCAAAAAACTGGCCGGCCTCTGCATGCTACTCGCAGTACGGTCCATTCTACTCTGCTGGCTCCGGGGCCT
Source organism: Ambystoma mexicanum (assembly GCF_040938575.1). Classification (NCBI taxonomy): domain Eukaryota; kingdom Metazoa; phylum Chordata; class Amphibia; order Caudata; family Ambystomatidae; genus Ambystoma; species Ambystoma mexicanum. The sequence continues at coordinate 445,666,847 of NC_090929.1, forward strand.
ACACCACCCACTCATGCACAGTGGCTCAGGGTGGTCACTTGGGCCTCAGACACTGAAGAGTCCTGGACCCTACTACAGCCAACTCACACGAGACCCAGAGACATTTGGCTCAAGTTTCGATCCTACATGTCCTCTATGGATACTGTATCAATACTACATCTCCAGCTCCCTCCCCTCCTCCTCCCAGATCCCCCTCCTGAATTGCTGTCTCTCCAATCCCGCACCCACTCCGTATACACCCCCCAAGTGCATATTCAAGTTGTAAACTGACTCTGTGTAACTGTATTATCTATACTGTTACTGTATTGTACCTTCCTTGTATGTTGCTCACCTGTTCCTGTGCTGCCAAGCTAAATAAATAAAAGTTTTTAAAAGAATAAAAAAAACTCCTTGGACCCAGAATCTCCAAATAACTACAGACCCATCACCACTGTCCCCTTTTTGTAAAATATCCTAGGTAAAGCTGCCCACATACAAATACAAAATTTCCTTGAAGTAAACAACATCCTAAGTAAGAGACAATCAGGCTTCCGCCCAGGTCACGGAACCGAATCTGCACTACTGGACCTGAAGAACCAACTAGGAGAAATGTTACATGAAGGCAAGCCTGTGCTTCTCTTGCTCCTAGACTTCTCTGCAGCATTTGATCGTGTCAATCACAAGACACTCTGTAAACAACTTATGAAGGGCGCCCAATTCTCCTATGAAACCACAGACTAGATCACTTCCTTCCTGGAAGGGAGAGCCATGAAAGTATTTTCAGATAAGACTAGTGCTGCACCTACCACCATCCACTGCGGAGTTCCACAGGGCTACCGCACTTCTCCCACCTCATACAATATGTTAACCCTACCACTCTTCAATGACTTGGACAACAACGGCATAGCTTATACAAACTATGCCGATGATACACAAGTCCTCCTCCCTCAAACAGGCTCCTATGAAAAAGACTCTGAGACACTGGCCAAACATATGCCACCATCCAAGCGTGCATGGCAGTTAATGGACTGCATCTCCATGGTGACAAAATGGAAATTCTCCTGATAGGCTCTAAACATACCCTAAACAGGCTAGACCCACTATATAGGTCCTTCAAAATTGAGAACACCCAAACCATGGTCTCACCAGCAGTCAAAACCATCTGAGTCTACATTGACTCTACCCTGTCCATGACGCGCCAAGTCACTGCCATGGCCTCCTCGCCACCACTCACCACCAAAATCATCAATGCAGTCAAACCCTACCTAACTGCAAAAAACTGTCTATCAATAGCCAGATCTAGCATTGGGACTATACTGAACTATTTCAATGTCCTGTTTTTGGGCACCTCAGCCAAAAACCTCAACAGGCTTCAAATAATTCAGAATAATGCCCTTAGAGAAACACTAAGCATTCCTAAAAGGGAACACATCTCCCAAGCAAGAAAGGATGCCTATTGGCTCCCAGTCAGAGAGCGCATACTCTTTAAGACTCTAGCCATCACTCATAAGCCCCTCCATATCTCTATGAAAAAATAGCTACAGCCACCTCCCCTAGGCCGAAGAGATCCCACCACGCTAACCAGCTCATCATCCCTTCCTTCAAAAGAACTGAAGCTGGAGAGTCGAGCTTCCAATTTCTAGAGCCAAAAAAATGGAGTGCCTTACCCACTACATTAAGGAATGAAACATCCCACACACCTTTCACTAAATCACTGTAAACTAAACTCTTCAACTAACTACACACTAACTCCAGCGCACCAGCCCTTCCAGCACACGATAACTCCCAATTCTACTGGCTCCCCTGTAACCTCAGAACCAATAGAATCACTCACCATGCGGTAGTCATTGTAACCCTGTATCTTGTCAATGTAACCCTGTACCCTTTGTCTTCTTTTCTGCTCGAAATTTCACCATCAATCGGACTTCTATTTTTATGTTGTAACCAAATAAGCCTAATGTAACAGTGCCACGATGCCTCAGGGCTGCATGTGCACTTTATAAATGCAAATAAATAAAAAAATTAAATAAACAATGCTGCTACAAGATGTGAATATTGCAGAGTCCCAAGGCCCAGAGCCAGTTTGCCTGCCATGCCCATTCAAGGAGGGCATTAATATTAATGTAGACACGCAAGTTATAACTAATGTAATGACATAGGCCCAGTCCTGTCTGTGAAACATACGAGCAGTATTCATGCACTTACATTTACCTCTGGGACAACAGACGCAGCCGCTCAACTCAGTGCTGACCTGCAAGTTTCTTGCCTAATGCCAAAGCTTACATTTCATGCCTACCTTAAGCCCTCCTACTAAGTGAGGCTGGCAGCTACGAAAAGTAGAAATACTTTGTGGGTGCAGAACATTTGTAATGGTGGCTCCATGTACAAATCTGGCATCCACAATTATGCTGAATTCAGACTGTGGTGAAGTGCTTGCCTTTGCATGATGGAAGACTGTGATGTAATCTGGAGTGTTGTGTTGTGAACGAGAGAATGTTTGTTGAAGGTTCCAAGACCAGGCAGTTAGGATGCCCCTTCCTGGGTGATGGGTGCCAGTGTTTTGTCTGTCCTAATTATCTTACTTATATCATATGTAACTTACTTGTAAATGTAATTTAAGAACTTGATAATAAACCCTGGAGTAACCACAAGATACCTAAGAGGTCACTTCATTTCATTAGCGACAAGCTGGTCAAAAAGAAGATGAACCTGCGTGTAAGGAGAAGAAACGAAAAAACTAAGCTGGTGAATCTGCTGCGGGGGGTGCAGAAAGGAGAAGAAAAGAGGGCACACTGCCCCCAAATCAAGTAAGACCCCTCACCAAGGGCATAAAGGGGGAGGACTTCAGGATTAAGCTGGCCAAGATTAAGGTGGCTGAAGAGTTGCCAGCCTTAGCAGTGAGGAAGGGAGAAGGGGCAGGAGAATGCGGTTCTGTATGTATCCTGAAGGAGTTAGCGAAATTCCAGTATAAAAGGACATTTATAGCCCCAGCGGAAAATAAAGAAGGGTCAGACTGGATTAAATGGATCCTGGTTGTGGAGTTTCCCATTGGAACAAAAACGCGTATGCGAGCAGGAAGCTGCAGGAGGGACATATGTGTGTGGTTCACGGTGCATATAGCAGGTGAATCCAGGGAACATAACGTGCTTAAGTACTATATATAAAGAAGAGTGGTGGTACTGTCAAAGAAAAAGAACGTTCATCTGGTTGGAGGATAACGTTTGGGACTGTGGAGTGTTAGCCCGGCACCATCTGGCAGTTGGAGTGGCGGAGCTCTACATCATCCGGCGTCCTAGTAAGAATAATGACGTCACTATGGGTGTACAGGGAGTTTGCGATTTGGTGGAACACCGAATAGTGTTCAAAGATATGCAGAGTTCATCACCATGTGTGTGCGTTATTTGCTGATGCAGTTGCATATTAGTATAATGGGAAGGAGCGGCTGGCTTTATGAGTAAAGGACCTGACAACGTCCCCAACGTGATCAGGAAGTATCCGGCAGCCAATCCAGGGCTGCATTACCGTGGAAGCTTTTGAGTGCAAGAGGAGTTGAGATACCGGTGAAACAAACGAAGCCACGAAACATGTGCAATGCAAACTGCGCTATTAAGAGGAGCGGCGCATGATTGCAGAGATTGCCAGTTGCGATAAGCGCTTGGAGAAGCGGTGCAGTTTAGACCGGAAATGATATCTGGTGAGGCGACATGGGAAGAAGTGTCTCTTTTGGATAATGAGTCGCCCGAGTCCGACGTGGGACAGATCCATGTGTGTTATGAAGTTGGTCTGAGGAGAATTTAATATACAAGCAGCAGGTAAGACAATGGGCGTCATTATTAGTCTGACGGTAGCCATGCTGGAAAAACCCCCAGGCTGCCGCCAAACCGGTAATACCATTCCACCTCCATGATTGCCGGAATCACCGGGGAATTACAACCCCGGTTACCCGGTAATTCCGGAGGCGAAATTCTGTAAATCCCCATTCCCATGGAGTCCCATAGGATTCCATGGGGACCATGGAAACACTGGTTCCGTCTATGACAGAGCCGGTGTTTCCATGTCCACCTGCAGGCGGGTGGTGTTACTTCCGCCAGGTCAGACCTGGCGGGAGTGACACCTCCCACCTGCAGGACTCAGAATCAGCCGGTCCGGAACCAACGGTGGCAGAGGATTTACCACCACCTTTGTTTCCGGACTGGCTGACTCATAATGAGGCCCAATGACTTCTACATGGTGTAGTGTTAGAGAAGAGTTGGTGAAATATGAAACATGCAATTTGTATCCTTTTCTCTTATGAGCAGGGGTATGGTTGAGTTTGGCATGTGATATATTGTAGGGATTTTAAAAAAATTTCAGAAATTGCAGGAATAGTGGACTGCGGACTTTTAGGAAACATGTATAGTTAAGGTGGATGGTACTGCCTAAATGTGTTTGGGGTAATATTATTGAAGAGTATGGTGTAAATGCCACATGGGATTTGGGCATTTACAAATGGATGAACTGCAAGTATGAATCTGGATGGGTGTGTCAGGGATATGTTAGTCACGTGTGATGACTAGGTATACACCTTTTGAGGATTTGCAGCTGTTAGGTTGCTATAATGCGACATGGACTTCTAGGTTATTGAAATATTCATGTTGAGATGAGCGCAACAAGGACTTTTAGGTTGTATAGAAACATTAGTACAAGTTAGAACCTTAACAGGTTATGGACTTTTAGGTTAGGTTGATATTACCAATGTTCCATTATTCAATAGATGGTTTGGTTTGTATGACATGGAATTTCGTGCTAGAATTCAATATTGTCTATATGGTTTACGCATATTTTAAGGTATGTTTTACAAAATTAGCATGGTGATGAGACAGGTCAGTAAGTGTGGTGTATAAGAGTCTCGCAACATACAAAGTATGGTTAGTCTGATGGTGTGTGGGTCATGCCAGGTCAGAAAGCATGGTGTGTGAGTTACACTAAGTTAATAGTATGAATGGTATGTGAGTCATGCAGGTCAGTATGTATGGTGTGTTTGTTTCACGCCTGGTAAAAGAGTTTGGTCAGTTTGAATGGTCTGGGAATCATGCCAGGTCAGTATGTATGGTGTGTGTGTCACGGCAGGTAAAGGTTTGGTCAGTCTGATGGTATGTGAGCCATGCCAGGTCAGTATGAATGGTGTGTGAGTCACGCCAGTTTAAAAGCATTGGTTAGTCTGAATGATGTGTGAGAAGCGCCATGTCAGTAGAAGCGGTTAGAGAGGGAGAGACGGCTTCCGGGTTGTGGAACCTGACGAAAAAGAGAGTTGGGACGCCTCCCCATATTTTCAGAGTTGCCCACTCTTTAAACAGGGCATGTTGTGTATGCTGAATGGTGGGATGAGAATTGTGTCCCACCTGTATATGTGTGTGTGTGTGGGTTGTTGTAAGGGAAGCAGATGTGTGGTGAAGCGCCTGCCATTGTATTTTGGAAGAATGTGACTGGTCACGTGTGTTCGTGGTGTGGTGTTGCAAGGGAAGGAGATGTGTGGTGAAGTGCTTGCCTTTGTATGATGGAAGACTGTGATGTCATCTGGAGTGTTGTGTTGTGAACGAGAGAATGTTTGGTGAAGGTTCCAAGCCCATGCAGTTAGGAAGCCCCTGCCTGGGTGATAGGTGCCAGTGCTTTGTCTGTCCTAATTGTCTTACTTATATCCTATGTAACTTAAGAACTTGGTAATAAACCCTGGAGTAACCACAAGATACCTAAGAGGTCACTTCAATTCACAGACCAATTGTGCCTGCAATCCATCTAGATTCAGCCGCTCCACCAAAATCAGAGCAGCATGTCGTGTGCAGAGGAGATATTCTGCCAGGATTCACTCCTCGTGCTGACAATCCTTTGCAGAACCGGGCAGACCAGGGATCGCACAGGGAAGCTTTGTTTCTGTGAGTTTCCTCCTGTAGTCGCATAATTTTCACCCTTGTTAAATGTGTGAGTGCAGCACACCACTGTGCCCTAGTAAGTTATTCTTTTGTCTCCTGTTAAGCTGATACACATTTTTCTGTATATATATTTTTTCTCCATGTATATTATTGAAGGTCAATGGTTTGTTTGTAGTTTATGGCTATCTCTTGGGAGCGGGAGCTCGTCCTTTCAGGGCTGCTGTGGCTGGTGGTGTCTGAGATTTTATAGGCCAGGCCTTGTGGCCCTTCTGCATCTGTGCATCCAATCCTTTGCGACATGGACCGCTTGCTCAGTAGGGTATGTTTCTCTGTAGAAACCGGACTGGGAACTTGCCAGAGTCGGGGTAGTTCCTTGGTGCTGAGGATGTCTTTGAGATCAAGAGGAACATGGTGGATCTATAAAATAGGGCGGGGGGGAGCGGTCTGGAGCATACTATGATGCCAGTAGAAGCCTGTTCAAAATGAGACTGCAACCCAGTTTCGGCAGTGTCCTTTGGCCCACCTGTAAGCCGTCCAGCATGCCAGAGTATGCCTCATCATAGGACTTCGAAAATTCGACTACCTCATCCCTGACCTCAAGTATTGGGCCTCCGCTTCCCCTTCAAGCACACATCATGCTCAAGACAGCCTCGTCACCTACAAACCAGTCACAACCCAAAACACCTCACTGCCTGGCTGAAGACCCCACCATCTCCAGAGGCAGACACCCCACCAGAAGCTACGGCAGCACCAGAAACCATGCAACAGACCTTTTCCTGCCAGGGACCTTGTGTCTGAAGAAGTTAGCAAGGCAAATCAGACTGCCCCCACCATCTTACACTTCAGGAAGGACTTGAAAATCCTACCTTGAGAACATCTTCCCAATCACCGATTGCTGCACTACACACTTTTTTGACCCCTCTGGAGCTCTGCGCCCCGTGCCCCTCATGTGCTCGCCCTGGCCATCGCAGCTATCTCTGCTACCACTTCCAGCATACCTGTAACCCGATAGGGCATCTCCATCACTACCCCACCCACCCCCACTGTGAACGGCTCTGTGCTCCTCCTCCCCTTCTTGTTGCCAGGGTTGCTCCCTGTGCCCCCTGCCCCCACTTGCTGCCCGTGTTGCTCCCTGTGCCCCCCTCTCCCACTTGCTGCCCGTGTTGCTCTGTTGTGTCCATCTCCCCCCTCTTGCTGCCTGTGTTGCTCCGTTGTGCCCCCTCCCCTCTTGCTGCTCGTGTTGCTCCGTTGTGCCCCCTCTTGCTGCCTGTGTTGCTCTGGTGTGCCCCCTTCCCCTCTTGCGGCCCGTGTTGCTTCATTGTGCCCCCCCTCCTCTTGTTCCACGTGTTGCTCCCTCTACCCCCCAGCTCCTCTTGTTGCCCGTGTTGCTCCGTTGTGTCCACCTCCCCCTCTTGTTGCCCATTTTGCTCTGTTGTGCCTCCCTGCCCCCCTTTTGTTGCCCGTGTTGCTCCGTTGTGACCCCCTCCCCTCCTTTTGTTCCCCGTGTTGCTCCCTGTGCCCCCCTCACCCCTCTTGCTGCCCGTGTCGCTCAGTTGTGTTCCCCTCCCCCACTCTTGTTGCCCATCTTGCTCCATTGCGCCTCACTCCCCTCCTCTTGTTGCCCGTGTTGCTCTGTTGGGCCCCCTCCCCCCTTGTTGTTCGTGTTGCTCCCTGTGCCTCCTCCCCCCTCGTTTTGCCTGTGTTGCTCCCTGTGCCCCCACCCCCTCCCTGGCTCCCTGTCTCAGCCCCCTCTTCCACCCTCCCCCCGTACATCTAACCATTGCAGGAGTCTGTCGTGATACATATGGCTACCATCACCATACTGTGGCCACTGCCTGGATTGATTTATGGGCCTCACTGACTCACGGTGACCCTGCATCTCATACTCAGGGTGACCCTGAATCATGCTAGGCTCATTGTCATCCTGAATTCTGGTTTGCATTGCTGTTCTCTTGCAACATCATGTGTTATTATTGACTTCTGCAACTTTTCCACTCTCCTCCCCTTGCTGCTCCACTCTCTCCACTGCTTATTCTCTTTTCTCTCCTTTCTGACTTCTCCCTCTCTCCTTCCCCCTCCCCTTACTTTTTTTAGGCACTTACACTTTCAAAATTGTCTTCGGACCTAGTATGATAGCAACCATGTTTGTCTCCTCCCGCTTCCCTTACTTGTTCCCCCCCCCAGCACTATCTGAAATGTCGTCAGGCCTAGTACGAAAGTCGCTTGTTTTGTTCCGCTCCCTCCTTTCTGCTCCCCTGCTCCCCTTCTCCCTTCCCTCTTGCCAATCTCCGGCTCTACCAGAAATGTTATCAGGTCTAGTACGGTAGGCCCTTGTCTGTTCCCATTTCCTTCACACTCTGCCCCTCCCTTCCTAATCTGTGTTTTAGCTCTTGTACTATCTGAAATGTCACCAGGCCAAGTACGATAGTAAATTACACATTCTTATTGTTCATGGCCTTGTAAGAATGTCATTGTATTTTCCCTTATTCCCTCCCTTGTCATGAAGCGCTTTTAGGAGGCAGGCGGCCACGTAATGAACGGTGCCGGTACGGGGCCGGCTCCGTTCATTACAGACTGCTATATTACGAGGACTGCTGCGGGACCCGCTAAGGAGCGCCTGGTCAGACCAGGCGTCCTTAGCGGGTCCCGCTAGCAGTCCAGGATGCTAACAACGGGCCTATCATTAACGGGCCCATTGTTAGCATCCTCCCCATTCCTATTGAGCCCTACGGGGCTCGAATGTGAATGGCAAATGGTTTTTTTCTGGAGCCCAGAAAAGGGCAATAACCTGGTCCGCCAAGGTCGGCATGACCCAGTTATTGCCCTTTTCTGGGCCCCGGAAAAATATCATTACCGGCGCGTTACTACCTAGACTCACATCAGCAGTGTTGATATTAGCCACTTCAATAGAAAACAATTGGCCTCATTACAAGTAAGGAGGTAGCCATGCCGCTATTAGCGGCACGGCTACCCCCATACCGGGTACCAGGTCCCGGAATGGGTAAGTACGGGGCCATTCTGACCTTGGAGGGCCCGGTAATTCCCCTTCCCGGGAACCCAGACCCGGTACATCCCCATTCCCATTCGAGCCCCCATAGGGCTCAATTGGAATGGGGAGGATGCAAACAACGGGCCTGTTAATGACGGGCCCGTTGTTTGCATCCTGGTCTACTCGCAGGACCCGCTAAGGACGCCTGGTTAAACCAGGCGTCCTTAGTGTGTCCCGCAAGGAGACCTCGTAATGGGGTGGTAGAGGGATAACAGGGCCGGCATCTCTACCGGCCCTGTTATCCCTCTACCACATACCTCGTAATGAGGCCCAATGTATTATCAACCCCAGAAAGATGAAAAACTGAGATGGGCTTGAAAATGTGTACTGAAATGTGAAGTTGCATCGAGGTATCTTGAAAGTTACATTTAAGCAGTAACTCTGGCTTGGAATTCTGCTGTGATAGATTAAAAGAAAGCAGTACATTGTTATTTAAAACATTATTTCATAATAACGGTCAGGGCACTGAATCAAAAGACAACTTGGAAAGTAAATATTATTGCCTGATACAAGTGTCAGTGACTATTTATAAAACCCCTTATCGGCCTAATAGTCACAGATTAACTTCATGCGTTAAAACAGGACATCCTATTTTCATTAGACCAGCAGCAAGACCCTCCCTCAACCTGAATCTCCGTCTTTCATGCTAGGTAATGACAATCTTGATCTTTTCCTTAATTTGTGGGTCTGATTTAAAGTCAAACTTTTTGGAGGACAACAATATATCTTATTATTATAATGATAATATATATTATTCTGGAATGGCAACAGATGGCTTGCAGCTCCGACCTCTCCCTGAACTGATGAAACATAGATACAATGAGTTCAATACATAGCAATAAAGGATTGCTTCTCCTGACAATCCTGTTCCTACGAAATCCAAGCAAGGCTGGCCTGATCCAGAGATCGACGGAAATATGCCAAGCTCTAAGGATATTTACTCCCTTCAGCTTAGAGTGGCGCACGATGTTGGTGATATGAAGTCTTCCCTAGGAGAGCTTTGCTCAAGGGTGGTACAACTCGAAGGCAGGATGAACAGATTTGAGGCCAAAATAGAATATTTCACTGGAGAAATAAGTGGGAGCTTCAGGGCATACAATGATTTGAGGGCTCAGGTGAACAATTTGCAGATTGCCAACTCTGATCTAGCTATCAGGAGTAGATACCAAACCCTACGCCTGGAGGGAGTCGAAGAAGATGCTGAAGACGAAAAGGGCATTCATGATTTTGTGATCAACATTATTGAAGAGATGTATGGAAAAGCCACACTTGATCCCCTGGATCATGAAATGGCATATAGAGTTGGAAATTCTGGAAGCAAATCCCCACGTCAAATTATCTTTACATTGACAAAAGCCAGTGCCAAGGAAAGGATTTTGAAGGCAGCCAGAGAAAAATGGAGAATTGTGTTGAAAGGTGCACTCATTTCTGTGCACCCAGATTTCCCTAAGGAAGATGTAGTGAAAATGAACTATTTTGAAGCAGTTAATGCGCTGGCAGTGGATTTACACATTAGAGTACAATTAAATAGGCCTGCTGTTAGGAAGATGTTGCTAGGAAACAAGATCAAGACTACAGAGGATCCAAAAGAAGGTCTGACCTGGCTAAATGCATTTCATAGCAGCCCTGGCAGAGTTGGCTGAACCAAGGGAGATTAACTGATATGATGTTGTGTTTTTCTGGATTTATGACCTTACGATTGTTGCCTTGATGTACTGTTAATGTTTTGTTATACACCATATTATATTAAGTTTAAGTTAAAGTAATGGGTTTTACTATGTCACTGGCTTATAATCGTTATCCACGAGATATTAACAACAAAACGCTAGCCTTTAAAAAAAAACATAATTATTGCTATCTTACAAAACAACACAAACGTTACACTTTGAACATATGCACGAGCTTACGAACGCTTAAACTTCAGTCACGCAGGTTGTCATTAGGCTTCAGTATATACGTGAACTGTGCACTGCACGGTCTCTACCGGGTTCTTTTGCAAAAACATGCGTACGCTTGAGGTTTCTTTCCTTTAATGGGCGCGGCCCTCCACGCGGCTGCGCAGTAGAGCGTATGTGTGACATAAGGTGTTGGGACATCTTAGAAAGGCGCGGGTAGCCTCTGGTGCACCGGCGCGCCCTGGAGTCCCCCGAGGGAGGTCACTGCAGCAAGCTTACAGCTCAGTCTCATATAAGCTCACAGTAACCAAATATTGATAACATCGCCTACGCCTGGCTCCAGTTATCTGAGCACCCCTTGATTACAACTTTAGAGTTGGCAGCACGTGATTGGCACGTTTGTTACAGCTGCAGACATTATGCCCCAGGAACTAGCCTGTCTTTCTTGGTGCAGGAGTGGGTTGGCAAGAGAGACACGTCGACTGCAGACTGATACAATGACATGGAGGATGCGGTAAGGGGATTAATTCTTGGGGTAAACAAGGTCAAATAATTACTTTGAACATTATGGTTACAGACGATGTGAAATTAATGGAATAGGAGGGTACCAGAATGAAGGCCCACCATGCTATAGGGTTACACTATTGGCACAGATGCGTCGCCTATTAAAGCGGCGCTGCCACTGCTTTTGGTTGTGGGGTACAGAAAGAGAAGGCACCTTTCACCAGGCTAAGCATTATAGGGTGATAAGTGGGTTCGGGAGAGCATGGGACCTTCAAGGTTGCTACAACAGATATTTGGCTTAGACGCTAGATTCTGTGCCAAGGTTGGTGTGATATTATTGGAGTCTTTTGAAAGTAATACGGGGCAGATATTTGCGGCCGTCTTGCTTTGTCGATACTGTGTGGTACTTCTTTGCTGCAGTAGTTAGGTAGTAGGTAGAACAGACGATGGTACTGAGGCGGGTTAGTATTGTTCCTGGTTTACAACATCTGTGTGACATTATCCTTCAGCTCCACGTTGTAGATTTGCCGGTAGGATTGTGGTCCAGGGAGGTTATTGAGATGTGTGGAAGGGTTGACGAGGTGAACGGCTAAACACATGCAACATAATCGATGTGGTAACAAATTATGTGCAGTTTTTAGTTTTGTCCTGGCAGATTATTATTATAATAATTATTTTTTTTAAATGTATTTATTGAACATTTGTACGGCGCCTATACAACAGAAAGTGTATCCAGGGGCCACAAGATAAAAGTGAGGGGTGGGGGCATAGGAGAAACAACAATAACGGTCCGAAAAGGCCTTGTTATTCGGATGGTGCAAGTGCAGTATCAGTATTGTTTTATCCCATGTACAGCACTGCCCCGTCCTCTTTCCCCTGGCACTTTTTCCCTCCCCCCTCCCCTGCACTTGCGCAATCTCATTGTCACTTGGACTAGTAAGATCGTTGTCTCTGTCCTCTCTCTGTTCCCCCTTCCTTGCCTCGTCCCGCCTTAAAACACTTGTGTATAGGCGCATTACAAATGCCATATCATATCATGTCATATCAAGAAGGGAAGGGAGGTCAAGGAAGCGATGGGATAGGGGAGGGAGAGGGGAGTAGTGCTGGAAGGAGGGGGTCAGAGGGCTGGGCAAGTGCTAGGGGGTGGCCAAGTGTCAGTGGAGGCCAGGGGAAGGCTAATAGTGTGAGGTGGGGCACCAGCCCCAGAGGCTGGTCAGGGAAGGGATCCCAAAGGCAAGTGCTGGAAGGAAGGGGGTGAGAAGGGGAGGCTGGATGACTAATAGCTTGGCGCCTGAGAGACTCATACGGGGCACAGGCATCCAGTCATTGTGGCAGGAGGAGACTAACAGGGGAGGGGGAGGGAGAGTGAGGTAGAGAAAAGGAAGGGCTTGAGGAGATTCTGGAACTTGAGGAGATCCGGCTCAAGACAGAGAGGGGCAGTGAGGGCATTCCAGAGGAAGGCTCAAGCGGAAGGGAGATATCTACCCTCCAATCTCTGCTTGGAGAAACGTCTGATCTGCAGGGAGTTGGAGCTAGAGGACCGAAGGACTCTAGCAGGGAGGTATCTGGGGAGAGTTGAACGTAGAGAGGTACCAGGCCCCAGAAAGCCTTGTGGGTGATAGAGGGTCTTAAAAGTTATCCTTGCAGCCACCGGGAGCCAGTGAAGAGATTTTTAGGGCTGGAGAGATACGGTCCATGGGCTTGAGGCAGAGAACAAGTCTTTCAGTCCTATTCTGGATTAGTTGAAGAGGGTAAAGTGAGGAAAGATTAAGGAAAAAGCTGTTGTAGTAGTCAAGCCCTTAGAGAACCAGAGCTCTGGAGACATTGGGTTTCTGGGGGAAGGTGAGGAAAGGGAGAAGGCCTTTAGGAGGTGAAGCTGATAGTGGCCCTTCTTGGCAAGGTCAGTGATAGGAGGTGAGAAGGAGAGAGAGGAGTTGAAGATGACCCCCTACGTTTTTTGCCTCTGACGAGGGAGAGGGCCCAAGGAGGGCAGCCAGAGTGTAGGCAGGAATGAGGGAATAGGGGTCCCCATGAGAAGGCTATCAGTCTTACTGGCAATGCTGCAGAGATTGCTGGAAGCACATCATGCCTGAATAGCAATCATCAGAGAGTCAGGAATGAGAGAGGAGGAAGAGGAAGGAAGCGTAAAGGAAAGCTGTGTGTCATCAGCATAGCACTGGAAATGAGGAGCTAAGGAGGAGATCAAGTGGGTAAGGGGGGCAAGGTATATGTTGAAAAGCCACAGCGAGAAGATACAGCCCTGAAGCACGCAGCAGGTCGAGAAGAGGGTGGTGGGGAAAAAGGGGCCAAGTTGAACTTGTTAAGGTCGTTTCGAGAGGATAGAGGTTAACCAATCTACTGCCCAGTCTGTGATGCTCAGGATATTAGGAAGCCTATTTATGAGGATGGAATGATTGACCGAGGATGTGATGAAAAACAATATGTATTAAATGGTGTAAAAACAAAATATGCTATAAAAATTAGCACAAGGTTCCATGCTTATGCTTACTTATGCTTCGAACTAGATACTAACTGGGAACATCTGATATAGCGAGAGCCATTGTATGCTACCACACCAGATGGTTCTTGACTTTGGAACCTCGTGCTAATTTTTATAACATATTTTGTTTTACACCATTTAATACTTATTGTTTTTCATCACTCGAGTGATGCGAGCATACTTCATGGAGGGCAAATAAACTGTCGCCTTTCTTTGACACAACAGTCCTAACGTGAACTGCTTAATCAACCGAGATAGGCAGTATATGAAATAATACTTCTTCTTAACGGTTAATATTTTAATCACTTACTAGAATATATCATCTTGCCTCGAATGGCATCCATTGTAGCAATAGGGTAAGTTTCCCTCTCACCTATCTCTCTTAGATAGGCGATGCCACAGCGCTTCCTAGGGTTTGTTTACACCACCCAGGGAGAGGGTGTTCTTCTGTGCAGGGCAAGTTTTAGGGTACACATTAGCAGTGTAAATGATTTATGGCAGAATAATAGCCTCATATGTCCTTTTTTGTTTTGTGTGATACTATTACTGGAAGTTAACTTAGTGGACACCGCCCCAGTATTCTGAGGTGTACTCCAAAGAATAGTCACCATCCCTGTTTTGTTTGTGGGGTGTCCAAATGTCATGTAGCCAGTAATGTCCGGAGGGTCCTAACAGGCAACTATGCAAAATGTGATGCAGATTGGCGAAACAGTGCGCAATTGTATAGGGAACAATGCTTTGCCATAAATCCTGCCACAAGCAAACACATTTTCACTTTTATGTATATAGATTAAAAACAGTCATCTTAATCCCTTTTTAAAGAGCCCAGGCCCCCCGCTGGGCATCCTTTGGGTCCCCCCCCTTAGGGGTGCTAGTCCCCAGGTTGAAGACAACTGAGTTAAAGGGTGACGCTGCGATGGAATACCATTTTGGTGGCAGCGTGTCATGGTTCTTGGGGACTAGTGCAGGGAGGGGTACGTCTGAAGGAAAAGCAGGAGCTGCGGTCAGCTCTAGTCAGGCAGATCCAATGCCCTGTGAGAGTAGTTCAGCAGAGGGTGTGAGGTGAGATAGTGAGAGTTGAATCCAACAGTTCGTTTTGGAAGGCCCTGAGGAACAGGTAGGTTTATAGGGCATCCTGAAGCACAGGTCGTTTTCCGTGAGCCAAAGGGTTTGTGGTAGGTTGTTCCATAGTTTTGGTCACTGAACACCCCATCTCTTTCCACCTTTTTGTCCTTTGTTGGCTATTGTTTTTGCGATGTTTCCACTGTTTGTTGACTAAAGAACTCTTGAGGGGAGGTAGTGCTAGATTTCTTTAGTCAAGTATTTTGGGCTCTTGTACAAAACGGTGAGGTGGGTGAGGTACCGCACTCTAGTGGCCATCAGGAGCTAGTGAAGGATTTTCAGCGCAGCTGAGGCTGGAGGTCAGGGGAAAGTCACGCGAATGTATTATCATAATTGGTAAACATAATGAATGTAAAGATGGTTCTTATTACTGTTTTAAATTGCTACGCTCGCCTCAGGCCACCTAAAACTGTACATGACACCAGAGCCTCAAGTTTGTGCCACCACCCCCGTAGCTTCCTGGCCCCACCAGATGCCAAATGTATACTTGCCAACCTTAGTGATTTAGGCAGTAGACTACTGCTTTTTAAGCAGTCCTACCACTACAGATTTGGGTAACAGATCCTACTGTTTTTTACAGTGGCAGGTAATTAATGTGACTCTAAGGCAATTCATCTGTGCGGTGGGCGGTTAAGGGATACATTTGAGTGATGGGCTCAGACCAATGCACTGACCTGACAGCTACATGACTCTGCACTCTTCCCGGAACAAACCTTAGGTGAACCACCAGTGAAGGCAAGTGGCAGAGCGTACCACCATCACGTAGCATCTGCCTATCAGACTGAGGAGGGTATCGGTCTCCATGGTGGTCAGTTATTCATCTTGCACTGCAGGAATACATGTGCTGCTCGGGCAGCTGCTACAGAGCAGTGGCAAACGTTGCCCACCAGCTCTCTGATTTTTTTCTGTGAACTTAGATAATTGAATTCGGTGTTAACTTGCCATTCACAATTATACATTTGAAACATCTGAGAATCTTTCCATGTTGTGCTGTTTGATGGATTGTGTATTTTAGAATGCTCCAGTGGTGGCTACAATGTATGTTCTGTAATATTCTGTGATGTCATTGTTATGCTAAGTATTATTTTTGAAACTTGAAAAATCCTACTTCTTTATGGTCACAAAATGTTGGCAAGTGTGCAAACCCTTGAGCCAGGCTTCTTTATGAACCACTGGCTCCAGTGCGGTGCTATGGAAATGAGAACACATGTCCTACTTTTTTGTCCCACATCACTGACAGCTGGTGAATTTTTTAATAGGTGGAGCTTAAATATTTGCTGAAAATATGGAAGAGTGACTGAGTGTAGCGAGAGAGTCTGAACCGTCCAAGAGAAGCTGAAGGAGCAAAGGGAGGTGGGGGGCAGGGGTGGGTTGCCACCGAGTAGTTTTTTTAATAATGTGACAAAACGGTGGATTATACAACACACTATTCTGAAAAATAAGGTAACAATTCACACCGTTTGCAATCTGTTTTGTAGGGTTACTCATGAAACGATCCAATAGATGCAAGTCAACAATAGTACACAGGTGCATTTCCCAACACATTTTCATGATGCCTTTCCACACGCTATATGCCAGTATAAAAAGATGGTCATACTGGCTACACTGATATAAGCCAGCATTCCCACATAAGAGCATACTCATGTATGCTTTGTGAATAATGCCAGTAATTATACTATTATAAAATATGCTCAAGCTTTCTCTGCCTATATATGCCAGTATCCCCCATGTAAGAACATACTCCTGTTGGCTTTACCATTAAAAATGCCGTGCCCCAACAAGAAAGCATGTCAAAACTGGCTGCAGCAATGTAGATCTGTCTAGAAACGTAATGCCGCTCATCGTGTTTCCTTTATCATACATGCGCAGTAAGACAATGCTAGTCTAGCTACGTAAAAATACTTATTATGGTTTCTTTATCATGGATGCCCTTTAGAATAATCTCATGTCACAGTAAGAAATGGCTAGACTGGCTGCACCAAAATGTTATATGTTATATGTGATATTCTCAAATGTTAAAAGCCACACGCAAAAAAGACCGTTTTTTTTCTGGCTGATTTGATGTGGCCTTTAATAGTTGATAATATAAGTTTTCACCCACCAATCCCCCCTGAAACTAACCCCCAGCCCACCCTCAGCCTTAAAATCAGGGTGTTTCACCCCCTAATCTCCCTTTTCTCCCCTGTCCCTTCCCACAATAGCCATTCCTACCCAACTCCCCTCACAGACAGACACACGGACACTCACAAACACAAACAAGCATACACACACACAGAAACACACATACTCGCCCGTCCGCCCCTGCCTTCCACACAACAAACACTCCTCCCCATAAACACATTTGCACTTACCCTCTCCCCAGACCTCTCCCCTTCACACTACAAACATTACCCCACAATATACACACAGGCACACAAACACTTAACTCACGGCCGCAAATTCCAGCTTCCCCTGCCCTGTTCTGTCTGTGCCTGTCAGCCCCTAGGTGCACTTGTGTGCATCCAGGGGCATGATAGTTTGATTTAGAAAAGACCAGTTTGATTTAGAAAGACCTGTTCATTGGCTTTGCTCCAGGCTCCCGTTCAGCTGCTTTGATAGTGAGGGTGTAATGCTTTTGAATGTGTACGTGAATGAGTGTGGATGATTTCTGAATGTGTGAGTGAATGTTGGCTGCTGATTGCGTGAGTTTATGAATGGGGAATGTGCGAGTGAATGCATGTGTTACTTATTGGTAATATTTATTACACCGAGTCCTACACTTCCTCGTCACACTACTTCCGTGTAGTCACACACCTCACGAGTAAGGACTGGGATGAAGAAGAGGAACATGGAGGTAATGAATGCTGGTGAATATGAGAGAGAAAATGCATGAATGGGGAACGTGAATACATGCTGATGATTGCCCTGAGTGTTTTAATCAGAGTGAATGTTTGTATGCATGCATGCAAGAGCTGTTTGGGTGGATGGTTGCTTGTGCGATGAATGGTCATGAATGGGTGCACCTGTGAATGAATGAGTGAATGAGCAGGTGAATGTGTGGGTGTAGGTGTGTGCACCCTTGTGTTTCCTGGGCTCGGGCAATCATTTTGATGCATTGAGGGGGGAAGGTGAAGAGTGTGGGACATTTTTGGACCGTTCCAAAACACAAAGTTCAGGTAGGTCTCCCTCAGTCAGCTTGGACCTTTTAAAGTACAAAGTTCACGTGGATCCCCCTCTGTCGGGCTCAGACCTCATGTAGGCCCCCCTCTGTCAGGCTCAGACCCCTTCAAAAATAAAATGTCAACATTCGTCCCCCTCTGCTGGGCCAGACCTATCACAGTTCAACAAAACTTACCGGGGCTCCCTTCTCGGGCTCAGACCGCTTTTTGGATGTTGGATACTTTCGAATGTGCGTGGTTCCTTTACAGACCACTGCAGGACCACTTTGACTCTGAATTCAGTGTTCAGCTTTTCCTCTCCCCTTCTCTCGGGGTTAACTTTCTTTACTTTCGCTTTTACAGTTCATTCATTTTTATTGCTATAAACAAGGTACCTTTCACAGAGATTCTCGAGTAGGCTACTTCCCTTCGCCGGACCACTCTGTCACGCAGTATCGCTGGTTCTACAGCAGTCCTTGCTTTTAAGTTAATTTGCAAGTCTGCCTTTCCTTGCATCTCCGCTACACTCATGCAGCCTTCCCTTGTGATATATTGTTGCAAACTTCACTCTTTCTTAGCACACACCGGTCTCTTAGGTCGCTTGCCAACTCACCGGCCGTGTGCGTCTTTCTTGTTTCTGAAGTTTTCCATGAGTCAAGGTTAACTCCAAAGGCTTCACCTCACCTCCCTAACTCTGCCGTTGACGCGGGAGGGTTGCTGGTGTCTTTGAAGCATAATTCAGTTTCCTTGTTTTCTCCAGGTGTCTCCCTCGATTGGGATTGTACCCTCCTCCTTAAAATTCACACACGGTTCTCCCTCAGCTGGGTTCAGACATCTCGAAAAGTTCACAGATGGGTCTCCCTCAGTCAGGCTCGGACCCCTTCAGAAGTTCACAGAATAAATGTCCCTGGACTTCAAGCCCCAGAATCCTTAATTCAGATTTTTCTCCCATTTCTCTAGCTCCCCCTTTTGGCACTTAGGCAGTTTTGGAAGTTGCAGGAGTTTATGGGTATACTTGTTGAGGTCAAGGCCTCGTCACCTACCGCTCAAAGGCCTGGGCTTGCCTGTTTTGCCCAGGGGAGGAGTTCTGGTGTGGGCACTGCCAGGTAACCCCAGCTGCCCCTGGTTTGGCTTCCTGGAGGTACAGTTCACTTTCCACACTGCAGCCTCCCCTGTAATCACAGGCCCAGCAATCAGGCAGTCCTTCTTCCTCCAGGCCTTCCAGGTTCTCTCCAGCTTGGGTTTTCTCCCTCTGGCGGAAATGCACCATCCAGCATCCCCAGATCGCCCAGAGTGTGCCTTTGTGCTCTGCCTTTTATAGTGAGGGGAGGCTTAATAGGTCTCAGGTGAGATTGATTGTCAAGGGAGGCCTGACCTTTTTTGTCCTTGTTAAAGGGACAGTGTTTTTAACACGGAGGAGTCTCTCTTCTGTGTCTGAGTGTGTTTCTTCTCAGTGATCTTCATACTCTCAATCCCTCTCTTCTTTGTCTCAGTGTTTATATAGAAAAGGGGGCTGGGGAGTTGGGAAGTCAGAGTTTTCCGATAATTATATGAAAATTGGGGTTACATATCCTATGTAGACTGAGGGAATGTCAGGTAGGAGTGTGTCAGAGAGGGGGGGAATGCAGTGTCTCTCCCTAATGGCATTCCTCCTGCAGTCCCCAAGGACCCCCTGTCCAGGTGATCCTCCTGCATTGGTCCAGCCACAGGTCTGGTTCCAAAGGCGATGGCCGTGCCCTGGCCACCTGAACAAAAGATCCTCAGGGTCTATCCGTGAGAAAACCCTCAGGTTTCTCACATATTACATAGCTAGCCTGACATTTTGGTACAGCCAGTCTAGCCTTTTCTTACTGTGGCATGGCATTTTCTACTGGGCATCTATGATAAAGGGAACATGATAAGTGTTATTATGTGTATCATGTTTTGACATGCTTTCTTATTGTGTCATGGCATTTTTAATGGAAAAGCCAATAGTGTTATTTGGGTGATACTGGCATATATTGGCAGAGCCAGCTTGGACATATTTTCTTATAGAATAATTACTGGCCTTATGTGCAAAGCATGGATGAATATGTTCTTATATGGTAATACTCATATATCGGTGCAGCTAGCATGGAAATGTATGCACACGGCCAGCATGAAAATGTTTTTATACTGGCATATATTGTGGTGATAGGGAATGTTGGGAAGGAGGGGCAATCATCCCAGACCCCGTCCAAGACCCCCAGCGCTTTTGGATGAAACAGAAGCCCGGGAAGGAACAGTAGCGGTCAGGGGAGGTTACAGGGGGAGGGGGCGTGGTTAGGAGCCATAATGCAGGGGGATGCGTGTCTTGCTCTAGTATGCATGGGGAATCAAACACTATTTTGAAGAGTAGCAGCCATTTTGAAATCAAGGCCTAGTTTTGCACTGAAGCCAGGGCCGCAAGGCCGAGTCACACACATAGAAATATCCCAATGGGGGCTCAAATGGGAATGGGGACGTACCGGTCCGGGTCCAGCGAACGGGAATTACCATGCCTGCTAAAGTCGGCATGGCCCGGTAATTCCCTATTTTTGGGACCCAGACTCGGTACCCGGTTTGGGGGTAGCCATGTCGGTAAGAACAGCAAAACTCCTAATGAGGTCCATTGTGAATATTATAAGCAATATTTGAAAGACTGTGGTGAACCCGACAGATGGAGACCCAAATTTCAAGAGGGGTCTGAGCCCGGTGGAGGGAGATCCAAGGGGCAAAGAACAATCGGCCAAGGTACAGGAGTACCAAAGGTACTTTTGTTTGTTTATTTGTTACTTTGAACCAGCAGGCCTTCTAAGGCAAGAGACTTCCAGGAAAGAGACTTAGCCCCTGAAGGTGCTGGCATCATTGAACTTGAACTGTGAACCGCGTGCTGACGAGGCCAAGGAGTGTGCTGTGCTCAAGAGTCCCGCCTTATCCCATGCTGCAAATGTGGGGAAGGGAGACCCAGCCATACCATCCTGACTTTTCATTTTGTGACCACTTCTTTCTTTTCTGGTGAACATTATCTCACACTCTTTTTGTAACTTAGTAGTAAGGAATTGGCAATAGTTTATTTATAGTATAGGTCTTTTTATTTGATAAGACACCACTAGGACTGCTTTAATATTATTTGATGGTCTTAGCTTGCTCCCATCTTAGATTTAGGTTTAGAACAGTTGTTTATCTCACCAATTATAAAGTTCAATAAACACCCTTGAACTGTGATCACTTGAAGGAGGGAAAGTGCCTACAGCCCTTCCTGTCCCTGCTCTAAGTAATAGCAAACGAAAGCCCCAGCCCTAAAACCCCCAGCATTCCAAGGTACCAGTCAGTCCCAGACCACCAACCATAACACTGTTAAACCCCCAATCGATCAGAAAAGATCTGAAAACAGGGATCAATCACCTTCACCATAGGTTGCATGATTTGTACTGTGAGGTGCTGGGATGGATAAAACAACATAGCTAAAACAAGCGTGGGAAACTTTGGTGGGCGCCCACGTGCCTGGAATCGAGCTGTAGTTTGTTAGAACCAATGGCCATGAAGTATCCTCTTAGCCTATGTCTGCAGTACCAGGTGCACATCAGGTTAGAGATAGAGCTTGTCTTGTTCTTCACAAAATTGCCAGTCAGTGGAAGATTCACGCCCAATGATGCGAGAGAACGAACCCATGTGGAAGAAGATGGACAGAAGGAGCTAGGACCAATGGCTTGGCATCCCATATGGAGCAGGTAACCTATGTATAGGGTCTCAACCAGCCAGCCACGCAGGTTTGCACATTATGTAATTTATGTCACTGAGGATGCTGTATGCCTTCATAAAGTGTTGTTCGTATTGATTTTGCCAGAAAGTTCCGTGGCAGCAGAGTTCTTTGCTGGTGCATTTCCATTTTTGTGGGAATAAAACTTTGTTTTTCTGGCAAGAGGTGTGCTCGGATATGTTCCCTAGTGGGTTGCATTTTTTCTGGTGTGAGCATTGAGGGGCTTCTGTACATTTTTGGTGACCCTGATGTGATCCCAGAGACTCCTGTGAAGACGGATGCTCCCAGGCCACATCTCTGCAGGGGCCACACCCACCTACAGTGACCAGTCCAAGCGTGCAACCCGCAGTGGTGTACAGGAGCTGTTTTCACAGAATTCCTATCTGCTTTTTGAAGCGGGGTGCAGCTCCTAGGAGAGTGCAGGCCATTGCCGGGACCCTGTGACGGAGGAGCTCGGGTAAACACACAAACGTAAGTACACCTCTTGTGAGAAACAACAAAAGCGGTAAGGGTGAGTGGGGAAGTGAAGTGTGTGTGTGACGATAGAGTGTGAAAAAAGCCACTTGGCAGGCTTTGTATTTTTATGTTATTATTATCATTAAGCAGATTATAAGGAGGGAAAGAAAGGAGTGTGGGAACCTCTCCGAGCAAGGAGAGATGGTGGCACCATTCGTTATTGTGATAAGGTTGATACACGGGTAGGAGCTCCGTACAATTAGAGGGCTAAGCTTCCTATGCCCAATATATTCCGGGCGGGGGAAAGTGGAAAAGTAGTGGTTGTTGTTTTAGCTTATTATTTTAGTTTATTGTTTTAGTGTATTGAATTGTTATTGTGAACTCGGTGGAGGCCAAGGGAGGAACAGTGAAAATACTGTGAGAAGGGTGGGTGTGAGTGAAAAAGGAGGGAGGGCGTGAACAGAGGGGGACCAAGAGGTTGGAATGGAGGACTGGTAGGGATGATTACAATAACACCGTGTGCGAAGTACAACTAAAAGGTTCTGTTGAATACACCATTGTTCATATGGGGGAAATTACTCCACTGGAGTATATCTATAGTGCATTGCCATTGTACAAGCATAAAATAGAGAAGTACCACAAGAAGTGGTAGAAACCCAATGGGGAATTCCCTGCTCAGAGCACGGTTCTAATAATAGAGAGATACTAGAGCATATGGGCATGTTCTTAACCACTAACTATAAGGGTAAACAACTACAGAAGCGAAAAGAGATCTTAGACTTATGGAAGATGGTGGAGGATGTAGAGGATCCCACCAGGTGTGTGCCTTGGTGCAAAGATAGTGCCCCCCCCTAAATGTAGTGACAACAGCGCCAGAGGAAGCGCCACGGCCCGCACCTAGAGAGGGACTCTATCCACTCACTGCCCGCCCAGCCACAGGAAACACCAATCCAACATATATGCTCCCACCCCAATCTCGACCTGACAACAAGAGCATTATACAACATGAGACTAAATCACAGAGGGAGTTGGAGGAGGCATTGGAGGCAACACAAGCTGAGATAACACGGTTGAGGGCAGTAAAAGAACAGGAGAGTAAACAAGGGTGTGGGTTGGATGAGTGGAGGGCTGGGACATCTTGTTCCGATTGGACAGCACTGCCTTTAGGGATGTGCATGTCAAGAAGCATGGGAGTAAAGATCGAGAAACGAAAAGTGTAGGTTATGGGACAGTGAGGTCAGACAGTGAAGCACACCAAAAGGGACAGGAAGGAGACTGGGACAGTGTGGAAGAATTCTAGGACGAGGGAAATTAGGCGTAAGGGGCTCCAGAAATTACACCAAGGGTAGAACGTTTGTGGGGTGAGCGATTAAGGAGCAGGTTTGGGCAGCTAGCAGTGGCAAGGAAAAAAAGAAGTGGCGAGTGTAGAGCGGGGCAAGGACTTGGCAAGCAAATGCTGTTAATACACAAGGGACCTGGGAGGGAAAATTATGTGTCATTGGTGCAGATGGATACAAATGATCTGCTCAAGGCGCTCCCATCCCTTACTGCCAGGGCTGGGAAGTGGATATACGCCTTCGAGAAACAGACCGCGGGGGGTTCCTTTGGCGTTAGGAGAAATGAAAAGCCTACTTGTCACAAGTGTGGGGGACCAGGTCGGGGACGTATGGGTCAAGGCTGGGTACCCTGGAGTAAAACTAGATGATGATGCACACAATGGGGCACCTTTTAATAATATTAGGGCGCAAGTGTGGGATGCACTGCAAAGAGCGTACCCTGACACACCTGATTTACACTCTAAAATGCAGTACACTATGGGGGACGATGAAGATGCCGCTCAATATATTTTAAAAGTGCAGGAGATGTGGTGAGCGGAGACAGGTGACCAGTGAGACCAATCAGTTTCTCTTTTTTATTTTGTTATCAAAAGGGGGTTGCCAAAGGAAGTTTAGAAGGTGCTTGATAAGATAGTGGGCATCGAGGCGAAGGGGTGGGCTGAGATTCAAACTGTAATAATACACCATTGCAAGAGGATTAAAGAACGAGAAAAGGAAACGACACAGAGGTTACAAGCAGAGGAAGCGAAACTAGTACAGAAAAAGTTAGCCAAAATAGCAGTGGAAGGGGCGGTGACGGCAAACACTGAGAAAAATTCAGAAGAGCAGCCTGCAGCTCACACAGACGTTCAGATAGCAGCGTTTTGGCCAGGTGGAGTACAGGGGCAGTGGGGTGGTGGACCCTTGCATCAGAATCCTGAGTGGCATCAAGGAGGTCAGCAGCAAGGAAGAGGAGGGTTCCAATGAACCAAGGGGACCGAGGGGGGTTCAGTGGGATGGGACCTAGAGGTGGTATGGGACCATCTCAGTGTTGGAGCTGTGGTAAATGGGGACATTTTACAAGAGAATGCAGAAGAGGGTAAGGGGTGGGGTATAAAGCATACATTCAACATGCCCCAACACTACCACAGCTACCCAGGTTTACCTCCATACCTTACGAAATACATACATCAGGCCTACACCCAGTTACCCTAAACCCCCCACACAAGTAGGCCCAAGCACTGCCTAGTGTGCAGCAGCAAGCAGCCCAGCAGAATACTTTATACGGAGGTCAGATACTCACACGCAATGTAGTGCTGAATGGGACAGTAGCACCCTACCGAAGGGTCAGTGTCATGGGAGGGAACCCCTCCATGTTTTCAGGTACCAACACATATCCTGATTGGGACAGCCCACAGAAAGCTATTGCGTGTCCAGTCCTGCCCATGACTACCCACCCTGATGAGGAACCCTTGGTGGGTGCTGAGATAGGTAATAAGCAATTCATCTTTATGGTCAATACAGGTGCCACTAAATCATGCATCAGTGAAGGAAACTTCCCGCTATCAGGTGAAACTCTCGTCATGCAAGGATTCTGTGGGGATGTTGCCACGGTTCCCTACACATAATAGGTAGCTATCATAATAGGAGGGAAAGAGGTACGTGCACCCTTACTATACTCAGAGGCTTCCCCCATGAATCTGTTGGGAAAGGATTTGTGAGCAAGCTGAACAGGGCCATTTCCTTTACGGACCACGGTGTGGTATGTGCCACCCCAGGCATGTGTGCTTTAAGGGCAATGTTCATCATTCAGGCTCAAGGAGGTGAGGTGGTGGTCTGCAGCATCCCCGTAGACCCAGACATGTTTGTCTATGGAATAAGGTTGTTGCTTGATGCAGTGACCCAGATTGGCAAGGCGTGTTGGCGGGTACCATCAGATTTCTTTTTCCGACCAGTGGTGACCCCAGAACTTGTGGCAGGCACGATAGTGTCCCTAGATGTGCAGGGCCTGGTTGTGTCAGCTAAAAGGATTATTGGGGTTGGGACAGATACTGATGGGTGTGAGTGGCGGGTAGTGCTGTGTATTGACCCAACTGTGCCCCTCAAGGAAGTGACAGATGCAGAGTTGTTTGAGGACAGGGATGACGATGGAGAAATTGTCTTGACATTTTGTATCCCTTGTGACATTATGGTTGTATCCCTTGATGGCCTTTGTCACCCCACCCCCATTTACTGAGAGTGCTTAGAGCAAGTACTGGAAAAGTTATGGACACCCAGTGCCCACGATTTAGGGCTTTTGCAGGGAGTGGTGCAGGTTAGAACAACACTGAAGCCAGGCTCAGTGCTGCCCCGAGTTAAACAGTACCCACTGTCCAAAGAAGCAGAGGGCACACAAGATACCATTGGCGCACTCAGGGGATAATAGTGCTCTCTATCCCCCCATGTAACACTGCAATCTATTTGATAAAAAGGGAAAAGGGGGGAGTTGGAGGATGATCCAGGACCTTCGTCTTTTAAATGACATTGTTCAGGCAGAATTTCCTCTAGTTTCAAACCCTGCCACAATACTATGCAGCATCCCTAAGAAGGTGACCCACTTGACCATGGTAGATCTTAAAAACGCCTTCTTCTCCATATCCCTGCACACCTAATCACAGTAACTCATTGCGTTTACGCATGGTGGAATGCGTTTCGAGCACACATTACTGCCTCAGGGGTACTGTGAGTCCCTCAACATCTTTATCAGGATTTTACATGCTGATTTAGGGAACATCCAGGTGCCCACTACCATCATTCAGTATTTTGACAATTTGCTGGTGTGTACTGACAGTGAACAGCAGTCCAGGAAGGATTCCATCACCCTCCTGCAGCTACTGGCGTACAAAGGATACAAGGTAAATAAGGCGAAGCTGCAATACTGCCTCCAAGAAGTGCTGTATTTGGCCCAGCTAATATCTGCACATGGAAAGACAATTATACCTGATCTCTCTGCTTCGGTGTGCAGTACTCCACAGCCCAAAACTGTCAAAGAGATGTAACAAGTTTTGGGGTTGTGTAATTACTGTAGGGCATGGATCCTAGATAATGCAGGGTACACCAGGCCCCTGCTCCAGTGCCTCAAAGAAGCCCAAAATAATTAACAATAAAACTGCATGGACAGAAGACATGCTCACCAATTTTAACACTCTGAAAGAAGTGATTTCCATGGCCCCAGTGCTGGTCACTCCTGAACACACGCAAGAGTTCTATCTCTTTTCCCATTTAAATGGGCAATTGATGACTGCCGTTCTGACACAAAAAAGCACGATGGGCCACAAGCCATTGGCCTACTGCAGCGGATTGCTAGATTCCCTAATGCAGGGCCAGTTCCCATACGAACAGGCAGTTGCTGCAGCTGCATTTGCAATTGAGAAAAGCTCTACAATTGTTATGGGGTGCTCTGTGACACTGTACATAGAGCATGCAGTGTTTGCCATTTGGAGCGCTCAAAATCTACTCTGAGCATGCAGCTGGTGTCTGCGTATGAAATCATCCTGTCCAGCCCCAACATTCACATTGTGTGGTACAAAACTGTAAATCCTGCCACCTTTTTAACAGAGCAGTGCACCATGGAAGATCTGGTAGCACATGATTGTGTTTATTTGAGCTGAAGGAAGATGATATCCCAAAGGCAAGGGATAGCCCTCTTGAAGGGGGGTAGTGCTTTTCACTGATGGGTCAGCAACTAACGACCAAAGGTCATGCTGAAGGCATACTGGGGTGGCAGTAGTACGTCTGTTGGATGGGGGTCTATGAGGTATTGGCGCAGGACAGATTACCTACACACTATTTGGCCCATGCATCAGAACTCATAGTGCTCATTGAGGTGCTTTTAGCATCTCAAAGGTGCTGTGTTACCATCTATTCTGATTCATCTTATGTCACCACCAGGGTGCACAAAGGCCTGGTGTGCTGGAAGAAGAGGGGGTTTAGGAGAGCTGACGGGCCCCCAGTACAACATGCAGCACTGTTAGACAAACTAATTGACGCTCTATCCCAACCATCTTTTACAGTGGTGGTGAAATGCACCACCCATACTAACAAAGCAGGCAAGGTCTCACTCAGCAACACTGCCACGGATGCTGCGGCCAAGCAAGCAGTGTATTTACCAGTGCCGAGTGTCCCTGAGTATCCAATGGTAGGGTGTCCAGTCAAATGATCGAAAACAAAGGATCGAATGACCATTTGATCGACAGTCAAATGGTCGAAAAAAAAGGTTGAATTTTTTTATGTATTTATATTTTCTTTTTAGTTTGGGTTGGTATAAAAATGTTTTTAATAAAGAAAACAGGGGTTTGGGGGGGAACCCCGCCATAAAAAAAAAAAAAAATCGACCCTTTTTTCCGATCAGTTTACTGTCGATCAAAAGGCATTCGATCCTTTTGTTTTCGACCATATGACCTACAACCCAATGGTAGCTCTAAGCAGGGAGCAATTGACCGACTCCTACAATTCCCTACTGATTGCCCAACTAGTAGAGTCCGTGCCCCTTCTCTATGTATCGAGAAAATCACCGCCTAGCAGGTTGCCCTTCTCCTATTGTGCTGGAAAGATTTCCAGCACAATAGGAGAATGCTGACCTGCTAGGCAGTGATTTTCCTGATACATAGAGAAGGAGCACAGACTTTATACACTCAGAAGCCATCTGCCTTTCAAAATCATACCACGTTCCCAGAAGTTCTTCCATAGAGGACACCATGTAAACACATGCATATGGTGGACTATCAGTATTGACATCAGGCAAACGCTTACTCCTCCCTTCTTGCCCCAGCATTATGCACACATGGCGCACAGTTTGGTGGCATTATAGACTTTCCGTAGACTAGCTCTGCAGCATGATACATACCACAGGCAGTAA
Source organism: Ambystoma mexicanum (assembly GCF_040938575.1). Taxonomy (NCBI): domain Eukaryota; kingdom Metazoa; phylum Chordata; class Amphibia; order Caudata; family Ambystomatidae; genus Ambystoma; species Ambystoma mexicanum. The sequence goes on from NC_090929.1 coordinate 445,695,371, forward strand.
GGAATCGCTTTGACCACTCCCGTCCTGAAGAAGCCCATTATGATTCAAGCCGATGAAATACAATAGGCCGAAACACTTCTGTGTCTGCTATTTTTTTGTTTAAATGTGGTAAAAGAAATTGGCAAATGATTTGCCAAAATTGTCTACGTCCTATAGGAATGGTTTTAGGCTCACTATAATCTGTGGATGTATGTTTTTCAAAATTACACTTCTATATAAGAAATACATAATAACTGCTTAAAAAATTGACGTTGTTGATTTATCCTCTCCTCACATGTGGTCTTGTCCATATCTACCTTGACAAACTATTTTTAACATATTCCAACATCTTTGCCGCATTAGTTTTGGAGAAAGTGGAGGAATGGGCTACGGAAAATAGGCTCCTTGACAAACTTCAAATTGGATTCAGGTGCAATATGGGTTCGGAATGTAACTGTAACGCTCACCTGATTCCCGCAGAGGCGCCGGTCTTGACTGGGTGAATGCCGTATCTTCAAAGGTGATGTGTAACACACGGTTGGCTCTTTGGGCTGGACCTCTGTGCACTGTATGTCTGACTCGAAGAGTAAGATGTCTGCAGATAGAAAATATGGGATTAATGAACTGGGGTTATTGGGTGCCTCTCTCCTCTTCCCTTTCTCTTCTCCTGTAGAACCCCAAAGGTTAACACCCTCACCTTAGGTAAGTGAACGCCGAGCTCTCCAACTGCCTCGGGGCAGGGTGCCGTAACCAGTTTCTTCACTGGATAAGGGTGCAGGCCTCTTGACCTCAGAGGACTGCTGTCCGTCGTTAACTGCACGAACGGTAAGTTCTGGGCATTTCAAATGTCTTAAAAGTCTTTTGTAATGATATCTCTTGTTTTGCAGGGTTCCGGCGATGGCGGATGGCGGGCTGATGAGAGTTGAGGATCGAACCCGCGTGAGGAATAGCAGCGCCTGGAAGCACGTAAGTAAGCGCTTGTAGCCTGCTTCACGAAGCGCACTAACTGTCCCTTTTATCTTGCAGGTACAAGTTCGGAGCTTTAGAGAAGCTGAAGGGTGCTGGAATACCCACTGGATTCGGCGTGGGAAGGAGTAATGGCACGTGAGTAATAAAGTTGCCCAATGTCTTTAAACGCACCTTCTTTTCTCTTTCAGATGCGGGATGCAGCGCCGAAGGCCTCCGGAGCGTGCGAAGAGCTGGTAAGCTTTTGTCTTTCAGATGCCGGAATGCAGTGCGAAGACCTCCGGAGCATGCGAAGAGTAGGTAAGCCTTTGTCTTTCAGATGCCGGAATGCAGTGCGAGGCGTTGGTGACAGCCGATGGACCAGGTAAGAGATGCGCTGCCACTGAAGACCGTAGTGCTAACCTGTTCTTTCTTTGTCTTTACAGGTGCTGCTGAAGACTGGATTCCAGGATGGTAAGCCTTTGTTCCCTTAGGCCCAGGATCAGAAGGTAAGAAAAGAGTTCCTGCAAGTCCACCCAAGCATTATGAGCCCAGCGCTTCCAGCGCTGGGACTGGGCATCTTTATGAGCCTGGTGCCACTGGCGCCAGGACAGGGTCCAAAAGGTCCCAATTGGGACTGGCTGGCACTCGGAACCGGGGTTATGGGTCTGCTTCCAAGGGAATCGGGCAAGTCCTGATCTTTTGGAAGCAGAGATCATGACAGTAACTGCATCCTTATGCGCTGCATTCAGAAGCTGTCTTGCGGTAAATACGCCTCACCTATATATGCCGCCTCGATCGATTTATGTACAGCATTCGATTTGGTTGATCGAGTAGTTTTATGAACCAAATTGGAGAATTGCGTGATTCCAATTGGTCTGCTAAAAATTCTGGTTCACCTCTATGAAGGGACCCCTGTGCAGCGTAGACTCAATAGTGAGGGTGTGTTATCTGGGCAGGTTGAAACTAATAATGGTCTCAGGCAAGTGCGTATTTTGGCCCTTTGTCTATTTAATTTATATGTGGTTGATATCGGCCTTACCTTATGGAAAACTACATTTATTCCTCCCAAGGTGGGTGAGGGTCAATTATCACGATTTTATTCTGCTTGATCATACCACCATTGGCCTGCAGCTATGTCTGCATTTGCCCTTTATATAGAGAGTAATACGTTGAAAATTAACCCCACTAAAACACTACTAATGAAGTTATGTCACAAAGAGAAGACATGTAAATTTGCAGGGTTTCTTAATTACCTTAGGCTGGAAATTACTGATGATATTAAGTATTTAGGTTATCCCATTTTAGCCCATGCAAATACGCCTTTTTATAGTGACCATTTTAAAAGCAAAGCCAAGATACTAGCCGCTCAGATGGTAAAGATAGATGTCAAATATGGCCAATTTTCCTTGATTCCTGCTTTGAAATGTTATATTGGGAAGGTGTTGCCTAAACTCCTCCATGGGTTGAAGTTCTTCCGATCTGGCTGATGTAGGAGTTGGACTCTTTAGAAGCAAATATCTGGAAGCAGGTTTTGTATTTCATCCCAGCATGTGTCCAGATTGAGGTCATACGTCAAGAGTTGAGTCTTCAGTCCCTGCGCACTAGGGTTCTGTGGAAGTCGCAGGCTCTTTACCGTAAACTCTTGAGCTCCCCATCTTTATTATGTTGATTTTGGCAGATTGGGATTAGCGAATGTGGGCGATCCTCTTTGTGAATGTTCTGAATATTGTAAAAACCAGCTCAGGGAGATGGACGTGACTGAGGCGATCTTACTTGAAAATCCCATTGGAATCAGGCAGGCCAACGTGTTAAGTGATTGGATAGGCACACTGGACGCTGTGAGGAGATGTTTTCTATGTGCACATCCTATTTGAAGTCATAGGAGGGCGGACATTATAGAACCTTATTTGATGAAATTCCTGGATAACATTTTTAGAACTAATTGTAACTAATTGTAAGCTAGTCTGTTTTAATGTACTTTAAAGCAATGAAATAGAGTGCCTTCGCAGTCGGATCCCCCGGGAGCTGGCTTTGTGCAGATTTTGTAAAGACCTATGTACTAAGGAGAATCTTCCAGATCTGTTACTATATTGTCCATCGTATTATCCATTTTGACAAATTTGTAAATAATCTGGCATATGTGGATTCTGAGAACCCGTGGTACAATATGCTGGGCGGTAGATCTGTAACACTTACACTTGCCATGGTCTAACCTAGAGAGCCGACTTCGGCCAACACTGTTTGCACGGGTTTGTTGGCTTTTACCATCATTGGAAGGAGCTTGGTGTGATGATGTGCTTTATTTTTTGTTTTAAAGCTATGTGTGTTATTTTAACGTGGTATTTAAATATTATTATATGACATTTGTAATATTGTGATTAAATAACTGTTTAATGTGTCTTACACAATTGTAAAGGTTTTCTATGAAACCATATGCAATAAAAAACATTTATTGGGGGGCGAATACCCAGAGCTCCCTTTGGATGGTTCCAGCTCCAGCGCTATGCTAAGTCGCTCTTGCATATTTGTGGCAAATATTTATGCCATTAAAAATTCACCAGCCACCACTGCTGCACCCAAGGGGAAGCCTTGTTTCCCCACAACGCAGGCCAACCCAGTAGCTCTCCCTGCATGCAGTAGATGAGGGAATGCTCAGGTTTTCACTGGTCTCTGGCTTGGCTTCTCCATAAAGAGGGCTGGTCGGCGCCATGTCACCCAATATGGGGGAGCCGCCCCAGCTCCGAATATGCATGGCTATGAAGGAATATCCTGAAAGGCAGGGGTTTAGGGCATTGTTCAGTTCTGTAAATAGCTACGTAAAGATACAGCAATCCAGTATGCAGGCGCAGAGTGCCTGCATGAAGCATGAATGGTGCGTTGGGAGAATGGTCAAAATTCATTGGAAAATTCATTATGTATCTTCTCCTAGGTACACTAGTAGTATTCTGTATGCATTTATGGCACACACATGTATTAGTATATAACTTTATTTTGGGTGCAGTTTACATATATTTCACCCCCTTATGACCTAATTTGTGGTTTTAAACTGTATGATGAACCTTTATTTTGTTAATAGCCATTACATAGTAGTACATTCTTCCTTTACTTGCAAAATGTTTACATAGTGTGTTCCTTCCTCGTATGTTTGGTAATTTATAAATGCATTTATACAAATTTGGATGCAATTTAGCTGTTAGAAGTTTATGGACATTTTCCAAATAAAGTTACATTGTTATAGTATACTTAATAAAAAAAGCTGCAGTGCTGTTTCGACTCTACTCTCACTGTACTCTCATTGTAATCATTGATTTGGTTGTAGCACACATGCATGAGGCAGGTTCTTCAAATTGACGGGTTTGCATCTGCTGGGGAAAATTTTAGGAGCTCTAGTAAATGGATTCTGCCGTGAAAGAAAGATCTGCAAAACAGTCTCACTTTCAGACACTGCTCTGTGCTTTACAAAGTGCTGTTGGTGGGTTTGTACTCAGGTGGGCCTGCCGGCAAATGAAGTGTATGGTTGAGCGTACCAACAGCCATATATACAACATCCCTGTATACTTGCTGCTGGGCATCGGTAAGTGACATGTTAGCAGCAGTGGGGTGCCACTTTTAGAAAGGGGCCCAGCCAATTTGTTCACTAAAAAGTGTAAACCTGATTTTGGTTTTTCCAAATTTGCTACAAAATGAGTAGTCTTCAAATTGGAAAGAACATTCATGACTACTTCAGGAAGGTGCCCTCCAAAATGTCTCAATGGCATGCATAGTACCAAATATATTCTACATTTTGCATTGGCATTTTAGGGAATACAAATGTAAATCAATTTGTAAGTAAAAAAAACAGATCAATTGCGAACTGTACCTCCACAAGGACGGTTGGCTGTTTGATCAATGAATAAATATAAAACCATATCTGATTACATATGGTGGACTATGGGAATATACCAGTTATACTGGCCAAACCCATGTTGATGTCATTGTATTGTCAATCTGATTTCTAGTGACTCATTCAACTGTCAGAGTTTTGGGTACTACAGTCTGTAATGGGTTGTACTCAAAACAAACCATTTGGATTCAGCCATAGAAGCTCTTCTTGGTTTTCTCCTTGAAAGCGTTTTTAATTGGAGGGACGTAAATGTTTGCCTCGAATATGTGGGAGTGACTGAGCCTAGTGAGGGAGCTTGTACTAACCCAAGGAGGTTTGGGGTGGGGGGGAGGTAGCACCCCGTAAGCATTTTTAAAATAATAGGTTAAAATGGTGCATGTTTTTCCAAAACATTTTTAGGATGCCTTTGCCCAAAATGTATGAAAGCATAAACAACATGTTCATGCTGGCTGTGACCATACGTACCCATGCAGACCTACTTTACCAATAGATGCCATTATTACCATATAAAAATGTACTCCTGTTGGTTTTTGCCAGTATAAATGCCATACCACATTAAGAAAGTACTTCCGAACTGGCTGCACCAATGATATCCAGTCTAACAACGTAATAACACTCATGTTTGCTTTACCCCTAATGCCCAGAAAGAAAGTATAGCTAACTGGCTGAACCCAATTATAATAGTCGATGTGCATAATAGCAGTCATTATATTTGCTTTACCCTTGATGACCAGTAAAAAATACCATACAACATAAGAAAGTGTAGCTAGACTGGCTGAACCCAAGAAGCCAGTCTAGCTAAGTAACAGCAATCATCCTGTTTGCTTTAACCTTGATGCCCAATAGAAATATCATGCCACAATACGAACGTATAAGAAATTATAGCTAGACTGGCTGCACCCAGTATGCCATTATAGTCATATCACAGCACTCATGTTCGCTTTACACTTTATCCTTGATGCCCAATATTAATGCCAATGCCACCAGTAGCTACACTCCCCAAAAAAGTGGCGTGTTCCCCTTCATACACTCTGCAAATGACAGGCACACTCATGCTCTCAGTCACACAACATACAATTTCTCGTTCACACAGGCATTCACATATTCACGCAATATTCATTCTCTCATTCAAATAGGCATTCATACATTCGCACAACATACACTGTCTTATTCACCCATGCATTCATACAGCAGTCATGCACACATACATAAAAACAAATGTTAACACGCGGACACATTCCTAAAAGTGCACTCAGACAGCCCCACTTGCATGCACGCATACAAACAAATTACACAACATACACAACACATTTTTATTTACCTCGCACCTTCAGCATGCCGACACCATCCACAACACTGACTGGAAGGCCTGCCCCACGCAGAGCCAGCGGCTCACAGGAGAGGAGGGTCCTCTACTGTCAGTCAGCGTGTTTCTACGCTAGTAGCGTAATGATGAGAGGCAGCAGGGCTGACCTTCCTATGCCTTGCTGGTCTCTCATTATTGCACTCCGTGCATTTGGGGAACCCAAAGGTCTTTGTGTCAAAAGTACAAAAAAAGCACGTTTCTTGGGACGAGGCTTTGCTTAGAGGCAGGAAGCACAGTCCACCCTCAAATAATAGGACTGTGCTGCCTGCAATTCAAGCGAGGGGGCGTTTCCCCCACAAATACCATGTGGGCCACCACTGAAGGCTTGTCACCTTCCGAAGAGGAAAGGAAATACTCCTAGGAGGTTGGCAGGGAATAGTACTTCAAAGGCAAGCACTGCTATGGAAACTGAGTGATCACACCAGCGTGGTCATACTGGAGTCTCTTTGATTCAAGGCAGACAGGACAGAGGAAGGAGGCAGAGGAGCCTATTACAGAAATTACATATGGGGAAGGTTCCGCCATTTTGGAATCTCTTTGGCCACTCAAATTTCCTGTGCCCCTGCCCACTTTCTGCAGACAAAACATTCTGGGACTGACATTACGAGGAAAACGCTCTTGTCACTTCAGCCAGGATTGAACACTTACAAACAGCTTGAAATGGACCAATCAACCATGGCAAATGGTTGCACTGGAGCCTCATTGGGGTATTGGCCTGCAGAAAGCCCTCGGCCATTGATGTGAAGATAAGGACCTCCAATAGAAGGTTCAAGGCCTTCCTGTGACCCATCCTGGAGGACAATTTGAGGTGACCTGCTGCTTGGACAAATCCTGGTAGATGCTGAGACCCAGGGGTGTTGCCAGGTCTGGAAAAGATCCGGGGCTACACTAATGTAGGGACAGATGAGACTCTGGGCTAGATAGTCTTTTGGTTGTAGCTGCTGATCTTCTATCCAGGGCTACAATCCAAAGACCTGGGGCTATAGCCCCATCACCGCCCCCCCTAGCAACGCCTCTGCTGAGACCATTGGGAACCAGTACTCTGCTCACTGGAGATGGCAGCCCCTGCAAGTGCTCTTGGGCAACCTTCCAAGGTGGGATGATCAGAAGAAGAACTCACCTTATCCTCCAAGGGATTGCTCTGGGCTCCGATTCCCACCTGAATCGCTTGGAAGTTTTGCTGACCCAAACTTTACCCGCATGTCCCAAGCTTCTTTGTGCCAAGTGCTGTTGGTGCAAGTTGAACCGCACTGCTTATTGGACCCAGCCAACCCACTCACCAACCTGATACCAAATCACCACCTCAGAAAGCTCCCAGATTCCTGGAACAATGCTGTCAAGCCCAAAGAGCAAGACAGAAATATATCTGTAGTTGTTCTGTCCCCCTGTCCTGGTTTTAAGGGGCTTAGTGACATTTAAAACCCCACTCTTTACTTTTCTAAAAGGCATACAATTTGATCTTGAATAGTGCTGCAAAGACTATTGCCCGTCTACCCCTGTTTTCAGCCCCAGTGTACCCCTTTAATCCAAAGGTTGACATGGTCTATGTCTTTCTTTACTGGGTGCGCTATTAGTGTTTTTTAGTAGTTTGTATTTTTATTTGTATAAATGACTCTTACTTTTATAGAACCCTGGTTGGGCATTCTATTATTTTGGGATCACAGTACTATCGTTGTTTGGATGCTTCTATGCTAGCTCACATACCTCTTGAAGACAATAGCCTATCATAAGGCCATGTTACCACAAGAAGCAAAGGAGATGTACCATTAATGATGTGTTTGTTCCACATTTGTGATTGAGATCATGACTGGTTTAGTAGTAGTGTGAGGCTGAGTAAGTATTTGAAAACCAATACTACTCTCTGTACTCCTGTAGAGCAGACACCATTATGTCACATCGACACAGTAAACTCTCCTATCAGTATACACCTGCAAGGCCTTGAGTAGATGGACAAACCAGAGTGATGGAGCCACCCATGCACATATTGGCAGATGCTCACACTGCATACATTTGTGGTGGAGCCAGGCAGAGAGATAAAGGGAATGAGCATTGTAGCAATCCCGCAAGAGTTCAGGATAGAGATTGGGGTGCTGGAGGCTTGCAGATCCTCTATTACTGGAGGTGTCAGTTATTGTACAGCTTATTCTACAGAGCCAAAATATCTTAGACTATCCCTCCATAAATACCTCCTCTCTCGCGGCCTTCGCTCCTCTACTTCCAACCCCCTCAGGGTCAGTCGTTTTTCAAAGAAACGAGTAGATCTCTGTCTTTGGCTGGGGCCTCCCTTTCGAACAGCCTCCCTGCCACCTTGAAACTTGAGGAGAACCATCTCTCGTTCCGGAAGGACCTCAAGTCCTTCCTCTTTGCTTCTGCCTTTGCCCCTCTTCTCCCCTGCTGATCTGTTTTCTCTCTCAGGCACTGTGCACTTGGACACCCTCTGTCCTTCAGGCCCAGGTACCTGCTCACCCTGCCACCCTCCTGCACTGCCTCCGGGCCACCCCTTGCACTGGGATCTGTATCTGTACCCATACAGTCCCCACCCACTTTTCTTCTGCACTTATCAGATATACCCTATCTGCTTAACCTAGCACTTGCCTTTTGCTGTCTGCACTACCACTATTTATTGCCTTATTTATTTTACTTATTATTATTTTATTGTTTCTCTCCTTTGTTTTGCACTTTCCACTTCTTCCCCCTTCCATGCACTTTTCCCTTTTTCCCTTTCCCATGCACTTGTGCATTCTCAATGTCACTGGGCCTAGTAAGATTGTTGTTTTAGTTCCCCTCCCTTTGCTTGGTTGCACTCTGAAACACTTGTGTACGAGCATTCTAGACAAACGTCAGACAGCTTTTGTGAGTGGAGTCGGCACATCCCTGAACTTGTTCATCTTGAACCTCCTGAAACAAAGAGCGCTTGAATACAAGAGTAAAGTTTACCTTGGATTCATAGATCTTGAACAGGCGTTCAGCGGCATTAGCCGTGAATTATTATGGGCCAAAACAAAGCGATGGAATTGCCCGGAAGCAATAAAAGTATTGTAAACAGATACAACCATACAAATACAGCTTTCTAAAGATGGCACCTTATCAAAGAAGATCTGTACTTTTCGGGAATTAAACAGGGATGTGCCCTTGCACTGTTTCCGTTTGTTCTCTACTTGTGCGGACATGAAGGATTCCCAAAAGCTAATTAGGGCCTTCCCCCCTAAGATCAAAGATGGGGAAACTCCATGCCTGCGGCGAGGGCTATACCAGGCATTATGGGCCCTGAAAACTGAGTTAATGATCCGAGCAAAGCTATTAGAACACCCTCAGGGCCCGATTCTGAACTTGGCGCAGTGAATGTGCTAAAAAGCAGGATTCACTGCGCCAAATCAGTACGCCTTCAGAATTGCACCTGTTTTTGTCATAACGGCCGCAATCCTGAAATCTCAGCAGCATTTTTGTAAAATAACGACATAATGCTGCTGAGAATATGGGTGTATATGAACACTTTCATATACACCAAAGTAAGCAGCTTCCACATTGCAGAATTCAACTTTGAAGCTGCTTGCTTTGATGTATGTGAAAGTGTTCATATGCACCCATGTGGTATATATGAACATTTTCATATACACCAAAGGAAGCAGCTTCCATGTTGTATTCTGCAACGTTGAAGCTGCTTACTTTGGTGTGTATGAAAGTGTTCATATGAACCACGGGTGTATATGAACACTTTCATATACACCAAAGCAAGCAGCTTCAACGTTGCAGAATACAACGTTGAAGCTGTTTGCTTTGAAAACACCCGATTTGCGGGCTGTAATCAATCTGCGGGCTATATCAGTGCGTATAGCCCGCAGATTGACCAATCAACTTCCCGTACACACCACTAGGGCTTTCTAATATAATGTATGAATCGGAAGAATTAATTCAGTGCAACATACGTAAAGGACTTCCATTAGAGAAGGCAGCTGTGTGGAGCATAGATTGCAATGGAGAATATGGCCCTTATTCACAGAGCATTTTCCAATGGGGTTTTGCCATTATAAAACGCTTCTGTGATTTAGGCCTTATGTTTCTTAATGTTAATTGCAATAGGCATTTCCCCTGGTTTTATGGTTGTGTTTGTGTAGCATGAGCTACAGTTTGAACTGTATTGAACTCAAAGCATATTTGTTGCCCTACACCTAGACGTAATGTAAAAAGTGTCTGCGATTATTATTTTATTTATTGGATATTTATAAGGCGCGTATACAGCAAGAGAGTGTATCAAAGAGTCACAACGCAAAAGGGAAGGGAACAAGGGAGCAAAGAAAAAGAAACAAACAGCGGCCCTATTAGGTCTTGTGACATTCAGAGCGTGCAAGTGCAGTGAAGAGAAAGAAAAGGGTGGGGGTAAGTGCTATTAGGATCCCACAGGGGGTGAGGGGAGGAGTGCCAGAGGTGCCTGTTGAAAGGCAACAGGTAAGTGCATGGGCAGAGATGTTGCAGGCGAAGGGGTGCAGGTCTGCCGCCAAAGGTAAGTGCTGGGTGAAGGCAAACCACCCGACAGGCGGGTGCGGGCCCAGAGCGCAGTGCAGGGGGGATGCTGGTGGCCATTGGGCAGGGGGGCCATGATCCTATTGGACTCTTTAGGGATCAGGCCGTCAATTTCAGCGACAGGGGGGACAGTTAGCACAGAAGGGGGAGAGGGAAGGAGGAGGATAAGGGAAAGGTCTTGCATTGTATGGGTAACTTGACGTGGTCTGGTTTCAGACAGGGAGAGAGGGGGAGACTGTTCCATAGGAGGGAGCCAGCTTAGGTGAGGGATCTTCCCCCAATTCTCTGCTTGAGAAGCATTTGACCAGCAGAGAGTTGGAGCGCGAAGATCGAAGGGATCTGGAAGGAGGGTATTTAGTAAGAGAAAGCTGCAGGTAGTATGGTCCCTGGCCCCAGACAGCCTTGTGAATGATGCAAACGGTCTTGAATTTGATCCTTGCAGCAACCGGGAGCCAGTGGAGAGATTTTAGGGCTGGAGAGATACAGTCCCTGGCCTTGAGGCCAAGGATAAGTCTTGCAGTACTATTCTGGATTAGTTACAGAGGGCGGAGTGAAGAAAGAGGCAGATTGCGGAATAGGCTGTTATAGTAATCCAGCCTGAAGAGGACCAGAGCTCTAGAGACATTGAGCTTCTGAGGGAAGGTGAGGAAATGGAGAATGCCTCTAAGGAGGTAAAGTTGGAAGTGGGCCATCTTGGGAAGGTCTAGGATCTGAGGGATGAAGGAGAGAGGAGTTGAAGATGACTCCACGATTTCTGGCTTCAGTGGAAGGAGAGGGAGGTGAACCCATAGAGGGTGGCCAGAGTGCCGGAGGGAAACTGGGAACAGGTGTCCCGATGGGAAGAATCTCGGTCTTACTGGCATTAAAGGAATAGTTCACTCTAAAATTTTACTGTCCCAAAAGATGGGCAATAATCAAAAACATATATTAAACATCTTTTCAAAGAAAGTTCCTATGTAAACCTTTGAGCAAACGAGGCTCAAAGTGTTTATATGGGAGCATTAATTTTGTCATTTCAAGCAGCATACTCTGTTCATGTTAAGCTCTGCCCTGGCGGCACTAATCAAGCAACAAAAGCCCCCTACTGGGAGCTTTTGCTTACTGCAGCCAGAGCAGAGCTGAACATGGAGGAGGCTGCCTTCACTTTCATTTTATGTTTCTGGTGCTCCCCAAGCCCAGGGAAGCACAGAAAACATAAAATGAAAGGCAGAGCAATTATAAATACTTTGCCCGCTGCCGGCAGAGTTTTCATAATTGCTGCCAGTTTCTTATCTAGAAAACTAGAAAAGAAATTTGCAGCAATTATGAAAACTCTGCTGGATGCCGGCGAAGTATTCATAATTGCCTCGAATTGCCCTCAAGCAAGTGCACGGCAATTACAAATACAACGTTGTTGTATTTATGATTGCGGTGGCTTCAACTTTGAGTCTCCTGGTCTCCCCCGGGTCGGTGTATTTATAAATACAACACGGTTGTATTTATAAATGCTGTGGTTTTTTTTACTAAGTTGGGAAACTTAGAAAGAAAACTGCAGCATTTTTAAATACAACAATGTGGGGGGATCCCAGGCGACTCATAGCTGAAGCCACCGCAAACAAATATAACGTTATAAATGCTGCAGGGAGCCTGGGAAACTTAGAAAGAAAACCACAGCTTTTATAAATACAACAAGGTTGTACTTATATTTGCAGTGCTTGGTTAAGAAAAAATAAATAAGCACTTACCTACATGAAGCCTTCCTGCCTCCATTCTCTGGTCTCTGGCAATAATGAAGCAAAAGCCACCCAGTGGTAGCTTTTGTTTATTACAGCTGGCTGGCTTTTGCTTCATTAGTGCCGCAAGGGCATAGCTTAACAGAAGCACAAGAGGCTCATCCATTTCACAAAATGGATGCCTCCTAAGTGCTTGAAATCTTTTGAGTTTGAGCCTCATTTGCTCAAAACTTTACATAGGGACTTTGTTTATAAATATTTTTTATATATATTTTGATTATGGGCCATCTTTTTAGCCAATAATATTTTACAGTGAACTATCCCTTTAAGACAGATCAATGGAGGCACACCAAGACTGGATAGCAGACAGGCTGTCAGGGATGATAGAGGGCAAAGAAGAGGAGGAAGAGGGGAGCTCAAAGAAGAGTTGTGTGTCATCTGCGTAATATTGGAAATGAGAAGAGAAGGCAGAGATCAGGTATGCAAGAGGTGCATGGTAGATGTTGAAAAAGCCAAGGTGAGATGATGGAGCTCTGGGGAACACCACATGTAGAGAGAGTGGCGGTGGAGGAGCACCTGGGAAGGGCAATCAGTGAGGAAGGAGGCCAACCAAGCCAGTGCCCAGTCTGAGATACAGAGGGTATCATGAAGTCGCTAAGTGAGAATAGAGTGGTTGACCATGTCAAAGGTGGCAGAGAGGTCAAGGAGAATGAGAACAGCAGGAGAGTTAAGAGTCAAAATTTGCCAGCAGTTCTTCACAGGTGTTCAGGAGAGCAGTTTCTGTGCCTCTGCATGCTCAGAATCCAGATTGATGATTGTGTAAACAACCAGTGAGCTCAGTGTGTTGGGTCAGTTGGGGGAAGACCAACCTCTCCAGGAGTTTCCCAAGGGGGGGTGTAGTAGAGCCGTGGGCAGTAGCAGGCCAGACATGAGGAGTCGGCTGAAGGCTTTTAGGAGGGGGTGCACAAGGGAGTGCTTGAGAGAGGAAGGGAAAGAACCAGAGGCGAAGGAGTGGTTGCAGAATTTAGTAAGAGCCGGAGCAAGGGAGGAGATGCTGTCCTTAATGGTTACAGAGGAGCAGGGGAAAACCTGTTTGGATGAGACCTTCATAGAGCGGACTACTCTAGAGATCTTAGCTGTTGTGATGGGTGAGAATGAAAGGAAAGTAGGTGGGGTTGGATGAGGGGCCAAGGGAGGCAGGGGGCTAAGGGCAGGAGTTGAGGAAGGGGAAGGATAGAGAGAGAGATCAAAAAGTCCTGAGCTTTGGAGATGAAATTGGTGGTCACTGCAGTGCAGACGGCATGAGAAGTGAGAGGTGAGGTGGAGAGTGCAGATGGATTGGCTAGTTCCTTGCAGATTTTGAAGAGTTCAGCCATGTAATTAGAGGCTCCGGAGATACGGGTCTGGATATGGACCCTCTTTTTGGAGCGGATAGGCCAGTTTGTCAGAGGATGAGCCCGAGATCTGCCACTTCCATTTAGCAACTCTGCGCTTGCGTTTCAGAGCGGCTAGATCGAAGTCATACCAGGTGTTACACTTGGAGGCAGGTTTCAGACGGATCCTCATGACGGGTGGGAATGTCATGCGTGTTAGTGATAGCAAGATGAGGATTGGCGAGGACAGAGTCAGTGGGGGAGTCAAGAGGAGGGGAAGGAGGAGGCGAACGCAACAACTGACACTCGATTAATCGGTCGGATGACCCCAAAGGAGGCTGGCAGTGCTGGTGGAGTCTAGGTCAGGGGGCCGAGAGGTCCCAGGTGAGAGGAGAGAGTGGTCAAACCAGGAGAGAGAGGTAGTGAGGCGGGAGATCAGCAGGGATGAAGGCATCAAGAGTGTGACTGGCAGAATGGGTAGGGCCGGAAGGGAGAATAGTGATGGAGAGAAAGGTACAGAGATCACAGAAGAGTGTAGAGGCAGGGACAGTGGAATCAAGGTGGATGTTGTAGTCGCCAAGGAGGAGAAGTTTAGAGGTAGAAGTCAGAAGAGAGGAGGTAAAGTCAGCCCATTCAGAAAGGAAGACAGACACAGGGCCAGGAGGTCAGTAGATAGTGGCAATGGTAAGAGAGTCAGAGAAACACCAAGCTTGTATACACTACATTCAAAGGAGGAATAGGCTGAGGGGTATGAGAGAGGTAAGGACCCACTCAAGGAAGATTCGATGGACCGAATCGCAAGGCTTTGGCATCAGCTTGGCGCTAGGCCACCGTAAACGATGTCAGATTGCTCCTTATCACTGGTACCGAATAAGGGCATATCGGCCCATAGCAATCGTCCCAAAAAAGAGTCACTGCTATCCAGGCATTCACGTGTATCTGCACCTGCCGGTTGAAAAACCCATCAGTTGGTATCTGGAATCAATGATAATCGCAGAAAGGCATGATGTAACTGTTTTAAAACGATAACAGAAATGTGTCTCAGTAGCCGATCTTTAATACAGTTTATCATTTTACCCATTAGTTCGGCCCCGTGTTAAAAGTAATAACGAACATGGACGTGAAACAATGGGAACACACAGAAAACAACGTGGAAAGTACTCTTCAATTTACTTCAAAGGTTAGTCTATGAGGTATGTTCAGCTCGAAATGGGATGCGGAAGCTGACGCTACAATTCGAAGAACACAGACGGAATTTAAATTAAATATTAGCGTTGAATTAAGCATTTGTGGAACCTGGGGGAACCGACTAGTGGAGTACACGCATCTCGATCCTGGACTGCCTATGTGCCTGAGACAAAGGCAAGTACACACACAAGTTGTATTTGCGTGTCGTTGCAATATGACACAACCAACAACCGAGTACAATATAAGCCAGCAATAACGGTCGGCGAATGATAAGTTGACTCGTTGGTCTATAAAGTAAAACTTACATAATATTTGGCATTTCCATTCTCTCGGCATAACACAGACATTCCGTTCAGGTCAAACAATGTTCGTAAAATGAAATGACATGTTCCTTTGTCCAGTTTTGGAATGGTGAATCTTATCATATTTGACAGTGTTACATCCCTCCCTTCTTGCATTCCTTTTGCAATCCTACTTTTGTTTCAAGGTCAAAATTGAACCTTATAATGTGTACAACGATGCGTGGGTTTCCTCAGCTCAGAAGCGACAACTCAACGACGCTGACCTTCCCTCAAAATGAGAGCCAATAGCCCTTCAGACCACACTGGAATGAGAAATATTTTGTAAAAAGATATCAATTGTTTGCCACTATTCACCAATGCGGGCGCCACTTCTACGCATTTACTTTGTTCCTCTGGAGAACTTTGCACTATCCCAGCAACTCCCACAGCCAGGCCATACCACCTGTCAGCTCAGCCTACCTCCTCTTCACACAGCAAATCATGTAAACATTCATCGCAAGGAGCACGTCTCCATCCAGCCCTGACAAAATGTCCTTGTATGAAAATTTTTGACCAAGCCGTACTGCTACCCCCTCCGGCCACGCCGCGGTGCCCTGGCCCCATGACCGCAGTTATACATTAGAGGCCTATCATTTGCACACCTGTGTTTGGACTATCCCACTTTGGGTCACTAGCGATGTAAACAGTGTAGGGGTCTTGCCACCTTACAAATACAGACACATAGTAAATACGTAATAGTAATGCTTTTACTTTATAATACAGATGGTACCAAAAACAGCAGCAAGCTAAGTAGATTCACACATGGTAAAGTATCACTTGGTAAGGAAACCTTACAAAAATAAGTATTATCTACCTCGCAGGAGCCACAACCAATGCAGCTCACTACACTGCATATATAAAAAAGAATTGTGGATGGGATAAATGTAATGATACTAACATTACTGTAAAACAGAGATTACCAGCAAATCTTCTAAACGCCTACTTAATATTCTTAAAACCAAAATGTACTAACTAATCTGTGTATGAACTTAAACAAAACTTGAACTTCAAAACTAAGACCAGTTAGAACACGCCAACAGGTACCTAACTGCCCCAAGATTCTGCAACATACAAACAAATAAATGAAAACCATTAAAATGAAACAAGAAATGAACAGTTACCATACGCCAACCGGTATCTAACTGCCCCAAAAATCTGCAACAAGCCAAAAGATCGATAAATACCACTAAAATGGGAAAAGAAATAAACAAATAAAATGCGCCAACTGCTATCTAATTGCAACAATACTACCACCACTTCCAAATCAAAAACCATACACATATTCAATTTGTCCTACTGAGACTCACTGAAAGAAATGTATTGTACCACAACATAGAAAGTTGTTTTTTAATCCAGCATGGATTTTTTTCCCACACATCCGATTATTTATTCAACAAACACAGGAACTGAGCAAATTAGACAGTACACTGGTTTGAACTATAGTACTTCTAAAGTGCTAACTATGAAGGTCTACAAAATACAGAAATGTCTACTATTCAATGCAATACTTTAGGGGTTTTGTCTTTTGGGGCAAATTCTGGATTTGGTGGTATTTTCTTACTGTACTAATTTGGCGGTAAACTGGAGGTAAACTGGCCTTATCATTAGAGATAGTTCAGTATTACCCTATTTTGGTGATAACATAATGTTATATTAGCAGTAATTTTAGTTGTATCTTATTTTTGATGGTATTTTTAGAATTATCTTATTTTTGTGGTATAATGACTTTTATTCTATTGCCCCATCATAGAACAAACTTTCCCTCATTACAATTCTGACCCACCTTTGGCTGGCTGCAGGTAATCCGTGGACCTATCACCTTTAGGGAACCCAGTGAGTTTATTCAAAATGCCACTTATTGCATGTGACTTGTGTTACTGACTTATCTGCATCTAGTAACCTATGTGTCTTAGATGACACTGCTTTCTCTTCAGCATGCAGAGAAAAGCGCATTCAAAACACATACACACACCTTCCTACCTTACTTATTGGTATATATATATATACTCTTGTTACAACCTTGCCCCTAATAATGTGGTAAAAATATTCTTTACCACAGTGGTATGACACTGTGGTTACCCAGTGACTTCTTCCCTCACACAATAATCATGGGAAACATAAAATAAACCAAGCAAAAATGTTGCACTAGCTTTGTTCTTGTAATGTTGTTGGTCTTTGTTACACACAATCCAAAATATTACACAATCCAAAATATTACAACTACACATTTGCTTACCAACAGCGAACACAATTTTGTCTTCTAGAAGAGAAACCAAGTACATGGCAACCAAAAAACTCTAATTCATTTCTTTTCTTTTCTTTTAAACAATTGCAAATAGAAAGGCACAGGAATAACACATTTCTTGTTGTAACTTCAGCACCCTAAATTAATCTGATTACATGTCAGCCATCCCACGTACTCCTCACTTAACTTCACTCACCCAGGCAGGCGAAGTTTAAAGCTCTTGCCGTCAGAGCATTATCAATGGAAACCTCCCTCGTGCAGCTCCCAGAATTATTTTCTTCTACTTCAATGTCAGCAGCCCAGCACAGCATTGTCTGCCTGGCCTGCCAAGCTGTCTTCACACTGCATCTATGGAGCCCACACACACAGGGAGACCGACAGCATCTGCCTCTGGAAGCACTCAAGTCACAGCCATCTCTGCCTACTTTCCTCAGCTCAGCTCATTAAAAAAAACTCCCCCTGTCTGTCACTCTTAGGTCAGTTTTGCATGACGTGAGCTCTTCCACCCCTTCATTTACCAATCAAATTATAAGGGTATCCTTCACCAGCTCCTCGCCTGTTAGAACAATGAAGGCTTCAGTGTAAAATGGTTTCATCTAGTTCCTGCTGGTGCATATTTCTCCTCTCCATGGAAAAACACTATTGGCATGAATCTCAAACTGTGCTTAATGAGTTGCAATATATGTTAGAGGAACAATTAATGGGTTAGTGGGACAAATTAGTTTAGGATTAGTTAATTATATATTTCTAATGCAGTTCCACACAGATGAACACATCCAAATTGTAAAATATGCACATTTTCTGCATTTTAAAATAACAGCACACTGTGCTATATGCTTCTGAAACTGAACCCCATTCTGCTGGCATGCTAAATGTTTTTCCAAAATTAATGCCTGCTGACTTGTTGCTAAAAAGAAAAACGTTTTACTAAATCCTTTTAAAAAAATGGTTTAAAAAAAATAATGCTTATTGGCTTGTTGCTAAAAATCTGTGCCTCGCACCTATTTTGAAATGGCTACATTTACATACTAAACTATGAAACCCCCTTTAACTCTTTTTGTCCCTGCACGTGTTGTTGTTTACACAAATATGTCATGCATGAATATATCCCTACAATACTCATTATAAACTACCTACACTAACATGTGTTTTTTCTTTTATCACAGTGATTGAAAAAAAATATCTGCTCCAACTACCCATGTCATGAAAAAAACTGCAAAAACAAGGGCATTCCTGAGAGTCTCTCTGCCAGACATTAGTCCTGGGTGCGAGAGCCTTACCCAGAATCTTTAGCTCACTATCTTTCACAGAGGAGCAATATCCCAATCATATCAGTATTTGTCCTGGCCAGGGACACTCCAGCTCTGAAATACTAGTCAATTCTCCTCTGAACAAGAGTGCCAACAGCAACCCCAGAAACGTGTTTTGGTCTGGTTAGACCTCATTAGTAGGGTGGACCTGTGCCTCTCTAAGAATAGTGAGTAAAGGATCAACGTCTGGATTCCCCTAGTAACTTAGGGTAGGACCCAACGTTACTTAAATATGCAAAAAACTAGGGGGTTCCTGTGAGTCTCTCTGCCAGACATTAGACCTGGGTGCAAGAGCCTTACCCAGATTCTTTAGCTCACTACCTTTCACACATGAGAAATATCCCAATCATATCAGTCTTTGTCCTGCCCAGGGGCAGTCCAGCACCGAAATGCTACACAATTCTCCTCTCAACAAGAGTACCAACAGCAACCCCAGACATGTGTTTCGGTCTGATTGGACCTCATCAGTAGGGTGGGGCTGTCCATCTCTAAGAGTAGTGAGCAAGGGCTCCACGACTGGAATCCCCTAGTAACTTAAGGTGAGACCCAAAGTTACTTAAATGTGCAGAAAACAAGGGGGATCCTGGGAGTCTCTACCAGACATTAGTCCTGGGTGCGAGAGCCTTCTCCAGATTCTTTAGCTCACTATCTTTCACAGAGGAGAAATATCCCACTCATATCAGTCTTTTCTCTACTCCTCAGGACAGAGCTTCGTCTCTGAAATCAACACATGTTTTCAGTGCGTATGAACGTTGTATATGGTACACCTTCCGTATTATCATAGTCCAAAGTCTGGATCGGGCGGTAACAGGACAGTTAACTCCCTGTCCCTACGGTACCCAGCACACAATTCTGTAAGAATATTTTACAGCATTTACCTTTATATCAACCATCATTTCTACTATACAACATTCTGTGAGGTATTGGGCAAATATTTATTTACAAAATCATTCCACATCAGCTCATTTTGGGCAGCTCTCCCCGTGGAGGGCTGCTGTGATTCACTCCATTGTATAGATGATCTTGCTCGGGACCTGATTCGCTTTCCACTTAATTACCAAGCAGGCCCTTGCGGCAAGAAGCAGAGGGACCACAATTCCATTTACCTTGTTCACTTCACGTTCTTCGAGGCTAAACAGTATTAAGAGGGGTATAGATTCCCGGGAGATCCCATCCAGCTGTTTGATCCAACCAAGGACCTGATTCTAGGACATCTGAACCCGGGGACATCCCCACCACATGTGCTAGTAGTCGGCCCTCTCCCCCACACTGATGCCAGCATAACAGGCTTATTGTCTGAAACATTTTAGACAGTCTATAGGGATCATACTAACATCTATGGAGCAGTTCGATGGCGTGCAGTTTATATAGTGCTGCAATAGATACTTGTGAAGCTCCCTTGAATATCCTTGCCAATACTTCTGCATCCAGCACTTTGCTGAGCTCCCGCTCCTACCTATGTTTCAAGTTGTCAGTTGATCCCTTTTCTGCATCCAAGAGCACCCTGTACATGTTCGAAATCATACCTCTGATCGCAGACATTGTATCTAGTAGTTTCTCGAAAAGGGTGATGTCCCTCTGAATTTTATCATGCCATTATTTCCTCGTGGGAGAGCCCTGAAATTGCAGAAAAGGGAAGACCGGTAGCTGGTGAATTCCTAGTGCCTCTTCAAGTTCCGTGATTATGAGGAAGATGCCGCCTCTCCACAATTGTCCCACCCTCTCAAGAACTGCATCGTACCAAGATTGAAATCTAACATGGTCCGGGATGTCTTCACGACACCCGGTGCCCATATGTGGCTCAGAGGAGAAGGCTACGTGGTGATACCCTTCATGTCTGCTCCCTCCCTCCAGATTTCCCATATTGTACCCAGTATGGGGTGGGTCCGAAGTCTACGTAGCAATTTGTTTCTAGGGACCCAAAGCCCCTCTGATACTGTGGCAGGGGTTAGATTGTGATTGTCCAGATGCACGCATTGTAAATCCCTCCTTCCTCTCAAATAGGGAATCAATACCCTCAGTTGTACTGCAAAGTAGTACAACTTAAATTCAGGAAGACCTACTCCTCCTTTCTCTTTGGGTAAGATGAGAACTTTGTATGATATCCTCGCCCTTCTCCCCTGCCATAGGAATATTAGGCTGGCTCTTTTTACTTCTCTAAAGAATGTCTCCGGGTGTTGTAGGGGGAGCATTTGAAACAGATATAAGAATCTTGGTAGACAGACCATTTTAACTGCATTAAGTCTCCCCATCCAGGAGAACGTAAGCTTTTGCCATTTCGCCAAGTCTTTATGGAAGCAGGCTAGCAGATGACGGAACTTTTCTTTGTACATATTCTCTAATTTTTTTGTCAAATTTATCCCTAAATAATGCAAAGTGTTGTCCTCCAACACCAGACCAAGCGATGAGAGTGCGGTTGCATAATCGGGGGTGAGTTCCTTTAGTGGAAACAGTATAGATTTGGACCTATTGATTTTGAAGCCCGAAAGTGAACCAGATTTTTCTATCAAGTGTATGGTTCTAGGTATTGATGTCATGGGGTTTTTAACGTGAAGTAGGATATCGTCGGCATAGAGGGCTACCTTATATTCCGTTCCGGCTACTTGTAAGCCCTCTACCTGAGTGTCTGCTCTAAGCATTTGGGCAAGAGGCTCCAAGGAGAGAGCGAACAGAATCGCCAATAGAAGGTAGCTCTGCCTTGTGCCTCTACTCAGGTCGAACCACCTAGAGTATTCTGAATTAACCATGACGGATGCCTTAGGGGATGTATAAACAGCTTTAACCCCCTTTCGGAAGACATGCCCCAGTCCGAACGTTGCTAGTACTGCTTCCAGGAAGCACCATTCCACTCTGTTGAAGGCTTTTTCAGCTTTGATAGACAAGAGCGTGGGGTTGGTTGTCATTGTCAAGACACTATGCCTGTTCGTACTGGCCACAATCAAAATGGAGGTGTCCGTAGGACACATAACCTGTCCGCCTGTCTTCAATTAACCAAAATGAGGGGTGTCCTAAGGACACTCTGCCTGTTCGCATTGTCCGCAATCAAAATGGAGGTGTCCATAGAACACATAACCTGTCTGCATGTACACAATGTTGTGACGCACCTTTAATTAGTTCGGGGACCCCATCCATGTCCGGCGGACACTCTTGCGCATGCGCATCCCACCCTCAGGGTCCTACGAACATTGTGCCTGTCCTTAACTGTCTGCTGCATGTATGCCGCACTTTTAACGAGTTCGGGGACACAACCCCTGTCCGTAGAACACCCGTGCACATGCGTACAACCGATCCCACGCAATAGCTGTCCTACGGGCAGTCGTCCCATTCGCGAACATATCTGTGATGTCATTATGTGACCACACCCATGCCGAGCATGGGCCCTTGTCCGCGGGCATTGTCCAGGCCCCCGGACACCCAAAAAGTGTTTTTGTTTAGCAATCCAGGGTGTTTTACTGTAAAACTGCACCCTTGCACATGTCCCAGACCATGCACCTGGCAATCTGGATACGTTTTGGAACTTTTTCAGCCCTTTTTGGTGTCCAAAGTATCCGTGGACAGCGCAGCTGTCTGCGAAGTGCTCCCCAGCACCCTTAAAAAATGCCACACTCCAGAGCTGCTCTTCATTCTGTTTCTGGCTACCAGAGAGATCATTGCTCAAAATGAGTGTGCTATATTGCATTGGCCGCTGACTTCTGCCTGCTGTGCTGTCTACATTGCATTGGCTGCTGACCTCTGTGTGCTGGGCTGTGTGCGCTGTGTTTTCTGTACCACATTTAGAGAACAATATTGATTGTTCAAGGGGTTGTTAGTTTAGGTTGGGAAAGCTGTAATCGTATCTGTGTGTTACTGTGCTGGTGTTTACAGGACAATACAAAATGTGCACCTGTTGAGGTGCAATTAGTAATAGTTAATGAAATGCTGTTGCATTGATACAATTGTGTGTTGTACAATACAAGAACACTACACTATCTGAGTAATAGGTAGAACATTAAGACAGTATTGCACTTACTTTGTAGGCTGCAAAAAGTGTTTTTTTCTGGGTTCTGTTTTGTACTTGTTGTCCCCACCACTCAAGGGAAGAAGACTCTCCGGACGGGAGATCTCCTTTGTCGTTGGGAAGTGGTGAAACGGTTCCGCAGGGCTCCACCGGTGGTGTCGTCGTGGCAGGTCGGCTCAGCTTCTCCCTCTTCGGCTTCTTAGGTCCTGTGGCGACTTCTCAAGTTCCAGTCCCCAAAGCCCTGCTTTTATGCAGCAAACCCCCATTCACCAGTCCTAGCTGTCACTCAAACATGCCAAGTGGTGAGCCGGTGGGCTCACCACTGGGCCAATCACACAAGAGTGCGACTTGAGTTGCCAAGGCAACTCAGTCCAGGGTGCCTAAATCCTCTCCCCACACATCCTGTAGACCCAGACACAGTGGAACCACTTTGGAGGGCTTCTGTGCAGAAGCCCGCCAAAAGTGGAACAAAGGCTCGACTCGGGTTCAGGGTTACTGAAGTGAACCCAGACGCCATTTTGGCGGCGAGTTCTGGCAAAAAATCCCAACCGGTGAATTAATATTAAATAAATAAACCGGCGGTATCTTTAACATTGCACCAAAAAGTGGTGCATTAAAATCAATGGGAAATCCCATAGGGAAATATTCCGGTGGAATATTTCTGTGGTATCCACTGCCACCAGCCAGAAACTCGGCGAGGGGGGACGGGACAGTACCCCCTCGACAAACAGACCCAGGGGCAATCTAATTGCCCCTACCAGTACTTCCACAGAATGATGGTTTGTACTGGTTCTGTTCACAATTTAAGACTAGTAAAGTCAATGGTGACTTTACATGCCCAGGGAGACAGTAGTCAGTCCCAGGGTATGGAGTCTATGTTTGGGGGTCACTATGACACCCCTGTGTTACTGCACTGGGGGTGCTGTGTAACACACATACAAAAACCAATGATAGCCTATGGGGAAAAAATACCCCAAAGCCCATAAGCACATTACAAGTCACAGGAATACATTCAAATCATGTCCAAGAGTGAGGGTAAAAGAGTCCCACTCTTGGCAGGAGAAGAAAATAAACCCCAAAAATCCAGCAAAGCTGCTGGGGGACTCACTAGGTTAGGAAATTCAGCCTAAACAGAGAATTCTCCCTAACAACAGCCAAACAACTCATTGAAGAAATAGACCACATCCAAAACAAATATTTTCGAACTGAAGAGCACTTTCAAAATCCAATTACTTTAGAAAAGAACAGCAACACCCTTGCCGATGTCAACCTTCTATTACACACATACAAAAAAGAAATAACAAAGTTTAAGCACACATCTGCCGAAGTACCAAACCAAGTATGTGTATGTTGCCATAGAACATTTTTATAGAAAAAGCATCAGAACTGTAGATATAATGCACAAAATAGAAGACAATGAGGAATCCCAATGGTTCTAATTAGCTCTCTACCTTATAGCAGAAAGCAAATATGAAATTACCAATCCTTCAATACTGTGCACATACTGCACAGCAAAACTGGACAATAATGAAATGCCTTCACGAGCAATCAGTAATAACTTATAAATATATCCACTCCCAAAACCACTCCAACAGTTTAACCTCTATGAGAACATTATAATCCAAACGGTACACCCATTTCAAGCAATAATACGCCTTCAACCAAAAACAGCGACGTTGCCTCCCTCTGAATTACTAAAAGGCAATTGTGGCAAAGTAGTCCATTTGCCATTAGATCTCAAAGAAAATGTAGATACTCTGGGAGTAAAATGTTCAATAGATCAATCTTTGATTATCCTAGTGAATGGTGTACCTACAAAAGATAAAAAATTTGGCAACAACTAGTAGACTTAAACAAAGTTGGAGAAGCTCTGAAATATCTTAAAGACAACAATGAATACTACAAAGAAATACACATTGAAGAAAACCTGAGGGAAACCAACAGAATAATTCAGGATTCCTCAGAAACTGGACTATTTGAACATTTCGATCCTATTGCAGCCTCCAATATTTTAGACCACTATACAATTCACCCGCTGCGCTCCAAGGACAACATGCACTGGAAACATATCAAATGCGACAAGCTAAAAGATCTCCAATCAGCATATGGGAAAAAAGCATAGAAGCACGAGCATTTCCTCTAATTTTTCCTACTGGAAAAGGTGGCAGGTACGATGAAAGGTGCACACAGATCACTGCATCAGAATACCGCTCTTTACGGATGTATTCTGAGGACCCCCAGATTCAGGCAAAATGTTCACTATATATTCCACCTCCTATTTGAAAGGGAACTAGCAACTCTATGTTACGGAGTTGCACACACATTAAAAACAGGTTCCAATTTTCAAAACTGCAAAAGGTTCAAGAGAAAGATGAAGTTTTACAGTCCAGTATTACAAATCTCTTGGAAAACATGCATGGAACAAAAGAGTACTGGTTCCGACGTCATGCAGATGTACGATGTATGCTTCGCAACCTTGCCCCACCCACATGGTTTGTCACTTTAAGTTGCACAGAGTATGCATGGGTAGACTTGCACGACTTCCTACGCATAGCAAACAAAATCAAAGCAGGTATTGACATAAAAACACCAGGAGAAATCTGTTCTCTTGATCCAGTAAAGGTATCAAGGTACTTCCATCATCGCTTTATAGCCATACTGCACTTCATCTGTAATAAAATATTTCCTCCCCTCAGAGAATTGGAACACTTCTTTTGGAGAAAAGAATATCAAGCCAGAGGAATTTGGTCAAGACAGTGATGCCACTGTTTTGGACTTCATCCACAAATATGTCACAAGCAAAATCCCTTCAGAAACTTCACTGAGTGACCTACATGCCCGAATGCTGTAATTTCAAAGACACAAATGTGGCAAATATTGTAGTCGCAAATATAAAAACAAAGGGAAATATTACACCAAATGCTGCTTTGGTTTCCCTAGACCAGTTTCAGCAACAGGCAGAGTGAACAACTTCAGGTCTTCAATTAGACGCAGTGTGAAAGGTAAATCACCTAAGAACACATACTGCATAAAAAGAACCGAAGCATCAAAGTACATCAATGATTACAATACAATCATTGCCCTCCTATGTAATGCAAATATAGATGTGCAGTACATTGCAGACAATCCCACTGCAGTTGCACGATTTGTCACAGCCTACTTAACAAAAGCAGAGAAAACAGAGCTGAAAGACCTCTGGGATGACATATCATCTGACAAAACACTGACACAAAAATTGTACAGCTTTGGTATAAAAATGCTCTCCCATAGAGAATGTGTGTGCTACGAAGCCGCAGACCATTTAACCGGCACCATCTTGTATGGGACATCTGAAAACATAGTCTGGCTAAGCCTTGGTCCTGCTGAATCCAGAAAAAGAGTTCTCAAATCATACCAAGAGATAGAAACAATAGCCACATACGACCCCATCAGCCAGGACATTGTGAAAAACAACTTATTAGACACATACTACCCAAACAGAAGTGCTGCTTTGGAAACCATGTGCCTATACCGAATGGCCCAAAACCTCTCATACAAAAATAATATTAAACCAGATGAGGAAAAAGGTAAATACATAGTGAAAGGTTGCGAGGGCAGTCTAGCTAAACTTACCAAAATCAGCATCATTAATCATATGAAGCTATCTTTAAAAACTCCTCAACATAAAGAACTATACTACATGTCCCTACTTCAATTTTTTAAACAATGGAGAAAGAAAGAAGCTGCATTTGACACCCATGCCTCCAATGTAGATGCTTTTAATGCAAGTGAAAGCACTATAACAGACATACATTTTACACAGAACAAAAACATGTTGGACAATGAACGCCAACAAGAAGAAGAATTTCAAGAACAACTAAATATGGACACTCCTGAGAGCAGTCAACCTTCTCTAACAGGAAGCCAAGAACCACTTGGACAACCACTTATACCACATTAGGAAGAATTAGTCATGACAGAAGTAGAGAACACCATGTGTCAGTATGAGCAATCTACAGAAGACTTTGCAGTACTGAAGTCACACTTAAACAATGATCAGCGCAGCATTTTCCTAGAAGTAACCGAAGCAATTGAACATGGTGTACAGCACGAAAGTAAAACTTTTACCTGTCAAGATTATAAACCTATACTGCTCTATGTAAGTGGTCAATCTGGTTTCGGCAAAACATTCTTAATAAAAATCATAAGCAAGTTCCTCCAACAATTAACAAACAACAAGCTTTCACCTGTTGTAACTGCCCCCAAAGGTTTAGCAGCCTACAACATAGGTGTTGTCACTTTACACTGATTGCTACTCCTTCCAGTAGAACACCAAAACAAATTAGACTACTACAAACTTTCACTAGAAGCTGCTATGGAGCTACGCAGACTTTTAAAACAAATGAAAATGCTCCTAATAGATGAGGTGAGCATGGTCCCCAACCTAATGTTGGCTTTGATTCACCTCAGATTGCAAGAGGTCCTTAAAACAGACTACGAACAACTCTTTGGTAGAAAACATGTTATTGTTTTTGGAGATCTTCTTCAATTAACATCAGTGAAAGGAGAACCTATTTTTAAAACCTTAGAACACAAACTGTGCCGTAAAACTCTGGGAACATTTCCAATACAAAGAACTAACACAAATCATGCGTCAGTCTGCAGACCTCAACTATGTAAACATTTTGAAAAGTATTCGGATTGGTGTACTATCTAAGGAAGCACAGTCTATCTTGAATGCCAGACGCATACATGACCTATACGGCCATAAGTCATGTGCTACTGATGTCATGGAACAATTAGCACACAAAAATGTAAAATGTATGTCCTTAATGCCAACTCTTGCAAGCTGTGCAAAATTCAACGAAACAATGCTGAAAAAAGAATGCAACCACTGGTAGAATTTGACTCCATAGACAAACTGGACGTGCACGGTATGACACTACCTATATGTCAACAAGCCACAGCATGACTAAATACCTTATAAAACTATCTCTAACACAGCTGGTTTAGAGAAAATGTTAACACTGTGTTTAAACTGTATAGTGATGCTGAAGCATAACCTTGATGTGGAGCAAGATTTAGTTAATGGAGCACTGAGTACAGTTGTTGGCTTCCAAACTTACCCACGTGACAACACCATTCACTTTGTCAATGTTCACTTTGACAAACTTTCAGAAGTAAAAAGGATAGCACGCTCAACAGCCTGATTCCTTCTTTTCAAAGACATGTATGTATGCAGAGAACAGTTTGCTCTATCTCTAGCATACGCAGTCACCATACATAAATCGCAAGTTCTAACCCTAGATCAAGCATTGATTGATATTGGCAGCACAGTTGTTAATGAAGGTATGAGTTACGTAGCACTATCACGTCTGTGTACACTTGAAGGACTATTTCTAATCAATTTTGATGCAAGTAAAGTCAATGCTGACATTCCTTGTATTGTAGAATACAATAGACTATGTGCACTCTACACACCCCATCTGAAAATGTATCCTGTTCCTCAAAAACACAAACTTTGTAAAAGAAAACTCATGCAAGCAGAACTTATACAGAATCTCCCAATAACACCAACAAAAAAAAAATTGAAATCAGCTCATACTCTACTAACTACCAAAACCACAAAAAGGATGTACTAATAAGTCAAATGCATACCAAACTCCTCAAACAAAGGCCACTACCTCCACAAACAAGCCTCATGGACTTCCATCAAATCAAATGACTCAGACAGAGCTGTCTGGTCCATTCACATTTTCCAATACAACTGGTGTAAATTGCTATGCAAACACAGCAATCAATGTTCTATTCCAATTGCCACCAATTCTTGAAAACATTTACTTAAACGGTGCAGACCAGTTGTGTTTGCAAATGTTAGTCCTTCACAGAAATACGACAAACAATCCTGACAACACTTACAGTGTTTCTGGAATAAAACGGGAATTGGACTACTGTGCAGGAATGGTGAGATTCACTCTAAACACCTAAGAAGATCCACAAGAAGGTCTAATGTACTTACAGCAAGTACTGGAAAGCAAAAACATTCCTATAAATGAAATCTTTCAGATTTCATACAAGTGGAAACATATATGCACTCTCTGCAACCATATAGTGCAGGAACAAGTCCCTAACAAGCGCTTTGTGTATATATTCATACCTAACTGTGAATCCATTCCATTTCAACAGCTGGTACAAAATTCAAACCATGGCATATTATGTACTACTTGCAATTCTGATACACGTTCCACTTTACAAATACAATTGCATAGCCAATACGTAATAATAATGCTTTTATGATGCAGATGGAACCAAAAACAACTGCAAGCTTACTAGCTTCACACATGGACAAGTATCACTTGGCAAGAAAACCTTCACATCAGTAGGCATAATCTACCACAGAGGCGCCACAACCAGTGCAGGTCACTATAATGCATACATTAAAAAGAAATGTGCATGGTTTGAATGCAATGATATGTCCATTACTCTGAAACAAAGATTACCAGCACATCTTGCAAATGCCTACTTAATATTCCTGAAACCAAAATGTACTCACTAATCTACAAAAGTAGGATAACTTACTGCCGAATACCCACTGTGTGGGAGCGAGGGGCCAATGGGCCCCTCTCTACCATCACTTCTCAGTACAGAACTTGGACCAAGTGCCTCTATTGGTGGGTACGCCCCTTGCCCTTATGCGATACTAACTTTTGGTTATATTTGCGTAGATGGGACCACCGAGCAGGACACAGGGCATCCATTTTCTGTACCCCCTTTCGAATCCATCTTGGTAGCTAGACCTCACTGCCATAGTACGAAATGCATCTCCCCCCTTTGCCGCCGCAGCTCAGAGCACATGGCCCCCACCCTCATCCCTCGGAAAACTCAGCGGCTCCATTCTCACGCTGAGGCCGGAACTGCTTGCAACAAATAATAAATGTAACACATCCCTTTTTCCTGTGAGATCACTGTCCTGCATGTGAACCAATGTCATCCGCAATCGCTACCGCGGCTGGCGGCTCCTTCCACGTTGGAGGCTAACCGGCAGGTAGAGCGGTGTAGTCCCTCCTTTGTGTCTGGTATCGATTCATGGCCACTCACAGCACTGCCGGAAGTTTATCTGCCCTTCAAGCCCGGCAGTCGCTGCGTTTCAACCTCTTGCTGGTTTCCGCTCCAGCGGCTCTGGTTCTTGCGCTCCCCCAGCGTTTTGCCCTCTGCTCGCCTCGGCGTGCGGCGGGTCTTCTCTGCTTGCTCCTCCCTTTCACTTGCGATAAAGTTTCTTCTACTTACTGGTTTGGCCATCTTGCATTCTGCAGCAGCTTTTCTTTTTCCAGTTTCTTCCTCGCCGATCCCTCGGCACTTCTACGCTTTCTCTTTCAAGTCTCACCGCTCCGGCGGCGGGCGTTTTTTCTTTTCCCCTCTTTGCCGTTTTTTTTAACTCGCGGCTCTCCAGTTTTCCCTTTGTCTGTTGTTTTTTTCCTCCTGTAATTTCTCTCTTTTTTACCGTGCCTTTAAAGTCCTTGCCCCGGTAGTTGCTTTGCATTGGGCTTCCTTCCTGTGTTCAACCCTGTGGACCTCGCATCTGCTTCCAGTCCTACCATCTTGGATCTTCACCTATCTCATTGCCAGAAGTATCGTAAGGGTTTTTTCCCACGTGTGGGTTTGTTTTCCCTCTTGTCCGGCCTGTTCCTGGAAAAGGGGCCCCAGGACGGCTGTATATTCAGCTGTCACTGTGGCTTCTCACCGAGACAGGCAAGTGCTACCTAAAAAAGAACGGGACTACCTGAGCCGGCGGAATCTACGGAACTCAGGCCACTCTGAAGACTCAGGTGAGGAGAGTGTGGAGGGACGGAAAGACGAAGGGGTTCGACAGCTTATGCAGTCACAACCGACATAAGCCAAGCACAGAGCTCGTCCATCTCCACAAAAGTGTCCTTGCCCTCTTACCCTCGCCAGTCGAAACTTATTGCCATTCTAACCCTGTGTCCTTACAAGACATCCCTTTCATGTGCCAGACTGCCAACCTCGCTATGAAGCCCCCCCAACAAACCCCCCAGCTCACATTAGACCCCGGCGCAGTATATCGTGCCCAGTGGTTACCAGTCATTTGGTCGAAAACCAAATGATCGAATGCCATTTGATCGAGAGTCAAATGGTCAAAAAAATGGTCGATTTATTATTATTTTTTTTTATTTTATTTTTTTTATGGGGGGGTTCCCCCCAACCCCCCTTTTTCTATATTAATTTTTTTTTACCAAACAAAACGAACACAATATATAAATAAATTTAAAAAAATCGACCATTTTTTTTTCGACCATTTGACTTTCGATCAAATGGTCATTCGATCTTTTATTTTCGACCATTTGACCGGACACGTGCCCAGTATTAACAAATGCCACATACCTGAGATTCTTGTGAGACTAACCCTATAGTTCAATGACAGTATTATAGTGGTCAAGGCTCTTAAACCTGTGACCTGTGTAACCCAAATGTGTATATGGTGTAAGCCTTTGAGTGATTTGTATAACGACATGATACACTACTGAGAGTCTTTTGATCAACTGTTATTTAGTGCATGCATTATTCAGAATGTATTTTCTTAGCTTAGATGGTGACCACCCTGTTTCACAGCGACCTGACCTTCACCCATCCGGAGCACAAATGTCTGACGTCAATCCTACCGCCAACCAAGCAACCAACCCGGAGGAAGAGATGATGCCCACACCTAAGTCACCACCACGGCTGACCAATCCTGGTCCAACGTAGCATCATATGTCAAAAATGTAGATGTACTATATAAATGTGTTGTAACTTTGATGTGGGCATAGCGCTCTCAGAGATCTAGATAAACCTTCCTTGGAACTCAAGCAGCCTGCGCTTTTGTGCCTTATTCCCTGTCCAGGGAGTGTGTCTTATTCATTTTACACATGTTAGACAGGGTGGGCACAAACACCACATACTACTTAAAAAGAAAAGTCCTTTCTATGAGCATAAACAAACTGTCCTGAAACCAACCACAGATAGATAAAGGCAACAGCTGTCAAACAATACCCATACCAGCATACAAAATGGGCAAATAAATGAACTACAACCATAGTGCTAAAAAAAGGAGTACACAGTACTGAAAAATGTAAATGTACCATAAAAAATGAACGTGCTTGAAAACAACCTGCAAAACTGGAAAACTGTAAACAGTTATAATACGCCAACATGTATCTAACTGCAACCATAGTACTTCAATATTACTTCCAGCGATCAATCTGCCAAAAGCAACCTTCAGCAACCACAGTGCTACAAACAAACCCTCAACAACTTCCAAACTATCAACAGTTAGAATACGCCAACAGGTATCTAACTGCCCCCACAATTCTGCAATATTACTTAGAAAACATCAACAACAACCAAAAACATAAAGAAATACTGCTAACAAGAACAAACAGATAAACAGTTAGAATACGCCAACTGGTATCTAACTACAACTATACAAATAGCAATTCCAAAATGAAAATCACCTCAACTATTCCTATAAATAGTGGTCACGTGACTAAACCAAACTATGCAATGTAAAAACAATTAAATGTAGGTTTTTTTTTAAAATCCTGCATGGATTTTTTTTTCCCACTGACCCAATGATTATGCAAAAAGACACAGGAACTGAGCAGATTGCAAGGTACACTTGTTTAAAGCATAGTACTTGAGTAGTACTAACTATGAGGGTCAACAAACTATACAAATGTCTGCAATGTAATGCAATACAACCTTACAAAGTACCTACCCTAACATGGTATATTTTCTTTTATAACAGAAAATTAAAGAAAAACGTATCGTACATTTCCACAAACCATGTAAGCCAAATAGCAGAGACCCTCAACAATACAAACAGTAAGTATACAATTATTGGTGTCAGACTTCTTTATAATCAGCAAATATACATTCTCTACATATATTTCTCCAACCCTTCTACCAGCATAAAAATGCTGCCCACATGGCTGTATTATACTTTGGTGGTTGTGGTCAGGGCCTGGAGTCTTGGGTGCATGGCCTTCAGCCGAAGGCCATGCACCCAAGACTCCAGGCCCTGACCACAACCACTGCAGCATAATACATGCATTCTCTACATATATTTCTCCAACCTGTATACCAGCATGGAAATATTGCCTACATAGCTGTGTTATACTGCAGTGGTTGTGGTCAGGGTCTGGAGTCTTGGGTGCACTCCGGCCGTGCACCCAAGACTCCAGGCCCTGACCACAACCACTACAGCATAATACAGCCATGCACACAAACATATGCCCACTTACCACAACACAAACACATAAAGCATATACTTCAAACCCTATCCACTTATGTACACATAGTACTCCAATACATACAACCACCACAGCACAATACAAACATCCTCATATCATCTGCAATTCATTCCCATACACTAATAAAGCCTACTTGCTGTCACTAAAATAACTGTCTGCCCAAGGAACCGTTCGCGAACTGCCGTGTTGACTGTGGACACCGCGGACACAACAATGGCATCTTGCACCTAAACAAATGCATCTTATGACCCACCTTTCACTCCCCCCACCCTTTCCACCCTTTCCACCACCAAATGCCCCAAAACATGTTTTCAAGGCCCTTTCGCCGCCACACTGTCCGCGGTTATCTGCAAACACAAGATAGTGGGCGTTTCTCGAAATGATGACGCTCCTCACGCTTCCCTCCACATCAGCGGATGCGTCATCATGTCCGGGGACATGATGCAACTGCTAAACCAACCGGAAAGCTGTCCGCGGAGTGAACAAGGAAGTGTGTCTGCGGACCGGACACAGATATCTCACATTTTTTTTACTTACCTTTTGGTTGTTTTAAAAAAAAACTACTGGACGGAATTACACCAAATTGACAAAAGCATGCTTTCGGGACCAAGCCACTGCTCCTGCCGCTAATTTGGTGAACATCTGTCCAGCAGTTCGGGCTGTAGGCATGAGCAACGTTTTTTCCCATTACGTCTATGGAAAAAAAAAATTGGGACCCCCTCTACAATTTTAGCCCCCCTCCCTTTGACAAAACCACACCAAACTTGGCACAAAAATTCCAAGCAGGTCAACTACTTTTTTTGCAAGGTTTGGTGGTTTGGTGAGGATTCCTTCAGGGGGAACAAAGCTATAAGCCACCAAAAAAGTGGACTTCCTATGGGTTTAGCAACTTAACCATAATTACTGGGCCGCTACCGCAGGCCCGTGGCCGTTTAGTTATGGTTATCGCCCTGGAGGAATCCACACCAAACTTTGCAAAATAAGTATATGGCCCACTCTGATTGGTGAGATTTGGTCCAGGGGGGGGGCAAAGTTATAGGGGTGGTCCCAACATTTCTTTTTTCCCCATAGACTGAATGGGGAAAAAACTTTGCTCACGCCTAAAGCCCAAACCGCTGGAGGGATTTTCACCAAATTTGCGGCAGGAGCAGCGGCTTGTAAATTTGGTGAAAATCCGTCCAGTAGTTTTTTAAAAAATGACCAGAAAGTAGCTCACAGAACATTAGTGATATCTATGTCCGGTCGGCGGACAGGACACCGATTGGTTAATCGGTTTGCGTCATGTCTGCAGACATGCAATGTGTTCTCTGATTGGATGATGAAAAGCATGAAGTGCGTCAGATTTTTGGAAACGCCCGCTCGCCATCTTGGATTCGCGGACAGCAGCCGGTGTCCGCGGGCATCACGTTAAAAACATATTAAAAAACACAATATTGCACTTGTCAAACTTATCAAATAATCTCTGGGGAGTTGAGGGGTGATGAGGATGGGATGTGATATGGCTGCAAGAAGCAAAAAAAGGGTGCTTTTTGCCGCGAAAGTCGGCGAACAGTTCGGATGTTCGCAAACAGTCCTTAAAAGTTCACGGACACCTCAGCATTACAGGGTTGGTGAAATGCAGTTCTTGGATGGCTTATAACTTTGGCAATACTAAATGGAACTGCATGAAATGTTGCATGTATATTTCTGACCTGATTCCGAGTGAGTATGCACAGTTTGGTGGGATTCTGTCATGAGGGGGCAAAATTAGAGGGGGTCCCAAAATAATGTAAAGGCTTATAAATGAGGTGCCATTTGACGAATCTACACTTAATTTGGGAAACCAATAATACATTTAGATATGAATGTTTTTGCGAAGTTTGGTGGTATTTTGTGAAGAGGGGGCAAAATTAGAGGGGAGGGTCCAAAAATAATGTAAAGGCCTATGCATGAGGTGCCATTTGATCTACACTTCATTTGGCAAACTGATAATAGATCTAGGTATACATGTGTTTGCAAAGTTTGGTGGGATTCTGTCAAGAGGTAGAAAAATTAGACGGGGGTCCCAAAATATTGTAAAGGCTTATAAATGTGGTGCCATTTGACAAATCTACACAAAGGTTTGCAAAAAGATTATAGATCTACATGTAGATGTTTTCGTAAAGTCTGAATGGATTTTGTCAAGTGGGGGCTGGTTATATGACGATTGTATGTGCATACATTTGAGACTTTTGAAAAAATAAAACATGGGTGGATTTCCAGCAAACTTGCGTAAGGAGCATTGGCAAGGACCTACAAGCATGGTTTTGCAAATGTGCCAGTGTTGTATTATTTGACAAGTGTCATAATGTAGCTACGAAAAATAGCGGTATACCTTTAGTGACTGAGGGGTAGCCTGTGGCCATGGGCAGTGGCCATATTGTCCGGCTCATGGAATAAGGTCATGATCCGGACAATCTGGCAACTGGCCATGACCACAAGGGACAAAATATAGGATTAAAGTGGCCATGTCCACCTGGGACTGGCTTTGTGGTAAAGTTATTCAAAATTAGGATAGATCTGAAAGGGAAGAAAACTATGCTTGTGGTAATATGGTCATAGGGTTCTCTTTTTGCCTTCTGCAGGCTGCCATGGAAATCGAAGAGGGGCCCTGTATGGAACCCTCGCCTTCCCTTTCCATGGTGGCCATCTTGGAAAATGATTTTCCTTCCTACACCGGGACGCCGTAGGCATCCTGGTGTAGGAAGAAAAAGCCTCTTTTTTAGCACCCCGGGTTCCTGCTTTGGGAACCTAGGGTGCTAATGGCCTTGATCCCCCATTTCAGGGGCTGGAATGGGGGATTAATGGTCCAAAGACCTTGTTATCCACCCTCACTTTGCTTGGGCTGATAACTTGGGTTGCTGGGCCAGTATCCACCGTTCCAGTCCCTGGAACGGAGGATGAACGCCACAATATTCCCATTAGCATAACACAAAATGCAAATGGAAATGTTGGAAAATCTTATTGAGTCTATGTACTTTACTGAGAAATATAAAGTAGATGGAGACTATACATGTTTTTTAGTTCTATTTTTTAACTGTGAGAGGTGGTTCCTAAAGGAATATGTCTTTTGTTGTTTTTGGATGTATTTTGTGTGGCAGGAGAGCTGAGAACGAAATGTGGGGAGGGAAATGAGGGAAGAGGAACCAAACACTAATATGCAGGGGTAGGTGGACAAGGGAAAATGTTGCGAGTGTGTTATTTCTAAGGTAGGGGGCGGTGTTTCTCATGCTCCTTGATTACAGCAGTGGTGGTGGCTCTTTGGGGAGGAGGGATGGCATTAGCTGATGCCATTTTAAGATAAATAGCAGTTTTGCTACAAGTATGTACTGTGTACTAGATTGTTAATGTATAATGAGTAGGAATAGGTGTTGGAGCTGTGCAAGGGAAATTTTGAAGTTGAAAGTTCCTAGATCAGTAGAAAATGCAGTTCTGAACTGTCCGCGAAGCAGAGATCTTATCGTGAAGTGCGGACGGGTTCTCGGACACATTATCATGCCACGCGCCAGCGTATGGTCATGTGGCCAAGGTCCGCTATGAAGTCAGATGTTCGCAGACGTCTACGGATGCAAAACTAGTTGAAATAGTTGCAAAAAGTGTATGGAAGTGTTAAAAATGATTCCAGAAGGTGGGAAATGGCTGAGTTTTAAGGCGACACTTGGTAAATTGGACACAAACATTGCTATATTAGGAAAGTATGATATTAGTAAGTTGTAGGAAAATAGCATGAACTGGTAAAAACCTATGAAATTCACTGAAAAAAACTTTGTTAAAGGGGTGTTATGGTTAAGTTGCACTAATAAAAACCTATGAAATTCAATGAAAAAACTTTGTTAAGGGGACGTTATGGTTAAGTTGCACTAATCAAAACCGTTGAAATTCACTGTAAAAACTTTGTTAAAGGGATGTTATGGTTAAGTTGCACTAATAAAAACCTTTGAAATTCACTGAAAAAACCTTGTTAAAGGGACGTTATGGTTTCAAGTAAAATCGAAAAACCCAGATATGTGATGTCATCAGTGATGTCATCAATGACATTTGTGATGTCATCTTTGAGGTCCTGGGTGTTAGTCTTAGCAGTGCATGGTGGTGGCGCGAGTTATGGTTGTCTAGCTTACCATAACTGGTGAATTTCTGGGGGTTTTCGATTTTACTTGAAACCATAACGTCCCTTTAACAAAGTTTTTTCAGTTAGTATCACTTTTTTTACATGGAATACTTATTTAATGAATTGTAAATATATAAACTATGTGGTACCACACGCTACTTAAATTAAGTAAGAACTGCACTGACTGCAGACAGTTTTAAATGGCAGGTGAATCCTTAAATAAGGTGTAACCAGAATGAAATAGGAAAGAAAGGCAGGTTAGTTATGAACAGTGGCAGAAAGCTTTCTTTAGACTAGACAAGTAATTCTGAGTGAGGATCCCCCACCTAGGCAACCTGTAATAGAAAAGCTAGGGAGTAACTTATGTTGTCTTTCACAGCCCAGTCCAATATTGTTTAATAACGTTGTGCTTTCTTTTAAAAGGTTCTACCATCCCAAAGTACCTGCTAGGCCACAGGAGAACAGGATCCAAGATGAATCAGGGACCCCTGGACGACTCCTGAGGCTAGAAGAAGCTCTTCCTCGTCACAGTACTTTTGATGCCTTGGCAGGTGAAGTGGCAGAGTTTCTCGGCTTTACTTGACGATTCTCTCTGAGGATGGACCCCCTTTGGAATAAGGAGCCACTGGGATGCTGAGTCCAAGAAAAAAGGACCCAAAGTCTTTCGGAATGGTAGCAGTTTGGCTCTTCGGGTGCTCTCCTTTGGTTGACGATTACTCCAGCTTTAGAAGTCCTGTGAAGAACAAACTTGCTGTGGTCTCCTTAAAGGCTTGGTGGAGGAAGATAAGACCCCTGGCACCCTTCGATTACTTCTGGCGGCGATGGGTGCATAGGCTACTTTTGGTGTCGGATTTCGGGATATCACAGTTTTCTGACTTCCCAAATCACAGGAGTTGCAATGAGCGAGAAGGGGGAGGAAAGGAGAAAGCGCTGAAGATTAACAAACAGGGAGAGGAAGATTATCAGTGAGTTTCGGAGCCAGTAGAGCAAAAGAAAGTAAAGGAGATTGTTCACAGGGAGGATAAAGAACACACAGAAAAAAGCAAGAAGAGGACAAAGCTACTGGGTAGGTGCATAGATAGAAACCAGAGAACCCGGATTCTAGAACTGGCAGCCCCAGGGATGGCAGCTTAGTTGCTGGGCTCCTGCTCTAGGCCTCAACTGATCTCCCTACTTGAAAATGTCTGTGCCGGGTACCCCTGAATCTACACA
The DNA here is from genome assembly GCF_040938575.1 of Ambystoma mexicanum. Taxonomy (NCBI): domain Eukaryota; kingdom Metazoa; phylum Chordata; class Amphibia; order Caudata; family Ambystomatidae; genus Ambystoma; species Ambystoma mexicanum. The sequence goes on from NC_090929.1 coordinate 445,733,858, forward strand.
GCCAGCTAAGAGGCAGAAAGGCACTTCACAGGAGAATAAGGAAGAAAATACAGAGGATAAACTCTTGGATTTACTTAGCAAAATGACGCTGGATATAGCTGAGATAAAGGCAGCTCTCTTTAAGTCTGAGGAGAAGTTTGAAACAGTGAATAAGAGAGTTGACTCAGCTGAGGAACACCTGACTGTTGTGGATGAAAGGACTCTGAAGTTAATGGACCAAATTAGAGACTTAAAGACAATGAATGAAAAGATCACTCTGAAACTGTCAGAACAGGAACATTTCTCCCGAAGAAATAACCTCTGTCTGGCTGGCTTCCCAGAAAATGCTGAGAGGGGCAACACAATGGATTTTTTGCAAAAGAATTTACCAAAAATATTGAAGCTGGACGTGGCCATCAACTTGGAAATTGAGAGAGCACATTGAGCACTTGGACCCAAACCCTCCCTAGGTGAGAGACCTGGGCATATTATTGTAAAGTTTCTACGATTCCCAGTGAAAGAACTTATTTTAAAGAAAGCCCGGGAACTGAAGGATCTTGCCTGGGGAGGAAACAAAATTATGGTGTTTATGGATGACAGCAAAGATGTTCTGGAAAGAAGGAAAGCATTTGATAAGGCAAAAATGAAGGCACGAGAAAAAAGCCTAAAATATTATGTGGTCTACCCTACCATTTTTAAAGTTGTGGTTGACGGGCAGCTACATTCATTCAGTGAATGCAAGTCAGCGGAAGCGTTTTTAACGGATTTAGATCTGGATCCAATGGAAGGCACTTCATCCGACTTTAAACTTACAAATACAAATACGAGGAAGAAAGGAAGGTCTGAGTTGCATTGACTTTGATTTGGGAATCTGAATGTTTTTTTTGTTTTTTTCGGCTGTTAAGGTTACAATCATTAATTTCTTGTTTTGACCACAATATCTAATCAGTTCAATATATTTTTTTTGCTAATTAAAATGGCTGCCACCTTTTTTAGCCGTTGCTTTAACTGTTTGGAATTTGTCTTCGGAACATGAAGATGCAGCATTGTGTATGCATTACTTAATCTTCTTGAACGATTTGGAAAAAGAACCGTCCCCCTGCCACGCGTGCGTTTGCACGTAACGAGGAAGTTCACAGCAGAGGGGAAAGGCCGTAAGATACGTCGAAAACTAGCATTTTTGTTTTTACTATATTGATTTCCAAATGGTTGGTTTCCATATATTTTTCCAAGTTTGTTAATTTGCGCTTGAGTCCAATTTGCGTTTGGTCGATGATGATGGCGTCATCTGCATAGAGTAGTCGTGATATTTGTGCTTTACCTACCCTCGGGGGGAAGGCTCTGATTTGTTCCTCCTCCGATTGATAGTCCCCCAAAAACGTGATAAACAAAGCCAGAGCTAAGGGGCAGCCTTGCTTAACGCCACGCTTCACCTGGATCTCCTTTGACAGGGCACCTTGTTTGTTTAGTTTCACCCTGATTTTCGTGTCGGCATGGAGTGCTTTGATTGGGTTCAAGATTGCCGGGGGGCAATTCCAATGATTTAACTTATCCCAGAGTTTTGCCCGATCTATTTTATCGAAGGCTTTCGACAGGTCTACAAATGTAAGATACACTTTTGGGGCGCCTTCTCTCACTTTGGCCTTTAGTATGTTGATCAATAATATGTTTATAGAGGTGCTCCCTTTTTTCTGAAACCCTGTTTGAAAGGCATCGTTGCATCGAGCCGTTTTGGCCCAGGTTCTAAAGTGGTTCAATAACTGTGATGCAAAAATCTTCCCCACGATATCTAGCAAGGCTATGGGTCTGTAGCTTTCTGGATTTTCTCTGCCACCTTTTTTGTAAATGGGGGCGATTATAGCCTTCAGCCAGGTTTCAGGGATCATGTTAGTGTTCCTACAGTGGGAGAAGATTTTGCTGATCACGCCCGCCCATGCTTTTGGTGATTTTTTCAGATCTGCATTGGTCAATCCATCCGGACCGAGAGCTCTTGAGGTTTTTAGTTTGAGGATGGCGTTTTCGATTTCCGCCACGTTTGACACGTTTACCCACTCTGCTGTGGCATCTTCGTCACTCTCCAGTGCTCTCTCTTGCGGTAGGTCGAATTGGGCCGTTAAATATGACACCCATTTCTCCTCTGACACTGAGTTTGCGATTTCTGTGGCCGTGTTAGAGTTCGTAGTTTTAATTAGTGCCCAGAAATTGCTTGACTTTTTTGTGTTGAGGGCTCTCAACATTTTCTCGGCATCTTGTTGGTACAGTTGGAGTTTGTGATGTTTTAACCAATGTTTGTACTTTTTTGCTTCCTTTTGCCACTGCTCCCATGCTTATTTGGTGTTTGTTTTCTTCGCAGTTCTCTTCGCTTTGCGAGCAATTTTCCTCTTTTCGACTACCAGTTTGTCATAGGTATGTTTAGGATGTGTCGCCTGTCTTTGTTTACCAGCGACTACTCTTCTAAATGGAAGCAACATCGGTAGATAGTTTGGACGCTCTGCGCCGCCATTAGTTGCGTCTACTTCAGTCGGCCACCCATAGTTTCTGGATATCTTTATAATATTTGTTTCCGTCAGGCGCAATCGGGTTTGCTGGATATTCACCTCTACTTGAAACTGATATGTTGGGTTGGCCGGCTGCTTCCCATTCCATGCGCAAATCACGAGGTTATGATCACTGTGCGTGGTTATTTGTACTTTGAATTCCAGGATACTCGTCAGAAGACCCTGGGAGGCGTAGATGTAATCCAAAGTGGCTTTGGAGGACAGGTTTTCCCAGGTCAGGATGTTCACTTGGTTAGGGAATAGTGTTTCGATGTTATGTAAATTTCGCGATTTGGCGACCACCCTCCAGGCCTTTCCCCGTTTCACTGTGTTACCTTGTAGGGCCTTGTCTTTTGTGGTCCACTGTGGTTCTGCACAATCAGCGTTCAAGTCGCCACACACGATAATCTCAATCTTTTCGAGCTCCGCGTATATCCAGTCTATTGTCTCACCCATCTTTCTACAATATGCTTTTGTGTTTGTCCGTCGGGGGTTCCAATATGTATTTATTATTGCTAGGTGAATAGTGTCTTCCTGTTCCCTCGGTGTCATTTGTTTGCTCCACGTTGTGGTTGTCACCAGCAACTCGTAAGATTCCATTATTTTCTTTGGCGAAGACAAACCGGAGCCCGTTTTTATTGTGGTCAGCAGGCCCGACGATGGACGGCCCAACAAGCCTTTTATGGCCGGTGATATTTCCACTTCAAATCCATCTAGTGACGGTTTCTCTAAAAGCCATGTCTCTTGGAGACACACGATATCCATGCTGGTTAGGTCCACGTCGCTCGCCACTGTCAGGTGAGCGTGACCTCGCGTGTTCCATGAACCTAGGGTTATTCTTTCGACGCTTGCCTCTCTCTGTGTTGACTGTTCCTGTCTGTGATTGTGCCGTAGACAAATTTCGCTGCTATCTCTGAGATTTCGGGTTTAGTGTTGCTTTTAACCAAGACCAAGGACCTTGTGGTGTTGCAGCTGCCTTTATATTTTCCAAGTTTCTCATTTGATTTACCTCTGGTGACTTCCTATGCGTTATTCTTCTTGGGCTAAGGTTTGTTGCCCTTTGAGGGTCCTCTCTGTTCAACCGTGAGTTATAATTTTGCTGATTACTCTCGTATCTTTCTTTCTCTCTTTTTTCTCTCTTTTCACCGGGGGGGCCTGTTTTCGGAGGTATAGTTGCGATGGTTATACCGGTGCTCCAGGTCCTCCTGGCGGGTATATCTGTTAGGACTGAAGCGCCTTTTTTCATGCCATTCTTTGCCCAGTCGGTTTGCTTTATATCGCTCTTCCGTTCTAGATATGTATCGCTGTGTTAGTTCCTCCCTGTCTTGTACTTTCCTCGTTGTATCTTCGTTGTAACTTATGGTTTTTATTTCTGTTAATGTAAAGCCAATTTTTTCCAATTCTCTCACTGCAATAGGGTTAATGTATTGAATTCCCACCGCCTTGACATGGAGGTATGCCTTTGCTGTATTCCCTCTATGGTACGGCTCCACTAATGTGATGTCTTCCGACTTGATGCTTTTTAACGTCGTTGTTTTGCTTATTATTTGAAGGATAGTTCTCCTATTCAAGACTATGTAGTCTTTGATTGCTTTAGTTTGTTCGATTTTGAATGTGCGTTCTGCATCATCTGTTCTTACATTTTTGCTTTGCTGTCTGTTGCGTTTTTGTCCTCTCTTCTTGGCTCTGGAGTTGCTAGCCTTCTTGTTCTGGCCCTGTCCTCTTTGCTGTCTCTTTTGCTGCAGAGTCGCTTCTTGTTTTCATTTTCCTTTACGTTTGGCTCCTGACGAGCTATCAGGCCTGGCCGTTCCTTGTTTCCGTCTGCTTCCTTTACTTCTTTTCTGCTTGCTGATTGTTCCTTGCCTGAAGTTTTTATTTCTTCGTCCTTTTCGATGATAAATACCTCCTGGTCTATGTCCCCAGGGTTTTCTTCCCAATGTTGCGAGAGATTCATCAAATCTGAGTCCTCCAAAAACTCTTCGGTTGCAGATGGGGAGCCTTGGTTGTGGGGCCTCTGTTTCAGTGATCCCACAGTTTCTACGGATTCCTTTTTTTGGATCGGGTTCTTTGTGTAGTCCTTCTTTGGTTTTTGCTTCGCTCCTGTGGGTGAACGAGGCGGCGTGATCTTCAAGTCTTTGCCTGATGTTTTGACGACCCTTGGGTCGCTTGCGGCTAGGAGACTTGGTTCTCCCAAATTCGGTGCTGCCGCGTCGGTGGTTCTTGAAGAGACCCTGTTTTTCTCTTTTGCCTGTTCTTTTGACTCTTGCCAAGCGTCCAGTTCTTTCAGCCTTTCTCTGATGTCATTTTGATTCCGTTGTGTTTGGTCTGTTACTGTTTGCCTTTTCTTCTCAGCTTGGAGCGAGTCTACTCATTTTTTTAGATCTTTTTTGAGGGCTTCTACTTTTTTCTCCCAGCATTGTTGTTGGTTGTTATTTCTCTCTTCTAGGGCGGTAATGTATCCCTCAATATAGGTCATTTTTGTTGTTAAATTAGCCAGTATTACGGTGTTATCTTGTACTCCTTTTATCGCCTCGTACAGTTTGCAAAAAGGAGCTAGGGCGATCATCATGGCTGACATGACCGTTTCTATATCCGATTTTTTGCTAGGAAATTCTTTCAAGGTTGATGAAGATGTTTCACTGGTCCGTCTGGGTTTCGGGGATGATGTCATTGTCGCTTGTCTGTCTGCGTTTCGGGGCCCCTCCCTCAATGCGTTCTCCCTTAGATGCTTTCCCGATTGGTCCTGGTCCAACCTGTTTGCTGACGTGGATCTTCTGTTCCTGTGCCCTAGATGGGCATTTGGGTCTTGGGCCCCTGAACTTGTTGGGGTCAGAGAATCTTGATTCCTGCTGATGTGATTTTTGGTCCCGTCCAGGCAATGATCATTTATCTGTAGTGCTTTTGTGCCGTCCACCTGTGTACCTGGCTACCTTTCTATATTTGATGACTGGTCCTGTCGGCTTCTTTCCTCGTCTTGTGGGGTGCTATTTCTCTCTCCCGACAGGTCCTTTACAATTTGTTGTGAAGCGGCTTTTACTGCATTACTCTCATCGCCTTGTTTCTCCCCACGGAGTTGGTTCCCTGCCATGGCCTCTGATGTGGTGGTGTCTTTAGGTGCTTGGTTATTTTCTGTATTTTTCCCTGTGCTTGGTGCAATCTGAGGTGAGCCGGGATCCTTTGTCGGTGGGATTGCAGCATGCCATCGTACTGCGTTGGTTTTACGCAATTTACTGACCGGCGAGATTTCCTGGACAGCTTCCAAAATTTCTGCGTCTGACAGTTCTGTTTCTGTGTCTAATTTTCTTTTCTGATGTTTACAGAAAAAAGCTTTTAGAGTGCCCGACATCAGGGGTGTGGGAAGCCATTTCAGTTGCACCTCACTTTTTTTCCGCGGTTTTTGCTGCCTGCTTACCGCCCCTTTCCCTTGATTTAATTTTTCCTTTTCTTGATTTCTTCTCTTTTGTGATTTCAGATTTGTCGTGCCCGCTTGAGCCTTTCTTTTTGTTCTTAGTTTATCCGCAATTTTTGTTTTGGCGTTAGCCAGCAGTTGTTTGTCTTCTAAGTCTGAACCCGACTCAGAATTTTTTTCTTCGTCGGATTCTGTGTTAGTAGATTCGCTCTCATTTTCTTCCATATCATCATCACTTTCCTGGTTTATCGGTCTAAGAGTGCTAAGAGTGCTACAGCTCGATATGAGCTGGTCTTGGGGGGGTGGTTGACACTGATAAAAGACAGAGCTTCTCTCTGGGGAAAAGGGGTAGTAGTGGATTCTGGATTCCTATGCAATATCAATTTGTCTTATGCTAATGGGCACGGGAAGTGTGATTAATCTATTGGGAGCGTTGATAGAGCATGGATATATGTTTATGTGAGTGTTTTTTGGTGATCGGTAGTAAGACGAGGTCTATTGATGGTTTATATTGAACTAGAACAGTGGTTGTTCAGAGCTTTTTATTTGTTTTTAGGGTTAATTACTTAAATAGGGGTAGTTTTAAGGTAATTCTTGTTTGAAGTAGGGAAAGGACTTGAAAGATGATGTGTTCAATATGGTCTGGGGTGACTGGTGAAGATAGTTCGGAATGAAGGTTTAGATGCATATTAATCTGCTTACTATAAGTCTGATTGTTGTTGGACTTTTGGATTAGATAAATGCTTTTATATGTTTATTGTTTTTTCTGTGTGTGGGTGTAATCTTTTTCACTTAGTCTTTTTCTTATTTTTCTTGTTTTTCTTTTCACATTACTTTCAATTCCCACTCCTTGTTGAATACTGTTAGCTTTGCTTCTCTGTCACGGCGGTTTTTAAGGATGTTTGAGCATATTAAAAATCATTTACTATGGCAGGTAAAAATTGCAGTACTTGTATAGTGAGATATTAGTCTGTTAAACTTTGTTTCTTGGAATGTGAAGGGCATTGGATGTGTGATCAAACGGCGTAAAGTTTTGACCCAAATTCAGAGGAGTGGGGGTTGTGGTATTTCTTCAAGAGACACACTTAAATGAACAAATTGTGGAATTTTTGACTAATCGTAGATATCCACAAGTGGTCTCAAATTACTACGACTCTAAATCTAGCATATTGTGTCGAAGAAGACTGCGAATTAAAATTGAAAAGGTAGTGAAAGATGAAGAGGGACGTATTCTATTAATTGATGTGATATATAATGGGAGGAAAATGACTGTTGTGACAGTATATGCTCCATGTACACCAACTTTAAACTTTTTTAGACAATTTGAAAGTCTTTTGAATGAAATGGAGGGAGAAGATGTAATTCTGGGTGGTGATTTTAATTTAGTAATGGATAGTAATCTGGACAGGAGATCTGACTGCAGGTACAATGGTGAGAGATTTATTACAGAATTGAAACGGTTTGCGTCTAAGTACAATCTTGTCGACATCTGGAGGGTGCTGCATCAATCCGATAGGGAATATTCCTTTTACTCATTGGTTCATAATTCATATTCACGTATAGATTTTTTCTTAATAAGTGACAAATTGATTGATCAGACACTCTGCTCTAGTACATTCTCAGACCATGCGTTAATAGACCTGAACATTAATTTGTCTAATATGGGTAAGAAAAATAATAGGTGGAGAATGCAAGAGAATGCCCTTAAAGACTGTTTAATGGGTAAGGATTTAGATGATTTCATTGAGATATTTTATGGAAAATGTTGGCACTTCAAATGTCAAGATAGTATGGGATTGTTTTAAGACAGTGTTGGGGGGGAAATGATTTGTAGAGCCTCGCATAAAAAAAAAGGAAAAGAGAAAAGGTTGAGCAACTAGAAAAAGAGGTTATGGAACTACAGAAATGTTGTGCACATACTGAATCGGAGTTCACACGATTAAAATTAAAAATACTAGAGGAAGAACTGAGGAATTTAGAGCAGACACACGCAGGAAAAGGGTTGGGAGTTTGGTGACAAAAACTGCAAGTTATTGGCAAATAAGCTTAAAGGTCTAGTGACCGATACGTGTATCTCTACCATTGAAAATAATGAAGGGGAATCGTTTAATCGAAGTGCGGATATTTGTAAAATATTCAGATCATATTATGAGAAGTTATATAAAGAGGACTCGCATCCTGAGGATACGGATCTGCAGACTTTGTTTGATCAAATTCATCTTAATAAATTGAGAGGGGACAAAAATGTGTTACTTGAATCAATGATAGATGAGGCGGAGGTTAATGCCGCTATCCTGCAGCTGAAAGATAGGAAATCGCCGGGACCGGATGAGATAATTTCAGAATTTTATAAGAAATTTGCTGGTCAGTTATCACCTATTCTGTGCACGCTTTTTAATGATTTTTTAACGACTGGTACTATATGTGCATCTATGACGGATGCTATAATTATTGTTCTTCCAAAATCTGGTAAGGATCACAAAAAATGTGGGAGCTATAGACCAATTTCATTACTAAATGTGGACTTCAAGATATTTACAAGAATATGGGCAAATAGGCTTATTGTTAATATGGAAGATCTAGCAGATGTGAACCCAAGTGGGTTTCATCCCAAGGAGATATGGATATGATAACATTAGGATGGTATTGAATATTATTGGGAAGCATTATAATAAGCTTCCAAAAGGAATCATAGGGTTTTTTGATGCAGAAAAAGCGTTTGATTGGGTTAATTGGCGATTTTTGGAATATGCCTTGTTGAGGATGGGTTTTGGGCCAACTTTTATGAGCATGATTAGATATATTCATCATGAGGTCAAGGCAAGCGTGTCTGTGAATGGTTTGCTTTCTGAGTCTTTTCCACTTACTAAAGGAATGAGACAAGGATGCCCTCTATCTCTGTTTTTATTTGATCTAGCACTTGAACCATTAGCTGCTTATATTAGGCAATGTGAAAGTATTAAGGGATTGTGTGTTGGAAAAATTGAGGTTAAAATCCTATCCTATGCAGATGATATGGTGGTCCTGTTGTCCAACCCAGATGTTTGTGGGTTATTACTGAAACAGATGTTTGAGGAAGTAGGTAAGCTATCTGGACATAAAGTGAATTGGGACAAAACTGAGATTTTCCCATTATCAAAAATACATAATAGAGAAATTCTGAATATGTGGAATTGTAAATGGTCCCCTGAGGGTGTTGAATATCTTGGTATTTATGTTATTGGTGATCTCAACAAAATTGTGCAGAACAACATTGATAGGGTATTAGACAAAATATCTTACTCTATACGAAGATGGGAAAGATATAAACTTTCTTTATGGGCAAAAATCAGCACCATTAAGATGGTCTTATTACCAAAAGTACTGTATATTATTCAGTCGATTCCTTATTTAATCAGTAAAAAGCAGATTATGTGGCTTGATAAGGTTTTCCAAAGTTTTTTGTGGGGTTTGGATAAAAGACCACGACTCCCACGGTATATTTTGATGCAGAAGGTTGATGAGGGGGGATTTGGTTATCCAGACTTACATAAATACTGTAAGGCGTTTTTGCTTAAAAAAGGTTATTATTATAGAGATGATGATTTTAATGGACTTCTTTGGTTGTGCAGTGAAAAAGATATCTGCAGTCCGTATCATTTAAAATGTCTTTATACTATGGGGAATTTGTCGACCAATAGATTACAGCTAAAATCAATAGTGGCTACTTGACACGTTTTTTGGATGTGGTTTGGAGAGAATAAACAGTTGTATGGATTTAGTGAGGATGCTTCTCTGTGGTATATAATGAGGTGCTGAAACTCAACAATAGATGCCTTATCTGGCGAAGTTGGATGAAGAGGGGTATTCTCACTATAGGGGATTTACTTCATGGAGACCATTTGCTGTCATTTGAGGAGATGCAGATGCAGGAGATGGTCTGCATGCTAGAGAAAGAAACAGATACGCGGATCTAGTCTCTTTGATTAATCTTCCGAAGGACATGCTCAATGGTTCCATGGGGACTAAACCGGAATTGTCAGCTACTTTTGGGACAAGAGTATACTGCTCGTACATATATGAACTTTATGCAATTGGAAATTAGACATGTGGAAGCTTGGGAAAAATTGAGGGAGATATGGTCAGTGGACATGAATTTGGACTTTACGGATAGAGATTGGAGGGATATACTAAGAGGTGGTGCCAGTCTAGGTGCGGACTTAAATCTATGTTTGATCAGAGAGAAGATAATAGGTAGAGTATACTGGACGCCGGGGAAGATGTATAAATTGAACTTACAGACAGATGATTCATGCTGGGTGTTTGCGACAGACAAGGGTACATTGGTACACCTTTTTTAGAGTTGTCCGAGGGTTCGTAGCTTTTGGAATGAAGTGATTGATAGAGTTGAATTGACGCTAAAAGTAATTTTGCAGAGATCAGCAGTTAATATAATCCTTCTTCTACATAGGGATAGATGTACATATTCTATGAAATATAACAGCTGGATTGATAAAGCTTTGTTAGTTGCGATGCGACTGATTCTCCGAGTTTGGAAAACCAGGAAGAAGTCAGTGGAGGATTGTTTAATGGAGTTGCAGACCCTGTCTACTTATGATAAAATGTCATTCGAGGCGAGGGAGAAGAAGGAGGATTACATTTCAATGTGGGGACCAGTGAATGCCTTATATGGCTAAATATCTAAGGTATGGATTATATTGAGGAGTTGGAATTATTTTTTTGAATTTTTCAATTTTTGTCTTGTTCTTCTTTCTCTCTCTTCTCTTCCCTCTTTCTCTTTTCTTTCTACTTTTTCTTATCTTTACTCTTTGCTCTCTTTCTTAGTGTATTAGTTTGGTGTTGGTCTACGTGGAGTCTTGTGTCTATGTAAGTCTTCTGATAGGAAGGGTGGTAATACTTTTTTGAGACTGTTGTTGATTACATACACTGAAAGTGATTTAGTGTGTCTAAGGGTGGTGTGTTGGATTGTAATGTTTGCTTTGCATTGTGTACTTATTGGAATATAATTAACTGATGGGTTTATGCTTCTGCTATAATCTAAAAAACCCTTGTATCATATCGATGTGATTTGTATTTGTTGACATGCTAATGAATAGATGTTTAAAAAAAAAAAAAGAAACCAGTGAACCCAAATAAGTGGCTGATGTGGTAGCATTTACTTGTTATGAGAGCGTGAGCGATGAGTCCAGGTAAAATCCCAGTGTTCTTACCTCGTTAGAGACTTTGATGGTGTTACCATCAATGTTAAAGAATTTGAAGACATCATTAATTTGAAGGCAGCTACAACCTACACTTGTAAACTTATCAACGCATGCAGACAATTTTTGTCACCTGACAGCTGTATTACACTGGCCAGAGCCCTAGTCCTGACCGACTTTACTACTGCAATGCCTCATATGCCGGCACTAAGATCCACAACATAAAAAAACTCCAGGTTCTGCAAAATAAAGCCCTTAGAGCCGCACTCAACATCCCCGGATCAGCTCATATCTCTTCAACAAGACAGAAACGCCACTGGCTTCCGGTACAAGAATGAATCTTGTTCAAACCACTTACCTTGACACACAAATGTCTTCCACCGGGTGGCCCCCTCGTACTTGTCAAACTAAATTTCAAAACCCATTTTAAAAGAAAATAAATGAAGGCGGGGGAAAACAGCCGTAGGGGGAAGGTGTAGGGGCAAAAAGAGAATCTCTGTTTTGGAGTGGCTAAGGTGAAGAGAGTGGGAAAGCATCCAAAGATCAACAACTGACAGACAATGAAAGAGAGAAGAGAGAAGTTAATCCATGATGGAATAAAATGAGAACTGAATCTGAGACTCATCAGCAAAGAAGTGGCTGTAAAAGCCAAATGACAAAATACTGGACAGTTTAGGGATAACTGAAAGAGTAAGCAACTGAGCCTTGGGGAACCCCAAAGCATAAAGGAAAAGAGGGAGACATCTTGGCCCAAGAAACAGAATATGGGCGATTGGAAAGTTAGGAAGAAGTCGAGGACAGAACACCACCAGCTATTACCAATAGAAGAAAGAGGAACACAGAATAGAATGATCCACCATGTCAAAAGCAGCAACTAGATTGAGAAGAATTAGGAGAGAAGATTGTGTCACATGATGTCAAAGAGCTGAGAAAGTTTGTATATGCAAAAGAGTGGAATGAGCAGGATGAAACCCAGATTGAAGAGGAGGAAGAAGAGAAGAAGATTTCATACATGAGTAGCTGAGAATAGACAGCATGTTCCAAATGTTTAGAAAGAAAGGAAAGAAGAGAGATGGGGCAATAGTTAGTAGAAAGAGAGTGATCGTGAGAAGGCTTGAGTATAGGTTGGATATTATTGTGTTAAAGAGATAAGGAAAATACCAGTAGAAAGAAAAGAGTTGAAAAGAGAAATCAGGGAAGAAAAAAAGGGATATACCAAAGCAAGAAGAAATAAGGGGAAAGGGCCAGCAGTGGGATTTTCCCATTGCAGTACAAGAGAAAGTGAATATTCAGAGAGTGGGGAAAGCAGAAAAATTATTTCGAGACCGAAGAAGACGAAACTGAGGGAAGAGAAGATCAAATATTATCAACCTTAACGGGAACATAACAGGCAAAATCAGAAGAAGAAAGAAGAATTAAGTGAAGGATTTGGAATGCGAGGAGATAGCAGAGTATTCAGAAGAAAAAAAGGACAACATGGGTGAGGAGAGAGAATGGAAATAAGAGACTAATATTAAAGTTGTTTGGCATTAAATACATCTTGATCATAAGACATGTGGAGAGAGGACAGTGAGTCAAGTTCAGGTGGAGATTTGGAGTTTTTCCAGCACCATTCCAATTTATGTAGCTTGCAGACTAAAATTAAGCCATGGTGGAGGAGTTGTATGGCCTTTTCAATATCAGAAACCCACAACACGAAATATTGTTCAAGGGGAAATCCAGGAGGCAAGCAGGAGCCGCGCAGCTCACAAACATCAGCTGCAGCACTTGGAAGCCAACTGAAAAAATGGAATGGGGATTAACCACCCTTGCCGGCACTTGGAATCTGTTGGTAATTCCGGTAGTCCAAGTGCTGGTAATGGTTATTCTGTCTGGTATTATCCAGCAAGGCAGAACCGATGTAAAGTGTCAGTCAATGACTCTCTATTAGTGAGTCACTCACTAATATAAAGTCATTGCTGACATTTTACATGACAGTGAGTGAGAGGCACGGCGCCAGCGCCTATTCAAGAATCATGCTGCACCTTTGCATTCTGTTATTTGTTTGTAATCTAGGGACAGGAGGCGCACGAAAATTGCACACAGGTCGCTAGTAGACCTGGTTCCCAGCGGGATACCACAAGACTTGTAATGAGGTCCTTTATCTTTTGGGCTGCAAGCTTTGGAGAGGAGTTTACTGAGGAAGCCGGAGAACACCAGAACAGGGGCGCCCTTGACCGAGAAAATGTGCGTGGCTCTTTTGGTTGAAAATGTGTGTGTGTTTGTATGTAAAAGACAAAGAGACAGTCAAAAATTATCAACAAACGCTAAGTAGGTACCTATCCTTTCCTGGAGTACTGGTCTGCCAGCTTCCTTGTCTTCTGGTGGGGCCCATCAACACCCATTGCCCCGCCTCTGTCACCGCTCCCTCACACCAGTCCTGGGTAGAAAACAAAAGACAAAGTGGTGGTTAGTTGGGAAAGTGTGTTTGTGTGCATATCTGTGCCTAGGCATCATCCAGCTCATACTGGTCCTGTCCTCTGCTCTGCTGAGTGTCAGCCACTGCCAGCACCGTAAACCAGCAGTCCCCGGCACCACCGCTGGAGGCCAGTCATGGACCTGCAACCACTTTGCCATGATCAAGGCTGATGCAACTGTCATCTGGCTTCACTGTGGCCAAGAAGTTCGAAGGGGAGCCGTTTATGGGAAATGTTTGCGTGGCACATCGTTCATGTCCCTACACCTGCAGAGATGTCATATGTTTTCCAGAGGTTCTGAGGGCCCAGCAGCACTGCAAGAACGACAGCCTGCACCACAACAACTGGGACAGCAGCAATGAGGGATAGCGCTTCTCAAAGTGGCTCAGCTGGACATCTACAACCTCCAGTTATGAAAATAAGCATACCACTGAAACACATTTTTGTCCGGTTCCTGATGCTCCTGCTATATTGGGTTGTGGGATCCAAGTAGTGCCAACAAAGGGCTGCAAGCCATTCCTTGATTGAGGACTCATCTGCTTGATACGTCGCTCCTCATTCCTCATAGCTCAGTAATCTTCAGGGTGGTGCTTCTTGAGCTGTTTACAGGCAATAGTCAACAAATTTAGAAGCAGTATCTTGACACACCCCAGAAGCAACCCACAGAACCCGCATGCTCGTCGATTTCAGTGCGGTGAGCAAAGGACTAGTATTTCCCTCGTGGTCTAGATTTGGCCTTGTTTCTTGGGCTCTGGGCTCACCATGTTCACTGTGTGGTCACGCCTCCAGCTGGAACTGGGTTTGCTTGGTCATGGTCTTGTAGCGGTTGCACGGCTCATCACCTGCTTGGTAGCGTCTCTCTCATTCGCCACTGAAAGCATGCACCAAAGCCGGCTCTGCTTTGAAGCACAGCTCTGCCTCCAACTAACCTACACACGTTGGTGGATGGAGTCTGCATAGTCCTTCTCCTCCATTCAAGGTCGATTATGCTCCTATTGTTGTCCCATGACCAAGAAGGGGCGTGTTGGTTATGATCAGCTGTCAAGTCTTTGTATTAACCAGCATTGCTTTAAGGCAAATGTTCGAAGATGCTTTCAAGATTGTTTTGAGTCCCATGGTTAAATGAAACATCTTCTTCTGGAATTCCCATGTATGCAGATATTGTTTCCTTTACAGGGAGTTCCACATGGAAATGGGAGTCCTTGTCCTTTAGGGGGGGATGGAGGGAGGGGGGTGGTCACTCCCACTTCCCAAACCCCTATGTGGGGTTGGCTTAGCAGGCTCGCCTCCCTGACCTAAAAGGCATGGCTCTGCGGTGGGAAGAAGTGGTGAAGTCTCCAGATGTGTGACATTGCCAATTGCAATACTTTATCAAAGCACTTATATGTATTTTCTTATGTAACGCTACTTTTAACAGTTTGGGCCCCTCTGGTATTCGGTTCAGTAAAAGGGGATGGGACGTTAATTGGAGGAGAGGGAGCGACAAAGTGAAAAAGTACAAGACCTAAAGAGTTGATAAGAGGTGTGGTGCTATTTATCCAGAGGAGCTGCCGAGGTACACGCATCCTGCTCAGTTCACTACCAATAATGTCTATCCTTAGAGTGAGGATGGGTGAGATTTGTTGGAGGGAAAGGTGTGCATTTTGGTGGTCGATGTGTAACATCGTCATGATGTCGGTGTGTTCAGGGGTAGGGAGCACTAGCAGGCGATGACGCACTGCTACGTGTGAGTCAGAGGCAAATGGGTGCAATGTAATGTTGAAAGAAGAATGGCGAGTTTGTTAGTAATGGTGCGACCATTAAGGGCAGGTATCAAGCTTAGAAAAGTAGAGCCCTGGATTATATTTAGTTACTTTGCAATTACTGGAGATGGGTCATTTATCTGATGGCTGACAAGGCAGCACCCGGGCGGTGAAAAGCATGCCAGGCCAGAGGGTGCTGTCTATCTTTGGTCTGGTGACTTCAGAAATTGAAGAAGAGTGATTGTTAGCATGGTGACTGGAAACAGTCTTGTCCCCCCCCCCTCCTGGTTCATCTCTTGCTCTTTTTGTGGGAGTGTCAAAGTTCCTGGATTGAGTCTAACTGCCAGGCGGGAGGATTATGGATGAGGTCAATTGCCATGCGCGAGGGTCCTGAATGTCATTTGAGTTATGTCTCCTTACAGGTGTAGAGTGTCAGGTGTGGACCTGGAGCACAAAGAAGGTCTTGCTATCCCCCGTCCATTTTGAAGAGTACATGCGCAAAGCCTATCCATGTGGATTGGCTCCAAACTCCACAATGAACATATTAAGGCCTTTTAAATTCGTGCTGCCTTGTGACCTGACATGTTTTTTAGAAGTTTCTGGAAGATCAGATGGTATGGAATTCCATACGTTGTTGGCTAGAACTACAAAGCAAGCCTCTCCATGGCACTTCCTGTTGAAGCGTGATGCTGTAAGGCTGCCGTGCTGTATGCAAGTGGCCTGCCTTGCATGTAAATGTGAACATCTTCCCAGTGGCTTCCTGGCCCTTCTGTGAAAGGCGTGTTAGGCGATGCAAAGGGTTTGGATTTGGAATCAGTGAACTGAGAGCCAGTGAAGGTGCTGCTCTCCTTTGTGTATTTATTTATTCCAGTATTTGTATTTTATTTATTTATATACAGGGAGGAACAATGCTCTTTTGATCACAAAAAACCTACAATAGATGAGAAATCCGATTTGTCAGGCAGCATTGAGCTTCTTAGAATGGGGTGAGTTCAAGTGACATTCTGACCAGATTGTGGAACAGTCACCCTGAACAATAAATGGGTAGACTTACATAGATGAAGGACAATCAGCATAAGACATTTTAAAGTGCAGTCTCAGTTTACAGTCTCAGCAGGGGTCTGGCTGCTGAGTTTTGTTCCCTTTTGACAGTACCATAAGTAGCCTGAGAGGCGTAGATAAAGGCTTTTGCCATTATCCAGTCTAGAAAGTACTAGTGAAATGACTGCAAGAGTTCTGTGTGTAAATGACAGGTACGTCATGATAGGTCAAATGTGTCTTAGATGGAACTTCTAGGATGGAGGAGTTGTATAAGACATCTGTGGTCGTTGCATGTCATAGTCGTTAGCTGCAGGCTTCTATGTCGTCAGACCAAGGAATAGTTTTGGAGTGAATTGTTTTAGTATGACAGATTGTGATTTCCAGTTCTGGTTGCATGTTACTTCCCCCTAGTAGAAATTCAGGAATCTGTTAGTGAGGGGCTTGTGGCAAGGTCTGGTAAGTGTGTAGGAAATGTGTGTGTTAGTGGTAACCTGGCCAGATTAGAGCCCTCATGGATCACTCAAGTGATAACATGGGAGAGGATTGAAGAACAGGTATGTACTTGGTCTCGGTTCTGTCGAAAGGAATTATGTCGTCGAATGTAGCACATTTGCCTCCGTTTCTATGTCAGCAAGTCATCGCAGGCCTCAGGCAATCCACTCAACCCTAGCATAGTAACGTTTTTTTAGGAGGGGCAAGTACCATTTTCATGCATTTCGACAATGTAGTAAAATATCCCTTCAGAAATGTTTGCATGCACTAATTGCACTTTTCACAACTGTCCACTAGATGGTAGGAGTGCACCAGGTTAATCTCAGCTGGAAGTCAATCTGTGGCTTTCTGCCATTCAAGCCCTGTCAGTTAAGGCTGTGTTCAGGAGCCGCTCTGAGGTGGATGTGTACTGAGGACCAAGGCGTCTGCCTTCCTGGGGGTCGCCCTGCCTATGGTTTTGCCAACAGATCAAGGAGTAGCGCTCACTGTGACCTCTAAGTAGTTTGTACAAAACAGTATCCATGTGGTACAATAAAGATCTTACATTACACCAGACAGCAGATCAAAATTCTCCATATCAGACCCCTTAATGTCACAACTGCAACTTGCTGGATGAAGTACTTGTTTGCACAATACACGCCTGCACAGGATTAATTAGGTTATCTAAATGTGTCTTGCTATATAATGTATAATTAGTTAAGAAAACGATTCTCTATTGATTGCTGTATATTTGGACTTTAGAAGCTGGAGCCCAAGCGCACAGCAGGTGTGCGAGCCCAAGAGCACAGCAGCCGTGCAAGCCCAAGGTCTGGTGTTGAAGTTCAGAAGCACTGCAAAGGGTTTGAAAAAATAATATGTTGTCTGTAACAGTTGTTCAATGGTGGCGCAAGGTGGCGCACAGAGCTAGGAGAGGCAAAAGCTCAGGAGTGAGACTGTGCAGTGAGGATGGATGGGTCTGTGGAAGGTGAGGGCTTGCTGGAAAAAGCTTCTGGCAGCAGTCTAGGCGGGACCTGATAGACTCTGAGTGAGACAGAGAGTGACAATCTCAGCTACCTAGGCTTCAAGCTCAACAGCTTCAGCAGCAAGCACCAGACCGACCATTACAGGTTCCTTGTGGGGAGTTAGGGCCCAGAGCAGAGGCTAGCTGAGCTTTCATTGTAAGTACTGCGACATAGAGGGACTATAGGACATCTGAGGAAGTGGTAAGGACAATGCAACATCGACACAGGCTCCCTTTTGTATATTACTGACAGGACAGACGTGAGGCGCTTGGAACAAGAGGCAGCTGCATTGGTACCCCTGGCTGTAGAGGCCGTAGCACACCCAGATCCTCTCATGTGTAGGAGGGCAGAGGAGTTACTCAATGGTGCGCCTCAAAAATGATATGTCAATAGTTGCCCTTCAAACATAGTTGGCTTGGAGACAGCAAATTCCTGGCTCATGTATATTCATAAATGGCCCTGCACATCTTTTGTCATTAGTGCATACTGAGCTAACAGTAGGCAGCACCTGTAGCCCCTTCTGCAAATCTGTGCCACTGCTGTTGTACAATAAAACCGAGATTATTAGTGAGCTGCTTCATTGTGTTGCGCAAAGGATTGACTCCTTAAATAAACATATGCACTGTCACACATATTAATATAATTATGTATCAATTTGCAGCCAACCACTTTCTTTCTGGTAGCATCCTGCACTACTTAGTGCTGCTTTTGTTTCATATGTCCAAACACTAATTTACACTCCAACCTTATCCCGGGCCTCAGCTAATGGTCCATTGTGTATGGGATCATTTATCCTAACCCTAACCCAGATCCCAACTTTAAGGCTTATTGTAACCCTAACTTGAACAAACAAGCTAATGCCAATTCTAAGCCTGTCACCCAAATGTGTTATGACCCTGATAACAGCCTCGCCTAAAGCTACTTCACATGCAGGGGATCTTGTACTCGCTGTGGTCTATTGGAAATTGAGGAGGAGGAGAATATTGCTGGTAATGTTCTTTCATTCATCACCATGGTTTTTCAATGCAAAAAACATAATTCTGTCGAGTTCATTTCTCTTAGGTTGAGAAGATACAACTAGGCTACTCGACCTGCGGGTTGGTAGGATTATAAAGGTTCTTCGAGGATTGCATCTTAAGAGACTGTGACGGCTTGTGATACGAAAAGCTGGTGGGAAGTGTGGATGGTAAGGCTGCAGGAAGCTAAGCTGTGAGATGTCAGGTGTTCATCAGCATTGTTTTTAAAGTGTCCCTTATGGATAAGAGTGGTGATTCCACCCAACACGATAAATGATCTGAATCGATGCTGGGTCTCAAGTAGGATGTTATTGCTCCCTACATGGTCCTAAAGGGCTTGGTATATGAATTTCCCTGTGTTTTGCTGGGAAAGGGATGTAAATAGGTTTGTAGCTTCCCGGGTAATTGGGGTTTGCTGTTGGCTATTTTAAGAGAGGCTAGATGCCCACAGCTGTGAAGGCCAGGTAGATGAATAATTGTTCTGTAGAGCAGTTGAGAAGTGCTTTGAAGTGGTAGGTGAGTCCCGATTGTTGTGGAGGACTTTGTAGCAATAAAATGGGCACATGTCATCTGGTGGTCCTTCAATGTTGATGATCGTAGGGGATGGGGGGTCATAAATACCTGTTAAAAAAAGTACAAAATACTGTAAGGGTTACTGGGTGTAGACACAAGCTTGGCTTTGTATTTGGGTATCAACGTTGGACTTTTTTGTCCAGGTGGTCGCAGATCTGTCAGGTTTTGTTTGTGAAGTGAGTGGTTATTGTGTCACAGAGATATTGTGATGGGATTGGTATGGCTTTTCAAGCAGATGGGTTCTTGAACTCCTTGATAACTACAAACATTTGATTTTGTGGATGTTGTGAAACATGTTTGGTTTTAACTATGACAAGTGTAGCCCCTTTTTTGTAAAACCTATGACAGACATTGCTTCCCAGGGGAATGTGGAGGCTACATCGCTGCCATAGCACACAAGAGGAGTGCCTGAACTCAAGGGGGCAAAATGTCTTTTCAACCACCGAGATGGCATATACGGTGCAATGAAATGCAGTATATTCTTGGATTCTACAATGTTTTCCCGCAGGCCGATTTGATCGAATCCCGGTTCACAGAGTCAGCGCTGAGGGAAAACATAATTTCCATTGGATGCCCCCTCCCCACAAACCTCCAATGCAGGGGACACCCCTGCAAACCCCATTATCTCCCCTGCTCTCTTCTTCCCCCAACAACTTACCCTGTGTTCTATGGGGAAAACCCTGTTCTCAGTCCCGCTCTCCCTCCTCTCCACCCTCCTTACGCATACATAGATACAGACACATACAACAACACACACACACAAATAACTCCAGTCCAACAAACCCCAGTCAAACTCCTTGCCTTCCACGTCCATCTGTCCCCACTTCTGCATTTCCAGTTGATTTGTACACGGCAAGCCAACCGGGTGCACCATGTTGCACAGTGTAGGGGTGGGCCCCTTAATCATCTCAACCTAAGCATGCCCACCACTTGAAAAATGAGTGCCCGCTTTGTGCATAAATGAAGATAATTGTAAAATTATCCGGGGAGATGTTAGATGGTGTTGTAGGACCAAACGAACCCAAGTCTCAACAAACCACATCAGCTGACATCTTTCATACATTTTTGCAACAGTTAAAACACTCCCAGAGACATCCATCCCACACATGTGATTGGACAAAACACTCATCAAAGAAATCCCATCTTTCTCCAAATCCTACGTTTTCATTGGCCAGTTTGATGTTAACTATCATCTTCAGCTCATGTGTAAAACACACCTCTTCTTAGGATTCGTTGTGCTGGGCCATGACATCATTATTTAGTAAAACATGTGTATGCAAATATAACTCATTAATAGCAATAACTGGCCTAAAACGTTTAAACCTTAACTCTTTATTTGCACATGGTTTGCATGAATATTCCCAGCAATATGAGGAAAGCTGGATAAATAATTTCTTTTTGAGTTAGTGATGCTATCCCACTCCCCAGGTCATTGGTCTCAGTGGACAATTCTAATCTAAATACCCTGCCGCTTAATCGCACATAGCACATCTGACAATACAATTGTAACTCCTGATTTCTTATTAGATAACCTTGGGCATTGACTCACCCTGTGTTTCACTGCTAGCCAAAACAAAAAGTGAAACACCTTTTGTCACGCTCCCATTCATCAGGAGATTGCCTCTGCCGTCTGTGATATTGATCAAACCATAAAACTCATGGCCAGTTTCTGCAGCTAAGCTGACCTCAAAGGTTGTGGAGTTACTTATTCACCCAAAGTTCACCTTGCAAACCATCCAACTTCTGTGGTTTTCATTCATTTGTGAAAGCCCACTATCTTGAGATTCATGAATTCCCCATGTATTAATGTGGAGGTATCTTTTTACATTTTGGTTGGTTTAACATTTTATCTTTCTGCATGTGTGCAGGCAAATATGTATCAATTCTAGACAAACCGTTAACATCCCATCCATAATTAACTACACTTTGATACATATGAAATTGTAACTCTCTTGTGTAAGAAACTGCAAAATTATAATGAATAATGCTGCCAGGCTGTTTCACAAAGCCTTAACTAGATATACAGGGAAATCAGGGGGGCATCTGGTTCTGTAGAGCTCTGACAGTCAAGCAAATGAGGGTCTTGGTGCAAATGCTCCTTACTCATCCTCGGCTATGAAAACGCTACCTGCAAAAGCAATGTTTGCCAGATTCAACCTTTCCTACAGTGCAACAGTGCCCTAAAGGTGGATGAAAGAAGTGGCAAGAAGCATTGTAAATGTTATGCATTTGTAAGATCATGCACCTAATGCCTGATGGTGCAGTTAATACATGTCAATCTTTTCCTAAGAGCGTCTGTGGGGCATGCCTGAAGTAACAGTTCATCATATGTGCTACCATTACTACTGTGGAACACCTGTGGGGCATCAGTAAGTGTGCAATGTCTCCCTTAGATACAGGCCACTTCCCAGGTGACAGCTAAGAGAGCGAAAGGGGAGAGGTTAACCTCATTCCGCGCTTCCATAAACAAACAATCAACACAGCACTTGCAGGTTAAAAACATGTGTCACCTATGAATAGAACGAGGGCAGGTTGCTAGTTACCCAGTCAAACTGACTGAAATGAGTGAACCATAGTACTCTACTGGAGCTCATTAGGACAACCATGTATATGGACCTCAATAAAAAAAAAAACTTGCCAAACCTACTGTATAGCAGTGAGCAAGGGTAAAGCCTCCTAATTTTCGATCGCCACATACATTTAATTTTAACTCTGCACCCCCGAACCAGTCATCTGCCAGTGAGAGATAGACTGTCACAGTCACTGAAAAACAGCACCCCAAACTCACCAAGGGCTATGTTTGCTTTACTATTGAAGAATTCCCCCTGACCCTGATTTCCAGGAGCTACAGCATTTCAGATAAAGCAAAACATGCCTTTGGATGTTGTGGGGCTCCCTCCTCACATCTAAGGGGTGTGAGCCCCAGGAGTGTAGGACTATAAACCTGCCAGTCCTGGGCATTGAACTGGGACCCCTAGCAGAACACCTGCTTCTTCAACCACATTTCAACAAAAATCCCACAGAACAATTCGGCCAGACAATCGTTAATAAAATGCTCACATCTCATTGGTTCCATCACCCGTCAATCCTTTTAAACCCTCACAGGTTGCCTTACTACTGCCATAAACAGCGCTGTTACCTGCAGAATAGAGTGCTCCACCACATGTGGCACAGCTGTCCAGTCAAATGGCCACTGAAATGATGTCACTGCACGGCAGAAGTATTGAAGAGAGTATCCCTATAAATGCCAGAAGCTGCCGGGCCCAAGAGATATACACAGACAATAGAAATCCAAAAATACTGCCCCGAGCCCAGTTTAAACAGGGGGCTTGACTAGCTCCTCAAAACATGCATAAAAGTCTTAAATTAACTGAGCTCTCTTCCATTGAAATACATTAGATGCTGTCATATCAATACAATTATGATTTTATCCCAGCTTCTCTTTTTATCTATAAGTCTCTAAATGTATGTGTGACTGACATTGCTTAACACATTGGAAATAGGGTTTGTCTCATGTATTTGGAAACACAACCTATGAAAGCTCAACACAGTTTAAAGGAAAGAGGGCTTCTTAATTTTCCATGCTACTTATGGACCACTTGGAGCCAGAATTGAAGGCATTTGATTAATAACAAAAGATCTACAATATTACTTACGTTGACAATGTGCTTTAAGGGGTGTGCCGACAGGATTCCTGTCTAAATTTTAACACAACCAAATACTTAAATAAAATCTGAAAATGTTCAGAGATCTCTTTCAGCTCTACTCTGACATCAGCCGATGAATTAGTACACACGACTATGGAGAACTCCCAGTCTGCCTGAGATAATCAACGACAAATACTTAAACATTGGCAAGGGAAATGCCTAAGATGCCTAGGGCAGCTTACTATGGAGGCGGGCCTAAAACATGGGGCATCATTACGAATCTGCCGGTCCAGAAATAAGGGTGCCGGTAGCAACGTACCAGCACCCTTTCGGGTCCAGCAGACTACAATTCTTCTTTCCTGGGCCTGTTCGCCTGGCAGGCACAGCGCCTATGGGGCTCCATGGGAATGGAGACGAACATTTTCTGCCGCCTGATATCCTCTGCCACCGGGACTTGTAAACAGTGTTTCAGCCCGGCATTAACCCGACGGTAGCACCAGCAGATACCGCCACACTTGTAATTAGGCCCATTATCTCTAATACAATCTGATTTAAGCATCCCGAAGACAGTAAATATTAAACTGCCAAATAAATTGACACAAACTTTACAGCTAAATAAAGATCCTTTTCCGGCATTTTTACTATTAACTAAAGGACAACGGATCGGACGCTGTTATCAGCTATCTATATCAAAACTGGGGAATGATCTGACAATATTGTTCACTAAACTTGCTCTTGATGTTTGGCAAAGAAATCCCCATATATGAACTAGGGAGATGTATCTGAGGTATGCACACTGTTATAAATCTTGTACATTTGTCTGAAGTAGCTGAATAATGGAGCAAAACAGACAAGTATAGATGCCATTAATGTGGAGAGAAAGCATTGGAGTTTCTCTAGGTCTTCTTCGAATGTACAGTAATCCCAATTAGGATACAATCTTTGTAGAAGAGAATCAAGTCAACTAGATTTGTTACACAAGAAATAAGTAGCAACAATTGAGATATTGATCAAGGGCTACTCTTTATGTCTATAAATATTGTTAAGATTGGAATTGATCTGCTTTGGAATGCTCACAATGCTCCTACGCTTGAAGCATGGAAAACAAGATGTGGCGTTGCTGATTTGTGTGAGGAGAAAATTTCGTTTCAGGGCTGCATGAATCGTTTTTTTCACAAATAGGCCTCTTTTTATTTTCTTAGGGGGCAATAACAAATCAATCCTGTTGCTGTTTTTTTAATATCAAAGAGTAAATAATTGTTCATCTGAATATCCATTTTTCCTTCTCTTCCTCTTTTTTTACCTTTTTCCACTTACGTGATATCCATCTGACTACAGCCTGAAAATCATAGAACGTGTGCAGTTGACTGAGTTTTATATAGATTTGATTTAAAATGTTTATTTCACTGCGTAGCCCCTATTGTTAAAACATAAACATACGCAGAGAGTGGTATCTGTGTGGATTACTGTGGTGGAGCACTCGGTCTGTGGAGAAGTCTGTTTAGGGTGCTGCTGAATACTGGGAGGAGCCATTCAGTCTGAAGCCCCAGCTTTTTTCATTTAAAGCTATTTTCCGCACAGAGCGTGGCGCGGACAGTGGTAGGTAGCAGAGTGGTTTACTGTGGTGGAGCACTCGTCTGTGGACGTCTGTTTACAGTGCTGGTGAATACTGGGAGGAGCCATTCAGCCTTACGCAGCATTTTTGATTTAAAGCCATTTGCCATGCAGAGAGTGGTAGCTGAGTGGCTTACTGTGGTTCACTGGGGAGAACGCTGCAGGAGAGATTACCCACTTCCAGATACTTGTCTAAAGAGGCAAGTACTTTCAAACTGTTGGCCGACTGTACTAAGGATAATGTATGCACTGCACAGTCTCTCTAAACATTCGGAGCTCTCTCTGCACGACCACATGATGGAAATGGCTAAGGAACTTCCTTTGCCGGAATCCCCTCTGCACACGGAATCATTAGACTTTTGTAATGACTACTGTGTTGGCACCAAGATTACGTCTGGGGTTACCCTGCCCCTAATCATTGATAAAGGAAACGCAGCAGGACATGTCCCCTGCTCAATGAATGTGTTGCAAGAGAATGATGTACAGTCCCCATTGGATGTGGAAATATTAAGGGCATTTGAATCACAAGAAACTGGCGAGCATCAAGGAGGTCCCTTCTCCCCTTCCTTTTACTCAGAGGAGGATGAAGAAGTTTCAGCTTCATCAGACTCTAGCACCTATGTTTTCACGCCCCGTCCGTTTTCTAGAAGAAGTTCCATATGTCCTATTACTGAGCAACACAGAGGAAATGAAGCCAATGCGCAATCTGCTCTTATCACCCTCAATCAGGTGATCTCATATTTAACTTCCCTGTATGAAGACATTAGAGCAGAGCTCAAAACTCACACAATCATACTCAGTCTAATCCAAAGCAAGTTGGGCTCAATTGACGAACGCGTCATAATAAAGGACATGATACGAGATAGGTTTGAGAATGAAAAATCTGACTTACCTAAGGCAGTCCCGGCTTTGCAAAATGCAGCTCCTGCTGTACGAATTGGTTTAGGCCAAGAGCGAAGTACTTGCCTCTAACTGGAATGTAGGGGCCGGTCTGAGCAATATGTTGGGAGGAGGCTTGCTGGTTCAGCAAGTGGGAGCAGGCACAATACCAGGGCGGGTAGACCTGAGGAATCCCAAAATAGTCTCCCCAATCCACAGGTGCCCTCCCATGCTATCAGGTCTGGGAATCCCCTCTCTTTAAATGATGTACGGGCATCTGCAGTTTGCCCCCCCATCTCTCTCTCTCTCTACCAGTCCTGATAGTATGTACCTTATCATCAGTCCTCATTTTAGGGTCCCATCTGGGGTGGCAAGTGTTCTGGAGGACCCAGCGCCCTCCTTAGGGTCTTGACATCTCTCTGGATCTGGGAAGGCATTCTGAGGACCAAGTATGGAAGCAGGCAAAATAACTCAGGCTGAATTTTCAAAGACATCTTTATTTCGGTGGTACAGCAGGGCAAGGTACAGCATACATCCCCCATCGAGACTCCAACAGATCTCCAAAAAGCTATAAATGTTGCCCCTTATGTATGCTATTCACTTGGCTCAGCTCCCTATTTATGATGCAGTTCACTTTCATAGGTTTAGGCATTCCAAAACAAGCCCCTTCCTCTTCTCGGGTTGGTTGATTGAATTGCCACTCACCGAACACTTGTGTGTGATACACTCAACCTTTACAGTGAATCCTTTCAAGTGTCAGAAGAGAACATTTCTGACGTCAGTCCTGAGATATTTTTATCAAGCTACATCATGTCTCTCTGTCACAGAAGCCCGAGGATGGGCATCAGCTGTGTGCCTCCTCTGTGAACTCAGCAATTGCTCCTAGTTTGACCAGATGTCTGCAATAATTGTTATCTTCCTTTGAATGCTAAATGGCTCCCCCGGCCCGTCACTGTCAAGATTACAGAAGAGAATTCTAGACATTATGTCCTTGGCTACTGAACCCTCACTGAACCGCCATGAGGTAATTATATAATTATTTCTGACATGACTTGCAAAAGTCTACCATTTTGTATCTAGCATCCATCTTAGAAATGGCTGATCAAATTACAAAAATGCTTGACCAATCTATTTTGACTCATAGCTTAGTCCCTGCTCAATTTTGAATCTAGATTGTTTGATAATTTATCATAAACATGTACTACTTGACATATTCTCTACTGTGCATGGCATTCTGACCCCACAAAATAGATCGCCTTAAAAGAGCTCTTTTCTGAAGAGCACTACATTTCTGATTTTTATAGTATTAGAGTCATTAATCAACCCGATAAGTTATATACATTTGGTTTGAGGGGAGTGGGGCCTATCTTTTATACATTCAGTTTGAGGGGGAGGGGGACTCATCCCTGTACAGGATCATAGAATGAAAGCATAATAATGCCAGGTTGATTGCCTTCAATACCCAGCAGTTTGAAGATATCTTACTCTCCAGCAGAAACCATAGACTTGGGCAGTCTCTTTCCCTATGAAGTTTCCCCCACCCCCAAAAGTTGGCATCTGTGAGGTTAACCACCGGAGGGAGAGGATCAACAGGGAAACCCCTCAAAAGGTTTTCTGGCACCAGCCCCCACTGTAGCTAAGCAACCAACTGTAGCTAATGTTCCTTTGGGACTGGAACCAAGGTCTCCGTTTTTCGAGGAAGTGTTCCAATGCCATTGTAGATGGGTCAGAAGGTGGTGCAGATGCGGGTGAGCACAGGGGATCACACAGACTATGGATGATGTCAAAGCCTGTCCCCCTGCAGCCTAGCGCAGGCCGGAACCAACGGCCTCCACCTTCTACCTGAGTACGATGGTCCTCCTCTCGAGGAGCGGTACTATTCCGATGATGGCACGAAAGACAGCACCATATATTTAGGTTCCTGTGTAGAAATCAGATGAGATTTCCTATGATTCCCCAGCAATCCATGGGTGGGCAATACCTTACAGGTCTGGCTGACATAGCATGCCGTATCCCACAGGAAGGACTCAGGAATAGCCAATCATCCAGAAATGAGTACAACACAATCCCCCACCAGAGGAGGGGATTGTGGTCTACTCAGCACCTAAGTGAACAGTCGGGGAGCAGACTTAAGTCCTCATGGCAGAAACCAAAATTGGAAGTGATCCTGGCCCTCTATAAAGCAGTGGTACATAAAAAAGGCAGATATTTAGGTACATGCAGGTTGGCATCCAACAGCCCCAGAGATGCTAACCAATCCCCTTTGGACACCAGTAGGGTCATCATCTGAAGGGTTTTTTATCTTGAAATGGATCTTCCAAACACACTGGTTTGTCCTCCTTCAGATTAATGACTAGGCTTAAGTCTCCCCAAACCCTTCCCCACCAAAAACCCACTGGAACAAGATGCCTGGCCTGCCTTCTCCGCCTGCTTACTGGATGTGGAAGAACTCTTCAAGTGTGCTCTACAACCCTTCTTGATTGGTAAGCACAGAAAAGGAAGCACAGAAAAAGACTTGCCTTGCATCTGTAACCCTGGACTGGGTCTTGCAGCAACCGCAGAACCAAGGAAGTGACTCCTGGCTCTCCCTGCATATCCAAACTACCTCGATGCTGGTTTGAACACCTTCAACACTGTTCAAGGTGCTGTGCTGGAACCACCAGAGTCATCTCCGACCCCAGCGCTTGACCACTGATTCCGAATCTCCAGCTTCTCTGACAGATTTTGTAAAACGGCTGCCACTGGGAGGCAGTGCGGCTTGACGCACATGCCAATGGGTCCTTTCCTCTGACTCTTCCGAATCCTGCAGCGAGGCGTGGTCACAGACACAGAGGGAGTGAGGGTTGTGGATGGCCAGGGACAGTTATCAGAGACCGTTCCTGAGCTTCCCGGGAGCTAAATATCTCTTTCTAGATCTCTTTCCTTGGCAGGAGCATCCCTCTTGAATGCCCTCCTTGCCGACTTTAGGTGGATCTCCTCAAATTCCAGAAACCTTTCAAGACATTCCTTTTCGCCTCCTCCTTCCTTCCCCCCTAACCTTCTGATCTCCACCTGCCACTGTGACTGGTTGCCCTTGACCCCTATGAGGCCCCCTTAACCAGTCCTCCCTGTACCAGCACTTACCCCCGGGCACCCTTTGCTGATCAGCACCCTGACCCTGGTCCACCCCAATCCTCGCACTTAGCTTACCCCCTCCCCCTGTACCCCTGCACTTGGCCTCTTGGGCTCCCCTAGCACTTGGTCAGCCCATGGGACCCCCTACTCCGGTGCTTCTTCCTCCTCCCGCTATCCCATCCCTC
Source organism: Ambystoma mexicanum (assembly GCF_040938575.1). Taxonomy (NCBI): domain Eukaryota; kingdom Metazoa; phylum Chordata; class Amphibia; order Caudata; family Ambystomatidae; genus Ambystoma; species Ambystoma mexicanum. The sequence continues at coordinate 445,762,741 of NC_090929.1, forward strand.
CTCCTTATTCCACTCCCACCCCACCTGCACTTCTTATTACTGCATTTGCCCGATCCGAATGTCACAAGGCCTAGTAGAACCGTTAATGTTGTTTTTCTCCCTTGTTCCCCACCCCTCTTTTGTCTTTTGGTGCCTGGAAACACTTTATGCTGTATAGGCGCCATACACATGTTCAATATATAAATAAAAGGTGGAGGACAGTGGTGACAGAGTCCCTGAGACGCAGTAGAGGCAGCACACCACCATCTATGAGGATGAGGTGCGTTAATGGAAGATACCAGTGGCAGTGTCTCTGTGCCTTGTGGTGGGCTGCCTTTTGTGTGACTCAAACCTCACACCTGGTAAGCTCCTGACAAACGTTTTAGGTTTAGTGTGCAACCAGGATAAAAGTACAACTCTATCTAGTCAATCTATTAGCATTATTAATTAACATATGGCACAAAAAGCTGCAGTTTGGCAATCAGTCTGCCCGCTGACTATGTTTGGCTTCCTCCATGGCACTTGGATCGCTGTGGATAAGGGAAGCAAGGGAAGTATGTTGCCCAACAGTACGCAGAAGCTTAAGCCATCCAGCGCCCCTTGAGCCAGCTGAGTGCCACAATGCGCGAAGGTGCAGTCTAATCAGTTTCATTGGCCTCCTTTACGGCACTCGGACTGTCGCGTATACAGAAAGCATGGGAAGCACGTGAAGCACGTTGCCTAATGGGATACAGAAGCTTAAGGCGCCCAGTGCCAGCATTGCGCCAAGGTGAGCAAAGGTGCAATGTGGCAGTTCAGCTAGTGCACCAAGTGTGGGGTTTTGTCCCTTTTTGAGATGGCAAACCGATGTAAAGGAGAAGTTCTCTCAGGAATGGTATTGGCCAAATGGAAGATAACAAGTTACACTTTTCAATAATTGCTCATAGTCGGTTATTTACTCAGTTGTTATATTTCTTAATGCAACGGAAACAGTTGAATACATCCACATAATCAAGGGAAGAACAGATTGTTTACTCTAAGCCAAAGTAATCGTGTTTAGGTCAATGGTAACATTCCTTGCAATCTTTCATATTCCATTATTTGATGTTTTAATACTAGTACATGGATTGTGAAAGTTCTGTGTAGGAAAATATAATTCTATGGCGTTCCATCATCCATTTTCTCTCAAAACACATGGCGTTTCATTTGTGAGAACAAATTATTTGTTACACATACTTAATAAAACGTTGCTTTCCGCACTTGTTCATTGATGAAATGCGGCCGTGTTGGCCCCGATGAGACGCACCGCAAATGGGTGAACAAGAGCTGAACAAATGTCCCAGAATATCGATATATCAGTTCCGTTTTTGATTCTTCAGTTTTGGCTGAAGACCCCATCCACGGATAAATGGTGACCATGACATGCACACATTGTTAGGGCGTGACAATGTAGATTTAAGAAACAAGACGCATATTTTATTACAAATTGTCAAAATAAATAACACTATTAACTACATTTAAATAAAACATACCTTATTGAGTGTACGTTATATTTTAATGAAAATAAATTGTGCTGTCTGTGTCAAGTTAAAGATAAATGTAGAACATTGTTTCACCTTAAGCAAACATTTACATAAATATAAAAATTGCGAAAACCTACCTACATGAATTGCTGTGTTTCCATTCTCGCAATCCAGTTCATTCTCTTTCGACAGCTATTCAGAATAGAAACTTGAATTTCGTCCGTTGTGTTTCTTTCTCTTCATGTTCTCTTTTTTTTCTGGTTAGGTTCTAAATGTTATCCTGGGAATTTTTACTATGGCCATTTCAGGGACAACCTACAATGAGCCTCTTCTTTCAGTGTTCAAAATTCCAATGTCGCCTTGGCTTTCAGTTTAACCTTTACCGCAGAAATGGAAAATATGTCCCTATTTCTATTTAGACCTCGAGATAAAAAAAAGACAATAGGCTCATTACGGGGTTGGTGGCATCTGGGTGGTAAATCCGTACAGATTCCACAAAACTGTATTACCATTACTGCCACTTGGTCTGGTAGTATTACCGCCGGATTACAAGTGACGGTGGTGGTGTAAATCCCCATTTTTTTTATTCTATGGGGGATTTTTGTTGGAATTACAGTGGAGGTAATTCCACTGCAGTACTTCTGCCAAAATGTGTCTGAAAGGTGGCAGATATACCCCCAGCTCATAGCTGGAGGCGAATCCACCAACTTTAGGCTCATAGTTGGGCATGAGCAGTAATGTGGCAATATATGGTAATACCGCCTCATTTTACCCAAACTGCCTAACTCGTAATGAGGCCCATTCATATTGTTTCTCTTCACCATAATATAATATTTAGTTCAGAGGTTACTATTAATAAACACGTTCTTAATCAAACCATGTAAAATTATTATTAATTAAGCAAATAAAACTACATGCACACATGTGTTATTTCTGGTATGCCATTTTTACACTGCAAAGAGATTAGTATTGGTTTTCCCATTAGAATGTATTTGGGTAAAATAACTCAAGTGAAAATGTTTCTTTGGGGAAGGGCATTGCTATGCGCGTCATCGGCAAGATGGCTCCTGAAGAGTCTCCATCGAAGAGAGGATGAATAATGCGGCGTACCCCTCTCCCGGTGCCCCAACTTGATGAAAGAGAACAGTTATGAGCTGTGCAAGGTCTGGCGCTCCCTGCGGGTGCTTCTCCAACTTCTGAAGATGCCCGCAATTAGAAGTTTGGACTGCCTTGAGGAAGAGCTGTTAGCCTGCAAGATGGCACCGGCCGGCGCAGCCCCAGCGAGAAGGCGCGATGTGTGGGTCTGAAGCAGCAATGTGAGGTGAAAGATGTCTGGGTCCGCCCAGTCTCCAGGGCAAGTCTGGATACTCCCAAATCCCGAATTGTTTTCAATGCTCGAAGTGTACTATGGCCCTTCTTGTTGTGAAGTCTTTTCAAGGCGGGCCATCATACCTAACTTCCCCCATTATTTCCACCAGTTTCTGACAATGCTCTGCTCCCACAATGTCACCAACCTGATGATACTAATCGTGTTTATACATCTATCCAAACCGGCATTAGCTCCTGCCGACTGCCGCACCAGGCCGCAGACAGGCCTAAACAGGTTTTGTGTCAGCGATTTGCACTGACAGAAGTCTGATAAGGCATGCAGCACCTGTAAATGACACGTAAGTCTGGGAAATGAAGTTCCAGTTACTAACAAGTCGCCAGACAAGTTATGCTCACCCTCTTGGCCCCCTAATATAAAACCCACTGCAGTTTCGACACGGATATAAATCGCGACCTAAGTGCGCCCTAATACGCGCAGTTACAATCAATTTAAAGCGTAGTTACAATCAATTTAAGCAAGTCTATTTAATTTTTCAAATAACCTAAAAACAGTGAATATTTTGAAAATCACACTAAACAATTATTTTTTTTTTTAACTGATCCGTTTCTAGCAGCACAGAGAAATAAGGGACAGTGGTGGCTTCTCAACAAGAATATACTAGTAATGTATACTTGCAAATGTTTACTGTGTGGTTGGTATTGGGCAAGTATTACACATGGGTGGACAGTTTGGTGTGGGAGGTTGGGGCAGGGTTACGCTGGACCTGGGGTCAGTCATGACTGGTGATGAAGTGGACCTAGAGAGGAGGAGTATATCCAGCTGGGCACATGGAATGTGCAGGGGATGAACTCCCTGGTAAAAAGGAAGTCGGTTCTCAGACAATTAGGCGAAATGTCCCTGTCCATAGTATTACTGCAGGAAACACACCTGCTTGCACAGGACGGGAAGCGGCTGCATGCAAAAGCATTCCTGAGACAGTTTTTAGCTTCACGGTGGGAGAAAAAGTAGGGAGTGGCAATATTGCTGGGTGAGCAGATTCCTCTGCCCAGGGTTAAGGTTTTACGGGATATATGTCTGCATCAAATATCTGATCTGAGAGCGCATGTTCACCTTAATATCTTTGTATGCTCCAAATCTTGGGTAGCGTATCTTGAGGACTTCTATTTGCACGCACTTGCCTTCACAGAGGGATACATGTTGATTGGGGGCGATTTAAAGGTATTGCCCAACCGTCTCCATTGGACAAATCACTACCTGCTTCTAGGCTAGACTTTAAGCACGCAATATCCTTTGCATCGCTACGTCGGAAACTGGGGTTGATGGAGGCGTGGAGACTGTCCCATGGGGATGATAGGTATTTCTGATTCCATTCCCATATTCATGGGGGCTTCTCCAGATTAGACCTCATACTGATCCCTAGCCCGCTATACCCTTGCGCACATGGGGTGTAACACTCTCAGAACATGCACCGGTATTGCTTACTCTGGCAATCGTGGACAGACCAGAAAGGAATAGGTGCCCATGGAAGGAGTATGACGCAGAGCTGAGGAGCGACAACTGGTCTAGACAGGCCTAGATGAGGGTGTGAAGGTGGCTGAACAGGAGCACAAGAGGGGCGGCTCACGTGTGGCTTTGCGCAAGCTGAGAGTAGCACGTAAGAGGTTGGAAAAACACCTAGCAGGCAGGACAGCTAAGGCAATGTTAAAGACCAGGTAATATTACTATGATAATGGGAATAAGGGTAATTGTCTCTTGGTGGCCAAATTGAGACATTTTCAAAATTGGAATGCAGTGTTGGCCCTGAGTGATGGAAAGGGAGGTTTGAAGCGGGGGAAGGTGACAAATTGAAGATATTTGAGACCCACTTCAGGAAGGTGTTTCCTGAGGAGGCCAGCCCGGTTGACGCGTGTTAAGTTGGGTTCCTGGCCAAGCATGACACTGATACCAGTGTCTGAGCAGGAAACATCTTTGCTAAATCCCAACTCTGGGTGCAGGGTACAGGAATACATTTAGGGCACATCAGGTATGTTACTAGGACAGAACATCCATTGGCTTCCTCTGTCAGTCAACCCATCCTTCTCAACTGCACATTCACAGAACCATTCAGAACACAACATTCTCACACACAGCATTCTATGTCAGTCACTCTTAGCATTCCATGCATACAGGACAAGACAAGACACAACATATATTCCCCTTTAAACAACACAAGACACACCCAAGAAGCAAGCGACATGCATACACACGCAACAAAGCATACATACCTCAAACTCCAAAACAAATCCTCCCAGGAATGCACCTACAGAAACCTTGTAGCCGTCCTCACCTAGTGGGACAATCTACACCATAATATGTCACTCCCTTTCCTCTACCACTAAGGGATAGACACCAACCACTGAACAAAAGCATACCACATCCAAACTTTCAAGCAACTTTAGGCTTCCAGCCCCAAACCACACGACTGAGGCAAAATACATGCCATACTAGCATGCAAGCTGTGCCCCGAAATGCACAGGGAACTGATCCCACCATAAGCATGCTGCACAACCATGCCAAGTGTGCCCCAGAGGGCATGGAGGCTGATCTTCCAAACACCGCTCCACTACAACACACCAGGATATCCCAGAGGGCACGGAGAGCAGATCTCCCAAAACACAAACAGAGAGCGGATCTCCCAACACATGTACACACACACTTGTCATACCGTAAACAAAACTCAGCCCCCAAATACATCATTAACCATTCCAATTGCAACTCACTGTCTGCCCATCATAACATGTGCACCATTTCCAACACAGCAGGGTACTTCAAATACCCCAGTTAACCAACGCCCCACAGAAAGAGCAGTCCAAGTACTCCGGGTGTCGACACCTCACAAGATGCCTGTGCTGAAAAACCACATTCTACAACTTCAGCAACTCCAATTCAGAAAGCCAAGCATGACCACACCTCATCAAGACACACACACACCGGACAATGTAGAACAAATATTCTAGACAGTCATCACAGTTCAATAAACATATTAAGATAAACCTCCCGTACTGCTTTACTTAAAGCATTGAAACTACGCACTTCAAATTTTAATTGTAATTCAATGTTCTTCAGTAAAAATCCAGCCTGTAAAGTAAAAGGGTTAACGGAACATGCATCATAACTTGCATATTACCCTACTAACTTAGGAAGTCCATGTCCTAAATAACTTTAAAACACAATGTCCAACCTGTAAAAGAAGGGGTTAAAACATGGCTAAAATGTGTGCACACTAAACCTCAGCAAAACAAAACTAAATGCACAATAAATCTCTCTAAACAGAGGACACGACTTCCAAAACACAAGCACAATAACAGATGTCTAATATTCAACAGGCCTCACATGAAACTATTCCTAAACTCTAATGTGAATTAAACTCTTAAGCCTCTCTGTTCAATAGAGATCTTCCTGAAGAAAATCAAGACATCAGGATCTAATTCCTGGAGTACCAAGAAATTGCTATTTTCCAGACTTTCCACTATAGCACCATATCAAGGACGACTTGAAGGAAGAGCCCCTCTCTTCTTTTTCACTGCCTCCTGGTGCTGTCCAAAACAGTGTACACATGTTGCCTCACAGTGCCTTAGTATATTAGGGAGACAGGCCTGCCTCCCTCTCCGGCTCTTTGATCACAAAGGAACAAACTTCCATCTTCTTCATTCTAGCAAGATTGGCCCGTTTCACTGGGATCCCACAAGAACCATCAATATCACAGGTGTGCCTCACTTATGTAACTAGGTCTGCCCCTCGCAGTAATATGTTGGCCAGTTTCCTCCAGCAAAGTCCCCGTTTGCTCTTCTCTGACCCGCACTGCTTTAATTCTTATGCTGCTACCTGGATACTGGCTACTTCGCTGCCCCTTGGTTCCTGCAGTCACTACTGGCCTTCCCTGGACTAAGTTGACTGCCCCTCGCTGACTCCAAACTTAGGCTTGAATGCCTCACGCAGCAAAGTTACTGCCTGCCCCTTGCAGCACTGGTTTGTCTGCCCCCTGCAGACCCGGTAGGCTGTTGGCCCCACAAAGTCTCTGTCTGCCCCTTGCAGACCCAATGGGCCCTTAGCCCTGCAAAGACTGTCTGCCCCTCGTAGAACCGATGAGCCCTTGGCCCTGCAGTGTCTTGGTCTGCCCCGAGCAGACCCGGTAGGCCCCTGGCCCTGCTATATCTTTGTCTGCCCCTTGCAGACCCGACAGGCCTGCAATACCTGGTGCTGCCTCCTCAAATCAATGGCTAGACGTCACTGGCCCCACTGCAGCCTGCAGAGGTCCTACCCCGAGAGAAGAACTTTGCTTGTTTTGGGGGCCGGTGGATGTCCCTCTCATGGTGCTGTCCCTCCAGCACAGCCAGCATCCTCATCGCCATTGTTAAGTTGGGTTCTTAAAAGTGTGGCCAGCCGGCGTGCGATGAGCACGAAGCTTTGCAGAGCTCCTGCTCCTCCGGCTCATATCCTGGAGTAAATCCACGACTTATACCCTAAATTTGAACCTATTATAGGGTGAGGTAGCCTGCAGAACAGCGAGCCACGTACGATTGGTGGCAGGATCCCGAGGAGCCCTTATACAATCCGAGCAGGGTGTTGAGACGGCCCCGCAGTTGCCGCGGTCTGTGTAGTTAAGATGGCCGCCGCAGCTCGGTGATGCCAGATGGGCGGAGAGGGAGGTCAAAGACTGAAGAACGAAGCAGTGCATCAGCGAGCCAAAGGGCAGTGAGCGGAACAGCCCACATTGAGAAGGGAGAGGATGGCGAAATACTTGTCGGAACACCGGGGAGAGGGGCCAAGGTTGGAGGTGCACCCCACAAGCACCAGGAGAGACGGACATTGCCTACCGGTGGGGCGGCGGCTATAAGCCTGTGGGGGTGCCGTGGTAACACCCCCCCCATCAGCGCACAGGTCTGAGAGCGGTGCAGAAGCCCCGGACGCACACTGTCTCAGAGGGGACAGCCCGGAGGCGGCAGCTCGCACAGGTGAGCTGAGGGAGCGGCTGGCGGGGAAGACGCAGTGGCGGGCGGAATCACCAGCGCACATATTACAGAGCCGGGGACGTCACAGAGAGAGCCTTGGGCTTAGCAGGGATCCGGGAGGAGTGACCAATAACACGCTATTTGGAAGAAGAGCGAGCTTGTCCTGTTATCCCCCCCCGTCCTGATCGAGCAGTCGACAATGTTCAGGGGAGCTACGACAACGTGAGCGGCCGAGTGGAGAAGGCCAGCCACAGTAGAAGGGGACACTGCGCCTGGGGAGAGGATTGGTTTTGAGCCACATTGGAGTTGGCCCCCCTCTAGGTGGCTATGCTCAGCAAAACAGTGCGGGGATCCCTGGACATGAGATATGTCACCAGTATGTACAGCATGGGAAGGGAAAGGAGTAGTGCATGAGCGATAGCGCCGGAGGAGAGACTAAACTCTCAGTGGCACATTGGAATCAGGCCTCCCTCTCGACAGCTACGCTTAATAATATGGGGTCCGGGGACCAGAGCCAAACAAACAGTTCCCAGACTGCAGTGCAGGGGAAGCTAAAAAGTGGGAGTAGCAGGAGACGTGCCCAAATCCTTGTGGGCCATAACAAGCTGCATGGACATCCGAGCATGGTGGGGAGAGCCCTGTGACATAGGAAGCTGGAGCACCCTGCGACTGGAGGGAAGCGCTGGACCTGAATTGGGTGCCAGAGTACACACCGATTGACTGCCCTTGGACAACTCGTAGATGTGAGATAAAAGTGGACAAGTTCGGCGGGAGCGGACCTGGGGCCAAGATGGTAAAAGGACAGCAGAAAATAGACAAATACGCCGAATTGAGGGACAAACCGCAGAAACATCATGGAGCGGACCGAACTGGAGAGGAGGGAGTGACAGGGGGAAGTGGAGGAGGTGTGACCCTAGACGCCCTGTTGGAGGTGAAACAGTCATCCAAGGCTTCCCTGGAGGTGAGTATTAAGAAAGTTGGGGCAGATGTCTCCTTAGTCAAGGCAGACCTCCGCAAAGTAAGTGAACGGGTCACAGAGGTGGAGCAGAGGGTCAGTACAGTTGAGGATGACATCCAGATCCTCAAGAACCAGGTGGCAGACCTGGTAGGGGCGACAAGAACCCTGGAGATGAGAGCTGAGGACGCGGAGGGGCGCTCTAGGGGCTGTAACATCAGGCTGGTCGGGGTGCCGGAGAGAGAGGAAGGACCCTGTATAGAACTGTTTGTAGAGAATCTGGTACTGAAGGTGCTGGGGATCAAGGGCCTATCGAAATTATTCACGGTGGAAAGAGCACACAGGGTGCTGGGCAGACCCCCCCACCCCCGCCGGGCGCTCCGTCAAGGGTGATGGTGGCCAGGATTATGAATTTTCGTGATCGTGATGCCATCTTGCAGGAGGCTGGTAAAGCAGGTTTTTTCGAAATTGGGAATACAAAGCTATGCATCTTCTTGGACTTTACATTGGAAGTACAGAGGCAGAGGAGGACATATGATACAGTGAGGTGATGGCTTTGGGAGCTTAACTTAAAATACATTATGTTTTTTCCAGCTAGACTAAAAGTACTCTCTGGAGGGAAGTCATGATTCTCTCCCCTCCGAAAGAAGTGTGGGACTGGCTGGACTCTTCGCCGCACGTGGAGAATACGGAGCACCAAGAGGCATCGGAGGGAACACGCTCAAGGCAAAGGACTGATCGGAATGGACTGCAAGGTCACTGGTAAGGGGACTGTGGCAGGAAGAGACACCCATGCTTGGATCGGAGAACCGGAATAGGGATTTGACAATCTTAGCGAGTTGAAGCTCGCCCCCAGATACCCGATGCCATTTGTTACCACCCACGTGGGGGAGGTGGGAAGCATTAGTAAAGGGGTCTACATATTGGGAGAGGTGGGTCGACAAACCAAGGGGTAATGACCAGTTATTACGGGTCGGGGAGTTGGGAGGATGGGATGGGACTCGAGGGGGAGATGTCCATGGATGTTATTCAGGGAGGGAGAAGGAGGGATAGAAGGGGGATGGGGGAGTGGGGTGGGAGGGAAGAGTTGGGGAGGGGAAGGGGAGTTGGGAGGGAGATGGAGTTGAAGGCACCTAGTTGGGGATGGGTGTCGGCAGGGACATAGTTAAAAAACATGGAGGTGGTAAAGGGCCTAGACGGTAGCGACAAGGAATGGGGTGATATCAGTAATAAGGTTAGGATGGAGGACTGGGGACAGAGGTGGGGATGGCCTGAAGGAGTGGGTCCCGGGAGGAATGGGAACATAATCCTAGGGATGTGGATTTAGTGACCTAGATGGGTATGCTGGGAGGCCTAAGAATTGGGACGTGGAATGTCCGGGGCCTGGGAGTGAGCCAGAAGAGACCGAGGGTGGGAGAATTCCTGAAGCAACATAGAGTACAAGTTACCTTGATACAAGAGACGCATATGGGTAGGGAGAGCCTGGGGAGATTGGGGAAACTATGGGGGGGGGTGGCAGGTATTCGGGACGACCTATGCAACCCAAGCTAGGGGAGTATTCATCTGGGTGGCTAGGGGAGTACCACTGAGAGTGGAAACAGTGCTGAAAGATGAGGTGGGAAGAACGGTGGTGATAGTGGGTCTATGGGAAGGGTGCACAACCTGCCTGGTTAACTCATATGCGCCGAATACCGACGATAGGGAATATTTCCCGTCGGTCCTACGTATGGTGGGGCCATATAGGGGGAAATGATTGTGGGGAGAGGGGAATTTAATTGTCACTTGAATGAATGCCTGGATTGCACTGGGGGCAGAGGTCCTACTAAACAAAATATGACAAAGTCATTCCATAGGGTGATGGAGGAACTTGATTTGGTAAAGGTGTGGAGGGAGAGACATGGTGCGGAAAAGGGGTTCTCCTACTAGCCGGGCGTGCATGGTTCATACTCTCGTCTGGACTACCTCCTAACAGTGAAGGAGCATTGTCAGTACTTTGAGGAATCAGAATATCTGGGTCGCACCCTATCGGACCACTCCACTTTTGTGGCTAAACTGTTCGGGACTGCGGTGAGATCTCCCCAAAGGTTGTGGCAACTGCAGAAAGAGGCATTAGGGGATGGGGCGTTTGTCAATGAACTCCATAAAGGGATTGAAACCTATTTTGAATTGAATGAGGGATCAGTGTCGTCAATGGAGTCGCTCTGGGAGGCCTTTAAGGCCACTATACGGGGAACGTGCCTCTCCATGACAGTAGGTATGCAGACGGCTACTAGATACGTTGCAGCGAACAGAAACCCAGGTAGCGGACCTAAATAGGGAGGCGGCAAGGGGTGCCCAGGTAGGGGAAGGCTTGGCGCAGAAGCTTGAACTCCACCAGAAGACCTTGGCAGACGTGACACATTTTGATAACAGTAAGCGGGATGTTCGGCTGCATGGGGAAGGGGATAAGGCGGGAAAGTTATTGGCCGTGCTGATTAGTCGAGAAATTCCGGGTGGGGCTATTACCCAAATTAGGACCAAATCAGGAGAGTTAGTGGGTACTCAGTAGAGGATTAATGAAGCCTTTGCAGCATTTTATAGAGAACTATATACGAGTGAGAAGGGGGATGTGGATGTGGAGGGCCTTATGGAAATAATACATTTACCAAAATTAGGAGGGGACCTAAGGGAGGAACTGGAAGCTCCAATTGAGGAAGGGGATATTCGATAGCCAATCTGCAATATGAGGAGAGGCCCAGCACCTGGTAATGACGGGTTCCCTGTGGAGTTTTACTCTACCTTTGTTGATCTCCTAGCCCTGCAGCTCCAGAAGGTATATGAGGAATCAATTCAGAAGGGACGCCTTCCGAAATCTATGAGGGAGACAGCGTTTACAGTGATTCTGAAGGAAGGGAAGGACATGTTAGATTGTATGGTGTATCACCCTACATCCTTGCTAAATGTTGACAGAAAAATCCTGGGTAAAATTTTGGCAACTAGACTGGCGAAGGTAGCACAGCAACCTATCCATCCAGACCAATGTGGGTTTGTTGCGGGTAGGAATACCTCTGGTAACATTACTCGTCTCCATCATGTTAAGGATCAAGTGAAGTCACAGAAACAACACATGGCGATAGCTTCCTTCGACGCCATGAAAGCGTTCAATTCACTAGAATGCAAGTGGTTATTTCGAATGCTAAAGGAATTTGGGTTTGGGGAAAACATCTGCAAATGGTTGAGTTTCCTATATAGCAAACCAATGGCAATGGTGCGGACCAATAATTGGGTATCTGAAACATGGGAATTGGGCAGGGGGACAATGCAGGGCTGTGCAGCTTCCACGATTCTGTTCGCCTTGGCCTTAGAGCCATTGGCGGCATTTCTGCAGCAGGAAATGATGGAGGCGGGGATTGAAGTTGGGGGTCTGAGACATGTAGTTTCAATGCATGTGGATGATCTGTTGCTATATGTAACAAACCCAAGGGTATACCTCTCAGAGCTGCTGGAGATATTGAACAACTTCCGGTTTATGTCCGTTTTTCATATTAACGCAGATAAATCAGTATTGTTTCCACTGGGAGGGTTACGGGATAGTCAATTGGAGGACCTACCAAGGCTGGGGATAAAATGGGAGAGGGTGTCATTTAAGTACTTAGGCATAGGGATATTCCATGATATGGACAATACGCTTGTTCATAACACAGGGAGGGTGCTGTCAAAAGTAGGAGATGCGGTCCAGTTCTGGAAGGACTTGCCTCTCTCCGTAATGGGTAGAGTTTCACTATGTAATGGTGATCCTGCCACGACTACTTTACTTCCTCTCCAACATACCATATGTGGTGAAAAATGTTTTCTTCAAGATGCTGTATTGTAAGGTGGAAAAGCTATTATGGAATACAGGAGGAGGAGGGTATCTTTAGCAGTATTACGAAGATCTAGTGTGGAGGGTGGACTGGTTATACCAGTCTATAAGAAATACGTTGTGGCAGCGCAATTACAATCGGTGCTGCTATGGGATCAGCCAGGGGGGGTGGGGTCCTGAATGGGGTGAGAGGTGACTTACCGCCGAATCGGAGGGGTGTGGAACTGCTGTGGTACCCAGTGAGTTATAAGGGGAGGTCTGTGGTGCTTGAGGCGGTAAGAGGGTTGTGGAAGAAATATGTTGTACGAAAGGATCTGGGGGACTGTATGATGGGAAACTTCCATGGGGCATGGATCAGAGACTCCGCCAGGCGATCGGAGGGGCAGGAATACAGAGGCTCAGAGAAAAGGGGTGTGAGACGGTGGGAGATCTATTTGAGAGAGGGAAGCTGCTTACCTGTAAAGAATGGTGTCTGAAGTTTGGGCTCCCGCAGGGCCTGTTTCTGGTGTTCGGGGAGGTGGTCCGGAGGCTGGCGGAAATTTGGGAGGGAATCCCGGGGGAACCGGAAATGAGTCCACTGCTGCAGTTACTGCTAGATCAAACGGGTAGCAGGGCACAGACCTCATGGATCTATAAAGCCCTACGGGAGGGGGAATTGAAGGTGAAGGTGAAATGGGAGACAGATATGGGGTACGAGATATCGGAAAAGGAGTGGGCACAAATATTGGAATCGTTCCAGAAGGTATCGCGCAATGTCCTATTTAACATCATACATAGGACATATGTAACCCCGGTTAGGTTGCGGTCAATTAATAAGGATCTGTCGGATGAATGCCCTAGGTGCAGTAGAGGCCCGGCAGAATTCTGGCACATGATGTGGGAATGTGGAATAATAGCTGAGTATTGGGATAAGGTGGTTAAGGGGGTGAATGAACTGTTGGGGACCAAGTTAGAACGGAACCCGAGAATATGCATTTTGGGAACTCTCCCAGAGGGGAAGAAACATAAAATACGGAATAAGAGGGTCTGATTTCTGCTAATTCTCGCCAAACGCCGGGTGGCTATAGCGTGTAAGCGCCCACAGGGCCCGGCAATTTCAATGTGGTGGGCTGATGGCCATAGGTGGGGGATAGCAGAACTGGCAATACTGCAGAGTGCAGAGTGCGGAAACTGAGACGGAAGGGGAGGGAGTGACAATTCACTGGACCCAACTGTAAAATTATTTACTGAGAGACAATGACCTAAGGCCGCCATAAAGGATTTCCGCCAGAAGGGGGAGGTGGAAGTGCAGGAAGGAGATGGGGCCATAAGGTCCAAGGGAATCGCTGCAGACTCAGCCCAACCTCAGTGGAACTACTGAATCTGAATGATCGTCTACCATCAATTATGGAACAGGGAAAGAGGCCCTGAAGGAATTACCTGAGTACACGAGTGTGGGAGGGAGGGTGTAGGTGGATATTTTGGGTTGTTGTGATTATTGTTATGGAAACATTTTGATAAAAAGTGTAAGAACAGGAAACATCTTTACTAAGTCCCAGCTCTGGGTACAGGGTACAGGAATACATTTAGGCCACAACAGATAAGTTAATAGGACAGAACATCCAACGGTATCCTCTCTCAGTCAATCCATCTTCTCAACTACACATTCACAGAACCATTCAGACCATAATATTTTCACACACAGAATTCAATGTCAGACACTCCTAGCATTCCATGCATACAGGGCAGGATGCAGGGAAAGACAAGGCACAACAACACGCAAGTTAAATACTTGGAACGCGATCAGACAGGGTTCATCACGGGGCACAGCACCCATGACAAGGCAAGTTCTGAACTTAATGGAAGTATGAGAGGTGTGGGGATAGTCACACGGGATGCCGACAAGGCTTTCAACAGGGTGATATGGGGGTACCTCTGGCGGGTTCTATATGTGTTTGGTTTTGGCCCGGGGTTTATCACATGGGTCACAGCCATCTATCAGGACCAGTCAACCTCCCTTCAAGTTAACGGTAGACACTCACCTAGTCTATCGATAGCCAGGGGTACAAGAGAGGGGTACCCGCTCTCCCCGATGGTATTCGCGCTGAGCATAGAGACGCATTCTTGTCAGTTTAGAAATAATGCAATCATAGAAGGGATTGGGGTAGCTGTTGTAAACTATAAGGTTTCTCTCGAGGCAGATGACACCCAGCTGACCCTGCAGCACCACTGTACCTTTCGGGGGGGGGGGGTTGCAGGAGCTGGCAGATTTGGGACTGGGGTGGGTGCCTTGTAGATGGAGTACGGTATTATGTGTTGGACCACTTATGCCCGTTTTTAATTACCCAGGGTTCAAGCCAGGGTGCAGTAAATCGAGGTTTGGGGCGTGGGTTGCTTGGGAACTGGATAGCCTGTAGCAGCTGCACAAGGATAGACACCCGCTGACCTTTAAAGAATGTAAGGAGGTCTTTGTTGTATCCAAAAATGAGTGGTTTTGCTACGCTCAATTGCGACATTGGGCTTCTCACCCTCCCACGAAGCAGGGGTCCACCAGGCCATTGAAGGAACTTCAATTGTCTATTCAGAGGGGGTTCTCCAGGGGTCGGCTCTCTTAGATGTTTCAGTTGTTGGACACAGGGGACCCAATGGTGTGTCTGCTCTACATGCATACATGGGAAGAAGATCTAGGTGAGTGAGTGGGGGCAATAGAGGATGAGGCGTGGCTGAGAATATGGGCTTGGATGCACACGTCCATGAGTGACGGACAGGGAATATTCCTACAAATTCTGTTATAGATGGCACCTGACACAGGAGAGATTGCACCACATGTCAGCTGAGTACTCAGCGAATTGCTGGTGTGGGTGTGATGCAGCAGGGTCTCTCCATCATATGGTATGAGCGTGTGGGAAGGTGAGTCTCTTTTGGAAGGAGGTACTGTCTAAAATCAAAGATATCACATGTCTGTCACTAACAATGGATCCTCGGGTGGCATTGCTGGGAGGTACAGGTAACGTGGCGTTCCCCCTGTCGTGTCCCATGGGTACATTAATTGGGTACTTTCTCCTATCAGCTAAACTGACCATTGCCCGAAACTGGAAATCGTCTCAAGGGCCGATAGCCAAAATATGGCGGCTGAAAGTGTGGAATATTTTGGTGGCAGACAAAATCACTGCCCTGTGTGAAGGGAGATATGTAAAGTATGAAATACCAGGAGGCATTTTATTGACTTTGCAGAGAAGTACCCAACCATGGTTGCGACACTATTGTAATATTTGTTGCAAGCTCCGAGTGTGAATGATGGTAGTGGGGGCAGAGCGGGTCGGTGGGGGGTTTAAAGTAATGTGCTATGGAATATGGAGCTCTGCAACTCCCGCCATTATGTTTATATGAGTTTTAATTTATGTGTTCATGCCATTTCCCACAGTATGTTAAATACAAGGTTTTTTTTAAAAAACAATTTCCTTTGCCAACAATGATAATTCAATAAAAGTAATAATAACGTTTCACAAAATGGTCATCTTGGTCTACAATTGCAAAAACCAAGTTCTCTCTTACATTGTGACAGACAATGAGGGGGTGAGTGGAGTCAGATGTGGGGAGGCTCAAAAAATAAGGTAATGATTCTTCCATCCAAAAAGAAGTTGAAATCTTGCCCTGCATGGTCATTGGATGGGATGCATCTTGAGACTGTCCAAGCTAGAACTATCTTGGCTTATTCATGGATTGCTCCCTTAAGTGGAATATTAATTGGCAAGAAACCAAAGCTAAATGTATGGTTATGGTTAACATAATAAGCACTTTTATAAGTAGGAACGGGGGTTTCTCTTTCCAGACCGTAGTCATGTTATATACTGCCAAAATAGTACCAGTCCTGTCCTACAGAATAGAAATATGGGGCCACACATATGGCCCCGAGTTGATTAGATTTGAAGCCAAAGCTTTACGAAAACTATTCCGTATGCCATCCGCTTTATCAATTGACTTTTTATATTTAGCATTTGACCTAGCTGGGATCACATCAATGTTTATTAAAAAAATCATGTATGAGTTGGATACATCTAACAAGGTTAAACAATGGCACAATGATGGTAAATTACATTAGATAGTTTCTCGGTTTGGGGAACTTTAAGAAAGAAGCTGGGTACTATAGGCGGTATTGTACAAAAAGACTATCTAAACGGTCACATGTACAAAAAAAATGTACAAATGCTACCACCAAAGGTTCGAACACCAAAAGTTCGAACCTTTTGTGGTAGCTTTACAGGTAAGTTAAAAAAAATAATAATAATGTGTTGTATAGTGAGCTGGGTGTTGCGGGGGACACCCCCGCAGCACACCCACAAAAAGAAAAAAAAACAGGGGCTGCGGGGGAAACCCCTGCAGCCCGCGTAAAAGAAAAAAAGAAATGAAAAGGACCTTGCAGCGCCGGTTCCCGAGCGTGAAGAAAAAGGTAAGTGGGGTTTGTTTATGTTGTGGATGAGGGGTGTGTTGAGTGTGTGGGTGGGGGTGTGTTGTGGGTGTGGGTATGTACGTGTGTTTGCATGAGAAAGGTGCAAACCTTTGGTGTTTTGCACCTTTCTCATGTGAACTTTCCGGCTGCGGTAAAATCAGCCGCGGTCGAGTCACGTAGATCCACTATTGGCAACATAAGAACTGTATATGACAAATTGCGGACCGGTATGGACTCCAACTCTATTTCTACTTTGGTTTATGCCATTAAATGTAATTTCAAATAGAAGTTGATTAGCTTTACTCACGAAAACCAAATTGTGCAGTTAGCGTCAAAATCCAATAGTGGTCCTTTTATTACCTATCAATTGGATTGCATCCATAGACCATCATACATTGTGGCATAGCTAAGTAGTTGTGTGATATGACAATATCTTCTCTTGAAATTCAACATTTGTGAGGTACTGGAGGTTAAGGGTAGCCAACTGGGAATTCCACAAACTGATCGCAAGTGTAGACTATGTGGTGATGACGTTATCGAAACCCTGAAACATATTTTGTTATTATGTGAAGGATAGAGTCGAATAAGGTCGAAGTACACGAAAATGTACAACAATCAAACTAATTGCACTGATTTGTCTCACTTATGGTCTCTTTTTTCATGGAGGGAAATGATCTTAAGCTTATAATGCAAATAAATATTATGGATCGTATAAACGTTTTAAAGGTAATAACCATTTTACACATGAGTTTTAATCTGGTTTTAATGTATTTCACGATGGACACTTTTTTTAGCAACCAATCGTCTGATGACGATTAATTGGTATATGTTATGTATGTATTTAAATGTATTTGATCCTTTTGTATTTTCTTTATATTTGCGTTTCTTAAGATGTTCTATGTTGTATATACAAAGCTTAATTGCTACATGTATATTAAATTTAAATAAATAAATAATTCAATAAAATGTTTAGTAATAGTAACGTTTCACAAAATAGTCATCTGGACTGCAATTGCAAAAACCAAGTTCTCTCTTACATTGTGACATAGACAATGAGGGGATGAGTGGAGTCAGATGTTTGGAGGCGGGGGAGGCGGGAGGAATGTAAAGTTACTAACAGGGCAACAATGGGCCTCATTACGGGTCTGGCGGTAACCGTGCCAGTGATACCGGCCAGTTACCGGTGGCCCCGTAAACATTTACCGGTACCTGACTTGCCAGTAACACCAGGGGATTACAATCATGGCGGCCGGGAAGTAGGTAAAATATTGTTCCCCATTCCCATAGAGTCCTATAAGGTTCTATGGGAGTGGGACCAATGAAACACTGGCATCGGTAATAACGGTTCCGGCGCTTCCGTGAAACTGTGCGGGCGGGTGCCGGTCCGCCCGGCAGATCAGACCTGCTGGGCAGGAGGGCACCTCCCCAGCAGAAGTGTAGTGTGCTGGTTCGGAAACAACAGTGCCGGTAAGCTTAACAGCACTGTTGTTTCTGGACCAGCATGCTTATAATGAGGCCCAATGTGTCTTCATAAGCTGGACCTGATTAATACTGAGCCCAAATGCTAGAGCATAAGCTGGACCTGATTGATACTGAGCACAAAGAGTCATATATGAACCGTTGTGCTTTGAAGTCGGTCTGTACAACTGTCTTTTCGAGAGTACAGGGGTACTGAGGTACAGAGATCGATACAATCGGACACAATACTTGAGACAGAGACAGACATACAGAGGATTGGGGTGACTGGTGTATCAAGTAATGCAGACTTGTAAAATAATGTGCATAGATCCAGAGAGATAATGCATAGCGTTATATACAGATGCATAGAGATGATAAAGTAGAGAGAGATAAGCATTGAGATAGATGTATACAGAGAAATGGATAGAGAGATATAGAAAGAATCATAGATGGATATTAATAAATGTAGATGGATAGAGAGTGATGAATGGCTAGATTGATATTCAGGAAAAGAGATACATACAGTTACATTTGCAGGGAGAGATGGATAGAGAGCCATAGAGAAATACATACTTTGAGATGTATAAAGGTATATAGATAGACATAGATGAATAAATAGATTGATAGACATAGATGGATAAAGAGATACATAGAGTAATATGTATAGAGATAAATAGACGTATAGATGGGCATGTATATCGATATACATACATGTCATTACGACCCTGCCGGTCCGGAAACAAGGGTGCCAGTGAGCTTACCAGCACCCTTGTTTCCGGACCGGCAAATTACAAGTTAGCCTGCCGGGGCCGCTGCGTCCGACAGGTCTGACCCTGCTGGGTGCAGCGTTCACGGTAGGCAGACTGATCACGGAAGCACTGGCACCATTAGTAACCCTTGCGCCCCCACCTGTCCCCTTTTGTCAACTGCTCTGTTCTTTGCATATTGTTCTGTGTATTTCCCTCACTGACTGCCCTGTTTTGCATTGTATGCTTGGTGTTTTGCTGCATTCTTCCTTCTTCTAGGTTGTCATTTGTCGACTGCTCTGTTCTTCTGTAGATTGCTCTGTGTTCTGCGGTGCTCCACCCTCCTCTAGGTTTTCTTTTGTGTGAATGCCCTGTTAACCTGATTTGTTCTACGGCAGCCTTGTCTGCCTTGATCTTCCCGCTGAGCTCTTGTCTTGTCCGCTGTCCACTCTTTGTCTTGTCCCTTTCTGTCTCATCTGCTTTCATCCCTCCGTGAGTCCTCCCCTAGGGTCACCCCCTCCCCTACCTTTACCCTCCATTCTTTCTCCCACCTACTCTATGGTGCTCCCTGTCTCTCTTATCTTTTCAAACTGCTTCTCTATCAACTATCCTGCTCTCCTCACTAAGTCTGGTAGGAAGAAGTTCAAAAAGGGTATCCTGGTCTCCAACCCAGGCCTCCCTATTGCTGCCACCTCTACCAGTTCTTCCTCCAGACAGTTCCTCACTGAAATCCTCTTTGTCGTTCCCTCGCCAGACCTATGGACCCTTCATATGGTCTCTGTGCTCTCTCCCTTCTCTTCTTCACCCGTTTATGGTGGCACCCGGTGGGAGGCCCTATTGGCCCCCTTCCACTCCTCTAAGGTCATCATTAATGTTTACCTGAATGGCACCGTCTTGGTCCAAGGCCCTCAGGCCAACTTATTCTTCTTTGATAGATGCTTCCTGTGCCTATAAAAGGTACAACAGTCAGGAGACAAGTACCACCCTCAAATCATTTATATTATGTAACTACACAGTAAACCTACCAACCAATTCCTTCCAAGAGACAGTGGCAGTTATTGTGCACAATGATTCTCAGACAAGGCATTAATGTTTACATTAAGCTTTATTTCATGTTTTATATCTATATGATCATAATTGATAACCCATTGTGGAAAAGTATGTAAAATACAACATTCATCAATTAAACAATTGTTAAAATCAAACAATCTGAAAAACCAAAAAAGCACATCACACCAACCAAAAACCATTATCTCTCAGCATTCATCACCTAAACTTTCATCACATTCAAAACAATCAACATAAATATACTCACTCATACCTGTGCAATTCAATGCAATTTCTGTTGTATGTTCCCAGAGCAGAACAAAACAGTCTATACCAATAGACCTCAAGACGTTAAAACATGTTCATAGTCTTGTAAAAAGGAGTATATATTGGTACATTTCTATTCATATATACAATTGCTCCGACATTTCTCTGTGACCCAGGTAGGGTCCAACTCCAAAAGGGAGCGGAACCTCTTATCTTGTCGACTCGAGTTTCGGGCTAGTGGTTGTTAAAACACTTTACAACTACTGCACCTCATCAGGACAAATACAAACAGTGTTCTAGCATGTAACTAACAGTAGGTGTGTTAATAAAGTGCATTTCTACAAAATTCCACTGTATTCTTTCTTGTTTGTTTCATATTCCGAAACTAAAAAACCCAATGGATGTTGTCTCCACATGGAGTTTGTATCAGGAAAGAGAGGAACGGACCGACAGTGTGTTCCGGCCGGCCAATCACCGATGTAGACCTCCTGATATGAATGGTGAATCAATTCAACTGGAGGGCTCGACCTCTATGGTGCCCCAAAATTCGCAATTAAGAAGACTCTCTTGCTGAGATCTAGACTGCTCTTAAGGTGCCGGATTCCGAATGGGGACTCAAGCCAAACTATGCTTGCTCCAGTAAGGTCCAAGTAAGCAAAGCAAGGGTGCCAAGTTGTAACATCCCTGATGTTTTCCGAGAACCAAAGTAGACCCCAAGAGGTGGACAATGGTCTGTGGTCCCGCCTCTCGCTTTGCTCATGAGCAGTTGTACCAAATAAACATGCACCGCTTTATCAACCAGCAGATGGATTCTATTACGAGGCAGTACCTCCCTCTGACAAACTGGTCTGCCGCCTACTCTAAGGGCAATACTGGCTCTCTGTCCGCACCAACAAGAGCCCACATTCAAGCCTGTGTCTCTGTGGCATCTAACAACTCGGCCAAACTCTTTAAAATTTGCACGGAGCAGGCCAATCCTTCTGCAGTCTCTACTTCTCCTATCCCCTCTCAGCCCTCTGCACAGCCGTGGCTTCTCATTTCATCTCTAAACCCCAGGACATCCTGTCCACCCTCTTGCCCTCTCCTCCTCCTTCCTCTACTGTCTCCTCTACCTCCTGTCCCCTGTGGCAACTCCCCTCCTTCTTTCTCTACCTTTCCTCTGTTCTCCCCTGACAAGGTTTCTAGACAAGTCTGATCTATGAAAGTCTTGTCAAAACAGGTTCTTCCCTGTTCTTCCAAAACCATCAAGGACCACATTGACACCCTCTCTCCAGCCCTGATTGACTTCTGCAATCACTCCTTCACCACTGGAGCCTTCCCTTCTCCCCTGAAGCACTCTCTTGTGCACCCTCTTCTAACTATCGCCAGATCTCCATTAGTCCTTTCCTGTGCAAACTCCTGGAAAAGGCTGGCCATCTCCCAGCTTAATCTTCACACTGAATCTGTTGTTTAACTCCATGACCATCAGTCTGGCTTCAGAGCAGCCAGAAGCACAGAAACTGCTTCCCTGAACATCCACGAAGACCTGCTCTCCAACCTTGATTCTATCTCCTCTCTATCCTCATCGTACTCAATCTCTCTTCTGCCTTTGATACAATTAACCATGCCATCCTGCTCAACCATCTCTGTGATAACCTGGGTATCACCGATCAGGCCCTGGCCAACCTCTTTCCTCTCTGATCGACCTTCCTAGGTCCAACCTGGGTTCTTCCTTTCCTCTATCTCACTCTCTACCTGTGGTGTGCCCCAGGGGTGTAACCTCTCTCCCTGGCTTTTCAACCAATACCTGGCACCACTCGCACACCGCATTGACACTCTCTGCTCCAACTTTCAGTGCTATGCGGATGACACTCAGCTTGTTTTCAGGCTCCCCTCTGCCACCTCTTCTCCTTCTCTCCTCTCTCCTCTCTGATTGGCTGTCTGCTATCCAGGATTGGTGTGCCAACAATGATCTCTGCCTTAATGCCAGTAAGACTGAGATTCTCCTAATCAGCACACCTGCACCCTCCTTTCTTGTGACTTTCTGGCCAGCCTCCCTTGTCCCTCTTCCTGCTCCCACCTGTGAGGCTAAGAAACTCTGGGTCATCTTCGACTCCACACTCTCCTTTTCTCCTCACATCTCTGACATCTCTAAGAAGTCAAAGTGCCAACTGCACCTCCTCAGAGGTATTCTTACTTTCCTCTACTTCCCCCAGAAACTCACTGTCTTTAGAGCTCTGGTTCTCTCTAAGCTGGACTACTGCAACAGCCTTTTGGAGTCAGAGAGAAGGACAGAGCTAGATGGAACTATTCATATAGAGAGATGCAAAGACTGGTCAGCATGGACAGAGAGATGGCTACGGTGAGATATAGAGATGCATAGATGGAGAGGGAGAAAAAGAGATATATGGTTATAGAGAGATGGATAGATACAGAAGGCGATCATTACATATAGACATGAGGACTGTTGTTATTGAGGTATTGAAGAAGAGGGGAGGAAGAGTCAGTCTATAGTGCTTCAATCCCTTGCTAGGCTACTGAGAAGATGGAATTGCCGGTGAACCTGGTCGGCCACTACACATAGCCATAAATATTGACTGATTAGGATGGAGAATAGGCTATACCCCAGACATATGGTTATTGCATCCAGTGCCAACCCTAGTTGGTAATATTGGCACCACTGTATGACAAATACGTTGGTCACTTTCAATTCTCATCAACTAACAAGAACTCAGACTTACCAATGAAGTCACAGTCCATATATCTTTCAGTTGGTTCTCTGTGTCATTCTTTAAAATAGCTTTGCCCATGCATTTTCTTTTTATAAATGTCTTTCTCAATGGTGACTTCATTACACAAATAATATACTATAATGTTCAATATGATCCATCCATGTTTCTTTGTGGTGCTTATAGAAAACTGTTTTTCAATATATTCATGTTACGCTCCAGCAAAACATTTTAGATTTTGTATTCCACCTCTTCTTGGATGTAGTAAAAAATGAGAAGATTCTAAGCAGAAGGTCAGGATATAATACAGCTCCAAGTATTTCCATGTAATACTGTCAGCGTTATCTGATCAAACGCAGAATTTTTCAGATGGAAAATTGAAATCATTTAAACATTACCACCAAACTCTGAATAACTACTCAAATAATTATATTTAATGGCTCGTACAGAACAGTCTTATGTGACCAAAAAAAGACACATATTATCATAGTCAAATATAAAAATAAATAATCATATGAACAGACATCTACTTTGCCCATTGTGATGATCATCCAGATGACATCCCTTCTCCCCACAGGGGAGCCCCTTTCAATGAGGCTAGGGAGGTGAGTCTACTAACCGATAGTCGCCCTAGGCATGGTAACATGCGGGATGAACTTCCCTCCTGGGGACAAAGACGTGCATCTGGGGCATGGCCCCTTTATCTTCCAACCCCACTTGCTAAAAACAACACCCAGCCCTTCCTTACCGATGGTAAAGTCTGAGATGATTTGTTACTGTAATGTGTCAGCCTCCCTTCATCTTGGGACGAAGAAGAACCCAAGAGTGCTACTGTCAAGCATGAAGAGTGTTCGACAAGCTGTTGTCAATCAAACTGACGTTACACTGGAGCAGTCCCAGTTATTTAAGATAAACAGTAAAGAAGGCAAGGAGATCAAACTCTGGAAGATGCAGTCAGCGATGTAAGAGTCCGCCAGAGAGCCAGCGAATTGGAAACAGGGCGTTTGAAGGCTGTATCGAAGCAGAAGCGTGGAGTGATGAGAACGAACCGAGGGATGTCAGGAAAGCATCTCATCCATCAGCTGGGAGTCGAGAACCCTGAAGTTGAGAGTCAGGGTGGTGGTGGTGTGACCTGTGGTGGGTGGACCATGTGGTCCAGGAACTACGCCAAGACTGCTAATACTAGCCTACTGCGGAGCCACATAGGCATTTGAATGGGAAGTATGAGGAACTGTGGTAGTTGCGTAACCTGAAATAGGTGGACCATTTGATCTGAAACTTGCACCCAGGCCATCAGCAGTAATGGGCCACAAAGTCAAGAGGGCTGAAGAAGAGCAAAAGAAGAAAGAGAAAGAGCAAACCCCTGACCCATGGTAAAATCAGTGAAGAGTTCCCAGAGAGAAGGTAACGGGACAGTAGTAAGTCTGGGAGGGGGCCAGGAAAACTTGAGACGGCGAAACCAGAAGACAAGAAAGAAGTTGATAATTTTGTAAGGCAACTCCCTGGTCAGTTCCATAAGACTGTGACATTGAAGAGTCAAAAAGGACTTAGACTTCTCGGTTGGGGGAATTTAAAGAAGATTGCTGAAGTGTTGAAAAGTCAAGGAGAGCTAGCTGAGTCTCTCCTTCGTCCAGGTGAGGGCAAGTTGAAGGACAGTGTTCAAGCAAAGATCATACTAAATCCATTGACAGAACTTAAAGAATTGATGAAGAGTCTAAAATTGAAGTTAACTCAAGAAAACATTGAAGAGTCGAGGAGAGCGTGGGGAGTCTCTTCCTCGTCCCAGTGGAGGCAAGTTCAAAGACAGTGTTCTAGTCAAGAAAAGCCAGCTAAAAGCTAGTTGTAAACTAGGAGAAGGCAGCCATTCTCCCAGTCCAGTGATATGTCTGGAACTTTGTGAAACATAAACTGTGAGAGACTTTTACCCAGGAGAAGTGAGTCCTTCTCCTGGGTTAGAATAAGAACTCTTCCGTTAGCTTAGTGATTTGTGTTTAAGTGACAGGGGTGGAGTAGGAGTTTTGACTAGGACGGTACTTTTGCTTTGGACATCACAGAACTCCTGACAGAACAGAGTTGTAGTTTTGTTGAGGTAGGGAAACTACCTCTAGCTTCAGAGATGTATAGGATTGCATTTATTTTGGTTAATACATGTTTGTATCAATAAGCATGCCATCATTTGATCAGACTGCTCATTCAAGGTTACCACACCATTCACAATTACATTCAAACAAATCACAATCAGACAAAACTAAAATATATATACACACACACAATCTCTTCACCTCCCTTGAAAATACAAATAACTATGATAGGTTGCTCTTAATCACTCTGCATTAAACTCATCCTTTATCTACTCCTCTCAGAGTTAGCTCAGCTTCCATGAAATGCAATCTACAGCATACTTTACAATGAAGTGCATTGTTGTTGCATTAAAAGCCAAGTACCCTCTGCCTCTTTGCTCTGCATTGTCCTGGCTCCGACCCAGACCCAAAATTAGTAGCAACACCACAGATAATGTTTCTTGTTCTGTCTGGCTGAGGCTCACTAGCAAATGAAGTTGGTCTACCTTTTGTATGTGAGCCAGGGCAATGGGCCTCATTACAGGTTTGTCGGTATCATGGTGGCAAATCCGCCAGGATACCAGTAAACAGAAATACTGAGGTCGGCACTCGGTCTGGCAGTATTACCGCCGGATTACGAGTGCCGGTGTTAGTGGTAAATCCCCATTCTATGGGGTCCCATTGGACTCCATGGGAGGATTTGCAAGTATGTGCTATAAACTGGAGGGAACTCAGGCGACCCACCGGCAAACTTGTAGTTGGCCGGTGCGGAAACGTACCACTATCCCAGGAGGATAGCCCAGGGGCAACGGGCTCGCCTTAGAAGCAAGACGCCGTGGAGCAACACAGGTTCGATCCCTGGGTCTGCACCTCTGGGCATTAAGTTAGTTAATTCTGCATCGGCCAACTTGTAATGATGTCCAATGTGTTTATAACTTATAGTGTGAGTGACCAAATAAATATTAAACATTTAAGTAATGCATCCTAGCCAGTGAGTTTCTTATGTTGTGGGTGGGTTGCTTGACAGGTTGCCAAGTATGGGTTTTGGGTTGTGGTGTGTGAAAGCAGGAAGGAATATGATATGATAGGTTATTTATAACCTGCTTAGTACCCAGAAGATACTAAGCGCGGACCCGTTGATCGAACCTGTGTTTCTCAGTGTCGACTTGCTTCGAAGGCGAGCGCGTTGCCGCTGAGCTATCCTCCCGAGCTGAGATTTTTGTTGATGTTTCTGCAAATTATTTACACTATGAGCGAAACCAGACCCCCTAATTAGTCTCTATCAATCAATCAATTCTCTAGCTTCTCTGCTTCATTCCATTGGTCTATAAGCAAAGATGCAATGATATGGAGTTAGATGGTAGTACATGCAACCTGCTGTGAAATAGCAAAATAGGACATGAGGACACATATAAGCATTGACATTTTTAACTGATCTAATGTCCTGGTGAAATATTTGTATTACTTTTGCTAGATGGGTGAGGTTCCTTGTGGTTCGGGTCTGTAAAACACAACAATCATTACTTAGTTATAAGTTGTGTAAAAAGAACGTAATGTGAATAATATTGATTATATATACTTCGTAATGTGATCATGGTGTAGAGTTTGTTATCGAGTTTAGTTCTTATGAGGTTTGGGGAGGATTAATTTTCCGTCTTGTGCCACTGCACTATCTTTCAAAGTATTGTACTAACCCACCAGACAAAATGCTTCAAGTTCTCCCTTGTGTATATAGTATAAAATGAACATATTTATGTATATATATTTCAAGGTGGGAAAAGCATCTTCTGGCTTTCTTTATACATGCATTAGGAAAAACAAAGAACAATTTAAAGTCACCTGTGTCACCTGTGTGTCTCTAATGCTTCAACTATGTCAGTGCTAGCTATCCTTGGCACCTATGTGCCTTTCCTTGCTTTTAACTATTGGAAATAAACAATTACATTTTAAAAATAAAATAACACCCAAATGTATGTTTCATTTTAGCAATCAATATACCCGTTAATGATTGTGACCAAGAAGTACTGAAACTAAATATTGTTCCTTCACATTTTTTTTAAAAGTATTTGCGAAGCAATACGTAAACATTCATACAAATACACATTTACTAAGCAAAATATACTCACATTTGTCAAAAAATACATAAATAAAAAATAGATATATATCAATATATTTTTTAAATATGTATAGCAAATAAATATATATTTTTTCAGAAATTTAGATTTAAACTTGACATCTGAAAGACGATACCACTTCATTTGAATCTTGAAGTTTTCCACAATGTCAACTTTTGTAGGACAACCCACATTAGCAATCTTTTTTGGCGTAGACTTACCCCTGGAAACAATCTGTTGTCAGTCTGTGCATTTGCATTGCCTGCACAGTCAAAGTCAGATATTTCCCAAAGACAAATTGCACCAGCTCTAATATTGGCTTAGCCACCTATTGCATTTTTTTGGTGTTAATGCCATGGGGTAATGAAGCATAACAAAATCACCTGTTCTAGCTTGTTCCCTACCAACTCTCATTGTGAGCAAATACAGCCAGCCTTATTCTAGCCTCCAAGTCTATGCTGAAATGCAACCTTTTAAGACTGTTCTTTAGGCACATATTATGGAAAAGCTAAAAATCACCAGTGTGGCAAAATTCACTTAGGCACTTCAAATCTTTGGTAAGCATTTTGTTGCACACGATCTTTTAAAGGGCTTTGTGAGTAGGGGAGCCAGGTACCAACCACTTTTTCTTACGATCGTGCTCTTCACTAAAAGGTCCTTGAACACATTTGTGAAAATGATTGTTATTCACCCATGAGTGTATGTTTGAACTATGATGGAGCATTGAACGCCACTTTTCAACTAGAATCTGTAATGAACCCTCATGTTTTTGAACAGCGTATATGGTTGATGGACTGTGACCATTTTAAAGTTTCTTCGGACCCCCCTTTTTTTACCAGCAGCAGTGACTTTTTTGGATATTGATTTTGCACTGTGCCATACATCAAATTAATGCTTTGTGTTCGGGAACTGTTCGACCTTTGCTACTCCCATGTGCCTGCCTGTGTCTATCAGTTCTATCCCCTTGATTGCAGAAGTTCATTGGATTTAATGAAACTATGTTTCTCCATGGCAACAGTGGATGCACATTCTGTCACTTGCGCCATATCAGAACGCACTATTATTTGGGTGCCTATGTCCTGGAAGTGGAAAGCACAGTACGTTGCTGAAATTCCATGACTGTCGCACTGTCCATCACCAGCAAGCCTGAGCCTTTTGCCCGTGAGAGCATTGTCTATGACTATCAGTTCAAGATTCCAGGCCTGACCAATAGCGGGAAGCAAGAACTGCCTCTCATGTTTGTAGTATGCAGTTTTAGAAATGAACTCAAGTCTTAAAAATGTACAGAAACTTGAGATCTTACTTACCCTTCATCCACTGAAGAACAGTTCTTTTCCAAGAATGGATTGAACGGACCACATAAATGTTGAATGCTTGTGTACACAGCTCTCCTTGATTTTCGGGTTGGTGCTTTTGACTGCGAGTAAATTTCACCAGTGACTCCCCACACATCCTCCCACGTTTCCCATAGTTGCATTTAATCATTGTTTATAATCTGTATCAGGCAGCTGTCAAAAACAATAGGCCTCATTCTGACCCTGCCGGTATCATGGTGGTAGAGCCACCAAGATATCAGCATTTGGTACTTACCTTTACCAGCACTTGGTCCGGCACCATTGCTGCTGGATTATGAGTGCCAGCGGGATAGTGTTCATCCCCATTCATGGAGTTCCCTGGGACTCCATGAGGTGATTTGCCATCATTACAGCCACCGGCAGGGACTCATTTGGGGGTGACCAGGGGTCACAATTGCGACCCCTGACTCCCTTGCAACCCAAATGATTTTAAAGAATACAAAAAATATATATATTTTGAAGAAATAAAACTGAAGCTCCTGGTGTAGCGGGGACGTCCGTAACACCAGGTCTGGGTGGTCCCCGGCCCAGTCCTCACCCATCAGGGCTCAGTAGGGGTAGGAGGGAACCATGACATGTGGCACATGTCACATGCCATGTTCAGCTCCAACCCCTTCTCCCTCAGCATCATCGCAGCTCACATACAGGAACCAGGAAGCTCTCGCAGCTTCCTGGTACCTGTTTGTGAGCAGCGCGGAGGAACCAAGGGTGGCCTAGAAGGACGGACCGAAGCGGCAAGAAAAAGGAAAGGCTTTTTTTAAGTAACATATGTGTATTTTGCTGCATGTGTGAAGTGCATGTCAGATGTATGTATGTGAATGGTGGGTGAATGAGAAGTGGTGTGATGTGTGTTTTTGAATGTTCTGAATGGGTGTGTGCCCGTTTAGAGAATGCAATGAGGGGATGTAACAGAAGGTGTGAGTGACTGGTGGATGAAGAAGAATGAAGGTGATGGTGTGTTTTTGAACCAACCACCTCACTCACCACTTATCGCCATGCGTTAATCATGCCATTTTACTCCTGCCTCTTATTGTCTTACTGTGGCCAATAATGTATGAATATCGAATGTCCTCTTCCACCATGACTTCCATCAAACGCAATATGTCACTACTATGTCGTACCATGTCTGGATTAATGTATGATTCTCTTCATTATGATTCCATTATATGCAATATGTCACTGAACCACTCACTCGCCCACCACTCACCGACCCCCACCTCACACAGCCTTGAGAAAGACTTCGGTTGAAACGCGCATCAGATGTGGGTTTTTTTGCTTTTATGTTTTACCAACCTGGTACATTGTGCCCCAGGTGTCATGCGGCACTTGAAACAATACATATTCCCTGCACAAATATAACTCTGGACTGAATGGTGAAATAACTAGTGACAGTATTGGAGTACCAATCCTCTTGCCAGCGCCACCAACCAACAAGGTTTTGTCAACCCGCCCACTTTTCCTCAAACTTTCTGGGAACTTTGGAGTCTGGTTCCCTGACAAAACCATGTGCTAGGCTGCAGGCCAAACTTTGAACATAGACAACAAGTTGCACAGGGGACCTTGCTGTCCCGACACCAAGCTCCTCGCCCCTCGTAAACATGTGTTTTTGAAAGTTGTACGTGGCTGTGTGCCTGTGTAGAGAATGCAGTGAATGGATGTAAGAGAAGGTGCAAGTGACTGGTGGGTGAATGTGTATGAGTGTGATGGTGTTTTTTTAATGTTCCGGGTCGGTGGGTGGGTGTGTGCCTGTGTAGAGAATGCAATGGGTAGAGATAGGAAAATGTGTATGTGTGATTGACTGGTGGGTGAATGAGTATGAATGTGAGGGGTACCCGGGAGTGGAAGTGAGACACTGCATGGCGAGACGCGGTATCCCCTTCCATGCAACACCTTTACCCCATCCTACAAGGTAGGATAATTAGGAACTCAACCGCCCACCCCCCCTTTCCCAACATTAACACTATCATAGACAGCTCACTGTGAGGTAAAACGGACTGACACCTGAGCCGTTTACCTGACATGTCCCAATACAACGGTCAGGCATTTACTGATCATTACACACACCCGAGTTCCATCAAGCTTCCCCACAGGGATAAAAGGCAGAGCACAAAAGCACACTCTGAGCAAGGAAAAGCACACAAGGAAACAACAGTTCCAAGAGAGCAGTTTAATACAAGGTGAAAGACGGCAAAACCAAAGACGATTGCAAGGAGGAAGAGCCCGACCGAGGGGGATCCAGGTTGAACCTTGAGTCACCCGACAAAGAATACTTTACGGGAATTTAGATGCATAAATAAAGTACAAACATTGTGCTGAAATGATCTCAGGCCTGCTGAGGGGGGTCCAAGGTGCACAATGAATCGCCTAAGAAATTGAGTACTTGTGATAATCTGGAAAAGGAAAAGAACGTATTGTTTATCACATCAGGTCCTCTGAATGAAGAGACATTAAACGGCAAAGAGACTTGGGCACAGAAGGCCTGGGTCCTAATGATTGAACTGTATCCTTGTGCTAGAATAGCCAGAGACTGTGCTAAGCTTGAGTGTACCACCTTGTCCCATGTTGAAAACATGGAGAAGGCAGCCAACAGCCTGAACCATCCTGACATAACATTTTGTGAACACTTCTTTCTTTTTCTTAACATTGTTTCCCACACTATTTGTATTTAGAGGTAAGGATTGGCAATAGGTGATTTAGGTTTATTAGTATAGGCCCTTTTATTATGACAAGACACCACTGACTTCTTTATTATTTGATGGTCGTAGCTTGTTCCCATCTGTAGATTTAGGATTAGATGGGCGTTTTTCAAACCCATTTTGAAGTTCAATAAACACCCTTGAACTGTGATCGCCTGTGTCTATCTCACTCTTGATATCATGCATTCCTTACATTGTGCGATCACGTGTGTGTGTATCATTCATTTTTACTACTCACCTGACTTTGTGTGTGATGAAACACAGCTGGAACAGCATTGTCAAGTAACTTACGTGTGAGTCTAGAGCAATGCTTTTTAGTGAAGTTTCATGTTTCAGAGAAGTGTATGCTGCAGAGGTGGAATCGATTGCCACTCATCCTCCAAGACATCCTTGGCTCTGCTGTCAATCTTGGATACTGGAAAGCCACAATTGAGCAACCATGTTCATATCATTGACATATCCTTTGTGAAAATGTGCATCACTGTACCAGGAGTCCTTTCATGACTGACATTAGGTCATCTCAAAACAATACATGAAGGCATTGTTTTATGCTCAGGAAGATCTAGTAAACAAATTGCAAAAAGATAATAATCATTTAAGTTTGACAGTGATTGATTCATCAATAAAACTTTGCAAACACAAAGCGCTTTAGAGTCTGGTAACTGCTGCAAGCTAATCCGACAGCCACAAGTTAGTCAGGCCAACTACCCAATTTTAGGTCAATGGTCTGTCGAACGAAGAAATGTTTTACTGGTACTTTGATTATCCATTGTGACAAAACATAACATATTCAAAAAAGACCCTATCAGGTAATTTAAGAATTCAACCTTAAATAATACATTAAAAGGTTACTAAAGGAGAAGTAATTGCAATAAATTAAAAGAAAATGTTGCTATAAATTCATTAAAACGCACTATAAAGCATCTTCGTAAAAGAATGTGCGCACATACCACCAACTATTGCGAGTGCATAGTCCAAGTGAGAAAAGCCTTTTGATAAGAGAGGAGCTGGATAAGGATGAAGCGTGCAGAAGAGCCTAGGGCTTGGTGAATGGTCACATACATATCTTGATTGCAGATACAGGGTCTTCAAAGGGAAGTGCAGAGTGTTGGGAAGGAGCCAGGGTCCTCTCGAACCCCCAAGCGCTTAAGAGTTAGGCAAGACATCTTCAAGGCACTACAATGTACTAGGGGGAGGAGGGGCACTGGGAAGGCTCTCTCATGAAAGCATAATCACATACACATAGACGAGCACTGAATAAGGTAGTTATTGTCTACAGAAGGATATATAGGCACAATTAACTATTAGCTAGATAGATTTGTAATGTCAGATCCCAGACATTGTAAAAACTTAG
Organism: Ambystoma mexicanum; assembly: GCF_040938575.1. NCBI lineage: Eukaryota > Metazoa > Chordata > Amphibia > Caudata > Ambystomatidae > Ambystoma > Ambystoma mexicanum. The sequence goes on from NC_090929.1 coordinate 445,795,573, forward strand.
ATAGTCCTGTAGAGGAGTCAAACTCCCCCCTCCTCCCCAGAAGGAATGAAGCCTGTTGGATCTAAATAGATCACAGGGGCTTAGTGTGTGGTGTTCTTCACTATGGCCGAAGTACGAACTGACTCACCAGGTGGCCACTGTCAGTCAAGGGTCATGTGGGTTAATAATAGGTTGGGTGGCAAAGTGCAGAAAGGGATAAAATATAAGTCTAAATTGGGGAAGAAACTACAGACCCAGATAACGTGAGCAGGATGAGTAGAATATGGATAGAATGGATGAAATATGTTTGTACATGGATAACAATGTTTCATTTTCCTTGGGCTAGGCCTCAAGGTTTGTAAAAGTCTGCAGAGGTGCAGTGTAGTTTTGCATAGTTAGCAAAATGGAGGAAAGCATGAGCTGCAGTGTGTTTTTTCATAGCTAGCAAAATGTAGAACAGCACGCCCCAAAAAAACCGCTGACAACGAAGAAAGAAGAAAGAAACATTCCCTATTATGGAAAAAGGACGGATTGGGCTAAATTTCATGATCCAGCTCCAGTGACATCAGCATGGCAAGCTGGACCTATATAAACCCCTGCTTGAAACCACTTTGGCAGGAAGGAATGGGAAAAGGGACTGGAGAAGAATGTTCAGGCAGCAGTGTCCTTTACTACCATCCCCATTTGTAAGATTACATATATGATCCTTACAAGATCGCCTTTGGCCTTATTTCCCCAGCGGGGTTTATTTATTCTAGTGTGAGTATTTTTAGGGACACCCCTACAGAAGACACCAGGTGTGGGGTGGCCATTGGTCTCTAAAGGCAAGAGCCTTTGAGTTGTACATGGTATTAGGCACCTTGTGCGTTCCCATCCACCCAACCCCATTGAATGCACAAGGCAAGTGAAAACTGTCTTTGATAAGGGAGAGGGATGAGGCAGATGGGTCTGGACATGGCAAGCAGAAAAGGCCCGGCACCTTGCCAGAGGACACACAGATATGATTGCAGGGACGGGGTATTCCAAGGGGAGTATTGAGACACCGGGTCTGGGGTGGCCATGTGGCCATTGGTCCCTAGAAAGAAGACTCCTTTGAAATGTGCATGGTATTTTGGCACCTTCTGCATGCCAGCCACCCAGCCCCATTATGGTTGGCCCAAGTGAGAACTGCCTTTGATAAAAGAGAGGGTTGGTTCTGGATGTGGCAAGCAGAATAGGCCCGGCACCTTGCCAAAGGACACACAAATAGGTTTATTGCAGGGACGGGTCTTCAAAGGAGAGTATGCAGACACTGGGTCTGGGGTGGCCATTGATGTTAAAGGCAAGACCCTTTGAGTTGTACATGATATTCAGCACCTTGTTCGTACCCATCACACAGCCCCATTGTGAGCACATAGCCCGAGTGAGAACTGCCTTTGACAAGGGACGGGGATGAGAGGGATGTGTCTGGAGGTAGCAAGAAGAATAGGCCCAACACCTTGCCAAAGTATGCACAAATATCATGATTGCAAGGACGGGGTCTTCAAAGTGGAGTATGGAGACACCAGGTCTGGGGTGGCCATTGGTCCAGAGAGGCAAGACCCCTTTGAGTTGTACATGGTATTCAGCACCTTGTGCCTTCCCATTCACCCAGCCCCATTGTGAGCACATGGCCCGAGTGAGAACTGCCTTTGATAAGAGATGCGGATGAGAGTGATGGGTCTGTGTAGCGAGCGGAAAAGGCCAGGCACCTGGACACACAGAAATGTTGATTGCAGGGACATGGTCTTCAAAGGGGTGTATGGACACACCGGGTCTTAGGTGGACAAGTGTCGATTGACACATGAACATGTTGAGTTGTACATTCACTTACGCTCTGGTGCACCAGCTGGCCCAAAACCCAACCCAAATGAAAAGGCATGGACAAAGTGATAACTGTGCATTGATAAAGGAGAAATGTTTGGATAGATTATGCTCCATTAGTATCCGGCGAGGGTCAATGACCTGGTAACAGCCAAGCTCATTTGGCCCTCACCAGGGCATTACCCGGCTGAAAAAGACTGAGTAATGCCCCCTTCACTCTCACCTAAGGAATCTGAAGAGGATGTGGGGGAAGGTCTTCTTGTGTTAAGTCTGTGGTCCTTCCTTTGGATGAGCGTCTCCTTTCAGAGAGATCTGGTCTGTTCCGGGAGGTATCCACTATGCTCTTCCCAGTGTAACCAGTTGGGAAGAGTGGCCCTCCTCCTGGATACAGTGGGAAGAAAAAGCTGATAAGGCAAACATAAAAACCAGACACCAGATTGCCGACGTAGATAACCAGAATCAGGGCCCTTCCAAATCGCTGTGAGAATATAGTGGAGAGAGTACAAGAATACTAAGAAATTCTGCGACGTAGCAGGCGGAGGGGCAGAAGTCATGGGGAGCGGAAAGTAACCCAAAGATCACCAGCTGGAAGCAGAGGACGAAATGGCAGCACAAGGCAAGGTAAGCAACATGGAAGAAGAAAACACAGCGTTTTACCCAAAGTGGATAGCAGGGTTGCAACGCGATGCGAGGAAGGAAGCAGCACCAGTTGTAGAAACGGAGGGTGGCCATATTGGAGGAAGACTAGACCGCCAAGGCACATTGGGTAAAAGACGTGCAGGGTAAATCAATGTCAGATCTTCCATGCATGTGTTAGGAAATATTTCCATTTATGTGTGATTTTCCCTACAGTTGTGAACACCCAACTTTCTGCTCTTGTCTGAGCATCCTAGCTTGACTTTTGTTAGTGGAGCAGAGCCTTCTGCTGCAGTCCGCTGGGTTTTTGATCACTTTGTTATGGGGAAACTGACATGCCCTTAAAGACAGTCATTACTGGGTGACTTTGTTTCCATTAGCCTTTCACTCTGTTGCAAGTTCTTTACAAAATGTTTACCAGTGCCCAACGTACCTTACAGTATAGTGCGCTGGGGGGTTTATAGTCATAATGTCGACAAAAAAATGTCGACAGACAAAAATGTCGAAAAAATAATGTCGAAAATAATAATGTCGACATTCTATACTTTTAATGTAAAAAGTCATAATGTCGAAAAAAAAATGTCGACATTTTTTTTTCGACAATATGACTATAAACCCTTAACACTATCAACACCTCACCCAACACCCTCCTGCAATCCCCCCGACACCCCACACCACCACCCTCCCACCCCTCATATGCAACACATTCTAATTATTTATATATTTATTTATTTATTTTTTCAATAAATAAATAACCAACAAAAAGTATCATTTACTATGGGGGGGTCCCCCCCCAACCCCCCCTCACCCAACACCCCCCTGCCACCCCACCACACCCCCTAACCACCCTCTCACCCCTCATACTCAACACAATCTAATTATTTATTTATTTATTTATTTTTTCAATAAATAAATAACCAAAAAGAGTCTAATTTACTATGGGGGGGGTCCCCCCCCAACCCCCCCTCACCCAACACCCCCCTGACACCCCCCCACACCCCCCCAACCACCCTCTCACCCTCATTCCCAACACATAGTAATTATATATTTATTTATTTATTTATTATTCAATAAATAAATAAACAAATAAATAAAAAGAATATCATTTACTATGGGGATGTCCCCCCCAACCCCTCTCACCCAATACCCCCTGCCACCCCTCATACTCAACACATACAACACAACAATAAATATATATTTATTTATTTATACAACATTTCGAAAAAATGTCGACATTAATGTAAAATGTCGACATTTTTGTATGTCGACATTATTGATTTTCGACATTAATTTGTCGACATTTTGACTGTCGACATTATTGATGTCGACATTATGACTGCACACCGCGCTGGGGTCTTCCTTTCGTTTCTAAAGGCCCTAGACACCCACAAAGGATTTTTCGGTAGAAATACAGATGTGTCTTGGACAGAGCTGGTGGCAGCTGTAATTTTTCTCATATTTCTAACGCTTTCTTTTGGTCCATTTCGTGTTTACCGTGTTTGCACCAGAACAGTAGCCTTGCCCCAAAATGGCCATTCCACAAAGTCCTTTTTTCTGTCCTTTGGCCATCTTGTCCCTTTGCCTTGCCCAGGTCGAGCAGACCTTATTTGGTCATGCATTCTCTGGCGAAACGCCAAACTTTTGCGGGCTTCAGCATGTCTTGTGTGTGAGCCTCCAGGATGTGGGCTGGACTGTCTAGTTCCACTACACATCCTAGGTGCCAGAGAGTCTGATGTGCTGGGAATGACTGGGAGCACAGTGGTCCGTGATTGGTCCACGTCTGGCATGGCTGTATGTGTGCAGGTCTCTCATTGGGTCCTCTTCGTTTTGGCATGAAGGAGATTCTGGATGAGGGAAGGGCCCAAACACCCATACCAGGTCAATCTCTTGAGTTCTCACTGAACCTAGGATAGGATACAATCATCCTGAAACTAAGAAGCCGAGTCGAGGAACCGCTGGTGACCCACTGGAAGGTTTGGCCTCCTGAGCCCGCTGTTGTCCCGCAGGACCCCTCTGCCTCTGATCGAACTAGAAGGTCTGGAAAGGTGCTTTGCCCCGATTGAACAGCGGGGACAACTATTCACAGCACCTCCACCTTAACCTGCAAGTGAGCCTTTTCGGAAGTGTTCCTGGGCCAACCAGTGAGCTGACCAGCTTGCGCAGAACCTTTGCTCTGGAACTACTGCTGTCTCAAGTTAACTCTTGAGACTTTGGAGATCGTATATACTGGGTTCAAAGCACTCTCCCACTGAGTTTCGTAAACCTAGGCACAGTAGGTCTGGAATTATGAAAGTACGCCCGAACCTGAGTACACGCGATCACTGTGTCGCCCAGCTGTGGTGAGGAACTTCGTTGGTGCGCTGCTGCTGTGCCCTCCTCTGCCCCTAGACAAGCTGCAGTGAAATAGAGTTGATCCCTTCACAAGCCGAGGAGAAATATCCACTGTCCCTCCACAGAATCATCCCTTGAACCTGGATCCTGAAAGCCGCAGAGCCACACTTTTGCAGCATTTGAACCCACAACCAAAGGGGACTCGACTGGCAAAGTTTGGTCCGGAGTGCGCCTTGGATTGGTGAGTACTTGCAACCCTTACCGGTGGCCCTTGGCGGATCCATCCATTTTTAGGCAAGAAATGTCCCATGAGGGCCACACACCTTTATCAAGGTAGCCTGTGCTACCAAGCTATTCCCAATTCTTGGAGTTGGTTTTGCCCTCTTGGAGAGACCCTCCTCGAATAGTGGGAATTTATTCTTCACTGCCTGCCCTGCCTTTTCTGATCTGCTACAGCCCTGCAAGAGACCCCGTTTTCAGCCAACCGCACAATCGCGTGCATCTGCATCCGAAAGTACATTTGAGCATAATGCTCCACTCTTCTTAGGGCCTGGACTGCCTTTCAATTAGGGTTGATAAAGTAAAGGACTGCCTAAAGTGTATTCGCACTGTTTGCTCCTTTCCCTTACAGGTTGTGGACCCTTAGTGTGGACCATTCCTTTAAGCCATTGTAACTGTTGTTCTATAGTAGTGTGGGTTTAGTTTAAGTATTACTGTTAATCTTTTCTTGTGTTTGATTTAAAAGGTCTTTAATAAATGCATATGTATTTTTGATATGCACCTGAGAGTAATTTATAGTGCCCTTCACTCTGTGTGCTCATTGTGGGCCTCACCCCTCCTGAGACCTAGTCGTGACGGCCGCCAATGGTACCTTGATTGGTCTGGCTTGTCCAGAAGGTTACCCTGTTCCAAGAAACTAGGCTGGCCTTCTGTACCTCTGCCCACCAGGTCAGAGATCAGAAATCCATTTTAACAGCATGCCATGGTTTCCAGGATGGAGAGGTTATGACAGTGCGGCACGCATCCCTCGCTGTTCCTTTTCATTCTCCTGTCACGCCACCATGGAAAAGGAGAAGGGACTACATGTAGCCCCTTCTAGCTGTTCCATAGTGGCCATTTTTTTGTTTACTTGGCAGCAAAATTTTTTTTGTTTACTATGGCCACCCGGAAAGGGAGAACAGACTAAGTTTCCCAATCTGTGGCATGCATTTTCCTTTTTTTCCGGTTGCGAAGCACGAAGCGTCTAGCAACTGAAAAAAAAAACTATTAGTACCCCTGTCTAACAGGTCAGGGTACTGATAGGAATAAGCCCCTATGCTCGGTCCTATAACTATGGGCCCCGGGGGCATTACCTGATGCAGTAATGCCCCCCACCGCGGCTTGATGCTTATTGCCTAAGTGTGATTAATATTGGAAACATATTCAGGGCAGTCACAATAACCTTACTTGATCTTGCTGGTATAGCATACCATTTTTATCAGTAGACTTGGTGGTGTTGGTGAGACTTGGTGGTGTTGGTGACTTGGATAAACACTTTCATTCTTCATATTACTACATTGCTTTTCTTTCCTATGACTGTTAAAGTGTCAGGATGGTTAACATTTAATAAAAAGACTTATGTATTCCTAAATACAATCAAATTAAATGTAGAGTACTTGAAACAAAGAAAAACATGAAGAAATAATAAGAATAAGAAATGCAATCCCCCTTAAATTGAAAGTACTGAGCGTTTGGTATTGTGACTTTAGGGTTTGTGCCTGTTTTATGTTTGGGAACATAAGAGAAACACTTGAAATTCGTTAGGAAAACTAAACACTTGAAAGGAAATACATTAATTAGAAAGTAAAACATTCAAAATTATTAGAGACATATTTTTGTAAAAATATTTTAATAAAAACTGCATTTTTAAAAACATTTGTAAAGGTGTATACAAACTACAGATTATACTGAGCAGGTAGTGGTACTGTCTTTAAAAATCCTGTGTATTGTCCAGAGGCACTGGGCAATTGCTCACAGATGGCTCGAACGACACAGGCAGGTTTGACATATCTAACGCGTAATTCCAGTCTTCCCCGAAGACACCATGTAAACTCTTGCTAGGCCACAAGCCTGTACAATCCATGGTAAAGATAGAGAAATAGTTTTGTTGAATTAATCAAATAATTGCATTTATCTTTTTTGGCCTATCTTGGAAAAAATAAAGCATTGGTAGCAATTTAAAAACATACTTTGTGAGTAAAGTATCCACAGACCAATATTTTTGCCACAGGAGTGCTATAAAAATGTGGATAGACAATACTTACTCATTACTAGGGGCACAAGGGCGAACAGTTGCTATATGTTTGTGCATCTGCACCATCAGCATTCTCAACACAGATCTTGTAAGGCAGGCTGCACTGTAGTCTTACTGCTGGGTCATGCATAGTGGTAGAGGTTCTTCTCCGGCTATGTAGGCCAAGCGGCCATAGTATTATCAGCAACAACTGTTCTCCACCAAAGTTGGCATTACCACACAGTGATGGCACGTACCGTCATGACTCATTTACCAACATGGTCTTTATGGCGCAGATGGAAAAGGATGCATGTGTATACATTGACAACCACATCCAAGATGGAGTGGAAGGGATCTCCCTGTTTGGCATCAGAGCAGCAGTCTAGTGTTTCTCAAGATGGCAACCCACTTCTTCAATCCATTATCGCATGACTAAAATCCATAAAGTTAAGCACCTTCCTGTGCTTAGTGCATCGCTTCTCACTTGAATCGGTAGCTCGTGTGAATACCTTGGGCCTCACGCTCTGTTTCTGTTCCTGGTAAATTTTCCCTACTTATTTCTAGCTCTGTGCCTTTATATTTCCCAAAATATTTGGTTTTGTTCTATCCCTGCATTTTTCAGCCTCCCTTGGCTCTCCTTTCATTTATTTTCCTCTCTATCTGCCTGTTTCTTGCCTTGCTCTATCCTTGATAAATCCAGCTGTGTCCCCTTTTATCACCCATGCGGACATCTATGGTTCTATTTCTTTATTCATTGCCACCAGCGTCCTCTCTTTTACTTGATTGAGAGATGTAAATTTCTCAGCATGGCTCAGGAACGGGAGCCTGTGTCTCTCTGCCGCCCAGCCGCCACTCTAATAATACCAGCTGTGCTGTGTAGTTAACCGCGCGACACAGCAAAGATTCTTGATATAACACCCTCCCGGCTGCCTCCTTACTGTTCCTGGCTGTGCCCCATTTTAACCGCGCGGCACAGCAACGATTTTGGAAATATCAGCCTCTCGGCTGCCTCCTTGCTGTTCCCAGCTGTGCAACGTTTTCACAACCTTCTCAGCACAGCGACGGAGCATTATTGAGTTCCACCTACCAGCGGCCCCAGGCATCATACCGATCTAGCCTTGTATTCATTGCTTGGTACAGCGACAGTGATCTTGTTTCTGCCCTTCAGCAGACATTTATAAGTGCTTCCTCTAACGAGACATTCGCCCCTCTATGCCCTTCCCTTTGTCAGACTACCTTAAGTATTAAGAATATTTGCCTCACATTTCTTCTACTGTTACAAAGCTGCTCCAATCCTTTGAACTTCCAAGATCTATACAAGAAAGGAGTACACACCTACCTCTCTCATTTGGTTTTATTCCCCGGAGTGCTTCCCAGAGCTTCCTCGAGCCCCTGTTCAATCACTCAGGAGCTTGAGGGGTATTTGGGAGGCTTTCCCCCGCTTCTGAAAGACTGAGTCTGCTTTCAGGTCAGTATTGTTGTTGTCACCAAATTTATCGCTACTAGTCATTGCAGTAAACGACGTCTTAACATTGGATCGAATGCAGCAGTTGCTTGCTGCAGTACAAAATCTGACCACGAAAGTGCAGGTTTTAAAAAGCTAAAATGCAGTGTTAAAGCAAAAAGTTATCCATCCGCAAGTACCTATGTAAGTCCCTCCGGGACCTCTCACTGGAGGCAAATGTGATGGGAGTCCTCGTAAGTTAAAATTATTTCTGAACTCTTGCACAGTCCCGTTTGCATTTAAACCTGCATTCTTTCGGACTGAGCGATCAAGAGTGATCTCGAATCTCACGGGGAAGTGCTCCGGCTTGGGCTACTCCATTGGTCACAACCAACAATCCAGTTCTTTATTCCTATCCTGGATTCGCAAATAGTTTACGGCTATGTTCAGACGCTACAGAATCACAATATCGGTGCAGGAACATCTGATAGACTTTAAACAGGGTTCCATGGATACTCTACAACATATAGCACAGTTTGAACAACTGGGAAATGACAGAGCCTCGCCAGATGATGCTTTAGTTACATTTTTCATACTCTGGCTCAACAAGGAACTCAAGGATGAAGTAACTCGAGTCTCCCAGCCAGGAAATTTAGCTGAGATGATTGCTTTTGTAATGCATCTAGAGTATTGGATATAAAACAGATATATGGAAAAGAAAAAGTATACCCTTTTTTAGAACCTCAGAAGCACCAAAGACTGGTGAAACCTCAGTCAGGAGAGGAACCCATGCAGTTGGGGGAAACCAGGGGACCTTTGTCTGCTGAGGAAGGAGCCAGAAGACGCATACAAGGCCTTTTATATGTACTGTGCCTCAAAGGATCATCTGGTGAAGGATCGTCCCATTGCCCCTCTGTGACATTCGGGAAATGCCCTTTCCTGGTCATAGACAATGGACAATGACAAGGCAGTCAAATATGGCATCCCACAGCGGAAAAAAGAAATATCGGTAACCGTAGAGGGTGTCAATGTATCCCCCTTTCCTCCGAGCCCATCAAGGAACAGACAAGTCTCTTGTCCATGTCAATTTCATCACATAAAGAAAAGATCTGTTTTGATCTTATCAAGGCAGCACACTACACTATTATTCTAAGACTACCTTGGCTGAGATTGCACAACCAGTGTATATCAACTGGACGGCAGGGACCTTATTCTTGGAATCTGAAAATTGAATTCAACATTGTCTTACTGATGGGTCAGTTGGTTTACATTCTCCTACTAATACCATTACCAAGGAAATCACTTTGTTACCGGTGGATCTAGTCATATCTTTACCAGAACAATATCAGGCTTATCAAGAAGTATTTTCAGATCACGAATACAAGGAACTTCCTCTACAAAGATGCGATAACTGCGCCATCGACCTATTGCCTGAACCACCCATCCCCTTTGGTCATATATATATACTCACAGATAATGAAAAGTAAGCACTCAATTTTTATAGAAAATGTATCCTGAACGTTTCTCGTTCTATCTTACCCATAACCAGCTTTTTGAAAAAAGGAAAAAATATATTTTGGAACGAAGAAGCACAAACCGCCTTCCAAGATGTAGAGAGCATTTATCCAAGTCCCCATTCTCAGGCTTCCTGATCAAAGCAAACCTTTCATTGTAGAGATGGACGCTTCCAGTCATGCCCTAGGTGCCATCTTAAAACAGAAAGGGAGATACAACAACATAGAACATCCCATTGCCTATCTCGCTAAAACGTTAGGACCCTCAGAATTGAATTGCACAGTTCTTAAAAAAGAGCCTTCCAAGAATAGAGATGCGTTCTCGTGGGTTCTTTAGATCCTGGAGAAGTCAGGACAGATCAGCACAACTTGCAAGTACTTCAACATTCGAAAACCCAGAACTCCCGCCAGGCCTGATGGGCTTATTTATTTTCTCCTTTCAAAATCAACTTTACTTTTGTTCTAGGAAACACCAATGTCATGGCTGATGCTCTATCCGGTAAGAATACCATTACTCATACCCAGTTCTAAACCGATAAGGTTTCCCAATGCCAGTTTGAAATGACAACTTGGAATGAACCCCAATGTTTTGGCTTGTACCATCTCCATTCAAAGCATGTGAGGAAATGAGGTGCAGGGGTCTATGCTGGGGCCTGCTGCGGCCGGAGTCACAACACATGGGCTAATAAGCCCTGGAGAAGCAGTGTGTTGGGACCCCGGACCGCATTGGACCACAATTCCCATGCTGCCTTGCAGGAGTATGTGCGTGGTGCATGTGCAGATTCGAGGCCTTGATAAACTCCTCCCTGGCCAAAGCTGCTTGCTGGTGATTTTGGCAGCATGCAGGCATGGGCCGGGAGACTCAGGAGCAATGTGTGGTGGCAGTGAGGAGCGGGGTTCAGGGTGTGTAATGGTAGCAACGGGCAGAGCAGGAATCTGGAGCTCTGTCCCTCTTCGCCCAGCTGCCCACTTCACTCGTCAGCATGCTGTGGTAACGAGTGGCTTACGGGCTGTTCTGCATTCAACGCTGGTGTATGCCTCGCCTGTGGTCGCTCTGGAAGGGCTCCCCAGGCCTCAGTTAAGCACTACACTATGGCATTTTTTGTGAGGTCTTGTCTAACCCTCAGTTTTATATGGAGGACCTATTCGGAGTATGAAAGTGGAACTGGCCCATTTTGAACGTTCAAAGTGGACACACACTAAAATGGGCAACATAAATGATTCAACGTGCTCATGCCCATGTGGCTATGCCTAACGCTTCATGTTTGTGCTGTTTGCTTGTCCGTGCTAGATTCCATTACCACAAACGTTCATGGTGTGAAAAGGGGTAAGCACCTTTAGCTTCATGCCTCAAAGTTCCCAATGCTAAAATGCTCTGCAGCTGATATTAGCGCAAGGTCACAAAACTTCACATGTTAATGTGCTTGTTGTGTTTACATTTGCTTACATGCAGACCCCTGCACTCCATGATCCTGCGAGCGGTCACCACCACTTTCAATTCACTATCTTTTTGGCGACATTCTCTCTCATGCATTTCCTCTTCAGTATACTCAGGCTCGTAAAGGTATGGTTGAATTGATGCAATAATTATTGAGGATTGAAAAAATAGAAAATGGATGGTGGGAGAAAAACATTTTTTGGTAATTTGGATAAAATAATGCATTGATGTTTTGTTTTACAATGGCATATCTAAGAAAATGAGGAGCAGACACAAACATGTTATAAAAAGCAATAGAGCAAAGACAACAGGAATAGGCCAAAGTTGGAAAGTTATCATTGGCACATAAAATAACCGATGTAAATATACAATTTAAAACTGATATAGCAAAGATATTTGCCAATTATGTAATCATTACTGAAAGTGAAATTGCTTGTAGAGAAATGTCTTTAGAGCTAGTCTAAGTATCTTTGTAGGTTCCATTCATCGTAGTTGTAGGTAGCTGAACAGAGCAAAAAGGAGTTGTGGCGTCTCAGAATTAAATAGACGTGCACAAAGGCAGTAGAAGCTCCAATGTGGTCTGATCAGAAAGGGTTTCTTTACAAGCAAAGAGGCGTTTTGAAATATCCATGGGCACACGTCAATAGATTGCATGTAGAGAATGTTCGAATGAGACATGCACTGGCGTGGTGACAAGTGCCGTAAGCTTAAAGTTAGCGTCTGGGGATGGCAGCTTGAGGGGCACGTGTTATGATTTACTGCCGCCAGGGCACTTGAACTTTTTGATCAACAGATAAGATTATCAAATGTTGGCGTTTTCCGACCTGTACAGTTTGCATGTCTAACTGTCAGAAAATCGAAGGTAAGATGCATTGAGAAAAAGAATGTGATCAATCAATATATGTTCAAAAAGACATGTCTTATTCATTAGGCCAATAAAATTCCTTTAATGTTTTATCAAGATAACTGCTCTACAAATTATTTACCGAATGGAGAACAATGTGATGTTTGAAGTCCAACACGCCTATTTTCTTTGCTAATACGAGGTATATTTCATCCTTCAGACTGTCGGATTTGAAAATTAAATGCTATCAAAATAAATTTTAACCTAGAAATATTGAACTACATCCCAGAAGAGGGTGACGACTTATAGATCAAAGTAACCAGATCAAATGTCTTAATTAGCTCAATCCGTGGTAGCACATGCTTTCGCTATTTTTGACTCTATTTTGCTACACCATGTGGACTTGATATTTATTACTGAAACGTGGTTTCATGACCACTCATCTCATATTTCAGATGTTTTGGTCCGTAAAGGATACACCATTATTCATTAAGACAGTACTGGGAGAGCTGGGGGTGAGGTGGCTATTATTTATCGAAACCATGTTAAGTGTTTACATTTGTCGATTGACATGCTTTAAGAGCAATATATTCAAATGATGTCATTGCTTTTGCATGCTTCAGTAACTATACAAGTTTGTAAGTTTGTAATTTATCATCCTCCAGGGAATAATGAACTGCTACCAACAGAATGAATTAATTTTATTATGAATGCTCAGCTTTTTTTCCCCACAGGGTTTCGGTTTAGACAAGTTTAATGTTCCCTGGGGGTAATACATCATTTTATTATTTTAATTCCGTTGCTTCTTTTTTAGAGCTAGTCGAGTTTTGTCAGAATTGCTGTACCCCAGCACATATTAAAGAGAACATTCTAGATTGGATTATTAGTCCTCAAAATTTGAAGTTGGAAGTTGACTACATTAAGGTTGACTGGTCTGACCATCTATTGAGGTCTTTTTCGGGAATTGCACATCAAGTATCCTCTCATGGTCAACAGAAGAAATGTACATTTTTAAAATGAGTCCAAGTTAATTAATCAGACTTACCTTACACCAGTTCTTGACAAAATTACTGTTTTAAAAAATTATCTTTGTTCAGTGGACGATATGTTTCTAAAATATAACTATGAAAAAGGGTATAAATGCTATTGCACCTTTACAATCGAAGTCGATAAGAACCAAACCATCATCTCCATGGCTTACCGATCAATTAAATGACTAATGACATTTGGTTTGTCGTATCCAACGTGAATGGCATTCTCTTCCCTCAGTTTGTAACTTTAAAACAGGCCAGTCATGATTATGCAACTATGATTTCCGAAGCAAAACAGCAGTATTATAATTCGGCAATTGACACTGCAGATAATTAATCAAAAGCTTTATTTTCTCTGTTGGGGGTAATGAAGAAGCCTTTTTCACACAATCACGTCCCTACCTTGAATGATAAAGAATTTGCCTAATTTTTCTCAAATAAAATTGCTGCAATTGGGGAAGAAATTCCCCAGTCCTCAGTGGATTTAAGTCAGGTAAGCTGTAAAGCAATCACTTGTTTGGACACCTTCATTCTTCTGGATTATGACACATTTACTGCCTTAATGGCAGAGAAAAGCTACCCTATGTCAATGATGATCCTTGTCCTTCAGTTGAAATTAAAGAACATGTCTCTATTGTTATTCCTTCTTGACAGACACTAGTGCATCTTCCTCTTACATCCGTGTGCTTTCCAGACTCTTTAAAATGTGGGCATCTTTCATCTCTGCTAAACAAAAAAACAAAAAAGCAACCTGGACATAGAAGAACTGTCTAATTATAGACTGGCATCCTCCTTACCCTTCTTGAGCAAATTTCTTAAGAGAATAGTCTGAGACCAACTGAAATGATGCACGGTGGATCAAAAACTATTGGCACCTTTTCAGTCTGAGTTTCAAGCTAGCTACAGAACAGAAACGGCTACTTTGCACATTCTTGATGATGTATACAGGATTATGGATGATGGTGGATCCTGTCTTTTAATTTTGTTAGACTTGTCTGAAGCATTTAACAAGATTGACCATAGGATTTTGCTGGACATTTTATCACAGAGGATGGGTAGTGGAGGTCAAGTGTTTGAGTGGTTTTGTTAATTTCTTAATGCCAGAAGACATCCGTGATCTGTCTGAATCGTTCAGATCCATTGCCAATCATTTGGTGTTGCTCAAGGAAAGATTCTCTCACCATTGCTTTTTAACCTGTACATAGACCCTCTTGGCCAATTGGTAGCAAAATATGACATTGCGATGCATCAGTATGCAGACAACACTCAGCTTTAATTAAGAATTTCGTCAGAAAAAGCTATGTTTCTTTCTTTGAGATTATCTGGCTGAGACTGAGAGTTGGAAGTCTGACCATTTTTTGTTTTAATTTAATCAGTCTAAGACTCCTTTTATTGTCCTGCTCTTTTAGCCAACCTGATTTTTTTTAATTGGTTGTTAAATGTAAATATTCCAGGTTCACAGAGAGAATTCTCTCGGTTAGGCAAATGTTGGGCCCAAAATTATCTTTTGTAACCCACATTAATGCCTTAGCGCAATCTGATAATGAACAATTTTTTCATTGAAACCTTTCATTAATCCATGCCTCTTTCATACACTGGTGCAGTCATTAGTTTATCTCAAATTGATATGGAAAGGCCGTTTTGATAGGAATTCCTCATTCTTCCTTAGTCCCTTTAATTGCTGTTTTTGTCAAGGCGTGATCTCCCGAGTGGACTAAATACCTCCGTCCCCAAGCACCAGTCAGAGAATCGAAAACCACTCCCTGACCAGTTATTAGGGCCACAGGTGGACTGGAACTGCAGCACCGGATCCCCAGGCAGCTAGAAGGGAAGGAACAATATTAGGGCACACTAATTTGCAGTACCACAATGTGCGGAAACAGGTATTGTAACCTACCTGGCAAAGCGCCAAAAGGGGGTAGAATGGAGGAAGGGGAAAAACCCAGGTGTGGGAAAAGCTCCCTCAGGGATTGAGTGTGCAATAACAGAGTGTTCCAGTCAATATTCCAGCAGTAAGTTCCAGGGAAAAAATCCCAAAGAAGCAGAACCCAAGTCCAAAGTAGTTTGAGTCCAGCAGCAAATCCAGGTCGCCAAAGGATAAGGGAAATCCAGAAGCAATCCAAAATAGAAAAGGCCAAGTTCAGGAAAGAACCAGGATAAAAATCACAAGGTCAGCCAAAAATCTAGGGGCAATCCAAAGGCAATCCTATTAGACAAGAGCCAAGGTTAAAACCACAAAAACGGGAAAACAGGAAGCAACACCCAAAAGGCCACTCACAAGGATAGCTGAAAAGCAATGAATGAAAGGTGGTTGGGCTTTTATGGGTTTCTTCAGGGTTGTGTCTTGTCATGTGACCTTGTGCTGGTCACGTGAGCGGGAATTTATTACGCTCGCCATGCATCCTGGAGTCGGCATGGCAATAGCCAACAGCACCGCAACGAGCACCTTGCAGAAACGGACCTGGGCAGGTCACAGAGTGCCACAGAGCCATGATGGCAGTGTTGAAGAACTGCAGCACCCCAGCGACTCATGCAGACATGGAGGTGAGGAAGAAAGGTGGCCCCTGAGTAGGCAAGAAAACAGGGGCCTAAGAGGAGCCCGACTCCGGGTCCGCAACCGCAGTAAGTGCATGACAGAGTCCCCCCTCAAAGGCCCATGACCCTGTGGGCATGATGGAAATTCCAGATGGCACCGGGAAACTAGAACAGGGGCATGGACGTGAGCCGCAGGTTCCCAGGTCCTATCTTCAGGCCCCAAAACCCTCCCAATCGATCAGATTTTGCAGGCGACCTCTGCAATAGCGGGAGTTAAGAACAGCATAGACATCATACTCATCTGAAGAGCATTGGACAAAAGGCAGAGGTGACACTACTATGCGAGTATTTGTATTCATTAGGTTTATAGAGCGCTTTACGCCAAAGCGCTTTACATCAAACAACAAGAATACATTAGAATAAAATGGAAGCATAATTGTAAAACATGAGATAAACCATCAAAAACAATATATAGAACAATTTGCAGAGGAGTGAAAAGAGAAACTAAACAGAGGAAGAGTAAGAGGGAAGCAAGGTTAATTGGAAGGGGAGTGCAGAAGATGAGCTTTCAAGGAGGAACGGAAGGAGGAGTAAGAGGAAATGGAGCGGATAGAGAGAGTTAGAGTGTTCCTGTGTAGAGGGGCAAGGAGCTGAAAGGAACGAAAACGAGGAACATGGGGAAGGAGGAACAGCGAGTAGGAAGAGATCTGCAGATCTGAGGGGGCGAGAGGGAGCATAGAACGAGAGAAGAGAGGAAAGGTGGGGAGGCAAGATCATGAAGAGATTTAAAGACGAGACGGAGGAAGTTAAATTTAAGTTGAGAATGAAAGGGAAGCCAGCCTAGGTAAGAAAGCGAAGAGGAAATGGACTCATGAGGAGAGACAAGGTAAAGGGTACGGATAGCAGAGTGATTTGAGGGGAGGCAGGTGACAGGCAGGGAGGCCAAAGAGGAGAGTGGAGCAATAGAAAAGACGAGAGAAAAGGAGGGAAGAGATTAAATGTTTAGTGGCATTGGAGGTAAGGGATGAACAGATTTTATGAACATTGAAGAGGTGGAAGCGGCAGGCCCGGGAGGGAAGAGAAATTGTGTGGGTAAAGGAGAGGGAGGAGTCGAAGTGAAGGCCAAGATTGCGAGCGGAGGCAGAGATTGGGAGATTAGAAGGGGGAAAGAGAATAAATGGAGGGGGAGAGGTAGGGGGAAGAGTGTTGGAAGGAAAGAATAAGACTTCAGTCCTATCAGTATTGAGGGAGAGAAAGTGAGATGACATCCAATTTCTAATAGCAGAGAGACAAGAAGAAAGGTTAAGGTGGATGTCGGGAGTGAAGGAAGAGAAATAGAGAAAGAGCTGGGTGTCATCAGCATAGAAATTGTGAGAGATGCCGAAGGAAGAGATGATAGAGGCAAGAAGGGAAGTGCAGAGTGAGAAAAGGAAAGGACCAGGCACAGAGCCTTCGGGAACACCGAAGTTCAAGGGGAGAGTAGAGGAGGTACGACCGCCCGAAGAGACAGTGAAAGAACAGTTGGAGAGATAGGAGGAGAACCAGTTGAGAACAGGGCCTTTTATACCAAAGGAGAAAAGAGTGTTAAGGGGTAAGGGGTGATCAACGGTATCAAAGGCAGCAGGCAAATCAAAGAGAACAAGGACAGAGGATTGCTTAGAATAGCGAGCGGTAAGGAGGGAGTTCAGAACAGAGGTGAGAGCAGTTTTGGTGGAGTGTTTAGGGTGGAATCCAGATTGAGAAGTGGGGAGAAGAGAGAGATTGGATATAAAAGCTAAAAGTTGAGTGTAAACTAAATGTTCAAGAAGCTTAGAACGGAATGGTAGAAGAGAGATTGAACGAAAGTTAGAAGTAAGGAGAGGGTTAGCAGAGGGTTTTTTCAGGGTAGGGATAATGGTAGCGTGTTTGAAGGAGGAAGGGAAGGTGGCAGTGGAGAGACCAATGTTGAAGAAGGAGGTGAGGTAGGGGTGAGAGGAGGGTAGGTTTTAGAAATCAGGGAGGTGGGGAGGGTATCAGAGGGGGCAGCAGTAGGGTGTGTTTTGGACAGGAGGAGGGAAACATCAAAAGGAGTAACAGGGGAGAAGGTAGACATTTGAGGAGGAAGGGGTGGAGAGAGAGGGGGAGGAGGAGAGTAGGAAGGAGAGCGAAGAATGTTTTGAAACAGAGTGAGTATCTTTGATGAGAAAAGGTCAGTGAAGTCGGAAGGAGAGATGGGAGAGGTAGTGGAAATATCGGGAGTAGGTGGGGAGAGAAGACGAGAGACAGTCTGAAAGATACAACGTGTATGGGAAGATTGTGATTGGAGGAGGTTGGAGTAGTAAGAACGCTTAGCTGAGTTAAGGCAGGAGTCGTAAAGAGAGTGGTATGACAAATAGGAGGATTGATTAGTAGGGGAGCGAAGCTTGAGCCAACGTCGCTTAAGGCGACGGAGGAGGCGGCGCATGGACAGAAGGTGAAGGGAGAGCCAGGGTTGAGAGGGTTTGCGTGTAGGGCAGAAAGAGGAGAAGGGGTGAAGTTGATCAAGGCTGGAGGAGATAGAAGAGGACAGAGCGGATAAAGTATCATTAGCTGAGAGAGAGGAGAGATCAGAGAGAGTGGGGAGGGAGGCAGAGCAGGTATCGAGGAAAAGAGAAGGGCTAAAGTTACAGAGATCCCGTCGAGAGAAGGAAGTGGGGGAAGAGGAGGGAGTGGATGGAGGAAGGGGGGTGTGAGGGAGAAGGAGAGTAAGGCATGGTCAGAAAGGTTGGTGGGAAGGGTAGAAAATGGGGAGGAGGCGACGGTAGAGATAAAGATAAGATCAAGAGTGGAACCCGAAGAGTGAGTAGGAGAAGTAGGGAGGGGAGCGAGGAAGTAGGAGTCGAGAATGGAAAGAAGAGGGGATGGTTGATGAGAAGAGGGGAGGTGAAGGTTGAAGTCCCCAAGAACAGTGAGGGGACAAGGGAAGGGAGAGATTAGGGAAAGAAGGTGATCAAGGTCATCATAGAAGGAAGAGAGGGGGCCAAGCGGTCTGTAGATGATTCGAAATTAGATAGCGTGAGGGGAAGAAAAAATGTGTGCAGGTATTCGTAGAAAGGGAAGATAGGAAGAGGAGTTGGTGAGGGCGGGGAGTGACAGATAGGATGATAGAGGAGACCAAGGCCATCTGTCATACCGCCGAGTTCTTGGCGTCTATGGAGCCGCTGGCGACGCGGAACCTAGCTTCGTTCGCTTCGGCCACGCCCCCTGTTTCCTGGTTTCCTTTTTCTGATTCTGATTGGCTAGACGCTCCGCGGCCCGGTGTTTTAACCAGCCACTTCCGGGTCACGGACGCGTTGCAACGCTTCCGGTTTCGTCCGTAGGCTGAGTTGCTTGCTGCCTGTGGCTTTCGTGCTGCTCTCTCGCTTGCTGCTGGTCGGGTCCTCGTACCCTGTCTGAACCTGTCGGACATTCATTCCGCTGGATCTGTCTGCCTTTCCCTTTCTCTCTTGGTTCGCAATAATTCTCCTTTGCCCTCCTTCCATCTTACTTCCCCTCCCACCTTCCCATCTTCACTTACCGTATTTTTCCTTTTCCTGTCTGTTATTCTTCCCGCTCTTCCTTCACCTACCTTCAGTATTGCTTCTGTGACCTCCCGTGTACCAGACTCCGGCCTGTTCCCCTGGACTGCCTTTGCTTGCTGCATCAGTACCTCCTCACTTAGCCTGTGTACCAGTTCCTCGGACCTCTTAATGGACTGCCTATGTTTCTGAATCTGCACTCCTCGTGTTGTCTTCAGTCACTCCTACCGGATCTTACCTTGAGTACTCCTGGTTCCACGTTTACAAGACACCCAACGATTCTACAGGGGTTTTTTGTGCCTAAGGCTTTTTCCCCTCTTGGTCGATCCCGGGGGTGGGCCCCCTGGTCTCCCTTCTTTGGGGAGCACGGTGGCTTCCTTCCGGGGTCGTCCCTATCTTCATAAAAAAAAGGTGTCTACTCGAAGAAAAGAAAAGAAGGGTTCTTGGAAGGAAGAAGAAGGTGAGGAGTCGGGGGAGGGGGAGATTTCAGAAGCTACACTTTCGGACGAAGATATCACCGACCCCGGTGACAGTTTGCAACGCCCAAAGAAGATGGCCACCCCACAGCAGGTACAAGAACTCGTAGCCGCTGTACAAAGTCTAAGTCTAGAGATGCAGAACCTTAAGACTGCTAACGCCACCCTTCAACAGCGTATGACGGACAGAGAAAGACCTTTAGCCGATTTACCTCCACTTCCCTTAGTATCAGGGAAGTTCGATGGATCCCCAAAGAAGGTTAAAGAATTTCTGGACGCATGCAATCTTCATTTTACCTTTCGCCCTCTGACCTTCGCCTCAGATCACGCCAAGGTGGGGTTTATGATCACCCACATGATCGGAAATGCCCTGGCTTGGGCTACCCCTCTAGTAAACCAGTCAGACCCGGTTTTACAGGACTACGATGCCTTTAAGGCCCTGATTCAACAAACCTTTTTGCGAACAGAGAGTACATACTTGGCCTCGGAGGACCTCCTTGACATCCGTCAAGGGAATTCTGATTTACTGACATACATCACCACTTTCAAACAGGTGGCTGCAGAGGCAGGTTGGCAGGAACAGGCTCAGTATGCCATATTTCGGCGAGGTTTAAGGGAGGAATTAAAGGACGAACTTGCCCGAATAGAAAGACCGGTGTCTTTCGCCGAACTTCTGACAGCTACCCTCCGAATTGACTTCAGGATGACGGAAAGACGTCAAGAAAAGAGGAAGATCAGGCTAAGCGTACCCCCTCCCGTGGAGACTCCTTCACCAGCATCTGTACCCTTCCAACGGACAACTAAAGAAGAACCCATGCAGATTGGGACCACCAGAGCCCCACTGACACCGGAAGAAAGGAAACGGCGCAGGGAGGGTTCCTTGTGTATGTACTGTGGATCTTCATTACATTTATTAAGAGATTGTCCGGAAGTACCACCCAGAAGATCGGGAAACGCTCGCCCTCGGTAAACATTGGGACGCATTACCGAGGGGCTGCTTTTAGTCCCTACACACCACTTTCTGTATCCTCTACAGAAACATCTGAAGACTCCCGGTTGATGGTGCTCACAGTTTCTCTCAGAGTAGGCCCCAAAGAAGTAACCGCTTTAGCACTACTCGACTGTGGAGCAGCAGGAAACTTCATGGATACCCATTGGGCAGAACGACATGGAGTCAAGAGGATAGCCAAGAATGAAGATCAAAAGGTGGAAGGAGTTGATGGCGAACCTTTGAGCTCAAGTTTGATCACTCATACCACTAAAGCACTTACTTTATCCATCCAACAACACACAGAAAGTATCACATTCGATATCATCAGAGCTGCTCACTTCCCTCTTATCCTGGGTATCTGTTGGTTACGCAGACACAACCCCTGTATTGACTGGTCTAGAAACCTACTTAGCTTTCAGTCCTCACTATGTAAATCGGAATGTTTGCCAGAACCAAGATTCGAGACCGTCAAGACCACTAATAGCTGCGAAGTCAAAACGGTGCACTGTCTTCCCCACTACCTGAAGGAGTTCAATGAAGTGGCAACAGAAAAGATACCCATAGAGCTCCCTCCTCACCGGCCTGAAGACTGTTGCATCGATCTCACCCCAGGTGCATTGGTACCCTTCGGTAGGATGTTTCCACTATCATTAGAAGAAAGACAATACCTCCGAAAGTACCTGGACAGCAACATGGAGAACGGGCTAATTAGGCCTTCCAAGTCCCCTGCAGGGGCATCACTGTTCTTCATCTCAAAAAAGGATTCTAAGGAGTTGAGGCCGTGTATAGACTATCGCGGCCTAAACAAGGTTACCATAAAGGACCGGTATCCTATGCCATTGATAACCGATATCCTACAAGCTGTACAGGGTGCTACCATCTTTACCAAACTCGACCTGAGGAATGCGTATCACTTACTCCGGGTGCAGAAAGGAGATGAATGGAAGACAGCATTCCGGACTCCTTTCGGACTTTTTGAATACCAGGTAATGCCGTTCGGATTGGTAAATGCCCCGTCGGTATTCCAACGATTTATGGACAGACTATTCTCAGATCTCCTGTGCCAAACCACATTGGTTTATTTAGATGACATACTGATATACTCTCGTACTCCTGAAGACCATGTGGAACATGTTAGGGAAGTATTCAGAAGACTACAGAGAAACCAGTTGTCGGTTAAACTCACCAAATGTGTGTTTTCAGCCTCCTCCATTCCTTATTTAGGATACATTCTGTCAGACCACGGAATCTCCATGGATCCTAATAAGGTGTCTTCCATCCTTGAATGGCCCTCACCCACCTCAGTCAAAGAGATACAAAGATTCCTGGGGTTAGCAAACTTCTACCGAAGATTCATCCCAAATTTCTCTCAAAAGATATTACCTATCACCTCGCTCTTAAAGAAATCTGCGACTCCATTTAAATGGACAACGGAGGCAGAAGACAGCTTTGGTACTCTTAAAGAAGCCTTCTGTTCAGCACCCATTTTACAACAACCAAACCAACATCTACCCTTCATTCTAGAGACGGACGCTTCTTCAGCCGCAATAGGGGCTGTACTTCTTCAAGAAATCCAGGGTACAGAACATCCGGTGGCTTATTTCTCGAAGACCCTAACCTCCAGTCAAAAGAACTACTCGGTTATTGAGCGAGAACTTCTAGCCATGAAAGCGGCCTGTGTAGAATGGCGTCATCTACTGCAAGGAGGAAGGTTCCCGTTCACCATAAGGACTGATCATAAGAACTTACAGGTTCTCAAACAGTTCGAGTGTTACAATACTCGACAGGCCCGATGGGCTCATTTCTTCGCACAATTCGAATTCAGCATAACTTACATCCCGGGAAAAAATAACGTTGTAGCCGACTCTCTTTCCCGCCGGTGTGATTACCTGTCAGAGTCAGAGACGAATCTTGAACGGATGTTTCCCCAGTCCAGGACCATCGGAATAATATCTAAATTCCTTCAGCAGGTACAGGAGGATTCTGGAGGTCGTTTTGAAATTGAAAAACACTCTAAAGATCTGGCCTATGAAATCAGGAACGGTCTTTACCTTGTAGGAGGAAAACTTTATCTACCCACTCCGGCTTTTCGTAAAACCGCACTTGTCTGGTGTCATGACTCTAAACTAGGAGGACACAGGGGTGTGGCTGGTACTCACGACTATCTTCAAAGACATTTCTATTGGCCTACAATGAGAAAGGATGTAGAGCAGTACGTTCAGTCATGCATCATCTGTCTGAGGAGTAAATCATCCCGAAAAAGACCAATTGGTCTACTGGAACCTAATGCTGTACCCAAGGGTCCCTGGAGCACAATTTCAACTGATTTCATAGTGGATTTACCTCCGTCTGAAGGATGCACCTGTGTCATGGTAGTAGTGGATTCATTTACCAAATTGGCTCACTTCTCCCCATTACCTGGCATCCCTACGGCAGCCAAGATGGCGGAAGTGTTTCTCCAAGACATATTCCGGTTACACGGTCTACCTAACAAGATTATTTCAGACCGGGGTAGTCAGTACACTTCCCAGTTCTGGAAGGCCCTGTGTAGCAGAATAGGTATTGAAAGAGCTCTCACCTCTGGATTTCATCCACAATCCAATGGGCAAACTGAACGTTTGAACGGAACCCTGGAGCAGTACTTAAGATGCTTTATCAACAGCCAACAAGACAACTGGTGCACACTACTCCCTCTAGCTGAATTCTCTTATAATAACTCCACACATGCAGCTCTGGGGTTCAGCCCTTTTTTTGGTACTTATGGTTTTCACCCTCGCTCCATTCTTCCTGTCTCAGGCCTTTCTACTAACGTACCTTCAGTAGATTCTTCACTCTCCCTCCTTAGAGAGACACACAAGAAGGTAGAAGAAGGCCTTAAGTCAGCCCAAGCCCGATATTGCATTCAAGCCAATAAACATCGTAGACCTGTACCAGGATGGGATGTGGGTACCCATGTTATGCTCTCCACTAGATATTTACCTCGTTGGGTACATCCCTCCAAGTTATCTCCAAAATATCTAGGGCCATATGAGATCATACAGAAAATCAATCCTGTGGCTTTTCGCCTAAGACTACCAAATAACCTAAAAAGGGTACACCCTGTTTTCCATGCTTCCCAACTTAAGTCATTTCATGCTGATACATGGGCCCGACAGGTTAGACAGACTCCTATTCCCCGGGGTTCCACTCGAGCTGAATATGAGGTCGCCCAACTCTGTGATTCCAGGTATCATAAGGGCAGGCTGGAATATTTGGTTAAGTGGAAAGGCTACCCTTCTTCGGAAAACTCTTGGGAACCCATCACACACATTAATGCTCCTGTCCTACTTCGCAAATACCATTTTTTCCATCCAGGGAAACCCGGAGGAGGAGCGTATAGGAGGGGGCATACTGTCATACCGCCGAGTTCTTGGCGTCTATGGAGCCGCTGGCGACGCGGAACCTAGCTTCGTTCGCTTCGGCCACGCCCCCTGTTTCCTGGTTTCCTTTTTCTGATTCTGATTGGCTAGACGCTCCGCGGCCCGGTGTTTTAACCAGCCACTTCCGGGTCACGGACGCGTTGCAACGCTTCCGGTTTCGTCCGTAGGCTGAGTTGCTTGCTGCCTGTGGCTTTCGTGCTGCTCTCTCGCTTGCTGCTGGTCGGGTCCTCGTACCCTGTCTGAACCTGTCGGACATTCATTCCGCTGGATCTGTCTGCCTTTCCCTTTCTCTCTTGGTTCGCAATAATTCTCCTTTGCCCTCCTTCCATCTTACTTCCCCTCCCACCTTCCCATCTTCACTTACCGTATTTTTCCTTTTCCTGTCTGTTATTCTTCCCGCTCTTCCTTCACCTACCTTCAGTATTGCTTCTGTGACCTCCCGTGTACCAGACTCCGGCCTGTTCCCCTGGACTGCCTTTGCTTGCTGCATCAGTACCTCCTCACTTAGCCTGTGTACCAGTTCCTCGGACCTCTTAATGGACTGCCTATGTTTCTGAATCTGCACTCCTCGTGTTGTCTTCAGTCACTCCTACCGGATCTTACCTTGAGTACTCCTGGTTCCACGTTTACAAGACACCCAACGATTCTACAGGGGTTTTTTGTGCCTAAGGCTTTTTCCCCTCTTGGTCGATCCCGGGGGTGGGCCCCCTGGTCTCCCTTCTTTGGGGAGCACGGTGGCTTCCTTCCGGGGTCGTCCCTATCTTCATAAAAAAAAGGTGTCTACTCGAAGAAAAGAAAAGAAGGGTTCTTGGAAGGAAGAAGAAGGTGAGGAGTCGGGGGAGGGGGAGATTTCAGAAGCTACACTTTCGGACGAAGATATCACCGACCCCGGTGACACCATCGCTGCGACCAGATGGGCGGGAGACATGAGAGAAAGAGGAGGAGGAGGTGGTGGTAAGAGAGGCAGGTACAGTAGAGTTGTGAGGGGGGATCCAAGTTTCTGTAATGCAGAGGAAATGAAGGTTAAGTTGCATAAACATGTCAAGAACAGCTTCAGTCTTGTTGCAGATGAATCTTGCTCTCCAGAGGGCAATGATGATGAGACTGGATGGTTCAAGGATAGGGGGATAAATGCGGTTGGGACATTGAGGAAGGGTAGAAGGGGGATGTCGAGGACTGGGGGAGGGGTTTTTGCGGGGGGCTTGAAAGGGATAGGAGCAGGGGCAGAAAATAGGCGTGAGGTCAAGGGGGGAGGGAGCGAGAAACAAGGAGGAAGAGGAGAGAGGCGGAAGGGAACGTGCATTTCTGAGGGGGAGGAGGAAGGGAGTGGACTGGGAAGAGTGGGGGGAGTAACTAGCAAAAGGAGGCAGAAGAGGGAGGGGCATGTTGAGAGATGGAGCTCAGGGAGGAAGAGTCAAGGCAAGGGTATAAGGGGAGGCAGTGCAGAGAAGAGAGTCACGGGGTAGGGAGAGGTCTCAGGGGGAGAGGGCTGAGTTGTTGTGGGGTGGAGCAGAGTGCAGACACTGGGTGGGCAGCACAGGAAAGGCTGGTCAAGGGTGTGAAGCGGCCACAGGATAGAGAGGGGCTGCAGGTGACAGGCCACCAAGGGAGGCAGAGGCGTGCCCAGAAACAATGAGGGCCAGTAGTCAGGAGAACACAGATGTTAGGCCAGAAAGACCAGGTAGGTGTTGAGGCAGGCCACGGGAGACAGGCAGACACTGGGTGGAGAGGAGCCAACAGAGCACTAAAAGCTGCAAATAACCTGGGCCAGTGGAGGAGGGTGCAAGGCCAGAGGGATGGTTGCACACACAGGCAAGCACAAGCACCACACCGGCAGGACCCACGGCAACAAGGCAGGTCGCGGTAGGCAGGCAGTCCCACGATGGTGAGAGAGAGGGTTCAAAGAAAACAGCCCCAGCTGTTTAGCTAACTAAAGAGTCAGAGTGGAGGAAGTCAGGAGCAGTAGGAGCGGCGCAGCAGTCCAGGCGGTTAAGCACCTGGCAAAGAAGTCCCACACCGGAGAGAAGCAGTGAGTAGGAGGTTAGGGGAACCAAGGCAGCAGGATGAATCGACGGAGGAAGTCAGGAGCAGTCCAGGAGCAGTCCAGGCGGGTAAGAACCCGGCAAAGAAGTCCCACACCGGCGAGAAGCAGTGAGTAGGTGGTGGGGAGATCAAAGGTAGCAGGATGAACCAACAGGTCACAATGGAGGAGGGTAGAAGCAAGAGGAACAGCGCCGTAAACCAGGCAGGCAAATACCCAGCCAAGGAGACCTGCACAGGAGAAAAGCAGCCTGGCAGAGGTGGCAGATCCAGGCGAGAGGGCACTCAGAGCACCAGACACTGCTGGGGAAGCGGGAACAACAGTGGCAGAGGCCAAGAGCAGCAGGCGTAGCACAGGTGAATACCGCGCCACGCAGTTGGTCATAGGAGGCGCGGAGGAAGGCCACGGAAGGCGAGGATGAGCAGGGTCGCCCCACGAGAGGGGCCGTGACAGGGCCAAGCAGAGTCTCACCACGGGCGGAAAGAAGCAGAGGCAGACCTCGAAGGAGCAGAAGTCAGCACACGTTCACAGAGAAGACAGGAGAAGCACTGCAATCCAGAGACAGGTTGTGTATCTTCCAGCCGAGAGGATCAAGAGGGCCGGCGTAGGAGCAGATTCAGGGGGGAGAAGGAGATCCAGGGCCACTGCACATCCGAGGAGGACATAATAGAGGGAACAGTGCAGTGCAGGCCAGTGGAGAGCTCCGATGGTGACAGGCAGTCCTCAGCCAGGACCAAGCGGTTCGGAAGAAGAGTCCCAGGCAGCAGGAAGAGGTCAAGCGCTCTTGTACCTTAGCTTGAGCAGGTAAGAGGCCTAACTGGCACTGATGCGGTGATGAAATCCAGGCTGGAATCAGGCAGAAGGAGTATGCGAATCCTAGGAAAACCTGAACCGGAAGTGCCCTAGGAGTATAGGGGCAGGAACATGGACAGGGCTTAGCAAAGAAATGTAATTTATATTGATTTAGTGAGTAGAAGGAGGGCAAGGTTTCAGAAGAGACGTGTGAAATACTGGGTGGATATGCCAGGAGACGGGTACTGCTAACCGAAAAGAGACTGGGTTGATCACCTTGGTAACTCGATACGGGTCCACAAAACAGGGAAGAAGCTTGCAGCAACCCGGGATACGGAGATGCCGTGTAGACAACCAGACACTGCCATGGGTCTCCTATCGGGGCCGGGCACCGTAGTTTCTCTCCTAAGCGATACATGGTACCCTGAGCATCCTGAAGATTTGACAGTGTCCGTAGCAGGGGTAGAAGTAGGTGGCAGATCCAATACTGGTAGAGTGCGGGGATGCTGACCATACAAAGAAAAGAAAGAAGAGAAGCCAGTAGAAGAATGAGGTGCGTTATATGCAAACTCTGCTGTACAGAGGATGTGAAACCAGGATTCTTGATGTTGTAAAAACAGACAATGCAGATACTGTTCTAGTGTCTGGTTGATGCGTTCTGTTTGGCCATCGGTTTTGGTGTGGTATGCTGAGGAAAAATGTGCATCAATACCCAAGAGTGCCATGAGTGCCCTCCAAAAACGAGACGTGAATTGAGAACCCCTATCCGAAATGAGAATGGATGGGAGACCAAACAGATAGAAGACATGGCAAAAAAAGAGATCAGCCAGTACCGGAGCAGAAGGGATGCCAGAAAAAGGGACAAAGAAAGCCATTTCCGTAAAGCAATCAACCACAACCCATATAGTGTCGAATTTCTGGACCATGGGTAAATCAGTGATGAATGAAGTTCATTGAAACCATGTGCCAAGGTTTATGGGGAAGTGGCATAGGTTGGAGTAGGCCAAGGGGTTTACCTCTTCGGTTCTTGCCCTGCGCACAAATGGAACACCCATCAACATAGTCAATGACGTCCCGACGCATAGAGGGCAACAAATGCTGTAGGAAGGCTAGAGTCTTTCTTTGGCCAGGATGTCCATTGATCAGTGCGTCATGTGACCATTCAAGAGCCCGGAGTCCAGTGTGATGTGCCAGCAGGAACAGACGGTCTTGGACGAAGGGTAGACTTTCAAAACAAGTGGCATTCCACTCCTGCAGGTTGTTGCAAGATCCAATCACGGACCTCGATGATCAGACTAGGTGGTGGTGTACATAGGCAAACAAAGTGTTTCTGCTCTAGGATGGTATTAGGGAAAAAAGGCAGTACCCTCCCCCTTCCCCAGTAAGACAGGACAAGGCATCCGCCTCGCAATGGGCTGAACCTGGACGATGCTTAATGCAGAAGTCAAAAGTGGCAAAGAACAAATGCCAGTGAACCTGCCGGCTGTTGGGACAGTTCATGGAAGCCAAGTCCTGAATATTACGGTGGTCGGAGTCCACCATTACGGGCCACTTGGCTCAGAGTAAATGGTGTCTCCATACTTGAAAAGCGTCTTTTACTGCCAGCAACTCCTTCACAGTAACCGTGTAATGAAGTTCAAATTTAGAAAACTTGCGAGAGTGGTGAGCCACTGGATGTAACAGGCTGGAGTTGGGACATGTCTGGGACAAGACTGCACGTAGGGCAAAAGACGAAGCGTGAGCCTCTGCCACAAAATGGAAAATCTACATTGGGTGTTATAATGGTGTGGTTGCAAACACTGTTTTAAGCGTGTTGATCGCTTCTTGTTGAAGTGTGGTCCAGACAAATGGTACTTTAGGACTTGTAGGTTTGGTAAATGGAGAGACAATAGCTGAGAAACAGGAAAGGAAACATCGATAGAAATTAGCAAAACTCAGAAAAAGATTGGTCTGAATCCTGGACAACCCCTTGGCCTTAATGTGGACTCCAAGGAAGTCAATGTCGTTCACATGAAACATACATTTCTCTGCCTTGCGTAAAGTGAATTATCCCCGAGATGTGAGAAAACATCCCTCACATGTTGTACATGGGCTTGGTAAAACAGGGAAAATATCAGTATGTGATTTAGGTAGGCTATGACTTAAGAGCCTATGATATTGTGGAATACATCGTTCATAAACCTCTGGAAGGTGTCAGGTGCATTGCACAGCCCAAATGGCATGACTGTATATTCGTAGAGACTGTGGCAAGTGCAGAAGGCGGTCTTCCACTCATCACCATCCCTTATATGGACCAGATTGTAGGCCCCCCGGAGGTCTAACTTGGTAAATATGGTTGCCTGCCTTATTTGTTCTAGCAACACTGAAATCAAGGGAATGGGATATCGATTCTTTATAGTGATCTGATTCATCCATCAGTAATCAACACACGGACGGAGATCCTCTTCCCTCTTGGATACAAAAAAGATCGGACTGGCAGCAGGAGACTGCGAGGGTCTAATGTGTCCGAGACCAAGAGCAGTGACTATGAATTCTTTTAATGCTTGATCTTCAGTGGGAGATAGGGAGTATATACGCCCAGATGGTTCCTCTGCATCCGGAACCAGATCTATCGGACAGTCATATGGGGAGCAGGTGCAGGTGGGGCAGATAGGGAGCAAGTGCAAGTGGATCTTGGTCACCTGGCCTAAGCTTCACCCACGTAGTGCCTTCCTGGTTGCTGCTCTTTTTCCCTACTTAAGGAGCCCTCCAGTCTCTTTTCTTTTGCAGATGGGAGCAGGTGCAAGTGGATCTTGGTCACCTGGCCTAAGCCACGCCCACCTGGCACCTTCCTGGTTGCCGCTCTTTTTCCCACTTAAGGAGCCCTCTGGCCTCTTTTCCATTGCAGATGGGGAGCAGGTGCTAGTGGATCTAGGTCATCTAGCCTAAGCACCACCCACCTTCTTAGCCCTGCCTCTTCCTTCCTGCTTTTAACTCTTAGATCAAGGGCGTCTCTCGCCCGGGCGTCCAAAGCAAAGGGCAGTCGAAGAAAAGACCAGGAGAATCCAGGGCCCGCACCCCTGCTCAGACAGCAGGTAAGCATGCACCAACATGTGTTTACACCCTCTGGTCCCTCTGTGATGTTCCCTTGTGCCAACCCTTTCTCGCACACAGGTGTTGCCTATTTTTCTTGATTCTTCTACCCTGCTCCCCCTCACCCCTCCAGCCTACTTCTGCAGGAGTGTGTCCTGATACATTCTGGTTTCACCATCACTGTCTTTTGGCCAATGCTGGATTTGACTTTTATGGACTTCATTGATTCATGTTGAATCACCCTTTCTCATGGTGGCCCTGAATCATGCTGTTCCCATCTTCATCTTGTATCAAGGCTTGCAACATTATGTGTTACTACTGACTTCTGCAAATGTATTCGCTCTCCCCCTCTTGCTTCTCCACTCGTTTTTGACAGCTTACTCTCTGTTCTCTCCTCCTCTCCCTTTCTCTCTTTTCCTATCTCCTCCCCTTACTTTCTTCTATGCACTTACTCTATCAGAATTGTTCCTGGACCTAGTATGATACCAACCTCGTATGTATCCTCCCACCTCCCCTTGTTTTTTTCTCCCCCAACCAGCACTATCTGAAACATTGTCAGGCCTAGTACGACAGTCGCTTCTTTTGTTCCTCCCTTTCTGCATCCCTCTCCCTCACCTTTTGTTTTCTCCGGCTCTACCAGAAATGTCGTCAAGACTAGTACGGTAGTTGCCTGTCTGTTTCCAGTTCCTTCCCACTCTCCCCCTCCCTTCCTTATCTATGTCTTAGCTCTTGATCTATTTGAAATGCTGTCAGGCCAAGTATGATAGTTATTTTTTCATCCTTACTGTTCATGGCCTGTAAGAATGTCATTATATTGTGGTTATAAGGTCAAAATATAACGTTTCTGAGTGTATGTCCTGGATCGTAAGGACAAGAGGGACGGTCTGTTGTCTTATAGGACCAAAATCAAGAGATAACCATCAACCGCCTTTACAGGTTCGGGTTTTAATTTGTTCTGCAGGGGCAGATTGAGGGATGTAGACAGGGTGATGTCAATATAGTTGCCCATAGCCCCGGAATCCAATACCAAGCGAACTTCATGTTTGACACTATCAGGCAACAATAAGACGGTATTGATCACCAAGGGGGCAGCAAGGACGGAAAGTTTTGTGGAAAAAGAGAGCATTGTATGTGGGCTCATCTATGCCCCCTTCTCGAAGGATGAGCCTTCTGAAAATCCGAGGGTCTCATGGGTCTTTTGGGGCATTCTTTCACAAACTGCCCACAATAGAAACAGGCATTGGTCAAGCGACGCTGTTCGCGCTCATTGGGACACAATGGACCATGAACCCCCCCTATCTGCATAGGTTCCCCAGAGGCTTCAGAAGATGGCAGAGGTCTGGAGAACGAAAATCTAGTAGTCTTAAGGATTACAGATTTTTGTTCTGCCCTTTGGGCCTCCACCTGTAGTGCCAAGTTTACTAAATCAGGGTAGTGAACTGCCAAAGCAGGGACTACAGCCAGAGCGTCTTTCGTGGAGTCGCTCAGGCCCCTGTAAAAAGAAACAGCCTTCTTGTTCTCAGGACATGAGGTATTGGTGGCAAGTTGGTTGAATCTGGTGATATAGTCCAACAGACTGGCCTTGTCTTGAACCAAATCAAAGAGTTTGAGATCCCGAGCCTGGGCCTTGAAATGTGTGTCAAACACTCTGGTCATTTCTGCAATCAGTAAGTCAAAATCATAAAGGATGGTGCTATTACCTTCCAGAAGCAGGTTTGCCCAGGTGGCAGCCATACCGCTTAAGTTGGAGAGAGTGAATGCAGCCTTTGTGGTAGAATCAGGAAAGGCGTAAGGTCTGCAAAAGAAGTGCAATTTACATTGGTTAAGGAAGGTACAGAATTTATGTGGGCCGCCATGGAAACGGGGTAGGTACATAAACAGGAGCATGTAGGGAAGGGTTACCAGGCAGCGGCTGCTGAAATGCCGGCTCCCCAAATTCCTCATCAGGGGCAAGGGGACGACGCTCACTTTGAATAGCATCTAAGTGTTGGTGAATGTCTGCAGTGGTGGCTGACATGCCAGCCCACAGCACCATAATGGCCTGCACTAAGATGGCAACCGGGTCACCGGCGGCAGCGTCCATAGTCCACCCGGAAGAGAGGAGGCTTCTCAGTCTGTCAAGAGGTGATCTCCCGAGTGGACTAAATACCTCTGTCCCCAAGCACCAGTCAGAGAAGCGAAAACCACTCCCTGACCAGTTATTAGAGGCACAAGTGGACTGGAACTGCAGCCCCGGATCCCTAGGCAGCTAGAAAAGAAGGAACAGTATTAGGACACAATCATTTGCACTACCCCAATGTATGGAAACAGGTATTGGAACCTACCTAGCAAAGCGCCAAAAGTAGGTAGAATGGAGGAAAGGGAAAAACCGAGACGTGGGAAAACCTCCCTCAGGGAATGAGTGCGCGTAGAGTGTTCCAGTAGTAAGTTCCAGGGTAAAAATCCAAAAGAAGCAGAACCCAATTCCAAAGTACTTTCACAGTCCAGAAGCAAATCCAGGTCGCCAAAGCAGAAGGGAAATCCAGAAGCAATCGAAAGTAGAAAAAGCCAGGGTCAGGAAACAACCTGGAGAAAAATCACAAGGTCAGACAAAAATCCAGTGACAATCCAAAGGCAACCCTAGTAGACAAGAGCCAAGGTCAAAACCACAGAAACAGGGAATCAGGAAGCAACACCCAAAACTTTACTCACAAGGATAGCTGAGAAGCACTGAATGAAAGGTGGTTGGGGCTTTTATGTACTTCTTCCTGGTTGTGTCTTGTCACGTGACCTGGTGCTAGTCAGGTAAGCGGGAATGTATCGCACTCGCCGTGCATCCTGGAGTCACCATGGCAACCACCAAGAGCACTGCAACGAGCGCCGTGCAGAAATTGACCTGGGCAGGTCGCCGGAAGTGCCATGGGGCGGTGATGGCAGTGCGGAGGAACCACAGCACCCCAGCGACCCCCGCAGACATGGAGGTGAAGAGGCAATGCAGCCCCGGAGTCAGCGTGAAAATGGGGGCCTAAGAGGAGCATACTCCAGGACCGCAACAGCAGTAACCGCATGACAGTTTTCCATGCTGCTGCATGTCTGGTTGTTGGAGCACGTAAATATGAACATATTACGCCGATTCTAAAATCCCTCCACTGGCTTCTTCTAGATGCTAGGATCAAATTCAAGCATTAATGTATTAGGTATAAAGCACCAGTACTATATTATTTAGGATCAAGTAATCTCTGAATCTTATCAATAAGCAGTCATTCTTGGGTATTTATTTTCTATGTTAAATAGGATTAAAATCCCAAATGGTTTCATCCAATATATTGTGCTCAACATGAAAGGAAAACATAAAATAGTGTGGAAGAAAAGAAGAAAGGGATGTGGAAACCACAGAACCCCAATGTGACTTGAATGTTCATATAGTCACATTGCGGTTAAATTGACACTAAATACCCAAGAATGATATGGATTCAGAGATTGCTTAATCCTAAATAATATAGTACTGTTGTTCTTTAGAATTGAAAATACGTTGTGCATAATTTAATTTATGCTGGCAGCACTTTCATGTTTATTGTGATCTTTTTTCCCAGCTTCCAGCAGTAGGGGGTACCCCTTCGGTACATATATTAAGAATAAAGCAAGACATTGGCAGACTCCATTTATTTACTGAATAAACAAAAAATGTCAGAGGGTTCAAGAGTTCTCTGTAGTTGTTGCTTCCTCTGAAAAGATCCTTTTCAGTGACGGCTGTATTTTTCCAGAATTCTCTGTTGGTGTCCCTCTGCAAAAATCTGGACTATTGGAGTTCAGAAAAACACTGAAAGCACGACTATGGAACTCTATATTTTAAAGGATTTTACCCTGTTTTTTAAAAAGTTTTAACCAGTATTAGAATACTCTTATTTGTGCTGGTGTGCATGATGTCATTATGATTGTAAGATGTTTGTATCCGTTGATTTGTAAAGCACTCCAATGCATGTGTGCCTGGTTCGCCTATAGAAAATGTTAAATCTATTTATATGAAAGTGAAACGTTGTGTGTGTGGGTTTGTGGCTTGAAGCGTTCCTTATACAATTCCACACTGTTTCACAAATCTGCACCAAATGTTGCATAGTTACCTGTTAGGACCCTCTGGACATTACTGGCTACATGGCATTTGGGCACCCCACCCCTTCCATGGATTTCAGCAAAAGTAAAAATGTGGTTGGGGGTTCGTGGCCTACCAATAAAGTCATAAACCATATTCACCAGGAAGAGAAACAAAAAATGTACGAGAGGCGAAGGTGAAGGTAGGTGGCATTCCAGAAGTTTCCACATTTTTGCTGCATCAGGTGAAATTAATTTTCCAGAGGATTTTTGCGAGATTGTGCCTGCCGACAAAGCCATAAACCATGTTCATCATGAAGGGAAAGAAAAAATGTTGTTTCTCAACCAGTCATGACACGAGGAACATAATTCGAAGTCCAAGGCCTATGATGCACGATTTCCTAGATATTTGCACCTCAATCCACCGCTACAAACTGCACTTCACCAAGGTGAGGCGACAGGTGGGGAGAGAGCACAGAAGGTCCCAGTATGCAGCAAAATACCAACTCTAGCCTCCCCCCCCCAACTGTAAGCCAGCCACACGCACCCTTTCTCAGTGCAGTTTATTTCAGGGTGTAAGGCACATCAACGATTTGCGAATTAGAACAGCGACCTGCAGGATCAGTGTCATCATATCTGTCTACAAAACCCATTCAGAGAACGGGTACTTTTGCTTCTAAATAAATAAAATCTGAGACCCAACAAGTCTTGTAGTGGCCCCAACTTAACACTGCTGCCTGGTCACCAGATTCTTCAAGTTCCAAACCTTTGCCGCTGCAGTAACTCAATGCTGTGTTGAGCCAGCTGAGTCAGCTCACTGCCAAAGGCCGTATCTGCTTCCCTGCACCGAAGGCCACTGAGTGCCAGTGCACCAACCCAACAAAGCCTGCCATCCCCAGTATCTACGACCCACAAGCCAATTCCACTGTCAAAATGCACTGCATTGTTGGAACCAGTTGCCTCACCCCTTGATTTGACCCCAGTCCAGAGCCGAAAGCTCCCAGACTCCTGGTTCGATGCAGAAAAGCCTGCCTCAAAACATTTGAGCCCCAAAGATAAGAACATGTAGTTTCTGTCCAACTTAAAGGGATTTTGCTGAACAAATCAATTGCCTGATTTCCTGTCTTCACCTACAGTGCCTCTTTTTCTCTATTCTGTGTTTCCTTTACCGGAGTTTGACTGAGTTTTGAATTTGTTGTGTGCATTGTTAGTTTTATCAAAGTTCCGATTTGTATTGAACCTTGTTGGACATTATTTTATTTCGGAACCACTGTACGTGTTGCAATTGTACCAGCTCACACCGCTTCTGAAGAGTAAAGCCTGCCCTCGGCCCACATTACCAAAAGAGGCATAGGAGTTATTCCTGTTCTGTGACTGATTCACCTTTACAATTGGGATTACTGCTGGTTTATCAGTAGTGTGGGGTTGAGTGGGTATTTTAGGCACTACTCATCCCTGTGCTCCTGCTAAGCATTAGTAATTTTGTTACCGTCCCTTTCCTGGGTTCATGGTGGATGTCGCAGGAGACCAGAACAGGCGGCAAGGGACAGGGGTGGTATAACAGAATACAAGTGGGTGGGGGAGTGATGAGCTGTGCGGCCTGGAGAAGGAACAAAATTGCGGTGCGAGGGAGTGCGTCTGTAGGATGGACAGGAAAGGAGACTTATACCACTGATGCAAGCCCCGGCTTCTAGCCACCGGGCTGGCTGGTCTTATTCCCCCAGGCACTAATGCGAAAATGACATCACTATTCGTGTTTCATTACAGTCCATTCATGATGTCAGAGTGTCTGCTGGCAAAGGCATTTTGTGAAAGTCAGCTCTCTCAGCAGAATTCTAACTGCCCTTAAAACACTTCATTAAAGCATCTATTCACTTTTCTTATTCTTCTCTTTGCGCTCATTTTCTTTCTCAGTAATTAGTTGATAAATAAGGAAACTTATATGATGTGCTTTTTATTTATTATACTGTTGGAAATTTAGGGCAGGAAAGCAGGAAGCAATTTGCAGGCAACCACTTATTCTAAAACACAATGCTGGTTATAGAATGCATTCATATTAAACTGCTTAAAATGTTTCTTTGCAGCACATTACAAGGAGTGTATCAGTTTGTTTTTTCAACCAAGCAGATTATGCATTGTAACAACTGGAAGAACTCTTGCCTATGAGCGAACAAGAGATTAAGAATGAAAGTGGATGATGATGTAACTAATTATTATATGGAATTAAGTATCTTTGTACTTTATAAGGATATTGCAAGCCATAGGGGTTTGTTGGCAAAATCGAGCAATTAATTAAAAGGCTAGTTTACCCTACAATGTCACAGACCTCAGAGGTGTTTTGCAATATCCTTTTAACGTATGGTACAGAGGATCTTTATTCCTTACAATACGTGGTCCTAGCATTATCCCTTTTAATGCCTGATCTCTCTGATGCAAGAGATCTTCCAGTTGTTGTAACATGGAATGCATGTACAATCTATTTGGTTGGAAAAAT
The DNA here is from genome assembly GCF_040938575.1 of Ambystoma mexicanum. Lineage (NCBI taxonomy): Eukaryota > Metazoa > Chordata > Amphibia > Caudata > Ambystomatidae > Ambystoma > Ambystoma mexicanum. Next base: position 445,832,328 of record NC_090929.1, read on the forward strand.
CACACTGATATTCAACTTGTAATATATGCAGAAAATTATTGTTAGCAATTTAATAAAAATGCGATTAAAACCCGAGGTTTTTGGTTCTGAGTAAGTGGTAACGTGACGATAGATTCCTGCTTCCTGTGCTAACCACTAACAACATACTCCCATAGATATCTCCTAGGTTTTCAACTAATTATTATTAATTCACAAAGATGGTTAGTTCGAAATGAAAAGCTATTTGCACCCGGGGAGAAGCCGCTGACCAATCAGGTGGCTGGAACAGCAGGCGAAATAAACATTCTCTGCCCGCCCTTCTCTGTGGGGAGCCATTGTTCTATTTATTTATGTTGAGATGCAACAGGGAGCCTCTCCTTGTTACAGCCCCACCCCATACCAGCCCCACCAAACAAAACCTCTACCCACCCTCTACCTCCACACTTGCCTGTGGGACCAGAGCTTAGAGCACCTGCCCGTGGCACTTCCCGCTCTGGCCACTACCATAGAAATGGAAAAGGGACGTAGTCTCTTTTCCCTATAGCAGCGGCCATCTTTTCTTCTTTTTTCCCTTCAGAGATTGGTGTTGCTTGCGTCGGCAGTCTCCGATGGGAAAAAAAGAAAGCCATTTGCACCACGGATTAACCCCGGGGTGTTAAGAGGGATTTCTTAACTCTGACCAGGAGGGGCAGAGGTTCAGAAGGGCAACCTAGTTTCGTGGAACAGGGTAACCTCTGGACAAGCCAGACTAATAAGGGTAGCTATGTCAGGAGGTCAAGACTAAGTCTCAGTAGGGGTGAGGGTGACTGAAGGACCTCAGTGAGCACACAGAGCAAGGACAATTACAAATTACTCCAGACAGGTGTTATATTAAAAATATAGACACATTTATTACAAGGCCTTTGTAACATAGACCATAGCAAAGAATCACAGTAATACTAAGTAAACCAATACATTGCACTCAATACAATATATATACAAGACCAGGGGGGTCTAAAGTGGTGACTGCACACAATATATCGACAACCTAGAGGGGAAGGAAACAGGCATGGCAGTTAATCTTTAGGCCCAGTTCAACATCAGTTATTCACCTAACTAAGAGGCAGTCCAAGCCCTAAGAAGAGGGGAGCATTGTGCTCAATAGTACATGTAATGCGCATGCGGTTGTTCCAATGGGCAAAACAGGGTCTCTTCAGGGGTCTCTAGCAGCTCGGGAAGGTGGATAAGGCGATGAAGAATACGTTTCCACTATTCAAGAAGGACCTCTACTTGAAGGCAGAGGCAGTTCGAGAGTTTGGGATCGAGTCGCTATTTTGCAATAGCAGTGGAAAGGAGAGGGGCCCCAGGGGCCACTGATGCGTAAAAATGGGCTCTTGCGCTAGGGGCCACCGGTTGGGGTATTGATTACTCATCCATCCCCGATGCAAGGAGACCCAAACTTCAGCAGGTTATTCCAATTCGGTTGCAGGTTCGAATGCGGCAAAAAGGACGTCTCAGCACCTTTTAGTTCCTGATATCCAGTGATGATTCCCAAACGGGACAGTGGCGATTTTTCCACTCCGGGTGGATGAATTGCCCCAGTTTCACTGCAGTGGGCTTCAGGGGCAAGAGGGTCACAAATTCAGCAGACTTGCAAAGGACGTTGCCGCAGAGGGCAACATGGTAACCGCGTTTACTCCGGTCCAGGCACAGTTGTCTCACTTCAGACCTGGGAATGGCAAGTGTACGAAATTCGGTGTGAGGGTGCCGTGGACACAGAGCAGTTTCGAGGGGCTCCTCAAAACGATGGCAGAGACAGAGTAAAGGTCCTGCGTAAACTGGTCAGCCCAATGGTTGGCCCAAGGACACTTCCGAGAAAGCTTACTTGCAGGTTTTGGTGAAGGTGCCGAGAATAGTTGGTCCCACTATTCGAATGTTTTTGGGAACATTGGGTCGTGGCAAGGGGCAGCTTGGAACAGGTGGTAGTGCTTAGTTTATTATTTTTGTTTCTCAATAGTATTTTCAGTTCTGTTTTATGGGAGGAGTTAGCCCTTATTAGACTGCTTGGGTTCCTCATTGTTGTGTTTTGAGAGGGAGGAGTGAAGTTGAAGTTGGATTTGGGTGTGTTCTGGAGTTGCAGTTGCGGTGTCTCGGTTGACACCGGTTGGTTTTGTTGTCCAATTTGTTGGTGGCACTTTTAGAGAGTGTATTCTTGGGGTGCCATGTAGGTTATATTTTCGTCCCATGTTTTCGGGGTTAAGCACATTTCCCTAGTGTCATAAAACTGGATGTGTTGAGGGTGATGGTGAACTTCAGGTGGCAGTTTTTTTGTCATCAGTGGAGTATGGATAGTTGGTGTATTAAGTGCTGGCCACACGTGTGTGCAGGTGGTTGTGTCAGTGATGGTTTCGGTGGAATTCCTCTTTGTTCAAGAAATGAAAGTAAGGAGAGGTGTTGTAATGTGTATCTCAGGTGAGGTGGTGACATCACTGTTGTGTGGAATGTAGTGATGTCAGAGTGTGTGGAGTGTTGGAGATGTTATGCTCTCAAAGGGTTCTAAGAGTTACAGTTGAGAGCTATGCTGGCTTGAAGGGACATGCCGATGTTGTTCCTGGCAGCTAACATACAATAACCTTCATATATCTTACCTGCTGGTTCGGGTGTTACTTCAGGTACACAGATATTACAGTGCCACTATTCCAATGGGTTGAAAAGTCTTCGCAGACCCTCTAGGACGACCAGATGCAGAGGGGTCCCACGGGACGACGGTGGGTTCACAGTGCCAAACCTTCCAGCGGTTCCTCGACTCGGCATCGTAGTTGCAGCATACTTGGATCCTATCCTTTGTTCAGTGAGAACTCAGGAGATCAAGTTGGTAGTGGTGTTTCTAGCCTCCTCTTATCCAAAGTTCCCTTTGCGCCAAAACTGAGAGGACCCAATGGGAGATCTGCTCACAAACACTCACTCCATATGTGGACGAATCACAGACCACGGTGGTCTCTCTCAGGCATTCAGGACACTCCAGACTCTCTGGCACCCAGGATGTGTATTAGGACCAGACATCCCAACCCACATCCTGGAGGCACACACACAAGGCATGCAGAAGCCCGCAAAAGCATTGGGATTCGCGGGAAAGTGCATGACCAAATAAGGACTGGCCCAGGTCGACTCGACCTGGGGGAAGGTGAAGGGGCAAGATGGGCAAAGGACAGGACAAAGAACCTTGTGGCATGGTCATTTTGGAGCCAGGCCACCTATTCATGCCAAACGCGGTTAACGTGGTGAACATGGCAGGAAAGGGTTAAAAATAATGCAAAACGATAGCTGCCACCAGTCCTGTCCATGACACATCTGCACAGTTCATAAAAAGTCCAGCAAGAGTATCTAGGGCCTTTGGAAATGACTATAGACCCAAGTGTGCTGTATGGTAAGATACATTGCACACTTGTTACATGTTGCACAAATGTTGCAACATGAGAAAAGGACTTAGGGAAACAAAGTCTCCCAGTACTGACTGTCCTAAGGGCATGTCAGTTTCCCCATAAAAAGTGAGCGAAATCCCAGGAGTGCAGCTGAAGGCTGTGCTTCTCTGGCAAAGTCAGTCAATGGTGTCTAAACAGCTGCAAAAAGTTTGGGGGTTGACACATGGAGGGAAAATTACATACACATATGAAATCTTTCCTAACACGGGATACAAATGGCTTTCATTCCCGGTGGGAGTGCGGACAAGCCAGTAACGGGCCACAGCCCGAGCTGAAGTCTCCGCTTCTCAGAAGGCCTACATTGGCTCGGGCTGGCAGACCCTTATCGGCCATGACCACCCTCCCACCAGGGCATGAAAGACATAATCATAGTTTTAATAAAGTGTTTCTTTGGCATCAGGAATTCTGCTAAGCGAGCTGCTTTTCCAACAGTGGGGTTGTCTGGCAACAGGCATTGTGACATCACAACTCAACTGCAATAGCACAGAACTGGACAGTTCGATAGGGAAGCAGTGTCCCTACGTTTCAAGGATTTGGAAGTTATGGAGGCGTTAAATGACCCTATAAAGGGCGAGGATGAAGACTGCTATAGGGAACTTAGAGGTGACTTGCAATATCCCTATAACCTATAGTAGATGGGTAACTTATTCCCATTTAATTGTGAGGGAGTATCCGGGAATCTGCCTCCGCTGCATCTGGGGTGTGATGTAAGTTTGTAGAATGTGTGGATCGTTGGGGTCCTCAATGTGGTGTCAGTTGGAGACTGTCTGGGTGGAGGGTACCGGCTGGTCTCCCCTCTCTGTGCCTATGAACGTACTTGAATAAAGAGGATTTCTGTGAAACCACAGTCCCGGACCGCCTGCTTCCTGCAAACTTATAACAATGTACTTGTTTGTTAACAGCCGCTCTCCTGGGCAAAAGGAATTGAAATGCATGAATCAGGTCTGAAAGGTAACGCCCTAATATGAAATCATAAAAGCATGGGATTGGCTGCGGTCCTGGGAGTAGCACGCTAGAGCGTTGCGGTGGCCAATAAGGTGTTCAGGCAGCAAACAAACCTGTGCAGAAGGAACATTCTATGAGAATTCGAAGCAAACCCCAGGTGCATCAGCAACGCCTTGACCCCGACTCACAAAACGGCTGGCATCGAAGAAAAAAGCACATCCAGTGAGCTATGTTTAGATGCCCGTTGCTGTGAATCAGCCCAGGGCATCTAAAAATAGTGCAGCGGCTTCGCGCTTTTTTTAGATGCCCGCTTTTTGGGAATGGCCAGATCATGCTGATCGCAAAGGTGACCTGCTCCTTTCTGGATAGATGTGTGCCAGCATTTATGATGCGCTGGTCACAGAGGTCTGTGTGTAGGCACGTGACCTCCAGCACCTCTGCATGGGCTCGGCCTTCGAAAGGTAAATTGAGTTGCCAGAGAATGCCAACCCTTTCAACAAAATAATGCTGGCAATACGAGTAGGCCGTTTAGTTATGCCAAGCCCACCGATTAATAATCCAGGAAAATTGTCAAATGAAAGGGGCATGAGATGAGGTTGTGGAACCCCAGTGGGGTATTGGAGTGAGGCACAGAGCCATGACTCCTGATTCACACCCATTCTGCGGATTCTTCCACTGCTCACAGGGCGGTTTGTTTTACCGCTGCCATGGTTACGGGCTAAACACGCAGGCCAGTCTGCTCATTGGCAGAGAACGAACAGCCGCGGGAGCTGGGCCAAGGCTCAGAATCTGGGCCAGGCTAGTGGTCATTTCTCCATCTGAGACATAAATGCCTACATTTCAAAAAAAAAAAAAAACATGAGATTTTCAAGTATGGGGAACCTGAAAAAAATAACTCGACGATTGCAATTTAGCATCATCATCTCTAATTTATCTCCATCTTCGTAAACATAAATATGACTTTTGTTTGCTTTATTAGATCAGCCTGTACTTAGTACAAAAGCAGGGCTTACAGAGTTTTCATTCAAACTCTGTACATAATGCACAGTGAGATAACGTTATGTGTACAGGATCACACACTTTAGTGAAGGGGCGAAGCTGGGGTTTGAGACCAGTCTGCAACATGAACGCATGTATTCTCACGTCTAGTTGGTAGGTGTATGTCTTTCACGAATACTCGGCTTCATACAGATGTCTTTGACAGTGCAGAAATCATGATAGAACAGTTGACAAATATATAAATCAGTACAGAAGGCAACAAAAGCATCATTTTAGCTTTCTTCACCCCTCCCTTGAAAGGATGAGTGCAAGTTCCAGAATGCAAAGTAATGCAAGTGTAAACAATGATCTTTAGAGTTGCAAAAATGTACTTTCAAGACTTAAAGACACGCAACAAAACGATACTGTGACAAGATCACCTGCTTGTTGGTTGACACAGGCGCCCTGCTAAGTTATATATAGTGCAAAGAAAATGTTAAATGCCACTTAAATGCAAACCCTGCTTTGTGTGTATAAAATAAGAACGAATAATGGAAATGAGAGAGAGGTTAACTTTTTTGTTTTGAAATAAGGTGCAGAATTGGGTATTTAAGAATTTGGGCTGGGAGGATTGCTCAGGGGCAACTCTCTTGTCTTGGCACTTGGAAGCAAGACTACGCCAAACATATTATTATGGTATTATTAGAACATATGGTCTACACATAGGTTTGAAACCCAGTGCCACGCTTAGAGGCTGCACTCCTGCACGAAGATCATTATAAAAACCCAATTTAATTATATTTTTGGGGCGTTTCATGAAGCAAAATAGCAAATGCCCCACCCCTCTGTTTTATCCCCAAGCATTAACAAAGGGGTGCTAAGGGTTTAGACGCCCAGTCAGATCTCCATTGACTTGCTGGCAGAGAAGCAGTCAGCACCTTATCTTACCCAGGCATTCTCTGATCTCCACTGCCCTGGTGGTGGAGAGAAGGGGCGTGAAGGGGATCTAAGAGGAGAAAACGGAGCCTCAGTAATTTATTGCAAGCCTTGACAATCCTGGAGTTTAAGCTATTTCACTAAAGTCCCTAAGAAGAACCTGAAACCCCCCAGACTGCAGGCCAATCCCGAAGGTTAAGCAGGTCTGATCCCAGGCTCCTCCCACAGAGCCTCATGTTAAACACATACTACCTTGGCCACCCCGAGATACCTCCCTGCCCCTAATCACCCCCCTCAACCTTTCAGCTTCTCTCCACTTTCCATTGAAGAAGTCGAAATTATTATCAAAAAGCTTAAACCGTCAAACTGTCAAGGAGACACTTGTCCTGATCCTATTATCAAGGAAGCTGCGCATGACCTTGCTCCCTTCATCACTACCTTTATAAATGCCTCCTTCAGATCTGGCATTGTCCCGGATAACCTTAAGGGTGCCTGGGTTATCCCATTAATCAAAAAACCTTCCCTCGACCCAAGTAACCCCACAAACTATAGGCCTATCACTACAGTACCATACCTACTAAAAATTCTGGACCGTGCTGCCTACATGCAAATTCAGGACTATCTTGAATCGCACCAACTACTCAGTCTTCATCAATCAGGTTTCCACCCCAGACACGGCACAGAAACTGTTCTGATTGACTTAAAAACTCAAATTAATGATCTAAATGATGAGGGCAAGATGGCATTCCTCCTTAAGCTCGATCTATCAGCGGCATTTGACCTGGTCGATCATAAAATTCTGTCACCACCTCAAAATTGCTGCGCACTTTTCGGTTTCTGTATCTTCTTGGATTAGCTCATTTCTGGCTAGTAGAACCATGAGAGTTTTCTCTCCCCTAGCCTCTGCAGAACTTGCCCCAGCCTCATGCGGAGTCCCTCAAGGGTCTTGTGTCTCTCCCACATTATACAATGTATTTACCAAGCCACTCTTTGACATACTTGACTATCTGGGTGTCTCATATCAACTACGCTGACGACACCCAGATACTCATCCCTATCACTGGTGACTTGGCCCTTGACACAAAGGCACTTAATGAGGTCTATCCAATCATCCAGGCCTGGATGGCATATCACGGACTGTCTCAATGACGAGAAAACTAAGCTTCTTATCCTTGATTCACATTCTAAACTGGCCAAACTTGACCCAGCCTACAAAGCATTGATGGCAATATCATTAAAGTGTCTTATGTAGCAAAAACTTTAGGCATATACCTTGACGCTACTCTATCTTTAACTAGACAAACAAACGCCGTAGCGTCTGCCTCGGCTCATACTTGCAAACTCATTACAGCATGCAGACCCTTCCTGAGCACTGAGAATTGCATCAGGCTTGCTAGAACTCTTATTATGGCAAAAATAGACTACTGTAACACCCTCTACCTAGGGACCAGCCAAAAAAACATTGACAAGCTACAAGTCACACAAAACTATGCCACCAGGGTGGCCCTTAATATCCCTAGAAGATCCCACATTTTAGACACGAGACGTAACCTACATTGGCTCCCCGCCGTGCAAAGAATATCGCTAAAAACATTAGCCTTAACATACAAGGCTAAGAACAACCTGGCACCTGCTTATCTGGCCAACCGTTTCACGCAGCATGCTGCTATCAGACCGCTCAGAACAGCCTACGTCAACACGTTCACCATACCCAGATTCAAACTGCATTCTGCCGGGGGTTCAAGCTTCCCAGTCCTTGCAGCTAATCTATGGAACACCATTCCTTCTACACTCAGATCTGAACCTACATTCCACTCCTTCAAAACGAAAACTAAACTCTGGCTTCACAAGCTAGACGAGTCCCCTACACCCTCTTCATAGGCGCTCATCACCTCACACCTGACCTTAGCATCCTGTGTTATTCACGAGTTATATCTTGAATTCTGCACCGATTTTGTAACCTCTTTTAAGTTTTATGTATGTAACCTGCTAAAGTCTCTGCATCTTCCTTGTTAAGTTTGCTCCCTGAGGGAACTTGTTTTTGACCACCTGTAACCTGCTTAAGTCTCTGCATCTTCCTTGTTAAGTTTGTTCCCTTGAGGGAACATGTTTTTGACTACCTGTAACCACTTTCTTGTAAACCATGCGCCCAGACCTCCGGGCACGGCTGCGGTTTACAAATAAAATAAATACAAAATACAAAAAACGTGCCAGCCAGTCCCTCTGTATCGACTCACAAGGTAGGTAGAGGCCATTCAAGGAAAGATGAGACATACTGTGCAGTAATATAAGTGCTGCAACCTAGGCTGTCGCAAGGAATGGGCAGCATGTGCAGTGGCGCAGAGTCTTACAGCCTTTCATCAAATGAGTGGTAGTGGTCAGGTTTTGAACTGATGGGGCATTTGATTCTGAAAATGCACAAAGCTCGAGTGAACTACCCTACTTTGGGCCTTCTCTCAAAACAAAGTGAGTCACAAATAAGTTTAAATGGTCTCCTTTTAGTTTTATGATGTGCGCTTTTGTGACATAAAACGAGACTTGGCTTATTTCTTGAACTTCTAATTTTCCGCACATCATATATGAAAGTATACAGCATGTCTGGGTCAACTCACTTCTGTTGAGTTGAATACATGAGCATATTAGGGGCACCCACGTGTCTTTTTCTGCATAGGGCCACACAAGAGTGGTCCGGCATAGTGAATGTGCTCAGTCGAAGGTATCTGTAAGGTATTCCACCAAGAGAAATGAAAGTGCAAGAGTGATAAGAATATTGTGTGAAGTGAATCGAAGTGGTTCTGCGACGGTTTAAGCGAAACCCATTGCACATTCGAAAGTCTTCGATTTTGATATTAAGAGGATCCAAGCCCGAACGAGAGAGATCCATATCAAGAGGATCCGAGCCCGAATGAGGGAGATCCATGATCCGTGCCCGAACGAGGGAGACCAAGTGTGAACATTGTGATAAAAAAAACGGGTTCTCAGCCTGAATGATGAACACTGAAAGCAAGAACTTCTGCATGTTAAAATCCTGATAGGAATGAAACATTGAGATTTGCTTGTTTTTGGACAGACCCTCTGCAGTAAGAGACTTACTGGAAAAGAGATTTTGGCAGAAGGCCCTGATGTCTGTGCTTTGAACTGTATGCTCGTGGCCGAGAAAGCATAGTGTGTGCAAAGCTCAAACATGCCGCTTTGCCCCCTGCTGAAAACGTGGGGAAGGGAAGCCAACTGCTCAACCGTCCTGACATATTTCTTCAACACTTTTCTTTTCCATACACCATTGTCCCATACCCGTTTGCCTTTTGTAGTTAGAAGTAAGTCTTGGTAACAGGTTTATTAGTTTAGGCCCTTTTATTTTGACAGAGACTCGACTAGAACTGCGTTATTATTATTTGATGGTCGTAGTTTGCTCCCATCCTTAGATTTACGTTTAGATAGGCATCCAACCAACCCATCTAAAGTTCAATAAACATCCTTGAACTGTGATCAATTGCATCTGTCTTCACTGTTTGATATCATGCCTTCCTTACATGACACACCAGCAGCTGCAGCGTGATACAGAATCATGGTAGCCACAAATAACATGTGCCTTCATAAAACAGCCTGTTGGAATCAATATTCCTTTCAACTGGTATGAGCTGTCTTTAACCAGCATGTACACAATACCTTTAGCTGCATAATCTCATTTGTTTGGTGGCAGCTGTAAGGAACACGTGGTGGCAACAAGTAAGAGACACAAGTGATCCCAGTTCAAGTCTGTTTATTGAACAATGAATGCTGTATGCAGGTTGGAAAAACACCTAATTTAAACCTTTATGTAAGATGGTAGCAAGCATCGACCATCAAATGAAAAATAAGGCAGTCCTAGTGGCGTTGTATAAAAATAAAAATGGCCTATACAAAGCAACCTATTGCCAAACCTCATAACTAATACAAAAAGGGGTGTGGGATAGTTCTCAAGAAAAAAAAACAAGTGTTCTCAAATAATATTTCAGGATGTGGTATGGTGGGTCTCCCTTCCCCACGTTTTGAACACGGGGTAAGATGGGAGTTTGGAACACAGCACAGTCTTGGGCTTCTCCAGCATGAGACAACAGTTCTAATGGCAGTTCTCAGGACCGTTGATGGCCAAGTCTTGTTTTCTCTGAAAGTCTCTTGCCTTCGAGGACCTGACATATTTAAATAACAAAGCAAATAAACAGTCTCTTTTCCATGGGGTTTGGGTGACTACTTTCAGCCTGGGATTCCCCCTCTCACATAGTTTGCCGATCAAAGTCTTGATTGTACAGGGATTTTATTAGACCTTCTCTATGACCACTTTGACCTCTTTTAGCGACTCTCTTACGGCCTTCTGGTACCCGTAGTTTCACTCGGGTGAGGATTCACCAGAGTCTCCTGAATTAGCTCCCACGTGGTGCTAGTTTTCCCTCTGCAGCTGGTCTCCCCTTAACTCTTTTTTACAGTTAATTACACAGTTCATTAACTTGGTTCAAACTTGCCACTTTGTGCTTCTCATTCAACACAGCCCGGTTCTGATCGATTCTCCCATAGACTCACCGGCTGTGATGAACCGATTAGCTTTTGGCTTTCCTGGAGTCAAGGCCAGTACCATGGGTGCAGGAGCTTCCCGCGGTCCTGCTTATCAGCAAAAGCTTGTCCCGTGTACCGTTTACATCTGCTGTGCTATTGTTCGCAACCTTAGGCTCCCTTCCAAGAAGGTCCCCGGGCCTGGGAGGAAAATTGCAAGGTCACTTCTCTCCTCGCCACCCTTTCGATTCCTGCTACCTTTCTCCTTAACTGCCACGCCTGCTTAGCCATCTTGTGCTTTCTGCCGTGCTCGCCTTGCTCGTACTGTGCTCTCTGGCTCCACCTTTTATCTATGTGGGGAAAGGGAAGGACCGTCAGGTGTGGGTGATTTAAATCAATTGCCTGACTTTGCCAGACCCTTGTGTCGGGACATGTCAGGTAAACAGGTGAATTAAAAGTACGCTGTCTGCCACAATGCGAGGCAGAGGAAAAGGAGGAAAAGGAGGGTGGTAGAGTTCCTGAGTATCCTAAAGGAAAGGATGCAGAAGGTTTCCGAAATGGACGAGAATGACCGGGATGAAGAACAGAACATAGGGGATTGTGGGAACGGTAGTATTCTGACGTAGTAGATTGGGGTTTAAAAAAATAATCAGAGGGACGGGATTGATAGGGTTTGTGAGGCAAATGAGAGTAACTGGGATCGTGGAATGAACAGAGGGGATTGTGGGAATCGTGGTGTTCTGTAAATACAGTATACTGGGTTTTCGGGGAAGAATAATTAGAGGGTTGTGAGGAAGAACGACTGGGAATATTCAAATAGGGAACAGGAAAGCAAGAATTCTGAGAGAGGCGGTTTTTAATCCTGATGGGGTTTGTGCTCCTAGGGTATTGGATGTGAATGGGTTGTTGGTTTTACTTTTGGGTAAGGGAGATTCAATGGGTGGAAGAGATGATGAGTGGGAATAGCTTATAAAAGCCTCTGGGACTTTGTTCCCCTCACCTCCTCCCCGTGATGGTACCGCGTCTCACCTGGGGTATCCCCCCCCCCGAGCATAACCCTGGGTTCCCCTACCCAGGTGATTCTCCCCCACTGGTCCACCCCCAGGAACTGGATCCTACAGCAATGGCCGTGTCCTGGCCACCTGAAAAAGGGATTCTCAAGGTCTTACTGGGAGAATAGCCTCAGGTTTTTCACACAGAGCTTTGGCTAAACAAATATAAAGCTATGCCTGGTTTGATGTAGTGGCAAATGAGGAGGTACAGTTAAAACAGTGAAAGCCCAAGTCCTTTATTATTTCTACTTGGTTTCCACTGGAGAAGGCAGGGCCATTTGTGTATTGGATATAACCTGGAAGTTTCACCCATAACTCACAATGGGCCTTGCTCAGGATGTTCTTTTTTCTCTGTTGGGAAACTATGTCACTTTTCCTAAGCGAACAGGACATACCTCCTCTGGGGGTGAGGTAAGGGTTGGCAGCATGAAGAGGTCACAGCACAGAGATAATTATTAGAGCCCTCTTGATCTCGGGCAGACAGGGAAAGGGGGCAGTGTAGCTGAAGAGGACCTTCATTCGGGGAAGGGGCCAGCCATCTTGGATTTGACAGGCCTGTACTTTCTTCCTGCCCCCTTACCTTCTGGCAGTTGAGGTAGTCCGGGAGTTAACATCACAAGGAATATTTATTTTACTTTTATTTATTTGGTATTTATAATGCACCTATACACAAGTGTTTTGAGGCGCAAGGATGGTAATCCTGGTTACAACCCTTGTTACATCAAGGAGGAGTCCTTAGAAAAGGCTTAGGATGGACTAATCTGCAATGGTGAAGTTACAATGTGAAGGGGTGAGGCTCACTCAACTGAATCTTCTTTAGAAACTGGAAGAGCCATCTTTAAGAGTCCTCTTGGAACCATCTTAAAAAAAGATTTCACTGGATCCTTGTTGGGGTTGAGACTTCCAAAGTCCCCTTCTATTGGGGTGAAGATAAGGATTTCCAAGGAGAGCCTAGACCCTCTCACTAACCACGACAGGGGAACATTTGAAGTGACTTGCTGGAGGGACGCCTGACTGCTGCAGTAACACTGGTACCCAGGACTCTGCCTGCTAAAGTGGCCGCACTGCACGTGTTACTGTCAACCTTCCTGGCTGTGACGACAGAGTCATCCTTTCTCACTGACCCTGGTGAAGGGGCCACCAGCACCCAAAGGACAAAAAAAAGGAAGCTGCCATTGCCTCTCTGTGCTGTTTTGAGCCACTGCAAGCACTCTAAATGTCTTTGAGCCATTGCAAAGAACAAACAGAGCTGCATGTGACAACTTCGAGCCACTTTGAAAATTTTGAGACTATGCCGACCTCAGCAACCCTGCCAGTTCCAAGCTTTTTCGAGCCTGAAGCCATTGCAGATTGTCGATACGCACCTCGTTGTTGGATCCAGTTGAGCCAGCTCACCACCAGAGCTAAATCTTGGTTTTTCTTGCATCGAGACCCTGTCGAGCCTTTAAGGTACACAAAGTCAAACATTGCCAAGTCAAGCAGTTGCTGCTTGTTTAAGTGCACCACGTTGTGGCGTCCCTCCGAGTCAGATCACCAACTGGTACCTGACTCAAAGCACTGGAAAGCTTCCAGAATCCTGGCTCGAGACTATCGAGAACCTGGAAGATGATAAAATGTTACATACAAGTGGTTCTGTCCTCTGTAAGGAACTCATGGTGGCAACAGTAAAGACAGACAAGTGATCACAGTTCAAGGGTGTTTATTAAACTGTATAATGGGTGACAAACACCTAATCGAAATCTACATCTAAGTTGGGAGCAAGCTATGACCATCAAATAATAATAAGGCAGTCCTAGTGGCGTCTTATCAAATAAAAAGGGCCAATACTTACAAAAAACTATTGCCAATCATTACAATGAAGTTATAAAATAGTGTGGGACAATATTCTAAAAAAAAAAAGAAGTGTTCATCAAATGATAAGTCAGGATGGTATGACTGGGGTCTCCCTTCCCCAGGTTTTTAGCATGGGACAAGGCAGGACCTTTGAGCACAGCACACTCCTGGGCCTCGGCAGCATGAGTTTACAGTTCCTTTCAATGATACCAGGACCTTCTGGGGCCAAGTCTCTTTTCTGCAAAGTCTCTTGCCTTAAAAGGCCTGCTGGACCATAAACAATAAACAAACAAAAGTTCCTTCTGTAATCTTTCACGTTGGGCGATGGCTCTTCGCTCCTTGGATCCCCCTCAGCCGGGCTTTGATCCTTCTTGTAATATTAGGCCGTAGTGAACCCGATTGAGGAAGGCTATCACTCAAAACGTATCATTCAAAAATCTCAATGCCTTTTTTAAACACTATTCATTGTGGACATCCCTCAGCTGGGTTCACACTTATCACCACAATGTTTACGGGTATATCACGGTTCACCCTGAATTCGCAGGCATCCCCCCCATCGGGTTCTTATTTGCCAGTTTCACAGTTCACTCAAATGTGTCAAAGACTTTCGAGTGTACGAGGAGGGGTTTTGCGCGACCCTCGTAGGACCACTTTGACACTTCACAACGGCCTCTCCTAACACCTCTTGATTCTTGTAGTTTCCAAAAAAAACATAAATCAGCCCAAAAAGGCACCAGTCAGAGTCATTCGAATCAGCCCCCACGGTGCCAGACCTCTCTACTACTGGACCTTTTCTAGGGTTTCTTTAAAGTTCGAACATACAAGTTCTTTGTTTAACAATGTTGCCGCCTGCAACTTTGGGCCCAGCACAGTTTGGTTCACTATCAGTCTTCTCCGACTCATCGGCTGTGCTGAACTGTTGCAGTTGATTGTCTCCGGAGTCAAGAACGGCCCAACAGTAGTAAGCGCCTCTCCCCGCTTTGGCTCTCAGCACGGGAGGACACTGGGTGACCTTGACACCTGTCACATCATGTGCCAGCTGGACTTCCCGGTCTTATGATTTCCCTCTTGGAGTCTTTGCGGGTCTGAGTTGAAAAGGGCATGGGCAACTCCATTCTCGTCGTTCCTCCAGGTCTCACCGCCTTTCTACTCCGTTTAAACTGCTGGTCTAGAATGGCTGCTTCCTCGTGCGTTCTGCTGTGCTCAAAGTGTGCTCGCGTGCTCTGCCTTTTATTCCTGTGGGGAAGGGAGAGAGCCTTCAGGTGTGCACAGTTATTGTCAAATGCCTGACTCTGCCTGAGCCTTCTGTTGAGATATGTAAGGTAAACGGCTCTGGTGTGAGTCCGTTGTCTGTCACGGTATAGGAAAGTGTTCATGTTGGAAAAGGAGGGGGGTAGAGCTTCAGTATATCCTATGCGGTAGCATGGGGAAAAGGTGTTATAGGGAACGGGTTGGTTTGGTCAAGTCGGAAAGGTAAGCTTTGTAGGGTTTGTGAATTGAATAGGGGAGGCCGTGGGAAGGGTAGTGTTCTGTCAAAACAAACCAGGAGTTAGGAAAATAATAATCAGAGGGACAGGGAGGAGAATGCCTGGGAGTGTTCTGGTAGAACACAGAAAAATACGGATTCTGGGAGAGATAGTTAGCGGGTACAACAGGGTTGGGCTCCTAGGTGATTTGTCATATATGAAGAGGTCGTGGGATCTGGGCAAGAGAGATTAATTGGGTGGAAAGGAGGCAGATGTGGTACAGCCTTCAAAGGTCTCAGGGATTCTGTCCTCTTCTCATTCCTGGTATAATACCGCATCTCACCTGGGTTATTCCCCTGAGTACAACCCCGGGCTCCCCTATCCAGGTGATCCTCTTTCACTCTTCCGCCTCCATGGTTGGGATCTGAGAGCGCCATCCCTTCCCTGGCCACCTGAGTAAGGAATTCTCGAGGTCTGCTTGGGAGAATACCCTCAGTTTTGTCACCCCCCAACCTTGTTCAATGGCCCTAGTGACATTTAAGACCCTGCTTTATGCCTCAAAGACATAGGGGGTCATTACAAGTTTGGCAGAGCGGTAAAAGTGCCAGTAGAAATGCCAGTAAATCCGTTACCTGCATTTTTACCACCCTGCCAAACTACAGGTTTGCCAGTGGGGAATACTGGATTTACCTTCACCCAAAAGCTGGAAGTAAATCAGGCCTCACTTGCAAAAAACGGTCAGAATTAGCTGCACTGGTGATACCCCCCCCCCTTGGAGTCCTATGGAACTCCATGGACTGGGGAACTATCGGCATTCCCGCCGCCTGAAATATCCCGGGAAATACCAGGATAGCAGGCGGCAGGAATGCTAATTCTGTGTGGTGGTATCCTGCCAGTATTGCCAATGGGATACTACCAAACTTGTAATGAGGGCCTTATTCTTTAATTTTTTTTTTACAAGACCATTTATCTAGCCACCTATTGTTATAGAATCTTGGTTGAACATAATTACATTTTGGTGCCATAGCACTGTTGTTCTTTGAAAGCTTCTTTACCAACTCACATCCCTCTTGAATTGTTTTGCATGCCCTCGCCCCATGCTCCCTTAAAGAGGTGCAGGAGGTTTGCTATTCAGATTCTGCCCGATTCATCTGTATGGCCGAGATCACTGCTGTTCGATTAGTGGTGCGGGCCTGAGGAGTTTAGAAACCACAATTCATCCCTATACACCTACAGGGCAGTAGTCATCTCATTCCAGGCGTGACTTGAGTAACTCTGGCCCCGTTCCACCACCACTCCTGACCCATTGTAAACCGCCCCCCTGCGCCTTGAACTCTTGAACCATGCTCCATTTCTCTCGAGCTAGCTGTGCACTACATGAAACAAATATGAAAACAACCCCCAGGTGAGT
Source organism: Ambystoma mexicanum (assembly GCF_040938575.1). Taxonomy (NCBI): domain Eukaryota; kingdom Metazoa; phylum Chordata; class Amphibia; order Caudata; family Ambystomatidae; genus Ambystoma; species Ambystoma mexicanum. The sequence continues at coordinate 445,848,916 of NC_090929.1, forward strand.
TCTCGGTGCCATGTCTGGAGTATTGTTCACATCTTCTCCAAGACTAACAAAAAAGGATGGCGATAGGTCAGAGATCAACGACGGGTGGATGCTTTAAGAAGTGAAAGTCCCGGGCAGGAAGACTTATTTTATGTGCGAGAGGAAAACGAAAGCTTAGTAGAGGGAAAGCAAAAGACTGCGGAGCTCATTTTGCTCCAGGCGTAATGTGAATGAAAGGTGAAGCCTTGTGTAAGGCTTTTACACCTTTCAGTCACGTTGTGCCCCATTTTCATTCATTTGTATAGCAGAGAGGAGGGATGGAACAACTTGCATTTCCAAAACCCCCCTTCCACTCTGCCATCCAAATGCGCCAGCATGCATTTTCATGCTACTGCAAATGCTAGTGATCCCTACAGAGTCCGCCGGCTTGATTTACCCAACATAAAGCAGGCATACTCACTAGGGATCCATTGTACACACTGCCTGCCATTCATTTGCACCTGCACCGTCCAGTACAAATTTGTACACCGCCTTTTGCCCTGCACATTTGCACTCCGCCCAGCAATTGACCAACATTTGTTGGCCGGAAACTGTCTACGTGTATGTCTATACGTAACGGCAAATCACGCCCAAGAGCAAAAATAGCTCCTGCACGTTAAGTGGAAGGCTCTGCAGGAATGCATGGCGTGGCTGACTCCTGTGGCTGGCTGCAGAGGAAGTGATGGCCGAGGAACAGCAGGACATTTCAGAGACTGGGCAGTAAAGACAGAGAACAGCCTCCAATGTAGAAGCCACGATCAAAAACTGAAAACAGTAACTGAAATCAGAAAAGAGATATGAACAGACAGAGGAAAGCTAACCTTAGACAAAGATAAAGCTGGAGACTGTATACGTTTCGCATGATCAGCAGATAGGGTGCGGCAATACCAGCGGGGCTCTTACAGGAGCAGGTTGTCTGGGATGTGGGGGGAGTAACCCTATTTGGTTTCCATTTTGCTCTTGAGGGAGAGTGGTGAAGGATGAGATATGTAATGTTTCAAGCTCAGTCATTTCCGTTTAGGAAAAATGTTGCAGCAAGATGCAAAGCACCCAGCCGGGCAGCCCTGCATAGGATGGCACATTTCAACACGGCATTCCTGTAATAATTCCAAGGAAAGGCGTAATTCGTTTTGATTGCATAGGAGTATAAATTGTTCGTTCATGACAATCATTCTCAGCCCCACCCAGCTGGCCAGCGCAATAAGGGCGGGGCGGGCCAACCCAAGCAAATGCTCTTCTCCCCTCCCCCTTCCTCTGCAGGGCCTAGGAGTGAGGCCATTTACGTCTGCAGAGAAACAGCTCAGAACGCATAGCAGTAGTGCGTCGGAGTAGCCGCTTCAATCTCCGTCATAAAAGGAGGCTTGCGGCGGGAGCCCTCGACTGGGAATCTACAGCAGACGCAGGATGTGCAGCCAAGGCAGCGCGCGGCGCAACATTCTAAAGTACGCAACACTTTAGGAAGCCAACGACGGAGAATTAGCTAGGCAGGCCACACTCTCCGAGCCTCTCTTTCTTTCCTTCTTTTTGCATGGCAGGTGGCTGCTACTGTTCAAAGTCATTATCAACTGTGCAGTTCGTGTACATTGATTAAAAGCAAATCGTGTTTTTATCTCCTGCATCATTGTCCATGCGTGGTCTCATTTGGGAAGTACAATAGCAGATGAAGTGAAAACGGGGCAGAGTGTAGTTCCTGCTACAAAAGTAGGAGGCAGCTGCCCCCTTTGCCTCCCTGTGCTGGTCGCCTAGGGCCCTAGCCGCAGGAATTACACTGAACCAGCGAAAGGAATCCTGCTTTGTCCTTGGGTACACCAATTTCAGTTTCTAACCATTTATCTTTCCTTTTTGGCAATGGCCTGTATATACCACGTCATGCATGCCAGCAATAGCAAGTTTTGCTTCCCCAACTTGTTTGGCAACAGCCAGTTTTCTTCATCAATGTCCTTACAACATCAACCCCTATTCCCCATTTCCTTGCAATTATTGCTTAGTCAAATATTTGCTGTTAATAGCAACTCTTCCCCCATGTATGCTCCCCTTTATGTTTCCCTTAGGATTTCTATGCTTCAGGCACCCCTAAGGTCTTTAAGCTGGGTGGGTGCATGAACAAAGGGGGCTTCTCCCGACGGTTACCCTGATTAAACTAGGGTGTGGAAGCCCCTCTACTGAGAACGAAAATGTGTCAAATACCCTGTTCTATGGGATTTCTCCCACTTGGGGGCGGGGGGATGTCTATATCCGTTTTAGTTCACTGCACCCTTCACAGAGAAGAAATATCCATTTGCACCTCAGTCTGGTCACACCCACAAGGGCAGTCCAGCACCGAATTGCCGGGCAATTCTCCTCGGAACAAGAGTACCATCACCGACCCCCGACACATGTTTCAGCCTTGTTGGGCCTCCTCAGTGAGGTGAAGATGACCTTTACGGCACAGTGAGCAAGGGATCCATGTCTGGATTACCCTAGTTAATTTAGGGTGAAACCCCAAGTTTTACAAATTAAGCAAGGATGTGGGAGCCCCTCTACTGAGAACAAAAATGGGTCAAATACCCTGTTCTATGGGATTTCTCCCACTGGGGGCGGATGGGGTGTCTACATCCACGTTTTAGCTCACTGCACCCTTCACAGAGAAGAACTATCCATACACTGAGGAGGCCCAACAAGTGCCAGGTATGTGAACAACCACTCCCCGCCAGAAGTGGGGTCTCCAAGACCTTCCTGTGGGCGGCATGGGCCCCTGGACTAACAGCAGGGTCTAAGATGTTGCTCAATTGTTAGGTGCCAGAGGCAGGCATGTGCTACTTCAATATTTAGACAATAGTCGCCGCGCAAAGTACAGGCAGGCGTTGCTGACCTCCACCCTTAGCAGCTATGTACACCGGCCAGGATGCTCCTACTCCCTCGTATCCCTACATACAGATGGGGTCATCAGATAACGACAAGAAAGGAGAAAGACAGAAAGGGGGAGCGGTAGGCCTGGGCTACAAGAAGGAAAGGGCAGTGTGCACAGGACTACGTCCTCCCTGATTTCACTCTGCATTGATGATTACCCACTCACCCTCATCTGCATGGACATCTATGGGAATCACCTCGTAAGCTAATGCCCGCCAATAAAGCAACTGCAGCCTTTCTCTACCCACGAAACGTGCACGATTCTGTTTTGCAAAGGGTACATAAGAAAGTGCTCTGAGGTCCAGGGATAGGTTTCGTGCGGGTGGAGAGTGGGCGACAAGCAGATGGTGAAATCCAACGTGCAGGTAGGTGCCATGAAGTAAGTCAACTTGCAATGCCAGGAGGGATGAAGTCAGTGCTCTCGTGCTGTTACTGACTATTGCTGACAGATACTATGAAAACGACCCCAAGCCTGTATGCATGCCAGTTAAGTGCTTCCAGGGCAGGCCATTCTTCTCCCCAAAAGAACAGTTTATTTAGTAATGCCGTAAATACCCTAAGTTCTACTCTTCCCGGTTCCAGCATTTTACCAATGAGGAGTCGTGGCCGCAGGGTGAAGAGACAATTCAAGACTCAAGGAATGGTCTTCAAGAAGATATATATTTTAGACCACCAACTAGACTCAGGATCTGGGATTTGCAGGGAAAATGAAAGAGGAGACTTCAAAGGTATCACAAAGGGAGCAATACCAGCTTGCTTGAGGACCATTCTCCATCCCTCACTTCCCTGGGGCTCCACCTCCTGCAGTCAAGCAAATGCCACTCAGTCAAGGGGGTTCCAAGTGTCCTTGCACGTCTTGGCTTGGTTATCTCTCTTAGGGTTAGTTATGTCTGCTGTTGTCAGTCTAGTGAGGATGCCGAGTTCTCTGGGTGGTCCTCTGCATCTGCCAGGCCCAGGCTTGCGGCAGGGGTTGCCACACCTGGGTCAGGCTTTGCCTGGTCTGACTTGGTCGGAGGAGCTTTTGGTATGATCCCTGGGAAACTGGCAACTGGCTGCCATTGCCAGCGAGAGGTCATTAGATGCAACTTCTGCTAGATTTTTCTAAACCCCTTTTCAATCTCCTGGTCTGATCCATACTTTCTCATGTCACCTCCCGCTCCTCCTCGATAAGGCTCTTTCCAACCTTAATTTTAGCTTCTGCTTTCCCCTATGATATTCTGTTCTTTCAGCCTTCTGTGCTCTGTCCTTCTCCCCATTCTCCTTATTTAGCTACATTCCCCGTCTTTCCCCACTCCTTTTAATATTTTTCCACAGTCACTCTCCTCTCTTCTCGATTGTGCTCTCTAGGACTTACCACTCTCCGCTTTGCATTCCACCTCCTCCACTTTCTACCCACCTCGCTAGGTGTTTACCATGTTCACTTTGCTTTATACCTCATCCACGTTCTAATCTGCTCTCCAGGTCTTTCTGCTCTTATCACCCTCCTTCCAATTTCTCTTACGTCGATCTTCTCTCTGCAACTCCTCTGCTTTCCTCTTGCTTCCTCGCTTCTCTAATTTTCACTCACCCTTCCTCTCCACTTCATGTCGCAGCGGCCTCCAGGCTCCACAGACCTGTGCTTGTTAGTTCCTCTTTTGGGGGCCTGTAGTCATTCTGGAATCCGGAGCAATCCCAACACCCCAGGCAGAATCCTCAAGGCGGTTCTAGGACACGGAGGGAAAGGCAGGCACAAACAAACCTCCATATGTCAGATGCCAGGTATGACGGAATGAGCGTGGCATGCAGGTGCACCACTGAGGCCAGGAACAGAGACGTAGGAGCACTGGTGAAGACAGAGCAATTGATGGAACTGAACCGCGGGAGGCCAGGGAAGCTGGCACACAGAGCACCAATCAGGATGAGAAGGGAGGAGAAAGCATGGTGGTATCAAGAATAGAGTGAAAAGTGCCAGGACCGAGTAGTGGGGTGAGGCTAATGGAGCTGCAAACTAAGGTGTAGAACCACTCAAAAATAAAGTGCTTAGTAGGGTGTGAACAAGGGCCCCAGGAATCAAATGAACCAACATGGGCAATTTGTTGGCAAGTACAGAATAATGATTCTGACTGTTACTAATAATGCCTCTGTTTCTAACCCAGAACTGTTTCTCGACTCCTTCGTGTCCTCTTTGGAGGAATGTTTTCGCCATCTAGGAATGGTGTCTGTACACCTTTTCTGAGTAACTGTGCCTCCAATTTGTAATATTTGCCACAGTTTCCATAGAATACACAAAGGTCCATAAACACCCCTTTTTCCTCTTCTTAATTTATTACTGAAAGCCACAAGGCAACGCAATCTTCTGTTTCAAGGCCTCATCACGAGCTGGGCGGTATCCCGACTGGGATACTGCCCAACTTAGTTTGCGTTAGCGCCCACCCATCTGGCGGTATTACCACCAGATCACGGGATGGGCGCTAACCGTTACGCCCCATTGGAGAATTTTCAGTGCAATTACCATGCTGTAATACTGCCAGCGGCAATTGTGCCAAAATAGGCATTTTTCTGCATATTCACCACATGCTATGAGCTGGGGGTAAACACACCGGAGTTGAAATTGGGCGGAGTGGTAAATGCGGTGGTAACGCCATTACCGCTGCAGTTAAGGGCTACCCCCCAACTCGTGATGAGGCCCTCAATATTAATTCTCCCGCCTTTCTCAATGTGCAATTGAATTTGTTTCTCAGTCTTTCAGGGATCCGTAACAGTTGCTTCCCTCTGAATCTTGTGTAGTCTGTTAGCCATTTCGATATGTAGTTTTGTCCTATACTTGGAACACGTTTACTTAATTTTCAGTCTGTCGCTGGTTTTAGAACAAGGGTTTCACTGTCAGTCTGTGACAGTCTTGTACCAGTGATTCAGCTCTTCTCCCAGCCTGGTTTTGTATGTTGGATCTCTTAAGGAGGTTTAGGCTTTGAATGAACATTGTTTCACAGAGTGTATTACAATTTCATTGGTCAGTGATCATTAGGCTTTGAATAGACGTATTTCCCAGCATGCATCGTATTTCGTTCCCTCAATGATTAGACTTTGAATCGACTTTTCCCCAGCATTCAACTTTACTCATTCAATATTTCTCAGACTTTGAATAAAGTGGCATGCAATTATTCTGAGACTTTGCATAACGCACTGTACTTCATTTCCCCAAATCCATTGATTGTTCAAGGTTTCACTTTGTAATGTGTAGTAATTTCTGTTTGGATATTGCACCACATATTGTTGCATGCATCAGATCTCTCTTAAAATGCGTATTTCACCTTTCTTGCATTATTGGATTCAAATTCAATTCATGGCTAAAGGGTTGAAGTCATCAGTTTATTTGCTTCGTTAGGTATGCACTGGGCATTCAACTGCCTGTCCCACTATGCCTCTAGTCTTTTGCTGTCAATGTGGTCCGGTGGGAGGGACGCGGGGGGTAGCCCTGATCCTTCCTGAGTGGATTCCTGCCTCTATCATTCCCACTCAGACCTACTCCTCTTTTGAATGCCTTGTCTGTAGGCTTTCTCTCTCGCCTACCCATTCTCTTACTGTGACTACCATCTACCGGCCTCCTGGTCAAATCACCTCATTTCTCTGAGTGGGCAGGCCTCTCCTCCTCTCTCCTGGCCTCTACCACTCAACTCCTCCTCCTCCTCGGCAACCTCAATATACATTAGACTCTCCTCGTTCCTCCTCTTTACTCTTCCGTGACATCTGCGACTCCCTCTCCCTGTCCATCCTCCCCTCTGACCCAACTCACTCTGCAGGGCACACACTCGACGTCTTGATCTTCTCTGACCTCCCCTTCTCCATCCCTCTGACCACTCCTCTCTCTTGGAGCGACCACTCCCTCCTCTCCTCTCATCTCTCCCTCGCTTCCCCCCAAGCCAAGCCTACCCCAACACTGCCACCTACCTTCTTGGACATCCGGCCCATGAAGCATGTGTCAGTGGAGGCTTTTGCTGCCACTTTCTCCCCCCTCCACCTCTCGCTGTCTCACATCCTGACACAGCCCTGTTTCTGCGCTACTCTTCAATTTCTGATACTCTTGATGCTCTTGTCCCGGTCATGAGTATCCGTTTGAAGCCCAAAGCCAAGTGCAATTCCTGGTATGACTCTGACCTAGCTACACTTAAATGTAAGTTCAGGGCAGCTGAGAGGAACTGGAGGGCTTCCTGTTCATCCTCTGACCAACTGGCCTGTCGCCTGCTACAAAGGCAATACCGACTGTCTGTCCTCACCAAGAAGAGAGTCCACATTCAAGCTTGTGTCACTGCGCCATCTAATAACTCGGCCGAACTCTTTAAAATCTGCAAGGAGCTGGCCAACCCTGCTTTAGTCTCCTGCCCTCCTGTTGCCTCCCAGGCTATTTGCAATGCCATTGCCTCTCACTTCATTTAAAAAACACAGGACATCCTGTCCACCCTCTCCACCCCTCTCCATCCGTGCTTGCTGACCCTCCTCTAGCCACCCCCCTACCATCCTTCTCGTCCTTTCCTCTTTTATCCCCTGACAAGGTCACGAGACAAGTCTGATCTATGAAAGCCTCGTCAAAACAGGTTCATCCCTGTTCCTCTAAAACCACCAAGGACCACATTGACACCCTCGCTCCGGCCCTAGCTGATTTTTGCAACCACTCCTTTGCTTCAGTATCCTTCCCCTCCCCTCTGAAGCACTCCCTTGTGCATCCTCTCCTCAAGAAACCCACAGCTGATCTTTCTTGTCCAGCTAACTATCGCCCAATTTCCATTACTCCCTTTCTGGGCAAACTCCTGAAAAAGTTAGCCATCTCTCAGCTTAACCTTCATTCCAATTCTGTTGGCTGTCTCCATGACCACCAGTCTGGCTTCAGAGCTGCCAGAAGCACGGAAACTGCTCTCCTGAACATCCGGGAAGATCTGCTCTCCAACCTTGACTCTAACATTCCCTGTGTCCTCATCCTCCTCGATCTCTATTCTGCCTTCGACACGGTCAACCATTCCATCCTGCTCAACTGTCCCCGTGAAAACCTGGGTATCACTGATCAGGCTCTGGCCTGGCTGACCTCTTTCCTCTATGATCGACCCTCCCAGGTCCAACTTGGGTCCTTCCCATCATCCTCTCTACCTGTGGTGTTCCCCAGGGGTCTAACCTCTCGCCATGGCTTTTCAACCAATACGCTGACAACACAACTCATTTTTAGGCTACTCTCGGCCACCTCCTCTCCCTCTCTCACCTCTGATTGCCTGCCATTCAAGACTGGTGTGCCGCCAATGATCTTTGTCTGAATGCCAGCAAGACTGAGATCCTCCTCATCGGCACACCATCATTTCCCCTCACTCCCTGGCCGGCTTCCCTTGGCCCTCCTCCTACCCCCACCCGAGGGGCTAAGAACCTCGGGGTCATCTTTGACTCCACCCTTTCCTTCTCTGCCCACATCTCTGAGGTCTCTAAAAAGTCAAACTTCCTACTGCGCCTCCTCAGAGGTACTCTGCCTTTCCTCTCCTTCCCCCAGAAGCCCATAGTATCCCAAGCTCTGGTCTGGTTCTCTCTAGGTTGGACTATTGTAACAGCCTCTTTCTAAATCTACCTGCCTCTACTCTCCGCCCTCTGCAACTAATCCAGAACAGGACTGCAAGACTTGTCCTTGGCCTCAAGCCCTGGGATCATATCTTTGCAGCTCTGAAATCTCTCCATTGGCTCCCAGTGGATGCAAGAATTACATTCAAAACCCTCTGCATTGTCCACAAGGCTTTCTGGGGCCTGGGTCCAAAATACCTTCAGCTATCCCTCTGCAAATACCTACCCTCTCGAGCTCTTCGCTCCTCTACCTCTAACTCCCTGAGGGTCAGCCGTTTTTCAAAAAAACAAGCTAGGGCTAGATCTCAGTCTTTGGCTGGGGCCTCCCTCTGGAACCTGCCACTATAAAACTTGGGGAGAAGCATCTCCGGTTCCGGAAGTACCTCAAGACCTTCCTCTTTTCTTCTGCTTTCGCTCCACCTCTCCCCTGCTGATCTGTTCTCTCTTGGCACCGTGCACCTGGCCACCCTCTGTCCTCCAGGCCCAGGTACCTGCCCATCCTGCCACCCTCCCGCACTGCCTCCGGGCAACCTCTTGCACTGGGGTCTGTATCTGTATCCATACAGCCCCCCCTTTTTCTTCATGCACTTATCAGACATACACTGTCTACTGCCTTAAATCTAGCACTTGCAAATTGCTGGCGGCATTACCACTGTTTGTTGTCTTTATTATTTATTTCTTATTAGTTATCTGTTCTCTCCTCTGCTTCGCAACTTTCTATTTCTCCCCCATTCCATGCACATTTCCTCTCCCCTCGCCCATGCACTTGCGCGTTCTCAATGTCACTGGGCCTAGTAAGATCGCTGTTTTGTAATCCCCTGTTCCTCTCCCTGGCCTTGTCGCGCTTTGAGACTTGTGTACGAGCGCGATAGAAATAAAATATCAATAACAATGCTTGCCAAGTTTCTCCGCATGCATCAGTTCTCTCCGTCACACACTTTGTTACAACCTCTGTTATGCATGAATGGGGTACTAGACTTCATATTCCCCTTTAGTATCTAATTATTTCAGCTTTGCACACAGATGCATTGGACCCTTCACCTGGTCTCTCCCATCTCTTGTCCTCAAAACTATTCCCCTACCTTCATAATTGCAGGATGGAACAGTGACCACATTTCTCCCAGCTCTTTGTTTGTGCTTCTTTGTTTTCTCCTTCTTCCAAGGCACTCCTGACATGCTGTTGACTGGCTACTTTTGGTTCTCCCTCCTCTGTGTCACGCAGATTCCTTGTGTCTGAGCTGATTCTGGGGCCACTGTTCACGGGCAGCTTCCCAACCCCCTCCCCCTCTCTTAGTTACCAGCTTGCTATGGTTTTTGTTGGCTTAACATCCACACACCCAATCAGCATCTCTCATTAGCTTCTTGTGCTCAGTAACCCCTTTGATCAGGTCAGTTGGGCAGAAATCTGAATCTCACAGACCTACAGCTGATGGAATTTGCGTTGACTGCTCCTCTCGCCCCATTTGCTAGTGTACCTTGGGCCAGATTTTCTTCTTTGTCTCTCCCATATGTTTTTGAAAGACCAATGGCTCTAAGGGCTAGGCTATGTGGTGAAAGACGACTCTGTAATTCTTCTGCATGTCTTCACCATGATGACGCTTCGCCATAGGGGCCATTCATCCATTAATTATGGAAGTGGATAATTGAGATGAGAGCAATTCAAAGGGGCTACAACATTCCAAATGGAAGCCAACTGGTCTACTCTTGGAGCTTTCCATATCCTTCAGATCTGCGCAAAAACTAACAGTTCTTGAGCACACTGCTGCAAGGAAGGGAATGCTAGACAGACTCTGCCCAAAAGTTCCCCTGTCATTTTTAGGGGCTGCAGGTGAACCCCTGATAACAGATTCAGCAGATGCGCAAGATCCACCATTGATTTCTAATGAATGTCTCTTTGCAGATTGTCATGCAGACAAAGACAGGAAAAATATTTATGTGAAGTACAAATGCTGACAAGGCCAATACAATTGTGCCACTTTTCTCCAATCTGATGAACTGACAGCCTGAGAAGATGTCCAACTAACTTGGACAGACTGATCTCCTAAAGGTTATCCCCAATCTAAAAGGCTGGCATCGATAGTGTTGAGCAGGTGGTATGCAGACTGCAGATCCACACCTACAAGTGGGTGATTTTTCTGCATCCACCACTGTAGATCCACCACCAAAGACGTAGTCATTGGTATCCGGCGCTCATATTAAATTCCACTGACTTTGCAGAACAGTGGCAGAGGAAATGGTGGACCAAGTTCTTTAGCTCTCCCATCCATGGCACTATAAATAACCAGGCAGCCAACCCACCCTGAACTTGAAGTCTGAGATGGACTAGAAGATTGTTGTGCTGAGATAGGGAGTATTGCCTACATGAGTTTGGACTATGCACATATAAAGTCTAGCCTTTGAGTGGGAACCAAATATGACTTCTTTAGATTGGCAATCCACCCATGGTGAACACAGGATTCAAATTGCAAACTCTGAGTGCCCTGTAGTGTCTGATGATAGGAGGGCATAATGGATGTGCCATTCATCCAAATAGGGATATACCTTGAGCCCTATGATATGCAAGAGCCAGTACATGCATAAATATCTACATGAATACCTCAAACCCATCTTTAGGCCAAACAGAAACATCCAAAAAGCAAAGTGCTGTCCATTCATTGCAGATTTTAGGACCTTTTGATCTAATGGATCCGATCTGGAAAAACGCAACCTGAAGATATCTATAGTCGTCATTGGCTGACCTTGGAAAGTAGGATTTCAGGAGTACAGTGGAGTCTTTGGACACAATCATTAATGTGTAAGTCAGACTGAGCTTGTTTACCTCCAGGACTGGGCAAATTCCTCTAGAAGCCTTTTTCAATCAGCAGGATTATTAAATAAAAAACACTGTCTTTGTTCCGCCACAGGCACTTGAGAGGTTACCTCTGTCTGAACATCTTGTATCCATTGCAAATGGGGTCGTGATTTCAAAAGGTGCTCTCGTTAACTGTTTTCCTGAAAATGTTTCTCCTCGGATGCCTAGAGTACTTGTTGGCATAACTGTAGAATACCACATACAGTAACCAACAAACTCCTGACATAACCCATATGTCGTAGGAAGTCTGGGCAGACTCTTTATGATGACTTTGCTGGTGGGTTATTTCCTGATGTCGGAGTGGCGATTCTGGTTTGGGAACGATGGCTTGCTTCTCTGGATGGCCTGGGCAATGGCATATGCTCATTTCACCCAAGGTTTGAAGATTGATCTGTCTATAGCTACTGGACACAAATTTGCTAGCTCATGGTTTTGCGCCAGTTTCAGCATCTTTTCTAGTAATATATGAGAGTCAAGTGAGGTTTAATGGACGCAAAGACTTGTGTAAAAGTTGCGTGCAGATCTCGTCATTAGCATCAGCCAGCTCACATCATATTGCAAGGTGGTGCAGTCTGGCATGGAACGCATAAACAGATTAACCAGGTCTATGTTTTTCTTGGTGCAGGCTCAATCTCTCATAATTGGGATTTACTGCGGTTGAAAGTGCACAGAGTAAGCATTGTTGCTGAACCATTGCCATCATCTGCACCCGTGTTCAAGAGACAATTGAAAGGTTCATGCACATCATCGCCCACTAAATGAAGTAACATAGGGGAGTAGTTTACCTGTGACTCCATTTCTACAGCGTTGGTATCTTTCATAGATTCACATGCTGTGAATATTTCCAGTCAGGCTGGGAATCCCCAGTTACTTTAATTTAATACTTCTTCCTATGGAAAAACTTTTGACACCTTGAGTGTCCCTTCAATGTCGTTGTAGGTGCCTTTGGTCCCTACTATTAGGACGTCGAGTATGTAGCTCCGCCCCACCCAGCAGCTTCCCCTCAGATTTTAACCACTCTAGATGGAGGATAACCCCCTGAAGAGGAGGTTTGCCTGGAGGGGAAGGCCGGAAGGCGCATGTGAATCTATGAAAGATACCAACGCTGGAGAAATGGAGTTACAAGTAAGAAACTATTCTATTCGCCATCTTTTATAGATTCACATGCTGTGAATAGATTTTATAGGAGTATACATGACTGCAGGAGAAACATCAAGCAAATAAAGACTTGAAAACTATGCCCCAGCCAGAAGTATACATGCATAACAAACAAGAACCCAGGAAGCTGCAGGTTTACCTTACTGGAACAGCCGCTGAAGGACTGCTCGTCCCATTTGAATGTCTTCTGCATGCTGTTGTAGGCACTAGTGCCTAGTGAATGTGTGGGACACTGCCCATGTTGCGGCCTAGCAAATGTCTTTGATGGTCACTCCCGACCAGAGGGCCACAGAAGCCTCTGTAGCCCTTGTAGAATGTGCTCTGGCTGTAGATTGCAGTGGCCTGTTGGCTTTTGCGTGATATATCAAAATAGCAGAGTATATCCACCTTTCAATACCCTGCTTTGTGATAGCGTTCCCCTTGTTTGAAGATCCGAAAGTGATAAAGAGCTGCTTTGCCGCTCTAAAGTATTTTGTCCAGTCCAGGTAGTATTTTAACGCCCTTTTAACGTCCAAGTAGTGTAATGCTCTTTCCGCTGGGGAGCTGGCATTCTGGAAGAATGTGGGTAACATGGTGTCAGGAATCGGCCCGGGGGCCGCAGGAGTCATAGGCGAGCCCTGCCCCCGCGGTCTCACAGTAAACGGGATCAGGATACATTGCATCAGCGGTCGCTATCCATTCGGTTACCTCGCATTAAAGGTTTAATCCACGGCCACAAGAACTGGTTACAATCTCGTCCTTCAGGAATTTTGCGTTGGCGGTTAACATGGAGATTAGGGCAGCGACGTCGACCCGCACCACGGCGGCCGCACGTACAGGTCATGTGATCACGATGTTATATAACACTAGCCTGCAGTGAACTCGTTGCTTCTGATTTTGAATCCTGGAGTCTGCTACGTGTTTGCGAAAATCCTTGTCTTCCTGCTCTTGTATTCTTGTTTTCCTGTCTAGCCCTGTTACCTCTTGTCAGGACATTTTCCCCACGCTTTCTGCTTACTCGCTCCTGTCTCCTCTCTACCCCACCTGCGGAGAACCCTGTTCTGCCTCACTGCTAATTGTTACCGGACCTCGACCTGGATTGCCTTACGGATTGCCTCTGTCTCATGATTTTGCCTTCGGAACTTTTGTCTACCTCGACCTGGATTGCCTTACGGATTGCCTCTGTCTCATGATTTTGCCTTCGGAACTTTTTCGGAAGGTCTACTATCGACCTGGATTGCCTTACGTATTGTCTCTGCCTCTCGACTTGATCAACCTGGACATTATCTCCTGCTTTGGATCCACCTGACCAGTGCTCCTTATTTCTAGACTGCCGGTACTCTACTCCTCTCCATCCCCCGGTACGGACTAGAGACTGCCGTGGTACCATTAGGGGCGGAGTAGGAGCGTCCTCGTTTCGTCAGGGATTGTACTGCCGACCCTTAGGCGTACGCGTGCCGGCGGGAATAGTCCTACACCCCTGTACCTTGGCAGTCTTACTGGAGCATTGGATGCCCGTGGAATTCCTATCAACAACCCCATGGTAAGAGTGTCTGTCCTACTTTCATGTTCTGTTCTTGGTGTCCCTGGTATAAGTATTAAGGATTGTTTTCTCTCATATTTTGTAACAGCTATTTCTGTTCCTTGTGACATCGGCATAAAAGATTGTGTTGTGGTCAGCCGGTATACTGTCAGACACGAGGGAATCAACTGGTAATCTGTCAGACACGAGGGAATCTGCTGCCACGCGCCATTTGGGTCCATTCTTCCAAACAATAGATCCCTGGTGCTGGTTTTATTTATATCCAGACACAGGGTTACATTGTAGGGTAGAATTCTTCGTCTACACTACGAGGGCAACCTAAGAAGGCGATCCTGACATAATCATGTGCCTCATAAACACCCTCATGGATCCAAGTGACGCTCTGACCCAGATTATGCAAATGGTTACTGATCTACGAGCGGATATGACTGCAGCTCATGCCGCTACCCAACAGCGCATCAATGAGATACAGGCAGGAATGGTTTCTACCGCTCCTCCTGCAGTCGACCCCGTGTTCCCCTCAGGTTCAGGAATGGCTGGGTCTGGACAGGAATCAGGCGCTGTGTTTATGACAGCTCATTTTCCTCTAGCTCAACCAGAAAGGTTCACTGGAGACCCTCGTACTTATCGTACCTTCCTGAATCAGTGTCGGCTGCATTTTTTATGTAGACCTACCTCGTTTCCTGATTCCAAAACCAAGGCGGCATTTCTCTTGTCTCATCTTGGAGGGACTGCAGCATCATGGGCTAACCCTTTACTCGAACAGGGTAGTCCATTGTTGTTCGACTGTGATGCGTTGATTGCCGCAATGAGTCGGGTATTTGATACCCGATACAAAACCCAAGCAACGGATATTAAGCTGTTGAAGCTACACCAGGGCGATACCCCGTTGTTGGCATACTTGGCTCGGTTTAATCAACTTGTAGCTGAAACGGGGTGGCCTGAGGATAAGAAGGCCTCTATGTTCTATCATGGATTATCCGACTCCCTGAAAGATACCTTGTCCACGGTACCTATTGTACCTACTAACTTTCCGGAACTCCTAGATATGGTTCTTCAGATCGACGCAAGGAGAGCCGAAAGGAAAGGAGAGAAAAGGGCTTCTACACCCTTGGCTATGTTGCCTCCAGTTCTTGTTCAGGGGGGACCGGAACCAATGCAGATTGGGGCTATCCGGGGTCCTTTAACTCCTGAAGAAAGGAAGATCCGAAAGACGAACAATCTTTGCTTCTATTGTGGTTCATCAGAACATCTGTTAAAAAACTGCACTAAGAAGCACAAGCGTCAGGGAAACGCCAAAGCCCGGCAGTAGAGGGAGTCACTCTGCCGAGCTCACCATTCCTTGACTCCATGACTAAGAGACCTTTCCTTGTTCCTATCCGTTGCGCCCTTGACTCGGACCAAGAATGGTTCATTAATGCGGTATTGGATTCTGGAGCCACCGGTAATTATGTTGATGAAGCCTTTGCTAAGAAACTAGGCATTCCAGTGGTTACCAAGTCCCAACCAGAAATGGTTAATACCGTGGATGGTTCAGTACTGCTTTCTGGCTTAGTTACGAAACAAACAGTGGATTTGGTGCTAACCACCTGTCAAGGTCATGAAGAGACTATTAGTTTCGATCTGATCGCTGCACCACAATATCGACTAATCTTGGGTCTACCTTGGCTGAGGCGTCACAATCCAGTGGTAGATTGGAACACAGGGGAGCTGGAATTTGTGTCCGACTATTGTGAGTCCTCATGTTTTTCATCGAATTCCGAGTCAAAAAATCCGTGTCGACCATTGTTGCATGGCATTTCCACTATTGGAGCCATTGTTTCTACAACATTACCCGAAGAATATGCTGCCTTTGGGGATGTATTTGATGCGAAAGGAGCAGAAATCCCCCCTCCTCATAGGCCATATGATTGTCCTATCGATCTGATTCCTGGGGCTAAAATACCTGTAGGTCGTATTTACTCATTTACGCAAAAGGAGGAAGGCATTCTAAAGGAATATATCGATAAATCCCTGAGAAATGGATTTATCCGTCACTCACGTTCACCGGCCGCTTCTCCAATGTTTTTTGTACCCAAAAAGGAAGGGGATCTTAGGCCCTGTATAGACTATCGTGCTCTTAACGCCATTACCATCAGAAATCAATATCCGATTCCCCTAATATCTGTCCTTCTTGATCAACTCGGCTCTTCTAAGATCTTCACCAAACTCGACCTACGAGGGGCTTACAATTTAGTCAGAATAAGGGAAGGGGACGAATGGAAAACGGCTTTTAAGATCAAGTATGGTCTTTTTGAATATTGCGTGATGCCCTTTGGGTTGTGTAACGCCCCGGCTACGTTTCAACATTTTGTTAACGATATATTCAGAGATATGACTGATCGATTTCTTGTTTTGTATCTTGATGATATTCTCATATATTCAGACTCCTATGAAAACCATGTACACCATGTTCGTCAAGTTTTGCAACGCTTGACAAGAGCAGGAGAGGCACGACGCAAAGCAAAATGGAACAATACGCGGTGCCCACACTGGCCACGGAGCCGACACAGGAAAGATCGGCAATTACTGAAGATGAGGAACCCGAACCCTCTCTCAAAGACATTATGAACGCCATAGCCAACTCCAGAACCGCTATGGAGATTAAAATGGACGGCATCAGCACAGAAGTGTCCCTCCTACGCCATGACTTGCAGAAACTCACGTCCCGCACGGGAGAGGCGGAAACCCGCATATCCAACACGGAAGATGGCCTCCGAAACATCCATCAACAGATGACCAGAGTACTGCAACGTGTTAAGACTCTAGAGGAACGGGTGGAGGAAGGAGAGGGGCGCTCTAGACGGAACAATATACGAATCCTGGGATTACCTGAGAAAAGTGAAGGCCCCTCCATGGAACTATTCCTTGAACAACTACTCATGGACCTATACGCCCCAAAGAATTTTTCGAAACTTTTCTCCATTGAACGTGCACATCGAGTCCCAACAGGCAGACCAACGCCTGGGGCCCCACCCCGCACTGTGATTGCCAAAATCCTAAATTACAGAGATCGCGACGCGATACTGCAAATGGCCAGATCCAAGGGAGCCACGACCTACAACGGCGCGAAAATCGCTTTCTTCCCGGATTTCACACGGGAAGTACAAAGAGCACGCCAATCATTTGACCAGCTTAAGAAGAAGCTACAGACCCAAAACATCAAATATGGTCTCCTGTTCCCGGCACAGCTGAAAATTTACCATAATGGCACAACCGTGCACTTTAATGACCCAAAGGATGCATGGAATTGGGCAGAAAATAACCTGGAGGGAGATTGGGGCCCCACAAATAGAAGGGAACGTGAACGAAATAGACCGCGCCCGGACAGATCCCCGAATGCACAACCACTACAAGGCCAGGATGGACTACCACCAAGAGAAGCCGACTGAAGTGTGCGGACACATGCTGATAGCAATGCACTGTCAGAGCTTTTCCCCCCCCCCACATTGAAGAAATGGCGGCTCGAGCGGGGGCCCCCCCCCTCAACAAAGGTAATAGGACCAGCGCCGAGCAACGGCGACAGAATCGCAAAGAAGTTATATCGAATGTATTGATTGTTTGTTCGGTCCGAGCAGACCCTTGTCAGGCTCGGCCTAATGTTGGGGCGACAGGTACTTCCAGTTGGGGTGGAGTATGGGGAGGGTACGAGGGAGTTTGTGTTTAGGACAGAGTTTATTTGTTTGGTTTGCTGCTCTAAGATCAATGCGCGCAATAGGCTGGGGTCGGGTTCCAGGGGGGCGGATAAGGGGCAATGCCCGGAGATACACACAACATTACCCGGCATGTCCAATTCCCGACCGCCATGACTGACCACACCGCTGAAAGCAAGAACAGGTCTATTAAGATAATGACCTGGAATGTGAATGGGCTAGGCAGCAGTATCAAGAGACGCCTTGTACTCCAATATTTGAACCGTTATACGCCCGATGTAGCCTTCCTAACCGAAACGCACCTGGCGGGCACAAACTGCAACCTCTTCAAGCGAACTAATTACCGCATCGCGATACACTCAGGTTTCTCCATGGGAGCTAGGGGGGTGCTGATCCTCGTGCACAAACGACTTCCACTGACCCTCTCATCCGTCACACAGGACCCAGGAGGTAGATTCGTTCACATAACCGCGACTCTTTGGGAGCGGCCTATATCCATGCTAGCCGTATATGCACCACCTACCTTACTCACTGCACTACTTGAAGATATAACGCCAATGTTGGCGGCGGACTCCTCGAGCTTGATGGTGGTGGGGGGAGATTTCAACGAGGTCATGCACCCAGAACTTGACCGAACACACATCCGCTCGAGAAATCCAGCTACGCATACCAAACTAGCCACGTTCGCCGACGCAATAGGCCTGAAAGATGTGTGGAGACATTTGCATCCTGGCACGAGAGAATACTCTTTCCTCTCCGGAGCACACGCCTCATTATCTAGACTTGATTACTTTTTTCTCCCGATCTCCGAATTACATCTAGCAACCGATGCACACCTCCTACCCAGAGGTATATCGGACCACTCCCCGCTCGTAATGGTGCTCAATACACACAGGCCGATTCCCCCACCCACGTGGAGGCTAAACAATTATTATCTGGGCTTCCCCGACCTAGTCGAACATATCAAAAAAGGAACAGAATCATACTTTGAACTGAACACAACCTCAGTGGATAGCCCTGTAACATTGTGGGAGGCATACAAACCCGTACTGAGAGGGGAACTCATATCCCAGATCGCAGCCCATAGGAAAAAACACGCCGCGGCGATCCGGGCGGCCGAAAAGCGAGTACAAGAGGCAGAGGTAGCTCATCTATCCCAAGACCTCCCAGAATCCCATCGCGAATTACAGCTAGCACAAAAACAGTTTCAAAACGTCGCCCTGGACAATGCCAAACAGGCACACGCAGCGATGCGGACCAGAGTGTACGAAACCGGGGATAAGGCAGGCAAAATGTTGGCGTGGCTGGAGAGGCGTGACGAGGGGCTCCGACATGTTAGAGCGATCAGAACACAGGGGAATACACTAGTGACAGCGGACCGTGACATAGCGGAAGAGTTCGCAAGCTACTACAAGGAACTCTATGGACCGCCAATCTCCCCCATTGACACTACACCCATCTCGGGAATCACCCTTCCCTCCCTGACACCTGAACAAAGAGCCCTGCTAGAAACCGACATATCGGAGAATGAATTGTCTGCAGCCATAGCCGACCTTCAACCCGGGAAAGCCCCGGGACCCAACGGCCTTCCGGTCGAGGTATGGAAGAAAATAGGCACGAGCGTAATTACACCACACTTGCTGAAAATGTATGAAACCTCCCGAAACAAAGGGTCCCTCCCACAAGACCTGAGACAGGCCACCATAGTGGTCATACCCAAAGCGGACAAACCCCCAGAGTGCTGCAGTTCGTATAGGCCCATTTCCCTTATCAATACAGAAACCAAAATTTTAGCGAAAACCTTAGCCAATAGATTGCAGCAAGTTATACCCTCCTTGATCCACCCGGATCAGTGTGGTTTTATGCCGCAGAGATCCACGCGGATGAATATACATCGATTATTCATGGCGATGGAGAATGCGACCACCATCCGAGACCCGTTGGCCCTGTTGGCCGTAGACTTCGAGAAGGCCTTTGACTCTATCAGGTGGGATGCGATCTGGGAGATAATGCAAAGGATGGGATTCGGGCCCCAGTTTATGAGCTGGGTTAAATTATTGTACAAATCCCCGCTAGCAGTCACGAAAGTGAATGGTCACGTGTCAGGCCCCTTTGAAATCGGCACAGGAACCAGACAAGGATGCCCACTGTCGGCCATGATATTCGCAATAGCGATTGAACCACTCGCTATACTGTTAAGAACAAACGAAACATGGAAGGGATTTAGATGGTCTGAAGCCTGGGAAGATAAGGTGTCCCTATACGCGGACGACTTATTGGTTTACTTACAAGACCCGGTCAGATCCTGCCCCATAGTGACTGATTTACTGCAGAAATACGGCTCCTTCAGTGGCCTGAAAGTAAACTGGGACAAATCCACCTTATTCCCACTTAAACAAGAGGGAGACTCGATCCCGCCCCAATGTCCCTACCGGGTAGAAAGGGAACAATTCAAATACCTAGGTATTCTAATAACAAATAAGCTGACTGATTATGTGCCCAGAAACCTGTACCCAGTCATGACAAGATTTGCAGAGGATGCCCGTCACTGGTCATCCCTCCCGCTGACACTACTGGGTAGAGCTGCACTCTTCAAAATGATGACCCTACCCCGCCTACTCTACATATTACAAAATGCCCCATTACACATCCCTTCAAACATATTTAGGAAAATAGACCAGACACTCCGCAGACTGCTGTGGAATAACGGTCATCCACGCATAGCCCTAGCTACACTCCAAAGATCCATATGGGAGGGCGGAATAGGACTACCCCGAATGCAAACATACTATTGGGCCAGTCAATTGATGAAAGTGAATGACCAACTACACGGCGACACCGATGCACCACACAACAAATCTCTAGAGTCGGACACTCCTGGAAAACCCATCATGCTGTACCTTTATAAGAAAAGAGACCGCGCGGCTACTCCCAACATGCGCGCACAGCTAACACAAATCTGGACAGACGCACACAAGTTCGTGGGATGGGGCGACAAACTATCGCAGGCCCAACCTCTGTGGAACAACAAGAACCTTCCAGGTGTATACACGCTCCCCAGGTGGCCGAACTGGTCCCGGCAAGGTCCGCCCATCTTGGGAGACGTTGTGAAAGATAACACCATGGTCCCTTTTGCAGAGCTGGCTCTCCGACTTGGACTTCCCCAAACCGAACATTACCACTATGCTCAACTACAACACGCACTACGAAACATCCTCCCCGAAGTGAGCCCCCTACCGGACTTCACCCCCATTGAGAGAAATCTACTCCCGGAACCAATTACCCGGAGAGTGACATCGGTTCTATATAGTGCCATAAGTTCCTTTGGCACACCAGATCTACTGTCACTGCGGACCAAGTGGGAATCGGACGTGGGGGCCATACTGCCGGAGGAATGGGTCATGACATTGATGTTCCCTAGGGAGATAGCGATTTCATCAAGGCTTAGATTGGTTCAATTAAAGATATTACACAGAGTATACTATCCCAGGGTGGCCCTACACAGATGGGGAAAAATAGATGATCCGAACTGCCTGCGATGCAAAACGGAAGAGGGTACCTTTTTCCACATCATATGGGATTGCACACATATACAACCACTTTGGGAGGCATGCTGTGCGGAACTCTCTAGAGTTATGGGGAAAACAGTTCCCAGAAACCCTAAGCTACTACTATTGGGGATAGATGATGAAATTGACCTATCTAGATATGAAAAACTGCTCTTGTTCACCACCACCGCACTTTTGAAAAGGAACATTGCTCAAAATGGGGCTCGGACCAAATACCGAGCTATGAACAATGGAGAACGGATGTGGATATCTGTGTCGCAACGGAATACAGAGTATACGCGGCCAGAGGATGCCCGGCAAAAGCCCTGAAAGTGTGGAGGAAATGGGAAGATGCCCAATGAGGATTATAAAACAACTGGACGCTGCCTGCGGGCTCAACTAAAGCTGTCCCCCCCCCCTTTTTTCCTTTGCAAACATATGTGTACAACATCTGAAACAGCCAGTAACCCTCTCCGGCAATGCGCATGTATTGATTGTTTACGTTGTTTATTTGTTTAACCTTGTTTTTTCCTAAAAACACCAATAAAATGTGTTATTAAAAAAAAAAAAAAGTTTTGCAACGCTTAAGGGAGCATTCCCTATATGCTAAACGGGAAAAATGCATATTCCATGTGAAATCTGTGGAGTTCCTTGGGTATGATATAACAGACCAGGGAATACAGATGAGTAGAAACAAAGTAAAGGCAGTTTTGGATTGGCCGGTTCCAAAAGATCTAAAAACGTTACAATCGTTTTTGGGTTTTGCCAATTTTTACCGGCGCTTTGTCCGATCATTCTCTGAAATTGTCGCTCCGTTGACGTCCTTGACTAGCAACAAGAAGGTTTTCGCTTGGAATCAAAACGCCCAAGATGCGTTTGAATCTCTCAAGTTAGCTTTCACTACGGCCCCAGTGCTCCAGCATCCTAACTCACTTCAGCAGTTTGTGGTCGAGGCGGATGCTTCTGATACGGCAGTAGGAGCCGTTCTATCACAAGCGTGTCGTGACTCTACGGCCTTACATCTTGTTGCCTACCACTCCAGGAAACTCTCCGTTCATGAACGGAATTATACTATCACTGAGCGAGAACTCTTGGCCGTAAAAGACGCGTTCACCGTCTGGAGACATCATCTGCTTGGTACCCGGCTTCCTGTCCAGGTGTACACTGATCATCGCAATCTAGTTGCCATTCGCTCTGTGAAATGTACCACGGCCAGACTAGCCCGCTGGCATGAGTTCTTTTCTGCTTTCAATTTCACGATTACTTATCGCCCGGGTTCTTGTAACACCAAGGCAGACGCCCTATCACGTATTCCGGGAATCGATGTATCAAAACCGATTCCTACTCCACTATTACTCCCTAGTCAGGTGGTTTGTGGTTGTACGGTTGATCCTACTTTACGAGCTCTCCTGGAGAACTGGGTTAAGCAACATCCACTGGTTGTTAGGGATGAGAATATCAGCGTCCTGAATATGCTACCCTATCTTCATGATAAACTGTATCTCCCCACCGACACAACTCGTTCCATGGCATTGAATTGGTGCCATGATTCTAAGTTTTCTCCTCACCCGGGGATTAGAAAAACCGTGGAATTACTAGAGAGATGGGCCTGGTGGCCTACCATGAGGTCTGACACTGCCCAGTACATCAAGACCTGCGCTGTCTGTGCTCAGGGCAAATCATCTCACGCAAAACCCATGGGGTTGTTGCAGCCTTTGCCCGTTCCCAGGTTACCATGGACTATGATATCTATGGATTTCATTGTAGAGTTGCCTCCAATCAATGGCCAAAATACCATCTGGGTTGTTGTCGACTATTTGACGAAGTCTGCCTTGTTTATACACTGTTCGGGATTGCCTTCTGCTCCAGCCTTAGCTGACTTGTTCATTACCCATGTGTTTCGGTGTTTTGGTCTTCCTAGTATCATTGTCACGGATCGGGGGTCGCAATTTACCTCACGTTTTTGGAGGGCTATCACTGCGTCTTTGGGCATAGACGGCAGGTATTCCAGCGCATATCACCCTCAGACTGATGGGCAAACAGAGAGAACCAATGCAACTTTAGAACAATACCTCCGTTGTCTTCTGCTCCATTATCAGGGTTCTTGGACATCTTGTTTGGCCATGGCCGAATTTGCATATAACAATTCTTTGCATACTGCCACAGGGGTTACTCCATATTTTGCTCTTTATGGACATCATCCACGTGCCTTGCCATTGCCTTTGTCTACTGGATCCAGTAATCCGGCTGCTAATTCCTGTGTCCGATCGCTTGCGGTTCTGCATACCCAAGTGCGACAGCATCTGTTGGAGGCTCAAAGGCTTAGCAAACAACGTGCGGATGTTCGCCGTTCGGCCTCTCCAGCTTACTCCCCAGGTATGCAGGTCTGGTTATCCACACAGAATTTGCGCGTACCTGGTCGCAGTTCCCTCATGCCTCGGTTCTCAGGCCCTTTCATGGTCTCTGGAGTAATAAACCCAGTGGCTGTCCGTTTACAGCTTCCTCCCACTTGGAAGATCCATCCTGTCTTCCACGTTTCGCTCCTGAAACCTGTTCAAGGGGGTTCAAGGTTACTAGCCCCGAAACGTCCCCTGCCTGCTATTGGTTCAGACGAGTACGAGGTTCAGCAGATAATGGACTCCAAGGTTCGTCGTGGTGTCCGTCTCTTCCTTGTTGATTGGAAGGGTTATGGTCCGGAAGATCGGACTTGGGAACCTTTGGAGAATATACACGCTCCGGCCTGTTTGAGGGATTTTTGGGCTTCCCGTAGAGGGAAGCATTCTTTGAGGTGGGGTACTGTCAGGAATCGGCCCGGGGGCCGCAGGAGTCATAGGCGAGCCCTGCCCCCGTGGTCTCACAGTAAACGGGATCAGGATACGTTGCATCAGCAGTCGCTATCCATTCGGTTACCTCGCATTAAAGGTTTAATCCACGGCCACAAGAACTGGTTACAATCTGTCCTTCAGGAATTTTGCGTTGGCGGTTACCATGGAGATTAGGGCAGCGACGTCGACCCGCACCACGGCGGCCGCACGTACAGGTCATGTGATCACGATGTTATATAACACTGGCCTGCAGTGAACTCGTTGCTTCTGATTTTGAATCCTGGAGTCTGCTACGTGTTTGCGAAAATCCTTGTCTTCCTGCTCTTGTATTCTTGTTTTCCTGTCTAGCCCTGTTACCTCTTGTCAGGACATTTTCCCCACGCTTTCTGCTTACTCGCTCCTGTCTTCTCTCTACCCCACCTGCGGAGAACCCTGTTCTGCCTCACTGCTAATTGTTACCGGACCTCGACCTGGATTGCCTTGCGGATTGCCTCTGTCTCATGATTTTGCCTTCGGAACTTTTGTCTACCTCGACCTGGATTGCCTTACGGATTGTCTCTGCCTCTCGACTTGATCAACCTGGACATTATCTCCCGCTTTGGATCCACCTGACCAGTGCTCCTTATTTCTAGACTGCCGGTACTCTACTCCTCTCCATCCCCCGGTACGGACTAGAGACTGCCGTGGTACCATTAGGGGCGGAGTAGGAGCGTCCTCGTTTCGTCGGGGATTGTACTGCCGACCCTTAGGCGTACGCGTGCTGGCGGGAATAGTCCTACACCCCTGTACCTTGGCGGTCTTACTGGAGCATTGGATGCCCGTGGAATTCCTATCAACAACCCCATGGTAAGAGTGTCTGTCCTACTTTCATGTTCTGTTCTTGGTGTCCCTGGTATAAGTATTAAGGATTGTTTTCTCTCATATTTTGTAACAGCTATTTCTGTTCCTTGTGACATCGGCATAAAAGATTGTGTTGTGGTCAGCCGGTATACTGTCAGACACGAGGGAATCAACTGGTAATCTGTCAGACACGAGGGAATCTGCTGCCACGCGCCATTTGGGTCCATTCTTCCAAACAATAGATCCCTGGTGCTGGTTTTATTTATATCCAAACACAGGGTTACATTGTAGGGTAGAATTCTTCGTCTACACTACGAGGGCAACCTAAGAAGGCGATCCTGACACATGGTAGTTGCATTCTTGTGGAATTCAGATGGTACAAATGTTTGTGGAGTCTGTCGCTGTATAGGTGAGGTTTCCCTCTTCTGGTGAACCTGGAGTTTGCTGCCACGTGTACTTTAATGGAAGAGATAGCATGACTCTCCTTTGCCAGCTTCAGCAGATGAGTAAGCACCTGTTGTGGCTGTATGGTTAGTGGTTGTAGGTTGGGTTGCTGTGAACACCACATGAAGAATCCTTTCCATTTTTGATTGTACGAGCTGTTAGTAGAAGGAGCCCTAGCTGCCACTAGTATGTATTGGCAAACCTGCGGGATGTCTAGGTGGCCGAATTCGGCATGATCAGGAGCCACGCTATCATCTTGAGGGAGAGTGTGTCATGATGCAGTATTGCACCATTGTCCTTACACAGGAGGTTGGCGATAGCTGAAGGAGGTCCGAGAACCAGGTTTGTCTGGGCCAGTATGGTGCCACCAGGATTATTTTGCAAGGGTATCTGCATATCGTCTGTATTGTCTTCCTGATTAGCGCAAGTGGAGGGAATGCATACACAAATATGTCGGTCCATGGGAATGAGCACGCATCCCCCTGCGAGCTTGGGTGCCGCAACCGGCTTGCAAAATCTTTGCATTGCTTGTTGGACATTGTTGTGAAGCGATCCAGAGGGGGCTGGCCCCGCACTGTGAAGATCTTGTTTATTTGATTGCCATGAAGGCGCCATTCGTGGGACTGTGTAGAGTCCCTACCAAGGGTGTCTGCCTGTTAGTTGTGCATCTTCGGTACGTGGAATGCTTGCAGAGCGATGGTGTTGCGAATAGCCCAGTGCCAAATGGTTTGGGCTTACTGAGACAGAGTGTTTCATCTCGTTCATCGCTGCTTGCATGGTTAAAACATTGTGGTGGTATTGTCCGTGAGGATCCGGACTGCTGAGTTTTGGATCAGCGGAAGAAAGGATTTTATGGCCCAATGTACCGCTCGCATCTCCAGGACATTTATGTGTAGGGTTGATTCTTGGAGAGTCCACAGGCCTATGAACTGTTGTCTGCCTAGGTCGGGTCCCCAACCCGCCAAGGAGGCATTGGTCATGTTCGTGAGTTTGTGAGTTGGATCTACCAGTGGCATCCGTTTCGAGATGTTGTCGAGCCCCATCCACCATTTCAGTGACCTTGTGAGAGCTGGAGTTATGGTTATCTTGTCTCCCCAGGAACCTTTTGTTTGCAACCACCTGGAAGCTAGGAACCACTGCACCGGTAGCATGTGTAGTCTGCAATTGGGTATCAGTTGAATGCAGGACAACATGATTCATAGTAGAGCCATGTATGTGCACACCGTGATGTGTTTGGGGTGAATGAGCATGCCAGGTTATTAATCTGTGCACTCTTTCGGCTGAGGGCCTGACTAGGCCTTGTGCAGTGAAAAAATGTGCGCTCAGGAACACCAAGCTTTTCGATGACACTACGCAGGATTTGGCGTAGTTGATCATAAATTCCAATTGGTGGAGTAGAGTTTCTGTCTGCATCAATGAAGTCGTGGTTTCTTGATGTGTTGGGCCTCTGACCAACCAGTCGTCTAGGTAGGGGTAGATGTGGTGGCCCTGTTTTCTGAGGAAAGCTTCCACTGGAGCTAGGCATTTGGTGAAAGTCCTAGGGGCTGATTTGAGGCCGAACAGAAGGACTCGGAACTGGTAATGGCTTTCCCAGACTTTGAATCTGGGATACTGTCAGCGCTTTGGGTGTATTGGGATGTGAAAGTAGGCGTTTTATAAGTCTAACGACACTAGTTGTTTGTGAGACCGTACAGCCTTTATGTCTTGTAGTGTGGCCATCTTGAACTTTTGTTTGATATTTTTGTTTAATTTTCTTAAGTCCAAGATCGGACGCCACTTCCTGTCTGGCTTTTTTACTACAAAGTATCTTGAGTATACTCCTTTTCCCCCTCGATCGAGGAGGGACCTTTTCTATTGCCCTTCTAACATTTGATGCAACTCTTGCTGAAGAATTTGACTGTGTGGATATGACATCCTTACGGGAGGGAGGGGTTTCTGTTTGCCTTGAATTCCAACAGATGGCAGTGTTGGATGGCATTTAGCACCCATCTGTCTTTTGTAATTGATTGCCACCTGTCGAAATGAAGAGCCACATTTCCTCCCACTGGTGCGCCTTTGGGGCAGTCATTGCTGGGCTTTGTTCTATCTACCTCTCTGCGAGGTGGCCGAGCCGCATTAGAGTTGTGGTCGGCGGTAGTCCCTGCTGCGTTGGGAAGATTGGTAGCTCCTTCTAAATCCCTGGGAGTAATAGCCACATCTTGCGTAACCCTTGGAGTCTCTTGTGGAAGACAACCTGGCTTGACCTGAGGCTCCCCGAAAGGGACAAAAAGACCTTCTGCCTTGCAAGGCCGTCAATGATCGAGCAGTATTGGAGTCCGCCTTGTCACCAAAAATGTTTTCTCCCTCAAATGGCATGTCAACGACCTCATGTTGCACCTCCTGCCTAAAGTCAGTGCAGCGTATCCACCCTTGCCTTCTCAGGACGACACCATTATAAATTTGCTTGAATCCAGTCTCTGCGAGGTCCAATGCAATATTTATACTATGGTTTGAGGCCTCTTGCCCTCTCGTACAATTGTCATGTTCCCCTTTCGCTGCTGTTTGGGCAAATGCCCTAAAATGGGAGCCATTCGGTGCCACATTTCACGGTCATAGCGGGCCGCTATCGTCAGGGTGTTGGTCGCTTTAACTGTTGTTGCCCCGATGGTTAGTACTTTCTTGCTGAAAGCATCGGTTTTTCTGCCTTCGTTCTCCGGGGGTATAGTACATTTGTGTTGTGAACACGTTTTGCGACTTGCCGCAGCTGACACTACCGACTCGGGAAAGGGTTCAAAGGTTAGACATTTTGGGGTTGTGTCCGGTGCCTTGAAATTTCTTGTCTAGTCTTCCCTTTACTGCAGGTTCAGTGAAAAGGTGTTTCAGGGTTCGCAATCCCTCTTGTCAGACATGATCTAGAATGAGTATTGGAAAAACAACTTTTTGGTGCTTACTGATATGATCAAAAAGAAAAGAGTCTTTCTTTTCCTCTACTGAGGTCAGCTCAAATTCTTGGCACGCCTTTGAGACCATGGCGTGGACAGCAACAATGTCGTCCAGTGGAGAAGGTTGTGCTTGACTACCTTGTGTTTCCTGGTCTGGGTCATCTGTATCCCAAGTATCGTCTTGGTGAGGAGAGTTGGAAGTGGTGGAAAAGCTTGTGTCCCTTGGATCTGTGTCCTGCTCTGTATCCACCAGCTCCCCATTCCTCTTGCTTGCCTATTAGCAGACTACGTTGTCGTGGAGGAGGAGGCCTGGGTGGAAATTGAGGCCTGTGTGCCAAACGTGAGCGTTTGGCATGGTCTTGGGATGAGTGCCCTGATCTCTTCCTTGTACTGCTTCTGCTTGCTGATTTGGCGTTGGCTGGTCTGCCCTGTATTGAGGGATCCCCGGAGGCTGAGGCGGAGGAAGCCTAGCATTGAGTTGTCCCAATAGACTTTGTAGAGTTAAAGGTACTTGCAGGGGTAGTAGAGACTGTGGATTTATAAGAGTGTCATCCCTCCTGTTCCCGATGGTGTAGAGGGAAAACCGGATGTACACTTTGCAGCCTTACTGCTCTTCCTGCCCCTCTTTATTGGGGCCGAATGGAAGATCTCTCCTGTGCATGGGGATGGATTACCATGCATTCTTCAGAATGGGAATCTGTGACTCCTGGGCACTCATCCCTAGGAGGAGGCTCAAAGTCAGACGTTATTTCATGTCATAGGATTTCATTAGGCATGATTTCAGTGTATTTTATGGGTGACACACCTAGAGGGAGTTACCTGGGATCTGCTGGCTCCTCCATTGGAGTTCTTAGTATGCCTTTAGTACATGATGGTATATTTTCCTCCTGCAGCTGTAGGTCAGGTTGTTCGGGATGTTCCGTGGCTTGAGCTGCGGTACAACTCGTTGACAGGGGTGTGTGAAATGTTTCATTCCCTTGATATTTTCATTGTTGAGAGATGTCCCAATTTCCTCATCGTAGGATGTGTTGATGTCTCCGATTCGGAAGAGGATCTATGCCCCTCTCTGGAACTACGAGACTCCGACGACAAGGGGCGTTTCTTCTTCATAGACGAAGGATCATCTTTGTGGACGATTTGGTCTTATGCTTGTCTTTTGTCAGTGAGGATGTTCTCGACGAATGGGAGGTTGACTTTGTTGACAGGCATGAGCCTTTATCCATATGCTTTGACACCGATGGTATAGCTTTGGTCATTGTCGCTTTCGTCGACAGGCTTTTCGACAACTGCTTACTGATCGACTGCAAGCGTTCATGGCCCACCATTTTATTTTTCAGAAGGAGACCGACGTTGTGTGGCAGTCTTGTTGTGGCTCATCAACGATCTTGTCTCACTTGTATTTTGTTTTTTCGTAGGTCTTTCTTCCAACCTGGAATTGTGGCTTGATGGCTTTGAGAAGGAGTGGTAGCTCTCCCACTCCTTGACGAGCCGCCTTTGACGCTGCGTATGCCCCTTCGTTTAGCCAGCAAATTAGTCAACGCTTCCTGCCCTTGGTGGTTTCTGAAAGAAACCATGACAGATTTCACATTGTTCTGAGGAATGGTTAGGGTATAGGCAGTATATACAGTCTACATGCCTGTCACCTTCATAAACGATTTTTTCCCACTTTATTTTTATTGAACCAATTCAGATAACCATGCAAACCAATAAATCACAAAAGACAAAGTCAACTTCAAGCTGTAGCTTGTCCGCCCCCCGCTTTAAGAACAACCGGGCCCAAATGGGCCATTGGGAATGTGAAATGCACTTCCATAGGACCATTAGCCATAAGTAGTCTGACAGATAGGGTTCACAGAGCAATAATAGCAATGGGGACGTTATTGGAGGATTTGCAATGAGGCAGTAAACTAAGCCCCTTCGGAGTAGGAATTATTAGAGTCGCATAGTGCTACAGTCTTCATGAAGGAGCACCACGCTCCAGTCCTGTACAAAAGTGTTCATTGTATTGTGGGTTAGCGTTGCTAGCTTCTCATAGGTGAAAATAGTGCCCAGTTTGGCAATCCACTCCGCCATGTTGGGAATTGAAATATTCTTCCACTTCTGCACCAGGGCAAGCCTCCCATCTCTCAACATGGCTTGGACCACTTTGGGAGTACTACTCGCTCCTGAATTGGGAAGGAGATGCCAAGCAATAGTTCAATGGGGTGCAAGGGGAGAGAGATACCCACTATATCCTTGATCCAGCTCAGGAGATCTGTCCAGTAAATCGGAATGGAGGGGCAATCCCACCATGGGTGATACCAGGTTCCTCGCTGGATGCACTCCCTAGGCCAAAGGGGGGAAACTCCTGAGACCATCTTAGATTGCCTATGAGGGGGAAGGTGCCACATTTGCAGGAGTTTGAAGTTATGCTCGATGGCCGCCATATAGAGGGAACCCGAGAAAAGTGCCCAGAAGAGTTTAGACCAGGTCTCGTCTTCCAGTGCCACTCCTAGTTTTTCTGCCCAAAAGCATTTGAACCCGTCTGCCTTCAAGCTGGGATGTAATCAGGACCTTATAAATCCTGGACAGGGATCCCCTCCTCGAGGTAGACTCTGCAATTACTCTTTCCAGAGGTTTGAGAGAGCGGGCGAGGGAATCGCCCCATTTGGGGCTGGTCAGAATCCCCTTCACTCGTAGGTAGTCGAAGATTGACATCGGGTGGTCCCCCATGGCTTCTGCTAATTTGTCATACTCAAAGGTGCTCTGTTGGAAAAGCTGGGCAGCCCGTTCCAGACCCATATCTGACCTGTTTTGGGTATCTCAAAGACCCCTCTTGCCCAGTCCAAGGGAGGGACCCCACAAAGAAGACAAGGGAGAGGGCCAGGAAGAGAGAACTGCATTTGGTTTGTCACATTTCCACAGGGCCCACAGGGTTGATAGTGTCGGGTGGATTCACACAGTGTCAGGTAGGTCTCTGGCTAAGGGCCACAGATCTCTCACTTTCCTGGGGTGTGTATGGGTGTCCTCTATGTAGGACCAGAAAGTTTGCATTTCATCTCTCATATGTTCCAACATCACCCTGAGCTGGGCCGCCTTATAGTATTGGCAAAAATCAGGGAGACCAAACCCGCCCCCTGGGACCTTGGGAGGGTTAGGGTGGTGTATTTGACTCTTGGCCTCTTATTGCAAATGAATATCTGGGTCCTGGCGTGTAGGACATTAAAGAATGCTTCTGGTATTCTTGTCAAGAGAGAGGTGAAAAGATAAAGAAGCCGAGGAAGAATGTTGATTTGAATGGATACCATATGCCCAAACCAGGAGAGGGACAATGATGCCCATCATTGGAGGTACGATTTTATCTTGGGAAGGATGGGGGGAACATTTAGTTCAAAGAGGTTCCCCAGGTCCCCTGGGAGAAGAATCCCCAGGTACGGAGTGGCCATGCACTCTATTCTTATACCCCTCACAAATTCATTCCCTCCAGTGTCCCCGTCTCCCATTCCCATCAGCATGAAGCACGATTTTGACGTATTAACTTTCAGCCCAGAGAAGGCCCCAAAGGTATGTATCAGATCTAAGAGCCGCGGGAGCGAGACGTTTAGGTTGGTCAGGTATACAAGAATATCGTCTGCGAAGAGTGAAAGTTCGAAATCGAGATCCCCACATCTAATCCCAGTGTACTCATGATGCTGTGTTATGGCTATGGCGAGGGGCTCCATAGCGAGAGCATATGGGGGCGGTGGGGCAGCCTTGACACGTCCCCCTAGAGAGGGGGAAAGGGGCCAAAACTATACTGTTAACCGTGACTTTAGCAGACGGCCCATTATAGAAGGAGGCAATCCACCCACAGAATCTCACCCTAGCCCCATCTTTTGCAATACTATACCCATATAGGCCCATTCGACATGGTCGAGTGACAGTTGATAGGCCTCTACATTGTTACTGGCGGCCTCATACATTAGGTCGAGGGTTTTCCTAATGTTGTCGGATCCCTGCCTACCCGGGACAAAACCCACCTGGTCTCCGTGAACCAGGGACGGGAGGTGTTGAGCCAGTCTATTGGCCAGAAGCTTAGCTAAAACCTTCACGTCCATGTTGAGTAGCGAGATAGGTCTATAGGATTGGCAAATCGACAGATCCTTCCCCTCCTTTGGGATGACCACAATTCGGGCTGACAGCATGGACTGGGGAAGGGATCCCGATTCGAGGGTTGCGTTAAATAGTTTTGACAGAAACTATACCAAGCTATCTCCGCAATAAACTCACAAAAAGAAATTACTCGCACCCCGCTAGAACTGCAAATGCCAACAGCCTCATTATTCCTAGATTCAGGTTATCTAAGGCGGGGAGTAGTAGCTTCCCGGTGCAAGCAGCTCAATTATGGAACTCATTGCCTAATCCTCTACGCGAGGCACAGCCCTTCCCTAAATTCAGAATTAACTACATCAATCTGCTAAGGACTGCCAATGAATAGCCTATTGGCGCCCACTTATCCTTCACCCCACCCTAGAACTTACACTTCATCATGATCTTATGGTCCCACTCTCTTTGGCCACCTGACCGATGAGCTTTCGCCCACACAGTACCTGTACATAGATTGTCTTGAGCATATTTTGTATTTATTCTGCATGTATACCGCAACTGCTGCCTTCCTGTGATATTTTGCATCTATATTTTGTATTTTGTATTTGTACAGTGTATGTATCCCATGACCCCACCCTGCAACCTAAGCTTTGCATTTTCTGTACTGCTGCGCCCGGCTACCTTCTGGTTTGGTGCGCATTATAAGTGAATAAAACAAACAAACAAACAAACAAACAAACAAACAGAAACAGAGCTAGAGTAGAGCAGAAGGTCTTATTAAAAAAAAAGAACCGTGCAACCATGGTCACCTGGTGTGGTGTCATCCTTCATGCCAGCAAAAGTGTCCACAACCTCTTGAGGTGTGATGGGGCTCTCTAGGGGATCTGCTTTCTCCGGTGGGAGGCAGAGGATCGGAAGGGAGTTCAAGAAGTTGTCAACTTCCAAGCAGTCTCCAGCGTATTCTACTATATAGAGACGCTCGTAGTATTGGCGGAAATGCTCCGCTATCTCCGGATCATCTAATCAAGTAGGTTCTCCGGGAGGTCGAATCTCATTAACCCTTCTGTTGTTTCTGAGTTCCCTTAGTCTCCAAGCTAGGATCCTATCCGCCTTCTCCCCTTTCTCCATATAACTCTGTTTTAAGAAGGGCAATTTTCTTTCAGTCTGCCCAATCAGGAGTGAGGCCAGCTTCCGCCTTAAATCGTTGAAGCTCTGCCCACCTACCCGGGAACATTTGAAAACGGAGCTTACCCCCTGGCTGGATCGCTTCTATTTTGTCTCTAAGGATTTTCTCCTCTTTAGCCCCTGCCTGCTTCCTTGCTGACCCCATTCCAATTTTTAAAAAAACGGATCGTGGCCTTAAAGGCCTCCTAGATCCCACCTCCCCCACCTGCCTATTGTCAATCTCAAAATATTGCTTAACTGCCGAGAGGAGTGACTGGGCCGATTCTTTGTCTTTTAACAAGAGATCGTTGCAGGTCCATCTCGAGCTCTCAGGAGGGCCCGGGGGAATCCCCACTTGGACCCGAACTAGATCTGACCAAGGGACCAGCTTGACGCCAAAATCAACTATACCCTTGCGCGCCGAGTGATCTACCAAGATATGATCAATCCTAGAACAGGAAGAGTGCAGACTGGAAAAGAAGGTAAAGAGGGGGGTTACGTGCCTGGCTTGTCGAGTGAGAGTCAAGGAGACCAAGCTGGTCATTGGTCTTGTGAAAGCTATCTTTCTTTGTGACTGCACATCTGTGTAAGGTCGCTCAGACTTTCTATCCTGCTCAGGGTGGAGGACCATGTTGAAATCATCACCTACCAAGAGGATCCCCACGGTGAACGCCATGATTTTTGGTGCCATACCTGCCTAAAATTGGTCCTGCACTTCGTTAGAGGAATAAATCAATACTCACTTTATTACCCCTGATGTCCCCTTTTACCATTACGTATCGACCTTCTGGGTCTGCGCGCGCCTCTGCTAAGAAGTGCACTCTAGGGGAAATGGCAATCGCAACCCCTCTTTTCTTTGTCGGGAATGAAGCATAGAATACATCCTGTATGGAGCAAGATCCAAGCGCCATTTCCCTACCCCTCGCCCAGTGGGTTTCCTGCAGGAACAAGACGTGCAGCTTTAATTTATGGAATTCCTTCACCACTAATGATCTCGTTTGGCGTGTTTAGGCCTCGAGCGTTCAGCAAACCCAGTGTCAGAGAGAGAATTGCCTTAGCCATTTAAAAGGTATGATGATCCCAAAGACCCCCTAGGGGTGCACACGTAACCCGTGGCTCTCTTTCGTATTGGCCGTTGCAGGAGCTCCTTAAAAGGAGCAGTGCCCGGCAGGTTCAAGATCCCATTCGGTAAATTCAAACAGAAAACCCCAAACAAGTTTGCCCTATCTCCCAACTTACCCCCCTTACACCCACTGGATGCCTGGACTACCTGCGACATGGAAGACATCGCCACAACCAGGCCACCAGCATCAGCCTACACTAGGCCGCTAAGCAATGGTATACAAAAAATACTCTGAGCCCCTCCCCCCACCTTACTCCCTTACTCAACTGCTAGGTCAAACAGCATCAGAACTTTCCCTTCTCCCCAGGCTTCTCCCCGGCCGGATAAACTGAGCAGTAAGAGGAGCTACCCCTAAACTAACTTCTGAAAGCTATTCATCTCAAACTTTTCTGTGGTAGCTATTGGGAGCGATGACCACCCCAAGTTCTCACAACATGATATGAGGATGAGATGCGATTAGTCAAGGGTGGGTCAAGGGGAGGCCGGGGCTACTGGCCTAAACTTTGTTGCCTCGGACACGCCGACTCTCAGAGAAACCAGTGGTCAGAGCTCTGGCCTTTCGTGAATTCGCTGCTCTCCTCCCTCATCCTGGGATGCCGCAGGGGAGATGGGTTCACCCAGGACTTCCTGGGTCACCCTTTGTATATCATCCTCAGTCACCAAGCAGTACTTGTAGCCTTCATATTCAAATGAAAGGGAGAAAGGGTGACCCCATCTGTACCTTGCACCCTTGGATTGGAGCCATTTTGTGAGGGGGCTGCATAAGCGTCTTCTTGTCAAGGTAAGAGCCAAGAGGTCCTGATAGATTGTGACCCTCGCGCCTTCCCACTCGATAGGGCCCTTCCTGTGCGCCAGCTCGAAAATCTTGCTCTTCTCCGCATAATAGTTGAACCGGGCCAGAATTGACCTGTAACCCCTGGAAGCAGCCCCCGCTCTGTGTGCCCTGTCAATAGTTGGATCGGTGGTGTTGGTGTCAAACAATGTATTTATCACCTCCTTGTCGAATCTTTCAATGTCTGACTGCGATTCACCCTCCCGTTCCAGCATCCCCAGGAAACGCAGGTTGCCGCAGCGCTCCCCATTTTCCAAATCGTCCAGTTGAAGCATGACTTTCTCCTCCCTTGTCTCCAGTTCCGCTAGGCACATGTCTGTTTGGGTCTCCAAGATGTCCACCGACGTCTGGTTAGTTTCAAGGGCCTGAACGCGATCGTCCACGGAGTCCACCTTTTTATCCAGGGAATTGAGTCTTTTGCTGACATCCGCCCTAAAGCCTTGGATTTCGTCTAAGAGGGCCGTTATGTTTTTATTCACTGCATAGGCGTACATTGCCTCAGCTTGCACTGCATCGGGTTTACTGGGTGTCTCCATTTCGTTCACCAGGGAGCGGTGAAACCTTTGCAGCGACTGCAGTCCGTTCATCAGTGGGGACCTCGGAAAGTGAGACCCTCAAACCCGATGGTGTACATGGAGAGGAGAGGGACCGGTGGGGGGATCCCAAGGGGCCGGGACTGGGAGCCAGGGGCGTCGGGGAGGAAGAGTTCAGCTACCACCTGTGGCCCTCCAGGCAATAACCAAAGTGGGAAACCTAGCGTTTTCCGGGTCTTTGCGGGACCTAAGAGTAGTGCTACTGGAGATCTACACAGGGGATGTGCAGGGGTCACCCCTCTGCTCTGAACTGTTCTCTGGGGAGCTCAGAGCTGTGTGAGCTGTCATTGGCGGGATACATGGGTAGGGTCGATACCCCAGGCGAAGTCAGCCCGTTCTCATTCAATCTACTAGCAGGCAGAGTGGCAGGGCTCTCGCTCCCCAGCCATCATCGGGGTAGGTGGAAGAATCTCAGTTGATTCCTCTATGGATTGTCTTCTGGATGCTATGTTGTTCACCGCCAGCGGCCTGGGGGGACAAATGTCCTTATGTGCACCGAGTGCACAGTTAAGGATGCTATGCTCTGTTTTCTACTCCCCTCCGGGTGGCCCAAGGGGTGGAGAGCTGTTGGGCGACTGGAAGGCTCGGTGGGTGGGGCAGTCGGAGGGGATTGACACCGGAGCAACCCCCTAGGAGATCCCAGTACCGGGAGGACTCCTCCGGATCAGTTCCTTCCTCTTCCTCTAGACCCCGGAAGGTGGTGTCTGGGCCCCTGAGGGTCTCACGGTCCACCACAGGACAGGTTGGACAGCAGTTTCCCCACTCTCAGACTTTTTGGAGTTCACGCTCATGAGTATATTCCTTTCTTTGTACGTGTATGACTATATTGCCCAATTAGTAGGATGGTTGCATTTTCACCTCTGTGTGATTGGGTTGCCCCAACTGTATTGAATGGCCCACAGAGTGCACCAGCAGGCCCTAAAAGGAAGCATACAAGCAGTCTCATTCTGGTTCCCTAGTCGCTTAAGTATTCCATTCCTACTCGAGTGCAGAGGCAGGACCTTTTATTCTAGTGAGTAGTGACACCCTACTGGTGATTGCCTGCACACGTATGGCTGTGAAAAGCACTCAAACTGGAACCTGCATAGCTCAAAGTCTCTGTAAATAACATCTGGGCTACATCCAGAAGTGCAACTAGGATAACATTTTGGGGGGAGGGGCAAACTCACTTGGCATCTAACTTTGTTACACATTCTAATGAGACTATTCTAGTGCAGTTTCAATGTTACAAGCAGTTGACTCAAGCATTCACTTTCAAAGCCACACACTTAAGATCTGCTGTGAGAATGACCTGTGCCCTTCCAATCACTCCTCTGACATGCACGTACAAACATGCCATCACGATTTCAAATGTCTAAAAAAGTATGAATATGAATGCAAGTGCTAACAAGGAAACAATTTACATTAGTAATTACTGGGCCCTTGTTAACTGTGCAGCCACAGGCACTGCTTATTTTCGGTCTCCTGTTCTGTCCAGCTAAGTCTCTAACCCAGCCAGGACAAATCAGCATAAATCAGAATTTGGGGAGTTGGGGGTGCAAAAGCCTCATCTACCGAATGGTCGTTGTGGCACTGGGTACATCGCCCAAACACCCCCCCCAAGACCTTCCATCATCCCACACCTATCATTTCTCCCCAGGAGACATGAAGACCTAGGAAGCAGGCCGGGGAGCAAATGGGTTCTAACTGTTATCCTGATTTTACAATAATCCTTGATGTTGGCAATACTCTGCCAGGTAAAAGCCAGGGATTGGTAATGCTTGAAAGGTGTAAATCCTGACCTTTAGACAGCATGTCTCATGAGGTGGGCATATATACAATACCTTATGTCTTTAACATGTTCCTTAGCCGGTCCGATAGCACAGCGAGTAGAGCGCTCGCTTTGACATCTGTGCAGAGCCTGCTGACGCAGGTTCGAATCCCAGCAGGGCCAAACTCAGCCTTTCATCCTTCCGAGGTCGATAAATGAGCACCACACACCGTGGGTAATAAGCAGCGCTCAGATACCTGAGGGTTTGTAGCATTATATAATTACTAAATTATTATTTTATTATTATTTCTATAGAAGTATGCTTAACCAGTGCAATGTATTTGGTTACATGCAATTATAACTAAGGGAAAACAAATCAAGAATAACATTCATTTTTTGTTGGTTTGCGGGGGTGGGGGCTCACCCCCAAGCCCCTCCTTTTTAAAGTAATACTTTTTCCACATGCCCAAAACCACTATTTCGCTCTCACAGTGCCATTTTCTTCTTTTTTTTTCAAAATTAGTTATTTTGGTATTAGTTGTTTTTTCATTCATTAGTTTTGTATTCAATACAATCTCTGCATATGGATGTATTTATGTGTAAAGCATTTTAATGGGCTGAATCACTTTATGAACTCTTCTTGTCGCTTCACTCCAGGTTAGCTGTCCCAGCATCTGGGGAGATAAGTGTTTCACTCTGGAGAAAACATCGCATTTTTGAGCGCGAACAGGATGTTGACAGTTTGAGGCGGAAGAATGGGAGTGCAGCAACTCGTTCCACTCAGGATTCATCCACAACTTTAGTCAGCCTTTTACCAATCACCTTTGTGTTGTCAGCCCTTCACAGGAGTTGTGTCAGTATCTTCAACAGTCAGATCCGGCTTCCGTTGGAATGCGAGAGCCTCTCATAGAAACCGGTCACTGAGCTTTCTAATGGTGCTTTGACAATCACCACCTTCTGGATTCCAGAGGCCTGATGATCACTGAACTGGGTCTTCCATGGCAAGAGGACTTCTGGCATCCAGACGTTTCTACACTTTTCAGGGATGGATCATTAGACCTTGCTGAGAGGTGGAACTAGGCTTTCGTAGAAAAAAAGCATTGCATATACCCTAACTCTCTGCATTTGAGTTAGGCTGATGAGGCAGTCATTCTACACCTTCTAGCCCTGCACCTTGATGTGTAGAGGACAGATTACTCTCAGGGCCCAGTCTTCAACAGCAGGTCTTTGTATGTCAACTTGGACCTCATTCGTTTGCCGGTATCCTACCAGTAATTCCAGCAGGATACGGCAAACTGACCTACCGTTTCCACCGTCTGATATCCTGGAATTGCCGGGATATTACAGGTGGCAGAAAGGGCTGTAAATTCCCATTCCATTGAGTCCCATAGGACTCGATGGAGAGGAATACCAGCAGTGTTTTGCCAGTGGGGGCACAATTTAACTCCAGCTCTTGGCTGGAGGTAAATCACTGACCCCCACTAGCAAACTTTCACAGAGCAGTAAAAGTGCCAGTCATGCAATTACTGGCACTTTTCCTGCACCGCAACATTTGTAATGAAGCAGCTAGTATCATCTAAGGACATGCTAATGTACACCAGCCAATGTTCCCACTGTATCCCACCATTTGTTCTCTTGGAGTCCCTTGTGCACTATCACATTTAGTGCCATCCAGCATCAGGTACTTATTTGAAGAGAGGCGATGTGGGTCCCTCAGTGATGAGGAGGGTGGTGGTGTTGCATATAGTCATTTAAATTCCAGTGTTATTCGCGATTGTCATAGCCCTTCCCTATGGGTTTCTTTACATTGCAGTGTGTGGCCAATCGAGGCTGATTTAAAATGAAACAGATTGGTGCAGTTAATTGTTTTGATCTGTGTTCCGCAATCATATAGTTTATGTCTTTCGGGATATGTGACCTTTTCATTGTTTTTAGTTATAAATGCTGCTGGTAAATTGGATCAACTTCTGAAGTCTTGTTTATTATGTTGCATTTATGTCTATTTATCAGACTTTTAATGATTGTCTTGCCATGAGCAGGTGAATAAAGATTTTTGTATACTTGGTACATCACACACCATTGTCAATTTTTTCAGGACTTTGTGTTTTAAGATTTGGGAGGAATAGGACATAGGCAGTGTTCTTTCAAAAACAATTCACTTGTCTTTAATATACATATGCATTTTCTTGTACCAAGACAGTAGAGAAGGTGGTTACCCTTTTGCTTATGGGTGTCCCTGGGATTGATACCAGTGTATATTAACACGATAGGGCATAATAAAAACATCAGAATCCCCATGCAACACATCCATTTACCCAGTCAAGAAATCTAAAAGCAGGGCTTGGAGATTTATTCAAGATCTCCACCCCTTGAACAATATAGCGAAAGCAGAGTTTCCACTTGTACCAAACCCAGCCACCAGATTGTTGAACAGCCCCGGAGAAGTGACAGGTTTCAATTATTGATTTGAAGAATTAGTTCTTCTCTATCCCATTGCACCAAAAGTATCTCACAGCGTTCACATATTGCAGAACCAGGTTCCAACACACCCGTTTACCAGAAAGGGATTGCAAGTCACCTAGTTTGAATGATCCAGTTGGCCTTAAGCAACTTCCAAATGCTCAGCAGTCTCATCCAGTACGTAGAGGACCTCCTGGTGTGCAGCACAATGGAGGATCAGTGCAGAAAAGCCTGTGACAGTCTCAACATTACTGGCAGTGAAGGTGGACAAGGGGAAGGTACAGTACTGCCAAAAAGAAGTAGTGCATTTAGAACAGATAATATCAGTAGACAGCAGGAGGATCACTCCACATAGCGCAGAAGCCATACAGGGCACACCACAGCCATGCACGATAAAGCAGATGCAGCAGTTCTGGGGTCTGTACAACTATTGCAGGGCCCGAGTCTTCAACTATTCCACATTTGCAAAGCCCCTCCTTGAGGGGTTAAAAGAGAGAGAAAATAAAAGGCACAATAATATGGACACCTGAAATGATGGATTCATTGCAGAACTCAAGTGTTGGGATGAACGTCCAATGTCCCACATGTGAGAGGAAATATAAATGAAGAAAACCTCCAAACCATGATTCTGAAGCCACACCGAAAGCCAGAGGACCAGCCACCAGGTCTGATATACTGATATTTCCACCATATCCCTTTACTGAGAGATAGACAAGACACATACATACATACATACATAGAGTTCAGATGTGTAGAATAATAGCAGGCACATGCAGCCAATAAGCACACATTAAGAATCAATGCAGCATAAAAACACCCACACAAGCAAGAGAGTAAGTCCCAAGAGGTAGGGAGCATTTTAGGCACCATAATGAGCATTTATTAGACGCAGAAAGCGGTAGCAGAGACAGAACACAACATAAACATACCTAATAAGTTTCAAGTGTGAACATATAGAGTAGACCTCAAAATAGAGGTAGTTTATAAGCCATTTAGATCTTAGTAGGCTTAGGAATTTCATGCATAATTCCACATAGTCAAATACATAAAATTTCAGCTCATACACAAGAAACGTGCTAAGGTAAGCAGCCTTGTACAGGGTGTAAAGTCGCATTGCGATTGGTCAGAATTATAAGGAGAAATTCTCTCTCGGGCACAGAACAAGGAAGTCTGACTTAATCGGCTGTTGCAACTATGAGCAGACCCCAGAAGATGTAAAATGCCATGCAGGGATTGGTTACGGATGGAACTGTGAATCCAACAAATGAAACATAACTAAAAGTTTCTGCCAATGGTCTTAGAAACTAACTACAAGGCCACAGTTTTATGGGAACGAGGCGATATGCAGAGACATGCACAGGACAAAATCACTTAAAAAGATGCACACTGCCCCCAGTAGGAAACTATTCACCCAGGAGTTAATAAAAAGCATTAGACAGTGTAGACATGTCATAACAACAAGATACAAAGGTAGTAAATGCAGATTTTTTAAAACAAGACATCTATTGAGTAAGGAAGGAACATAACGCATAAAGGCCCAGGCATTTATTAAAGTGATTCTGCATTTATATGTTCAGACCACGCACATCCATTCATTAAATACACAATTCAGTCATGCACATGGTCTCATAGCAAGAGGTCAAGGAGCACGCCCCATGTAGTCATGTAATCACATCATGAGAAAGGAAATAGAAGAGATTCATGTTTCCAATAAGAAGTCACAACATAAACTGCCGGTTGAGCAGTCACAAGGGTGAGAACGGTAAGGTGGTGCAAACCTTTTGCTCTCATGTGAAAGGATGCAAAGTATTCATTTTTTTATTGCCACACTGTTCACACCTCACAATTCTACTGGTCACCAATGACCGAAGCAGCCCACCCCAGTTTAACCAGAGGGGCTACACCAATCAGACATCAAGCTCTATGTGAAACATTTTAACAAGCCTACTGTCCAATTAAAATCATGTGAAACTAAATGGTCAATACCATGAAATAGTCATTAGAATGGTTACAAGGGATGGGATAGGTCAATAGGGTGAGGCATTGTATAGAATCAACTTTAGAGCGACCAGAAGCTGACCAATCAGCAAAGATGAACTAGAAAGTACTCTGTAACAATGTTTGCAATGTCACCCCACTGTTCACTACATTAGCCACTATTTCTATGAGGTATTTTGAACGACTTGTGGATTGTTCCCAGCTGGGGCTGCATGCAATAAAACTTTGTTTTTCACGCACCTGTGCACTTTTATTGGCTCATTAAATTACTGTTATATTTTTAATTATTGGGTCTTACCCTACAGAAGCGTTAGCTCAAGCACCAGTTTTAGCAACCCTGTATTATTAGCAAAAATTCTACTTGATTTAAGATTCTGGTGGCACAGTGATGACAGCTGTCCTTGCTCAAAAGAAGCCACAAGCCTCTGGGATACTACAGCAGTGTTCTAGACCCAGTAATACAAGGCCTCTTTCCATGTGAACAGGTACTCGCCGCAGCTGCATTTTCAACAAGAAATCAGCAACAACTACTATGGGCTGTGCAGTCATGCTCTATGTGGAGCATTTGCTTTTCGCGGTACTAGAAAAAGGAAAGCTCTCACTGACAACTCAGAGCATCAGCGTATGAGGTGATATTGTCCTATCCATCAACTGAGGTAGTGAAATGTCTGGTTGTCAATCCAGCAACATTCATAGTGCAGCCGGCATACGTAGGGGAGTATGTGCACGATTGCGCCTCATACATGGACACCATTGAGGACGACAGAATGCAGGAGGAGCCCATCGAAGGAGAAATGTTCTTCAATGACAGCTCGTCAGCGATAGATTCGAACACGAGTTGTGAACATACAGGTGCAGCAGTGGTCTGTCATCAGGGAAGTGTGGGCTCAGGTGAGGTTGCCACTGCACTGTTCAGCACAGGCGGCGAGTTGACACCTTTAATAATGGCCAGAGACATATCAGAAGGATAGGACTTCACCATATTCTCAGATTCCGCCCAGGTCACATCCACGGTGCACTCAGGAATAGCGTGAGGGAAGAGGAGGGGAGTTCAAAAGGAGCGATGGCTATCCCATGCAACATGCATAGTTATTGTCCCAGCTAATGGACGTAATGCACCTTCCAGCAGCACTGGGAGTGGTGAAGTGTGCGGCTCATACAAACGGCATGGATTTAATTTCTCAAGATAACATGGCAGACTCCACAGTATATATTCCAAAACATTGTACATGCCCTTTAAAAAGGATCAAACACCTTTGATGGCATTATTGCAAAGGAAGCTCTCCACACTCACTGAGCCATTTAATGTATTACCCGTTCAGCCAACTGATAGAGCAAACGGGGGTTGCACCCCAGCAGGAGCCATGGAAAAGGAGGGGCTGCTCACTGTTACTTTGGTGTGGAGCCAAAACAGTACTGAGAAACTAGTAATGCCCCAGAGGCTGCTTAAAACGGCAGTGAATCAATTGCATTACCAAGCACATGTATCAAAAGAGCATGTTGTTGCTGAGATTGACGAACAATGGTCCATGCCAAATTTACAGGAACTGATAACTGAGTTTGCAAAATAATGTTATGACATGCCAGTGATTTACAGCCAGTTACACGCTCAAAACTGAAAACACCATGTACAAAGCTGTTTCAGAATTTGCATATGGAATATGTTTATATGGAGGACAGGTGTAGCTCTTATGGTTATAGGATTGTAGTTGGCTTGAGGCTGGACCTTTTGCCCATAATGCTCCCAAAATCAGCAGTCCCATTTTTAGTAAGCCAAGTACTCCCCAGATGAGGAGTATGCAAAGTATTGAGATCAGACAACAGACAGCACTTTGCCAATGGCCTTTTTAAAGGAGATAACCTCCTTATTGGGCATCAAGCACAAACTGTGCTCTGCATACTATCACCAAGCCAGGTGCACATCAATGGCCTCATTGCCCACCTGTCAGACACTTGGCAAGAATTGGCGGTACGGTTTGGCTTTTGCTTTGTTTGCACTATGAAACTCCCATGGCGCAGATCATCATTTTCACTCCGCACAAAATTGTCACTGGCAGCAGAATGCATGCGCCTCACTCCTGCATGTACAATTTTGGATGCCTACAGTACTGCGCAATTCCTGGGAGAAGAATTTAAGGTGCATCTAAATGAGCTCACATCTCTAACTAATATTTCACACCAGATATTGCCACGTAAAGGCAGGCTTGCTATCCCGTTATCATGCAAAGACAATCCATCAGCACAAGAGACAGATCTTTGCAGCACAGCGCCCTCTCTATCCAGGCAAGACATTTCCAATACAGAACTTCACGAGGTATTGGAAAGAGCAGCAATTTACTGGGTCATATACAGCAACACACTGCACCTCAACAGCAGTGTAGGTAGTCGGGAGATGTCAATGGGCACATTTAACAGATGTCCGCTGGGATAAGGCTCGTGCTCCCCTTCACACAGAAATTCAAGGGGCCAACTGATGGGAAGTATTACCCAATTGACTGAAATTTTTATCTT
This sequence comes from Ambystoma mexicanum, assembly GCF_040938575.1. Classification (NCBI taxonomy): domain Eukaryota; kingdom Metazoa; phylum Chordata; class Amphibia; order Caudata; family Ambystomatidae; genus Ambystoma; species Ambystoma mexicanum. The sequence goes on from NC_090929.1 coordinate 445,893,691, forward strand.
CATTTTACCTTTCCAGAAGACCAGTGAGCGGTCCAAAGGAGTTGCAGCAAGTCAAAATAGCAGGGCCAGAGACGGGGTTAAAGGGGTTGTATAGGTTGCGTTTTTGTAGTATAGCATTTCTATCTTTCATTTGGTTTTTAGCTAGAAGGGAACAGGATGTCCCTAGCAGGAGTAATAATGACGAAGTATGACATAAAAGAAGGGTTTATGAATTTTTCGAAGATGGCATCCAGGGTGGACATCACAGTCTGGCAAAATATGGTACAATCATATGAAAACAGTGGAACCAGTCCAAGTGGGGAAGTGTCTGGTGCATTTTGCATTATGTAATACAAGGGGTCTGTTCCAGGGATATACAGTTGCCACCCACTGAACAGATGATGAGGAGGAAGTGTATGCAGATGTGAACATTGCACAAATGCAGAGGTCACAAATACATATTATATTGGAATATATTACAAAGGGGAGGGACCAATGGTTTGCAACCCACAGCAGAATAGTGCGATTGAATTCCACAGGGCATAATATGCTATGGTGCCAGACCATTAATGTACATTCAGGGGACAGTTTTCCATGACAGGTGGGAGAAGGAATGCAGCAATGCAGGGCCGAAGCACTGGTAGGCTTTGAGGAAGATGTGGTGCAAAACTTGAAAACTTGTCTGATAAATTGGAACAAGCATGTCCAGGCTCTAACATGAATTGATGAAAATGGACAACCTTTAAGCATAAGGGGACTCACCAATATTCTATGTTTCAGATGCAATGTCCCATCCATTTGGGGAACAACAAAGGGTGCCACAAGTTGATGGCGTTTCCAACGTTGAGGAGAAGGACTGCAGCGCTAATGGATTTTTGGTGGGCCTGTGCAACCCAGACATACACCCAACTTCCCCCAGACTTGGGCAGTACTTGCTCCATAGTGACACTACATAGCCCCGCCATCGTGGTACCCTGCTCCAAGTTAAAGGGCCTAATTCACAGAGCATTTTCCAATGGGGTTTTGCCATTATAAAACCCTTCTGTGAATTAGGCCCAATGTATTTTATTGACCATACTGAATAAAATACTGATCAAAGGGGTCGGGGATACACCCATGACTGGCCCAGTCCTTGAACCTGCATAGAATTCAGAGAACTATTGGTCCTAAAAAATAATCTGGTAGACTGGCTGCCAATCCACTGGAGTTTCACCTGTTTAGTAAGGAGTCTACATTTTGTTTTCTTATCACTTTTGCTTCCATGGGTTCGAGCAACATCTAATTTCAAGTGGCTCAAATCACCTGCTACATAGTACTGCAGCTAGCAAAATCAGCTGAAAGAAAGCTGAACGAAGTGAGGTCGGAACAAAGGGCTTTAAGGTTGGTTGCACTCCAGAACCTGTATGCTGTGGACCTTTTAAAAGCAATGGAGGGTGGGGTCTGTAAGAAAATATGCAGCAATTGCAGTGCCTTTGTACCAGGAAAAGATGTGGCCAATGGAACTTTTTCTGAGGCCACTGAAGAACTGCACATGCTCCATGAGACTAGAACAGCCAAGCCCAGTAACGCCTGACAACTGGCTTGATAACTTTTTTCTTGGGTCCCCACGTGGTCTAATATTTTTAAGATACTGTTCCAATCCTTGTTTTGGTACTCATCACCTTTTGTGCATGTCAACTAGGGCTACGACTGTGTAAGGGATGGAGTGGGGGGGACACACATGACACTGCTGAATGTTGATGGGGTAAGGGAAGAAACACCCCACATTTGACACATACAAACAAATGCCTGAATGTGGCCCCACAGAAATATGCACGATGCCACTCCTGGTTAAAGACAATTAAGAGGCTTTCTGGGTAGACTGTTCAGTTGAACAGGCTTGTTCGATATTCGATTGCTCCCCGGAAGAGTATGAGGCACAAGGGGGGAGCTTGCGCTGGGTAACAAGTATATGGATACCAAAGGAAAAACGCAGGGAGCTGATGGCAAAAGCTGTAATGATCTATAAATCGAAGGGGGAATGTTGTAAGGATCCAGATCCAGCACTGACAAGAGAGGGCGCACGTACCAGTTACACAGGTTACATAAAATGTATGTGGTGGGTGACGTCAGAAGTGATGACATCACTGCTCATGTAGCATATAGTGTGTTAAGATGCTGGAGCAGCGCAAGAGGTCACACGGGGCATGGAAAATAGTGTGTAATGGGATAGATGGCACAGCGCAGGGTGGGGGGTGCATAGTGCCTTGGGGGTGGTATAATGGTATGGGAGGTTTGAGCAATATGTGAACATTAGAGAAGCCAGGTTTTATAGGCCCATGTTAGGAAAGCATTTTTGCATACAGCTCATAATAAAGGGCTGTAGGCTTTTGTGACAGCAAAGTTCATTTTTGAAGACCCAGCAGAAACAGTGCACATTAATGTTGCAAGACTGAAGTTTGCCAGGAGAAGACAGTCCTATCGGTGTCCCTCCAGAAGATACTTTAAGGCCACAGAGCTAGGCACCAAGAGAATTGGCAGGGAACAAGAAATCAAATACAGTGAATTAAAATATATTCATGGTGTTGGGTTTTTAGAAGCACGCCTATCAGCGAGGCATAAGGGAGCTGGGGGGTGGGGAGGCTAAAGCCACAGGGTAGGTGTTGAGGAATGCGCAACACAGAACCAATCAGCAGAGGGAGATTTCTGTGTTCCTGGAGTGCTACATTGTAAAGTGACCTCGCTGATGTCTGCGGGGCACATAGTTTGTCAGACTCAGTGAGAGGGCCTTACCGGTACCATCTCAAAATGCCATGTCCAATCAGTATGCAGCAGGTTATCCTTTTGTATATTGAATAGTGCCAACCAATGACAAGTGATTTTGACAGATTAGCATAATCACATAATTGCAGGACAGTATGGAAGGTTTTGTGATGTCAGAAGGGGTGCGGATGTGATTTTGGAAAGGTTTCCTCCAATAAGGCTAATCTAAGGTAAAGCACACTACAGCTGTCGGACGTAATTCCAACAATCCGCTCTTGTGACGGCCCCAAAAATGTACCTAACATGTTGTATGGTAATTTTGTATTTTGTGTATAACAAGTATAGCCGTGGGGGGGAGGAGGCACCACGAGGTAATTTCATTCAGTGCCATTCCACGGGACTGACTAAACCAGGTCTCCCAGCAGTTTAGGTCCAATAAATCTGCATTACTTCTTGCAAGGTATACGCTCCTTTTTCTGGATTAGTTTTCTTCCCTGGGATTACTTTTGACAGAGGGGCCCCTGATACAGATCAGTACATCACCTGGAAAGGCATTGAGGCCATCAGTGTCAAAAGCACCAACAAGCAAGCCTCCTGATTGGCTGCCCCAGCCTACTTGTCCTCCTATTGGGCGCCGGCAGGCGAAGCCGGCCCACTTCACCCAAGGCCCACAGCTACGAAGGCCATCTCCTGTTTCCATGCCTGTTACCTGCCTACTCTGCCGTCTGCCAGAACCCCTGCTTCTCCCACACATGACCACCAAGGTAACTCTGTAATACAGTTTACTGCACTAGTCTGACTCTACCTGCTTAGTCCCTGCAACAAAATTACATAATTTCTGCAGTAGATGACTTTTGCACCATATCATCAACTCCTGCAATGCACTTTTAAACTAACTCAGGCATTGCTGCCTTTCTTGTGCACCATCTAACTGAGTACCTCTTGCTAGCCAAATCCAAATGGGGCCCCATACACTTTAGCTTTACTGTGATGCCTGTACTAACTCATCATCATACTACAGCTTGCCTGGCTGGCCAATTCTAGATATTGTCATGCGCACACTAGTTTAACTGTGCTGCCTTGTGCTGCCCGCACTGATTTGAATTTAGATGTGGCCATGTACACGGTAGTTTGCCTTGCTGCTCAAATCCAGATACAGCTCTGTGCATACTAGCATGTTGTGCCTTAAGGTCGCTGTCAGACATTTAAAATTGTGTTGTGCCTTAAGGTCGCTTTCAGACCATCTAAAATTGTGTTGTGCCTTAAGATCGCTGTCAGACATTTAAAATTGTGTTGTGCCTTAAGATCGCTGTCAGACATTTAATATTGTGTTGTGCCTTAAGGTCGCTTTCAGACCATTCTAAAATTGTGTGGTGCCTTTAAGGCCGCTTTCAGACCATTCTAAAATTGTGTTGTGCCTTAAGGTCGCTTTCACGCACTCCTGCCACCAACTAGCATGCCTCCCCTGCTTAGTAACTACCTTGCCAGCCCCCTATTCTTAATTACCATTATACTATCCAACATGCCACCTCAACTCCCTACTACCATGTACACAACCTCACCTAATTTCAATTCCTCAATCAATTTACCGCCAACAACAACTGAGGCTCCTCTAGCAATTATGATCAGCCTCCCGTGCCCCACTGTAGTCAGGAACACAAAACTCAGAGCTAGACTAGCCAAAATTTACGAGCCACTCGCCCGCTCCATGCCTACTAATAAAAGATCCAAATCCACTCTCACTAGCCTTGACAACTACAGACCCAAAATATCTGAGCTATCCCACTAAAGACCCTACTACTCCCATCATCCAGAAAAACACTAAACCCCCTCAGAAACTGTCGGCTCCTACTGCACCTCTAGTGAGCCCCCAAATCAAGGGAGCTTTAATTAACGCCAGATCACTAGTAGCTGACGCAACTGAAATCGCAGACCTACTTATCAATGAAGACCTGGACCTCCTTGCCATCACAGAGACTTGGCTCCACCCGGCAGCAGGACCTATGCTGATGCTAGCAATCCCAGAGAACTACATCATCCTGAGACAAGACCGACCCAATTCCAGAGGAGGCGGTGTTGCCATCATTCACAAATGTAGCCTTCCAATAAGATTAGCTACCCCCACCAATGCCCCATCCTGCGAACTACTTTCAGCTAAAATCCCCATCACAAATACTCAAACCCTTAACGTCCATTTGATCTATCGCCCCCCAGGCCCTTTAGGCACCTTCGATGAGGATCTTAACACTATCCTATCCACTAACTTAAAAAACACCACACAGATGCTCACCCTCGGAGACTTCAATATGGGCTTTAATGACCCTGTAGACCAAGCCGCCATCACCACGTTGAACACCCTCACCGAATTAGGATTTACTCAAAGAAGCCTAAAACCTACCCATGACAAGGGCAGAATACTAGACTGGGTAGCCGACTACAATTGCCTAGCCAACGTCACCGATATCTCACCCCTAGCCTGGACTGACCACCACCTGGTATCGTTTGTGTTGTCCACTACTAGACCTCCACCCATATTACCGTGCAGGGCACCACCTACTCTTACGAGAAACAAAAAGAGTATCACAGTGGAGAGACTTATCACCAACCTACTCCCCACACTTAACTCACTCCATGACAACTTGGACCCTGAAACCTTGGTTGAGGAATATAATAAAATCATGTCTACCTCCCTGGACTCAATTGCCCCACTCAAACTCAGGCCAAGCAAGTCCAAAACCCACCTTAACAACTGGTACACACCTCTCCTTAAAAACGTAAGACAACAAAAAAGACACTGCGAATCTATCTGGAAAAAAGACCCATCAGCCACCAACAAAATTAAATTCACCAAACTAGCGGCCCTGTACAAAAAAGAAATCTTCCTTGCAAAACGTACCTCCTTTGACTATCGCATCTCCCAAGCCAGCTCAAACACAAAGTAACTATTCTCAATTCTAAAAAAGTAGAAACCCCCATTGCACCTATAGACACCTGCATAAAAGACAAGAACTGGTGTACCAACATCCAATATGCCCTAGCCAACAAAATCGCCACGCTACAAAATAAAATATCCTGTAAAAAAGCCTCCTTGAACAATCCTGCCCTGTCCAAGCCACCTGAGAAGCGGACCACAAGTGAATATTCACGATTTAACTTTACCAAATTGACCATACTCGAAGTGGAAAAAATCATCCTGTCATTAAAGCCTTCTAACTGCCAGGGAGACTTATGCCCAGCACAGCTCATAAAAGATGCTGCCCGTGACCTTTCCCCATTTATCACTTAGCTAATCAACACTTCCTTCTCCACCGGTTCCATCCCAACTAATTTAAAACAATCCTGGGTACTACCCCTACTAAAAAAAAAACACTCTTGACCCAGCAATACCTACTAACTATAGGCCTATAACAACGGTACCATTCCTTCCGAAAATTCTGGACAAGGTCGCCTATGTACAAATACAGAAGCACCTGGAGGATCACCACTCGCTAGGAGCCAGACAATCAGGCTTCCGACCCCAACATAGGACCGAGACAGCTCTCATCGACCTTAGAACACAGATTGATCTACTCAAAAACAATGGTCAAGCAGCTTTACTCCTCCTCCTTGACCTATCCGCAGCATTCGACTTGGTCGATCACTCGGTCCTCTGCACCCACCTCCACACGGCTGCCCATTTCTCCCCCGAGGCCATTAAATGGATCAGATCCTTCCTTGATGGCAGAACCATGAGGGTCTTTTCGCCGACAGACGCGGCAGACCCCATACCCATCACCTGCGGTGTGCCTCAGGGTTCCTGTGTCTCCCCTACACTGTACAACATATTTACCAAGCCCCTTTTCGACGATCTGGATCATCTCGGTATCACCTACACTAATTATGCAGATGATACCCAGATCCTCCTTCCGCTTTCTGGAGATTATGCAAAGGATTTGGCCTTGGTGAATAGGGTTTACATCATCATCCAGGCATTGATGGCCACTCACGGTCTATGCCTGAATGATGATAAAACGGAACTCATCACACTGGGCACCAAAGCTAGCCTAAAGAAACTGAGCCCGGCATACTCATCATTCATAATTGATGGTAATACCATCAGGGTTGGACACGAAGTCAAAACACTGGGGTTTTACTTGGACTCTAATTTCAATTTTAGCAAACAAGTGAACTCACTACCCTCCTCCACGTCCTATACTTGTAAATTGATCCGGACAGCCAAACCTTTTCTATCCGAGGCTAGTTGTCTGACCCTGGCCAGAGCCCTTATACTCTCCTGCTTGGACTACTGTAACGCCCTCTATCTTGGGTCCTCCAAGGCCGTCACTGGCAAGCTACAAACTCTCCAGAACAACGCACTCAGAGCGGCCTTGGGCATCTCAAGAAGAGACCACATTACAATACATAGCAAGCAACAAAATTGGATTCCCATCAGACAAAATTTCCTTAAAAACTGCCTCACTAACCCATAAGTCCCTTAACAATGCGGCCCCTACCTATCTGATCAACAGATTTCATAGACTAACATCCATGAGACCGACTAGGATAGCATACAGAGACTGCCTCTCCGTCCCTTCTTACAAACGATCAACTATAGGTGGCAATAGCTTCCTAGTGAAAGCGGCCAAGCTATGGAACTCCCTACCACCCACTCTTAGAATGGACCTACCCTACCAAAACTTCCGCTCAAAGCTGATGTCTTGGCTGAAGACAGCTATCTAGGACCTCTTGTCTCCCACCTTCACTTGGTCACTCTGGATACACAACAATACATAGGCGTGTTATATGTTAATTGTACATATGTTTATATTTACCGCTTATTGCTATTATTACTGTGTTCATACTTGTATATATTTTACTGTCTGTAACTAAGTCTTGCAAATTCTTGTATCTGCTGCGCCTTGTTACCCTTGGGCTTTTCGGCGCATTATAAATAATAAACAAACAAACAAATGATTTAGAAGTCAGCTTCAGTGCAGTATTATTAACATGTGGGATGTCAGGTGAGCCAATAGCACAGATTGTGCATTGCCAGAAATATCCAAAAGCTCAATACAAGATGTAGAATCTGAAACCCCAGAAGTCCTATATGGCACTGCATTGAGGCCTTTGCACCATTTTAAAATATATATATTTTTCAAACCAAGCATATTGCGAGATGGCTTCTTTAAGACTAGGTATTTCTTTTGCTTACCGGAAGTTTGTCAGTACGTTTATTTCTTTCCTCTGCCTTTCAGACCCTTCCTGCTCTGCTTCCACGTATAAACCTCACTGCCCTGTTCAGAGGATGGGCACATCACAGTCAGGAAAGGACAATAAACAGTCAGTGTGAAGGATCCTCTAATAGGTCTTTTGCCCACATTATGCAAAGTTGCTTAAATATGTCCCAACAACATTAATCAAAAAATGACTAATAAAGTCAGGGACCTCCAATCCTTAATCACCATGCTCAAGGGGGGGAGGGAGAGGGGGCTCACTCCACCTGCTCATATTAGCATAGTCAGCAAGGGGCAAAAGGGGCAGGTCAGCAAGGCAGGTAGATATTGGATTAAAACAAAACAGAGGGGAGTTCTGGGAAACTCTCTACCAGCACAAACACAACCCATTGACTTGTTCTTGGGTGGATGGCCCCTGGGAGAGTCTCAACCAAGTCTTTAGCCACTGTTCTTTTCACAGAGAAGACATTTCCCTGCATATCAGTCTTTGTCCTGCCCAGGGGCAGTCCAGCACCAAAATGCTGGGCAATTCTCCTCTGAACAAGAGTACCACAGCAACCCCATACACGTGTTTCAACCTTGTTGGGCATCATCAGTGAGGTGAAGCTGTGCCCCTCTAAGAACAGTGAGCAAGGGGTCCACGTCTGGAGTCCCCTGGTAACTTAGGGTGAGCACGTTCAAAGAGAAAAAGTCACAAATACCCTGGCAGGAGAGAACACCAGAGATGGGAGGAGGACAAAGTGTGAGAAAATGAACATTTTAAGGAAATGCCTGCTTAAAGACCACCTAAGGGAAGGCTCACACCCTTTGAGAAAACCATGTTTTACTGCCTGAAGGATTGTAAGGGAAGGGAGGCCCTTTTCCTGGTGGAACTTTATTTCCCATTCTGCACCTTAAACCTTTATGTTGGGAACTTTTGAAGAATGCCACAAGTACACAGTTTACCAGAACCCCCTTGTGCACATTTTGTTGAGTTTAAAGTGCAAGGGTCAGTTTGGGATTTTTGGACACAGGGCAAAGGACACTCTTCTTTAACATCCAGACACAGACGTTGCTTCATTTTTTTGAGGCAGGGACACACGTGTTAGGATTAGGGACAGATGGGGATTTCCCCCCAACACTTCTTATTTTATGGCAATAAAAGTCTATAACCAACACTTAACATGCCACTGCGTCTGAGTCTCACTGTCATGGCCACAGGCCCCAGAACACAAGAATCACACCATCTAGTGATGGGGCAATGGGTCACTTCACTCACTTATGTCCCTTTGGGACCCATAAAGACAGGGGCCTGGCTGGACTCAGTCCTGGCGCCTTTGGCGACAGGCTCATTATAGAGATGTGAGCAGGAACACTATTTCAGTGCAGGAGTGCTTTTATTTTACAAGAACTTTCCAGGAGCTGATACATCCTCATGTGCTGACTCATCGGGTGTGGCTCCCTAGGCCTTGTCTTCATGTGCTGACTCATTGAGTATGGCAGGGTGTAGCAGGCAGGCTGAACCTGGTGGGTGTGGCTTCAGAAGCTCAGCTATATAAACTGCTCCATCCTTAAGGCCAGTGCTTCGCGTTACAGTGCACTTGCGTACAACGTGACGCTCACTGCCGCTTGGACCAGTTTACTTACCTTTGAAACAAGGCGTTCTCCTGCATACTCACCTCCAGGAAACCGGTGCTTCATTGTTTCATCTGCAGACTCATCCCCTGACATCCAGTGATCTTGATCCCAATGCCGCAGCACCATGCTCCACAAACTCGGAACCTGTGAAGAAGACAGACAAGGTTAGAACATCCGTCCTAGGGCCGCACCGCATTTGAACCCCGCACGCCCCCTAGTTAACAATTTACCAGCTACTGTACCGCTCCAGCTTCGTTCCTCAATCCCTGCGGCTGCCGCCTCGAGCTCCGCAGCTTCTGCCAGGCCAGCAACATCTCCTGCTAGGGAAGAAAGCAAAAGAGCAAACATCAAAAGTGGAACGGACAGCAAGACAACTAACTTTACAATACAACAAAAACAGATGAGGAAAGACAAAGGCAAACAGTTAAACTTACCTGAAGTATACTGGCTTAGTCGCAGCAGGACAGGATTACCATGTGCAAGGGACCAGTGAAGGCACTCAGTCCAGATCATACAAGCGCCCCTGTCAGAAGCAGCAGGACGGAGTGCTCGCCAAAACTAATCAACAGGAGCAGTCCCGAGTAGCATCACCTATTACCACCAGTCACCACATAAGCGCAGAGGGCGAAGTCTGACCCGAGCGACCTCACCACCGGGAGGGCTGCAACCATGCCCCAATGCCTCTGCAGAGACCAGGTGAGCGTAACACTTACGCTTGATCCCTTACACGGTGTGTTAATCACATTGGATGCCTTAAGAGGCACCTCCATAGAGTGAAGATCCACAAAAATCCATTGTTCTGTCCAGGTGAGTAGAACAATAGCACACACATTCTAATCACGTACACAGCCATGTCTGCATCCAAACACTTATTTGGGAAGAAAGGAGGGGTATCCGATTTAAATAAAAATCAGAACAAAAGCCTCCTCAAAAGGCAAGAGAAGCAGACCTCATCCACATGAAAAACATTGTAGGGCTCTACCAACAGCCTGAAGCTCATTAACCATGTGAACCAAAGTGACATGTAGGAGACACTAAGTCCCTCTTGACCACAACATTAGAAAGACACTTCTCTTTCAGTATCTCCATTGCCACCCCCCAGGACCGACCATATATCCTGCATGATTCAAATGAAATGCCTGAAGCATCTAGATTAGAAGCACAAAACACCATCCAGACTGCTGCAAAGCAGGTTCACTTCCCAATGGATGTTCCAGTGACACACATCTAGTTGCTCTTGCATTAGGAGCCAGTTGAGACCTTCCAGGCAGTCATGATGCTAGAAACCAAGGTGACAAGCACAATTCAGAGAGGGTCCGAATTTTGAACCCCACTCCTCAAGCAGGATATCTGGTCACAAATTGGGCCATTGACAGTAGGGCCTTCAATCTGAGAACCAGAACCTGGCCAGCTACCAAGGAACAACCAAGATCAATTTGCCAAACAAGGAGGACTGCAACTTCTAATTGGGCATGTGAATTAAGGTAAAAGGAGGGAAGGTTTAGAGGGAAGAAAGTCAGGGACCCTGCCCACCTCGCCCATCCAGATCTCCAGAATATCTCTCAAGGATTTTGTCCATTAGGGTGCAATGCCCACAACCTACAAAACTACCGAAGGACCCGCAGTGCAGTTCCCAGGTGTGATTGACCTACTGTAACCAGTTTAACAAAGATCTGCTTCCATGCTTTACTCCCTTGGAAGGAGACATGGTGACATCACATGTAATGTAGCCCACTCCTAGCTCACAAGCTGTGAAGACTGTGCCCCCTTTCTCATTTACAGACCATAGCCATGGTGTTGTCCATTATAATCTGTACTAAGCATCCCACACTATTTAGCAGGAAGGTCTGGAGAGCATTGACAATGGGCAGTACCACCAGAAGATTACTCTGCAAATCCCCGTAGTGCTTGCTGGGAAACTGGTGGGGTGGAAAAGATTTAAATTTTGTAGGATCCCCAGCCTCCAAAGTCCACCCCCTCCCCCCAAGCATGGAAGAGTCTGGTGATCAAATACAGATATCTGCCAAGACAGGACCCTCCCCCCCATCAGGAACAAGGTGGGGTCACTCCACCATATGCGTCTCCATAAGCCCCGTCACTTGGATCAAAGTAGATCAAGGGCATAACCACCAGGTTGTTGTTGAAAGAAACATGTGGGCCAAATATATTGAATCCTCTTGTGGGTTGGAAAAGCCTGAGATGTTATGTTATTTTGTATTTATATAGCGCCTTATATACCAATGTTTATGGTCTGAAGGCGCTGGTAGGTTGAATGCCCTTGGGAACCGAAGTTCAGGTCAGTAGAGAGAGTAGGGAGAGTCAACGGTGCGTGTGCGCACCGGGTAGTGTGCAGCTGGTGCGGTATTCGTGAAATAGCTGCTTCTTAGCGGTAGGTGTGGTGGTTGAGATCAGGGGTATGTGTTCGTTCTGGCAGGATTTATCCAGACCGACTGTGGCTGCGTTAGGCCTGAGGAGAACGCCTGGCTGGGGGGTGTGTAACCAGCAGTGATTACTTAGAATGTTGGGGAGTGAGCGGGAGATGTTAGTATGAGAACAGTTATACGGAATGGTGTCATAGTATCTGTGTTCTAGTTGAGTGGTGGTGTACAGAAGAGAGTAAGTGTGGGGTGTGATATGATGCGTTACATGCTCTTTCAAACGTTCCCTGCATTCCAGACCATACTATGTACGTCGTGCAGTTCTATCAAAGAAATGCAACTTTCTCAGGGAAGCTATTGGGCACAACTTCTATATACACACATTTGCTAATGGGTACACTTCTAAGTGCAACTTTTCTCAACGGGTATTGGGCACAACTTCTAAATACATACATGCTATTGGGTACACTTCTAGATGCAACTTGTTACGGAGAGGCTATTGGGCACAACTTCTAAATACACACATATGCTATTGGGTACACTTCTAAATACACACATAGGCTATTGGGTACACTTCTAGATGCAACTTTTTACAGAGAGGCTATTGGGCACAACTTCTAAACACACACGCGCTATTGGGTACACCTCTAGATGCAACTTTTCACAGAGAGGCTATTGGGCACAACTTCTAAATGCAGCTTTTCTCAGAGAGGCTATTGGGCACAACTTCTAAATACACACATGCTATTGGGTACACTTCTAGATGCAACTTTTCTCAGAGAGGCTATTGGCCACAACTTCTAAATACACATATGCTATTGGGTACACTTCTAGATGCAACTTTTCTCAGAGAGGCTATTGGCCACAACTTCTAAATACACATATGCTATTGGGTACACTTCTAGATGCAACTTTTCTCAGAGAGGCTATTGGGCACAACTTCTAAATGCAGCTTTTTTCAGAGAGGCTATTGGGCACAACTTCTAAATGCAACTTTTCTCAGAGAGGCTATTGGGCACAACTTCTAAATACACATATGCTATTGGGTACACTTCTAGATGCAACTTTTCTCAGAGAGGCTATTGGGCACAACTTCTAAATGCAGCTTTTTTCAGAGAGGCTATTGGGCACAACTTCTAAATGCAACTTTTCTCAGAGAGGCTATTGGGCACAACTTCTAAATACACATATGCTATTGGGTACACTTCTAGATGTAACTTTTCTCAGAGAGGCTTTTGGGCACAACTTCTAAATGCAGGTTTTTTAGAGAGGCTATTGGGCACAACTTCTAAATGCAACTTTTCTCAGAGAGGCTATTGGGCACAACTTCTAAATGCAACCTTTACATGTATAGGACAGAGTTTCCAATGCAAATATACTGCAGATATAATCAATTTACAGTGGCGATGTTTTGTTAGATGAGTGGTAGGGTAGTATGGCCTGAAGTAGTTGCTTCTGGCCCCGCCCTTGCCACACTTACTTGTTGGCTTCTTGCTTCTCCTGCGGATACGATCTGGAGTCGTCACTGAAGGAGTCGTCCTTTGCCTCAGGTCCTTAGACAATGGGCTGCCGGGCAGAGGGCTGCCCTAGGAGAGCTGGTAATGGAGGGGAATCGTCTCGGCTGGACCAATCGGAGTGGGGTGGGTGGGTCCGTTTGGCGGGAGGGAGCGGGACCAGGAAGAGGGTGCGGGGTGGGGAAGGGAAAGCAAACAGGGGATGGGGGGCCTGGAAAAGTTTTTAGAGGGGGCCCGGAGGGCTAATGGAGCGCTACAGGTGCGCAGGACACTCACCGGCATGGGGCGTAAACTCACCTGCACTCCAGGGTGGTAAATGGGGTGCAGGTGGGTTTGCTAAGGTACCAAACGTTCGCAGAGCGAGGTCGGCGGCCAATGGGGGGAGGGCTACAGGGAGGGAAGAAAGACACAGGGAAAAGCGGGCAGAGGAGGGGGAGAAAGACAAGTGCAGGAGCACAAAATACAAAAAAACGAGGAAGAAAAGAAACTTACATCTGCAAGGCAGAGGCTGCAACGGGGTGGAATGGGGACATGAGGAAAATGGGGCCTCAACTCACCTGCACTCCAGGATGGTAAATGAGGTGCAGGTGGGTTTGCCCACGCACTAAACGCTCGCAGAGCGCGGTCGGTGGCCAATGGGGGGAGGGCTATATGGAGGGAAGAAAGACCAAGGGAAAAGCGGGCAGAGGAGGGGGAGAAAGACAAGCGCAGAAGCACAAAATACAAAAAAACGAGGAAGAAAAGAAACGTACATCTGCAAGGCAGAGGCTGCAACAACGGGGTGGAAGGGGGACATGAGGAAAATGGGGCCTCAACTCACCTGCACTCCAGGATGGTAAATGAGGTGCAGGTGGGTTTGCTCACGCACTAAACGCTCGCAGAGCGAGGTCGGTGGCCAATGGGGGGGGAAGGCAATAGGGAGGGAAGAAAGACACAGGGAAAAGCGGGCAGAGGAGGGGGAGAAAGACAAGCGCAGGAGCACAAAATACAAAAAACGATGAAGAAAAGAAACGTACATCTGCAAGGCAGAGGCTGCAACAACGGGGTGGAAGGGGGACATGAGGAAAATGGGGCCTCAACTCACCTGCACTACAGGATGGTAAAATGCCAAACAAGTCCTCAGGACCCACGGGAGGGGGGCTGAAAACCTGATGGCTGGGTGCTCTGAACAATGAACTGTCCACATCAAAGTATATGTGAACGTTCTGTAGATTTAGATGCACTGCCATCACCTTCGTAAAGACATGGGTAGGAGTTCGGCATCTGGCATTGTAGCAGACTGCCTGACAAGGAGCCAAAGAAAAGGGAGACAGGACAGGGGACATCACTGAAGACCCCCAACAGCATGCCCAAACAATCCAGTCAGTTCTAGCAAAAAAGGTCCCAATACCCCCTGCCATCAAATACCTCTGAATCGGGGGAATGGACCTTGGGCACTCCAGATAGGGGTTTCTCTCCCCATGTCAAGATCCTGTGCGTCGTATTTAAATGCGTCAATGGGCTTGCTCTGCCCCTACCTGGAAGCCAATAAAATCCAATTATATCAACCAGTTCACTCAATTTGTTCAACAGCTTTCTTTTCACTGTTGCCAAGAGCCACTATATTATCAGGGGTGACAGAAATCTTAGCTACATGCCCACAGGTATGGAACAATCTTCCTCTCTATGATCCTTGAATTCACTAATCATTTTCCTGAAACCTTTCCTCTGCTTAATCTACCATTCCACCCACTCCACCCGCCTTTCACACTTCCTCACATCTATTGTGGTAAGTCAGAATCAGGAGACAGAAGATGCATGATTTTTCTGTTATCATCGCCTCAAACCAAAAATGAATAACCTTTCCCTAAACCTATTAATCCAAGCCCTAATCTATAAAGAACAAATACAAAGGGTGCTCATCAGCGTGTCTATACATAAATGAGGTCCTCTGTCCGGAATCCAATTTTAACCTAGCTTCTTTCCCTACTTCACATAAAAAGGAAATAACAAAAAGTAAACTTTTGGAACTGCCTATTGAACAGTTAGCCTGCTGGCTGCTGACCCCAAACCATGTGTCTCTTTAACATAGTACCTTGCTTAGGTTAACAGTTTGTGTTGCGCTGGAATGCTGTCCCAGGACTCCAGACTGGCCTATCGCCTAAACTCTAAAGTTTCCCCAAAGGGAGAAGGACAGTCTTTCTTGCTCCAGAGTCTGGGGTCTTAACAGTCTATTCCCTGCTCTGGGGCATTCCTCCTCACACCCCACTCTGCTTCTTCTCACCCCTTTCCCCACTCCAGGGCTTTACTCTATCCCCCCTCCCACCCGCAGGGCTTCTTTGATCTCTTCCCACTCTCCCATATCTTCCAACTCTGGGACTCTTTTCTCTTTCCCGCCTTGCCGCCCACCTCCCGTTACACTGGAGCCACCAGATACCAGCTGGCTCTGTGCAGTGCTCCTCCGGAGGGCTGATGCGCCTGTCTGGGCCTTTTCTTGTGCAACTCACCAATTCTTCTCTTCTGTTCGCTTGAAGCGGGGACCTTTAGGGGACTTCTCACTGGGGCTTTACCTCATCTCTCTGACATGCTCCATTCTCAAAGTCAGATTCAGCCATTATTATAGGATTATCATACACCCTAGCCCCTACATGCTCTATAAAAGGTGTTATGTACGGAGGGATGGATGGCGACTTATGTCCCTCTGGGGCTTTCCTGTTTCCCCCCTCAGGGATCCACTTACCCGGTCCCCTCGGGGGCAGGGGGGGGGGGGGCGGTTGGTTGGGGAGGGGGGGGGGGAAGTTAATCGTAGCAGGCTCACCTCCCTAGTCCCAAAGGAGGGAGGTGACAATCTCCTTGGATGCGTCCCACCATTAAAAACATGCTTTTCAGAAACATTAAGCCCATATGCAGAGGGCTCTAAGCCTGGGACTTTTGTTATGCGCCTCTGATCAGGTGGACAACAGACTGCATGAGGTCTTGGGTAATCTGTTCCACCCAGAAGAGCTCCTGCTCATTTAAGGGAGGAATTTTAAAAACCAGTTCAGTGCAGTTTTCGATTTGCCTACACCAGGAGCATGCCTGCATTAACCCCTTTTAAGTGCAGAGAGGGTTCATAGTAGAGTTCTGTTGAAAATGTGGAACAGCTTACTTTACCATGTCAGAAGTATAAGATCGACTCTCTACCTTGATCAGCAGTGGCCGCGGAGTTTGTGTACACCACGGTAACGGGCTGGGGCAAAATAGCTTCTCCTTAGCCAAGGACCAATAGCACTTCCACCCACACGTGAACAATTGGGAGTGAGGTTTCTGCTATATCTTAGTTACTTTCATCAGGACATCATCCATGGGCATACCAGAGATTCAATTTCCACCGGATGCCAATATCGATGAAAGCGCTCATTTTTTAATGAGACAGTTCAGGACACCAGAGAAAGACATTCCAAAAGACCAACAATTAATTGGGAATTGCAACGCTCTGCCTCATGCTACACCCCATTGCCCAAATTTGGATTGTGATGGGTCACTAGTGAAAGATTCATAAAAGGAAGTGGGCTGGTATGGGACAGTAGCAAGAGGATAGGGGAAGGAACTAGTTATTTATCTCTAACTCTTGTTCTCCAGCATGGGTCTTGCATGGATTCGCATGTTCATGAATATTATCTGTCATCAGGCTGGGCATCCTCAGTAAAAGAAAGCAGTTCAGCATTAAACTGTTTCTCTCCTCTATAGCCTGTAGTGTCCTTTGCGTCATACTGCCCCCAGCCAATGACCCTCATCCTCCCAAGCTCCAACCCTGGTGGCCATCTTCAGATTTGGTAGCGCACGTAAAGTGGCAGTATGAACCAAGAAGAGCCAAACAGGGAAAGGAGGGCAGGTTCACATGTGAATCCATGCAAGACCCATGCTGGAGAACAAGAGTTACAGGTAGTTAACTAATTCCTTCTAGAGCATGGGGTCTTGCATGAATTCACATGCTCGGGAATACTATTATACAGCAGTACATATACACAACCATGGGAGGTGGTAAGGCTCACAGAAGCAATACGTTTACCCCTGGAACAGACTCACCTCAAATAAGTTGTGCAACACTGCTTGGCGGACCTGGGACACCTCCCTGGAATTCCTGTCGACAATTTTGTGACAGTGTGGGTAGACCTCCACGTAGCAGCCCTGCAGATGTCGAGCAGGGGAACACTAGAGAGAAACTCTGACGTCACTGCAATGGCTCTGGTGGAGTGGGCTCTCGGCCAGCGTGGAAGTGGTCTGCTGGCGAGATGACAATTCATGATACAGCCAGAGAACAACCTGGAGATGGAAGCCTTAGACAGGGCCTTCGCATGTACCACAGGTCCAAAATTGACAAAAAGCAGAGACGTCTTCTGAAAGTCTTTCATGCGTGCCACATAGAACTTCAGGGCACGAGCGATGTTCAGCAAATGAAACGCCCTTTCAACAGGTGAAGAAAACTGGTAGAACCAAAGGCTTGCTGAGATGAATGTCTGATGGAACCTTCGGCATGAAGGTAGAATGAGCTTGCGGGCCGATTGCCACCAGGAAAGTGGTTTTACACGATAGAAACTTCAAAGGGGCACAATGCATTGGTTCAAATGGAGGCCCCATGAGCTTAGGCAAGACCCCGTTCAGTTACCAATCCGGAGTGGGAGCCTTCACCTTAGGGAGAAGTCCTAAAGAGATACTTGAGGGACCCCTTAACAAGCCTGTGCAACCACAGGGAGAGCTTGCCCGGAGCCTGTGTGTACTGATATATGGCGGCCAGTTGGGACTTGAAAGATGCATGAGCAAGACCATCCTTGGCCAGTGAAAGCAGGTACGGAAGGAGCAGTGACATGCAGCAGCGTGATTTTCTGCACTCAGCACCACACTGAAGCACTTCCACTTGTGCCTGTAGCAAGTCAACGCAGTGGGGGACCTTGGCCTTCTTGTATTCGAACGGCAGTGAATAGTGCCCAAACTCTAGCGCTGCATAAGCCAGGCCATGAGGCTCCGGTACGCCAGGTCACGGTGCAGGATTGATCCTTCTCTGGAGCGCAGGTTGGGAAGTAGAGGCAGGTGGATGGGCAGACCCACCAACAGATGGAGAAGTACCGAGTTATCTGCCTCAGCTACGCTGGCACGATGAGGATCATCCTACAGTGGCAACATCTGAGTGTGTTGATCACATGTAGCAGTAGCGGAATCAGGGAGAAGGCGTACAGGAAGAGCCCTTCCCAGGAGAATGATAAGGCATCCCCTAGACTCCTTGGCTGAGGATATCTGCTGAAAAAATTCTGACACCAAGTTGGTAGTTGTTGCAAGGAGGTCAATCTGAGGAAGATCCCACTCGCTGAAGAGGCACAACACTTGCGCATGCTGAAGCTCCCACTAGTGGCAGGACATCGGCTCCCTGCTGAGAGAGTAAGCAATGGTGTTCTTGACACCAGACAGGTGAAAGGGGGCGAGGAATATGCCTTGAGGAATGGCCCAGTGACATAAGAACTGGGCTTCCAGGGGGATCGTGTCCCGCCCAGTTTCCTGATCTAAGACGTGAAGATACGCACCAGTTTCCCCATGTATCTGAGGCCGGAACGACTTGAGAGCCCATAGTAAAGGACGTTTATGTGGAAATCCTTTTTTTCTGGAAGCCAGAGGCCCTTGGCGTGAGACTGTCCTGTGGGCTCCCCAATCCTCCACAGAGGCATCGGCAGGGACTGTAGCTTGGTATAGAGAGATCTGGAAGAGAGCTCCTTGAGTGAGCTGTGGCCAAACTGACCACCATTGACGAGCCTGGCGGAATGCCCGATTGAGAATGATTTTATCTGTCCATGTGCCCGTGACTTGCTACCACCTGGTGTCCAGGAATTCCTGGAGAGGCTGCATTTGAAGCCTGATAAAAGGGGACCAGATGGATGCAGGAGGACATCATGCCCAGCAGCAATTTAAGGGACCGGACTGTTGCGACAGACTGTCAGACGTTGGACCTTCCCCAGGATGGCTTTCACCATCTCTTCCAAGGGATGTACCAGACATGAGATTGTGTTCAGCCAGGCGCCCAGAAACAGAGTGGCACCACGCAGGACTATGGATAGTTGGAGAATCCTAGCGAAGTTGGATGGTCTCTGCTGTGTGCTGGGTTGCCAGTGCGTGGGAGCGGGACCGAATGAGCCAAAAATCCAGGTAAGGGTAAACTTGGATTCCCTTGTGGCATAGATGTGCCGCTACCAGGGCCAAGCATTTGGTGAACACCCTTTTGGCCTATTTCAGGCCAAAGGGAAGGGCCTTGAATTGATAATGCCGCCCCTAGACAACAAAACGCAGGAGCTTCTGGTGTTTGCGATGAACAGCAATGTGGAAGTACACGTCCTCCAAGTCGAGAGTCGCCAGAAAATCCTTCCTCCAGCTGGTCGAGCATGTGCTACAGCATGGCCATCCCCAAACTTTTGGGATTTCAGGAACTTGTTTAGGCATCGCAAGTCTAGGATAGGTCGCTACTCCTGGGCTTTTTCCTTACCAGAAAGTATCTGATTTACACTCCGGAGCCACTGAAGCACTGGTTCTATTGCCCCTTTTCAGAAGGAGTGTATGACAGAAGCCTGCACAGCAGTCATCGACATGATCATAGTTGGCACCATTGATGGAGGTCTAGGAGGCAGAGAGACCCTAGGCGTGCTGACCATAATGGAGAAAAAGAGGACAGTCGATGACAAACTTCATCACCGAAAGGAAGATTCGACTTCGCCGAGGGGGCACTATTCAACAAGGCTTTTGTCGATTAAGTGGTCATTGATGGAGTGGTCATCTATGGGGAAACAGGCCTGGTGGATGAAGTTATCGTCGATGGGGCTCGTGTCACGGACAGCATTGGTGGAGCCAGCGAAGGGTCCTTATAAGAACCGCTCTTTGACGATTTGTGCCTGTACCGTGTCAGCGATTTCCTCACAGTGGCTCACCCTCGGTGCTGGCAGAAAAGGGGTATCCAAAAGAAACACTGGGAGGGGGAAGGCTTTTCCTTACCGCCACAGCATCAGATGGCTTGGGTGTCCCTGCATAATCGGTGCTGAAAATGGCAGCACCTTCCTACGGCTTAGCTGACAAAGTCTGTCATTTCGTGGACTCAGAATGCATTACAAATTTGTGCCTAAGCTATGAAATAGGCAGGCACCAGCTGATGTCTTAAAAACTGCTGATTTCTTCTGGTTACTTCAGAGGTTCCGAGTTTGTCAGTCTTGTGTTAGGGCATCTTTGCAGGGAAACTCAGGCAACTGCCCAGACTTAGCCAGCTGGTGGGGAGCTTTGGGATTTCACATGGATTTAGACCCTGAACAGGGAGTCTAAAGATTGACCATGGTCATAGCAGATCACAGGTCCCTTGTGGAACCAGTGCGTTCCTGTAAGCAATCACCTGGTCAGTGTGCCTTGAAAGAATAAGGCTTGTGGACAGTGAAGTCTCAATGGTGTGCTGTTGTGGTGGGGGGGAGGGACAATGGAGAAAGAAAAAATAAATGTTCACCTGTTGCAGGCCCAGAAAGAACAAACTAAGTACATTGCAGGACCAGCAGCACTTTCCGCACTGCTCCAGGCTCAAACAAGCCAAGCAAATGAGAGCCCACTGCTGGCAGCAGCAGCTGAGAGGGAATAATTAGCAGTGGGATACCCACAGGGAGAAAGAACAAAGGGAAGAGACTTGAAAAGCCTCCCCTCGTGCCAGAGTCTCCAGTCACTAGTTTAGAGGAAAGCACAGACAAGACGGGGCAGTTCCAGGATGGGTATAGACACTTGGGCACAACTGCACCATGCAAACAGAAAAGGACTTTGGTGGGGGAATCAACAGCTCAGTCCCATCCCTAGTAGACAGAGCTCCACAGCATGGTGTAACGGTACAGGCAGGATTTCCCTATTTTGCAGAATTCCAGGATAGCCTTCCATTTTCCATTTTTCTTTCTGACCAGGGAGTGGCTAGAGTACATGCGATGAGGTGACGCAGCAGATCCCATCTTTATTTATCTGGTACTGCACTTCAGTGTCAAGCGTGAAGGAAAATCTCAAGCAAAGCTTCCATGCCAGTTCTACAAGAGGAGAGCATCAGCAGCCATATGAGACAGTTGCTGGTTGCTCGAAAAACAGAGCTAGTCTCCCACTATAGAAGGAGCAAGGGTCAGAGCAGGCCTGTATGGCAGTCTACCAAAGACTTGTTTGGCAGTGGAGCACAAGTTCCCTTTTCTTTATGCCTGGTAGAGCTGCTTAAAGTCTGGGGTGTTGTGCAGAAAGGTAGCTAAAAGGATGACATAGAACTGCCTTGGATATATGGAATGCCAGCTGTTGCAGCATGCCCAGGAAGTCAGTCTTGAGGTTTCAGAGTCTCACATATTGTGCCCAATAGTCCACAGTCAAATGGCATAACTAGTATTTTCACCTATGCTATCTGCAGATCAGTGGTACAAGTTATCCAGACTGGGAGCCTGAGTAGGGCACCACTGGCTAGCCACTTAACACCAGCATTGGCTATGTCCACTACTGTATTTAGCATGATTAGACACCGGGATAAATGATCGCACAAGCCTCCTGCTTATACAGTGGAAGGTGGTCAATACATGAGCCATGCAGAACCTTTTTAGTCTGTTAGGCTAGGTGACTCAGGGTTGAGCTAGCACCTTGCAATATCAGGCAGTTCAATGTTTCCACTTTTACAGTAAGAGACAACCCTTCTCCCAAAGGTCATCCAACAGATATAATCTAACCTTGCGTGGACATTCCGGGGATGATGGGAATTCATGCATGGTCACGTGGAGCATCCTTCTGAATGAGTAGTCATGAGGGCTTAATGGGTCACCCCTGGCCAGGACATGCTTCCAAGGCACGAGTATCCGCAGCAACACCTTGCAGGTGAGGCAGTGCATAGGCACATCAGCCATGGGCTAATTGCGGCACACTCCTTGAAAGGTACTTTTGACAACCGTGAGTAGAGCCTGCTGAAACAATATGCGTTGCAAGAAACAACAGCTGAGTGCAAGACTGCGGAGAAGCAACTAGAACAGCTGTCTTGTTGGGACCAAGTGGCAGGCACCGGCCAGGTGATCAATCAACCAAGGCAGATCTAGAGGACCAGAAGGTCCCTGGATTGAGCAAATATTCTCCACAACTCTGGCAGATACTTTCTTTTGGAGAATCACAAATTCAGTACAAATGGCAATATATCAAGTTTATTCGGATTTGCATGTGGAAAACAATCCATAAAACCATTAGAAAATATTATGACACCATAAAACATATCTTAAAACCACAACAGGAACAACGAACAAGGAGGATTACAGATTCTATTCATTAATCAATATATCAAAAGAAATGCATTGTCAGGGCAATATATCAAGCAGTCGTTTCCAGTGGCAAAGGGCTACTTTTAAGTGCGAAAGTAACGACCAGCCCACTTGAGGTGCGTTTGCCCATAGCAGATAGGTTAGAGCAGGCCTATATTCCGTCAGTAGTGGTCGTATGAAAGGTTTTCTCAGCAGAACATATGCAGGACAAAACAATCAAATGTGCAAGGTCCTTGTATGAAGCTTTGCAAATTGGGCAGGATCTATCTGCACCCACTCCCGGTCCATGCTGCCGCCACAGCCTTTAGTGGGATGCAGTTAAATCTTGCCCTAGACACAAGGACACGTTCCTTAGGGAATTCAGAATCATAGTAGATGGTGCTTAACACCCGGAGACATGATGGTCATCAGACCTCGATTCTTTGGCTTCTTTATTTCTCTGCTTTCTCCATCCAAGTGCACATACTTAAAAACAAGCAGTCCATTGATTAATTTCTACCCTGGTGAGCACACTACTGGTGGATACAAATGTGTGCAATGTATCCCCCTCAGTCTTTTCCTGATGTAAGCCGACCACGGGATCTTAGCAGCCAGGTCCTTGGCTATCAGGAAGGTAATCAGGTCATGTTTGAGGGTCTCCCTACCATTACCCCATAGCCTAACCAGTAATACTGGGTGCAAGAAGACCATATCACTGACTGAAGTACAACCCAATTCCATCAGAGCTCCAAAATTGGGAGCAGAAGTTGGTAGCCCCAACAGGTTTTTCATGAATTCGTTCTCCAGGGTCTGAATTGCATTAACATCAGAATGACCCCACAGCTCTATCCCAAATTTGGCAACCGAAGCTGCTTTTCCTTTGTACAACTGGAGCAAGGGGGCTGTCACGGCTTTGCTCCGAACAAGGACATTGCCCTAGAGACCCCACCCAGAGCCTGCTTAAACTTCAGGACCCCTTTATTAACATGTTCCATGGCGCCTATGTTGGTAGAACATCTAACACCCAAATAATCGAAGTGGTGAACCCTGGGGATAGCAATGGTCCTACAATACATAACCCTGAAATTGATCCTTCATCTCCCCTTCCAGCAGGGCATGACTGCTGACTTGGCTGCGTTTACCACCGAGTCCAGGCCCTCCATAAAGGCGGCATATTCCGTAATGAGAGTTTGCAGTGGCCTTTGAGTACGAACCATCAGAATGGAATCATCTGCATACACCAGAACTGGTAGGGGCCGACCACCCAGCTTTGGGACATCAGGGGAAGACCCACTAGGGGCTTGTAAAGACAGTTTATGTATAAGCAGAATAGTACAAATGTGTTTCTGATGAAATGACCACTGCCTGACAGTACAGGTAAAATAATTATAATAGGTTATTTATAACGTGCGTAGTACCCAGAGGTTTCTATGCGCAGACCCTTGGATCAAAGCTGTGTTGTTCCGTGTCGTCTTGCTTCCAAGGCGAGCACGTTGTCCCTGGGCTTTTACACTCCAATTACTGATAGAACCTCAGTGATCTTATTTAAAGGGGAAACTGGCAAAGCATGAATGGCACACTGCCTTTGCCGCTTAAAGTAGCTTTAGACCAATGGCAGACTATACGCAGGCGGGTGTGAGCCACCATGGAAGCATCCAAAACAATAGCACAGTATGTACCAAAATTAAACAAAATGTCCAATCAAGGTTAAAAAAAACATTTTAAAAGGACACACTATTGAAAACACCAACAAGACGTGGAGCCAAGGTGGCGCCAGTGTAGGGAGTGAAAGCCCGTCACTCAGAAATCCTGCATTGGGAGCCCAGATACTGATGTGTGGCAGTCTTATGTGAACCCTGAGCCAATAAGTACAACTCGCAGATGGCGTAAGATCCGCCACACCCCTCGCCCATTTGGTTAACATGTAAAATAAGCGTGATGACACTGCAGAGTAATACGGTCCGCGACGCATGAAGCCTTCCAAGACGCCAGACAAACGCGCTCTTCCTGCACCACCTGGAAGCGGTGAGCAAAGGAAGAGGTGGAGGATCCCAGGGATTGAGGCGCTGGGAGTACCAGTCCACCCCCGAGTGCTGACCAGCCCAAGAGGGGGCACTAGTGGGACAGCCTACATAGCAGGCTGCCCCTTTGGGCAGCCCTCCCGGGGTCATCCATCACCTCACCTCTACCTCCCACCCGGGTCCCACACATCCGGTCTCAAGCCCAGGGAGCACTCAAAGCGGGGGCTGCAGTTGCCTGGTCACTTTTTCTGCAACCCCTTTAGAGCTGCAGAGGCAGCTTAGTTTGCACATTTTGATTTGTCCATTCAGTGTCGGACGGCAAACTGCAGAGACAGCTTGGTTGGCGGATTTCAAGTCCAGCACTGCCTATTGCGGGCAGTGGGCTGCAGCAATGGCAGGCTGCCCCACATCTGGAGGGGACACTTGAGCCTTTTTGGGGCTCTTTTGAGGTGAGCTGGGTCAGCCCTTTGATTTCTCTTACGATTTAGGTTTTAGGTGTCGGCTAGGTTCATAGTACGTATGACGCTGTGTGTCCGTGTTTCTCACTTGTTTTCATAACAATAATTGTAAGCATGTATTGCACAATTTCTTTGTGCACTTTGAAGAAGTGGAGTCACCGTTTTACAACGGTTATTTGGTTGAATAACCCTGCGCTTTGCCCTGGGCACTTTCTCAGCTTTCACCAATAGTCTGGGACTCTGCCAGGGTTTGGTCCAGGGTGCCTCCTGCAGGCGCTGATCCCGCTGAGACTCCAGCAGTAGCAGAAGGTTGCCAGATCCTTTTGTGCAGCATCAAGAACAGGGGGACCTGTCAGGCAATTATATGTTTCGGAAGGTACCAGACTTGTGGATGCCGGCCCTCAGGAGCATGATGCTTGGCTTTTCCTGGTGTTGTCTTGGTGCTGGCAGTTTCCGGTAGTGCACCTTTAGGCCCAGTTGTCTGAGGAGCCCTTGCTTGGTCTCCGTGCCACAGAAAGTTACGGATACTAATGTATTGGGCCGTCCCTCATGCAGTCGCCGTGCCACGGGAGTGTGGAGGTTGTTTAGCTGACATTTTGCGGTGGCCCGTTGTTAACATTGCATCTTTGGCCAGTACACAATGGCGTTCCGCACCAAAAATGTAATTTTGTAGAGTATAATGGTTAATCCCCCTCACTAATGTTAGAGGGGGTTTAGATTCTATTCAAGACAAGGAGGAGAGTATTATCCATAACAATCCTTACTTCTGACACCACAGCAGCAAAGAAAAAAAACTTTAAACCAAAACAAGATCCCCAATCCAAGATGAAGGGCAGGTCATGCCCTGTTAGCAACCAATAGGCAGATGCCCTTCCCCATTTAAGTCCTTTCCTCCAGTATCATATCCTTCTGTAGCTGCACCACACCAGACCCATCCCTGAAGATTAGACACTATAGTACGGACAACCCAATCCAAGACCAACTCCAGGACCATCTTGTACCACAGCATCCTGTGGCACTCGAGAACTCTCCTTGACTGGATCACCTCAACCTGAAGCTGCATGCAAAACAAACAGAAAAGGGTGGGTGCGATAATACTTGCCTCCTTGTCTTTAATAGAATCTAAACTCCCTCTCACGTTAGTGAGGGGGATTAACCATTCTATGTCAAGACAGGATACTTCCTCATATGCAAGTTTAAAGGCCTTGCATCACAATAAGTGCAACATGATCAATACGCTTATGATAAAATGTCTTAAAATGTAGGCTCTCTGGACCAATTAGCTGCTTTTAAAATGTGTTCCAGACCTCCTCCCAGGAAGGTGGCTTTTGAAGCCATAGCACCCCTTACTGAATGCGCTCCAAAGGAAGAAATGTCAATACCTACTTTGTTCATGACCCATCTGACCTACCTGGCTAAAGAGGCCGGGGACACAGGTTTATAGGGCTTTCTGTAAGAAATAAGTAGCTGAGAGGTACCCAGTGATATAAGCCCCTCTGTCTAACTCAAAACATTTTAAACATTGCACCACACACAGTTTGAGATCTTCTGGGAATGCTGGGTATGAAATGGAAGAAATCATGCATTTTTTACCCCCTGCAGGGAAAACACTATCAACATCCAAAGCCCTGATATCTGAAACCCTTTTGATGAAGGTGAGACAGTAACATGACCAACTTAGAGAAAAGCTGTTGCAAAGATAACTCGGGCTAAGAGTGAAACAAGTCCAAGACCAAATTGAAGTCCCAGAGGACGGAATACCTAGCCTTAGGCATGACCTTAATGTGAATAGACCTAAGGGCCTTACGTACCAAGAAGTGCCTGCCCACTGTTTCTCCCTTCACTAGCACATGCCCAGCTGAAATAGTTATAAGCCTTTCCCTCTTTGAACAATTCAACAAAAAAAGTCACCACCTCTACAGGAGAAGCAGAAACGGGATCGAGGTGCCGAGCCATACACCGCCCACCAAGCGGCTCCATGCTGAGGAGTAGCCTGACTTAGTGGAAGCTGCCCAGGAATCCTTGATGATACAGATAGAGTCATGTGAAAGTCCCTGGAAGCACCAGGAAGAGCTGAAATCTTCCAAACCATAAGGGAGAGATTCCCCCAAAGGACCAGCTCATGAGGGAGGCCTGTTCGGTCCGTTAGGAGCCGAGGGTGGAGAGGGAGAAGATGAGGAATATCCACCAGAAGCTCTAAGAGGGCTAGAAACAACACCCGAGAGGGCCAAAAGTGAGCGATTATTACTAGAGTTGCAGATTGTCTGCGCACTTGGTACCAGGACTCTGGCGATCATGGTGAACAGGGAAAAGGCATAGTACAAGGGACCCAACCAATCCTGGAGAAAAGAGTCAGTTGCTAACGCCAAGTGGTCGGGCCTCCAGCTGAAAAAGAGGGGGCACCTGACAGTTGAGTCTTGAGGCAAAAAAGGTCTACTTGAATCGTACCCCATTGAGAAAGGATCCTGGCAAAGAGGGTCCTGTCCTGAAGATGCTGCAATTCCAATCTGCCACAGTATTACTGGCCCCCGGGAGGTACTCTGCTTTTAAGAGAATGTTCCTGACTAGGCAAAAATGCCAACACTCTCACTAGATCCGCTAGGGCCTATGAATGGGTGCCCTTCAGATTGTTTATGTAACTCACTGCCGATACATTGTCCATCGGATTAAGGACAACAATTTCCCTGATCCTCAAGGAGGCTCTCGACTGCAAAGGTGCATGCAAGCAGTTCCACACAGTTAATATGTAGAGATTTCTCTTGAATTGACAATTTCCATCCAGTGGAAACCTATCCTAACCCGCCAACCTGCGCTGCTGGCATCAGACTCCAGAACGTCTGGAGATGGACCAAAGATCGCCTTGTTGTTCCAGGCAGTCATATGATCGAGCCACCAGAGGAGCTCCAACTTGGCGTCGGGAGACAAGAGCACCATCTGTGAATATGATGGATTCTTGCAGAGATGTCTGCCCTTCAGGCGTTGTAAAGCCCTGTAATGTAAGGGCGCCTGAAAGGCGGCAGAGGGCATCCACAACCCTGGCTAACTGCCTGAGAGAGACCTCCCCTTTTTTAGGAGGAGGTGAATTTCCTTCCGGATTTTGGAGAGCTTGCTGTCTGGCAGGAGAAGGATGCACTACTTGGAACCTATATTGTAGCCCAGAAACTGGATGCATTGAGTAGGCTGGAAGATGGAGTTTTTCATATTTATGACAAAGTCTAGGGCTTGTAACAGGGATATCGTTAGATGCAGTTGATCCTGGAGAATCTGGAAATTCTGTTCCAAAATAAGCATGTCATCCAGATAAATGATTATTTGAATCCCTTTCGACCTGAGGGGAGCCATCACTGGCTTCGTTAGCTTGGTGAAGCGCCACAGGGCCAAAGAGAGGCCAAATGGGAGAGAGGCAAACTGCCAAATGCGCCCCCACCCATTGAAACTGGAGAAACTCCTGATGGGGGCAGACCGGGACTACCAGGTACGCATCCTCGAGGTCTATTTTGACCATCCAATCTGCAGGGAGAAGGGTGTCTGAGGAAGTGAGGGCTCGTAGACTTATGACAGGGCGAAATCCCTCCTTGGGTTTTGGGACTAGAAAAAATCGTGCTGAGGAACTGCGAGGCCTTGAAGGTGGCCGGGACTACTGCACCCTTGAAAAGGAGATCCCTGACCGCTGCATCCACTAACTTCTGTTTGGCCTTGCTGAACAAGAGGGGAAGGAGAGGTGTGAGCTGACAGGGTGGGAAATAAAATTCTATTTGAAACCCCGATATGGTTTGAAAAACCCAAGGATCTGAAGTGAGCCCTTCCCACCGAGGAAAGAACCTTGCCAACCTGCCCACCAAATCTTTGCGGGAAGAAACATTTAAAATACATGGGAATACTGGAGCTGCCCTAGCTCTACCCGCACCTCTGCCGGCACGTCCTCTCCATTGAAACACCCTTGCAGTGGGGTTGGGTGAGAAAGCAGCCTGGGATACTCAAGCAGAGGAGGAATGATCTGCACCTTGAGATGTATATTGGTTGGGATGGGTAGAGCCCTAGGAGAAGGAAGTGCCCAGAAGAGCTCTATCATGTCCAGTCTTGTCAAACACCCAGGGGCAAAAACTTTCCTAATGTTGGCCTGGGACTTATCTAGGGCAGTGAAAGTGTGCATGTATGCAGATAGGTCCTTTATAAACCTGTCACCAAACAGGTTGCCTTGGGCTTTAGGGCCTGCTTCCCCTTCTGCCATATCTAGTCATTTGGAATCAATGCGCATAAGCAGGGACTTGAGCCTTTGCTTGGCAATGGTGGCAGACTGCCCTCTGCACCCAGCCCCGAAGAGCTTGAACATCAACTGGGGTAATGGACAGCGCAGCTTCATCGGCTAATTAGAACATTTGCATTAAGGGACCCAAAATATCTAGCAACTTATTCTGACAACTGCGCAACACCCTTCTTGGGGTCTTTTCTTTGCTGGGATAAGAAAGACACCATAGGCTGGTCAATATCAGGGTTAAGAGCCACCTTATCAGGAATAACTGCTCTGGGGCATTCAGCATGTAGCTTGTTCCTATCTTCCTTGGATAAGGGCCTTCTAACACAATGATGTAAAAAAGTAGATACAGCATTAGACGGGTTCCACTCTGCGGACCTTGGGTGTTGGATGAGGGAGGGATCAAAAAATGGCACCCCACTGTCATCTAACAAAATGACCAGTAGCTATTTCGGACAAATCCAGGTGGGTCCCCTATTTACACCTCTTGAGCGCGGAATCTGAATCCTCAGAACTATCCTGCGAGGACATAGGAGATGGAGTGTTAACAGGAGGTCCTGACATTGCGCCCCCCCCCCCTCACATCCAACTTGTGGTTCAAAGCCTTTTCAGGGGACTGATCCTTACCTGGGGAACTGGACACAGGACTGAGTCGTCCTTCCAAATGCTTGGACTTGGCTGAACACTTTCTGGGGACATGCACTGCAAGGGAGGGACCTGCCTCAGAATGAGGATGAAAATCAGAAATTGTATTCACATATAAGTTGAGACAAGGGTACAGTTAAGGTTATGAAGGGCAGAGTCCATAGACTCTTGAATTGCCTTAGTTACTGCAAAGGGGTTGCAGAGAGGGGACCCCCCCCCAGAACCCTTAAAAAAACAGAATCCTCCCCAGACCTTTCACTTTTCCTTGAAGGCCTAACCTGGGTACTGGCATCAGCTGAAGAAGGGCCCTCTAATCCCTTGGTTGCAACCATAGTTAAATAGAAAAGAAATGTGAAACTATTTTCTCAAACAACAAATCCTAAAGGAAAGCAAAGTGCTGTTAATATAACAACTGCTTCTTTGCACAGCATAATGGCTGTAATAGACCGAGTTGACAAGGCACAGTAACCTAGGGTTGCCAAAAGTGGCTGCTGTTGAGGCATATGGCCAGGAAACATTGCGCACAGCGTGCTTTTAAATAAGGCCAGGCGTAGCCTGGAAGCCAAGCAGGCTGAGGGGAAAAAAAAACACAGCCGAGCAGGCCACATTCGGACGAAGCACGTCTGATAAAGAGAGGGGGTGGGTGGGGGTCTCTCTCTCTCCAGGAACCCAGTTCAAGATGGGGATCAGAACCAGCCCACCAACCAATCAGGATGAACCCACCCCCATAAATGTCCTTTACTCTAACAGCAACTCCTCTTTCTTTGCTGCTGGCGCAATGAGATAAGTCCTTTTCTTACAGGTCGTCCTTTCTTCTGTGAAGGTGTTTGCTTGATACATTGTTTGTGTTTAAACTGTATCTGGTGTAGTTTTGCATTTAGGTTTGCTTGTTCGAACGTTGGGGGAAAACTATTTGATATTGTGACCGCTGGGCGTGAGGCGTTCACCTCGCCTCAGTCACGCCTAGAGTCGGACCCTTCTTCCTTCTCGCCCTCTTCCCTCCTCCCTCCCTTCCCCTTAAAGTTTTTACTATTCGCCTGCTCGGCGAAGTGTTTTACAGCTGCAGCGTTGCTTGGCCATTCCCTCCCCTGTCTTTTCTTTGCGTCTGCTCGGCGCGTATTTACATGTTATAGAAAAAGTTTCTACACAAGCTCGGAGGAGCGGCTCGAGCGCGTAGTAACGCCTCATTATAAGAGGCTTGTTTGTGTTTCTGCGTTCGCCTGCTCGGCATTCTATGTGACTGACTGCCTTAGGCAGTATTATATAGTACATATTTCGCGTTACTCACGCGAGTTTATGGGACATTATTTCATGATTGTCTCCGTATTTGTGCCTGCT
The DNA here is from genome assembly GCF_040938575.1 of Ambystoma mexicanum. NCBI lineage: Eukaryota > Metazoa > Chordata > Amphibia > Caudata > Ambystomatidae > Ambystoma > Ambystoma mexicanum. Next base: position 445,925,120 of record NC_090929.1, read on the forward strand.
TGGTCCTGGGGTCTTCCTAGGTTAATTTATTTATTTATATATATTTTAATATAGGCATACATTTCCACATATTTCAAGTGGAACTTTGATAGGTCTGCTGGGCCTTCTGTTTGGTCAGTGCCACTTGGGTGTGTTTTTCCCTCAAAATATATTTCATTGTTACCAACAATGCAGTCAAATAAAGGGGTAGAAGGGGTTCCCTCAGTGGATGCCAGCACCCAAGTTAGGGCAGCTTCAAAGAAAAGTGATAGACTTCATGAGGATTCTGGAATGAGGGGGTTGAGGGAGGCCTCCCTGGTTCCACCCCATCTGTTTCCAGGGCTATAAAGGATTCCATGGATTCGGCTCTGTTGAATTTAAACTCAACCTTAGCCTCAGCCCTTGACAGGCTAATAAGATTGCCGACTTCCATCCTAGCCCTGTTCAGGGACCTTCTACAACGCCAAGAAAGTGCACGACCAAAACTAAACATTTACAAGGGCAACTGACAACTAAGCCCAGTTCAGAGCTCTCCCTCTTCCCCCGATTCCCCGGTTAGAGCCTTAAAGCGTAAGTTTGGTGAGGGCGTTGCCCCGTCTTCAGTCCCAATTAGGGAGACCTCTACTTCTTTATCATCTCCCGATTCCTCCGACGATACGGACTCCCCACCCAAGAGGCGTAGAAGGAAAGTATCATCTGTGAGGGTATCCCAGACTGCCGAGGAGCAGTTGTTAGATGACAGTGGGGTCCCGTTTTTTGATCCCTCCCTCATTCAGCACCCTAGGTCAGCGGAATGGCGTACTTCTGAGGCAGTCTCCTCTTTCCTCCATCATTGGGTTAGGAGGGCTCTTCCTAGCGAAGACAGGAGTAAATTACGTTCAGAATGTCCCCTCCTGTTATTCCTGACAAGGTGGCAGTGACTCCTGTTATTGATCAGTCCATGGTTGCTTTTTTGTCCCAAAGGGGTAAAGACCCAAAGAAAGGAGTGGATGGGGCACTTAAGAGTGGTCAGGACACATTGTTGGACAGGTTAGGGTCCTTGAGCCAAATATTCGAATTGGCAGAAGAGGCTGCTGTTAATCACAAATAGATGTTGAAGCGCTCAGGGCTTGGGTGCAGCGTTCAGTTTGCCTGCTCGGAAATGCTAATTCCAGTATTTCCAAGTAGAGGCGCAAAGCTCTCCTTAGGCGCATAGACCCCAAGCTACAGGATATGGCAGAGGGAGAGGCTGGTCCCAAAGCTCAAGGAAATCTTTTTGGAGATCAGTTTATTAAGGACCTCTCAGCTTATGTCCATACCTTTACGGCATTGGACAAGGTCCAGCCAAACATTAGAAAAGTTTTTGCACCTAGAGTTTTTGATAAGGCCGGACGAGGGAGCGCCCGCTCTTCTGGCCGTTCCTCTTTCAAGGGCTCTACCCGACCACAACAATATGCCTCTAGTGGGGCCCATCATTCTTCCTCTGCTCGAGGATCGCAGACTACCTTCTATCCCCAAAGAGGAACTCAATGGCGAGGTCGGAATGGCAGAGTTGCCTGGTCTCGTAAATGTTTCTTCCCACAAAGGGGGGACAGGTTGGTACGATTTCTTCATCATTGGGAAGGTCTCAACTTGGACACATGGGTGTTAGACAGTTCGGGGGTTTCAGATAGAATTTTACTCTCCTCCATGTCAACTCTCACCACCTCCACCTCTTGTGTTTCATCAAGAGAAGCAGAAGCTGGTGGACGCAGAGATTCAAGAGCTTATTTTCAAGGGTGCGGTAGTCCCAGCCACATTCAAGGCTTCTCAATTCCTCAGCACAATTTTTCTGGTTCCGAAGCCCGAAGAAGGTTTTCGCCCAGTGATAAATCTCAGAGCCCTCAACTCATTTGTAGTTTACCATCATTTCAAAATGGAGGGCATTCATCTTCTGAGGGATACCCTCCTCCCGGGGGATTGGATGGTCAAGTTAGATCTCAAAGACTCTTATCTGGTAGTTCCTGTTTTTCCCCCCACATCAAGAGTTTCTTCAGTTTCTTTGGGGAGGGGGGTCGCCTTTGGCAGTTTGCCTCTCTCCCGTTCGGCCTATCATCAGCCCAGTGGTGTTTCACCAAACTAATGAAGCCAGTGATGGCCTTCCTCAGGTCAAAGGGGATCAGGAGTAAATCCCCCAAATGCTAAAAAGTCCATATTGTGTCCTACTCAATGTATCCAATTTCTGGGCTTCAATATAGATTCAAAGCAGTTCATCCTCCTTCTCCCAGACTCCAGGCTCTTGAAAATTCGAAAAGAAATTTGCCTCATCCTAAGGCAGGGGATTGTGTCCCTCCGGCAGTTAGCGAGGGTGGGGGGGAATGTTGTCCGCCGCCATGCAAGCTATATTTCCGGCGTCTCTTCATTACAAGGCTCTTCAACTACTCAAGGTAAGACATTGGCGCAAGAGGCGTTCTTATGGTCAAAAATTGGAGCTGGATCCGGAAGCTTGATTGGAGCTTCTTTGGTGGCTCAAGCATATGAATGCCTGGAATGGCAGAGTGATCTTTGGACCTTCTCTGGATGTGGTCCTAGAGTCAGAACACCAGCAGAGCCGGTTGGGGAGCCAGGATAGGTCAGATTTCCACTGGGGGGAAATGGTTAGATCAAGAGATTGCTTCACATAAATTGCCTAGTTGCTCGCAGGTTCTTTCGCGGTCAAGAACCTTCTCAAAGATCAAGGGAATTGGTGTGTCCTCCTTCGGATGGACAATGTTTCAGCAGTTCGATATACCAATCACCTAGGAGGGGGGGGGGGACCCGTTCGAAGGCCCTAGCGGACTTGGCAAGGGAGTTCTGGCATTATTGCCTGGGCAGAAACATCCTGCTTCAAGCAGAGAATTCCATTTACCTTCAGGACAGCAGTGATTGGATGCTGGACAGGAGTATATTCGCATTGATTCAGTCTCTTTAGGGTCCCATTCAGATAGACCTTTTTGCCTCCCACCTCAACTGCCAGGTTCCCTGGTTTTACAGTTGGAGACCAGGCCCCCCAGGCTCCTGCGACTGATGCGTTCCTCCAGGACTGGTCATGTCCTCTACCCTATGCTTTTCCTCCATTCTCCATGATAACCAGGGCGCTGGTACAGCTGCGCAGCCAGTGCACTACCTTGATAATAGTGACCCCGTTCTGGCCGTCTCAGGTATGGTTTCCCGCTCTCCTAGAGTTGGCCGTGGACTTTCCTCGCCTTCTTCCTTTTCATCCTCAGTTCCTGACGGACCCGTCGGGTTTCCCTCACAGCCTGGTCCTTCAAGAACGTCTTTCCCTTATGGTTTGGAAGATTTCAGCTCTGCCTGGTGCTTCAGAGGCCTTTCGCAGGGCTCTATTAGCGTCATCAAGGATTCCTGGGCAGCCTCCACCAAGACAGGGTATTCATCGGCATGGGGCCGCTGTGTTAGCTGGTGTATGGTTAGACACCTCAATCAATGTTTGCCCCTCCAGTAGACATAGTAAACCTTTTAGTGGAATTGTTTAGAGAAGGCAAAGCCTATCGAACAAATAACGGGTTCAGATCAGCGATATCAGCTGGCCATGTTCTGGTGAAAGGGGAACCGGTTGGGAAACATTTCTTGGTCAGGAAGGCTCTAAAGTCAATTAGAGTTAAGGTTCCTCCTAAAGCCAGGTTTTCAGTCAAGTGGGATGTTAATAAGGTTTTGAATGTATTTATTGCTTGGCCTCTTAATCAGGAATTATCCCTTCAACAACTTTTTTCAAAGTTAGCAATGCTGCCATGTCTTGTCTCCATTAAGAGAGCATCTGATATTAGAGCTCTTGATGTGGACAACAAGATCTTCTCTCCTCAGGGGGTGACCTTTGTGGCTAAGGGAACTAAATGTACTATTTCTTCCGTTTGTTATCCAGCGTTTCCTGAAAATAGTAAATAATGTGTCGTTCAGTGTTTGAAATGTTTTGAAGCTAAAACAGATCTTCGCCCCCCAGGTACCTCTCAGCTGCTTATTTCATACCGTAAGCCTTATAAGGCAGTGTCCTCAGCTACTCTTGCTAGATGGGTTAAATGGGTTATGGAAGAAGCGGATATGGTCATTTCTTCCTTTGTAGCTCATTCAGTTAGAGGTGCCATGGCATCAAAAGCTGCTCTCCTTGGGGAGGTTTGGAGCAGATCCTAAAAGCAGCTGATTGGTCCAGGGAATCTACTTTTAAGACGTTTTATCATAAACGGATTGATCATGTGGTTTTCAATGTGATGCAAGGGCTTTAAACTTGCATGATATGAGCCTCCTTGTCGTGCCATAGAATACCTAATCCCCCGCACTATCGTGAGTGGGGGTTTAGATTCTATCAAAGACAAGGAGGCGAGTATTATCCCGCCCATCCACCCAGTGCTAACATCTGTCTCCTTTTTTCAGCTTCGGGTTGATCACCTTGGGAAAACTGGATCAGCGGAAGGTCTCCAGAGTCTGCACCTTGATAAGTTGCCTGGACTGTTCTTTAATTGGACTGTGGACCTTTTATGTTTCGCTGTTTAGGGTTGTCATTTGCAGCTTCAGAAGAGGAGTTGCTGTCAGAGTAAAGGACATTTATGGGGGTGGGTTCTTCCTGATTGGTTGATGGGCTGGTTCTGAGCCCCATCTTGGACTGGGTTCTTGCACTGTGTGCTTATGGTTATGTGTTTTTTCTGTTTTAAAAAGAAAAAAGTTACTGCTTGAACAAAGTTTTTGCTTTGCTGCTATTTTGTCAGCAGTAAAGATTGAAAGCATAATACTCGCCTCCTTGTCTTTAATAGAATCTAAACCCCCACTCACGATAGTGCAGGGGATTACTTATTGTACGTTTCAGGGCAGTCCGGTCGCCGTACCGGCAGGTTTTGTTTTATTAGGTTTGTAACAGGTTTTATGTAATGCGTTGTAATTTTGGTCCAGTTTGATTTCCAGGCACCGGTGGTAAAACAGAGGTCTTTGCCACATTTTGGCATGAAACGCCATCTTGGTCAAAGTTCACTGAATGGTGAAGGGAACGGTATTACAATGATGGATTACGATGCAAGGGTGCACAAGACCGGCGCCGTGCCGGTTGGTGCTTCAAGTAAATCGCATTGCGTGAGTTTATTGTGCAATTTCTAGTCTTCTAGTCTTCTAGTTCTGGTTTGGTCTGACCTATGGGATTCATTTGCCCAAGACGGTCTCCGTACCGCTCGGCTAGAAACAAGGTTACATTTAAATCGGTTCCTAATTTCTGGTGCAGAGTTGGAGTGATTTCATGGGAGAAAATGCTTCTGGAACTGGGCACTCAGTCTTGGCGGGTTAAAACATTGCTAGGTCGTTTTTAGTAGAGAACAGGCACAAAATGCCCCAGTTTCACTGCTTTTGGGAATTGTGACTAACACCACACTTGGGTTTTTTGTGCCCGGTTCTATTTATACATGTGTTGCCATTAGGATTCCCCGGTTTATTGGTGCAGCGAGCATTGTGAAAATGATGCGGAAGCCAAAAGGGTGAGAAATGGGATACATTTTCGGTGGAAACGTTGCCCTGTGGCTCGCTGAGCATAACGTGATGTTTCACTTCACTAGCTGCTTAGCTTTGACCAAAGGGAACGCATAGCCATTTTACAACTGCGAGGGAAAAAATGGGCTTTTGTTCAAGTTACGCAGCGTTACAAGAGGAACGCATAGCCATCTGCAACTGTGGGCCACTTCCCTAGTGATACCAGTGACGCAATTTTGGCCACTTTTTCATATGGATCGCTATTTGAAACTGGCGAGTTTCCGCAGCAAATTTAATGAAGGTAATGCAATGAATGTTGTGCATATTGCAAGGTGACAAATAGTGGTATGCCGCATTTTGAAAGGCGATTTAACGGTCCTGTAATCACCAACCGGATAACAAGGGGCCAGTGTTGTTCGCTTTTTCTGGCTGTGGCCTTGCTATTTATCACAGTGTTCAGTAGTGAGCAGTAGCATTGGCACAATTTTTAGTAGAAGGGGTTTGCTACCAGTAATTGCACACACAAACACGGTTATTAAAGCTCATTGAGCATTATGTAATGCAGATCAAAAACAGCCAAAAAGAGCCAACACGTGTTTCAAGCTTCAACGCTCTTTTTCCAGGCTGCAAAATTATATCCATGAGTTTTGCAAGTATACATATTTGACATAATCATATGTAACCAACCAAATGTAGCAAAACAATCAGGCCCAAACAATCTACTCACACCAAAAACAAGGTCTAATTGTAGCCATACTAATAAATTAAAATTCATTACACGCTACAATTCAGACAGTTCCAATTTATATAAAATTGTGCAACGTCATTGGCATTTGCTCCAGCTTGACCAAGAGATAGCACCATGGTTGGATGCGTCTCCGAATTTTATTTACAGCACGGCAAGCAATCTCAAAAACTCGGTTTCGCCTTCTTTATGCCTAGCCAGCAACCAGCTACAACTTGGCTTAGTCAGAATACTAATCATGGGTTTCACAAATGTGGTAAATGCTCTGTGTTGCTATGCATTAGAGGTTTCTCAAATTGGGAATTTTTAAAGTGTATGCATTTATCAATTGTAACTCCAAATTTTGTTTATATTGTATACTCTGTGTTTGTGGTAAATACTACATTGGTAGTACAATTCGCCCTCTTAAGATTAGGATAAGAGAGCATCTATCCACCATCTCAAGTCAAGACTCAAAATATCCCTTGGCCACACATTGGCAAAGAAATCATCAGTTGGACAATAAATCTCAAATTAGGTTTGCTGGCATGGCAAAAGTAACTTTGTCCCAACGTGGCAGCAATTTGACCCTGAAACCAAGACAACTTGAAGCACGGCTAATTTGCCAGTATCGTACCGTATCAATCGGTCTCAACAGTGACCATGAATTTTTGGTGTTCCTTTGAAGTCATACTGTACAAATGCCTTTGCTTCCTTTGTTGCCGTTTGCAATCTGTGCATATACATAATTTCTGTAAAAGAACTGTCTTGTATGGAAAACACTGGTCACCTTGTGTCTGTATTTTGGGGCAACATGCCATAATTTAACTTATAAAATTAAGTTTATTTGGGATTGGCTGCATGGATGCACCGGCCTTCTAGGGGTGCAACTGCCGTGAATGGCACACTCAATCATTTAAATTCCGGCAACTGCGATGTTCGTATTTTAGTGTCTTTTTTTTAAACCTATTAATTACGTTAGTTTAATCTTTAAGCTTCCCCTTGATCTCGATCTCAGCCCTTAAGAATGGGTTGTCTATAGATGCATGTTATTGGATTTTAATATAATTGCTAACACGTCACTACTTCCAATATGGCCGCCCGCTTGTGCCGCGCTTCTGGGTTTCAGGTCGGCAGCTAACAGCACACGCAATTTGTATTTACAGGAGCGCCGCTTACACGCGCAAGGCTCCTGTCCTTCTCACTACGTGCAGAAATGCCGGTAAGCACAGTCTTTCACGCAGACCCCTGCTGAATTGTTCTAAGCAGGGGCTATACGGATGTGACTGTCTCGTTAGCTAGCGTGCTTTAACGAGGCTCAATTAGCACCTTAACACGGTTGTTTGTTTTTGTTTCCCAGTGAATTTAGTGCTGCTTCCATGCTGACCTTCACACTTGGTACACTTGTCATCTGTGAATAGTGGTTAATTGCAACTGCAACAATATAGGTATGTTTTGCATGCCTGTAATTATATTATTTCAATCTATATCACCACACGAATCATAGGTAACAAAATTCTTATATTTGCAGTGGCGCCAGTGAATGCACCTTGTATATATATTTTTTCTAATCGTATTACTTCATAGGTAAGGCTATTCCAGTTAATTACTTTTATGATTTGCACAACATTTAGTTGAATTATAAATTCTTCAATATATAATGTGCCAGCAGTGGTTTTATTGCAGCATGCCGATATATTATTTCCCCCTTTTCTGTTGCCTTATTAGTTTCCCGTTTCAAGCTCCCACAAGGTAATCAACCTTTTTTGGATGGGGTAAAATTGCTGGTTAACCATATTGCACAATGGGTGACCATGGTTCTGCATACATGATTGCTCTTAATACCATAATTTTCTTATTCATTTTATTTTTATCTTCTGTTCCTTCTCACTATGTGTCAATCGACCTCAACGATTGGCTAATTCCATTGCCAATACTCCATATCCTTTTCATGAATTTTCTTAATCAATATGTGGTGTTTCTTTAATTATTGGTTATTTTTGGCAATGCGTATTGGATTGTGTTGGGTATTTATTACTTCTGTCCGATATCTAATATTATCGTGCCCCCCCCCCCCACACTTTCCCTTTGGTTGTTTGGGCCTGATTGTTTTGCTACATTTGGTTGGTTACATATGATTATGTCAAATATGTATACTTGCAAAACTCATGGATACAATTTTGCAGCCTGGAAAAAGAGCGCTGAAGCTCGAAACACGCGTCGGCTGTTTTTGGCTGTTTTTGATCTGCATTAAATAATGCTCAATGAGCTTTAATATCTGCGTTTGTGTGCACAATTAATGGTAGCAAACCCCTTCTTAACATTTCCATTGACACAGGCACCTTGCAAGGGTGACTACAACCTGCTACCATTTGCAGCCCCATAACGCACCCCATTTCCCGTCAGGGCGCCTAACCTCAACTGTCCACCACTGCCAAAATCTCATAAATCACAATTTTTAGTACCATTTTATTAATAATGGTGTGGTACGTTCTTCAGTGGGAACAAATGTATGCACCAGTTTTGGCCACTTGTGGTATAAGGAGGAGGTGTACACAGTGTTATAAATGGGGACCTGAATTGAAGTGTGCATTAATGGCATAAGCACGAGTATCTAGCAGTTTTCTTATTTTTTTAAAACTTTATTTAATGCTGGCATGAAATCAGCATCACATTCAATACATTCACTTGTTAAGTAGAAGAGCATGAGTATACATAACAGTTTTGCATGTATTATATCGGAGCATATGTAGGTTATACAGTTCATATTTCCGTCTGGTCCTCTTCCTCTGCTGTTTGGTCTTCGGGGTTTCGTAGGTAACTTCTGAGGGCGGGCCCAGATGTCTTTCGGTCTAGATGTAGGTTGCACACCTTGCGTATAGGACACTTCACACTCCTGTACCTGTATCAGGTCCCGCAGCCAGGCCTGGATGGTGGGGGAGGTTTTGGATTTCCATTTCCTAAGAATATTACGTTTGGCCACTGCTCCCGCCATGACAAACAATCTACGGGACCTTATGGAGGACTTTCCCATATCTCTTAATAGGTATTTTAGTGGAGTTGACGGCATATGGGTGTTCAGTATATCACTCATTGTATTCGCCATTTCCTCCCAGAATTGTCGGATTGGTGGGCAGCTTAAAAACATGTGGATTGCGTCCGCCGCCATCGGACCACACTTGGGGCAGGCTGCTTTTTTAGCGGGATCAAACTTGGCCATCCTGCTGGGAGTGATGTGCAGTTGGTTCAGAATTTTTAACTGGATGAGCCTAAAGTTAGCGTTCAGGGAGATTGCCTTTGTATACCTGCAGTAGTTCGACCAGTGTTCATCGATTACGACGCCAAGGTCTTTCTCCCATTTTGATCTCATCTCGTTTCTAGACGAGGTATGTGTTTGCACCCTTCTATATAGCTAAAGATTCCACTTGTGAAACCCTCTTCTATGCACCTCATCTATTCTGTAGAGTCCGGTCCAGAGTTGGGTCAAGATATGGGTGGTGCCACAGTGGGGAGGGAGGCCAGTACGTCATTTCGCATTGCACCTTATTAAGGATTTGAGTCCATGCCCGTACCGTAGATAAAGGATCCGCCAATATCTTTTCCTCCTTTACTTTGGCAAACATGCTCTGCAGATTCAGGAGAGCTGCCACAAATGAGTATCTAGCAGTTTTGACCAGCAGTGTTGCTGAATGAATGTTCTGAAAACCTGGGGTGGCTATTCAAACAGTGGCACAAAAGAAGTGAATGGCCATTTGCAACGGGGGCAGGGGGGCCCTTTTTCATTGGCGCATGAAGAGGCACAGCCAGACAGTGGGCAGTGTAACACGGCCCCGGTATCATCCGGCGCCCCTGTGAGCCTCCACCCTGCTTACAGACACACACTGGACGCATGCATACTGTTCAGGCTCCACGGTCACTCTAATGCGGAACGGCCCTCCACGGTCACTCTAATGTGGGAACGCCCCCTTTATTGATAGCACACACGACAGAGTTGTGTCACTCCGCTGTGTGCGTCTGCCCTTAAAGGGGCCACCACCAGACTCCTCCTTTGTCATAACAAAAACCGCAAAAGAGATAAAGTACACACAATGCACAACAATACACTGTACTCACAATAAACGCCCCTTTATTCACATGCCACCCCCAGACCCATCAGTCACTTTCTAGTCCATCGGCTGGCCCCACCAGTTCAGGGGTCCAAAACAGTCATTGTGATGGGCAGGCTTCCCCCTCCCGACCCTTTGGGGATACCTCCTTCCCACCTCCCGGATTAGGCCCTCCTCACCTGTGTCCCCACCCCCCCCGACCTGAGGAACTCGGCTGATGGGCCAGGCCACTGGCCTCGTCCAGTACATCACTGAAGTCCCTTCTCTGTAACACCTCCGGCCTGGTTTCTCCAGCCTTCTTAAAGCTGGCATAGCAGGTGACAGTGGCAGTCCAGTCTGAAGCAGTCACCATATCCATTGGACCAGGCTCATATGTTGACAGTTTGCCTTGAGGGTGTCAGACCTTTACCAGCACGTCGTCTCCCGGGGCTACATGCTAGAGTGTGAAAGAAAGAGAGTCTCTCTGTCTCTCTCACTCACTCATGTGGACACATGCAGGGTGGCCCTGTACTCCCTTAGGAACTGTCCTTGGCCATGGGTGATGCGGAAGACCTTATTTAACGTCCTCAAATCTTTCTGCCTCTCGATTTCGCTCGTGGCCAAACAGGAGTGATCTTACATTGCTGGATATCATACTCCACCAGTTGGGTGAAACTGTGGCCCTGCAAAGGTGGTCCATTGTCAGGGCACAAGGTCTGAGGCAGGCCGTGGGTATCAAATATCTTATCCAACGCCTCAGCCACCTTGTCGAATGACACGGACTCTAACTCCACTTCCGGATACGGGGACCATTCGTCTACGACCACCAGGAAGTGCATGTGCCGGCATGTGGACCCAAAGTCGGAGTGGACAATCTCCCTGGGCTTTGTCCCTCTTGGCATGTTCTCAGAGGCTCCTTCTGCACCAGGGACGCTTCCTGGCACCACACACAGGCAGTGACAAACTCCTCACCTCTCAAGGTCGCGAAACCACACCTTCTGTCACAGGCAGGCCTTGGTTTTGGCAATTCCCTGGTGTGCCAACTCCATTATCTGGTGTATCTTGCATTGCAGTATCACGATTCAGTCCCCTCGGTGAAACAACCCTGACTCCCCAAACACCAGCTCATCATTGACCCTCCAGAGCTGTTCCAGCGCCGATCTCGCTTCCTGGGTCATCTGAGCCAGCGTGTTCACCACCGACTTCCATGAGCCCTGTTGAAGGGCTGCTTCCAGGATGGTAGAACACTTGTCGGCCGCCGCCTGTTCCAGCTTGTGGATGGACACAGTGGAGTTGCCCCTCCACCACCAGCCTCACATGTTCGTCTGCCTCCTCGGCAGCGATGTTACCCAGTTCATCCAGCTCACAACTCTGGCCATCGTTTCCTCTGCTGTCAGTGCCCCCTTCACGTCCTCAAACACAGCCTGCTGAAGGGGTTCCCACCGCCACGTAGCATCCTTTTTGGTTAACGCTTGCAATGGTTCTGACTGGGACGCGAGGTTCCTAATGAACCGGCCACAGTATGTGACCATTCCCAAGAAGCTTCGGACCTCCGATGCGTCCCGGGGCCGTGCCTCCACAATATTCTTCACCTTACAAGGATCTGGGGACACACCCCATCTTTAAACACGAACACTAAGAACTCAGTGGTCTTCTTAAGGAATTTGCACTTGTTCCTGTGTAGCGTTAACCCTAGTGCCTACAGACGTTCTAATGTCTTGACCAGCCGGTCCAGGTGCTCCGCCTCCATTCTTGCAAATACCAGGATGTCGTCGCTGATGTTCAAGACACCATCTAAATCAGCAAGGGCCCCCCGATAATGTCCTGAAAAACCTCTGCCGCAGACACCAAAGGTCAGGTGCATGTACCTGTAGAGGACACAGTGCGTGGTTAAAGTGGTTATATATATTGGGAGTCTAGGTGTAACACCACCTGATGGTATCCGGCCTGAAGATAGAGTTTGGAGAAGAAGCACACCCCCTGCAGTTCCGTGATGCCGTCGTCAATTGTGGGGGTGATCTGACATTTGCGCTTGATCGCCTTATTCAGGAGCCTCATATCCACGCAGATCCGTACAGAGTCTGGTTGTTTGAGCTTTCTGGCAGTGACAATCGAGGACACCCAGGGGGTCGGGTCATCGACTTTTTCAATTATGTCCAACTCTAAAAGACTATCCAGCTCCTTGTCCACTAGGTCCTGTAGATGAAATGGAACTCAACAGTATTTCAGGGTAATGGGTTGGATTGACTCGTCGATGTGGAGCCTAACTGGGTCACCTGTCATGCGGCCAATACCTTTGAACACCTGGCTGTATCTCGCTAGCAGACCCTGCACATCCTCGACGTATACCGTATACGTGAAACTCACAATGCCAAGTGCCTCCGCACAACTCAGGATGGTGTTGCTGCAGACCGTTGTAACGTAGAACCGGGCCTTGATGGATGACCCTCCATGCTCAACATTGGCTACAAAGGCACCAGCCAGCGGGATTGGTTGTTCACCGCCAAATGTAAAGATGCAGGCCTTTGGCTTCTGTAGCTTGGGCGGCACTACCATGGCATTGTAATGCACCCTCGCCATAACATTCACAGGCGCACTAGTGTCCACCTCACTGTTCACTTATTCACCCTCACCAGGCACTGTGGCCGTCGTCGGTTGGTAATCCGCATTGCGCTGACACTTGAGATGAAGAATATGTTTTCTTCCTCCTCCTCGCCATCCTCCTCATGAGGGGCCATCATCGTCGCCTTGGTCGATCTGGGCAACATTGGGCGAGTGCTGTGATCTGAAGAATCCCACTTTTTGGTCCCCTTGGGATTACCACCGGCACTGGAGCTCTGCACATTCGGGCATAGTGATCCAGCACCCCGCAATGTCCACACAATTTTCCCTGGGCTGGGCATTCATTGGGGTGTGGGAGGTCATACCCACATTTCATACATGAATCACAGGCTCTTGCACCCCTGCTGACCTCCGCTGGGACGTCTTGCTCCTCTTCTGCCTTGACCGCGACCCACCGCACACACATCTTCCACTTTCCCTGGGCGCACAGTCGCCTCCATCCTGGATGCCCTCACCTCAGACACCTCTTGGCAGCATCCAAGTTCCAGTACGCCAGGCAGTGCGATTCCAGGCTCTCACAGTACCTGCCCATGTAGCTTGCCAGATGAACATCCCTGTATTAGCTGGTTCCTTATTGTGTCGGGATTATTCCAGGCACACAGCAGGGCCATGCGGCGTAGCTGTCCGTAGAAATTGTCCATGGACTCATCGTTTTGCCGGGCGCTACACATTACAAACCGCTCATTGCATTGGCAAGTGTCATGAAGTATTCCCTCAGCGCATCCTTTGCAGCAGCATAAGTCACATTTGCACTTGCAGTGACTGGAAGACCTTGTAGACTGCTGGTCCCGCTGAGTACAGAAGTGTAGCCACCTTGCGGTCTTCATCCGTCACCCCAGTGGCCCGGAAATACATATCAAGCCTGTCGATCCACATTCTCCATCTCAGTTCCAGGCTGGATGGGGCTCTCGAGATGTCAAATTCGGGCATTGGTGCAAGTGCCTCTTGCTGTCTCAGCAAATGTGGTGCTTGGGCGGCGGCCGCGGCAGCAGCAGCTGCTACAGCAGCATGGTCAGCCATGATAGCAAGCGCACAGGCACCCCACACTAGGACTGGGGCCGCAACTCGCCAACATGCTGCTCTGGGCACAGCTGCACATAGATGTGTGACAATGTTGGTCAGACACTGCTTGCAACTACTTCTGATAATCTTACTCCACCAACAAACAGCCAGCCAAATGCCCTCCCAGGCACCTAATTCAAATGTCCAAAAGTGTGGACGTATAGTCAATTGGCACACTAACACCATAGGGTGCTGCACACACTAGCCCCCTTCCACCAATGTCCAAACAGCCAGGAATAACAAATAAGGAACTCCAATCCCCCAGACGATGGCTCCAAAGATTGAGTGGTATGGGCCCAGGGGACAAAGAAACAAAGATGGTAGGCCTCCCCAGCTCCTCACCTCACATTCAAAGTGAAAGAAATGTTCAAAACACAAAAATACGCAGCATCAGCTGCCCCCTCATCAGGGAATCCAAAAGGTATGTGTGGATGAGCGCACAAGCTCTTTGGAACAGAGCCGCGACCCACAACAGCACGTGTGTAAAATGGCAGCCAAGCCGCGTGGACACCGCCGGCTCCGTGGCATTCAGAATGTGGAGAACAAAGAAAAAAAAAAAATCACTGCCCCCTCACCGCCTCTGCCCGGGTTGGTGTCCAGCTTCGTCACCACTGTTACAAGGCTCCGGTATCATCCGGCACCCCCATGAACCTCCCACCACACAGACACACTGGACGCGTGCATACAGTTTGGGGTCCATGGTCGCTCTAATTCCCCCTTTATTTAGAGCACACGCGGCAGAGTTGCGTCAGTCCGTCGCATGTCTCTGCCTTTTAAGGCGCCGCCTCCATAGGCAGTATCACGCTGCACTGGCTGCACCAGCCCCAACCTTGTTGTTTCAAGGTAGAAGTGTTGGGTTGAATGATTTTAATACCTGGCATGACAAAAATGTTCATGGCGTTAAGCATGGATCTTTGTAAAATATGACAGGTGGTCAAGTAACATACAATTAGGACATTTGGAGGTAGGTGGTGAAGAGCTTTTTCAGTGAAATGGCGGCCATGCAGGATTTTCGTAAGGTACACTTTAAAGGGAATGATGTAGTGTCCATCACAACTCAAATGAATTGGTATGTAACATTGGTTCTGAAGTGCATTTGTGGGGCAGCTGTTGTCACGCACTAAAACATGTATTGGTGAAACTGCCATGGTATATTCTTTCACTGTTTAGCATCTGATAAAGGACGAGCAAAGGAAAGAGCAACCAATGGGGTATGGTTAGACTTGTGGGATGCACGGGTACACGCTCCATGGTATGCGTGTGCGCACTGCTTTGGGAGTGCTTGACATGTTTTCACAGTGCCGCACCAGAAGAACTGCCAAATGGGGAGGATGTAGGGCTCCTTGAGTTTTAACAAGTTCTCATGCCCAAGTGGGTTGCACTGTAGATACAAAGCTTTCAAGAAAACGTTGGTGCGGTGGCATGGGGGAGGAGGGGTGGTGGTAGTTGTTGGAGCAGGGCTGCCACTCAAGAGAAAAGGACACTGGAAAGAGGTTATCTTGCCCGTCCCACGCACCCATAAATTGGGTGGTCAGGTGGTAGGAACAAGGGGTTAATAGAAGATGAAATTACTGACCCCAGGTTCATCACCGATGGGGCTTACGGTGAATAATTGTTGTGCATACTTGTGGCGTCAGTACTAACAGACTTGTGTTTATGTATTGTTGTAGGGGATGGAGATAGAGTATGACGAGGACCGCCTCAGGCTGGTCTTGGGAGTATGGCATGAGCACAGAAGAAGTGCCCATAATTTTGGTAAGGTGTGGGTACTCCCACAGGGTACTGGCTCAGCAGTTAAGTTGGATGGACAAGCTTAAGTGCACAAACATTTAAAATGTTTACAAACATGGAAAGTATGCATACTTGCCAGGTGTTCGGTTGGCCGACATTCCTTCACCAGTACTGATAATATGGATGCTTGGGCCGCTTGCAGGATATGTCCTGTCTCAGAGCTGGGGCAATTCTTTTCTGTAATCCCACCAATGCCTTTGTAAAACCACACTACTAAGCCAGCATAACGTCCTTCCCTTGTGCCCCCCTCCCTGCTCGCACACAGGTGTTGCCCGTTTTGCTTGATTCCTCTGCCCTGCTCCCCGAGTCCCCCTCCAGCCTACTTCTGCAGGAGTCTGTCCTGATACATTTTGGTTTCACTATCGCAGTCTTGTGGCCAAAGCTGGAATTGACTTTTATGGACTTAATTGATTCACGGTGCGTCACCCTTTCTCAACTCTCATGCTGAACTTCCTTTGCATCTTGTACTCATGGTGGCCATGAATCATGCTGCTCCCATCTTCATCTTGTATCCTGGCTTGCAACATTATGTGTTACTACCGACTTCCGCAATTGTATTCACTCTCCCCTCTTGCATCGCCACTCTTTTTGACTGCTTACTCTGTTCTCTCCTCTCCCCTTCTCTCTTTTCCTATCTCCTCCCCCCTTACTTTCGTCTATGCACATACTCCATCAGAATGGTCCCTGCACCTAGTATGATAGCAACCTCGTC
Organism: Ambystoma mexicanum; assembly: GCF_040938575.1. Classification (NCBI taxonomy): domain Eukaryota; kingdom Metazoa; phylum Chordata; class Amphibia; order Caudata; family Ambystomatidae; genus Ambystoma; species Ambystoma mexicanum. The sequence continues at coordinate 445,941,555 of NC_090929.1, forward strand.
TGTCTCCTTCCCTCCTCTCCCCTCCACCATTCCCTTACTTAATTCATCCCCTCTCTCCAGCACTATCTGAAACGTCAGCAGACCTAGTATGATAGTCGCTTGTTTTGTTCCTCCCCTCCCTTTCTGCACCCCCCTCCTTCACCTTTTGTTTTTCTCCGGTTCTACCAGAAATGTGGCCCGTCTGTTTCCATTTCCTTCCCACTCTCCCACTCCCTCCATTCCTTATCTATGTCTTAGCTCTTGCACTATCGGAAATGTCATCAGGCAGAGTACGATAGTTAATTTTACATCCTTAATGTTCATGGCCTGTAGGAATTTTTGTATTTTACCTCGTTTCCTCCCTTGCCTTGAAGCGCTTTGAAACACATTGTGTATAGGTGCTATATAAATAGACTATCATATCATTATAGGGTGCACCAACAGAGTATTTGGTGGCATAGACAGACCGCTCCTCAATTATCTTAGGAGAGAGAGGGCCATACAAGGTAGAAAGAACCAGTGGGGTTACAAGGGTTAAAATGGCAACACTTACAACCATAAGTATGGGAAAGAGCCAGAAATGTATGTGAAAGAGCTAGAGGTTGATGGGTAAACTTTGTCACCAGGGGGTTCAGTTGGTCATAGGCCTTGCAGGACTGGAATAGTACAAGATACACGGATACCTGGGCCTTGTGTAAGGTAATTTGGAATTTCCAGCACACCATCCCACTGCGTGATCAGGAGTAGGTTACGGCCAAACAGGTGGAACACCAGCTAACATGGTGTGCCGCCACCATTTCAGGTCCCCAATGCCGGCCCTGCACCCTTGTGGCTAGCAGGGTATTTATTGTACGAGGGGAACCTGGATACAGCAGCCAGTTTTGTGTATAATCTTTAGTATTTAAGGATGCTGGTAAGCAGGGTCGGCATCGGCATAACAAACTTTGCGAGGGGCAGACCATAAGGTGCCATGGGAACATATAAAAATGCACACTAACACAGGGCTCCTTTATATAGCGGAAAGGTTACTAAAAAATAGCCCCAAATCTTGTTTGATGGTCTAGAGTGGGGATAGCCCATTGGGTGGATAGCTCGATACAACAAGGTGGGTGATGGAACTGCACACTGCAGGTCAATATCCTAGCATGGACCATTGAGCCCTCCAATTTTCTGAGATGGTTAGAACCGACTACATTGGGATGGTAAGAGCAGGTGACTATGGGCTATGTACAACACTTTGGCAGAAAGTGATACCCCTCAGCGCCCTATTACGCTGGAATACCAATAGAAGTGACTCAGTGCTACCCAGGCTGGGGCTTTGGTCAATTCTTAAAGGCTGACATGGAGGTGCGCACCCTGGGCCAGGGGGGCATGTCCTGCACATTGAGGAAGTAACCCAGCAAGTAAAGAAAAAAATAAATGCAGGTCTGGAAGACTGCTAAAACTGATCTGGCAGTCAGATACCAGAGGTGGGCCGTTCCCCCAATGAAGGTAACAGGAGTAACCCAGAAAAAGGTTAGGGTAATTGACTGACTTGGCAGTCAGATACCAGGGCAAGGCCATTATCGCTGGTGCAGAACCATGTTGGCTAGACACTGGGGGACTCGAATGGCAGAGTTTCAGGAAATGAAGGTGGTCTGGCTGGGCACATCAGGGTTGAGGTGGCAATATTTGGTGCCCTCAATGCACTGGCAGCTGCAATGAAGCCACCTCAAGATTTTTGGTCTTACACCTCAGAGGGAATGAGGACGCCATATTGGGGAGGGGTTGCTTACTGGCCCAGATACAAGTGGCATTAAGGATCTTAGTGCAAGAGTTGCCTGGCACAGAGATATTCTGGTCCGAGACTATGCCCAGGCAGCTGGGCCGTGAAGCCTCCTCTTGAGGTGATGAAAAAATTGAAAAGGGCTAGTTGCAGTTAATAACGTGGTGAGCAGGTCCTAAGAGTATGGGGCATTAGGGGCAGCAGGGGGCCTCCCCCAAAGCATGGCAGAGTGGTAGGGCGGTCCTAGCCGGAGAGGAGAACTTTAAAGCTGTGGTTTCGCCATGAGCAGCTCCGGAATGGCCACACGAGCCAGAGCCAGTCGACGGGCACTGACATCCCTCAGGGAGAGTTGAGACTCCGTCAGCTGAAGTCAGTACTCCCGAGATAGACGGACTGGCAGTCCTGAAAACCAGAAACGGACGGCTGCTCTTTGCCAATGGCAAACGGGGAGTGGCGCGGTTCACCAGTTTACTTGTGGCTGGGACCGCACCAATTTCTGTGCTCCAATTAACTGCGATCTTTGAGTTTCCAAACTTTGGACTGTTTCTGTGTTGATTACGAGTATTGATTGGCCCCAGGTCTCAATGCTTTCATCATAATGTGTTTGGGGGGGGGGGGTCAAAGTGGGGATCACCCCACTATTCAGCACAGACCTGCTGTAACACAGGGGGAGGCAATTGACTACTAGGAGCCTTGATCACTTAAGCAGGTGAGATGAGGGTTCATGGGGGTGGGGGGGCAGTGGCAGGCTCCAGATTGCCAACTACCACAAGCTTTGTTGTTGCCTCCCAAACTCTGCGTCCATGACCACTCTTGCCCCAACCGCCCACGCAGCTAATCCTCCCTCTATGTTGCAAAGATGGGAGGGCATGCGTGACCACGCTCCAGACTTCTTTGCTCGGACAAGCCTCAGATTATCCACCCCAGAGACATAAGGGGGGTGGGGCTTAGGAAATGAACTTGTTGGGCCTTAAAGAATGTGTACAAGAGGGGGGGGGTAGCCTACTCCTATTGAGTACTCAGTTTGGGGTTGATCCCCATTTTGGGGTAGCACCCAGCCCCCTGATAAAATAGGTTGGGAAGACCCTGTGTAAAAGAGAGCTACATAGAGGGGGCACTTCACTCGCAAAAGTGGATAGCTTGGTCTGGCTCCCTGGGGTCTCAATGGTTGCGCAACAGGGAGTGGAGGAAGGGATTGGGACTCTGGGCAACTTGTGCACTGAATCAAGTCTTGCAGGTGGAGGTCGCCAAGGGACATTCCAGCCTTCTGGTCGGGTCAGCCAGGCCATGGGATTCATGCAGGGGTGGCCCACCGTCATCTAGGAAACATCCAAGTGGGGAGGAATGGGAGAAGGCACAGAGTACAATCCAGAAATGAGCCCTGGAGATCCTTGCCAAACTCTGCAGACACATTAAAGACCACCTTAAATTTGGGTTAGATATGCTCAGAAGAGACATCAGAGGACCTTCAGGAATACAAAGAGATGTTGACATGTTAAGACAATTAGTGGAAAAAGAAGGTGCAGCTGCCAATGCATCAGATCTCAGACACTCCATATTGCAATTCATGAAGTTAACCAATACTCCCTAGATTAGCTTCTGCAATGTGAGGGCATGAACAGGTCACAAAACACATTTGCGCACAAAAACCACACAGGGGAGCATAAGGTCAAGCTATGGTGGCAAATCTATTCAGTATATCGCATGACATTTTCACAGAAAGCTTACAGGGTTAGTCCCCAAAAACATTGATGCTGCTAAATAAGCATAGAGACCTGGTGGTCAAGTTTATACGTTTACCTAGAAAGAATCAGTCTTGTAGGCAATGCACCCAGACGATCTGTAACATTCAGGGGACACAAAAGTTAACTGTACCAGGACCGGACATCACAGCAGCCCCTCTGAGAACTCTGCTACCTCCAAGCAGACGCAAGCATTAATCATATATAGATGGTCATAGCCATTTGGCCTGGTGTTTCAACAAGTGGGTGGGGTGGGAAAAGAGATCACATGCGCCGCGGGAAGCATCCACCAGATGAGAACACTACCCCTGGTCACCAGGAGAGGAGGGACAAGGCCCAAGCAGGACTGCCAAGGAGCTGGTTAGGAGATACGTTACCAAACACTGCTATTGCCCTCCTTGGAAATAATGCAATTAATATGTTCAGATGCTTCGATGGGAAGCAGTCTTGAAATAGTTTGCCAATTCTATGAGAGTATAAATATATGCATATTTGGACATTTTACCTATGTTGCTCACACACCCATTAAGCATGAACACTGGGGAGCAGGGTCCTCTGGGAGATGGTCCCAATACATTTAAATAGTAATTTCTTTATTGACCTCCCCCAACCGTCTGCGTGGCCCTTGCAATGCAGATTCTTGCGGCTGATGGGTTCATACCCCACCTCTTGGTTCTGGGTCAAATTGGCATCTCCCTGACCTTTACAGTCAAGCAGGTCGCCAGACAAGAATCTTTAGAACTGCTATAATTTATTTATCTACTTAGTTAAATGTTCAATTTGTGGGTTGCCCACACCCTTCATTTTAGTGACGCTTCCCCCAAGAAGGGTCGCAGTGGAGGGAATTATGCATACAGTTCCGACACGCACCTACATTAAGCCTGATGGATGATAGTTTACCTTGAACGTCAAGGGGTGAAGACCCCTTGCTGAAAGAAAACAAATCTGGCACCTATGCCAGGGTTGCAATGCATCTATTTTGAGTCTACAGGAGATGCATCTCCAGCGAGCTGACCAATGAAGTTTCAGAAACAAACTTGATCCCATATACATAATGCAACAACTTTAAATAAAACCTCTGGGCTGGGCCATTTAATAGAAGTGTCCCCTTCAATGGGTATAGGTTAAAACGAGACCACACGAGATGTTACTTGGTTCTTCAGGGATCAACGCCAGACAGCTAACAATAGCCACGGTTTACACATCTAATAACTGTTACCATAATCTTGGCAAGAAGGATTTTAAAAAAAGAAAAGAAATTCCTCCTGGGCAAGTCATATTGATATGAGACTTTAATTTGGCATGGAATGCACAATTAGATGGCTGTGGTGAGGGGTAGCACCACCCCCACCAGGGCAACACCGAAATCACTTGGATGGATGTTTGCTTCCAAAACATCCACCATGTCAAACTCACTCCATGGACTCCGAATTTACATCTTTTTCACATGTACACAGAACCCAGACTAGAAAAGATTATTTCACAGTCACTAGCAGGGACTTCCTCAGTATCCATTCTGGTTACTCATGATGCTCCAATCCATATCCATTTACTAGGGAGAAAATGCTTGCCAGCTAGAAGCTGGAGCCTACATTGAGGTGCTGTTCTGGCAGGTGCAATAAAGGACAGCATAAAGGAATATTTTGCCAACGATCTAGAAGTGCCTACTTTGCTGATAAGACCTTGGGACAACATTAAGGTGGTGGTGAAAAGCAAGCTCATCTCTATAGCCACTGGCAAGAGAAAGCTACTTTTGCAGATGGCTTAATATTTGGAAGCTCAACAGGTAGGCAGCAAAGGATTCTAGTGTGAACCCCACACTGCATGGACTAAGAAAAATCGGTCATGGTCAATTCGATACTATGTCACAAAGTAGAGCAGCCTCTATGGAGGCTGAAGCAGATGTTTTATGAAAAGAGTAACAAGTCGGCAGGCAGCTCTGTCATTGGCTTAGAGTACAGACAGAATCCATGCATTAAGGAAATTCATTCATGGGGTAACACTTGGTAAAGATGAGCTGTTGAAAGATTTTGCCAACTTATCAGCACTTCTACACGAGGGCCCCATAGTCACAGATGGAGCAGGAGGGCAATAGCCCCCTCCCAAATGACAGCCAGTAGGCATCTTTAGTTTCACAAAACCAATTAGCAGAGGTCGCACGAGTTACAAACGACTTAAAAGTTAATAAACCACCAGGAACAGATGGATTCCAACAAAACCTCTCCAGCGCTGCGGATTTCAGGTATCATCACTGCTAGTTTTGGGGCAGATGTTGCCATTACACCCAAACCTGGCAAGGATACTGCAGTATTGTGCAAATTCCTTACATGGAGACACGAGAATCAGCTCGTGTTGTATTCAGCTCCTGGAATCACTGTGCATATGGACGAAGCAACAGAGAACACTACGGGTTTCAAATGACAACTGTTTGTTAGAGCGGTCAGTCGGTGCTTATAATCTGAATCCCCTATGTAAATAAAGAGTATTTAATATATACAAGTAGTTCCTCATTATTGCTCACCTCACCCACTACAAGTGGCGACGAGGTCTTGGGGGCCCCACCGTCTTTCTTTTCAAAGCGTTGCAGCGGCCTTTTACAGCAAGGTAGAATCTGCTGTGGCCACAGCGCCTTTTAATAACTTCAAGAGTGGCCTGCCTGCCATGCCGCTCCCTTTTGCATGAACGTTACAGTGGCCCCTCACAGTAACGTGCGTTCTGATGTGACCGTCTCGTTCAGTGCCAACTTCAAAAGGTATCCTGTTTAATAAAGCCGCTCAGTTTGCGATAAACGTTGCAGCAGTCACCTCTTCAAGTAGATGCCTTTATTGTTTATCTGCGCGCACTGCCTGTTACTTCTCACTTTAATCAAGCGACGGATGTGTTTCCTGCAATAGGTCTGATCACCTTTCTCACGCTGCACATTACCGTAATACACAGTATATTAGCCCCGCACGGTCTACAACCTGTGTGTAGGAGAGACTGGTGAAATCTGTTTAGCTACCAGAAATAAGTAAGGAGTGAGATTGATAGCACATTTCTAAACCTATAAATGCAAGCTACACCAATAAATACAAGCAGCAGTCCTATTCACAGACCCTGATTGCAGCCTTGTGAGATCCAAAGAGAACCTTACAGCATTGTTTATGCAACACAATAGACTACACTGAAGTCCAATACCACGATACTCATGCAACAATACAGTTTTTGAATCCCCTGCACGGCAATAAACAAATGAGGAATATTCACATGATACAAGGGAATATAGAGCAATAATCCTTTCACCGATTGGTACAGATCACATTTCCGTAACCACCAGTTTTCAATTATCTGTGTTCCAGTCATCCATATTTAGTGCTGAAGATGTCCTTTAGTAGAGTGCCTCCACCCATGTTCTTCCTGTCAGAAATCGGGGAGCTGCCAACACCATGGAATAGATGGATAAAATATTTTGAACATTATGCGGGTGTTGTATGTGGTTAAAAAAGCAGTGTGGAGAAAAGAAAGTCATTATTGCTACACTGTCTTGGTCCAGCTGGGAAGAAGTTTGAGGACTTACCTGAACTACCTCCAGATGAGGAAGTTACGAACGCTCTGTAAAGAAAATGGGCAAACATTATGAAAAGAAGTTAAGCACCATCTTGGAGCGTTATAAATTTGGGAAGAGTGCAAGAAGGGGAAAGTGTAGAAAAATACATAACTGGGTTGAGGAAGTTGGCTAAAACATGTAATTTCAATTCACAGTTGGATGAAAGTGTGAGAGACCAGTTCATGCTAGAGTGCAGAAGTAGTAAAGTGAGAGAAAGGTTGTGGGCTGAAGACGACCCACCCTTAAACACTGTTTTACGTGTAGCTAAAGAAGTTGAACACTGTCAAAAAATTGGAAAATAGGATACAAACGGTTGAGATCAAACATGAAATCCCGAAAGGTAATATCACAATGGCAAATGTTAAGAATAATGAATCAATAGCTCAAGTGGCAGAAGTAACAAGTAGAAGAAGCAGACCGGATAAGACTCACGGATCGCAATATGATGGGGACAGAAGAAACAAAATGTCTTCCAGAACACAAAACATGAATGTGAGAAGAAAGAGTCCACGCAAACAAAGAAACAGCCCAAGGAGGAGAAGCACTGGCAGGTGTTTCAGATGTGATGCCACAGATCACTGGGCAGATAACCCGGAATGTCCTGCTCTTAAAATTATGCGTGGCAAGTGCAAAGGCAAGGGACACTATGCCATGTTTTAGAGTTCAAAATACTTCAACGAATTGGAAAGGAGGAGATAACTATAGTGATGAAGATGGAGAGGAATGTGTATTTGTCATAACGGGTGAGGAGAACGAGGAAGAAATGCAAAGTCCCAGGGCCACAGTGTGTGTTGGCGGGACTGACATACAGATTGATTCTGGTGCAAAATACACTCTCGTACCACAAAACCTGTGGAACAAAAATGCGCATGAATACTTACATGTCGGTGGGGCCTTATGTACTGCTTATAATCTGATTCCTCTATGCAAATAAAGAGTATTTAATATATACAAGTAGTTCCTCATTATTGCTCACCTCACCCACTACAGATCCCTCTGTGCAGCTCTTACAGGCCAATCACACTCAACGCAGATGCCAAGGTCTTTAGAGGGTGCGGACACAGGTTAGAAAATGTCTATTACAGCTCTAGTGCATCCAGATCAAATCAAGTTTATATATGAGGGATGCACGCAGGATAACATTAGAAGGGTCATTCACCTCACTGAAAAAACCTCAGAGGTGATATCTAGTGAATCACTAATCACTTGACACAGAGAAAGCCATTCACAGGGTAAGCTGGACTTTCCTGTTGGGGCCTCTACGAACTATGGGTTTTGGGGGACACCTTAAAAGGAGTGTTTGCATGCTAATCAACACTATCTGCATCCACATGTGACTGGACCGAAATTGTCCAAGGTTTAGCTGGAATGGGGAACACAACAGAGCCAACCCCCGTCTCCACTTTTCATTCATTGGAGCCTTTGGCAGTGTCAGAGAGAGCAGATACTGGCATAGTGAGCATTTCATTTGAGGCAAGACACAGACTATGTTCGCCAATTACATTTTAGCCTCTCTAGGTGACCCCATGACTTTGGTTCCAAACCAGACAGAACAATTAGAAAATTATGGGAGAGTCGAAGGTTTTAAAATCCATATGAATAAAATCAGATTCATCCCCAACCCCTCCCCGCAGGGAAAAGCTGTAACGCAGTCCAGCCAAAGCTCAGGACGGCCAGGGGTGCTGTGTTAGAGCTTGGGCACCTGTCTCCCTTGTTGGTTGACCATCTCCAAGTCAGCAATTCCAGGGAGCCCCTGGAGGGAAAACCTTTTAACGCAAGCCAGCCATAACTCCTGGATGGTCGGGGGTGATTTCCCCCACCTTTGGCGCCTCTGTCTCACGTTGGGCGACCATTCCGAAGTCCAGCAGGGTCCCCATCCTTTCCCAAAGGAAGGAAAAAGTTGTCACAGCCTAGCCAGAGCTCCAGGACAGTCAGGGGTGATGGCCCCGGTCTTGGGCACCTGTCTCCCTTGTTGGTCGACCGTCCCAAAGTTATGCAGCAGCCCCAGTGAGCCCTGGCAGGGTGATCAACATTTCCCGGAGTGAGATGCTGTAATGCAGGCCAGCGAGAGCTCCAGGACGGTCGGCGGTGCTGCGTCCCATCTTAGGTGTCCCTGGACCGTTACAGCTTTTCCCTCCGGGAAGAGAGAGTACCTGCCAGGGCTCCCAGGAAAGCCATTGAGTTTGGGTGCTGTCCACCGAAATGGGAGGCAGGCACCCACGGCCGGGGACATCACCACCCACCCTCCTGGAGCTCTGACTGTGCTCCGTTAGAGCTTTTGCCTCCGGGTAGGGATGGGGACTCTGCCAGGGCTCCCTGCACTGCTGCTAGACTTGAAGATGGTCGACCCACATGGGAGACAGGTGCCCAAGGCCAGGGGCAGCAGGCCTTAGCAGCTCTTCTCTATGGGGAGGCATTGGCACACTGCTAGGGCTCCCTGGGACCACTGCTGAACTGGAAGACGGTCAACCAAGAAGGGAGACAGGAACCCATGGCCTGGGTGAAGCAGCCCCGACTGCCCTTGAGCTTTGGCTAAACTGCGTTACAGCTTTTCACTCTGAAGGGGACCCTGCAGAGGCTCCCAGTGACCACTGCTGAACCTGGGGACGGTCAATCCACATGGTAGACAACCGGCTAGGGACATCACCCCCAACCATCCTGGAGCCCTGGCTGGGCTGTGTTACAGAATTTCCCTCCAGGGAGGGATACGGACCCTGCCAGGGCTCCCTGGGACTGACGCTGCACTTGAGGATGGCTGATCCACATGGGAGACAGGCACTGAAGGCCGGGGACATAAACCCCGGCACTCCTGGAGCTCTGGATGCACTGCATTAGCACCTTTCCCTCTGGGTAGGGATGGGGTCCCTTCCAGAGCTTTCTGCAACTTCTGCTGGACTTGTGGATGGTCGACACTCTTTTCCACCCAGGTAGGTGCACCCACATATGTGAGGTACCGTCTTCATCGGGACACCTGTGGCAATGTGGTATGGTAGGACATGTGTTGTTGCCAGTGTGTTTCAGTGGTTTCCTGGTGGCAAACACCTGAAAATTGTGTTTGTTCCCTAAATTTGGGAATTTGAGGTGCCTTGTGGGTAATAAATTCTAGGGCGATTTGTGGATGTCAGACCTCTTTGGATTCATACAAGTGTCTTTTCAGACATGCATGGGGTTCCCCGTTTTCCTTGGTGGCTGCAACACCCCACACTCAAAATGTGTAGGTTGTCCACAAGACCAAAATCCTAAAAAATGTCCTCTTCCCAAACCCTTTGGGATACCAATGGTTTAGTATTTTTCCTTTGCGCACAGGTAAGTGCACCCACACGTCTGGTACCGTTTTCGTCGGCACACCTGTGGGAATGTAGGACATGTGTTGTTGCCAGCATGTTTCGGTGGTTTCCTGGTAGCAAATGTCTGAAAAATATGTTTTTATCCCTAAATTTGGAACTTTGCCAGGCATTGGGGGTAATACATTCTAGGCTGATTCGTGCAAGTCAGACCTCTTTGTATTCCCACAGGTGTATTTTCAGCAATGCATGAGGATCCCCATTTTCCTTCTTGGCTGTGACAATCCAAGCCTAAATCTATGGGTGGTCCACAAAGCGAAATACATTCTTCCCCACGGCATTTGATGTACCAGTGGTTAAGCCTTCTCCCTTTGGGTCCAGGTAAGTGCACCGACACATGTGAGACACCCTTTTCATAAGGAAAACCTGTGGGAAGGTAGGACATTTGTTTTCTCTTGGTTTTGATAAGGTTTTCATACATTTGCTACTGCACTTTGTTACACAACCCTTTCATTTCCCAAATGTAATCTACATTTAGTCTCTGCTTTAGGCACTGTATGCTTTTGTAACCTGCACAAGTCACCTATCCTTCAAAGGGTCTGCCTTCGCGCTTTCAAAAAATGTATGCTTGTCATTCCTCATCACATTTGTTTTCCTTATTTTCAATTGCTAAGTAAGTCTGTTAAGGCTGTCAGCATAAAAATCCTGTGTACCATGAAACATTAAGAAATAATTGTGATTTCCTAACTAGAAGAGTCGGGGGAATGTAGCAGTGCATTGCTTTTCTCAATATTCAAAGAAACCATTACCTGACAGGTCCAAACACGTCCAGCACATACCTTTTTTCTGTAATTTCAATTTTTTTTCCCCAACCTATGGGAATTTTACCAACAAAGTTGTTGCCGGATCTGTGCAAATCACCCTTTCCTAAACATGGAATTATGTCTACTTTTCAGAAATATATGCCTCTGTCTTCCCATTCAGCTTTTCTACCATCCTCTTCCATTCCGTCCACGCAAATCCCATCAGAAAAAATGGACAACTAATCTACCTCCCACAAAACTGATGGGAATCTTATAAAAAATATGTTTTTTTTGTTTCCACTTAACCGGTTCTGAATTTGCCATTTTCAAGCTTTCTAGAACAGTAAACCATTTGTTCCTAGCTCTTACAAGGAAAAAAAAAACAGGTTTCTGTGTACATCATTTTATTGGCATTTCCAGAAAAAAACACGAAATGTGCTCTTATTTTCTCTTATCCCCCCTACAACAAACGGATTCCTTGGTGGCGTTATGACTGCCTACATGTGGGAAGAAAAGGGACCAAATTTGGCCGAGATATCTCTTGCAACAAAAATGTTACAAGGGATTGAAAGCGACATACCGAAATCTCCAAAAAAAAGGGCTCAGCACTGGGAGGGAAATCCCTCACCAGTTAAGGATTTCCTAATCCCTCAGACATTGGATAGTTGGAATATAAAGGAACTGTTTCAAGGAGGGTCAGCAAGCACAGACGAAGAGGGGGAGGGTGGAGAGGGTGGACAGGATGTCCTGGGTTTTTGAGATAAGTGAGAGGGAAGGGCAACAGGAGGGGGTTGCAGCAGGGTTGGCCAGCTCCTTGCAGATTTTAAAGAGTTCGGCCGAGTTGTTAGATTTTGCAGAGACACAAGCTTGAATGTGGACTCTCTTCTTGGTGACGACAGAGTTGGTATTGCCTTTGGAGCAGGCGACAGGTCACTTTGTCAGAGGATGAACAAGAAGCCCTCTATTTCCTCTCAGCCGCCACACACTTCAATTTAAGTGTAGCTAAGTCGGAGTCATACCAGGAATTGCACTTGGCTTTGGACAGGGGCAAGAGCATCAAGAGTATCAGAAATTGAAGGGTAGAGCAGAGACAGGGCTGTGTCAGGATGTGAGACAGCCAGAGGTGGAGGGGGTGGAGGGAAAAAAGGTGGTAGCAAAAGCCTCAACTGACACACGCTTCATTGGCCGGATGTCTGAGAAGGTAGGTGGCAGTGTTGGTGGTAGGCTTGGCTTGGGTGATGGAGGGGAGAGGGAGAGATTAGATGAGAGGAGGGAATGATCGCTCCAGGAGAGAGGAGTGGTCGGAGGAGATCAAGACATTGAGTGTGTGTCCTGCAAAGTGAGTCGGGCCAGGGCAGAGATTTGACAGGGAGAGGTCGCGGAAGAGTACTGAGGAAGAACAAGGAGTATAAATGGATATTGAGGTCATTGAGGAGGAGGAGTTGAGTGGTAGAGGCCAGGAGGGAGGAGGAGAGGTCCGCCCACTCAGAAATGAGGTGATTTGACCAGGAGGCCGGTAGATGGTAGCCACAGTAAGAGAATGGGTAGGAGGGAAAGAGAGCCTACAGACAAGGCATTCAAAAGAGGAGTCGGTCTGATTGGGAATGATAGAGGCAGGAATCCACTCAGGAAAGATCAGGGCTACCTCCCCACCCCCCCCCCCCCCCACCGGACCGAGAGTATCTGGGTGCAGAGTGCATCTTGTAGCCATCAGGGAGGAGAGTGTCAAAGCTTGTGACAGAGCTGGCTGTGAACCATGTCTCAGTAAGACCAAGGACATCAAGGTCTAGTTCTTCAAGGGGTATGTAGCGTACCTTGACTGGTAGAATGAAAAATTGCTCAAAGGCAAATGTACCAATCACAATACTAGAATTCGTAGAGAAATACTGACATTTGCTAGTTCCCATGTACAAAGAACCTTGGTTAGTGTAGCATATGAGACCAACTACTGGGGAGGACAGATGAAGTGCTGCTGGTTTAATGCATACTTGGTCAGGCGAAATTAAGAGGACCAGTAAACACCAAGTGAGAATGAACATCCCAACAAGGCACTGGGCACAGGACTGGGTAACCAACTTGAGATCCAAACAAACATCCCCCACTGAAAAGGGTTCAATAGGAAACCTGGCAAATACATAGTGTCAGAAGGGCACAAACTCAACAATTGTTAAAGATAGGCATAATGCCAAGAGGTGTAAATATGTGTATGAAGCCAGAGATTAGTAGAGGCACCGTCACTCATGGCAAGAGAGCGAAAAGTGTCCTAGTAAAATATGAGTATATTAATATGACAGAACTATATCTGGCCATTCTGCATGCCAGTTCCACTTTCATGTGAAAGTTCTGAAAATCGGGTAATGCCTTTAGGATAACCGTTCCTGGCTTGCAGACAAGGTTCACTTTAGTTTGAAGCTAGTAGGACACAGGCTAAAGAAATCCACCATACCAAATTTCCAGTTCAAAGTTATTTTTGGACTATGCGAAGGTGCAACAAAGTATGCAACTGTTGCCCAAAGTTCCACCAAGACTCAGGTAATAAACAACAAAATCCAAGATTCACAGTTTATCAAGGGTTTCACCCGTGCACAATGTTTGCAGGTGATAGGAGGCCCTGTACTCCCTTGACATTCTTGAAAATCTTGTTTTCCCAGATCAAAAGGACTGGCAGCGTTGTTGGGTGCTCAGAGAACGTGCTCTGTCAATGTTGGTTTTTATCACCTGTAGGGTTTTTTCCACTTTCAAGGTCCAACCCATCAAAGGGCATATCAATCACCTTTGTTTGAACCTCTGGCTGAAAGTTGGTGGCCTTCAACACGGTTTCCCATCTGCCGAAATCCAGTATCGGTGATGTCTAACACCACAGTGATTGCATGGTCTGAAGCAGCCTCATGTTCATGCAATAGGGCAATGGCCTTGTCCCGCTTATTGTTGGGAGAAAGTCCAGAACGGGATCTATTCCGTATCAAAGTTCACAATCATATCGAGAGAGGATTGCCAATGTATTTGCTGCCTTTATGGTTGTCGCAGATGTGGAGAACACCCTTTTCCCAAAGGCTTACCCTCCTTGTCAGGGGGCACTGTGCAGGGGAAGGAAGGATTGGTGGACCATTCTCGTGCCCCTGGGGAGACTACAGAATCGAGGCATTGTTGATTGCGCAGGCTGGAGCTGAATCGATCATCCTGTACTTTTTCAGGCAGTCCCTTAGGACTACAGACTTTCTGGAAGCTTCACGTCTTTAGAAAAGAAAACCTTACTTGCTTTTTTCTTCCAGAATGAGGTCAAACAGTTTGGCTGCACGTGTCAAGAGGGCATGAAACAAGCCAATTTCATCTGAAGGTGAATCTTAGTCCATGTCTCCTGACTCAGCATCACCTGGGACAAGGTCATCAAAATCTGTGGTATAAGTGTCTGGAGACTTGTCAGTGAGAAAGTCAGCCTCAGTGTCTGAGGGTGGAAACAGGAGGAGGCAACTGTGGCATAGGTGGGGCCAAACCCTCTCCTGAAGGTAACCTAGGTCACCTTGGGGAGGATAAGGAATAATATGCAGGGGCTCTGACACCAGGGTTTGTAAGATGACCAGTATATCCAATTAAAGATCCATGGCCGCAGGAGGAGTACCCAGTGAGGTTGAACTGGTCGGAGGGAGTGGTAAAGGTAAGTTGGGAAGAGGGGCAGGCTCTTCGTGCACTTCATGGTCTGAGAATAGAGCCTCCATAGGCTCAGCATACGAAAAGCCAACTGGCTGAAGTAATTGCTTAGGTGGAACAGAGGGCTGACAGTCATGCCAAAAATAGGGTGCCAAATTTAACCATGACCAACCCCGCTTTGGCCATGGTGAAAAATCCAAAGCAGATGGTATCGCCCTGTCGATGCTAACCCCTATTGGGAATTTGGATATTATGGGTCCCTGGAGCTTTGTAACCAATGGTGCAGACAACGGTCTGAGGCAAGAATACCTTGGCCATAGAAGAAGTCGCTGACTGAGTAGTAATGGTCTGGATTGCCATGATGGTAGTCGTGGGTGAAGCATTAGATTGAATCGCAGAGAAGTGCGCTGACGAGCCGGTCGATGCGGATGGGTGGGTTGATGTTACGCTCACCTGGTATCCACGGGGACGCCACCCAGCCAGTTGGTCCCCTTTTCAATGATTCCCTGGTGCGGTTCTTGGAGGAATTCCGCATGGAAATGAAGACTATGTTTAGGACTTGACAGCCAAGATAAGCCTTCCCACCTCCCTTGTGATTTCAGCCCCTCCGGGTTCTCTTCTTACCTTGTTATCGAAGTTGGTGGGCTCTCCATCCCGCTTTCTGGGCAGGGGCATGTTGTCTTTCGTGGATGCGTGCGGTCCAGTTACTTCACCGACAGCGGCCCAAGTAATGTCTTTCAGGTAGGTTTTCATGCGGTTTATGGAGTTGTTATTCTTGCATGCCTTTTCTCTGTTCGATAATGTCTTTATCTCCTAGGTCCGTGGAGCGTCCGCTTGGCGAACTGGGTAGGCTGGTTCTCGTCGGTAAATGATGACGCACAATAGGGCTATGAGGCGGTAAGTAGGCACTTTGAGCAGCGCAGCAATGTCTTGTCTTCACTGACCTGTGCTTTCTCTTTTTGTAGGTCGCAGTGTGCTCCCAGCGCAGAGGAGTTCCGGAGCTATACCGGTCGAAACCACCACCAGCCAGGTAAGTCTCTAAGCAATTTGTGGTTGAAATGTCTCTATTACCTTCTTTAATGTCGTCTTTCTTCCTTTCTCAGGTCCTTCGATCCGGGTGGCGAACCATCCACACAGAGCTGCCCAGGAGCTGTGAAGAGTGAAGGATGGAGATTGCAGGTAAGATTCTGCTGCTAACTATGTTCTTTGTTGTTTTCTACAGGTCCGGATCGTGAGAAGCTGGACATGGTGAGCGTCACGTTGCTAGTAGCAAAGTAACGCGAAGCGTGTTGTCTTGTTCGGGTGTGGTTTAAATAGTCTCTGCAAAGTAGTCCCTAGCCACCACACCCAAAACACTACCGCATAGCTTGGTTCTAGGAATCAAGCTTACTCCTACATCCCGTCCCCTTTCCTCCATACTTGTGGGACGGGACCGGAGCACTTTGCAAAAAGCATCCACATTTTTTGTTGAAAAATGTGTCCCTCCTCCATTTCCTGCGCGGGGCCCGGCACGCAGCCGTAATCCCGCCCACCTTGGCTCCGCCCCGCGCATCGCCCATCAGTCCTTTTCTCCACTCGATCGGGGCCGTATGCACTTGCATCCTCAGAAGATTTTCTTCCCTTTTTTCCTCTCTGGCTCTCGCTTGCGTTCGTTTACTAGTCTATGTCTTTCAAATTAGACTTTCCAGATTGTTCGTGTCACCGTTGCTTCGCGAGGGCGGATCCCCATCCTCTTTGTTTAGAGTGTTTTTACTGTGACTCCCTTTCGGTCCGGGCACTTCAACGTCGGTTGGAGGTGTTCCGACGAACTCCTTCGCATTTTCAGGTGTTCATCGACGAGAAGAAAAAACGCCCGATAAGGTCCATTTTTCAGAGCACCCCGACCGGGGGATACCTTCCCGGGTTCCTCTCGGTCCGGGAGGGGCGTTGATCGCTCTGTTACTGGGGTTCACCCTGAGGTGCCCGTTGGGCCTAATAATTCTACCAGAGTTTTCTCCGAGGGTCTCCGTACGGGGCCTGTGAACACCGGAGTACACTCCGAGGCCCCTCCTGTGGGGGCTGTTTGTAGACCCAGTTCTACTGAGTTGTGGGGTACCGGAGTTCGCTCTGAGGCCTGTAGTTATCGAACGGATGTTCGAGGCCCGCGCAGAAAAGGCTGTTACCGGGCCTGGGTCCGAGGTCCCTCGTACGGAGGCTAAAGCTATCAACAGTTCTGAGAGGCCAGTCAAGGCTTTGTCTGTGAAAGCACACCGTTCCCGCTCTTGTGGCAACACCAGATCTGTTGAGGGGGCAAAGAAGCAAAGTTCTTCTTTTACCGGCAGTGCCGAGGTCCTTCCTCCGAAGGCTCAGTTGGCGGTTGGTATGTCACAAAAACATTACAGGCCTCATAGTTCCGGCCGAGGTTCCTTATGTTAAGGCTAAGATTAAGACCCCTGATCCATCGACGGGGACCCCTGCCTCACTTCCTCACGTGCCGCAGTTCCGCTCAGATGAGGACAAAATGGCACACGTTCCGGCCACGACCACGGCGGCCATTTTAGGGGCTACCCCTACAACTATGCCATCAGCTTCTGGTGTAGGGCTCGGTCGCTTGTGCGCATCCTTACCAGCCCGTTTATGATTGGAACGCCCGGATGCCTCTTCCGCACAATGTTTCGTTGGCCGCGGGGGCGGCTCCTTTGATTTATATGGATACGTCGGTGGAGGGGCCGTTGTGGCACCCTTCACTGTTATTGTCCACCTCATGAGAGGCCTCCTCAGGTCCCGAAGCAATGTCCTGAGGATGCCTTTTTCGGTAAATTTCAAGCGCTTATGCGCATCGACCCCATGAGGGAATATTTCAAAAGGCTTTTCAAGGAGATATGTCCACCGGCGCCTCTGGATCCACCTGTTCCTCCGGTGGTTCTGCCGGCGCCTCCCTTGCCCGTGGTGCCCCCCCCCCGCTCTCCCAACTTTGCCTCCATTGTCCCCAGTGGACAAGGCAGTGCCTGACACGTCTCAGCAGGATCCCAACCTGTCAGATGACCCTCAAGGCGATCAGGACAATGAGGACCTTCCCCGCTCCATCAGAGCCTTTCATGACCCGGTACTGGACATGAGTTTCTTAAATGTTCCGGTGCCCAAGGCACCCGCTCCGCAGGAGGGTGTGCTTTCTGGGGCGTTCACCCTGTCTCCTTTGGAGCGTACCGGCCTGTTCCTGCAGAAGGATGTTCTGGCCGAGGGCCGAAGAGTCTGGGAAAAGCCACACTTTTTGTCAATAAAAAGATTGACGCGAGGTACAGGCTGCATTCTTTGGAAGAGGTGATCCTGTCTGGTCCGCCTCCCTCCTCCACAGTGGTGGCTGCAGCCACTTTGCAGTCCAGGCCTGCAGCATCCTCTTCCACGACGGCTACTCCGGTTCTGGGAAAGGAGGTCAAGCTCCTCGACTCCCTCGGGGAGGAAAATCTTTGCCAACTCAGCCTTGCAGCTCAGGCAGGCCAACGCCGAATTGATATTGGCGGGAGCTAACATGCAGATATGGAAAGGTCTGTCGGAGTTTGAGGAGCACATCCCAGTCAAGAAGCTGGAAGATTTCAAAGGAGGCCTTTCCGGAGCCAGGGTCTTGGCCCAGGATCTCCTGAGGCTGCGGCTCATCACGTAGACACCTCGGCTCGGGGCAAGATGCTTGGGGTTGATACCTCACAGAGGGCGTGGCTGCATGCTACTAAATTTTCTAAGGAAGTGCAAGACAAGGTGTTGGACCTTCCATTCGATGGTAAGGAGCTTTTTCATTCTTCTACTGATGTAGAGCTCACCAAAACCAAGGATAGCACTCAGACGGCTAAATCATTGTCTGTTCTGGTTAAAGCTCCTTTCAAATCCCAGAGACTTGTCGCAAAGTCGACCTTCCTCTGATTTTAGGGGCTTGCTCGGCCGCAAATCTCGCAGAGTGGATACTCCTGCGGGGAATAACCGCCGTAGACAGCAGCGTACACGGTTTTTCTCCCGCTCCTCAGCCTCCTCATCAGGTGGCACTGCCACCAAAAAGCCTGCCAAATTAGGGTTTTCCACGCTCGCACAAGACCCCAGTGGGAGGACGCATTGCGTCTCATTGGGAGGCGTGGCAGACCATCACAGAAGACAGATGGGTCTTGTCAGTCGCTCGAGAGGACTTCCACTTACCTTTACCGCCTACCCCACCCCTCAACCCTCCTTTTTAGCTGTCGAGCTCACTCTCCCTCAAGGCAGAGGTTCAGAAGCTTCTGGACCTCAGAGCTGTGGAACCCGTTCCCCTTGGGGAGCGAGGGGAGGGCTTCTACTCCCGGCTGTTACGGTGCCCAAACCCAACCAGGCTGGCCTGCGCACCATCCTAGACCTTTCCCAGTTCAATCTTTTCCTACCCCAAGAGAAATTCAAGAAGATCACACCCGGCTAGATTCGCTCCTCTTTGCAGATGGGCGATTGGCTCAGGATGCGTACATGCATATCCTGATTTGGAATCCACACAGGAGATACCTCCGCTTCTCTTTGGGAGAGGAGCACTTCCAGTTTCGGGTGCTTCCTTTTGGCCTCAGCTCGGCGCTGTGTGTCTTCACGAAGATTTTGGTGATTGCGGCCCATCTTCTCCAGGGTATCCATGTGTATCCTTATTTGGACGACTGGCTCTTACGCAGCCCTTGTCCGTTGGCAGCAGCGGGCAACCTCCAGTATCTCCTTCAGCTCCTGTTCCATCTTGGGCTGTCGGTGAACTGGCGGAAATCCTCCATGACGGTCTCACAGAACCTGATCTTCCTGGGTTTTTGTTGGAACACGATCGACTGCAGAGTGTATCTGACCGGGGACAGAATGGCGGATCTGTTGGCCACGTGTCAGATGTTTGAGCAGTCGGAGAGCATGTTGGCCTGGTGGTTCCAGAGGCTTCTGGGCCTCATGGCCTCGTGTACTGGCTCTTCCTCTTGCTCGTCTCAAAATGAGACGGACCCAGATGGCTCTTCGGAATTCATGGCGTCAGACAGTGGATCCGGATTCCATGCGGATAATGATTCCGGATTCCATGAGAGTGGACCTGGATTGGTGGTCATCTCTCAGCAATCTGTCTGGGGGTGCGGGGTTTCAGGACCCGGTCCCCACGATGACGATCACGACGGACTCTTCCCTCCTCGGGTGGGGTGCAACGTTAGATCTTCAGGTCTCGGACCTCTGGTGGCCTCAGGACAAGCTCCTGCACATACATCTTTTGGAGCTTCTGGCGATCTTCCTAGCGCTCCGGGCATTCAGACCGCTCATTGTCAACAAGGTGGTCCGCATAAGAACGGACAATGTGGTATCAATGTATTACATAAACAAGCAAGGGGGAACGAAGTCTCCCCCCCTCATGGACCTGTCCATCCAGATTTGGGAGTGGGCAGTGCTTCATGGTGTCTGGCTGCTTGCAGTGCACATCCCGGGCCAGCTGAATGTCACAGCGGATGCCCTCAGCCGGCGGACAGTGGTAAGCTATGAGTGGGAGTTGAAGGCGGAGGTCCCATCATGGATTTTCTCGCGTTGGGGCACACTGGAGGTGGACCTCTTCGCCACGGCGGTGAACAAGAAACTTCCTTAGTATGCCTCCAGAGGGGGGCTGGGAGCCTCCTCTATGGGGGATGCTTTTGAGATTCCATGGCACAACATGAGAGCTTACGCCTTCCCGCCTCTGCCTCTAGTTCACTGTGCAATTTGGAAGTTGAAGAACTCGGACTGTTCCCTTCTACGGATAGCCGTATGGTGGCTGGTCAGGTTTTGGTTCTCAGAACTTCAACACCTGTCGGTGTCTCCGCCGATCAGGTTACCAGTAACTCCCGATCTTCACCAGAGGGAACAGATGTGGCACCCCTCCCCACAATCGCTCAGCTTGGCGGCATGGTGCCCGAGTTCAAGTCTTTAGAGCATCTGAGTTTGTCTGCGGATAACATGCGCATTATCCAGGCAGCCAGGAAACCCTCAACCAGATCTCAATACAGGAGTAAGTGGCTCAAGTTCTGTCATTGGTGTTTGGAGAAGAAGTTGGATCCGACGGTGGCCACGATTGACACGGTGCTGTCCTTCGTGTCCTCCCTAGCAGAGTCAGGGGTTCATGTTCTGTCATGCAGGACCTATCTCAGCGGTTTCCGCTTACCTTTCTACAGACCTTTGTTCTTATTCTCTAACTAACCCAGTGGTGAAGAGGCATTTTGCTGGCTTGACACGCCTCTACCCTCCGGTTCGTAATCCGCACCCGCCATGGGACCTAAATGTAGTCCTGACAGCGCTGTGCCATAAACACTCTGAACCAATGGCTACGGTAGACCTCAAGTACTTGTCTTGGAAAGTGTCCTTTCTGGTCGCCGTTACGTCAGCAAGGAGAGTGAGTGAGCTCCAGGCATTGTCGGTGGAGCATCCTTTCTTGGTCTTCCACAAGGACAAGGTAGTCCTTCGGACAAACCCGGCTTTCCTACCAAAGGTAGAGACCGAATTCCATCTGAATCAGTCGATCTCCCTTAGTCTTTTTTCCAAACCCGGCCTCAGCGGATGAAAGAGTTCTACACTGTCTTTATGTCCGAAGAGCTCTTAAATTCTACCTGGACAGGACTTCCGAGTTTAGGAGTTCTCAACTTTGTGACCTTCGGTAACCCTCAGGGCAAGCCGGCGTCTAAGGCAACTATTTCCAGGTGGATTGCCGCCTGCATCACGGAGTCTTTCACCGTCCAAGGGCTGAAACCTCCTAAAGGTATCCATGAACACCTGGTGTGGGGCAAGGCAGCCGCAGTTGCTTTTCAGAAATATGTTCCCTGGGAGTCCATCGCGAGGGCAGCTACTTGGGCCTCCCCATCTGCTTTCTGTAAACATTACTGTCTCGACATGAGCTCTAGAGCACGTTCAGTTTGGTCAGGCTGTACTGAAGAACCTGTTTCAGTAAAGGGTATTTCCATCCACCCGTAGTTCCTGTAAGGAGGGCTTGGGAATCTCCCACAAGTATGGAGGAAAGGGGACGGGATGTAGGAGTATTACCAGGTTACTCACGGTAGTGACCACCTTACTCCTAGTCCATAGTCCCCTTTCCTCCATACACCCGCCCGCCGTCCCCTCTAATAAGGTTCCTCTGTTATTGCTAATGGGTCTTTGACCCGGTGATAGAAAAGGACTGATGGGCGATGCGCGGGGCAGAGCCAAGGTGGGCGGAGTTACGGCCACGTGCCAGGCCCCGCGCAGGAAAGAGGGACACATTTTTGAAAAAAAATGTGGATGCTTTTTACAAAGTGCTCCGGTCCCGTCCCACAAGTATGGAGGAAAGGGGACTATGGACTAGGAGTAAGGGGGTCACTACGGTGAGTAACTTGGTAAATGTGGATGCCTCCATGTTGGCTGAAAGCCCGAATAAAGTAGTTCCTTTAGCTGATGTCTTTCCCTGTTTATGAGCCTGGCGCCAAAGGCGCCAGGACAGGCCCCAAGAGGGTCTGTGAATCAGATGCCAGGCCTTATTTGCAATCCGAAGTCTGATTGCACCTGGCCAATGAGCTTGCCAGTGGGGATCAGGGCTGAGGGTTGTGACAGTCGACGAGTGTTTGATGCTTATGGGCCGACAAGGTCATCAACGTTGACTGAGAAAGATGGAGTAGTAGTTGTGGACATAGCCAATGACCGTCACCTGTATGAAGAATGTTTTGATGAGTTTTAGGCACTGCAGCAGCTGACAAGTCAGACATGGGCATCAATGAGATGGTCTACTGTGGAACAACGCGACGTAACCCATGTCCCTTTTTGAGTTTATTTCCCAGCAAAGGTTCCTTTTGGGCCCCCGACCTAATAGAAGAGGGAGTATGTTCGAAGGGTGAGCCGTGTCTGGCAAAGGCATGACTGTGGAGCTAGGTCAAGTCAGGGGCCCAGGCACCTCATCTCACCATATCACCAACCTGCAATGGCGGTCCTTACAGGTTTGTCGAAAAGGATTGACAGACCAACCATTGACTGATCAAGATACAGGCAGTACAAGCACATCTCATGGAGATCTTCAATATACATCTTGAGGTGACATTAGGAAGAAGCCTTAAGAAGGCTTTTCTGCCTCGTGTCTGTAATGGTCCGATGGATGAATGCGACCTCAGACAGGGCTGGAACCACATCACCATAGTCAGATGTGTAGTGCCTCATTGCTTCCCGATGGACATTCTTCTCAAAAATAAAGAAAAAAAAACAGTTTTTGAAGAGCATAAATCACGGACTCCCCAACACTTGTGCAGTAAAGATCTGAAGATGACCACCAGGGGTGGAGCTAAGGAGGACCTAAGCCATTGGGCTTGGGCAGTATGACCCAAAGTAACACTACGAAGGGGACCAGCAGTTTCAAGCTTTAAAACTACACCTTCATCCAGGCTCGACACCTCAAGACTGCCATGTGCCATTTGTCTAAAGCCGCAAAGGCTGCGTCAACTTAGGTGTATCATGTGGTCCAAGACTGCCTCACCATCTGAGATTTTAGTTTTAGCCTCCTCCTGGAACTTGTCTGGCAGGTGTTTTAATAGGTGCGACAAGCAAAGCCGCAGTTCTGTCCAACCTGGCCATCATTGCCACAGCGTTACTAGACCGTACAGCCAATTAGGCTGTTGCAGAGACCTTTCTCCCCATTGCCTCTAGTTTGTGTCCCTATTTATCAGGCAGAGCTGTGAGAGGGGAGGCCGGTTTTGCAGTCTTCCTCGCTGCAGCCATGACTACGGAGTCAGGCTTAGGGTGACCGCTTGGGCAGAATGGTGCCAAATCAGAAGCCTAATATTTAATGTGTCCAATATACGATTGTGGTTACTGTCTGGAGCCTCTTGTCTCCATGTTCACAGAGGACTTATGCATTTTCTTCTAAAGCTACCTGGATTTTGAAAATTTCAGCCGACTTAGCGATAGAGTGAAAGGAGGGGAGGCTCTCCATGGAGAACTGTTTTCTGCATCACAATGATGACCGATTCCCAATCATCTGGGTCAGTGTCAGGCGCACCTTCTGGTAATTCACCCTCAGGTTCTTCGTCATGTGTTGACATCTGTCAAGATCATCCGGTTCCCTCAGGTTTTCCATCGGGTGGTCCGGCCATTCTGCAGTCATGGCGACAGACGGTGCTCTGGGTTGTCTGGTCCTTTGGGGTGAGGACCGGAGTGGGGAGGAAGCATGTCTCCTTCTCCGAGGTCTGGGTGACACTTCCCTTGCGATTGTTGCCTCTGGTGACTGACGGTTGACTGCTGCCTAGGTGGTGAATGGTGTGGAATGCGGGGCATGGGCAACCTGCTTCTAGCTTTGTCCTCCATGGCTGTCTGCCAGTTTGGGCTATGCTCTTTAGGCTGCACTGGCTGCAGTTCCTCCCCCTCTGAACTCCTCCTGCAGGATGTCGTCAGGCCATTCTGCCATCTGTTATAGGAGGCAGCTGTGCGGTGTCTTCCAAGAACCCCATTTGTGCAGTTTGTGATTCTAGTGTCACTTGTGCATTCTCTGGCTGTAGTACTTGCACAGGAGGATCCTCGATGTCCGCTGTCGAGGGCCTTCTAGTTTTGGTTGCTAGTCGACAGGGTTTCGACTAGGACTTTGTCGATGAGTGCTTGGAGGACTATGCTTAGTGGAAGACCGTTTCAACAAGGTTTTTGTTGACAAGGTAACAGATTTCTTGGCAGACTATGATTTTTCAGTCTACGGTGCAGGTGTCTTGGATGGCGGAGGGCCGCTTGTGGGCGGCAAGTAGTGTTTAGTTGTGGACTGTGTCCCCCGTGGACGACAGCTCTGTTGACGAAGAGGACATTCTAAATGGTTTACCTTTTTCAGCTATTCTTCCTTTTGCAAGCCTTTGGAAACCTTTTCCGACCCCCAGAACAGACTTTTCATTAGTGTACAGAGTGAAGTCTCCACCTCAAGGCAGCTATTCTCTTTGGAGCTTGCTTCTAAAGAGTGCCTGGTGGAAGATTAAGGTGCAGTTTGAGGATTCTTCGTCCAAAGACATTTGCCTGCTTTCTAGATGTAGCAGGGGTCTTCGGAGAAAAGGTTTGACACATTTTACAGGATTGATTTTCGTGGCGGTACAGTCAAATACACAATTTGTGAGGGCCTAATGAAGATTAAACTTTTGCAACATTTGCTGCAGTCCCTGAAGAGGGAGGTCTTCTCCTTGGCAGCCTGCATTTAAGACTCGGCCATGAGGTGGCAGGCAGATCAACACTCGACGTTTTAGAAAGAAAAAAGTAACCAGAACTGAGGAACACTAAGCAAGTGAAGGCAGTCCCACTGAAGGGAGAAGTAGAGAAACATTTGATTTTATGCTGTATAAATGAACAAAGCTCGGAGCAGACCATGGTGAAAAATCTGAAGATGGCCAATTGGGGTGGAGCTTAAGCCCTACTACCTCATTGGTTAGGGCCTCAAAGGACCAAAGGAGCTGGACAGACTACACAAGTGAGAGGCTACACAGCCCCTATGGGGCTGGGTGTGTAGCATGCCCCCAAGGGAAAGTTCTTAATATAGTTCATAATTATTCAAATTAAAGAGGATTCCCAGTTGGACAACAGGGAATATTCAAGCATATGAATCTATAAAAGATCCAATGCTGGAGAAACCTCTTTACACAGCTTCTTTGTAGGTATTGCAGGGACTGCAGATAGGTACAATAATGCCTTAGCAAAGGGGTTCCATCACAGGACAGATGCCATCTTCAGCTTGTCAGAAAATGGGATACAGAGGTGAACATGGTAAGGGCTTAGCAGGATGCAAAGTGATTATAACCGGATCAGTATTAACCATATATTGAGTGTCATTTGCATGGGTTGACCATAGAGTGGCTGGGACTCGGTCAGACAACCACTGCAATGGACAGGAGCATTCAGCCTGGTGCCCAGGGCTTAAATGGGCAATTTCCTTTAATACTGCTAGCATCTTGAGCTCTCTGTGAGCAGGGAGATCAAACTCTACTCCATCAGGGGAACCGCAAAATAGAGCAGCTTCTTTCATACAATAAATCTAATTCAAACAGGTGCACAGGAGAAGGGATATGCAAAAATGCAAGTTGGTCAGAAATTGAACCAATCATAAGTGAGGTGGACGCAGGGTGCAGTATTGGCACCCCCTATAGCCACAGGGCCGACTACTTCACTGGCTCCCGATCGCAGCACAGATTAAATTCAAATCACTCTGCATCACTCACAAGGTGGTCTGAGGCCAGGGACCACTAGCTGCAACCCTTTCTGACCAACTTCTCCACCCCCACTAGACTCCTTCGTTCCTCTGGCACCAACTCCTTGCGTGTGAAGCAGTTGCTAAACGGAGCAGGTGGTCTGACGCTTTCCTCAGCAGGCTTCCTCATTTAGAACAACTTCCCCCTCCCTTGTCTTGAGCAGGACCTCCTTAAATTCCTGAAAAGCATCAAGACCTTCCTCTTTACCTCTTCCATCCCTCCCTCCCCTGCTAATTACACAGTAGCTTGACTGGTGTGCAGGGCCCTTATGCATCCTCGGGGGCCCTGACCTCCCACATCTTATCATCCCAGCTGCTGTCTATCGTCTGCACTTGCCTGGGCTCACCCTCCACCACTGGAGGATTCACATAACTTTCTTCATAGCAATTCACCTGATGTTCTCCATGGGCACTACAGCACCTATGCCATGCCCCTCTCCCTATGCACTTGCACACTCTGAACACTCAAGGCACAGGTTCGTCTTCCCCACCCCATTGTCTTATTTTGTTGTATCAAAGTATTTAATAATTGTTGTAATTACATTGTCTATCATCCCCTGTCCCCCCCATGTTGCCCTGTGGGAGCTTTGCAACAGTATTTGCTCCATGTATAAGTGCCTAACAAGTGAACAATAAATACATAAATGCTTTATCAGGATACATTGAGGCTTTTAGTGTGGAGTGCAATGATCCTGTCAACCAAAAACAAGATCTTGTAGCCAGCAGCAATCCAGTCAAAATACGGCACCATAGGACCAATCGATCTAAGTGGTGCAACAAGCTCAGAGACCCCATGGCAATCCTATACATCAATTGGTAGTAGTGGGGGGTTGGGTGGGCAGAGACTTTGCCATTCTGCTCAGTTCAGTTGGCAGTCATACTGAGGCCGGTCAGAACACTCTGCTTTGCAGTGGGCAAACTCTTTAAAGTAGTTACACTGGTCCCGGTACCTGTTTGTGCAATATCTTTCAGTAGTTTGCCCTGGCTCAAATGACTCTGGTGCTCCTCTTCCCTGCCCTCACCCACCCAGAACGGGGCAGAACCTTCCCCGCAGAGGTCATGTTAACTGTATTTGTTTGGCGCATGGTTGCCAAGGGGCATCAAGGCGCTGAAGAGGCAAGTAGTAGTTGCGCGTAGCAGATCTTAGAAAAGCAGGGTCTTTAGTTTCCGACAGAAGACAGTGATCAATTGTGTCCCGCAAGGGAAGGGGAAGGTTGTTCCATGCTTCTGCGGCAGCGGCCAAGAAGGCGCAGCCTCCCTTGCGGGCTAACCTGAAACTAGGTACTGCCACAAACAAGGTGTTTTGTAAACAGAGTATGAGTAGGTTGGTTGGGAATGAACTTTGCTTGCAGATAATCTGCTCCCATGCCATGGAAGGCTCGGTGCACTATGCACATGGAATTAAACAGAATTCGGTGAGCGACGGGGAGCCAAAAAAGTTGTCTCAACAGAGGAGTCATCGGGGCACCAAAAGGCGGACGGATGATAAATCTAGCAGCCACATTCTGAAGCATCTGCAGATGAGGTTGTAAAACCTATTTGAAATGCCATAAGCGTGGCTTCAGTGGTTTCGGTCTGTTCATTTTTCTTAAAAGAAAAGTTCAGCCAATAATACTTCAACCAAACCCTTTCTCTACCATCCCCGCCTTGATTCCTTTGGATACTTTAGGTTGTAAACCCATCATAAATGGAGTCACCACTGCTACAGGCACTACAAGCGCAGCAACAATAATCCCAAAATGCGGTTTGAATCACGGTTTCAAATGTTCGCGATATCCCACAGGATTTTCTCCCCCTGCTTGTTTACATACATTAATCTGTAACCAGTTTGTCTTCGAGGACGAATCACAATACTAGCTTGCACCAATCTATCAGTGAAAGTTTTCAAATCCCTAGCAGTAGCAGGTTCTTTGGCTGGCAAATCTGCATGCACCTTAAGCAGTAAATGCATATGTGGGCACTACTGGCAACAATTGACTCAAGTCAACAGAAACGAGATGACAGCAGCCGATGAACTAAAGTACCTCATAGAACAGGATCTTCTTGCATCTTTAGGAATCTCTGAATATTGGTATAGTCTCCTCGTCAACGCAGAAATGCACCAGTACTGGTTTTAAAGGAATAGTGCGCTCAAAAATGTTATTGTCCAGCGTGTTCGTGCATGTGTTTTTAAGCATACGTTGATCGATTAAACAAACATTTCCTATGCACCTTACCATAGTTTTCCTCACTTTTACACATGCAAATTCAGGCAGCAGGACGCAGTCATTTTGTGCTAATCTTATCCGTTGCCGCATCGCCCCAAGGTGAACTGCCCTGGCGGCACCAAATCATACCCCCTGCCCCTGCGGCTGACATCACCATTCCTAGCGATATTCTCTGCCTATCTCCAGGACGTTTCTGGGCAGCGTAGACAAACGCGCCCAGTCATCAACTATGTGACGTCAGTTGACACAGAACCCAGAATATCAACACATCCTCTAACACAGCGCATCCCAATTTTGAAAATGTTTTTTTCCAAAGAAACCGCAATACTCTGCAATTTATAATGTACTTTTATTTCACAATAAACGCTCAGAGAACATCCGCCGATTTCCATATTCAACCACATTGGTAATTTACTTTAATGAAAACAGTTAGTCCACTTCCAAAAGCTTTATTTTTAGAGTCCCTCTGTTGAGCTGCTCACTCTCCCAGTGCCTCGCACAGCCAGCCTCCACCACCTGTCGGCTCAGCCAGTCTCCTGTTCTCACAGCAATGCAGCTAATCCTTTTTGAGAGTCTCGAGCCCTGATAAAATGTGCTTGTACGAGAAGGTCAGAGCAAGCCCTGCTCCAACCTTAGTGCACAATCCGTCTCTGCTCACCGACTCATGCCATCTCCAACCCGCTCGAGCCATGCTGCGGTCCCCTGAACACATGACCCCTGTTCTCTTTGAACGCATCTGGTCCCCAGACCCTACCCACGCACCACCTCAAATTCACCTCCCATATACCTAATCAGGAACAGTGATATTTTGGTAACACTGACACCTACCACACTGTTTGAAATCGTAAGACTCCAAAGGCCGCAAATCAAAGATTGGCCCCTCTGATAAGGCATCCGATAGCAGCGACCCCCAACACATGCCCCCTTAAAAATATAGGTCAGAATGCACCCATTTCTCACCAACAACCCCCTTTGATGCGTTGTTTTGCTTACAGCCAGTAGTTCTTGCGTGACAAGTTTCTAGTCTTGCTTAGGTCTCATAGGTCTCACGTGGGAGGCGTATTTATTCAGCTATTTGGACATGTAAGGCAGCTGCAGAACCCCAAAGTTGCTTTCATGCTCATATCCATCTGACCCTCCCCTGATCAGTGAAGGACCCGCAAGAGCGTGACGAAAGCGGGAAGTGTGAAAGCACAGCGTTACACTGTATGGCATCCAACAAAAGGCACTTCTTGCAAAAACAATTGACAAATAGGATACATTTCAAAAGACAATTTGGACGCTTTATTTGGACACTTTATATAAGCATTGAACAAATAAATAACTGCTAATCATTTGAACCAGGAAGTGAACTGTTCCACGAGGTCTGCTTTCAGTGGACAGGGCACGTTTGCAATGTTTTGTGGCAATGTATGTGTCTTAGGAACAAAATCATGAGTGATTCCATGAGTATGTATGTCCAAAACAGTCAAAGTGAGATCTTTCACAAAATTGAATTCCATTTCCTGGTATATTGGCTTGACCACCCATTTTTTTGCTTCTTTTCGTAAAGGACATTGTGTAACGAAGCATCCCAAAGTTTCCCGCAGTCCTCGATTGTCCTCTGCCTACGTTCTCGTTATGCACCAATACCGCTAGTATTGTCCGATATTGCATCCCGTCAATGCCGAAATGCAATCTCTTGGGCCTGTATTTTAGGCACATATTGTGGAACACCTTCAAATCTCCCGTGTGACAGAATTCTGTGAGTTCCTTCAGATCTCTTGATAGTTATCAAACACGATCACCTCTACACAAAGCTCTTGAGAAAATGGAACCAACCACTTCTTGCGTTCCTGCTCCTCCGATAAAAGTCCATGTGCACATTGGTAAACATGTAGGTTTTCTGTCTAAGCGTGAACGTTGGAACAGTGGTGCATTAATGAGCACCATCTCAAGTAGAATTTACACAGACCCACCACAGGTTTTGGAGCTCCACCATAGATGGTTGCTCAAAGACTGGGACCACTGTAAAATATTTTCAGAACTTTATCAGCAGCTGTGATTTTTTTTATTGATTGATTTGGCAGCTTGCCATACATCAAAATGATGGTGAATGTTTGGGAACTGATCTCGCAGGGCCTTGGCTATTGAAACATGTCTGTCGGTGGCTATGTGGTCTATTTGCATTCCCTTGATTGAAAATCTTGCAGGGATTTTATAAAACCATGTTTCTTCATGGCCACTGAGGATTTACATTCAGACACCTGCACGACCCCCAAACTCACAATTGTTAGTTTCCATGTCCTGAAAATGGAATGCAGTATTTTACTGAAAATCCGGGGCCGTCACACTGTCCATCGCCAGCTAGCCTGAACCGCTTGTCGGAGAACGTCCTTTCAATTGACATTTGCTCAATTTTCCAAGCTTCACTAGTAGCAGGGAATAAACATCCTTGTTGATATTTGTAGTACTGCGTTTTAGAAAAGAATTTACAAATTGACAAACTGGACAACTTACTAAAAGTAGAGCCACTGAAAAGTAAAGCTGCTGCACACAGATTTCCAGCTGGCACTTTGCCCAGCATCGGTTGAGTGGACCATGAAAATGTAGCATGGAGATGCCCACAGGTGGCTTGGATTTTCAGGTTACTGCCTTGTGATACACGAGTCACATTCACTAATGGCTGCCCGCATACTCCCCTCCCCCCTCACTGGATGGACACATTTTAACATCAGTATAATCTCTGCCAGGCAGCTGTCGAATACAATGTATTTGTGCTCTTTTATTAGACCATCATCCAGCATGAATGTGGTTTGTGACTCAACTGTGGTGGACATATCGGCCGAACTGGACACACTGAAGTCGAGATCTTTGGCAAGTTCCTCGGTCAATTGCGTTGAGGCTTTAGCGTCTGTTATTTCAGCGTGTGTCATTTGAACACGAATTGGAGAAACCATCAATGTCGATTGTTTATTGGGTAGCCCTTTTTTTGCGGGTGTAGATTGGGCGACGTGGTCACTGAGTAATTCAAAAGCACCTTCCTTATATTGAGTTTCTTCTTCATCTTTTCGAGTTCTCACATTGTAGCAATGGTCCAAAAACACTTTACTTGCTTCGCCGGTCACATTCAATTCATTTTCTGGCCACTGGGCATAATCATCTAGAGTCTGCTTATTGACCGGACTATGCCAAGCCTCAAATAATAGTTCCATGGTAAAATCTGTTTGGCAAGCATCATCTTTGGTTTCATTTTTTGTCTGTGTCTTCATACTTCCTTCTGGGCCTGTAGGAGATGGGTTGTAAAAACATGTTCAATGTAAATCTAACATACAGTATATATCACTTTAGATTTAAAAAAAAAACATGTTATGAAGACAATACCAGCCCAAACCACTTTTCATAAACACAATTGTTAATTACCTTTGTTTTCTTGATTGTCTGTGAAACCATGTTCTTCACTGTAACGACCGCACCAGCAAGCTGGTCCTCCACCTCTGATCCATGTGTCTCCTCTTCTAATTCCCGACCTTGTATACATCCCTTGAACAGAATATTCATTAAAAAAAGTCAATCGTATTTTAAATCAAATTCTTGCATCGCACACATCACTTACATGAATACCCTCGTAAACAGTGTACGTCATTTAGTCAAAATATACATTTTGTATTTCAATCTGATTGATGGCTAGTGTACCCGATCAGAGATCACTGTGCAAAACCTACTGATTTTAATGTTGCACTCAAGCATTTTACAATTGTATTCAGCGTTAGGGTAGAAATTGTAACATTAGAATTGAAATTTTAACAGTTTGAAAAGATGCACGTTTATAATAATGTCACCGTCTAATATCAGATGTAGGATTTACTCTTTCATTCAAGGGAACTGTCACCTCATGCTCTGGACCAGCTCCAAAGGATGTTTTAATTGTAGTCGAAGTACCAGCATCTTCCTGTAATACAGTACTTGTTTTAGTATGGATGAAAACAGTGAAATTGAACAGAATCTGATGCAGACAATGGTACATATAAATAAAAACTCATGAGTGAAACATTATGTAAACAAGCGACAGGATACGTAAACTATGTCATATCATCTAAAATTCCATGCATAATACATAATCGAAAAGCAAAATAAAACTACCCAATAGGCACGCGAAGTTGTTGACGACTCCGGAAAAGAAATGGATGCAGAATCTTGCTCCTTCATTTTCAGTGCGTTGTCACAGAGTGGTAAAGGTAAAATTAGATTTGCATTATATATGTGGGAAGGTCCTACTCTCAATATGAGCTTCAGCAAGTGTGTATGGCTCACCATTGGTATACTGGACGTGTCCGTGATGTCGTCACTTCCGACAGTCTGTGCTTCAGTCAATATGCTCACCTAAAAGAATTGACATGTGAAGCAACCGATCACAAAAAATGCTTATTTCGAAGGGTACTAGGGCAAACTTTTCTGTGTTCATACATCATTTTCTATGATGCTCCTAAAACCAGGGACAGATGTCTAGCAAAATGGGGTACAGTTATAAAGCAATACAATCTGGTAAACAAGCAAAATTTAGTACGAAACATTTACACCGAAAGAACCATTCCGTTCATGTAGTTACCTGTTTAGTAGCCCAAGGCCTACAGCTAATTAATGAACTGTGACTCACCTGAGGCAGCGTGTGCATGAATAGAGTCGGAATTTCATTTGGAAGCAATTTACGGGACATTCTGAGTCAATGCTTTTGTGTACTGCAATTGGTCGTACATATTCTGGGTAGTGCAGGCTACAGATGCGAAATCGATCGCCCCTCAAGTCCAAGACATCCTGGGCTCTACTTTCAAGCTCGCCCAGAACAAATCCACAATATCTGACCCATTCTCTTATTAGATCTGTATTCCTCAGGAATATACACATTATTGTGCCCTTCCCCTAGGTATGGTATGGGTATGGTATGGGTCTTAGAATGGCAACCGTAAACCATACAAGCAGGCATTGTTGAAAAATCTGTAAAAAAGTACACAGTAAAAAAATTATTTTAAATGAATGCGTGAGAAAGATGGAATTGGATCATACATTTTTCTATACAATGTTTGTTTTGGTCACAAAAGCAAAACCTGTGTAGCGTATTTGACTATACACTAGGATAACTTTCGTACAGTATTGATTGATGGGACGCAAATCATAGAGTGTTATTGATCCGTTGAATGTACTTTCATGCATCAAAAGGAAACATACTTATAGACACGGTACGCGAAGGATGCAATTCTATCCCAATTGACACTGATGACAATTGCTATATATTGAGAACAGAACAAATTAAACAGAAGACAACGAGATGAATGAACATTACACTACTGGGTACATTTGTTCAAAATAGATAGAAATTTAGAGATCAAGAAGAGATGATTAGGTGACCTAACCTTAACCTGACCAACAAACAGATTCAGCAAGCAGGGTAGTTAGTAGGAGAACAGGTAGTGCGATCACGAGTTGACTTCCAGTGCTCAGAGATGCTGCCATGATAAATATCAAGTTTTTTTTTAAAGCATTAGAAAAGTGGGTGTATATGAGAATGAGTGACGTGTATATGGCGTGGTCTTATGTGGATAGCAGGGGTGCGGCCTGCTTCAGGGGAGCCTGTCTGGAGACACTGGGTCTGGGGAGGCCATGTGAACAATGGCCCCTGCGCATTCGATACCTTTGAAGTGTACAAGGCGTTTGGCACCTTAGCCGTTCCCACCAAATAACTATTCAAAAAAGTTAAGTCCCATTTTATTTTGTTGATGGCACAAATGTACTACACATTATATACTTCAGGTTGCAGCCCAGTGTGGTAAAATCCCCTGTACTGACCGCTGTCTCTGGGGAATGTGTCTCTAATGGCACCAAAGACACAGGCGGGTATTACTCGAACGCGGTGTCCAAGCCTCCCATGAAGCCACCATGTAAATGCACAATAAGCCACCAGCCTGTACCACCTGTGGATGAGAAAGATACAAACTGTATTTAAATGAAGAGAAGTGTATCAAACCAAAGTTGAAAAAGCAATCTTGTATCCTATGGCATTGTTGCCAGTATAAATGTTACTTCACAGATCAATCAACTTGGGTTTTAAAGTATGGACACATTACAAAAGTGAACTATGCATTCCATTACATTTGGGACACAGAAATATTGTTTCGTGGTTGTACGTAAAAGACACATAAGATGACCACTATGATTTCCCCAAATTGCGAGTGATGTATAGAATTGCAAGACTACATTAATTTGGCAGTGATGGATCAAAGTTACGACAATATAGGAGACAAACATGAAATGTTAGTGGCCTAAGTGACATCACATCTAGAGTACACTTAATCGTTACTTGGATTGCGACATCAAACTGTTGCGAAGTTTGTTCATAAGTACTATCATAATCCTCAACACGGCACGTGTGAGGCAGGCTGCCCTGAAGTCATGAAGCTTGGCAACGCATTGCGGCAGTGTCTCGTCTTCCGATATGTAGGACAAGCATCCAGAGTTCTCAGCAGCAGTAGTTCCTCGGTTGGCATGACCTCGCATTGATTGCAGGTACACCAGGTGGAGACGTCATCCATGAGACTAGGCTCAGGCTCTTCATCTGGTGATTCGTCCTCCCAACTGTCGTCCGAAGCACCATTGTTTCCATAGCTTTCTCTTTTGAGTAATTCCGCCTCAGAATACTCCAGCTCATACTGGTAGGGCTATATTGTTGCAATTATGCGATAAAATTAAAATATATAGTAATGATAGTACTAGTATCTGTTTGCACAGGCTACGAGCAAGGAAGATCGTTGAACAGAGCAGAAACAAGCCACAGGATACACAAAAAAAAAAAGATTGAAAAAGCAACTCTGCTGTTGTCAAATGAGAAGTGGTCGGTTTATACTTATTGAGGAAAGGAGGTGTCCTGCCATTTCCATGGAGACGTCATTTGCTGGAGCGCAGAGAACGTTGAAACGAGACGTGCATTGGCGTTGTGAAATGGGCTGTACGTGACTAGTAAGGTCATCCTCAGGGGCGGGGATCTGATTTAGTGCCGCCAGGGCAGTTTACATTAGGGCAATGCGGCAACGGATAAGATGAGCACAAGATGGCCGCGCCCTGCTACCAGATTCTGCATTTGCAAAAGTGAGGAAAACTACGGTTAGGTGCATAGAAAATGTTTGTAAGATCGATCAACGTATGCTTAAAAACACATGCCCGAACGCGCGAGACAATAAAATTTTTGAGTGCACTATTCCTTTAAGCGTTCCATTCGGAAATCCTTGAAAATGTGCCCACGGCCAGCAAAGGGTTTAGAAATCTGAGCTTGTATTTCAGGAGTGAACAGACCGACCATAAGGTTTATTGGGGTGGACTGATGAGTGGTTGAGTAGACTCTGGGCTAACCAGATGGAACATTTAAAATAGCAGGGTTATAAGAGTCCAAAATATCTTCAGGACTTTCCATTAACGGGGGCTCCCCTTGGAGTATAGGATATCAACGTTTGTACCCATCTTTATGGGCCGGTACCTGCAGGTTTAAATACATGTTCATGGCTTTTACTTGCTCCTGGAGCTTTGAGTGTATTTCAGTGCCCAGGTCTTAGATTCATTCCCCTCTACTGCTTCTTGTAGATTTTTTATTCCTCGGTTTGCTCGCCTTGAGCCATTTTCTAGGTCCAAGCACTGGCTTGAGATTTCACACAAGGCATGCCAAATGTTCCACGGTTTCATAATTTTTTTGCGTGTCTTCATCCATATTCTAAACTATCCTTTCTAACATGTCCATTCTCTCCTCTAGTTTTGCCACGTCTATACCCATTTCTTGTAGCAACTGCTGAATTTCGGCTTTCAGCCTGTCAAATTGCCATTGGAAGGTGACATGACTTGGTTCTGAAATTTTGAACCAGCCCTGCATGCCTTGCTTGCCATCATTCCTTCTCTTCTCGCCTGTGGGTTGATTTTGGGGTGCATCCCCTTTCTTGGGGGCTAGTGTTCCCTGTCGTCCAGTTACCATAGATTTGGTTCTTGCCTGCTCCAAGGGCACTGTTGAGTCGTTGCTGCCGCTTTTGCTCTCGTCTGACATGTGGGTGTTGGTAGGGCCTC
This sequence comes from Ambystoma mexicanum, assembly GCF_040938575.1. NCBI lineage: Eukaryota > Metazoa > Chordata > Amphibia > Caudata > Ambystomatidae > Ambystoma > Ambystoma mexicanum. Next base: position 445,977,839 of record NC_090929.1, read on the forward strand.
TTGCAGTTCTCCCCATTCTCTGTGGTGGGCGAGCCCTTTTCTTGGGCCTCTGCCGCTCTCCCCCACTGGTCTTGGAGCGCCTTGGGCTCCGATTTGCTTTAGTATGTGCCTTACATGGTGCTTAGTGGAGCTCTTCTTGATGCCGGGACATTTACGGAGTGGGTTTGCCCTTCTAGTGCGTTTGTCAATCCATGCTGCTGGGGACCTTAGGGTGTATGGGTTTGTCGCTCCTTTACTGCACTTACTGATCCCCTCATGGGGCCTCGTGAGTCTAACCCCTTCCCACCCAGCTCCCTTCCCCTGCCTCCCCGACCAGGCTCTTAGGACGGGCTGCTGATCGTCTCCTTATTTCCTGCTTATTGGTGTTGCGGCTATCCCCCCTTGGCTTATACTCCTCGTCTTTGCCCACTCAGAGGCCAGTCCTTCAGCGTCAATTCTTTTTTTCTTTGCCCCCGTTTCTTGGGAGGGGGTGTTGCTGGATCTCTCCCTCCTCCACTCCCACTGTTTGGGGTTACTGTTCCCCAGTTTCAGCTCTCCTTTTCTCCTTACTCTGGGGTTTGGTGGGCCTCCCCAGCCCCTCCCTGCTTTTCCACCTTGGCACTTCGTCCAAACTTGCTAGAGTGGTTGGGTGCTGCTGCTGGCAGTTGACTTTCTTTGTCTCGATACCACCCTCCTCACCCCCCCAGTTGTGCGCTCTGCAGATGCTGGCCACGTCTGCCACGATATCCTTTCTTCCCCGGTCCTCCTCCCGCAGAGCAGCTCTTCACACTATCCTCCGACTTTGCCATGTGTGTTGGGGGGCATGGCGGATTGCTGCTTCCGTCCAGTTCTTGTGTGCCTTTGATGGTCTCTCTGGCTTTGTTTGCCACCCTGTCGGGACTCTTCGCCTTCGCTTGTCCTCCCAAGGGAGGGGGCGGGGGATGCTCCGCTGTGTTCCCATCCCTCCTGTGGCTCCTCAGTCCCCTTTGCAGTCAGCCACTCGCTCTGGTCCGGCATGGAGGGGGGACGGAGACAGGGACCTCCTCCCTCTGCGGCTCCACTGTCCCTTCCACTCTTATCCCCGCCCGGCTCCTCCCAGATCTCTCAGATCAATGCAGTCGGGCTCTCGCTTCCTGCTTGCCTCCTTGCATGCTCCTCCCATGGCTTCTTTTGTTCTCATCTTTGCCACGAACCTTTCGGGTGCTCCGTCCCCCAGATGCCATCTCCTGTTTTAGGAGATTAAATTAATTTGGCATCCACGTTGCATTTTAATGTGCTTTTTGGTGCAGTCCGGTGGGTAGAGACGCCCATGCACGTCCTCTGCTGGACGCCATCTTGGAATCCTCCTCAACCTTTGTTTCCAATGTCAATTTGTCACAGGTCTATGACTGATTTTACTTTAGGTACCTCATAGTTAAGTTTGTGGCTCCTCAGCCAAATGTATTCAATATCAAATTAATGTTCACAAGGTCACTCCTCTGTTCTGCTCCTGACAAAGGCAAAGATTAAGACCGCCAAAACATGTGGGATGTACCCCCCCCCCCCCACCCTCAATGTTGCATTGCCACACTTTTTTCTTCAATCAAACATTTTATTAAAGTATTCACAGAAAACACATTGTCATTGGCATAGTATTACACAATCACACAATTTGACAAATAATACCCCACATAAGCGATTGGTTGCAAGGTGACTGAGGACCTAGTAATAGTCACTTTCCCACAGGGCCCCCTGATCATAGTTCAATATACCCCGGGTGCCCCCCTTACTGCCAATTCAGTCCTCATTGGAGCCAGCGGGTTAGAGGGGGGGCCTTTGGGTAAGGCATGGGTATTTTTCGGCATAGTCCATGAATGGCGCCCAGGTGTTCGAGAAATAGTTCAGGTTTCCTGACCAAATAGCCGTTACCTTTTCGGCCACCACAATTTCCCCAACGCTGACCACCATAAAGCAACAGAGGGGCCGTCCACTTTTTCCAAAGTCTGGCCATTGCAACCGTCGCGGCTAGAAGATGTGTACAGAGCTGCGATATCTGCCCAGATAGTGGGAATTCCCCTCCACCTGTGACCCCCAGAAGTACAATTCCAGGATCCCACTGAATTGCCAGACCAGTGATTGCCTTTATGTGGTCTGTCACCTCCCTCCAGTATGTCTCGGCTTTCGGGCAAGACCGCACCAGGTGGAATAAGGAGCCATTAGCTGCACATCCTCTCCAACAGCTTGGGGGAATTCCGGGATTGGCTTTGTTTAGCTGAGCTGGGGTAAAGTTATATCTATAACAGAATTTGTAGCCTCCTTCCCTGTTTGAGATGCATTATGTGCTCTTGTGTAGCCTGATCCAGATCTTCCCCATTCCCTCGATCTCCATCTCTCAGCCTAGGTCTCTCTCCTAGTATAGCATGTACATTTCCTTTTTCAGTGTTCGTTCTATCCAGCAGACGGTAGAGTGTCGAGACCCTGCCCTTAGGGGCGGTAGAGAACTCAAGTGCCGTTAATTTTCTGGCCCCATTCTCCCTGACTGTTCTCAGGGAGACCCAGTGTCGAAGTTGGGCATAGTGAAACCTCTCGTCCTCCCCTACCCCAAACATTTCTTTACACCGTTCAAAAGAGATGGGGGAGCCACCCTCTAAAATATCCGACAGCTTTCCTAGCCCTCCCTCCTTCCATGCTGCAAAGTCGTGTGGGGGTTTACCCAGGGAGAACTCAAGGTTATTCCAAACAGGCCGAGTGGCCCCCCGGGGCCTTTCCACCAAATTTTCGTGCTGCAGTCTTCCAACTATGAACAGTCACAATTGTTGCCGAGAGGGGGCCCTGATTTGCGTGTGCTTTTATCGGCGGTAGGGGAGGGAGCTCCGACGGGGGAACAAGGCACCAGGCTTCTTCCAACTGTTTCCACAGAGGCTAGTAATCGACTGGGACCATGTGTATGCATGGGAAGAGTTGGGCTGTGAGCCCATATCTAGTTACATCCGGGACTCCCATTCCTCCTAACACCCTCCCACGAGCATAATCCTTTTTGCTATTCTGGGTTCAGGCCATGGGATTGGTAATGTGGGACTGAGGGCGGACTTGTTTTTTGGTGAGATTGACTGCCAGTGCTGTGGACTTACCTAGATTCACCTTGAACCTGGAGACCAGGCCAAATTCCTCAATTTCCTCCCATAGGGGCACCAAGGATGTGCTCAGCGCAGTTGCTGTGATGAGCATGTCTGCATATAGCGGAATATTGTACTTGTGCTTCCCCACCATGAGCCTTTTTATTTTGGGGTTTTGCCGAATCCTGTTTGCAAATGGCTCCATAGATTAGGCGAAAACCAGTGGCGATAGGGGCAACCATGCCTGGTGCCTCTAGTTACATTGATCAGCTCAGGTCTAGCACCGTTGACGCAGAGCTGTGTGGTGGGATGATAATTAGCCATCACCCATCTTGAGAAATTCGGGCCAAACCCAAAAAGTGTGCTAATACCTTACTGATATACCCCCAGTCCACCAGATCTAACACTTTGTGCGCGTCTAAGGATAGTACTGCCATCCCCACCCCAGTCCTGGACGCGCACACTATAAGATCTATAGTCTGTCTGATACTGTCTTGTTTTCCCCTTCCTGGTATGAATCCTGTTTGATCGCGGGCGATTATGTCTGGGAGATGAGTTCTCAGCCATGACGCTAAAATTTGAGAAAATGTTCCCGTCATTATTCATGAGGGCTTATAGGTCTGTAAGAGGACGCCTGGTTTGTATATTTGCCCGGTTTTTTGGACAAGAATCGTTAACGCCTCCGCCATTGATTTAGGGACGGAGCCCATAGACCGAAAGGAGTTAAATAAGGTAGTTAATTGTGGGGCAAGGATGTAGGCATAGGTTTTATAAAATGTTGCCGTCAGGGCCCAGTGCAGTATTTTTTAGAGACTTGATGGCTTCCATGACTTCCTCTGATGTAATTGGATTTTCTAGGGCTAACAGGCAGGTTGGGGGTTATGGGTGGATAGGTAGCTGGTCAGGTTCTCACAGAGAGCAGGGGGGCGGACATAACTGCTCTGTGGTGATTTACCAGCTCTTCCATTTGGTCCTCAGTATAAACAGTTCTACCATCAGCCCCGATAAGACTCAGGACGTTATTCCTACTGTGACCTCTTCGCAGTTTATACTTGAGTACTACATTCGCTTTATTTCCTTTACTGTAATAAAATTGTTGTGTAGGCTAACGATTTGGCAGTGCGATCAGCCCAGTGCATTTCGAGTGCCGTCTTAGCTCTCTTCCATGCTCGCTCAGTTTTGCGGGAACCATGGGACTGCAACTCCTTTTCCAGAGATATCACCTCACTCTCTAATTTGGCTGCGGCTATTCGAGATCCTCTTCTGCTCTGCTCCTGCGCTGATGAGGCTACCCCCAAACACCGCCTTCATGGCGTCCCAGATAATATCTAAGGCCAGGAGTTGCATTCTCAGTGAATTAGTTAGTGAGAGTTTCGCAGGTTTCCCCCTTTTATACTCTCGTCTAGAAGGATGGCGTCATACACATTCCAGAATCTGGGGGGAGCGAAGAGGAACCATTTATGCTAAGATTTGCAGAGACTGGGGCATGGTCTGCGATTGTCAGAGTGTGAATGTCTATTTTGTTCAGGCTTGGGTAGATGGCACACAAAACAAGTAGGTCTATACGACAGAAGCCCCTATGTGCGCGAGTAATGAGTGTAGTCCCTCGACCCGCTGTTGTGCAGTCTCTATGCAGCTACGGTCTCGGTTTCTCTAAGGAGACTAGCAAGGGAAAGGGCATGTATGTAATCAGTTCTGGTCGGGGGAAAGTTGTCTCGACCAGGGCATCTGGAACCCGATTAAAGTCCCCACCCATAATCAGGACCCCCTCCGCAAAGGTCAGCATCGTTGGGATCAGGTCAGCAATAAACTTGTCCTGGTTAGCGTTGGGGCAGTAAACCGTGATTATGGTAACGGGACGCTCTATGAGGTGTCCCTTCACCGGGAGAATCTCACACTGGGGTCTCTCTTGACTGATGTTGGTTAGGGGGACCCTCTTACTTAGTAAAATTGCTACACCTTGTTTTTCTCCCCGGAGGTGGCGAAGAACACCTTTTGTATCTCCTAAATTTAATACGCTTGCAATAGATGTGTCTCCTGGGGAAGGACCACGTCACCCTCCAATGGCCCATGCTTCTGTTCCACAGACCTACGCTTTGCTGGGTAGTTAAGGCCTTGGACGTTCCATGTGAGGATTCAGATTCTCTCTCATCAATCGACAGCATAAGGTACGATAGTAGGTTCAACTACGGATGCAGTCCTGCAAGAGATCATGCATGCTGCTACATGGAAGTTACTCTGACATTGTGTTTCTAGAATGGCAATCAATGTCAATGTCAATGTGTTGCATTTCTTAGCTAAATGCGGGTGGAGAGGTAAACCAGAACCAATACTCTCCAATCTAAACCCTACCCCTCCTGTTCCTCCCCCCACTCCCCCAACTATGCAAACCAGTAGGAACAAATGCATCCCACCGAACAGGGCAACTGGTGGTCTCCAGCACCGAGCAACTGAGGCCAACCGGGCCCAGCACAGTACAGGGAGGAGCGGCAACAACTGATGCAGAGGAAGGGGATGCAGCGTGCCATGAGAGTTTCCCACATCAGCTAGCCAGCCTCAGATTTCTAGCTCCTCTCCGCTCCATGTCTTGACCCAGCCCTAGGACTTAGGCCATCACAATCTCCCTGAATGTCAGCATGGACAGTATGAGTATGAGAAACCCTAAAGTCTCCCGTAGTGAATTCTTCAACCTCGGGAGCGTGGACAGCGACTGAGGGGCTCAGTTTGGATTGGGTGTTTTCCAGTGGGGACCTCGGATCCTGCATCTCCTGCTGACCCTAGTTAATGACGTTACAGTCCGTTCCTTGGAGGGATTCTGTGAGCTCCACTGCCCACACATTTTTCAGCTTCTCTCAATGAGTGGATCTGTCGCTGGGCTCCCTCCCAAGTAAATTGTACTGATGTTGGGAATCCACAGCAGTATCGGATGCGTTTTTCCCGCAGCCATTCCATTAAGACCTTGAGCGCCTTCGGTTTCTGATGGGTGGAATTGGCAAGATCCTTGTAGAGCGTGATAGTGGAGCCCCTAAAGTTGATTTGTTGCATCAATCTAGCTCCTTTCACAATCTCCTCCTTTACTTTGTAAAAGTGGATCCTTGCCAGGACGTCGGAAATGTCGATTGTCTTGGGACTGTTCTGTGAACGCGGTCAAGCTCAAGCGGGGCACCGTCTGGGAGGGTTATGATGAATCTAAATAGATGCGACACTCAAGGTCCGAGTCTAGGACAGTTGTTAGAATACCTCGGAGGCAAATGTTGCGCCTTAACCGATTTTAGATTTGCTCCCGTTCCGCCTCCAGCAGTTTGCACCTTGCCTCCAGGGCAGCTATCCTGTCCTGCCTTTGCTCCCATTTGAATTTCTGGTTACACCACTCATTCTCCCAACTCCGCCATGCAGGTTTCTACATCCGACACTCTTTTGTCCAGGAGTTTGATCTTTTTTCAGACTTCAGTGCCCTTTTGGATCTCCTTAGTCAAAAGACCTGCTTGCGGCCCCAAGTCTGACTTTGTGGCGGATTGTTCCGTGTCTGTGGCGCTCTGAGTCAGGCTGATTCCCGAGGAAGACTCACTCAGCCTGTCGTCCATCTTTGCCTTCTCCAAGGTGGTGCCACTCATGAGCACTGCAATGTCCACCTGCTTGGAGGTTTTGCCACTTTGTCATTGCGGCCTAAAGGAGGATGGGTAGAGTTGTAATAAGTCCATCTGTGCTTCGTTTGCTCCTTCGCCCCTGCCAGCACTCAGAAGGAAGCCAAGGTGATCCTCCTGATGGGCAACCGGGATCACGCAGGGCGAGGTGTGTCCAAATCCACTTCCAGGGATAGAGGAGTGCACTCTTCGCAGCAGCGGCAAGAAACCTCGGTCCCCGTCAGTTCTTAGTCAGGCTCACCAGGTCAGACTGGGCGATGCGATATCTGGCGGCAATTGGAGGGGCTGGTGTTCCTTCAGGAGCGATAGGGGGGTGGGGGGACCACAGGCCCTACGCTGCAGAGTAGCTTTTTGAGCACCAGGGTGTCGCGAGGAGCACCTGTGAAGGGCCTTTCTGCGTGGAACCCCGGCATCTAAGTCTGCCGGGAAGCTTCCGGAGCAGGCGCTCGGTCAATGTCCCCAAGTCTGCCCAGCTGGCCCCCCAGGATTGGGGCAGTGTAGCTGGTGTATCAAAAAAGCACTGCAGGCTCTTTTCCTTCTCCGTTAGCCTTTAGAGCTCACTTTCATTAAGCGGGTGCAGGGGGTAGTGCTGCAGCCCTCACCAGAGGCACCCCAGAGCAGGCCTCACCACTTTGCAGGGGTCCCCAGATGGAAGGTAGTCTAGTCTTGCGCCTCGTGGGATCAGCCAGGGTGCCAATTCCCTCTTCCCCTCTCCCCTTCTGCCCCACCCCGCTCCGCTCCTCCTGCTGGTAAAATGTGGCGCTTGCAGACCCCACGGGAGAGAAACTGGAGGCTGTCCCACGGGGGAGCGAATCCTGTGTTGGCAGCGACGTGTGGGGGGACCCGATCAGGCAAGCCAGAGTGAATATCGGGCAGGGTAAGGTGGCAGGGCCAAGCCAAAACGGGATGGGCACCGTACCTGGAAGAACTGCTTTGTGAGGTGCTACAGCTGCACCACCGGCAGTGAAGGTGGGAGGGAGTGCTCAACAGCTCCAGATTGTTGAAGCAGGCGTCGGGTGAGTCTTTGCTGGGGAGACGGAGCAACTGGAGTCATGTTGCCGCGGATGGTCCTCTGCCAGCCTGTCCAGCCCAAAGTTGTCGCGTCAGGGTTCCAATGCTGATTGCGGGCGCCGTATGCTGTGCAGCGAGGTGCAACGGCCACGCGCGCAGAGGACACCAGGCAGCCCCTGCGCGAGGAGGCACGCCCACAGCAAGTCAGGCCCGGCTGTGGGTATTGCTTTGCTCGGAGGGCTCCTCCTCCATTGCAGTGACAGTGTTCCAGCGATGGACTGCTGTGGGTGCCATTTTCTGTGCGATCGCTGCACCAAGTCGGTAGTTCCTGCTGCAATTACCACTGAGGATACAGTGGATTATAACTGAATTTTGCAGGCGAATCATGCCCCGATTCCTAGGCATGCCGTAACTTTAGCATTATGCAAAAATGGACGGAGGAGCCAGCGATATTCTGCTCGAGAACCGGAGCATCCCAGGAGCTTCTAAGGAGCCATGCTTCTCGCAACGGCCCCAAGCCACACATTTTTAGTAGCTCCTCTGTTCTAGCCCAGTGCATAGCATCCCTTTACTGAGTGGGGGTACGCCACTGTATGCAGACCTGTGAAGTGTTAGCGACATCAATTGTCTGCTTCTAACCCCTTATGATTTCAGACTAGCCTAGCCTCTGTATGGTTATCCCAACAAGGATATCTGGAGCCTTACCCGTTATTACCAACCTTATAATAGGTGCGGGTACGGTTTTTTTCCTTTGGTTTCTGTATTTGCCATGAACACTCACATTTTTCTGTTGTACTAAGCTAAAAAAAGTGAAAAATACAATATTTATTTCATCATCTTTCGTTGCATTAATTGCTTCATTCAGGCTCTTTATGCAAGACCTATTTGTGATTTCTTGCAGTAGCTGTTGGACCATCGGGGGAGCTGAGGCTATGGTCCAACTCATTGTTTAATGTATTGCATGAATACATTGTTGATAATTCCTGGTGGGAACCTCTCCATGTATCTGCACATGTCCTTACTCCAGTTACCACTGGAGATAGAGTTATCCCTTAGGTGTATGCATCATGGACCTGTACGGCAAAACGACCAAGAATGCGGGGGCTTGGGTGAGAAACCACCAATGCCTTCCCAGTAGAAAAGGGGTGAGACATGGCTGCATCCTAGCCCCAACCCCGTTCAATTTACTGTTAGACGGATGGCTGGATACATTTCCCATAAAAAACCCGTCCTGAGGGGAGAGCAGATCGGCATGCTCTTATTTGGGGATGGCCTGGCCATCATTTCACAACCACTGTCAGAACTCTCAGAACTCTCTCGATTGGTTACCCACCTTGATTTCTGTGCCACACGTGGCCTAGAGCTCAACCTGGCAAAATTCAAGACGATCTGCAGTAAAAAGTTAAACCTATTTTCTAGGGTGAACCTCTTGATTGTCAATGAGAAAGTCCCAAATTTACATTATCGAAGGATTAGGCCCTCAAGTGATGGCAGGTGGCTCAAACAGATGCGGCCAAGATATCACTCTAGAGAAAATGCTACAGCTACGGCATCTCAAGTTTCTTTAATTACCATGATAAAAACCTCAAACACGCCATAGCGGTTTACTGTGCCCCAGGCTATAAGCCCTGGCGGTAAACAAAATTCCTTAAATGTTATGGACCCCGAGCACTACGCCCAATATCCCACTCTATATGGAGGTGGGACTTATTCCCATTAATGATCAAAGCACTATTAAAACACTATTGTGTACATCTATGGTCATCAGCCATGCTGGAAACATTTAGAGCAGCAATGAAAGATCCTCTGCCATTACAGTGTACTAAGCCTTCCATGGTTCAATCACTAAGCAACATATGAAAGTATTAAACCTTGAATAACTATGGTTCCACCCCGAAATTATCACTGCAACTACTGAACCAGTGTTAATGGATGCACACACAGACTTTGTAATGAGGCAGTCGGTAACAATTCCTCCGTCTATGGGATATAAATGATCTAATCTAGCAATGTACTAAAAGGCCAGATGGAAGTTGCCCCTGTAGGTTTGGCCGTTGCAGTACCGTCACCGCTAGAGGGAGCCGTTGGCTTAGGATATATAGTGGTCCTTCTGTGTCAATTAAAAAAACCTGCACTTTGAGCCGTGTACACATACAAGCCTTACACTAGTACATACAAAATAGTTAATGGAAAAATACCTCCATCATCGAGCGACCATTACCAAGAGCCTCGGTGGGTGCCCAGATCCAGTTAGTACTTGTCACGGGCCACTCACAAGAATTAGCCCTCTTGAATATCTATTGCAATCCCCTCATCATGAGTGATGCAGTTTTTTTTTGCGGGTATAGAAGAGTTATTGAATCTTGTGTTTGCCCGAACCTCTAAAACATACTATTGTCTCAGGAGATCTTGATCTAGACTGTCGTGACATTTCTAATCCTTCTCCAGCAGCTTCACAGTGGGCTAATTTGATGGCCGACAGAAACCTACATAGATTGAATGGGTCAGTGGAAGGTGACACCCATTCCAATTTCACTTGGCATCGGGGAGCCAGCACAAGCATGCTGGACTATATTTATATGAGTTCAAAATTGTTCCAAAAGGTCCACTGCCTTTCAATAATGCCCCATCCAAATAGCGACCATTGTTTACTCGTAGCGCAGCTTGCATGGTCCTGTGAAGATAGAGCGCATCGCCAGATGCACACTGCCACGGCCACTGTCAACACTGCTAAAAATCGGCTTAAATGGACTGTTCAGGGGATTAAGACTTAAGACCATCCTGGAAGATAAGTGGCACACTAAAGGCAGACCATATCAAGATCTCTTAAATCCCTTTAAACAAACCATTACAATTGTAAAATCCAATCGCGTTCGTCATCCGCATTTTTTTTTATCCAGCAATTAAGAACATAAAAGCGGAATATCGGAAGGCCAGGAGACACATTCTCTTCCAGAATGGTCCTTTTTGTCATCAACTCTTGAACACTGCCAAATGTCGATATAAAAATTGGCTCAGACAGAGGAAAGCCCATCGATTTCAGCATGATAGCATTTCTATGTTGGCTGCAATGAGGCATAAAAACTCTGCTCAAATGTGGCAGATGCTCAATCATCATTCCAATTTACAGGGTGACGCTCAAATCAACGGTGTTTCCGAAAAAGATTGGTTTACGCACTTTTCAAAATTATATGACCATCCAACTTTCGTTAATTATGAATATACATCGGCTACAGATGCTCCCTGGCTACTTCAATTGTCTGAAGGGCTAATCCTGTCAATTATAACTCAAATTAGCTCATCTAGAGCACAAGGCCCAGATGGGTCATCGAATACTATGTTCAAGACCCATCCAAAACAATGGGCACATATTTTACATCTTATTTTCAAAAATATTCTCTGCACCCGTAAAATACCCTCCTCTTGGAAAACTTCTATTCCAATTTTCAAGACGGGTGACCGTTGTTTACCGGCCGATCGCCCTTCTTGATGCGCCTGGGAAGGCATTTGCAAAAATGATCCTCTCTGAATTCAATGCCTGGACACTTCATGCAAACTTACACGACCCTCAAACAGGATTCATGGCAAGCATGGGGACATCAGTAAACCTTTTTCTCTAAATGCAATCAAAATGCAGTGTCTCCAAGATGAACAGTCTGTTTTTTTGCATTTATTGATCTCCATGCAGCTTTTGATTCCGTTAGCCGTGCATTATTGTTGGCAAAGCTACAGAGAGATCAATGTCCTGCAATGCTTGTGGATATAATATATGTCCTTCATTCTTATACGTCGATTAAGGTGTGACTAACCTTAGACGGCCCGTTATCACAACAAATCCCAACTTCGAGAGGACTTAAACAGGGTTGTCTATTAGCATCTGCAATTTTCAACTATTTTATTCAAGACGCAAGACATGATCTATCGAAATTCGTCTCAGATTCAACAAAACTGAATGGCTATTCCATACAAACCCTCTTTTATGCAGACGATCTAGTTCTTATTTCTAGAACACAAGTGGGTTTACAGCGACTATTAAATGCCTTTTCGGCATATACTGTGACCAACGAATTAAAAGTGAATCTCGTCAAAACACAAATTGTGGTATTTTGTCCCAAAAGACGTGGCACTTCTTATGTTTGGTCAATGAACAATCTACCGATCACTAGAGTCCCACACTATGACTACTTAGCCATTATGTTTGACACTGCTAAACACCCAAGGGGTCATCTCTTGCATCTAGAATCAAGATTGACATCATTTACATCACAGGCCAGCATCTTAATGCATAAATATGGCAAATTTTCGGTACTACCGGCTTGGCACTTCTGGACAGCAAAAATAGTTCTGGCAATACTATATGGGCTTGAAACCTTCCAAGACATACCATCCCACTCGCTTACACAATGGGAGGGGCATTATTGGCGTTGTATTTTGCATCTGCCAAACTGCATACCAGCTGTATGGTTAAGGTATGAGCTTGGTCTGTTTTCATTACAGGCCATCCTCAACTGGCACAAATGCGCCTTTTTTTAGGAAGTAAGCACCTGTTCATTAAATCATGGTTAACGTCCATCTATCGTGTGCCAACTGTAGCAGAGGTTTCATTAAACCCGATTCATAATCCAGATGAGGCAAAATTGAAAATATATTATGCAGATTGGATTGCCATTCGACAGGGATGTCTTGCATATTTTGATGCTGATGCAAAGCGATTTCCTCACAAAAAAATGCACACACTGCCGGCATACTTAATACGTTGCCCCTCGCCTAAGTACCGGCATTCCATCTTGAAACTGCGCTTTAACCTGTGGGGTACCAAAGATTTGTTGGCAAAGAGAAAACTGTTAAACCAGACACAAAACTTTTGCCGTTTTTGTTTATTGAAGGACATAAGCGAGACCATGAGGCACCTCATTACTGAATGCACTGTCCTTCGTCCATTGAGCGAAATTCACTTTGCACGACATTGCAATTATTTACAGCTTGCATCACAAGATCTGTCCTGGTCCCTAATTTTGGGCTCTGGTCATCTACCTTTACAGATTGCAACAGTACATTTTCTTGCAAGTTTAAATCTTGATTCGAAGTGATTTGTTTTGTGACACATTCATCTAGCGATTGGAACTCATTGATTAATACCTAAATGTTGATCTTTGTGAATTTTTGTAATATTTTGACTGTGTAATTATAAATGATTATGATTTAAATGTGTAAATGTGTATGTATTTATATTTAAAAGGTTAATTTCAACTATAACAAATTAAAAAAAAAAAGAGCACCCTTACATAATGTGATTGGGCATCGTGCCATTAGCAACTGTCACGTCTACATGGAAGGATGGTGGAGTGGGTACCTGTCCCTTCAGTTTGGATAGACCTGAAACATTACATTTTTGTACGAGTCCTCAGTATGGTGAAATCCGAAAAGGAACGTGAAGGCTTGGCCCTTAATTGAATCCTCCATAGATGCCTTTTTGTTTTGAAATACTTTATATACCATCGAGTAAGGTGAATCGGTTAGTTAGTGTGCTCCTCCCTTTGATTTCGAATATTTTAACTATGCTGGAGCCAATAGCTGCATGGCTACATAGAGACTGGTATCCACCGACCAGTCAAAAGGTTAGTAAATGCAAGTTTGGGATTCTATGTATGCCTGTGCACGTGGTATTACACTTCAGTGTTTCGCTCTTCAATTAATTAGTTTATACTGTTAGTTATTACCAATTTTAGAGTTCATTAAAATCTGCAAGTATGTGCAGTAACATTTTTAGTTAATGATTTCACAACAAACATGTTAGAAAAGTGGTGCTAACAAAAATCTGCCAGGAGGCATGGCGTGTGTCTTGCCTTTCCTTAGGCTTTTTGTAGGCACTAAGAGTTCATGGAATAGCTATAGGTTCACTTTTAACATGAAATTTGACACATTTGCTTTATAATGCTCATATTGCAAAAAACTAATTTTCTCTATTGTTTTCCCAGTAGTTTGTGATGTTAAGTGGACAAGTGTCGTGTGGCTCTTAAGCTTATGTTAAGGTTTTTCCATTTGTGGATTGTTGATTCTGGCATTAGGCCATTACTTTTAAAATATCCAGGTGGCCAATGTTCATAGTGATTGTTGCAGTTTAATAACTGGGTATTGGTACCTGGTGTGCTATGGGTTCTTTCCTTAATAGGTTGCGTGTCCGTGGTTACGGTTCTCCTCTTGTGGAGTCTCGTTCCTCCCACGCTGTAGCTACTGCGAAAAAGGAAAATGGTTTTTGCAATACGAGCATTATTTTCTATAGCTATTCCATTAAATTGTCTTATTAGTGCCTTGAAAAACCCTGAGGAAGGGCGAAACATGCACATGCCTCCTAGCACTTTAACATGTTTGTTGTGAAATCAATACCTAAAAATGTTACTGCACATACTTGGAGATTTGAGAACACTCCAAACTGGTAATAACTAACAACGTTAAAACTAATTAATTGAAGAGCATGACCATTTATGTGCCATCTCCTTTGCCGAGAAGGCCTGGCGAAGGAGAAACAATGATTGATAAAACAGATCTTGAGTAGAAAAGCAGACTGATCTCTATATTAATTTTAACCATGATATGAACGTGGAGGCCACTTTTCCGAATTATTTCCATTTGCATTAATCAGAGCTCTCAAAAATATCACATTTGAGCAAATAGTATGCCTTCTTAAATGTATGTTATTTAACAATCGTTTTTTATATTTTAAAAAGATGTGACGAGTCATGCTTGATATTCTGTCCCAAAGGTTCTTTTATTGAACTGTACAAATGTGTCTTTATGTTATTTGCATCCAACTAGTGCATACACTTTAATGGTCCTTTGGCTGAAAGTGGATATTGATTAATTTGCTATTACTGTGTCTGGTACATACGAGCCATTTAAAAGTTACATAATGCACCTTCTGTAAACATTCACAGGCACATAGGTTTGTGGCACCATTTAACTTGGGCATCCAAAATTTGTTCCCAATTGCTGTTGGCATCAAGTTAAACAGTCCATACCAAAGACCTAAATACCTCCCAAGCTCCTCAATTTCGAACCCTGTAGTTCTTATGGATTGCATTAAGGCCAGGGTATTAGTGTCCCTTCTTCAACAGTTAAACCTGTGTTACTCAAATCGCCAGATTACTGACACCTTTCATGGAGGCACTTCTGTTCACAATTCTGGCCAGTGCCCCTGTGCTAATCACATTACATACTGGAGAAATGCTTCCGCCTAGAAAATATGAATGAAACAGGCATTGAAGAAAAACATTTCAACAACTCAGGGGTGGGGGGGGGGGGGGTTGCCATGTAGTTAAAAACTGGAGCTGACGCATAGCACACTTAAAATAGCTGGTTCAACTGGAAAACTTTAGGGTATACGATTACCAGCCATAGACTAGCGAGCAGTACCTGGAGTTGGAGGTGGGTTGTGAGAAGGAACAGTAGAAAAAAGAGGTCTTATTACTGCTTGTCCCACCTGAGAATCAGACCTAGAATGAGTGTCTAGGCCAGGCTTGTCCAACCTTTTTGAATGTGGGGCCGAAGCATGAACTTTGTCACCCGGAGGGTCGGCGAGCCAAAGTCAACACCCTCACCCAAAGCAGTATATTCAAAATCGATGGTGTGTGACCTTTGACACAATTGCATCACAGGCAGTGATAGCCATGCAGTCCGAAAGATGTGTCAGGGACAGTGATCAAAGGTTAGTTTGTTGCGATTTCTTCCTCCAGTGTGTGATATTTTACTGAAACGGTGGGGGCGACTGAGCGTAGCGAGGGAGATATGACGATCTAGGGAGGGTTTGGGAGGGTTTCTCTCCCCCCCCCCCCAGATATTTTTCCAAATATGGGGATGAAATGGTCCATTTTACAGCAGGAAAAGTGGCCAAAAAGCCATAAGTTTACAATTAGTTCTAAAGGGGAACATGTACATTCCATGTCACCAACAGCAGACAAGAACATTGTAGAACACCACATTTTAATGATCAATGTGTCCACAGTGTAAGACAGCACTGTCACTGATGTAACACATTGGCATGCTGGTTGTGGCCAAAATATGCCTCTGTAGCAACATGTCTATGCTAGTTCCCAATTTAGGACAGCATTGTCCTGTACAAAGCATGATTGATGCTGCCTGAGCATGTGCAGTGTGCCCAATACATTTGGCAGCTTATCTCTGTAATAAACGTTCATTACTTCTGTGGTAATGAAAGAAGCATAATCCCATTCAAAAGATACTGTTGAAAATTGATCACCCAAAGGTGAACCCAATGGAAGAAACGCGATGCAAGCCCAATCTAAAAGTATGAAGGACTTTTTATTGCAGGATTAGTCACTTGTAAAGTTGCAACTTGTAAAGCATTCAGCATAGTTAAGAATAATTCTAACACTGCACATATTTTCAGTGTGACACTTGGCATTGTTTTTGCTTGCACAAATGCTCAATATCCGATGGCACACTTGATGTGGCAATGCAGAGTATTCCGGATAGGTGTCCATCTGTCAAAAGTGACTTGATTTTGTTTTTATGCTCTTCAATCTTGAGAAAACCTGTTCACAGCAATACGTGCTGCCAAAAAGTGCAATGAACCGAAGTGCATGATTAGGCAGATTTGGGAAAGTCCCATGTAATGTATTTACTATAAAATGTATGTAGGGTATGTTCAGAAAAGGCTCTCTTCAGGTCACCATTACTTTGCATGTCAATTAATTCCATTCGAAACATGTCAGGAGCATTGGTGACATTAGTACCAAACGGATCTGCAAAAATCTTCAGCTCATCACTGTGCTCCCTGAAATCTGAAAATCGGTTTTTAAATTCATTCAAAAGATTCCCAACCAGTGCCGAATACTTGTCATGGTTGATGCTGTGAGCAGATCTAGTCATCGGTACTGTGAAATGAGTAGCATTTTTTTCATTCATTCAGCTGTTTCTGAAACAATTCCAGCTTATGAACAAAGGATTGGATGTGCTCATACAGCTTGTTCGCAAACTGTTCCTTCCCTTGCAGTTTTATATTCAGGTCCGAAAGATATTTTGTTATGTCAACAAGGAATGCCAAGTCATTCAACCAGCTCGCATCATCCAAGAAGGTGACATCTTTCCCTTTGTTCGTCATGAATGTTTTAATTTCATTAAGCAGTGACCAGAATCTGGATAGTGTGGCTGCCCTGCTAAGCCAACGAACTTGGCAAAAGTAGATCACATCATCATGGTCTGCTCCCATCTCCGCAAGAAATGCTTGGAACTGTCTATGGTTAAGCCCTTTTGCCCTTCTGAAATTCACCGTAGAAACAACCTTTTCCATCACATGCGTCATCTCCAAGGCCTTTGCGCACAGTTGTTCCTGGTGAATGATGCAGTGATGCGTGATGCCATTCTGGGGAACTGACTTTGCCATTAAACTGACAAATCCATTGTGTTTGCCGATCATAGCAGGGGCCCCATCAGTTGTCAGACCACAGAGTTTGTCCTCTGGCAGATTGAATTTCAACAAGACATGTTTCACTTCATTGAAAATGTCTTGTCCTGTTTTGCCTTTCATTGAACATAGGTCAAGTAGCACCTCAAAAATTTGGAATTCTTTGTCACTCCTCGTACAAAGATCGCTAGTTGGGCGGTATCACTCACATCTGTGCTTTCATCCACCCCCAAGCTGTAAAACTGACAGGCACCCAATCTTTTCATCTGTGAGTCTGCAATGTTTGATGATAGGTCATCTACTCGTCTAGCAATTGTCTGATGTGAGAGACTGGTTTTCTCCACCATTGCTTGTTTGTCAGGGAATGCCACAGATGTCAATATTCCCAAGCAATCTTTGACAAATTCTCCATCGGACAATGGTTTCCCTCTCCTCGTTATGGCCTCGGATATCAAGTAACTTATCTTGGTTGCTGCCTCAGAGTTCTGTCTGCCAGCTTTGAAGAACGACTGTTGCCCGATCAGGGCCTGCTTCAGCGAGTTCGCCCGATCAATCCTAATCTGGCCAATCGGTTGTCAAATTCAGTGGCATGTTTTGTAGTATAATGCCGTTTGACATTGTATTCCTTGTAGACAGCTACTTTTTCCTGGCAAATCAGACACAAGATGTTCCCCTTTTGTTCACACACAAAGAAATCCTTGGCCCAACTATCCTTGAAAACACGACATTCAGCATCAATCTTTCTTTTCTTCTGATTCGCCATCTATTGAGAGTTGGGTAGGTTTTAGTCATGAAAGCTACGTTGTCACAGGCCCATTACAATAAAATCAATTCAAACTTACTTGTATTACTAAGTAATAATGTTGCGGTTTTAATATAGGCAGAACATTGGGCCACACTGTATGGCATGATTAAAAAAGCCTCACTCATAGTATTGTCCCACAAATCTATAACAATGCCTGTAGAGAAGCAGTGTTTGGCATGTGATATGCAAGTCAGTGGGGGTGGGTGCGGACACAGGCTGGTACCCCCTTCCAGCAGTCTCCCATTCCATAAATAATGCATTTAATCAAAAGGGAAACACTGCACAGCGAAATGAAACAAAAACAAGTTCCAGAAGATACCCAGGCCAACACAGGCTGCTAGTAGGCTTCGGTACACCGGTCATCTCCCTGAGGCGCTGCATGTTTCTGTTTCTGAGGGCCTGCTCTCTGGCACTGGGTGCTACAAGGTCCACCTTTGTGCAGTCCATGAACCAATTACTCAAGACTACCATATTATGGAAATTACCAACTACACCCACTGATTCGGTATGTGAACATTACATGATTTGATCACTATCCTTGATACCCAGAAGGTGCATGATGGTGCCATAATGCATGTTCCATAAAGGTGTCCCACATCACGATAACGGAGCAATGGAAAACGGCGGATAGCACAGGGGCAACCTGCTGGTCTTGGAAGCAAGGCCACGCAGAGCAACAGAGGTTTAAATCCCAGACCCGCACTTAGAAACCAAACTCCGGTATTACATTTAGCTTATAAAAAAACAAATAAATAAAATGCTACCATATGGAAATATGTCAGGTTGAATTGGACATGTTGGCTCAAGATTGTCCCAACTAACAAAACACATGTGACACTAAGTGAAACACTGCAACTACAAGAGTGAATATTTATCCCCAATTCATATATGTTTGGGTACTTAAGGCTTCACCCTAAGGTACCCTGGCTAGTCCAGACGTGGACATGGCCCAACCAATATTGCGGAAATAAAAAAATGGGGTCCACGGACCCGACAAACATTGAATACATTAATAAACTGGCCCGTGGCCCGTTACTGCCTCTGGTGCCCCCTTAAAGGGGGCACCAAAGGCAGTAACAGTCCCCCACCACGGCACATAATTTGGGTCCAAGGACCCGACAAACATTGTGCTGCCTAAAATGCACTGGGCCTGTAACTGCCTCTGGTGCCCCCTGTAAGGGGGCACCAGAGGCAGTCACAGTGCTCCGCTGCCACGGCCCGAATTATTTATTAATTTATTCAATGTTTGTCAGGTCCGTGGACCCGACAAATGTTTAACAAATAAATAAACTGGGCCGTGGTGTACCAACAAAAAAAAAAAAAAAAGAAGAAGAAAACAGAAAGAAAACTTAGCAGGCCTCGCTTGGTCACTGGCGTGATGCTGGGCTGGGCAAGAAGTGTGAAGGTGGTGCCGGCATGGTATACCTTACACTTTCACTCCGCCCATAAACATGACGTATGTGATTTCCATTGGCTGAGAAACAGCCAATGGAAATACTGTGACCATGCAAGGTTTTCTTTTTTAATATGACGTACCTTGCATGGCAACAGTATTTCCATTGGCTGTTTCTCAGCCAATGGAAATCACAACCCATGCCGGCTTGTTTGTATTTCCTTTGTTCAGCCTAGCGGGCCACATGAAATGGCTCGGAGGGCCGCATTGTGGCCCGCGGGCCGTAGGTTGGACAACCTTGGTCTAGGCAATAGTGTTTTGTAAAGGTGTGTACAGAACTTGAGGTTGCCGCTTTGCAAATGGACTCTAGGGGAACATTTGCAATGAATGCTATGGATGCCACAGTGCCTCAAGTAGAATGTGCTCTAGGCTTGAAGGGCTGTTCTCTCTTTGCAAGAGTGTAACAGTGTGATGCATTTGACAATCCACTTTGATATTGCTGATTTAGAGACAGGGTCCCCTTCTCTACCAGCTACCACTGAAACAAAGAATTGTTTAGTTTTCATCAGTGGTTAGTTCTATCCATGTAAACATGACTGCCCTGCGCACATCTAGTGTGTGAAGGCTTCTTTCGGCCATGTTAGTAGGTCTCTGGAAGAACGTGGGTAGTTCGATTGACTGGTTCACATGGAACTTTGAAATAAATTTGGGCGCAAACTGGGATGAGTGCGCAGAACTACCTTATCCTTGTGGACTGTAACAAAGGGGTCCAAAACCGAGAGGGCCTGTAGTTCGCTAACTCTTCTGATAGAAGTGATAGCTACCAGAAAGGCGGTCTTGTAGGTCACGTCTTTCAGACTAGCTTTATGCATAGGCTCAAAAGGGGGCCCCCCCCCATGAGCCTAGTTAAAACCACATTTAGGTCCCACCCAGGGGCTGGGTGAGTGATGGGGGGGATACATTCTTTTAACCCCTTCCATAAAGGCTTTAATCACAGGTATTTTCCACCACAACACCTTCTGCTGTGACGTGGTGTAGGCTGACAACGCCGCTAGGTGAACCTTTAAGGAATTGAAGACTTACCCAGAGTCCAACAGATGGGTTAGATGAAACACAATGTGTGAAGGCGAGCAATTGGTGGGATTGACACCTTTGGAACTGCACCAGATGACAAAACGTTTCCATTTGCTGGCATAGCAATAACGTGTGTAAGGCTTTCTTGCCTCCCTCAGTATGTCCATGCATCTTTGAGGGAGTTGCAGATGTCCAAACTCTAAGACCTCAGGAGCCAGGCTGCTAAATTCAGAGTTTGTGGGCATGGGTACAGAGTCTCCCCCCTGTCCTGAGACATGTTGTACGGGCAGGGCAACTTGACTGGTGGGGAGAGGGACATTTCCATCAGGTGTGCGAACCAAGGTTGGCGGGCCCACATGGGAGCCACCAGAATCATGGTGACTGGTTCCTGGTGCATCTTGTGCACTATCTTGTTCAGAAGGGGAGTCGGGGGGGGGGGGGGGGGGGGAAGCGTAGACAAATTTCCCCGACCAAGTTAACCAGAGACCGTTCCCGGGGGTACCTGGAGGTATAGTCTTGGCATTGCGCGTTCTCCTGAGTAGCGAACAGGTCGATCTCTGGAAACCGCCATTCTGCGAAGACGTTGGATACAATGTCTTCGTGCAGTCCCCATTCGTACTCTGGCAGAGGAAAATCTCTGCCAAGTCCGTCTGCCAGAAGATTGAGTTCCCCTGGAACATGTTGGGATATCAGGAACATCTGTTTGAGAGCCCATATCCAGAGGTTTTGGGACAGCTTGGATAGCCCTGGAGAGTGCGTGCCCCCCTGTTTGTTCAGGTAATACATTGCTGTTGTGCTGTCTGTTAGGACCAGCACTGTCTTCCCTTGCAGTTGCTCCTGAAAGGCTTTCAATGCTTTGAACACTGCTAGTAGCTCCAGTAGGTTTATGTGGTTGGACGCTACCTGAGGGGACCACACTCTGAGCTGTCTGTTGAAGCAGGTGAGGCCCCCCCCACCACGTGAGAGATGCGTCTGTCGTGAGAGTGGCTTCCACTGCAGGGCTGGTGAAGGTTTTCCCCTTCAAGAGGTTCTCCCTCGACTACCACTGCAGAGAGCGAGCGAGGGCTGGCGAGACAACCAACAGATCTTCCCATGGTCCGCTGGCCTGACATCACTGGCTGTTGAGCCACTCTTGTCTGGGACGCATGCGCAGCCGTGCGTGGGGAACCAAGTATATGCATGACACCGACCGGCTACATACTGAGGAACCTGAGAGAGCATGTTCTGAACCCTCTCGCTGGAAGGGAAGACTAAACAGTCTTCCGTACGAATTCGAGCCCCCAGGAACTGTTTTACTTGGCTGGGGACTAAGTTGGATTTCTTTTCGTTGATAGAAAATCCCAGGCTAAACAGTAGGTCTACTGTTTTTTGGGTGTTCAAAAAACAAACGTCGAACGAGTCCCCCGTGATGAGCCAATCGTCGAGGTAAGGGTAAACTGGAACTGAAAGTCTGCGCAGGTGCAGGTGTGCCGCTGCCCCTGCCAGGACCTTGGTAAAACACCTTGGCACCGAGGCTATGCCGAAGGGGAGTACCTTGAACTGGTAGCGTTTGTCCTGAATCACGAACCTTAGGAATTTTCTGTGCGCTGGAAGCATTGAAATATGAAAGTATGGATCTTTCATATCCAATATTGTCATGAAGTCCCCCTTTTTTAGCAATGGGATCCCCTCTTGCAGTGCTACCATGCAAAACTTCTGGGGCTTTATGAACTTGTTCGCTGGGCGCAGGTCTAGAACAGGACGCATAGTGAGATCCTTTTTGGGTACAAGGAAGTACACTGAATAGATACCCTCGTTTTCCTTGAAGAATCTCGACGGCTTCTATGGCGTCCTTTTCCAGCAGCGCTTCCACCTCCTGGATCAGGATCTGCAGATGTTCCGGTGAAAGGCGTCAATGTTTCGGCGGTCTGAACTGTGGAGGCCGGGTGAATTCCACACAGTAACCGTGGGCGACCGTCTTTAAGACCCACTGGTCTGAAGTTATCCCCTCCCATGCCTTGAGGAAAGATGTTAATCGCCCCCCGACCGGGGAGATATGGGAGGGGACCTGGACTTGGTGGTCATTTCTGACCCGAAGTTGACGCTCCTCTAGAATTGGAGCCACTGCCTCTATTCTTACCGCGCTTCTGACCCCTCTGGGGTTAGTAAGTGGGGCTTGCAGCAGGTTGAGTTGATGTTGCCCGTGCCGAAATTGTTTTGAGCGGCGCAGGCTTGTCCTCGAAAGGACCGCCGAGAATTACTGCACCTCTGTGAAGAGGGTTTCTGGGAAATTTGGTGCAGCGACTTAGTCTCATGCTCCTTCTTGGCTGTCTCCAACGCATCGTCTACCGCCTTCCCAAAGAGGTTGGCCTCTTCGATGGGTTTGTTGATAATGGATGCCTGGGTCTCAGGCCTGAAACCCGACGTGCACAGCCACGCGTGCCTCTTTAGGAGAGTACCCTGTGCGAGAGACCGGCCTGCTGTCTCTGCGGTGTCCAGGGTATTTTTTACAACATTCTGATTGGCAAGTTTGGCCTACGAGACAATGGCGAGAAGCTTGGCTCTGGTTGGTTCCGGAACCTCTTGAAGGCCTTCTTGGAGTAGGTTCCATTGGGCGTCAACGTAGCTTGCCAGTAACGTTGTGTTATTGGCAAACCAGACGGTATAGACCGTCGCCGACGTAACCTGTTTGCCTAAGGCATACAACCTTTTGGACTCCTTGTCCGGAGGCGACTCTCCCGTGGCAAGGGGAACCCCTGCTCTCTTCCCAGTGTTGGTCACCACCAGCGAGTCTGGTATTGCGTGTCCTTTGATATAAAGCGGGTCGGTGGGGGAGGGTCAGAAAGGTTTTGACCCTTGGGTTCACAGCCCTAGTCTGAGCGGGTGTAAGGAAGGGGCCAGCAGTCTCTTTACAGAGCTCAAGAGAGGGATAGACTGGCTTGCCGGAGGCTTTTCATTAATAATGTCCTCAGCGAAATCTTATTCGGGCAAGGCTTCCAGCGTGGCAATTTTAAAGAATTAGGCTGCTTTTTTCAACATGTTGTTGAAAGCCATTTGATCATCCACCGGCGAAGCTTGTCGAATCGGGGTGGATGGGGGAGAGTCCAAACAACGGATATCAGTTGTGATCGTTCTGCTGGGAGTCCTCAGTTGTCTGTTGCCCCTTGATCTTCCCCATAGTTGTCCAGAAAAGAAGACTTCTTCTGTATAGATGTCTCTATAAGTGTCCATCTGGACATCTTGATAGCCAACTTGGTGTTGGACATCTAGGTGTTGGACATCTTGTGTTTGAGGGTTAGGGTCTACCCGAGCTTTTTTCGGCGGAGGTTGATCAGAAGCCCTGAACAACTGCTCCAGCCGATCCATACACCCCTCTAATTGCACCGTGGTCCACTTGAATGACCCAAATGGACCTAGCTGAGTAGGAACCGTGTTCTCTGTCCTAAGACGGAGAGGATCTCCTCAGGGTGCTTGAGAGGGGTAACTGGCTTTCTTCGTTAGAGTCTTCGGGATCATCTTCCCAATCGGTGGAAAACTTTTCGGCGGATTGGCCCATAACTGTGGGCGGAACCGGTACTAGGCCCACCGCCGTAGCAATCCTATTGATGCTCTGATGGATAGTCACCGAATCTTCGTGAGACAACAGCTCCGATGATGTGTCGGCAGTGAAAATGTCTTCCGGGGCTCCAGAAGGGCCAGCGAATGGCTTCTCGGGTAGAGGCCTACTCGTAGTTTTCGGGCCTGTACAGGCCTTGGAATCCGAAGTTTCTTGTTCTGAAACTTCAGCGCGTGTAGTTTTGGGGAGTAGCACCCTTGTTATGTTTCTTATGCCCAGTCATGCGCTGCTGTGGATGCGGGGAAGACTTCGGATCAGACAGATCCGTGGGCGCAGCCGAAGTTTCCGGCGGACCCGTTGGCGCTTTCGCCTTCGACGAAGTTGTCAACGAGGGCGCTTGGGTTGTGTGCTTTGTGCGGTGCGATTGTACGCCCCCGTCACAAGACCGCAGTCGAGCCTGGAAGGGTCGGGGACGGGCGTGGCGGCCCTAGAATATTCCGCATCAAGGTCTAACGTCCGCGTTGGACGTTTGGTCATCCGATGTACCCGGGTCACTTTTGGCTGGTGTCGTGGCTGAGGAGGGAGACTCCACGTGTGACATTCCGTACGCGGCCAACCGCTTCAACCGGCGCTCCTTAAGGGTTTAAGGAGTTTACACACCGAACACCGCTTCTCGTCGTGCTCTAGGGGGAGACAAGAGTTACACGGCGTGTGCTAGTCCTTCCATGGATATCTGACCCTACATACAGGGCAGAATCTAAATGCAGTCCTTTCCATAGCAGAAGGAAAGGGTGACCAGACCAAAAAGGAAAGTAGTGGAAAAGACTAAAGACATAATAACAGTATGGCAAACCCCGAGCCTACTGTAGTCCGAACGCTGGCTTAGACGCCGGAACCCACAGCCGTAGACGATTCCCCCCGTAGTCTTTGTCGAAGATGTTATTGATGGGCGAAGTGACTTAACGGGGAATAACCGACAATTCGGTAAGATAAACAATGTCTCAAGAAGAGCTCCGCTATAGGGCGACCAGTTATCTGGGCGGAAAAAAACAATCAGAGGGACCTCGGCATGTGAGGGATTTTGGGTACTACACGTCACGATAGGGATAGTGTTTGACACGCCTATGCCGACGTCCCCTTTCGGTCCCCCGAAAGACAAGATGCAATACTCCGCGGTTACCACTGGATGTCGGACCATATGCACAGCATGTGATTCTAAGCAGATTAACAAGCATCAGAACTTTGCAGTTTATGAAAATTGGAAACTTTAGAATAAAAGGATAGACTAGACCTAGCAAAATTGAACCGTGAATGTTAAATTGTCAGACAAACAAGCAAGTCAAAGGATTAATTTAATAAACATTTCTTTATTAGGTAAATTAACATTATCTACAGCAATAAAGTAGAAATACGTTTTAAAACTGTACAAGCAAGGACAGTTCTGGAAGGAGAATGGGTTTGGAGGACCTGTGTCCACTTCAGTGGAAGACAGCTTGCAGTAAAAAAAGGCAAGGAGTGTCTTGCAATCTCACGACAACTCTAGACATTCCCACAAGAAAAGGAAATGAATACCCCAAGCCTTCCCGCGGCATAAAACCATACTAAAACGAGCAACCCATGTCAAACCCATTTCTTTAGGCCTTTGTGCATTTAAAAAATATACTTCATTTAAAAAAACGGTACCAGGGAGCAGACCTAAACAATGCAACTCATCCACCCGCTGTACCTGTATGGCAAGA
Source organism: Ambystoma mexicanum (assembly GCF_040938575.1). NCBI lineage: Eukaryota > Metazoa > Chordata > Amphibia > Caudata > Ambystomatidae > Ambystoma > Ambystoma mexicanum. The sequence continues at coordinate 446,003,538 of NC_090929.1, forward strand.
TCCATCATACCTTGAAAAAAAAATTTGCAATGTAAATCGGGTGATCCAGAGCAGGAAGGTTATATAATCCAATTAAGAGTGAAGAGATGAAAATTGCAGAAGTGTTACACCGCAGACAGTCAACTTGTGGGTGGGACAAGCTGCTTCCTCTGTGTTACAGTAACATGGAAAAGCACAGTTTAGGGACTAGGGACCACAACTGGAAAAAGGTTGCAGTATGGACTCACTCAGGCTTTGAATTTCAAAGAGTAGTCAGAAAGGGACGTAACTGCCATTTATCTTTGGCATCCAGGATATGCATCCGTGCAATGAGATTGTGAGGCTTGACATAGCTGGGCAAATTGGACAACGTGTGGGATGGGGCAGGCAAGCCAGCCACCCTCCAAATCAAAACGTGGGTCGAGTCGTTGCATTCAAAACTTTGATAATCCATTACAAACATACCCCGTCCCCAGTGTTCCTCCAGTATAAAGTGCACCATCATACTCACATCCTCCGTGATCTACCCAGTACCCTCTGAGCAAAAGCAGCAATGAGTTTCCACATCCTCTACTCCAGTAGCCCAGAGCTCCTGCAGTACTGATTTCTCTAAAAAGGTCCAGTCAGGATTTGTAGTCCGTATTGCACATGAATAAATTGAGGCAAGTTGTGAGGGATGACATTTCTCCAACTTCAAAAGAATAAAGCGAAGACACTGAATAAGCAGACAGAGGGCATCCCCAGACATAGTGTTATAAATGGTGTGAGGGCAATGGAACTAAAACAGCACACATCTACAGAGACAAACTGCATTCTGAATAAATTACCAAGCTTGGAAAAGTAACAGTGGCCAAAAACAGGAGAAGCACTGCATGGAATAAAGCACAAAAATGTGTACAGCCAGGTGCTATGCAGTGGAGATCTCAGCTGTGGGCAGTTGACAACTCCATCTTTGTAACCCGTGGTACATATGGCCATACTTCAATCCAACACAAGCATGCTGCTGCGATAAGCTTCACCAAAAAGCTACATTCTTCTCAAGCTCTCTTCCGTTAGGGAGGGTGACGATCACATTTGAATTGCAGCATGAATTCAAGAACCTTCATGTAGAGACATGCTGGATGGGAGGACAAATCCGGATAGTCCAAGCCCTTCTTGCATATAACTTTAAAGGTGGCGTAAGGACCAACCAGCAGTAGACTACTTGGCCTGTAGGTGCTAGACCAGTCCATCTTGTAGGCATGCAAAGACACCATTCGGTCATTGGTAGAGTAAATAGCCTTTCAGAGAGGCTGGTAGCGGAAGGTTGTGGATCTCACTTAGTCTGTCTTTACCCAGAGCAAGGCGCACCGACCTCCGGCACAGGTCCATCAAGGGTAATGGCTCAGCTGCAAAAGAAAAGCGAGAGTTAGCTGATTCAGACAAGTGATCAATACCTATTAGCTACCAAACCTCCAGGTATGCTGAACCAAGTGAGCTGCATTTGGCCCATAGGTTTGCGGAATGGTTCAGTCGTATCCTGCAGACGAGAAGCCTTGCAAGACCCAATTTATCTGATGGGGCGTGGTCCTGCCACCAACATACCCAATTCATAAATAGTCAAAAGAAGTTGTACAACCAAAGGATGGCAGCAAGCCCTTTGCAAGTGCAGCATAAAACAAAACCACAAGTCGACCAGTTATGGTCCCTGCAGGAATAATAACTCGCTTACCACTGTACTGCTAATTAAGCTACACAGTCTGCCCAAAGAAAAGTCCATTGGGCTGTGCAGGGACTCAAAATCGCATTAAGTGACCAGAACCAGACAGGTAGCTTCGATTTTGCATGGTTATTGGTTGCTGCACTCACTGTTGTGCCCACGTATCAAAGTTATTGCATTGACTGTTGTGACCCTTCAGACGTTTCTCACTCTGTCAATTCTCAATGCCAGTAAGACTGAGATCCTCCTCAATGGGATACCAGTGTACTCCTCTCGTCGCCCTCTACCACCGCCCACCCTTTCCCAATCTTTTGAAGCCAAAAACATTGGGGTCATTTTCAACTCTCCTCCATCCTTGACGCCTCACATCATGGACCTTACCAAGAAGTGCTACTTCCAGCTCCACCTCCTCAGGCATTCTTCCTTCTCACCTTCCCCCAGAAGCACAATGTCTCCAAAGCCCTGGTCCTCTCTGGGCCAGACTACTGCAATAGCTTCTCTCAATCTCCCCCTTTCCTCCCTTCGCCCCCTTCAGCTAATCCAGAATAAGGCTGTAAGACTTACCCTTGGCCTCATCCCAGGGACTCTCTCTGGCCCTAAAATCTCTCCACTGGCTCCCGGTGGCGGCAAGGATTAAATTAAAGACCCTCTGATCATCCACAAGGCCTTTTGGGGCCTGGGACCATGCTATCTCCATCTTTCCCTCCCTAAATAGTCCCCTGCTAGATCACCAGGCTCCTCTAATTCTAACTCTTATGCACAAATGCTTCTCCAAGTAGAGTGGGGCCAGGTCTCCTCAGCTGGTGACTCCCTTTGTAACAGCCTCCTTGCCCCCGTCGGACTTGAGCCAGACCTCAAGTTCTGGAAATTGCTCAAAACTGCTCTACCCCTTTCCCTGCCCTGCCAATCACCCCACTGACGCTTTGACTGGCCTGATCCTCATGAATCCCACAGGATCCCAGCACCCCTCCGCACACTGCACTGCAGGCCCCTTCTTGGTGGCACCACAGTGAGCCTCCTGTACCAGTACTTAGTTTAAGGTTCTCCTATATCCCAACAGACTTGTCCACTCCTTTGTCCCTCGTTCCATCCCCTGCACTTCTACCAATGCACTTGCATGGCCGAATGCCACGAGGCCTAGTAGGACCACTAGTGTATATTGCTGTATTTGCCATTTATTTATTGTGCATTTGTAAGGCACTTACACATCAAGCAAATTGTGCTTCGAAGCACCCACAGAGCAACATGCGAGAAGGGGATGACATGCGAGAGAAAGCAAATAAGAGGCAGACCTACTAGGCCTTGTAAGCATTCAGAACGTGCAAGTGCAGAGAGAAGGGACAAATTAGTATGGGTAAGTGCTAGTTGTACCTCGAGGGAAGTGCTAGGGAGTAAACAGCTGTTAAGTGACTTGGTGAGAGTGGTCAGCTGCCAATAAATAAGTGCAGGCCAGTGGGTGCCAAGGCAAGTGCTGGGAGTGGGCGGTTGCTGAAGGAGAGTGTGGGCGGCAAGGACCCAGGGAAGACACATAAGGGCTCTGGTCACCAATCTCAGCAACTGTGGGGTTTAGCAGGGAAGGGAAGGAGGAATCGTTTATTTCCCCTGATCCCTTCCCATTTAGCCATGTGGCGCTTTGAGCATTTCTACGGTGCTTTATTTAACAGAATTATTTCAATCAAATAAATCCAGGTGTCCCAGGTCTAAGGTTGCTGTATTTACTGTTCTGGCCCTCTACCCAGGTGTCCCAAATCAAGTGTTATTGCTTTGACTGTTGTGCCCTTCTCCCTCTAACCAGGTATGCTATTCTAGGCGTGACTGCATTGACTGTTGTGCCCCTTCTTTAGGCCCCACTCCCTCTGTGCAGTTATCCCAACTCTAGGCATTACTGCATTGACTGTTCTACCCTCCTTCGGCCTCTGTCCAGGTGTACCAAACCTAGGTGCAACTGCATTGTCCATTGTGCCACTTTAAGCCCTCTCCGTCTATCCAGATCCAGGTGTCCCGATTCTAGAGGTTATTGTATTGACTGTTGAACCCCACACAATCCCCAGTAGCTAAGCAATCGCTGCGTCTCCAACCACACACTTCACCCACTGCAGGTTTGTACATCGGACGTGGAAACAAAAGACCACTAAAAAGAATGAACCACGAATGTTCACGACCCCTGGTTCAACAACCACAAGAGCCCCAAGATGAACAAAAAACCACATAGGAGCCAGAAAGGAAAGGGCAACAAACAATCACAAAGAACTTTCAATTATGGTCTAAACTACCCACAACCTCAATAACTACAAGCAACAACTAACCACAAACAGCAAAGACTAAACCCCAAGGACGAGGAAACCGATCAATCCATAGAGAACACACACTCAAAGGAATACAACTCACAACCCAAACACTGCCTAGCCACACGAAAGACAAAGAAGCCAGAACAGACAACAGAAATAAGAATACCCAAACCGCTAAGGAAGGGCCAGATGGCCCGAGGAGACATACAAACAGAGCAAAGACTATTGTTCGCTACCTCTCTACATACAACTGCGTGGTAGGCAGAAACCGACCAGCAATAAGCGCTACGAAAACAGACCACACCAGGACATGAAACGCCACCACTAATAAACCATCCCAACCCGGTCTACACCATGGACAATACCACAACCAGAATCGGGGACAAGCTGGAATCCATCAACCTCTACACGCCACCACCAAAGACTGGAACAACGGACGGGTACCTAAACAATTCACCACCAAAACCATCATAAACCTTAGCCTACTCAACAAAGAGACCGATCACCAAAGAACCACACCACCCAACAAGTTAAACCAGGAAAAATCCACCAGCAACGGAAACCCATCTGACAACAGCAGATCGAACATTACAGACTACCCTGCAGCCTTCTCAATGTTACATCCAGGGGCGTTGCTAGGGGGGGGGCTAAGGGGGCTATAGCCCCTGATCTTTTGGTTGTAGCCCCGGATAGAATCTCAGGAGCTACAGCCAAAAGACTACTTAGCCCCCAGTCCCAACAGTTCTGACATCAGCTTAGCCCCGGGTCTTTTCCAGACCTAGCAACTCCCCTGGTTACATCCATGGCAAAACACTCACTAGAAATCCATGACCTACAGACGTGCCATTTCCTACAGAAACCTGCTCAGACAACTAAAGCAATCGCGAATTAAGCAATACCAGACAATTATAAAATACACGCCAATAGAAAAAAAAAATGAAGAGGCGGAATCGCAATCATACATACACATCCGAACATCTGAACTCATCACAAGCAATGCAGAAGCCTATGAATGCCTTCTTATCAAGATGGAAGACCAAACCAACATAGTATTCTTCTTGATCTACAGGCCACCTTCTTACAACCCCAATTTCGCATAGAAACTAGCAGACACGGCCGCCATTGTATCAACCCACCACGACAACCTAGCCATACAGGGAGACTGCAACATATGGTTCCAAAAAGCCAAATGTCGCACAGCACACTCACTCACTCACTCTGCATACTCTTGGAACCTTCGCATTTTAAGCAATTAGTAAATGGATCCACCCACGAAGCACGATGCACCCTAAATGCAATTTTCTGCAGGGAAGGACTAGGTGCATCCACGCCACCTACACCAATGGTATGGAGTGTCCACTCCATAACACCATTCTAGCTCACATCCCAAACCTGCCTACCGGCTGGAAAGTGCACCATACCAGCAAGAAAAGCAACTGGAAGAACAAGGCCCTAACATTCTAGACTCAACCTGCCCAAGCAACAACCCACCAAAAGACACTCCAATTGGATCACCAAGGCCCTCGACCAACTGGCACCAGCGAAAACAAAGTAACACCAAAAGAAACAGTGAGAAAAATGGTTCACAGAACTACTGAAAAAAATTAAACCACAAAATAAAGAAAATGGAGAATACACCAGAGTCATAAAATACCAAAGAAAACAAACTATACAACTCAACAGTCCTCAAAGCAAAAAAAAAATTCTACTACGCCACAAGAAAAGAATCGGCAAACAATCCACAGAAAGAACTGTTCAAAATCAGATATAAAAAAAACCTTCCTACAAGAACTCCATCATCCTGACACAAGCACTTTGTGACCAGATCAACCACCGGAGATCAAAAATAGACAATCCAGGAGACCAACCTAGACCGGGCAACTACAACTACGATTGCCACAGACACTGGGCAAAACAGATACAGCAAAACTCACCTGCCTAGAACCAATCACAGAAGAAACCTTTGTCACACTGATCAAGGACACCAACCTTTCAACTCCCTGAACTCTTCAAAGGAATCCTCAACCACAGAAACAAAGCAACATTTGGTACTTAATGAATCTATCCCTCCAAAGAGGGAATAGGATAGTAAAGTCTTTCAAATAAGCATACATTAAACCATTGATAAAGGAATCAAAAAAGCACAAAGCAACTACAGCCCAATATCCAACCTGCCCTACCCAGCAAAGATCCTGGAGAGCCAAGTGTACAAAATCCTTATACATTGAAGCAAATGGAACTCAACCGGTCACAAGTTGGCTTTAGACCAATGAGAGGAACAGAATCTGCACTTTTATTGATCTGGGACGACCTGAAAATAACCGCATACTATTATGCCCAAACGGCCCGCATACTACTGGACATAGCATTTGACACAGCCACGCAACAATAATAAAATGATTGGCGCGGATTCCTGTATGCCACAATCCATCAAAGTGGCTTAACTTAATTCCTAACAAAACCAAAGAACCTACCCAACAGCGTTCACCGCAATCACCAAAAATATATCCTGCGTAGTCCCGCAGCGATCCAGCCCCTCTCCTTTTCAACATCTACATGTGCCCACTTATGAAAATCATCCGAACCCACAGACTTCCAGCCTACAACTATGCAGACGAAACCATTGTGAAAACAAAGAACTAAGGAACAAAATAACAGCCTCAACAACTGCCTGAGGGATCCTACAACCTTGAACTGAACTTGGAAAAAAACAGAAGTTACTTCTTACCTGGTAACGTACTTTCGACAGGATGTTCCTCCGACGTATTCCTTATCTTTGATAATACGTTTCCAGCTTGCTGACCTTGGAAATTTTTTCTGTAGAAGGCGCTGCGCGTCGACGTCCGGCGAGTCGATGTCCCTCGACGGCCACCATATCGGCGCCGACGTCACCATGCCCACCACAAATAGACACGCGCTGCGTCCGTTGCTCAGTTCCGTTTTTTAGTATAAGAAAAGACTTGCCTGAATCGGTTAGTAACCTTGAAGGAGCGAAAGCCGCAACCACAAGGGAAGTTATCACTGCGGGGGATGGATGGAGGGGTGATAAGGAATACGTCGGAGGAACATCCAGTCGAAAGAACGTTACCAGGTAAGAAGTAACTTGTTCTTCAAAGGGATTGTGTCCTCCGACGTATTCCTTATCTTTGATAGACTCCCATAGCAGTGGTATGTAATTGGAGGAGGGAGTGATTGTGTTATGTATCCCTTTAGGGATGGACCGAGTGTAATACGGCCTTGCCAAATCTGGTCTCTTGAGCAGTGGAGGAATCCAGATTGTAAAATTTTGTGAATGTATGTGCGGATGACCATGTGGCAGCCGCACATATGTCCCGGACCGGTACCCCTCTCTGGAGAGCCGAAAAAGCTGCGATAACCCTGGTTGAATGAGCCCTGAGGTTTTGTGGTGGCTCTTTCCCTGCTAGTCTATAACATTCCAGGATGGCCAACATAATCCACCTGGAGATGTTTTGTTTTGTTAGTCCCAACTTGTGACCTGAGTATCCTACAAACAGCTGGTCTGCTTGCCTGATCCTAGCCATTCTGCTGATGTAAAAGCTGAGAGCTTGCCTAGGGTCCAGCCTGTGTAGCCTTTCCTCCTCTTTCCCCGGATGGGGAGGAGGGTAGAATGAAGGCAAGGTAATTTTCTGAGTAATATGGAATTCAGAAACCACCTTTGGGAGAAAATTAGGCTTCACCTGAAGGACAACCTTGTCCTTGCGGAAAATTGTATGTGGGGGTTTACAGGAGAGAGCTTGTAGCTCACTCACCCTCCTAGCAGATGTTAGTGCTACAAGTAGGACAGTTTTAAGTGTGAGAAATCTCAATGCGCAAGAGTGAAGTGGCTCGAATGGAGTGCCCATTAAGAAGTTTAAGACTAAATTTAAGTCCCATAATGGAACCTGGAATGGTTTTGGAGGGTAAACATTAGTTAGACCCTTGAGAAATTGTACCACTAGAGGAATTTTGAAATATGATGGTTCCTCCGCAGTGAGCTTGAAGATAGAAAGCGCTGCGAGATAGCCTTTTACAGTGCCAACTTGAAGGCCTGAGTTTTCCAAGTAGAGTAGAAACGATAACACCGTTGGTGTACCACATGAAAAAGGGTCGATTCTTCCCTACACCAGCTGCAAAACTTGTTCCAACGGCAGCGTAATAAAGACTTTGTTGCTGGTCTTCTGGCCTAAAGCAACACCTCCATGACGTCATCAGGGAGATCCCAATCCTTGTACCTCAACCTTTCAGAAGCCAAGCGTGAAGGTTGAGGGTTCTGGTGTCTGGATGGAGACCCTGACCTCCCTTCTGCAAGAGAATATTCTCTTTGAGTGGAAGACGGATTGGAGGACAGATGGACATATCTAGAAGGTCCGGGTACCACGTTCTCCTGGCCCAGTCCGGGGCAATTAGGATCATGGTTTTCCGGAATCTTCTCAACCTCCTGATCATTTGAGGGATAACAGGGACTGGTGGAAACGCGTAGAGGAGTGGAAACTCCTGGTCCACTACGAACGCGTCTCCTAGAGCTCCTCTCGGGGGAAATTCCCTTGAACAGAACAGATCGCACTTCCTGTTGGTGCTTGTGGCGAACAGATCCACCTGAGGGGTTCCCCAAAGGGCGAAGATCTCTTGAAGGACTTCCTGAGCTAGCTCCCATTCGTGGGAGACTGCTCTGCCTGCTCAGACTGTCCACTGTCAAATTCTTCGCTCCAGCTAGGTGGACTGCCGATAGAGATTCCTTCCCGAATTGCCCAAAACCAGAGCTGCATTGCCTCTCTGCACAGTGGCAGTGATACTACGCCTCCTCTTTTGTTGAGGTAGTGCATGGCCACCGTGTTGTCCGTCATTATCAGGACATTTCTCCCCTGTACTGATGGCAGGAAAGCTTTCAGCGCTAGTCTGATCGCTCTCAGCGCTAATAGGTTGATATGTAGTCTGGACTCCGATGGAGACCAACGACCGCTGATGGTCAAGTCATTGGCATGGGCTCCCCACCCTGTGAGCGAGGCATCTGTGACTACTGTTATCTCCGGCTATGGTTGCCAAAACAGTTCTCCTTTCAAGATGTTCTCTGAATAGGCCCACCATTGAAGGTCGTGTGCTACCTTGTCCGGAATCCGGAGGAGGTCTGACATTCTCCCTGAGAATTGTGACCACTGACTTCTCAGTGCCCACTGAAGAGATCTCATTCTCAGGCGAGCCTCTGGCACAAGGAAGATGCAGATGCCATGAGGCCTAGCAACCTCAAAAAGTCGAAGGCTGGGAGACACTGGGCATTCTGAAACTTGGTGACCATCTGTAGAATATCTTGAGCCCTCACCTCTGGTGGCGAGGCTTTTCCCAGGGAAGTGTCCAGCAACGCTCCAATGAACTGGAGTCTGAGATGGTATCATCTGTGACTTCTTTAAATTGAGGGAGAAGCCCAGTCTGAAGGAAGAGGCAGACATAATCTAGCTGGGTCCGGGCCTGTTCCGAAGATACGGCCCTGATCAGCCAATCGTCCAGGTAGGGATAGACGTGGATCCCTTCCCTCCTTAGACTTGCCGCCACTACCGACATCAGCTTGGTGAAGACCCTCGGGGCGGAGGTCAGCCCAAATGGCAGAACTCGAAATTGATAATGAGATTTGCCAATTGCGAACCTCAGGTATTTCCTGTACTTGAGATGGATTGGCACATGGAAATAAGCATCCTGAAGGTCAAGAGATGCCAGCCATTCCTGGAGCTGGAGGGCCTGAAGGATCTGAGAGAGTTACCATCTTGAACTTGTCCTTCCTGAGGAACTTGTTAAATTCTCGCAAGTCCAGGATGGGTCTCAGTCCTCCGTCCTTCTTTGGTATGAGAAAGTAGGGGAGTACCAGCCCTTGTTCCTGTCTGCTACAGGTACCGGTTCTATGGCACCTCTCTCTAGCAGGTCCATAATTTCCTGCAAGAGGAGCGGATCTGGAACTTTTAGGGAGATGTTCCCCGGTGGATGACTGAAGGATGTCTAGAAAGGGTAGGCAGTAACCTTGGGCAAATGTCTCCAACGCCCAAGCATCTGACGTTATAACCTGCCATTCCGTCAGATGGTGAGTTAACCTGCCCCCTACAGGTGTCTTGTGTGCAAAGGCCTCAGAGTGGTTTGGAGGCGGCTGATGCAGATGCTGAGGGTAAAGAGGCACCTGCTGCTGCGGTCTTAGTACCTTTGACCCGTCCACCTGGGGTGGATCTTCTTTGGCCTCTTTGAGCCGGCTGTCCTCTGCCTTTTCCGAATGCGGAATAATAGCGAAAGGACTTTCCTCTCCCAGAGGTTCCTGAGGGGCGAAAAGGAGTTTGGCGGATAGCAGCTCCTAAGGATTTTGCTGCTGCTTTAGAAGTCTAACTTTTCCAGATTGTCATCAGCCTTTTTTCCGAATAACGAAGAGCCGTCAAATGGCATATTCAAAAGTCTGGCCTGTACATCTGGAGCAAAGCCAGACTTTCGCAACCACGCATGCCTGCGGATTGTTGTACTAGCCGCCATGGCCCTGCTGATACTGTCAGTGGAATCAATGCCATTTTGAAGAGACTCGCACATGGCATCTTTGCCATCTTGAATGATGTTAAGGAAGGCTTCCTTCTCTCCATCGGGTATCCAGTCAGCCGCTGATGAAGCACACTCCCATAATGTGTGACTGAACCTGGCGAGCGTACAGGTGGCGTTGATGGACTTCAGCGCCATACTACAGGCAGAGAAGACTCTTTGCCATAGAGTCGTACCTCTCGTCGTCCCTGTCCTGTGGGACAGTAGGGTAAGCAGTCCTACTGCTGGATGAAGTTGCCGCTTGAACCACAAGGCTCTCTGGGGTCGGGTGTTTTGACAGGTATTCAGGGTCAGCAGCCGCTACCCTATACTTTGTCGACAGTCTTTTATTGACTGCTGGGATGACTTCGGGAGTCGCCCAATTGGATGCAATTTTTTTTTGTAGGGCTGCATGGAAGGGGACCACCGGGTCCTCCTGTGGGCCTTTGTCCAATATATCCGTTAGATCATCCTGTTGGAAAACCGGCGAAGGCGCAGACCAACCCATAAACTCAATTATTCTTGCCATCAGGGTTCTTCTATATGGTGTTGTTTCGGCATGTTCCCCTGGGTCTGGCTTTACAAATTCCACTTCTGGGGAAGTGTCAAGTCCACTGGCCTCGAAGTGAGTCCTGTAGTTCCTTCAGCCTCCTTTCTTCAGAGGTGAAATCCTCTGCAGCAGGCAGTGTGGATCTCTAAACCAAAAGTTTCTTGGTCAGAGTCTTCTCTTTCTTCATAAATTGAAGAAAGACCAGGGTATTCTGATCTCTGAAATGGAGTAAAGCCCATCTCTAGGGCCGAAGGAGCCAAACTCGTCGTTATTGGACGAGAAAATGTCGAAGCCGTTGACGCCAACGTAACAGGCTTCGAAGGCGCCGAAAATGGCATCGAATAAACTGGAAGGGGTCGCGAAGAACTCGAGAGGATCGGGATCCTACTCGAGGGCATCGACGATGGTCTCGGCATCGTGCCGGAGGCCCTGGAAAACACAGTTGGCTGTGGAGCCTTGGTACTCTTTCGTTGACGAGTCAATCGACCGATGCGTCGAGGAACCCTTCGACAACGGCGTCGATGGCGCCGACCCGTGCGAAGGAATCTTTGACGACGGCGAAGGAACACTCGACGACGGCGAAGATGGTGCCTTCTTACCCGATGGCTCATGGCGCTCTCGGGTGGAATGTTTCACTGGGTGCTGCGACTCGTGGCGTTTTGATTTTTTGGGTTTTTCACCCGGGGTATCACCCTCAGCTGTCTTTGAGGGGGTCGAGGCTGCGTTCTCGAAGATGCTTAACATTTTCTTTCTGAATTCCTCCCACTCAGCTTGAGAACTGTGTTTGGTGGGACAGGAAACTCTTTCTGGGGACACCGAAGACGAGGAATGGGACCTTCGACGTCTCTTTTTTTAGTGTCTAGATCTCGACGAATGGTGGGAGCTGCTTCGAGATCTAGAATGGGAGGGTTTGACGGCGAGGAGAAGAATGCCTCGACTCAGCCGACGAAACCTTTGAGGAGGATTTGGCTGATTTACCTCTCTCGCGCTTCCCCTTTCGCTCCTTCAGGGCTTTCGCCGTCATGGACATGCAGTCCTCACACTCCGAACAATGGTGCTCGGACCCCAAGCACCATAAACAGACCCTGTGTGGATCCGTTATTGACATTTTTTTTACCGCAGTCTCAACATTTCTTTAAGCCGGATCGCGGCGACATCGGTTCTGATGAAGCAGCCATCGAGAATGATAAGTGAATATTCGTCGAAATAGATTTAGATAAACCTGACTGAACTGAGCAACGACAGTCCGAGGCCCCACGAAGCGCGGAAAAACCGAACTGAGCAACGGACGCAGCTCGTGTCTATTTATGGGCACGGTGACGTCGGCACCGATACGGTGGCCGTCGAGGGACATCGACTCGGACGTCGATGCGCAGCCCCCTCTACAGAAAAAATTTCCAATCCAAGGCCAGCAAGCTGGAAACGTATTATCAAAGATAAGGAATACGTCGGAGGACACAATCCCTTCGAAATAATGCTCTCACCTGCAACATTCGATGGAGGGAACCCACTGGACTGGCCGATCGGCATGGGAACGCAACCAGGGACTATGTAGTAAATAACCTAGGAATACTCATGGACACAAGACTACCCCCTGGAACCGCAAGACCATGCATATTGCCAAAAAATGCTTCTTCCTCCCACAGCTGCTCTGGTGGATTACACCACTACCTCTCCTTCCCCCACAGAACCCACATTCATAATCCTGTTACTCACAAGAATAAACAGCCTCTACATAGGAATGCTGGAAAGACTCACCAATAAACTCCAAATGGTACAAAATGCAGCAGCCCGGATCCTATCAATACTGAACAGACGAGACCACACCAGCACAGAAAAGACTTCTTTGGTTACCAGTAAAAAAGCACACATTCAAAGCACTCTGCATCGCCCACGAAGCCTTGCACAGACAAGGAGCTGAATTCCTCCAAGACAAGGTTGCCGATAATCGCCCAGGAAGGGAACTAAGATCCAGCAAAGAGCTACAAATAAAAATAAAAAAAACACCATAAAAAGGAAATTCAGCAGAACAGCATTCTCACGTCTGACTGCTAACATCTGGAACACCATGACCAAAGAAATTAGAACCACATAAGACATCTTCAGGAAACTGCTCAAAACCTGGCTATTCAGACGACAACTAAAGCCTCAAAAGGACACCAGCAAAAACACCATACAAACTAGAGAGCAAACTAGTTCAGCCAAAGAACCGCAAACAAGAACCCGACTAGTTCCCGTCAAGAGTCGTACCAAAGGCACCAACAAACCAACAGACTTACTAACCATCTTCCCCTTCCTGCTCCTCCATCACTGACGGCACTACACCAGACCTTGGACTAGCCGCACTACACAAACAAGCCAAGAATCAATACTATGTTCACACCCAGCATCTCTAGATGCTGAAGCGCACCTAGAATGAACCACCACATAATCAACAATGCAATTACACACCAAGATATGGGATGTTACAGCTACGACCACCCATGACTCTGGATCCCTTATGGACACCAACCACTGGGCACTACCAAACCCAGCACAACCCCAAACCAAACACCTGAGGCACCAAATATTACCCATATGGTTACAATGCATGAGGCCTCTCACACGAACTCTTACATGCAAACCTCACCAGCGCCAGTTCATCCTGGTTCTGAACCCCATCCCCTCACCACTAACCTACCCACCACCCACTCTTGCAGAGACGCACAATCACCTGGAGAATGCCCTTGGGTGGTAACGATGCCAAGTATAAAACATAACATTTGCTCTATGTACTGTACACAGTCATTCAATGACAAGGCATCATGAGTGGTTCATGGCAGTGGCAAAGTTAGTTGCATTATGAACCGAAATCGGCAGATTACCATCTTTGGAACCATTATGTCCTGTTATTCCAACCATTTCATTAAAAAATAAATTGTGCATGCTAGGAATGGACGTGGTTTGTAGCCATGCCCTCAGTGTTCTGGTGGCACCTTGGGCTAACAGTAGCCTTGTAGGCCTAGTCAGTGGGTTTCAGCTGGGTCTAAGACAGGTCAGCAGCCCACATGAAAAAACTGCTTGCTACCACATCACCTCCACCCTTCCCAGTGTTAAGGGGACTGAATCACAAGAGGGTTGCAATACAACTCTGCAACCTTGGTGCAAAAAACAAAAATCCAGTTAACAATGGGACCAGTCCAAACAGAAGAATTCTGTACCACTGGTAATGTTCTTTCGGATGGATGTTCCTCCCATGAATTCCTCACTTTAGATTTGTATCCTGCTTTGCAATCTTGGAAAACTGACAGAATGGGTGCTATGTGGCAACAGTCTGACCGTTAGCATTCATGTGTGCAACGTCCGGATGGACAACTAGTATTAATAGAATGCACTGTGCCAGAGGCCCCAGTACCTAGTCCTCGCCCCCCTCCCTACAGCCCACTCCCCATTCTTTCTGCTCAGCGGTCTTTAAATTCCCAAACACAAATGTGCGGTGGGGTAGGCTAGGACGATGAGGACTCCATGGGACAAATAACGATCATAAAAAACATTACTAGGTGATAAGTAATTTGTTCTTCTAATGGATTAGGTCCTCCCCTGGATTCCTATAGCAGTTTTGGAGATGGGAGAAGTGGATGTTTTGAACATTTTCATTCAGCACATATCGTGCAGAACCGCTCTTCCAAAGCGAGCGTCCTGGCCTAACATGGTGTCCAAGCAGTAATGCTTGGAAAACGTATGCAAGGACCAAGACGCAGCTTTGCAAATGTTCTACTCTGGTTCACCTCTTTGTAGAGCCGAAGTAGTTGCCACTCCCCCGATGGAGTGAGCTCTTAAGTTATCAGGGAGCCCCTTCCCAGCAATGGATTAGCACTTCAAAATACATAAAATGATCCATGGTGATCATGTTAGCTTGGCCCAACTTGTGTAACCAATGAATAGTCATCCTGTCTGATTGCTTTTTCATTTCAAGAATGTCAGCTTTCCTGTGTACCCTCATCCGAGAGGGGGGTGGGTGGACGGGGGGGGGGGGGGGGTCGGTGCAACAGTGGCAACCTAATCTGGTGTTAAATGAAATTGATAAGCCACCATGGGAAGGATTGGGGACAAGCCCTCAAAACTAGCTTCTCCTTAGAGAACACTTCATGCTGGTTTGCAAGTGGTATTGGGATTGTAGCTCGTATTGGTCACTAAAAAGAAGTTTTTCCAGGTTAATAACCCGATGATAGAATGAAGCCACAAAATGCACACATTACTAAAGTAGAAAATTCAAATCCCAGTACGGAATCAGAAAAAGAATCCACGCATCTTAAAATATGAGCCTTGCTTCGGCATGCGTCTGAATATAGATCCCTCCAAGTATTTCTTAATGGTAGGCATCTCCAGCACCTGATGTGTTACGTGCAGTAAAAAAGAAACCACCACAGGTGTACTGTAAGAGAAAGGATCTGGGACTTTACCTCTACACCAGCTGCAAAAACAGCAGTGGTATTGGGCTTTTCTTGCTGGGCTTCTAACCGAAAGCAACACCTCCATAAAATCTGAGAAGCAGATCTTAGCCCCTCAGAAACCAGGCATGAAGGGTTCAGTGTACAGATTCCTGGGTGAAGAAGACTGCCTCCCGCTTGAGAGTAGATCCACCCTCTGGGAAAGACTGTATGGAGGGCAGATGGACAGGTCTAGAAGGTCTGGGTGCCACGTCCTCCTGGACCAAACAGGAAATCAGGATCATGGACTTCAACCTCCTGATGACTTGAGGCGCGATAGGGACTGGTCAGAATGCATATAGGAGTGGGAATTCCCAGTCCACTAAGAACACGTCTCTCACCTCCTCCCCCCTAACCCCCAAAGAGCTCCTGAGAAAATTCACTGGAGCAGAACAGGTTGTATTTCCTGTTGATAGGAAAAGATCCACTTGAGGGGGTTCCACAGAGGGCAAACCCCTCTAGAAGAACTTCTGAGCTAACTGCCACTCGTGGGAGATCGCACCGTGCAGCCCGCGAGGCCTGTCGTTTCTCAAGTGTCATCCACCATGGGGCCAAATAGCTTGGACCCATCTAAACCTGGATTGAAAATTGGGGCAAACCGCGATATATGCAGCTATGCAAAAAAGCCCAATACATTGGCAAGATGCATGGTCTAGCACAGTAATCTAAGGCATCTGGTCCCGGTTGACAGGAAGCCTCCTTTCCATCATTAATCCCTACACAAACTCTTGAGGTAATGCATGGCCACTGTGTTAACCATGATCAGGATGTTCTTTCCCTGGATGGAGGGGGGGGGGGGGGGGGGGAAGGCCATCAGCGCCAGTCTGATCACCCTCCGCTCTAAAAAGGTTTAGGTGTAGTCTTGATTCGAATGGTGACCAAAGCCTGCTTGTGTGTGCTCCAGATCCCCTGAGGGAAGCATCTGTGACTACAGTCATCTCTGGGCAGGGTTGCCAAAAGGCTTCCTTGCAGACCCACCACAGGAGGACCTGTGCTACCTTGCTCGGGACCTGAAGGTCTGTTATCCTGCTTGAACAGACTTGGGGATCCGGTGGAGTGATCTCATCTTCAAATGGGCCTTTGGCAGCAGGAAAATGCATGATGCCATGAGGCCTAGTAACCTCAGAAAATCCAACGCCGGTAGATAGAGAGTTTTGAAATCAGATTACCATCTACCACATATGTTGAACTTCAACTTCGGAGCCGAAGGCCAAAGCACCCCCATTCCTGCACCCCCCTATGACCAAGGGCAAGGAGGGGGTTACTGCCGGGGCAGTTTTTCCCTCCACGATCTCTTGGGGCCCCAGGTAAATTTTTACCCTTGCTTTTGTACTGCCTGACCTCTTCCTCTTTGACAGGAGTAGTAACATCAAAAGGACTGTCCTCTCCAATTCTGAGAGTGGGTGTTGTGGCTGGCTTCCCCCAAAGATTCCGTTGTAGCCCGCGAGGCCTGTCGTTTCTCAAGTGTCATCCACCATGGGGCCAAATAGCTTGGACCCATCTAAACCTGGATTGAAAATTGGGGCAAACCGCGATATATGCAGCTATGCAAAAAAGCCCAATACATTGGCAAGATGCATGGTCTAGCACAGTAATCTAAGGCATCTGGTCCCGGTTGACAGGAAGCCTCCTTTCCATCATTAATCCGGTCATACAATTTTATTATGCATCTCCATCAGAAATGTTTTCTGCAGCTTGTTCAATCACATTCCATAATGTATAGCTATATTTTCTTGGTGCACAAGAGGAGTTAATGGCTTTTAAGCAAAATATTCAGTGGACGATGTGGGAAAGCTTTAAAGTAACCACAAGGGGTATCTGCATATCCAAATAAGTGCCGGTAAGGAAAATAGTTCAGTCAAGTGGAACAGAAAAGCGGCTGGGGCTGCAGGAGGGGAGGATCTCGTGCAAGCGCTTCAGAATCAGGAAGAAGTTTGAAAATCTATACACAATATATTGTTTGGATCCATGGAGGGTGACGAGATGGGTCACTGGCTAGCACGGCTAATACCAGGTCCACGAGAAGGTTGACCAGATCTATGACAAGGGTAAGAGTGTTTTGAGCAAAAAAAGTAATCCTCAATTTTTTTCAAGGGGGCTGTGGTGTGAGAGGAAGATGCATAAGAAAATAGAACACAATCACCACTAGCTACCCACCTCTACCACACCATAGAGGCTACTCTGAAGAGTTTTGTCCTCAAAGTGGAAGTCTCATTGAATTATATATACCACCACGGTCAAAATAGCAAGTTTAACATATTTAATCAGCTTTTTCTCAAACAATCAGTACAAAAAAGAAGGTGGGTGAGGCGCGCACTCCTGGTCCTGGTCAATTGAACCTGTTGCAAAAAATAAGTAGCTGGGTCACATCCCAAAATGGACAAATATTCACAGGGTTAGATCCCTTCTGCTGCAAATCAGGTACTTAGTATTAACAGGGTTAGATCCCTTGCTGCAAATCAGGTACTCAGTAATAACAGGGTTAGATCCCTCAGCTGCAGTTCTGTGGTCTGTAGTTGTTCTCCTCCTAGCGCTTTCTTATCTCAAATAATCATCAGGGAGGCTGTTGAGCAGGTGTGTCTAATTAGACTCAAATGAATCTGGTAACTGTAGTGAAAACGTTTTTTTCTGTTCAGGTGACCAGCAACCGACACCCCTCCAAAGCACAAGTCCTTCCCAAATTTGGGGGAGGGGAGAGAACCATCTTTATGATTCTCCAAAGTGGGGCACAGTCACCCCGTGGCGCTGCCTCTGGAGCCCGGGACTCCCATAGCATTCAGTACAAAAAAGAAGGTGGGTGAGGCGCGCACTCCCGGTCCTGGTCAATTGAACCTGTTGCAAAAAATAAGTAGCTGGGTCACATCCCAAAATGGACAAATATTCACAGGGTTAGATCCCTTCTGCTGCAAATCAGGTACTTAGTATTAACAGGGTTAGATCCCTTGCTGCAGTTCTGTGGTCTGTAGTTCTCCTCCTAGCGCTTTCTTATCTCAAATAATCATCAGGGACTGAGCAGGTGTGTCTAATTAGACTCAAAGGATTCTGGTAGCTGTAGTGAAAACTTTTTTTTCTGTTCAGGTGACCAGCAACCGACACCCCTCCAAAGCACAAGTCCTTCCCAAATTTGAGGGAGGGGAGTGAACCATCTTTATGATTCTCCAAAGTGGGGCACAGTCACCCCGTGGCGCTGCCTCTGGAGCCCGGGACTCCCATAGCATTCAGTACAAAAAAGAAGGTGGGTGAGGCGCGCACTCCCGGTCCTGGTCAATTGAACCTGTTGCAAAAAATAAGTAGCTGGGTCACATCCCAGAGGCAGCGCCACGGGGTGACTGTGCCCTACTTTGGAGAATCATAAAGATGGTTCTCTCCCCTCCCCCAAATTTGGGAAGGACTTGTGCTTTGGAGGGGTGTCGGTTGCTGTCACCTGAACAGAAAAAAACGTTTTCACTACAGCTACCAGAATCTTTTGAGTCTAATTAGACACACCTGCTCAACAGCCTCCCTGATGATTATTTGAGATAAGAAAGCACTAGGAGGAGAACAACTACAGACCACAGAACTGCAGCTGAGGGATCTAACCCTGTTATTACTGAGTACCTGATTTGCAGCAAGGGATCTAACCCTGTTAATACTGAGTACCTAATTTGCAGCAGAAGGGATCTAACCCTGTGAATATTTGTCCATTTTGGGATGTGACCCAGCTACTTATTTTTTGCAACAGGTTCAATTGACCAGGACCGGGAGTGCGCGCCTCACCCACCTTCTTTTTCTCAAACAATGCCACTAAAATGCATAAAAAACCATTAGGTGGGTGACCACATTACAATTATACATAAGCTGACGCTATTATACTATGCTTATGTATAATTGTAATGTGGTCACGCACATTGTTACTAACAGCACGTAACCAATGAATGCCTGCAAATTATAAGTGCATTGTGTACACAACAGCCAGAAACGCAAATTGGTGTTCTCTCTTTTCTGTGATAATCCACATATGACGAACGCACATAATGGTTTTTTTTATGCATTTTAGTGGCATTGTGAGTGGATCAGATTACAGTCCTATTGCAGTCTCAGAAAGATCCAAACTTGTATGGCTCACCAGCCCATATCGCTGACAAACATGGATGCGAAGTACCTGGGACAGGCCAGACGTATGATTACCTGGGCTTAAGAGTAAATCAGGATTGTACTGAAAAAGGCGCGAGTAAGTAACCATAGCCAGTTAGAATGGTGCTAGAGCCAAATTTACCAGGGAACACGGGGTGGGGCTG
The DNA here is from genome assembly GCF_040938575.1 of Ambystoma mexicanum. Taxonomy (NCBI): domain Eukaryota; kingdom Metazoa; phylum Chordata; class Amphibia; order Caudata; family Ambystomatidae; genus Ambystoma; species Ambystoma mexicanum. The sequence goes on from NC_090929.1 coordinate 446,023,340, forward strand.
TGTGTGTACCCCCAGAGGCATGTAAGGCTCAAGCATGACGGGCGTCCATTTGTGGTGCCAATTTCTTGGTTTTCAATTAAAAAAAAATCATTAACAACGGATTCCAACAGAATTCGAACACTTTGGGGTAGGTGCAAATTAAGGCATTTCAATAATTTGAATACATAAATTTGAATATATAAAGTAAAATCAGCATCACTTCAATGACAGGCTGCTTTTGCCCCGACTAGATGAGTTGAGCTCCTTTGGCGTTGCTTCTGTACGGAAGAACATGACAGAATTGCTGCCACAATTCTCTGGCAATGGTTGCTTTAGACACAGACGAGCCTTTATTCGTTCTGCCAAAAGCTACAAAGCTTAAGGGATTTCCAGAATTCCCTGCTCCTATCCAGGTACTTTTGAGCCCTCCATATATAGTGGAGGACCCTCCGATTTGGAAGATTGGCTTGCAGAGAAAATAAAATAACGGAAGGCACATTTCTGGATAAATGTGGAATTCTGAAACAATCTTAGAAGGGAAGGGTGCATGAACGTAGCACCCCCTTGTCACAACGGAATGGACTAAGTGGTTTGTCTGCCGCCAAGGCCTGTATTTCACAGATTCTCCTGGCTGATGTTAGAGCCACCAAAAAGGCAGTGTTCCATGACACCAGCTTGATGTCCACAGATGCCATTGGCTCGAACGGTTTGTGGCGGAATGCCAGGACAACATTCAAATCCCACTTGAGGGGTGTGTATGTGTCATCAACAAGTCCTGGCAAAGTGACAGCAAGTGCGTCTCATTGTCAAGGTTGACTAAATCTGAGCACCAGCACCTGGCTGCCCACCAAGGAGTCAATTATGAGAGAACAGGTCTTGAAATTTCCACAGGGTTCTGTGAATCAGCAATAGCAAGTGGAAAAGCGCAAGCCACCATCCCCTCCCAAGGGATCTCCAGAGCCTCCCTAAGGGAACACTCCCTGCCAACAAATTGAAGGCAGTAACTGTTCAGGTTTGTGGCAAAGAGGTCCACCTGGGGAAAGCCCCATCTGCAGACAAGCTCCTCCACCGCTAAGGGGCAAAGCTGCCATGTGTGGTTTCCCTCTGTAAGGTGACTGAGTTGGTCTGCTTCTGTGTTTGACGCACCCAGAAGGTGACACGCCTGTAGCCATATGTGGTTCCAGACCGCCCACTCCCATACCTCCAGGATCAGAGTGATTGGGAGACAGAGTGCCCCCTGTTGGTGCAAAACACTGAGACTGCATGGTCAGTCCTTAGAGACTGTTGTGCCCTGGATATTTGGGAGAAATTCCATAAAGGCTAGCAAGAAGGCTTTCAGCCAGACATAATTGATGTGTTGGGATAGTTGGTTGCCAGTCAAAGGATCGACAGTGAAAGGGTCGACAGGACAAAGGATCGAATTTTTTTTTTCCACATTTTTTTTTTAGGGAGTTCCATCTAAAATCTAAGGGCCTCATTACAAGTTTGGAGATAGCCATGGTGCTATTGGCGCCATGCTACCTCCAAACTTGGGTTCCTTGAATGAGGAATTACTGGGTCATTCCAACCTTGGAGGACCCGGTAATTCCTCATTTAAAAAACCCATCCCCATTCGAGACCCCATAGGGCTCAATGGGAATGGGGAGGGAGCTAATAACGGGCCTGTTAATAACAGCTCATTAATTAATTAGCGCAATAATTCGCTCACTGGTCCCCTTGCGGGACCCGCAAAGAACATCTGGTCTGACCAGACGTTCTGAGCGGGTCCTGCAAGGGAACCTCGTAATAGGGCGGAATGGGTTTACCAGCACCATTACCGTTGCAGTTAAACCCATTTCGCCCACCTCATAATGAGGACCTAAGACTTGAAGTGCAGGACCCATATGGAGATATACAAATGAGCATCCTTTAGATCCACTGCGCAAATCGAATCCTGTTAAAGGGCTGAATGGATTTGTGCACGAGTGAGTTTGCATTTCTGAAGGGGGAGGAACAGATTGTGCACCATTCTGGATCTGACCGACTTCAAATGTGCTTGGTTGACTTTGGCACTGAACAGACGGGAATAGAACCTCCGTCCAACTTCTGGAGTTGTAACTGGTGATGGCCCTCAACTCGAGAAGCTTGGCGATTTCAGCAGTGAGCAAGAGGCCCCTCCCCCCCCAAACTGGGCTCAAAGGGGACAAAAAGAGGGGGGTGCAGGGAGTCTCAAACACTGGTCACCAAGAGCACCCATGATCGATAAACTGGTCCTCCAGCTAAGGGAAACTCTTCTCTCCCTCTGAAACCAACCAGAGTTGCATGGGGCCAAGCAAACATTTGACTGCCTGGTCAGCAGACGCGGCTGATTAAGTGTGAGGCAGCGAAGCAGCTTGGGAGAAAAACCCTCTGGTAGTGGTCTTCTGCTGCTTTTTCCCCTCTGGGTGCTGGGCGACCTGTACTGCAATCTCACCTTGCGCCCTTGAAACCCCCTGAACTGAGAGAAGGATCTGGAACGAGCTTTAACCCTGAAGGAAGGCACCTGCTTTGATGACTGTCAAGACAGCAACTATACAGTTAAAATACATCCGGTGAGCTGTAAAACTGATCAAGCCGGTCGAACAGGAGGCCCAAGTCCTTGCCCTGAATCTCCTTTATTAACTGAGTGCAGACACACCTGTAGGCACACATCTGTGCCAATCGCCATACCTTGTGCTGACGCATCTACGTGGTGTGCCGCCACCTCAAGGTCTTGAGAAACCATTTTAGCAGTTGCTAAGCCGCCCTTCAACTTATCTAGGCAATCCGCTGCAATAAACCTCTTGAACTCCACTAGATCTTAACATAGCCTCCAATTTGAGGCTGCAAGTAGCGCTGTGGTGTTAACCTGCATGAGCTGTAGTGCTGAATTAAAGAAGTTTTCCCTCCAGAGCTACCAGGGTGCGATCCTCCTTGCTTAACATCTGAGAGGCAGAAGATGACGGAGCTGCTGGGTCTGCAAATAAGGTGGCTGCTGCTACCACAGACAACGATGGTTGTGGGCAAGACAGTGCAACAACATCCAACTGAACCAACCTAGAACAAAGATATTCTCTTATTGGTGGGAGTCACCAAATGAGGCAAGCCCAAATTCTCTTCCCCAACACATCCTTCTGAAGGACAATGACTGTCCGATCAGATTTCTTCATGGACTGTAACCCCCGCCCCTGATAGAACTCCTTCCTCCGTAGGGGTTGGTGATTGAGTGGTGGGTGGGGGGAAGAGGGAGCAGGTCAGGAACTGGCATCTTCAGGAATCCCATAATTCCCATCAGCCTGTCATGAAAGGCTGCAACTGGCCATGGAACCTCTACCCCCTAATCAGTTGCATCAAGATCTGCTGGCACCTGTGGCGATGCTTGTGGTCTTGTGCAGAAGGGATGCAACCAAGCAGTTCGGCAGGAATGATTTGCGCAAGTCTCCCCTTTAATGGCTTGGTTGGGAAAGTAAGATGGTCTGGAGGGTTGCCTAGAGCAATGCCAGAGATTAAGATGGATTCTGAACCTTCCAGCCATCACCTCTTGTTCCATGGCGTCTGTGGGTCTTGCTCTAGCGGCTAGACCAGAGCATGGCGGAGGGACTGCAAAGGGTGCAGGCAGGAGCATTGGAGGAGGCTGAAGTTCACCTGGGGAGGCAGATTAGGCAGGCAGTGCAGGAGCAGGCATTATTGCCCTAAAGATGCTCTTGAATTACACCCTCATTGGCTCGGAAAGACATACAACCATCAGAAATACAATTAGTGAGTAATGTAGCAGCTTAGATTCACATGCTGTGCAGATAGTTTGACATCTAGTGGTAATTGCGGAGTATTGCATCTTTTTCTCGAAGATCAAAAAGTGACGGCAACATGGGCGACACCATCTGACGTGTAGTGTGCCCAAAATCCTTCAAGTGTTGAGGTCCCACCATTTTTGTTCTGCTCTGAGGGAACCTTGCAGAGGTGTGAGTGAGGACATAAAGTAGGTGTATGAGGTTTATGTTTCTTCAACTCCAAGAGGGGAGGAAGGGTGGACGCATGTGACTAAGTATATACAACCATCAGAAATATGATTACAGCGAGTAATGTAGGTCCGAGGTTTGTGAATCTGCCTAGATCAAATGCTGGTCATAGACTAGCGATCAGGAGATGGTGGTGGGATATGTGAAGAAACAGTCGCAAAGATGTCTTGCTACCGTTTGTCCCACCTGAGAAACAGACTTGGAGTGGGTGTCTAAGCAGTAGTGTGGGGTGAAAGTATGAACTCCAGGTTGCTGCTTTGCAAATGGAATCTAGAAGACCATTTGCAATTAATGCTATGGTAGTCCCTGTGCCCAGAGTAGAGTGAGCTCTAGACGTAAAGGGTAGATCCCTCTTGGCAAGAGTGCGATGCAATTTACAATCCATTTGGAAATCGATGATTTAGAGACTGGGTCCCCTTCTCTTCCAGCTGCCACAGACAAATTGGTTTGTCTTAGTGGCCTAGTCTTTTCAAGGTAGTATTACAGTTCTCCTCACATCTAGTGTATGGAGGCTTCCTTCTGCCATGTTAGTGGGGTTTTGAAAGAAAGTGGGAAGCTCGATTAATTCATTCACATGGAGATGCATTTAGGCGCAAAACATGCGCAAAACCACATCGTCTTTGTGAATAGCCACAAATGGGCCCTGATCTAAGGGCCTGTAGTCCACTCAGCCTCCTTATCAAGGTGATGATGGCCACTAGGAAGGCAGTCTTACACTTAGAAGGCTAGCCTTGTGCATTGGTTCAAAAGGAGGTCCCATTAATCTGTGGGATACGGAATATGCAGAGAGGCCAGGTGGACTCTTAGAGAATTGAAAACAAGTCCTGATTCTAATAGGCGTGTTCGGTACAGAACAATATCTTTGTGGGAGCAGTGAATGGGATGGACGTCCTTACCATTGCAGCAGATAAAGCGTTTCAACTTATTGGAATAGCAATGCCTGTGTTTGGTTTGTGTGCTTAACAGAGCATGTCCGTACATCTCTGGGGGGAGTTGGAGGTGGCCAAACTATGCCTTCAGGAGCAAAACCGCTAAGTTGAGTGTCTGGGGGCACGGGTGTAGGATTTCTCATGATCGTATGTTGTACGAGCATGGTAGTTTTGTTGGGGGGGGGGGTTGGAACACATCCTCATGAGATGTGAGAACCATGGTTGCCAGGTCTACATGTGTGCCACCAGTATCGTGCCTGGTGCACTATCCGGTTGAGGAGACGAATGGGGTTAGGGCCGTGGGGGGCAAGCATAGGCAAATCTCCTGGACCAAGTTATCCAGCGACTATTCCCTTTGGAGCGCTTAGAGGGTACCTCAAGGTGTAATCTGGGCATTGGGTGTTCTCCAGAGTCACAACAGGTTGATGTCTGGAAAACTCCACTCTGCAAATACGTCGAGTAGAACATGCTCTTGCAAGTGCCACTCGTTATCTACGGTTAGGTCAAAGTCTCGGCTGAGCATGCCCGCCAGAAGATTGTGTTCCCCTGGAACATGTTGCGCTAGAAGGAACATGTGTTTGAGTTCACATTCCCAGAGGTTCTGGGATAGCCTTAGAGAAGGAGTTCTCCCCTGTTCAGGAAGTACATGGCTGTAGTGCTGTCTGTAAGGGCGAGAACTGTTCTCCCCTGAAGGGGCGTCTGGAAGGTTTTCAGTTCTTTGAACACAGTTCCAGATTGTTGCAATTGGCTGCCGATGGGGACCATATGCCGTGTGCAGTCTGTTGGAGGTGGGCCCCCTTCACAGACAGATGGGACCGTGGTGAGTGGGCTCTACAGCAGGGGGTGGTGAAGGCTTTACCCTGCAGAAGGTTTTCCCTTGACCACCACTGCAGAGACTGAACAGGGGCTGTCGAAACAACCACTAGATCGCCCCGTTGGCCTGACACCATCGGCTCGAAAGCCACACCAGCATGGGGCGCATATGCAAACGAGCGTGAAGAACTAGGAAGATTCAGGAAGCCATCATCCTAGCAGCTGCAAGGCCCTGCGAACAGTTACCAGGTGATGAGGGATCTAGAACAGCAGGTTTTTAACCCCCTTGTTGGAGGGGAAAACCAGTCAAGTCTTCTAGCCAAATCAGGGCCCCTAGCAACATATTGGCTGGGAACCAGACTGGACTTCTTTGGCTTAAAGCGCTATATAAATTCAATAAACAAACTTCTAGGATTCTCTATCAACAAGAATTAACAGGAGCTCTACTGTATGGGTATTTCCCCAGGCATGTCCCGCACAAGTCTCCAGTTAGGAGCCAGGCGTCAAGCTAAGGTTACACAGGGATTGACTGCCTGCGCAGGTGAGCCGCTGCTACCGCTAGTACTTTTGTAAACACCCTTGGGGCTGAGGAAATGCCGAAGAACAGAATCTTGAACTGGTAGTGAGTACTCCATCTTGAACCAGAGGTACTTTTTGTGCGCCAGCATATGAAAGTATGCATCTTTCATCGCCATTATGGCCATGTAATCCCATGCAGCAGCAATGAGATTACCTCAAGAGTGGTCATCCTGAATTTCTGAGGTTTGACATACTGGTTTGCAGAACGAAGATCTAAAGCCGGGTGCATGGTCAGATTTGGGTACAAGGAAGTATACTGAATTGAATAAATAACTTACCTGGTGATTAGGGACTACTTCTATGGTGCCCTTTTCCAGCAGTACCTTGACATCCAACAGGATGTGCAGACTGTCTCATGACAGTCTGCTCCCGGGTGGATGGGAGCGGGAGGATGAAGACATTTGAGGCAGTACCCATGGGCAACAGTCTTTAGTACCCACTGATCTGATGTGATCCCCTCTCGCAGATGGGTAAAAGATGCTAGACTTCCTGACTGGGGAAGTGTGGGAGGGGACCTGTGCCGCCAAGTTACTTGGAGGTAGAAGTCAGGGAGCCTCTGGAAGAAGAGCTTCTGCCACTGCGTTTTCCCCTATGAATTTTTTTTTAAAAAAACCTTTATTTTTTTTCTGACAGGCACGACACACTTATGCATAGTTTGACATTGAATTTTACAGTTCTACTGGAAAGGCGACAATTTCTTTTCCACAGCACACAAGTACAGTTACATTAGTCTAATGAATTTCATGGGGAATCCTCCGAGCTATCCTCCCCATCATCTGAGGTAGGATTGCAGGAGAGCCCAAATGTCTTTTGGTCTATTGGTAAGTGTAACACTGTCGATGTATTGTTACTCTGGTTCCTGGATGTATATTAGGTTCTTCAGCTATTCTTTGTGGGTGGGGGCTTTCTTTGATTTCCATAGCTGTAGTATATTTCTTTTGGCCACTGCACCTGCAATAGCCACCAGTCTGTGGATTTTAACTGATGCTTTAACTATGTCCCCCAGAAGGTATTTAAGTGGGATAGCTGGGATGTCTAGACCAGTAATGTCACTTATGCTCTCGGCCACCTCCCCCAAAAAGGCTTTCACAGGGGGACATTCCCAGTACATGTGTATTGAGTTTGCGTTGTGAGTATTGCATTTGGGACATGCCATCTGGAGGGTAGGGTTAAACTTGGAGATCTTTTTTGGGGGTCATGTGCAGATGGTTTAGCATTTTGAACTGGATTAGCCTAAAGGTGGAATTTATCGAGATGGTTTTGGTGTGTTGACAGTATCTGGCCCATTGGACACCTATGGCGCTACCTAGATCCCGTTCCCATTTTAGTTTTATATTATTCCCAGATGGGGGATGTTTCTGAGCTGCACCATACAGGTTCGCTATAGATCCTGTGAAGCCCTCTTGTGACAGGACTTCAGATATGAATTCATGAATTGGGGGCGTCGGGGAATGATGGCCATTTCTTCCTGCAAGCTGCTTTCATAAGGTGGTACTGCAGCGTGGTGGTGAGGCCCAACCCCACTTTATCATGGACTATTGTAAGTGTTGCAAATTTACCATCTGGGTATAAATCTCCATTCTCATTTCTTTGTCCGGGTCCCATTTGCGCTGTAGGGCTGTGTCAAATGTCGGCTCCAAATTGGGGTAATGCCACAAGGGGGTGTATGGCCAGTATGGGTCTTTGCAGCCCACCCTTGCGAATAGTGCTGTCCAAGCACGTACTGATGAGTTCACAGGGTCCACCTCTGATGTTCACTTTACTTTTTACAAATGGCATCGCTTGGATATTAGCTGGGGCTACTGCAAATATCTCTGCCCGCACATGTGCGTGTTTTTCTGCGGTGTTCCCCCAGTATTTCGCAAAGTGTGCTTGCGCTGCATAGTAGTATAGCACGAAATCAGGGGCTGCCAATCCGGTTTCATATTTTTCGCACATCTTGGGCCAACTAAGTCGTACCTGCTTCCCTCCCCATACGAAGTTTGTTGCTAGTCTTTCTGAAAGAAGTCTGCCGGGCCATATGGGGATACCACAAAACATATATAACAACTTGGATACCACCACCATGTTAAGCAAGGCCACCCGCCCATACATGGATATTGGAAGTTTCCACCATACAGCTAGTTTGTGCTGTAGGAGTTTTAGATAGGGTTCGTAATTGTGTATAGTGTCTGCCGGTGGCCATTATTATTCCCAGATATTGCACACTTACAGGGGACCATTTGAAATCCGCGGTAGCCCGTGACTGTACTCTGGCCATTGTCAGTGGGATTATTTCTGACTTAATTTTGTATCCAGAATACATGGAGACGGTGTTAATTTACTTCATTATTGGGGGCAATTGGGTTTCCGGGCAACGTACATACAACATTGTATCATCTGCATATAGTGAAAGGAGCTGGGGGGCCCTGATGCGAATGCCCCTCCACAAGTGTTGGTGTCTAACCTTGGCAGCCATGCCCTCTATCGTGAGTGCGATTATGAGTGGGGACAGGGGGCAACCTTGTCTGGTGCCTCTTCCTAGCTGAAAGGGTGATGAATGGTGTTGGTCCTTACCATTGCTACCGGTTTCGTATATAGCAGACGGATATACCCAATAAATACAGGTCCAAACCCCAGTTTACTCAGCATTGCTAACATAGTTCCATAAGACAGTCAAACACTTTCAGCGTCCAGGGTGATTGCTGCCACCTTAGCGTATGGGTCCATTTGCGAAAAACCGTCAAGTTAAGTGCCGTTTACCTGGCAGGGATAAATCCTGTTTGGTCCGTATGAATTCGATTGTTCATGTGCGGGATCAGCCAATTCGCCATTGCTTTGGCGTAGATTTTGGCATCCGAGTTGATCAATGACAGCGGGCGGTAAGATGCGGGGTCCTGGGGAGGTTTGTGTGGTTTTAACAGGACTGTTATCGCTTCCCTCATGGTGCTCAGTAGCTCAACCCCATTGAGCGCCTCTTCCCAGACTTCCAGCAGGTTTGGAGCCATCTCGGCTTTGTATGTTTTGTAGAAATCTAGCGTTATACCGTCTGATCCGGGGGTTTTACCTGCATGTAGGTCTGTTATCGCTTGTTCGATTTCCTAGATTGTCAATGGGAGTTCCAGCAGTGCCCTTTCGGTTTCCCCCAGTTTAGGCACATGAAAGGACTCCATATAGGTTTGTAGTTCCCTTAAGGTCACTGTCCGCGTTGGTGTAGAGTTTAACATAGAATAGCTTGAACACTTCATTAATTGCCTTTGGAGTCGTTTACACTGTCCCATCGGGGTCGTTGATGCTTGTAATGTATCTAGATCTTTGTTCTGCCCCAATTAAATTTGCCATGGCCTTACTCGCCTTGTGGCCCTCCGTATTTCCTCGCCTTCATTGGTTGGATTATATAGTATAGTTCTTTTTCGGCCAGGGCCCGAAATTTTTCCGATAGTACTTGTATCTTTTGCAGGTGTGTCTTTTCTGTGGCCTCTGGTTGTTGAGTCTCCAGGTCTCCAAGTTCTATTTCAGTTTGACTTTAGTCCCTTCTGATGTCTCGGGGCCCTGCATGTTGTCCCCCTCAATTGGCCTCTCAGCCATATTTTGAAAGTTTCCCAAATTGAGTTCTGGATCGGCACGGTTACCGAATTTCGTTCAAAGAAATACTCTATTTCAGTACTTAGTGATTCAAGTACTGCATCATCCTTCAGTAGTTCAGGAGGCATGCGCCATGTACGAGTAGTACGCTCCATATCTTTCAGGGCCAGCTTTAGGAGAACTGGGGAGTTATCCGACAGTACGCGGGTGGATCGTGCATTCTTCAGTTTCTGCAGAACATTGATTTGTTTTTCTGCTATCCCACCCACCCTGATGTTACGCCAGTACCTAGATTCCAAGTCCTCAAACTTCATTTGGACTTGTTTCAGGTCTTTGATGGTTTCCATGTCTTTACACTGACTTGTGAGTGTGTCTTCAACTGTGCTTATCCTGTTTAGTCTCCAGCACCCGGGCATTCACCTTTTGGAGGTCTGCCTTGATGGATGATATGGTGCACACTATGTAGTCAAGTTTGGCGCTTACTGCAGCAAACCCTGCCTGTAGTGCCACCATGTATGGGTGCGGCGGTGAGTCTGGTACATTTTTCGGTTCAGGTGTGCCGGGTCGTGAAATCTCTGCATTTGTCGTCCATTGCGACGTTTATAAATGCATCCATGGGGCGCTTTTTATTTGTATTACCTCTGGGCATATTGGATGAAGGCGGAGTGTAGTTGTGGGCAATCGCCTCTGGTTTGGGTTCATTTATGATTTTATGTTATGTTCTGTGTAGAGTGGCTCCACAGCTTTCCCTGTCGTACTCCTGAGTTCCCATACCCAGGTTAAGGGCCACTTATCTTGCTCCAGTTGAGTTCCTTACGTTAAGACAGGGCGTTTTATATATGTCTTGTCTCAGAGTATGTTGCTCGCTGTGCCCCTGCACTGTGAGGTATTCACTTTTATGGGTTGTGGGTTAACAACTGGGAGGGGGTGGGGGGTATAGGGGGGAGGAGTTTGTGTCTTTCTGCTCTGTGCCTCTCCTTGCTCGCCCCGTACGCCTGCGGTACAGTTATGGTTATGCAGGCTGGGCCCCCCGCAGTAATGTGCGTGTTTCTCTTTCCCCCTCACTGCCAACACCCAATGTACAGTCAATGGGCAGAGGGGGCGCACCCTCAACCCGGACAGCCCACGCTCACTCACAGCGCACACGGCGGCCTCCGGGGAGGGGGCGCCCACACTCCGACTTACTTGCGACAACTCCCGTGCTTGTGTCCATGTGTCCTGCAGCGCTCGTCTTGTACCATGTTGGAGGGCTCACACTACGACACCGCGGTCCTGCTCCGCTCCGAGGGCTTCACTGCTCCGAGGGCCGAATGTTACAAGTAGGTGGGGGGAGGGGAAGCGGACTGCACAAACGTTTCTTCCAGCGCGGACCCGGCGTCTCTGCAGCTCGGTTTTTCTACATCTCCACTGGTCACTGGATCTTCTCAGGGGTACCTTCTGGTGCACACTCGCTTCCGCCTTCTTTTCCTTCGCAGCACCTTTATATTAGCACTCTGGTTACGGGGGATTTTTGACAGGACCTCTTATACACGGCGCAGCTACACAGCCATTTTCGTTGGCATCCTACAGCGCACGTTGTATGAAATCTTTGTTGAGGTGATTGGAAACCAGTGGGGGAGGAGGTTTGTCCAGCGGGTCATTTGGAGCCCCACTCCCCGAACCGTATGGTCTTTGGTAAAAGCAGGAGAAGGACTGCCTGTGAAAGGGCCGGCAGGTGTTGAAATTGTCTCGCCGGACGAGGGCTTCGCCAAGCTTTGTCTCCAGAGCGTCATCAACTGTTTTCCTGAAAAGGTCATCTTCCTCCATCGGCTGGTTGATCAGGGAGGCTTGGGTCTCTGGTTTAAAGCCTGAATTTGAGCCAGGTGTGGAGTTTGAGAAGAGTCCCTTGGGCAAAGACACGCTCTGCAGATTCAGTAGAGTCCAAGATATTTTTAAGGCAACTCTGGGTGGCTTGCCGTCCTTCTGCAACCAAGGCCAAAAGGTGGGTGAAAGCGGATTCTGGTACCTCTTAGACTAGACCCCACTGAATGTCACTATAGCTCGCTAGGAGCATGGTGGTGGCTATTCTGGTGGAGAAGGCAGCAGAAGTGGTGGCAGGGTTGCCAAGGGTGTACAATTTCTTGTAGTCCTTGCCAGGAGGGTATTCAGATGCGACAGTGGTACCAAAGCCCTCTTCCAAGCAGCAGTGACTACCAGGGAGTCCAAGATGGCCAAGCCCCTGATGTACAGCGTGTCCGAAGGAGCCAGGCTTCTCCACACAGGGATTCATCCCAAGTGTGAGCAATGAGGGGGGCCAGATGAATCTTGATTGATTTCAACAAGGAGGGCTTGGCTGACCAGCCTTTTCCTGGAGGATATTTTCCATGAAGTACAAATCAGGGACGGCTTCTTGTTTGGTTATTTGAAAGTGGTCAGCTGCCCTCTTTAGACGGTTATTGAAACATCAACTGGTTGTCAATGGGAGAGTCTCTGGTGGGACAAAGTGGAGTCTAGAAAAGTGTTCACAGATCAAAGTCATGAGTATAAGTGTTCGCCCACATGCCCTGGTCATCTACAGGTTCAATCAGGGTCCTCATATGCAGGATCTTGGTGGTGTTAGCCAGAGTCTTGACATAAGTGTCTTGAATGGAGTTACCAGGGTCATCTACAAACCCATCCACCTAGGGGTCCTGATGGGATTCAACCAGGGATGAGAATAGAGCACCTGGGTACTAGACGCTCTAATTTAAGAGTGACATGACAGGGGTCAACATCCCCAGGTCTTCAAAATATCGAATTGACCTGAGAAATGACTGAACTCTGCCATCTTTTTAATACAAGCCTCAAATGTGTCCCTAGTCCATTCAAAAAAAAAAAGTCTGGAGGAGGCTTTCCTGGGGTTCGAAACATGAAACCGCTTTGGAAAGCTTCTTCCGAAGCTTTGGGAGTGTTTGATAAATTGGTGGCCATAGATTTAATGGATGCGCCCGTAAATAAGGAGGATTTACAGTCCTGCGTAGGCGTTGGAGTGTCGGAAGGCCCCAATGAGGACTGACAGGCCTGTGGGCACAAAAGCCTTAAATGGCTCCGCCGTGGGAAGGCTAGGGGTTGATTGCTTTGGAGCAGGTGGTGCGTGTGCCTCTGTCACCAGGATGTGGCTTCCTCATGGCATGCTTGCCTGGGGACAGACACGGGGCGCACGAGGGCTCCATGATTAGGTAGACTGCCCCCAAAATCGTAGCTGCAGCTGCCGACAGACTCCTCGTCTGAGGCACCAGCGTGAGTGCAACTCTGCTGGCATATTGTTGGCCGCCCACCGCTCCGTACGTTTGTCTTTCAGGGTCTTGGGCTGAAAGCGCTAACAGGCTTTCCAGTTTTGCTCGTTGTGATGGACACCGATTGCATCGGAGATGGGTTCCTTTCAAGGGGAATTTGCCGTTGCAAAAACACGCAAAGTTTAAAAGGAATCCTCTCCATAGCAGAGGGACACGGCAGCCAAAGGAGAGCGAGAGAAGGGGTGGCAAACATGCACTCTCAAGAGAAGACATTAAGAACAGGTACCCACTTCTTACTGTAAACGTCAGGCCAGAGGCTCAAGGCCATGTGGAAACAGTAGCCAAGCAGTCACTGGATGGATCACTGGCAGACGAGATCAGCAGTCGAAGCCAACCGAACCGCTGAAGAAATAGCAAACAGCCATATAAAACTCATGTGATCTGCATTATTAGCGACCAACTAGATAGAAAGAAACTAAATAGGTGAGAAAAACAAACAAACTGGTAAATAAAGGCATAAAGAATTTCGTGTACACTACATGTCACGTTCAGGATAGTGTTACAGTCACAGCCATGTCAACGTCCCTTTTCGATCTTCGAAAAATAGATTGAAGAATAGTCTGCAATTACCGCTAGATGTTGGACTATATGTACAGCATGTGAATCCAAGCAGATTGCCAAACATCACAAGCATGAGTGTTTGGAACATCTGAAAGAAAGCCTCCCAAGACTTGCTACCTATGCAGAGGACTTAGACTTGCTCTGAGGCGGAGTAGGTCTAGAAGAAATTGGTTGGCAATTTGGCCTAAATATCCACGAATGCATATACAACAGTAAGGATGAAGGGATGGGCAAAGACGGTATGTGGTAAAGCCATCTGCATGGGTGCCGACTACTCCACTCGCCTGCCAAATGCACTCTGAAAAGACACTGATGGGTCCCGCCGCAACATGGCACTAGGAGTAGACTTGGGCTGATCCTTTGGTACGAAAGACTGTTGAAGCCACGGGGTAGGGGTGTTTCTGAAGAGGACAGTTCCATTTTAGACTAACACTAGCAGAAAGTTCTTTGTGGACTCCCTGTCGAGTTTAGGTCTTGTACAAGGAGCCTCGGTGTTGCAGGTAGCAGATTTAGCCCACAAAAAGGGATCCTCTGAGATTTCCCCAGTGTTTTTACCTCCGTGTGTAGCCTCTGCAATGCCAGACATAGGCTTAGCCCCCTTAGAGGGAACCTCAGGAGGACCTCCAGTAGATCTAGCCCCTAATAGTGGATCCTTGGTAGTACTTTTAGCCTGTGTAGAGACTGGTTACTTTATTTCTACCCCACCCTTGGAGCAAACTCGGAATCCAAGTTAGCCACGAGGGGAACGAGTGACTGGGAACCTCTCCGAAAGATTGCCAGACCGGGGTGTCCTAAAATGGAAGTCACTTACAGGATTATGTTTCTTCATTGTGATGACTTCCTGAATGTGCATAGGCACTTTATGAAGACTTCTTCCCAGAGCTGAAGACGTTAAGTAAGGGACTGAGCCCAAAGCGCGTCACAGGTGAAGCATGCGTCCCAGCTGTGATCTAGGCCTAGGCACTCTAAACAGAGTGCCTGTAGATCCACTGCCGAATAGCTACGCTCACACGAAGCACAGAAGAAAATCCCTAGTCCTGGCATAAGTGGGCGAAAAGGCCCACACAGCTGGAGGTAAGGTGAAAGAAAATCTTGATAGGAGACAGAAAAGGTGGGAAAAAGAACCTGCTTGTGTTGAAGCATCCAGCCCGACCATGCTGAGAAAATGACCGAAGCCCATCATAGATCATAGTCTATCAGGATTATGTACATTTATCTGTGTGCTTTGATGCTAACACTTAGTGATCTGTACTTTGTATGTTAAAAATATTGTTGATGCTTTTCCAAATTCAGGCTATACCTCATGTAATAACTTTGTAGGTAGAATGTATTAAACAAAAGGATTGCAAATATGGCAGTAGCATTAATTTGGTTTATGACCGCTAGAGTAGACCTTTGATGCCTTTCGACTGGCATTTGGTCATGCCATTGATTCACTGGTGCCACCGACTCCAAAGAAAGTTAACTGAAACACTGGGCAAGACTGGGTTTTCAATAGATCTCATGGAACACATGAGACTCAAGAGGCAGGCTGAGTATCTGGAGAGCCAAGTCTTGTGAGAACACACTTGCTACTTAGAAATCGGCAGGTGCAAAATACAAACAAGCTATTCTCTCTGCTAAACCCAAAAAGGATAAATAGTGCTAGGTCCAGTCAGAAAGAACTATGTTATTATGAGAGAACTGGAAGGAAAGACTTAAGTAGCGCCTAGCGCACAGAGATCCAAAGGGGCTTCTCTGTGAAAATTAAACTTCAAGCAACAATTAAAGCTGGTTGCGGGATACCCACAAGCTCGGCGGATAGTTCCGCTGAGATCCATGCCCAGACGAACATACCTCTTGGTCTTCTCGAATTCTGCTTCAGGCAGTTTAATGACTGATATTATAAAGGCTGTGAGGGAGTTGAAACATCTGTGTTCCCAGGTGATGTCTGCCCAGCCAATACGATTTAAGAATGCATAGGTTACATTGCACATTACTGACAGGTATTGAGAATCTAGTGCCAATATCAAGAAGGTATGGATATCTTCAATCTTGAAGAAACAAACAATTGACAGTGGTTGTGGGCATTACTCTCCCATCACTAAAGTCCCTTTCCTATTTAAAGTTCTTGATAGAGTGGCTAGCTGATGTGACAAACCTTGCTTTGTAATGGTGCTGCTGGTAAGTTAACCAAGGTTGTAGTCTTGGGTCGCTTAAACTGTTGGATATTTAGAAATAAAGGAGAAGTGACTCCACTCATTTTCTTAAATAAGAGTTTAATGCGCTAAGACACTGATCACATGTCTAGCAAAGTGTGCTAGTTTAGAGGTGAAATAAAAGCACATTTGTAGAAGCCTACAGGTTTGGTACTGGTAAGCCGAACAAGCCCTCACTGACATACACCAAGGCCAAAACGCCCAGGACGATCCTGAGCCCATCCTTCATGGCTCCCTCTCCTAGAGCCGCAGAGAAGGAACAAGTTACTTACCTGTAACTGTTGTTCTCCAGCATGGGTCTGGCATGGATTCACATGCTCATGAATATTCCCCGTCGTCAGGCTGGGAATCCTCAGTAAAGAAAAAAAATCAGTTTTGTTTCTGAGCTGTCTGAACTTTGTGCGGTCCACGTAGAACTTCAGCACTCTAGCCGCATCCAGCGAGTGCAAAGTCCTCTCGGCTGGCGACGGGAAGAAAACAGGTAACACCAAGGGCTCGTTGAGATGGAAGTCCGACGGCACCTTGGGCGTGAAGGAGGGGGTGCGTTCTCAGCACCACCCTCGTCTCGTGGAAAGTCAGGTATGGGGGCCTGGATCTCTCCTACTTGTCGTGCAGAGGTGATGGCCACAAGAAACGCTGTCATCCACGACAGGATTGCCCCATCGTTGGAATAGCAGATCCATTTGATCCTGTTGCAGCTCCCACTTGTGGCACGAGCGCAACTCCGTGCTGAGTGAGTCAGCGATGGTGTTCTTTATTACTGCCAGGTGGAAGGGTACCAGAAACATCCCTTGGGCGACGGCCCAGTGCCACAGATCCTGGGCCTCCTTGGATAGGGCTGGGATCTGGTGCCTCCCTGCTTCCGGATGTAGATCATGGTGTTGTCGGTGAAGAGCCTCACCACCTTGCCCTTGAGGGACGGACAGAACAACCAGAGGGCCCAGAACACGGCTCAGAGCTCCAGGACATTGATGTGTAGTGACCTCTCCTCCGTCAGCCAAAGGCCTCTTGCGTGGAGATCTCCAGTGTGTGCTCCCCATCCCTCCAGGGAGGCATCCGTCGTCACAGTCTCCTGATGTGCTGGGGTCTGGAAGTCCATACCCACTGTGAGGTGTGCGCGGGTGCCCCACCACTGATCACTTGGCGGAAGGTCTCGTTGAGGGAGATCCTGTCTTCGAAGCTGCCCGCCGCTTGCATCCAACGGGCGTCGAGGAACTCTTGCAGTGGATGCATCTGCAGCCTGCACAGGTGCATGAGGTAGATGCACGAGGACATGCCGAAAAGGGACTTGATGGACCTCACCCTGGCCACGTCCACGGTGGACAGCCGTTGCACCTTGCCTAGGATGGCCTTAGTCCTTTCCTCCGACGGAGAGGTCAATCGCGCCGCTGTCGAGACTGGCTCCCAGGAACAGTGCGACGGGACCCAGTGGGATTTCGCGAAGTTGATGGAAAATCCCAGATCCGTGAGCAGCTCGGTCTTCGCTGTGTGCTCGACAGTGAGTTCTCTTGTCCTTGCTCGGAGGAGCCAATCGTCCAGGTAAGGGTAGACGCGGATCCCCTGCAGGCGCAGCTGCGCCGCCACTGTTGCTAGGCACTTGGTGAATACCCTGGGCACCGATTTCAATCCGAAGGGGAGGGCCTTGAACTGGTAGTGCCGTCCTTGGACTACAAATCTGAGAAACTTTCGATGTCCTTTTAGAATGGGGATGTGGAAGTAGGCATCCTCCAAGTCCAGTGACGATAGGAAGTCGCCCTCCTCCAGCTGTCGTAGCACGTGCTGGAGTGTGACCATCTAGAACCTCAGACTTTATGTACTTGTTTAAAGGATGAAGGTCCAGGATGGGTCGCCAGCCGCCGGTCTGCTTTCTTACGAGGAAGTATCGCGGGTACACCAGAGCCCCGGAGCCTCTTTGGGACGAGCTCGATGGCTCCTTTCTTCAGCATCGCCCTTACTTCCAGCAGCAGTTGAGGGACGTGGTTTTCCTTCCTGGACACGGGTGGAATGCGTTAGAAACGAGTGTGCCCGCGGGCCAGGGCATCCAGCATCCATCGGTCGGTGGAGATGGACTCCGACACGCTGACAAACTTTGCCAGCCAGCCTCCCACCAGGGTGCTCAGGTGGGGGCCCGATGATACGGCCGGTTCAGTCCTATTTGGCAGTGGCCTTGCCGCCTTGGCCTCCTTGATGACAAGATCCACCTGACTTGCCGCGTCTTCTGTAGGCCTCCAGCGACGAGGAACGGGCTGCCTGGCGGTACGCTGAGTAGCCGCTGCTGCCGCCGAATCCTTTGGAGGCACCTTTCTTGCCTCTGGAGTTCCCAAAGGGCGACCATCACTGCAAAACTCCCAAGGCCCGCGCGGTCTCCGTGTCGGCCTTGATGGCATGCAGTGACTCGTCCACTGTCTTGCCAAACAGGTTGTTTCCGTCGAAAGGCATGTCCAAAACTCTGGTTTGCGCATCCTGGTGGAAATCGGTTGCCTTGAGCCAACCACGCCAGCAAAAGCAAACACTGTTGCCCATCTGGCGGAAGCCGGTGTCAGCAATGTTCATGACCACCGTTATGGCGTAGTCCGACGCCACCTCACCTTCCTGCAGGATTTCCAGGGCCTCAGCCGTCTCGTCTTCCCGGAGGAAGTCCAGCAGAGGAGCAATCTTAAACCACAGCTCCCTGTCGTAGCGGGCCACAATTGCGAAGGGCGTTGACCGCTTTAATCGTCGTCGCTGACAAGATGCACGTCCCATGGTGTCCAATTTCTTCCCTTCGCCGTCCGGCGGGGAGGTCGAAGTTGAAGCAGTCGCCCCCGCCGCTTTCTTCTTGGCCGCCACTGAGATGACCGAATCCGGGGTGGGCTGCACCCCAAGGCACATAGGGGCAGAATCCGGGACCCGGTACTCTCGTACAGGTCTCTTGGCAGGGGCCGTGGATGGGTTCTTCAGGAGCTCCAGCCCCTCGTCCCAGATGTCAAGTAAGGGGACGAGAGGACCGTCTTCCTCTTGGCCTCACGCCGTTGATAGAGGAAACCTTCCTTCTGTTCTACGGGGCAGAGCTGTAAGAACTCGGATGCCCTGGCGATCATGGCGTGGAAAGAGCCAATTTCGTCGGGCGGAGAGGCCCGAGGAGGTGGTGATGGAAGGGCCATCCCGTCGTCACCACCGTCATCCATCCCAGTCGTGGCCGTCTCTGTTCCCGTGTCATCCCTTGGATCCGGGGAAGGAGATGAATGCTGTGCCGGCTGGAAGGGCGGTGGGGGATGAGTTCTCCCCTGCTTGCTTGGAGGGCTTCCCGACGGTCCAGGCGCTGCTGCTGGGTTGTCCATTGGGGGGTAAGGGCAACCTTGTCCTCATCTCTGTACACAAGGCCTGGATCGCCATCAAGATTGATCCTGAGCTGTCCTGTAGGCCAGGTACTGGCTGCGACGGTTGGGGAGTGGAATCCTCCGCCTCCACGGGAACCTAGTCAGCGCCACCCTCGCTTTCTTCGTCCGCCTCGTCGGGATCCCTCCTGTGGGACCGGACTTCCTCGAACCTCTTGTCCAGGATCTTCACGACTTCAGCCAGCTCCTCTTCAGAGGCTGTATCCGTGTCCGTGATGGCCACCGCCCCCCCCCCTCTTTTTCCACCAGGGTTTTCACAGGGGTCTTATCGATGGGTTGAAAAGATGATCCCCTCCGCGGATGGCAGGGAAACTCTGGGCCCCGTGGTCGCCTCCACAGGCTTCGCCAGAGCCGCCACGACTCCCTCGATAGAGGCCTTAGCCCGGTGAATCAAGGCCTTCACGACTTTGGATGCACTTGAGGCCTTCACTTTGGGGGTGGGGGGGGTGGGGGGGGTAGGGGGATAAGGGTCACTGCCTCGCTCCACCTCGGCTGTCTCAGTCAGGATCGACCGGGACTTGTCCTGAAGCTTACCCGGGTTCTCCAACTTCCTCCCCCCCCCCCCCCCCCGAGCCAGAGCATTGGCTCATGGTTGATGGCGTTGGTGAAAGTGCGCCCTGCCTGGCAGCCGAGGAGCCCGACCGTTTGGCGCTCCCGGTGCCCGCAGACTCGCAGTGCTTTGCCTTTAGTTGGGCCCCCGTCGCCGGAGCGCCCTCAAAGGTCTTCGAAGACCGCTCTGACCTCTTCTCACCTGCTGCTGGGCTCTTCCCCTCCAGCCAGTTGGTGAGGCGGATACACCGATCCTTCATGGTCCGCTCAGACATGTTCTTGCAAAACGCAGAGTCCTTCTCCACATGCGTTTTGTCTTCCTGAAGGGAATAGAGGCATCTAGAATGCTCGTCCTCCTTGAAGACACTCTGCAATCCGCATCCAGGGCAGCTCCTGAACAGCTTAGATCCGAGCGTCGTGCTCCCTTTGTCCTGGGCCATGTCCACGCGGGGTAGGCCCCAAAGACCTTCTGGAATTCTCCAAGAAGCGGGACTCGACGAAAACCTTGCCCTTGAGGGGCGTAGAAAATTCCGAAATGGGTCCCTGTTGATCGGAAGTAAAAACGGTGGAGCTGGAGGCTCAATTGACCGAATAAATTAGATTAAACTCCTTGAAAAATCATAAAACGCAGTAAAAGCTCGAGAGTGCTAGCACGAGGACTCCCAACACTTGAACGTGTGGTAAAAATCTGAAGATGTTCTGCCAGAGGAGGGGCTTAGGTAGAGGGCAGTCATTGGCTAGGGGCAGTATGACCCAGAGACCAGTGATTGGTTAATAGGAGAAAAACAGTTCAGAAACAAAACTAAAACTGATTTTTTCTTTACCGAGGATTCCCAGCCTGACGACAGGGAATATTCATGAGCATGTGAATCCATGCCAGACCCCATGCTGGAGAACTGGCTTACCAGTACCAAACCTGTAGGCTTCTACAAATGGGCCTTTGTTTCACCTCTAAACTAGCACACTTTGCTAGACCTGTGATCCTTGTGTCTTACCGCATTAAACCCTTATTGAAGAAAATTAGTCAGGAGTCACTTCTACTTTATTTCTAAATATCCAACAACTTAAGCGACCCAAGAATACAACCTTCGTTAACCTACCGCCAGCACCATTACAAAGCAAGGTTCGTCACATCAGCTAGCAACTAACCCACTGGGAACATTCGACGTTTGGTTCACCGACAAACCATGTACCAGGACACAGTTACTATTACATCCACCTACTAACTCTGGCTGGTTGCGCAGGGGACCGCCATCCTTTCAACTCCAACCCATTGAATCTTCTTGATGGAGTGGCCCATCAACAGCATGTAGGCAGACACTGATTGCTGAGAGCTCGTCAATCAGGCTTTAGGGATAGTCATGGTACAGAGACCGCCATGTTGGATCTAGGAGCCTATCTTGCTCATATAGTGGACAATGGTCAGGCCGCCTTATTAATGCTGCTTGATCTTTCAGCAGCTTTTGATTTGGTAGACCACAGCCTTCTACTTGAGACTGAAAAAACGTGAATTGCTCGTACCTGGCCTCATTCCTGGGCCCACGTCAAGCCAGAGTGTCTATGGATGGGTTTCAGTTGCCTCCTGAATTATTGACAAGTGGGGTACCTCAGGGAGCCTGTTCCTCCCCTATTTTATGCAACATATGCACCCTCTTGTTGATCCCCTAAATGCTGCCGGTATTGGTTATACCAATTATGCCGATGACACCAAGGTGTTCTTTGCACTCAATGGGGAGTATGAGACGGATGGGGCTAGGGTCAACCCGATTTGCTCACCGATTCAGACTTGGATAGCCTCCAATTCATTGGCTCTTAAAGGGATTGGTCTAGTAAAAATGTTTATTTAAAAAATAGATAAACAAAAAAAAATTCTAGCATTCTCCGTTTTAAAACTTCCCATGTAAAATTTTGAGCTATTCAAGCTCAAAATTAGCAAAAGCAAGCACATGGGCGCATCCATTTTGTGAAATGGAGGCCCTCCTGTGCTGGCTTTTGCGGCACTAATGAAGGAAAAGCCAGCCAGCTGTAGTAAACAAAAGCTACCGCTGGGTGGCTTTCCCTTCATTAGTGCTGTAGGCGGAGGACGGGGACCGGAGAGCAGAGAAGGAAAGCTGCAGCTGAATCTCGGTAAGTGCTATTTATTTTTTTAAAGCACTAGCTGCGTTTTTTTTCCTAAGTTTTCCGGGCTGGAGGAGCCCGGAAAACTTAGAAATAAAACCGCAGCTTTAAAAACGTTGTATTTATGTTTGCGGTCGCTTTTGAAGCGGTTTTTCTTTCCAAGTTTCTCAGGCTCCTCCGGCTCGGAGGAGCCTGAGAAACTTGGAAAGAAAAACCGCAGCGTTTTCCAACACAACCGCGTGTGTTTCTGCCTGCTGTGGCTATCACTTTGGGTCTCCGGTGCTCCCAGGGGAGCACTAATCCGCCTACAGCACTAATGAAGGGAAAGCCACCCAGGGGAGCACCGGAGACCCAAAGTGAAAGCCACAGCAGGCAGAAACAACGCGGTTATGTTTACATGCCGCGTAGTGTTTCTACCTACAGCTGATTTCCCATTTGGGGCTCTCGGGCTCCCCGTGGGGAGCCCGAGAGACCCAAATGGGAAATGCTAAATGCTGCGTTGTCTGCCTAAATCCGCTTTCCCATTTGGGGCTCTCGGGCTCCCCGTGGGGAGCCAGAGAGCCCCAAATGGGAAAGCGGATTCAGGCAGAAACGCCGCGGTTGTGGTGGAAAACGCTGCGGTGTTTCTTTCCGAGTTTCTCAGGCTCCTCCGAGCCAGAGGAGGCCGAGAAACTTGGAAAACGCGGCGGTTTTTCTTTCCAACACAATAACGTTGTATTTATGTTTGCGGTCGCTTCAAAAGCGACCGCAAACATAAATACAATTTTTTTAAAGCTGCGGTTTTATTTCTAAGTTTTCCGGGCTCCTCCAGCCCAGAAAACTTAGAAAAAACTGCAGCTGTGCTGGTTTTAAAAAAATAAATAAATAGCACTTACCGAGATTCAGCTGCAGCTTTCCTGATCTGGTCTCCGGTCCCCGTCCTCCGCCTACAGCACTAATGAAGGGAAAGCCACCCAGCGGTAGCCTTTGTTTACTACAGCTGGCTGGCTTTTCCTCCATTAGTGCCGCAAAATCAAAAGCCAGCACAGGAGTGCCTCCATTTCACAAAATGGATGCGCCCATGTGCTTGCTTTTGCGAATTTTGAGCTTGAATAGCTCAAAATTTTACATAGGAAGTTTTAAAACGGAGAATGCTAGTATTTCTTTTTTTATTTTGCCCATCTATTTTTTTAAATACAAATGTTTACTAGACCATCCCTTTAATGGTAGTAAAACAACCAATTCTGGTGGGCTCTAGCCAACATTTGGCAAGGGTTGATTCAAGGTAGACAGCAGGATTGCAGACTAATATTTTGGTCAGCCCGTGTAAAGACTCTTGGAGTCTACTTGGACTCGAGCCTCTCGATGAAGCAACATGTTCTTCATACTAAGTCGTCATGTGCTTATAGGTGGAAGCTGATTAGGCAGAGTAAGCCTCAGCAGTCCACCCCTAACTTGGCTGTTGGCTACAGCCCTGATAATTTCCAGAATTGATTATTGCAACAGCCTTCTGGTGGGAACGGCTAAAGGTAATATAATGGGGCCGTTAGAACAGTGGGTGAGCTGGCTAGAGCTGCACATACACAGGCGAGGAAATCCCTACACTTTTTACCGGGTCATCATTTGATTTCTCATAAGATTGACTCAGATCTAGATGTATTAATGATAAATCACCCAGCCATCTGGACCGGCGCCTCTTGAAGGCCCCCCGTCAAGGGTTCTTTACGCTTCAATGCTTGCAACAAACTTACTGTGCCACGCTTCGAATTGAAGAATTTCGGTGTTATCCGTTTTGAAACCTGTGCGCTAGTTTTATTGATCTCTTTCTCCTGATTAGAGATATTCTAGGTTTGGCCAGCTTTAAGAAAGCAATTAAAACTGCCCTTTAATTCTAAGAATTAGCCTTAGTGTTGTGGCTGATCTTTTGGTTTTCAATTCTCTGCATACTTTTGATAAACTATGCCTGTTTTATGTATCGTCAGTCTGGGTGCATTGAGGCCTATGGGCGTGCTGCGCTGTATAAGAATTTAAGAATAATGCGGGTCGAAGCTTTACTCTATTCCCTGACTTTCTTGGAAGACGCTCTGGGATCAACAGTGCTCTTTCGAGGGACCAGGAGGATACGCTTTTGAAAATCTCCAACTTCACAAAATTGTTCCCATTTGGCCGCTGAGACGAGGAATCGGATGACGAACAATGGCTTTTTTTGATCTCTTGGAACGTTTTTGGGCCTTTAGAGTGTTGCCAGTTCAATTCCTACTGGGAGAATTTTCTTTTTGAAGGAGTGGAGGATGGAGCTTTCAAAACCGACTAAGAGCTTCGACCTCTCCAAAGCCTTTCTGGTCATCTAGTGCAGGAGCCGCATTAGATTACTTCATGGTTTTCACCGAGGCACCAGACAAATATCCTGTTCAGATCATCTACAAATCAGTCTGCACATCTCTTAATGCCTGTTTTTTTTTCTTAGACCCTGATTAAACCATAAGAAAAGTAATATTACATTTTGAACATATTCGCTGAGGCAAGTTGAACCATTCTGAGAGAGTGCTGTGCATGTGGAAAGGCAGAACTGAGGCATTGGGCGCAGAGCTTGCTATATAAACTAGGAACAATCTGGTTGTCCGACTTATTTGAGCTGCGCCGCTAAAAAGTGTGAGAAAGTGGTATAGAGCTGCTAAACTGCTGGGAAACTGCACACAACCCGGTACTGTTAATATTGCAAAAGAAAGTATGTCCAATGCAGGCTCTCTTAAAGATACTAATTTAATATTTACATTCCACTCGTTTACTGTAAATCAACCAACATTATACACAAATAAATGTTTGAGTTTGTAAGGCGACTAAGGTAATGTCAAAACATATTTACTGCTTATAACTTCCAGCATTGGAATAGAACATTGTAAAACATTAAAGTGGCAATGTCGCCAAAGTCACCAAATACATGGCCATGAGTTTCCAGGGTTCGAAATTGAGGGGAGCTATTTAGCTCCTACTTCTACTAGAGCCTGGTCAGCTTGAAACCAACAGCTACCAGGAGCTCCTATAGCCCGCTGGTGCCTTCCAAAGATGTAAATGTGACATTGAGTATTTGAGAAAATTAATTGTTGCAAAGCAGATTCTGCCTACTGGGTGATGCCCGACACCCAGGAGCTTGTTTTAGCTCCTGCCTATTCAATCTCAATTTCGAACCTTGAGTCTTACCCATCAGGGTTCAAGGTGTCAAAATTATCCAAGGAGATTAAATAAAACTTCCTAATCATGTTCTATAATGCAGTGTGTTGGACATTTTTTTGCAACACTGTACACAGCAGACTGCTCCAGCGATCGTTGCAGACTGGAATAGTCTGTTTTCTGGAGGGTCAAGATCAACAAAACACTGGTCAGCGCTGTGTGTTGCGATGTGTGCTTTGGTGTGCCAACCAAGCGGCTCCTGTGTGGAAGATAGTGCCTACAAACCCCATTCTGCCCTGCGCCCTCCATGAAGATTCCTGGTACCTGCATTATACGTGAAAGGGTGAGTGATTCCCTAATCTCCTGTTGGTAAAATCATGTACTCTACGGAGTTTGGCTAAACACTCGGATGAGACTATTGCAGAACAAATACTTAAGATGGCCACAAATCTTTCCCTACCTGAGTCCCCCGGACCGGAAAAGTAGGTTGCGGGAATCCCTCCACAAACTGGAACATCTTACCTAAAAGAGGGAGGGAACCCTGATGGGGCTACGACTGCATTGGTGGGAAACAATCTAGTAACTGTTTGATCAATGTGACAACTAGTTAGACGATTCATCTCTAAAAAGAGTGATATTGTTGGTGCATGCAAGCGGTGGATACACAGAATGAAGTATTTTCTTGAACTTTGAATTTTTTCTGTACTGTCCCAACCATAATATTATCTATTACATTTGTTGACTCTAAATGTGTTTTGTTTAACAGTGTTTCTCTCCTGTTTACACTAATCTTTTGTTCTAACTTTTGCTTAATCTTTGTGCATTTTAAATCAATATTCATAACTATTTTAACTGTTAGAATTAAAATCATTTAATTTTGAAGACTCAAGCGTACATTTCTTTTTTTCTGATGACTCTTGTGGAGCATTGGGTCAGGTCTCTTCAAAAAAACCTTAATGACTAACACCTGTGAAATAATAGTGTGTGTATATATGTGGATTATTGTTTCCCTTCGTGTGATTACTGATCAATGTGAGAAGCAGGATCAGTTGGTGTACACAGTCATGGGGGCACTGGCCCAGGCTCATATTTCTTATTCTCCTGCCATGTACTCTTACCAGGACGGAAGAGACTGATACAACAGCAACATCATATTTTGACTGCTGGGCCGAGACATACCGAGGCCAGAGTACAAGCTTCTCCAGGTGGGATTAAGGGGCACAAAAAAGTGCTGGAAAAACACTATTTGCACTAAATTATATACTCTCCTCGTTTACATCGCTATATGAGAGAATCAAGCATAAGTTACAGATCCACTCTAGCTTCTATATTAAAGAAATTGGAGGCAGTCTCTAAGCCGATTTGAAAGCCCATTTCATACCAAATTCCACTAAACCACAAAGATGTCTGTTGTACCTGACCCAGGCAATTGAAATGCTAAAGGAGAGAAATTTCTCAAGCTCACCCAAACCCTTACATGCTTACTTTGGGGTGCTCCATAAGTGAGTCGTTTGGTCAAATCAATACCCATCTGGTAAAATAGGTAATTGTCTCAATCCCTTCCCCACTAAGGAAAGTGGGATCAAAACATCTAAACCAGCAAGAGAAGGACAACAAAAAATTGCAGGCCCACTCACAATAGGCAATCTTCCCAGCAATTCCTTTGAAATTTGTCTTTAAAAAGAATTTTATGCCAAATCTTATCCTTTGACTGAGAGCCCAAAGGGCTGTGGAAGTACCAAAGGTACAGGCTTTTTGAAGGGGAACCCCCAACCCTGTTGCTTTACCGAAAGCCATCAATGATGGCTTTTCCGAAGTGGCAATATCAGAGTCTGATGCCTCAATGTCAGGCCTTGACTGTGGCAGTCTTCCTTTGAATCACAAACTGACCAGCAACAGCCTATTACTTCTACATCTGCGGTTGGGGGTCTGCTAAAAAGACATTTTCTTTGGGATCGAGAAACTGATACAAATGCTGGGTCTCAAGTCGAGGGCCTACTAGGGAAGCCCTCTCTGACAAATATAGCAGCGGGTACTGCTGCTAGGGGTGAACCTTTGGGTTCCATAAGCACTCTGGGGCCGAATTACATTCAAGCTAAAGAACAATGCGTTATACTGTCTCAAGCAAAACCAAAAGGAGGAGTCTGCTCCCCTTGAGATAAGGATGAACAGGAAGGAAAAGTATGTTCCTCCCCACATACATGTTTGTTCCCCAATGGCTTCTAGGGGAGGGGACGTTTGGGGGCTACAAATTGTGGAGGACACAGGGCCAATGGAAAATGGGGGGTTGCAACTCATGGATATAATTGAATCATTGAAAAGAGTAGTTGCTCAAAACCCAACAAGAGCCTCCTCCTCGGAAAACCCCAATATGACTCAGAGGGCCTACTCCACCAAATTGTCTACTCACTAAACCATCCTCAACAAAGGTTAAGAAGCGCAAGTTGAGAAGAGAGGGCTACAGTTGAACTGATTGTCAAGATGAAAGAAATGGTTGAACAAAAAGCTGTAGTCAAAACAATTCACTAATGGGGGGGCAGCAGACAGCTTATGATAAATTGTGTGGAATATCTAAACCTCTCTCCACAAACCATCAATTTTCACATAAGTGACGCTGGGGGGAGGAAGGGGAGAGGTATTATGGAGGGGACTAGTCCGGTTAGAGTTTTATCAGTCCCCTGGAAGGCAACCTAAGAGGGAAAGACTTGAATGGTTAATGCTTTATTAAGATAGAGTTTAAGGAAGATCCCCCGTTTGTTCTTGAACAGAGCAGCAATCCCAATACTCTTTTTGGAAATGCCAAATCTGTATGGTATAGGAACTAGGGATATTGGGAGTGGAATTCGGTCATCCACTTGTAACAAATATTACTGTGCATGTGGGGACAAATTTGGTGCCCAATATAATCTTGCGTGAAGTTTCACATTTGTGTGCCTTAGGTTTTGAAATGAGTGAAAGACACTAGAAACCAGGGGAGCCAGTGGCCCCCAGAAGAGGCTAAACAAATTCACAGTAAAAAGGAAATCGTGGGGGTAGGGGGGCTGAGGGGAATACGGGAATAAAATGCATCTCCGAAAAAGTTCATAGTGGGTGCAATCCGAATGAAGATTGGTCTAGGCTCCTACGTGCAATACCACTAATAATCGGAGCAACTTAGGAGCTCAACATTCTCTCTAGTTAGCAATGGTTATGTTGGTTTGCACTCATGAAATCTGAGGTCCTAGTGCGCCATTTAAAAATCAAGATCTAAATGTGATATTAAAAGCACATGATTTTGTATGTCTTCAAGAACATTGGATGCTGGTCTCTCCCTCCCCACACCCCCCCCAACAGTATTGATGGTAATGAGGTTTTTTTCAGGCAGTGTGTGCAGGAAGAGCTAAGGGTGGCTTGACCACCCCGATAAAACAAGGGTCCGGCATTTTGTCAGCTAAGGCGTTTTCCTCTGAGATGGGTGTATTGACTATGGAGTTTGCCACTGATAAAATCCACATTTGATCTCACATGTTATCAATCAATATTTACCAGCATGAGGGAGTGAAACCATTAAAATACTTCATGAAACTATTGGAAAATAGTATTCAGATGGAGAGCTAGATGGGCAAACTCCCATATTGCTTTGGTGGGTGACTTTAATTGCACATGTTGATTGGCAGAGTGGATTCCTGAACCCCTTGGATTCTCAAAGTCAGGCAAAGAAATCTTGTAATGCTGATCAATGGTCTGTGGCATTAAGGCATTGGGGGCTACTTAAGGGGAATGGATCGCCAACAGGGGATGAAATAGAACATTTTACAGAGGAAATCTGTGCTCTATTTTGGATGATGTTTTTATGGATCAATTCCTTTTTAATCGTGGGAAATTCACAGTAGAGGCAACTACATGGAGTGACCACTGTTATCAATCTTGTATCCAAAATTTGCCCAGGGTGTGTACCAAATGTGAAAAGTGTGAATCAAAGGTAAAGGTCAATCTTGGGGGAAACAGTGTCACATGGAATGAAGGCCTCATTGAAAGATTCAATAATGTGATTGAAAAGGTGATGGTAACAACCGATTCGCAGCATAAAATGAGTCTATTCGCAATCGATATATTTGTGGATACGATCTTGCTTAATCTTGAGAGTAAGAAAATACGTCTATACAGGATATAGTTAATACCCCTGTATATGATAAGAGCTTAGCATTGGAAAAACAGGAAATTAAAGCATTTATAAGGTCAGTAAAGAAAATAAATCTGCCATCTTCCGAAAATATGTAAAGTGAGAAAATTACACTGAAATACAAAAATTGGGTTGAGAGGCAGAGAGCAAATCATGACACAATGAGCATCTTGGACTCAGAGAAAAAAATCCGGCAAATTCTTTATTGTAAATCTGGGAAATGCCTGAAAATGGCAGTGCAAATTAATGCAGCGGCGGAAGCTGAATGAGCACTCATTTTGAGAGTTTCTATTCTATGGATAAAGGGATGCTACAGAAGAAACCTAGGGAAAATGGGGTCACTGACTAGCTGCAGGATAGATTTTTACCCTCAGATGATCCTGTAATGTAAAAAAGGGGGCAAGTGACTAAGGCCCCTGGGCCAAAAAAACTCAAATATGTGACTTGGAATAAAGGCCCAACCTTTGGGATTTGCTCGGTTTTGTTAGAGATAAAGGAAAAAGATGTTCCTACTTGCTGGAGAATCGCACATATAACCTCCATATACAAACAAGGTCTTTGCTGAGATCCTAGAAACGAATGCACAATCTCCATTATTGATGCAGATAGTAAAATCTTTGCGTCAATCTTGCACAAACTGAAGGATTGGGCAGTGGAATCTGGGTGACTGCCGCTAGCAAACAGTTTTTGAAAATGCCAGTTGACTGAATCAATGGGGTTATGAAGCTTTGTAAACAGCTCACAAAGTATAAGAATTTTTGTTGCATCTATAGACCCAGGTTAGGTCTTTGATATGGTGAGTCAAAACAAACTGGACAAGCTTTTCGGATTGGGGGATATCTCCTGGCTTGCTGAAACTGATCAGGAGACTACACAAATAAACTAATTCAGGCGAGGTTGAACCTACAGGGGGATTTGACAAGGGAAATCCGAGTATGTAGTGGTTTGAGACAGGGGTCTATGCGGGCCCCCGGTCTGTTTAACCTGTGTTTTGGATGTCTGGGAAAAGAGATTCAGGATCCTTTGTACCTCCCGTGTTGGGCCCTCCGAGTGCATTTTATATGGCATACACGGATGACTTCTTGCTAATTGATTGCACCACTTTGGGCCTCCAAAGGTGAACATTGTTTAAAAATATTTAAATGAAAAAGTTAAAGTTAAATAAACTTAAGATATTTACTTCTCTAAAGGCGAGGGAAAGCCAAAGGTAAATTGGTTTCTGGGTGGCCAGACTTGGGAAAAGGTTACCGAAATCAATTATCTGGGTTTCCTAATCACCAGTAGGCATTAAAATAAATAAAAAATAAAAAAATTTAAAAAAAAATA
Organism: Ambystoma mexicanum; assembly: GCF_040938575.1. NCBI lineage: Eukaryota > Metazoa > Chordata > Amphibia > Caudata > Ambystomatidae > Ambystoma > Ambystoma mexicanum. The sequence goes on from NC_090929.1 coordinate 446,053,975, forward strand.
ATAAAACACAGACTAACTAATCTCACAGATTTGTTTTAAAGGAAGGTATTGTAAATTCTCGATGGTTCCTGCAATTAAATGTTATCTTGGGACTATAATCACTAAAAGTACTTGCAGAATTGAGCTTTACCCCATTTGGATGGTAACATTTCTAGTCAGAATGGAGTGTTATGGCACCGCGTTCTGAGAATCCCAAACTGTGCCAACATCAATCTTGTTTGACTTGGGCTTTGGTGTAATTATTGGTGTGATAAAGTGCAAAAAATTGTCAATGTTTCGTAAGTTTACAACTTCCGGCCTAAACTATGCCATGATCATGGTCGGTTGATGCAGGGACAAATTAAATCTTTAAAATAATTTGGGGGGCTGTTCAAATGCCATCAGATTTGGGTCTATCTGGCATGGATCAGATAAATAATCCCAATATGGTAAAAAGGTCTTTAAAGCAGCTTGAGTGGGCCAATTTAACAAATTCCATTAAAAAATAAGTACCCCATCTTGCTCATGAACACAAATGTGTGGGTGACCTGGCTCAACATATGAATTGTTTCCCTTGCCAAAAATTGAGGCAGGATTTGTTCCGCCTCTGTTTGGAATCTTTATAAGATGTGTCATTTTAGTATATCATGGTAAATGGACAAGGGAAATGAGTTTGCCGTTTCTGCAAGGATAGTGGATCGATCGAACCTTTGAAACATGTGTCCTGCAGTGATTAAAAATCAAAATATTCCCTTCTCTCAGCATGTGGGCAAAATGGCATTGTTGGATACGAAGGCATTATGGAAAAATTGCCTGAGGGGTACATCGAGCTCATGAGATTGCCACTTCATTAGGTATTCAAGATGACCTGTCAGAAAGCGGTTAATGCAAATTGATTGTTGTACGATGGTTGTAAAGGTATATGAATTGATAATGTAGTTTGGGATGAAGGCGCACTCTGCTGCTAGTTTTGAAGTAAAATGTGTTTAGCGTTTTTTTTCTCCCATTTTAGGTTGAGTATACGAATTGATGAACAGTAATATAAACTTGTATGAAGGTAGGTGTTTTAAATGCTAAAGTAATGTGTTTTACATGTCTTTGTATGCAGCCCTGAGTTTACTTGGCCAATAAACAAATTAAAAAAAATAATGCTTACAATCTGCCAATACGTTCCTCTCTGCATGTGGAATGCCAAGCTGTAGCCATAGATTGCTACGTAGAGATTGCGCGTTCATTAGAATTCTCCGACGCACTAAGCCAATAGTTTGGTCTTTTACAGAGACCTTGGCCAGGCATTCACCATTTGCCAGGCATGTGCCCAGGTACCACCATGGTTTCCTCCGGTTCAATAAGACAATACATTTATTGCGATCATATACCAGTTAGGCATAAATAACATGGTTAATCGCACCATTGGTTGGTGCCCCATCTTAAGACTGGGTGATCACACAATTTGCATGCATTGTCATAAAATGGAAATCTCCCCCCCCCCCCACCCCCCATCAACTGAGACTGCCATGAAGTGCCTAGGCACCCCCATTACTCCCAGTATTGTGAAGGTGGGGAGTACATTCAGGCGGCTTACCACTCCTCGGGGTATATGTTTAAAAGAGCAGCATGATAATCTTACTTACCTGTAACTGTTCACCATATGGGTCTAGCATGGATAAACATGCTCATGAATATTTGTCAGGCTGGAAACCCTTGGTAAAAGAAAACAAGTCAACGTAGTAGAACCTCATGAAGGTATGATTGGACCTTCCTGTCAATTCTTGCCCAATTTCATGCCCCTGTGGTCGCTGCACTGGTCTACGGTGCAGTTGACCACTGCAATTCACTCAATTTTGGCCAACCTATTTATCTTATAAATAGGCTCCAATTGCTTCAAAATGCCGCGACTAGAGCAGTGCTTCGTCCCCCACATGGGCTCACATGTCCCCTGTGCTTAGACAATTGCATTGGCTTCCGGTGGAGAAGCGGATTCTGTTCGTCACTCTGCATTGTTCACAGCGCCTTCTTTAAAGTGGGATCGGAATATCGGCAGCAGAAAATTCTCAATACTTTCCTTCACGTGCCCTCCGGTCTCAGTCTGCTCTCCTGCTTCTTGCCCCCCAGGTCAGGCTTTCTCAGATAGGAGGTTGTGTTTTTTCTGTGGCGGCTGCAAGATCCTGGAATAAGCTTCAGTTTCCTTTGCGAGCCACTGCTCATCCTTTGTCGCTCACTTAAAACATTTTTCCAGGTCCGTTGTATCCGTCGCTGTCCCCCCTGGCTCCCCCCCTTAACTTTAGCGCCAAGATGCCTTCGGGGAATCATGCGCTCTATAAAGAAATGTAACATAACAAACACGTAGCAGCCCTGCAGAGGTCAAGCAGGGGAACACCATAGAACACTTGTCGCTGCAATGTCTCTGATGGAATGGGCTTGGAGAGCCAGGCAGCGGCCTGCTTGCCAGTCGATGAGTGCATGATGCAGCCAGAGAGCCACCTCGGAAGCCTTTGATAAGGTCTTTACCATATTTAGAAGTCCAAAGTTGACAAACTACTGAGTAGTCTTCCGAAAATCCTTTGTGCGTACCATGTAGAATTTCAAGGGATGAGCAATGTCCAGCGATTGCAAGGCCCTCTCCGTCAGTGATGAGATTTGGAAAGAAGACGGGTAACAAGGGTTCGCCGAGGTGAAATTCCGACGGTACCTTTGGCATAAAGGTAGGGTGTGTACGCAGTACCACCCTTGAAGCGTGGAAAGACAAATAAATCTGCTTGCAAGACAGGGCCTGAATCTACCATACCCACATGGCTGAGGTGATAGCCACCAGGAAAGCCGCCTTCCACGAGAGAAACTTGAGCAGAGCCTGACGCATAGACTCGAAGGGCACTCCCATGAGCTTACTTAGCACAACATTGAGCTCCAAGCCAGCGCAGGAGCTTTCATTGGCAGGAAAGTCCTGAAGAGCACCTTGAGGAACTCCTTGGCAAGCCTGTGAGACCACAGCGATGGTCTGTCCGGAGACCTGGATATAGCAGCCAGTCACGCTTTGGCCAAGGAAAGCAAATATGGCAGAATTTGCAGTGCTGCGGCACAGAGGGGTAATCTTACGAGTCAGGCACCATACAGAGAAGTGTTTCCATTTACGTCCGTAGCACTTCCTAGCCAGGGCCACAGCATTGTCAATGATGGAAGTCCTTACATTCTGCATGTAAAGCATAACCTCCGAGCTCTACGGTTGAAGGAACCCTGCCCTAAAGTTCAGAGACTCCGGGTTGTGATGCAGAAACGCCCACCTGCCCCCATACCCCTCATCACCCCCTTCACTGACAAGGTGGTCCGGGGACAGCAGTAGCTTGATGGACAGGGCCTCTGACAGGCATAGGTCTGGATACCAGATCTGCCTGGCCCACCCCAGGGCGACAAGTATCATGCTGCAGTGGCACTGTCAGAGTGCTGATCAATTGTAAGAGGAGTGGAAAAGGGGGAAGTGTATAACGCTGTCCCTTCCACAGGAACAAGAACACGTCCCCCAGGCTCCTTGGCTGAGGGAACCTGCTGGCAAGTCTCTGGCACTCTGTGTTCGCCGCCGTGAAGAGATCGATCTGGGGGTCAACACCCTTTGTCGAAATGGCAGATTCACCTAGTCCTGGCAAAGCTCCCACTCGTGGCAAGAACGCAGATCCCTTCTGAGCGAGTCTGCAATGGCGTTCTTGATTCCTGCTAGGTGAAACCGAACACAAGGAACATGCCTTGACGAATGGCCCACTGCCAAAAGTCCTGGACCTCTTTGGAGAGTGCCAGAGACCGGGTCGCCCCCGGTTTATAGATGTAGAACAAGTTTGCGGTGTTGCCCGTGAAGATTCTCACAACCTGGTCCTTCAATGACAGCAGAAAAGACTTTAGGGCCAAGAACACAGCCCAAAGCTTCAGGACGATGTATAGGCCCCAGTTTACCAGAGGCATCTGGCGTGCAACTGTCTGGTGTGAGCTCCCCACCCCTCTAGTAATGGGTTTATGGTGACCGTCTCCTGATAAGGAGGAATCTGAAACAAAGCTCCCTGGACGAGGTGCTGTCGCACCTCCCCCACCCACAATGTATGGCTCATCAGAAATCGTTGATGGCAATCTTGTTTGTAAATGTCCGACACTTGCATCCACCTCGCATCTAGGAACTCCCGGAGAGGCCTCATGTGCAATCATGCAGAAGCAAACTAGGTTGATGTAGGGGGGGGCGAGGGGGGGCGGACGCCAAGCACGTCACCGTTGAGTCCTGTGCCCAGAAATAGAGCATCCTGAGCTGGCTTCAAGCAAGACTTGGATAGTTTATGGAGAACCCCAGCTCCGTCAGCAGGCGTGCAGTTTTTGCCCTGTGCTTGCTTGCCAGAGATAGCGGGCACGCACCGGCCAGTAGTCTAGGTAGGAGTACAGGTGGATGCCTTGCAGATGAAGATGTGACGGCACCGGGGCCAAGTACTTCGTAAACACCCTCAGGCTAGAAGGCAGAGCCTTGAACTGTTAGTGCTGGCTCTGGACTACTAAATTGCAGGAACTTGCAGTGCTTCTTGTGAAGGAGGTTGTGGAAGTAGGCGTCCACCAAGTCCAACACCAGAAAATATCCCTATTCCAGCTGGCCAAGCACGTGCTGCAACGTGACCATCCGGAACATTTGGGACTTGAGACTACGTAGATCCAGAAACGTCCTGGAACCCAGTCTTTTCTTTAACTAAGAAAATATCTGGAATATACTAGAGCCCCAAGAGCCACTGAGCCTTGAGCGCACGCCCTGTATGCTTCTTGAGTGGAAGAGCGTGAAGGCTGCCTGTAAGGGGGTGCTATAACCCTTTGAAGATCTTCCTGGCTTTCCTCTGGAGGAGCGAAAGGACGAGGATCGACACTGTTGCAAAGTTCCGAGGGAATGTGCCATTTCCGTTTCGATCTTTGCCTGCAACGACTAGTCGACCGCCTTTCCGAAGGGCATATCTAGCACCTTAGTCTGAACGTCCAGGTGGAAATGTGTGGCCTTCAACCAAACTTGACAGCATAGACACCCCATTCCCATCCGGCAAAAACCTGTCTGCGATGTCTACTGCCAACGTGATGGCATGATCTGAGGCCACTTTCCATTCCTGAAAGATTTCCAATGCCTCAACCTGGTATCAGATAATATTTTCGCCAGCAAAAATATCACGAACATATGGTTGTCAGGAACGGCCATAGGCGATATTTTTGGTGGCAAAATTAGGTGCGGGGATTGTGGGGGTGTCCCCCGCAGGGTCCATGTGTTATTTGCGCGCAAAAATATGGCAATATTTTTGCAGCGAAAATATCACATGGAACCCTCAACCTTCTGGTCTTCGGGCAGGAAGTCCAGGGTGAGGCCCAGCTTGTACCAGAGTTCCAGGTCATAATGGGACAAAAATGGCTGGGACGTTGGCTGCCTTGATGGGATGATTTACACTGCAGTTTCTACTCTTGCTCATCGCATCCATCTTTCCCTCCTGGTCTGGAGGTACCACGGCTGCTGATGACTGGTTCGCCGAGTGATTCCTAGCTTTGGCTGAGACCACCAAACCCGGCAAGGGCTGAGCCCAAATCGGGCACCCTGTACTTCCGTCCTGCTTGATCGGCCGTACTTGGATTTTTCATTAGGGCTAGGTCCTACTCCCAGATGTCGTCCAGGAAGGGAACAGACATGGACTTTATCCTAGACTCACCTTATTGGTACAGGAAACCCTGCATCTATTCAGGAACTAATTGAAACAGTTCCAAGGCCCTCAAGATGACCGAATGAAAAGATACAACTTCGTCCAGAGGGGATGCACTATGGGGCTCATCCATGGTCTCTCCGTCCGCTACAATGAAATAGTCCTGGTCGGTACCAGTAGCCATGGTAGCCATGTCTGTTCCCGTGTCCTTGTGTGGATCCGTAGCTCTGGTAGGAGTCTTGTGATGACTTGGTGGCAGAGAGGGTCTGAGGATGCAGAGGACCTGCGTCCCCCTTGGACTTTCTATTCCATAGGGAAAGTTCACCCTGCGAGGTTCTGGAGGGGCTTGATTTCAGTGACCAATGTGCGCAGTGTGGATAGAGTGTCAGAGACCCATCCCTAGGTTTAGGGGTAAACCAAGGGAGTAGAATCCGGGCAAATGCGTCTCCTCTTCTGCACAGGGGACTGAGGTTCTCCCTCAGGTCCTCCCCTCAGTGGTCCGAGCAGCACCCATTGTGCGGATCATTGTCCTAGCCTGTACTAGCGTAGATCTGCTGCGGTCTGCATACCTGGGAGGTTTCCACAGGTGGGACAGTTTCCTTTTCCCTCCCCCCCATCTCAGGAGGCTGTTTGTTTAAGCGGCCGTCTGGTCTATCCCTGGCACCTGTTCCTTCGCTGCTGCTTATGCAGCTGTATCTGGCCTTGGGGCAAGGATACCCGCAGGGTGGCCGCCACTTTTTTCCCGTAACTGCTCTTTCAGAGCCACAGTGGACGTCGTGGACTTAGACAAAGTGCTTGCAAGCTGTAACTGTGCGGTGTCGACTCAGTTAACTTAGCCTTGGTTGAAGCCTTAGCTGGCTTTGACAAGTCCTCCCTGGACTTTCCCTCGTCAGACTATCTGTGGACACAGTTTGGACAGGGTTAGAGACTTTCTCTTTGAAGATGCTCCTTTCATTGGTAGGCTCATGGTGGAGGATGATGGCGAACGCCTTTTGTTCAAATCGAGACCCGCATCATGTGGGGAATCCTCAAAGGATCTAGTTCTCCTCCCAGAGGGAGAACACTCCTCGGACCGGCTGGTCCTGGTTAAGGCTTGACCCTGCGTCAGAGGCCTTGCTCGATTTGAGCTATGCCGGCAGTCTGCTGTAATGATCTTTTTTGGTTTTCTTTAAGAAAAAACAGCACACCTTGCATCCCTCCTAATCATGGTTCAGATGAGGCAGTATAATCATTTATGGTTACCATCTTCCACAAAGACATTTCTTAAAACCACACTTTGCGCTGAGCTTGAAGAGATGGCAACCTTTCTTCTCAGCCATGCTGAAAGGGCATGAAGTAGTCCCCAAGGCAAGTCCTTCTCGAAACTTCGGTGATCTGACGGTGGATGAAGACCTTCGCCAGTAGTGGAGCCCCACTGCCGGTATCCATCCTTCGTTAAAGAATGCAAAAATCGGTCAAAAACTAGGTTTGCAAATAATATAACGAATACACTAAATTAGCTCGGAGAGCAACTCGAGGGCTCGCAACACTGAAGCGTGTGGTAAAAAATGTGAAGATGGTCACCAGGGGTGGAGCTTAGGAGAGGACTCATTGGATGGGGCAGATGACCCAGAGGACAGTGATGGAGAAATACAGTTTTTAAAAGTGAAAATTAAACTTTTTTTAACAGAGGGTTCCCAGCCTCACAGGGAATATTCATGAGCACATGAATCCATGCCACACCCTTTGCTGGAGAACATGTGTATGCTTTGTCCGTACACCAATTTGATTCTAAAGGATTACCACAACAGGACATGTGAATGCCACAGTTAACCCAATCCATCTCGCATTAAAGTTGATGCCGTCAATTTGGTAGCAGTAACATCCGCCAAAAGTAAGCTTGCAGAAAAAGGTTTTATTCCTTTGCGTGAGTTGCATGCAAAGCATTGAGGGAAGGTGGGGGTGAAGAACGCTTACTTTGGGTTTAGAGGCTAATACAGCAACCAGGTAATCATTTTATCTAGGGATGGAATGGCCATCCTCAAGTAGGGGCATGGAGGGTCTCCTGGTCACACTCACAAGCACAGGTGTGCAGTAATGCATGAAAGGCCAGATTAAAAATAAAAGGACAAGTTGGTTCACTTTTGCACACAAAAAAAGCGTTGATGCCAATGAGTGCCTCAGCCATGAAGCGTTATCAAGACTGGAGATACGTATTTGCATTTCAAGATAAGCAACACATGGCCTTTGGATTGTGGTCTGCGCTAACTGTTCCAGGCTGTTTTTTTCCGCTAGAAGGCATGGGGATAACAACTTCGCTTTGGCTCGCGTCCTCGGGTAAATTCCAGGAACCGGGGCGGCCAGCAGGATAGGTTCTGGCTCCAGTGGAAGAGCCGTTTGAGTAATTCCCTCAATAGCAGCTAAGCATTGTTACCAGAATTGTTGGGCTTTTGGGCAAGTCCACCACATATGAGGAAAGGACCCCATGTATCCGCATTGTCGCCAGTATGCCGGGTCAAGAGTCTGGTTCATGTGGTGGAGCCTCGGATGATGTGGGGGGTATCCGAGGGGTGGTAGCACCAACGTAGCAGGATTTTGTAGGCGCACTCCCAGTTAGTAACGCATGCCGATGAGTGGGCCAGAGTCCATATATCCACCCAGATCTGATCCTCTATAGGGTGGCCTCTATCTGCCTCCCATTGTGCCATGCATCGCGTTTTGGTGGAGAGAGTCTCCTTGGAAACGTTTGTATAGCGTGGAGATCTTACCTTGAGTCTGGGGATCCACAAGGGTCAGCTCCATTGCTGTGGGGGGACGGGTTGATGCCTGGCATGTTTGCGGGTGGGAGCACCAATGACGGAGCTGGATGTAAGAGAACCTGTCAAGTCTCCTGAAGCTGAAAGGCTTCCGTGCATTGTTTGAAAGTGCGAGGTTTTTCCCCCACAAACAATTGTTCCAGAGATTCGAGGCCCCCCAAGATCCAGTTTTTAAAGTTCTGGGGGTCTGTTCCAAGTGAGAAAGTTGGATTATGAAATACCGGTGAGGAGGGGCTCAGTCTTCCACTGTGTGGAAGAAAACCTAGCGGAAGGGATAGGCGGGATTGTTCAAGCTCCACCCATCTGGTGCGCCCAGAGAATACCTCCCACGCCCGAGTGCATGCCAATTGTGCAGCCATTTGGTATCCCTGCAGGTCAGGTACTCTCAGGCCGCCAAGTCTTGCATCGCCTAGCATTGTCTTCTGGGAATCCTTGGTTCCCCCCCCCCCCTCCATATAAATCGCAGCATCTTCCTCTGAGGTACTGGAGGGCCGGCTGTGGAATAGCGACTGGGAGTGATGAGCAGGCATAAAAATCTGGGGAGGAGATTCATTTTGTAGGCAGTAATGAGGAGCTTGTTTAGTCTGATCCTTTGGGCGAAGGGTTCCATAATCAGGGCAAATGGAAGCGGGGATAGAGACCCTGCCTGGTCCCGCTGGTCAAAGGGATTGGGGCAGAGAAGGCACCATTGATCCACAGAAGAGTTTTCGGTGATTTCTAATTTGCAAGTACCATGGCTCAGAACTCTGGCCCAAATCGAAAAGCTTCCAGGGTGAGTTTCATAAAGGTCCAGTCCACTATGTCAAATGCTTTGGTAGCGTTGAGGGCCAGAAGTGCTAGGCCCCGGGAGTCCCGGGTGTCCAGGTCTACCAGGTACAGTGTTCTGCGAATGATCGCCTGTGGTTCCATTTCTGATAAATCCGGTCTGGTCCGGATGGATTATGTCGGGCAGGATGTTGGAAAGGCACGTCAAGGATCTTGGGAGTAGATGTTCGCATCAATGTTCAGCAGGGCAATTGGTCTGTAAGAGGCAGTGTTTTTTGGATCCCCCCAGTTTGGGTAGAACGGTAATGGATTCTTGCACGGAGAGGGTTATCGTGCCCGTTTCCCAGAAGGAGTTAAATTAGATTCGCCAATGGCGTCAGTAGTTGGTGCCTAAAAATCTTGTAGAATTTGGTGGAGTATCAGTCGGGTCTGGGGGCTTTGGTCTTAAGAGACTTTATGGCCTCCTCCACCTAGTCACCCGAGATCAGTGTATCCAGGATGTCTCGGGCTGAGTCCTTCAGCTGGGGGAGGACGGCTTTCTGGAGGTATTCTGTTTGTTCCTTCAGGCTTCGCGGTGGAGCGGACATTACCTGTGTCAAGTGATTTGTTGCCAGTTGTAGTTTCTCCAGTTTGGAGTATAGTGTATTGCCCTGCGTGTCTTGTAGTCCAATAATCGTGCTACTCCTTTTTTGTTTGGCAAGTTTAGCCACTAGTACTTTGTTCGCTTTATTATTCTTTACATAATAAAATGGTTTTCCTTCTGCCAGTAGTTGGTGTGTTAGCGTAGTGGGTTTTGATTTTTTTTCCGTGTCGTCCGAATAGCTTGATTTGTTTTGGGGGACCAGCCCTTTTTCTTATGGGTGTCTTCTGCCTTTGAGTTCTTCGAGGTATAGGCGAGTTTACCTCCTGTCCCATGGTATGCCACTCCCTGGGCCATTAGGTCTCCCCGGATGTCCGCCTTCATAGCATCCCAGGTGTTCACTAGGGAAGAGTCTTCGTTAGGGTTCTCCTTGAAGTTCTTGATTGAAGTTGCTATAGCATCTCTTATCAGCATCTTGTTAAGTATCAGGTCATAGTGTCCATCTGCGTTGGCGCTAGGTCAGGAATGTGGATCTCCAGGGTTTCCGGGGCATGGTCGGATAGAATCCTCGATCCAATGGATACCTCATTGGTATAAGCAAGCACCTGTGGAGAAGTCGGGAGGAGGTCGATTCTTGAGAACGTTCTGTGGACATAATCTGTCTGAGGGGTGCAGCACCCGCCACGAGTCCACGACCTCTAGGGTCCCAAATAGGCATAGCAGTCCAAGGGCCAGAGTGACGTGTCCAGAGGAGGATGGGTGCGATCTGGCCTTTGTGGGATCTGGGACTCGTTAAAAAAAAATAAAAAAAAAAAAAATCACATCCCATTATGATTTGACCCTCTACAAAAGGAAGCCAACGTGGTGCTTAAGGCTTCATAGAAAGCGACTTGCCCCGTATTGGGGGCGTATATTGAAGTGAAGGTATATAGCTGGTCCCTCAGGAGGCATTTCACTGCCACAAATCGCCCCTCGGGTAGAATTCTGTTTCCAAGATGTGGGGGTCTAACCATTTCCTAAAGAGAAAGGCTGTGCCCCCTTTCTTGGTACCACCTGAGGTGGTAAATTGCTTCGGGAATTGTTGCGAGCGCAGGCCCCCGAAGTCTATTGGTAGTAGGTGTGTTTCTTGAAACAGGGCCACCGCTGTCTTCGTCTTGGAGCTTCTGTAAGATTGATTTACGTTTGGGGGGAGAGGGGGCGTTGTTAACCCCCTGACATTAAGGGAGACGAATTTCAGAGTACAATGTTCCTGGGCTAGGCTTGAGGTTGCTGTTGGGTTCAGGCAAAGGGGGGGATGGGGGGAGGGTTGGATATGAATCAGCCATGGATTGAGAAAGGTTGAGGCTGCTTACCATCCTGCTCTTGGAATTTTTGCCCATGCCTCCAACAGGGGGGCTGGGTATTAACTAACAGGGGGGCTTGGTATTAACTAACAGGGGGGCCAGATTTGTCAGTCTGGCACCACCCCAGGCCAAGTGACCACAGTAAGCCAACATGGCTGTACTATGATCAAACGGTGTATGGTATTCCAAGGACTTGTAGATGGGTTGTACCTCGGAAGTGGGCAGGAACCGTGGGGGGAGCGCCCGCTGCCACGAGCATGGTGACCGTTCTTGTGCTGTTTTGTAGGCGGCGTATTGAGAGGTCTGGGTCCTAAAGGGGGAACAGAGCTGCGTCGGATAGGCTTGTAGGGAGGTAGGGGTTGTAGGGTCCCTCATTTGAATTCTCAGCCTTCTATTGTTATGCCTATGTGCCCTCTTCTGGTGCCAAGTTCTCTTTCTCCGGTCTCTTGGAACTCTCGTCCATAGAGTCTGCTTCTCTTTTGGAGAGAGCGTAGGATCTTTGCCTGTGGACGTTTCGGGAGCCCCAGAGGAGGTGGTCCCGGGCGAAGTTGGATGCATAATTTGTTCGGCATGTTCGAGATGGCCGATTCTCCTTAACGTGCCTTTATAGGTGAACTGCAACACCGTTGGAGCCATCTATAGCGGACCTGCTTGCTTTGAAGAAAGAGGGTCGGGGGTCGGAGGGATCTTTTTTGTAGCGTGAGCAGGGAGAAGTCCTGATATATTTGGAGGGGAGAGCCCTGGAAAGAGCTTGTCTCGAGTGCGGCTGATTGGAGATGGCCTCCTTCGTAGTGAAAGTGTACCCTAATGATAACATCCGAGGGGGGGAATCCAACAAGAGCTGGGACTTGTCCAGGTGTGGGAGCAAGGACTGAAAGAGGTCCCCCACGTATTCAGTTAGGTTTTGAACTGGAATCGAGGCAGGGATGCCCCGAATTTGTATATTACAATCGGGCTTGATTTTCCAAGTCTTCTTGTTTGAATTCCAGAATTTCACATCAGTCCTGTAAGGCTCTAATGGAATGTTGAATTTCACCCAGGGCCGTAGTGTGATCCTGGCCTGGTCCTCGACTTCCCCCAATCTTTGCTCTGCTTCCGTCACCCTCTGATCAGTGTGCTCTAGTTTTGTAGAAAGCTCAGTCATGCAGGACCTAAATTCGGATTTGATATCAGCCATAAAGGAGAGTAGGTCACTTCTGGTTGCTAGGGTCCCCTTGTCATCCATGGTCACCTGTGGTGCCGAGCCAGGGGTGGGGGGTACTGCCTCTTCCCCCCCCCCCCCCCATCCGCCGATAACATGGTGGCTATGTCCGTATTTTTATTGGACCTGGTTTGCTTGGCCATAGTGTCTTTGCTCATGTAGTGGGAGGTGTGGAGACTCCTTAATGGGACAGGATGGATGAGTGGGAACCTGTGAAACGAGAGCCAACAGCATTGCACCACGGCTCAGGGGGAGAGCAGAGCGGCTAGCAAGGGGGGGCTTTCACCCCTACAAGTCACCAGCGGGGCCGGGTAGCCCACCCAGAAGGAAAGTGGGGTCGAACAGTGGGCCAGGGCGCCCCAGGAGTGGCTCAGGCGAGGGGCAGGGGGTGGGGGAAGAGCCCACATCCAGCCCAGGCCGCAGAGAGACCTGGGCCAGAGTGAAGCGGTTAGGCTTAGCTGCTTGCGTGCGTGCGGTGGTTATGGTCAGCCTGGTACACCGTTTTCAGCCGTAGCAGGGGCGGCGGGCGGGGAGGTCTTGATGAAATCAGGATTACTGCTGCACGTTGTGCTGGGCTTCAGGGTTTCCCGGCCACGGTCCCAGTTGTGATCCCCAGGGCATCTATTGCACGAAACTGTGGTGGTGGGGGGCGGGTTGGCAGGGCTCATTCTTGTTGCAGGTTAGATGCGCCCGTGATCTGAGCCAAGCAGGGGGTATGGGTGGGTGAAAGTCCCCATCTAAGCGTCCGGGTCAGGCGAGAGGGACCCAGTAGGTGGGGTCAGGGTCCAGAAGCTGGAGAGGCCCTTGATGGTAGAGCAGGTCCCGCAGGCCCCCCACCTCCACAATTCAGGCCACAATGCTGCTTGTGCCCTCAATTGCAACAGAGTTATGGGGAGAAAACAGTTCAGGCGGGCCCAATGGAGAGCAGGCGTAATTCTTCTAGAAGGGCTGCTGGAGGGGCTCACCTACCGCTGGCTGTTTGTTGCAGCTGGGGTGTATTTGCGTGACTTCAACCCCTTCAATCGTCGTCGGGGTCCCCACAGAGCCTCCAGGCTTGAGGCTGTCCACCGGTGGTGGGATGGTGAGCGCAGCTGCAGATCCTCGCAGGAGGGCCGCGGACCTGCAGTGCCGCCTCCTGCTCAAATCATCCAGTGGGGTGGCCGCGGGGGCACTGCAGACCCGCCCGGTCTCTGCCTGGCTCCCCTGGGGCAGTCAGACTCCAAAAGTGCCCTGGTGGAGGAGGCACGGCGCAGGCAGATGATCGCCATGGGGAGCCCCCCGTGTCGTCCTCCCCAGGTGTCCGAGGCATGATCTTGAATCCAGGTAGCGAGGGAAGGGTCCGGGGGAGCCTACGCCAAGATGTTGCAGGCAACCCAGCAGGGTTACAGGTACCTCCACCTCACCTCTCCTGGTGCCGGTCAGCAGATCGCGTGGCCCCGTCTGCCATCTTTGATATTGCGGTAGGGAGGCCGTAGAATAGTTCGGTCTCAACTTCTCCTTTGAAGTTACGGTCTACATCAGTTAGTGCCCCATTCTCTCCTACATCGCCGCCAGCTGTTAAAACGTTTAATCCGACATTGAAATTGCCTCAGTGCGTGAAAGCAGCAGGCACCCCTCGGAGGCCAACAAGAGAGCGACTATCATCGGCGCTCCAGGCCACGCTCTCAGAAAAGGCCGTTTAAGAAGTGGACCTGTGCCATAAATGTGTTACAATCCCAGTCTCAAAAGTGTAGGCAGAGCTCTGATCAATTCCCACAGCCGTGCCTGGCGTGAATAGCTCATCTGGTCCAAGTAATACATAAGAGATGGCAAACCTGCAAGTCGTGGGATGTCAATGAAAAAAGTAGGTTTGCTGGTCACAGCTGAAAAGGGCCCAGCAAGAGCTCCAACCGGGTCATTCTTTACATATGGCGGTAACAGAATTCAAACCTTGCAACCAAAAAAAAATCCTGCATGTTGAATTTAGGCTGCATAAGGGGTACGTTTCTTACCTGCAACTCATTACTCCCGCATTGGCAGCTTTCATAGATTCACATGCTATGAAAATTCCCAGTGAAGCTGGGAATCCTCGGTTACCTTTTACATTTAGTAAGTATAGGAAAATGGTGGTTTATTTTGTGGTCCAACTCCCTCCTTCTGGCCTCCACCAATGGTCAGAGTGTGTAGCCCCTGCCCTGCAGCCTCCCTTCAGATTTTACTCAGTACATGCTGGATATGGCCAAATACAAAGAGCCTTTTCTCTTGCCGGAGATGGCTGGAGGGCGCACGAAATTCTATAGAACATACCAATGCTGGAGAAATGGATTACAAGAAACATACCCGTTCACCAGCATTGGATCTTTCATAGATTCACATGCTATTAACAGATTTTGTAGCAGTATACATACTATGGAGCTAGGTCGAGAAAAAAGGCATACCTCATTGGAAGATGTGCTGCAGGACTTCTCTCCATGTTGCGTCAGCATCATGCTGCTCCTGGAGGCAGCAACGTCTTGTGTATTTGTGTGGAACCACCCAGGTGGCTACCTGGCAAATGTCTTTCAGGGGCACCCCGGAAAGAATTGCTGCTGAAGCTGCCTTAGCGCTGGAAGAATTCTCTTTTGCATGACAGGTGATGGAGGATATCCACCTTGAGATCTTGTTTTGAGATGGCTTTCCCTTTGTTTGGAGCCCCATACGCCAGGAACAGTTGTGTGGAGGAAGTTATTGACTTAGTTCTGTGTATGTAATATTTGAGCGCTCTTAACATCCAAAGAGTGCAATGCAATCTCTGCTGGTGATTTTGGTTCTTGGAAGAACCCTGGGAGTGTAATTGAAGAAAGTTTATGGAAGATGGAAGGTACCTTTGGAAATAAATGTGGATCGGTTGCGAGGACAACTCTTTAGAAACGCAGGTATGGCTCGGATATCATGAGGGCTTGTAGCCCTGTTACTCCCGTCGATGTAATGGCTACTAGGAACGCAACCTTCCATGAAAGGAACTTTATTGGAGCTGTTGCCAGTGGTCCAAACTGCACTTTCATGAGCCAGACAGTACGACATTGAGACTCCATTATGGCAGAAACATTTTCCCTGGAGTGGAGGGAATATTCTACAGAGGCCTTTTCAGAAATGTTTATTAGGCGGTTGCTAAAGAGGGTTTTTTCCTTGCTCTGGTGTATCTCAAGATGGCGGCCAGATGTACCTTAATGGAAGTGTGAGACAGCCCCCCTTGTGCTAAAGATAGAAGGTATGGAAGAACAGCTTCTGGACTTGCTGAGGAGTTTAACATTTGGTTGCTTTTCGACCATGAACAGAACCTTTTCCAGTTATTCTAGTAGGAACCATTTGGGGCTGGTGCTTGTGCAGCCCTCAGAATAGCCGTGCATGCACTGCGAATACTCAAATGTTCTAATTCTCTGAAGTCATGAGCCACGCTGTCAACCCAGTGTTTTAGGGCTGTGGTGTAGCACCTTGCTGTTATCGTGAGATGACTGCTTGGTGGTTACACAGCTGAATCTGGGCACCCCCTGAACAATTGCCAGACATCTGAATACCACGTCTGCCTCAGCCAATTGGGTGCTTTGCATGGGTAAGTCTGCATCATTTGGAACACTTTCCCGAGATTGGGAACGATGGGAAGGTATATGTGAATAGGCCTGTCCACAGGAACTAAGTGTTCCATTGATCCTTCTGTGGCATCCTGCTGGCGATGGACACATTTTGTGTTTTGCTTTGTTGCAAATAGAGCTGTTTTTGGCCTCCCCATCGATCGAATGGCACTTTCACTTGTGGGATTGGCTGGTCACCCTGCTTAAGTTGTCAGCAATTTTGTTGCTCACCCCAGTATGTGAAAGGCTTGCAGTGTTACTATTGGAACCTGCCCAGTGCCAAATGTATTTCACCTCCTGGGACAGCGTTGGGATTGTTCCTCCGTTTTCTGATGTAATACATAGTCGTTCTATGGTCACCACTTTTACTGTGGAGTGCGAGTACTGGTAGAAATGGCTTTAGGGTATAAACCACTGCCACGAGCTGTAAAATTTTTATGTGGAGATTGGTTTTGTTGTTTGTTCACTTGCCCTTGATGTGAAGGGATCCCACGTGGGCTTTAAATCCTGATAGGGAGGCAGTCAGGAGCATATTGTCTGTAACGGGCTCTTGGAATGGACTACCCAGGTGATGTTTAGGGCTGACCACCACCGTAGTCTGTAATTTGTACTTAGTCTTCCCATGATCCAATTGATTTCGCCCAGTTGGTTGCTAAGAACTCTTGTAACGGGCGCATGGTGATTATGCAGTTGGGTATAAGCGGAATGCAGGAATACATTGTCCCTAGAAGTTTCAAGCATCTCCCTAGGGTGAATTGCACTCTTGGCTTGAATGGAGGAACCAATGACTGGCGTGTGCGTAGTGTCCCAAGAGGGACATACTAGAGCCACAGATGTTTCAAATTGGGCTCCCAGGAAAACTAGGTTTTTGGAAGGTTGTAGCTAGGATTTCTCAAAGTTTCTCGAATCCGAGACGCTGTACAAGTGTTTCCGAAACTGACTTGCAGGGCCTTTGCGACGCTTGCTCACACGATCCAGTAGTTGATATGGGTATATATGCTACCCTCTTTCAGAGGGCTGCTGCAACTGGTGCAAGGCATTTGGTGAATGTTCATGTAGTGGATTTTAACCCAAACGGGAACGCCGTGAACTGAAAATGCTGGTTTCCTAATGCAAACCACAAGTACTTTTGATGTTTTGGATGAAGTAGTATGTGGAAGTAAGCGTCTTAGATCTAACGACGCTAGGAAGTCGTTTGGTTACACTGCTCTAATGGTTTGTTGAAGCGTTACCATTTTGAACCGCTGCCTTTTGATACATATGTACAGCTTTCGCAGGTCTAGTATCGGGTGCCAGTTTCCGTCTGGTATTTTCACTACGAAGTACCAGGAGAAAACCCCCTTCCATGGAAAGTACAGCACTTTTAGAAAGGAGTTTTTTGCCAACATTCAACACTTCTTGTTTTAGCACCTTTAGGTGTGGGACGCCATGTTAATTGGTGGAATATTTAGTGGTTGCTTGCTGCATCCCATTAGGTGGCTTTAACACCCACTTTATATTGGGCCAGTGGTGCAATAGTCTTCCCCCACTAGCGTCGTCCTTGTTGTGCAGTGATGCGTGTGGTTGTCCTGCCCTTGTGGGAGCAGGTGGATTCTTTTAGCTGCTACTGTAGTCCCTTTGTCGCTGGAAACTTTGGGAGAGCTCCCTGTATCCTGGGGAGTACTGCGACGATCGTCAGTATGCCTTCGATCCTCTGGTGTTTGAGGAATATGTTGATGTTGCTCCTCAGGTGTGAAAGGCCTGCTTGCTTTTTAAGGTGATTCGCGATCTGACCGTATCAGTGTTTGCTTTTATTGTTTTGAGTGCTTTGTCGATTTTAGGGCCAAAAAGATACACCTTCAAACGGCACGTCCAGAACTTTAGACCTGATATACAGCAAAAAGTGAGTGTAGCGCAGCCACCCCTGCTGCTGTAGCACCACCCCATTGTTGATTTGTTTGAAGCCAGTTTCAGCCAAATCAACAGCAATATCTATGCTGTGGTTTGCAGCTTCCTCACCATCCTTTAGTATAGCGAGCGTGTCTGCACACCTTTCGTTTAGCGGTCCAGCAGTGGTTATTAGGTGGCATATTTTCTGGTCATAACTTGTTATAGCCAGCACATTTGCCGCTTTTACTGTCGTGGCTCCAATGGACAGCCCTTTCCTTCCTAGCGCACATCTATTTTGCAGCCTTCTTGCTCTGCGGAATGATGTACACTTGCATGTTTGTGTGTAACTTTCTAGTTGCTGCTGCGGACACTACCGAGAGCTGGGCTGTAAGGCAATTAGTGGTGCAATCTGGCATTACATTTCTTTTACAGCCTTCCTTTGAATGCTGGTTCAGTGAACAGGTATTTCAGTATAAGTAACCCTGCCTTCCATGCATGGTTGAGGATGGGGAGTGGAGAGATATTGGTGATTTTTCTCCTTTTGTGCATGTGGTCAAAAAGAAGGCACTGTCCTCCGCAGGCAGTAGACCAAATTCTTTGCATGCTTTTATCCTTAGTGTGTAGAACGCTCTAATTCCATCCAGTGGAAATTGC
The DNA here is from genome assembly GCF_040938575.1 of Ambystoma mexicanum. Taxonomy (NCBI): domain Eukaryota; kingdom Metazoa; phylum Chordata; class Amphibia; order Caudata; family Ambystomatidae; genus Ambystoma; species Ambystoma mexicanum. The sequence continues at coordinate 446,072,444 of NC_090929.1, forward strand.
TTTTGGGGTTCCTCTCCCAGGTTATTCATTTGACTATCGTCCGTGTCCCACCGATCATCCGGTGTCGGTGATTTAGTAGTGGAATCTGCATCTTGTGGTTCTTGATCAGTGTCGGTGGGCATGAGCTCTCCTTCCTCTTGGTCCACTTGTCTATGTATTGGGGTTTAGTCTGCCCGTAGTATTCCCGGTTTGTGCAGGTGCTTCCCAATGCTTTGTTTTTGTGGAATGTCAACTCTAGGGGATGGTGACCTGTATACATGTTGGCGTTTCATGGTGGCTTTGCGGAGAGATTTACTTCTGTGCTATGGGGCTCTCTTGTTGGGGATATGATCCCTCTCCTTGGGGGACTTCCAGCACCTCCTGGATTGTCAATGTAGGTGCTTGTGCTGCCACTGGGAGTCTGGTATCCACTTGGGACAATAGATTTTGCAATGTGGACAGCACTTGTATTGATAGCAAAGTTTGCACGTTTAAGAACGGCTTCGAAGGTTGCATTGGAGGCATGGGTGCAATAGGATCTTTTGGCTCCTGTGGGAGATGGACCAGAGAGCAATTTATAGTCTTAAACCGCTTTCCATCAGTCATCTGAAAAAACCTGCCGACCCTTTTTGGAGTGCTTCAAATTTGGATTCCACCTCATTGTAGAATCTCTTCAGGAATGACCTGGGAGTATGTTAAAGGGAAGATTGGGGCTGTGATTGGCTGAGATGGCATCCTGCCCTGCGTGAGTGAGGCTGTGGTGTTTTGGGCCTTTGTGTAGTATCATGGCCGTGCATGGGCTCACTGGTTTGCTTTAGCATGGTTTAGCCATCAGTTTATGCTGTCATATTAGTCAATTCTTGCAGTTGGTGGTTTGTCGACTAGCACTTTCCTCTTATAGTCGACTGACTTTGCCCACGTGCTTTGTCCTTTCATAGAGCTTTTGCTCGACAAGTGCTCTTCCATCTGTACATGCCTATCCGTCGGCAGGCGATCTGGCGAGGGCTTTGCCATCGACTAGCGTGGCTTGTCTGTCAGATTCTTGCTTGTGGACCAGTGTTACATTGTCCATTGTAAGGCTAGTGCCAGTCAACAAGCAATGTTTTTCCGTCGACAAGGTTCAGTCAGTAGGGGTAGGTCCTTTGCCTTGCCATCAGTCATCAACCGACCACGGGACGTGTTTTGGTGATGAGTCGGTCATCGACTAGCTTGCTGTCGACGGACGTTCACTCGTAGCCATGGACCAGGTCTGCACCGTTGACAAGGTTTTTCGCTCCTTTTGATGATCAGTTTTGGTGCTCCAGGAGCTTGTTTCTTTTTGGGATAGGCATTCATTTTGAGAGCCTATGGCCTGCCAGGGTTCTAGAAGACTTGGCAAGGGGGTGGGTGGCCTTCATTTAGCCACCAGACGTCTGCCTGTCTGAACGTTTTTGTACTCAAACCCTTGCAAGTTTTATAACCCTACACAGAGTGGTGAGTGTTTAGGCAGTAAAAGCATTCAGAATGCTCATCCTCAAACATTCTTTGAGCCACAGGTAGCAAAGGCTTTAAATAAAGTTTTCTTCCCCTACATATTTTCCCCTCACTTACCTGAAACAAGTTGGTGACAGTATTCTTGAAGTTGAGGAGCCTCCCGAGGAGAACCAACAAGAGGACTCCTTTCAGCATGACATGCTGTTAGAATCTGAAGGGAGGCTGCCACCTCATTGGTTGGGGCCTAAAAGTACCAAAGTAGGTGGAGTGCCTACATAAGTGAAGGGCTAGACAGGCCCTATGGGGCTCTACAGTCCCAGTCTGACAGAATATTCAAGCATGTGTATCTATGAAAGATACAATGCAAGAGAACGCTTCTCTAAATCTTCCTCCCCCCAGTCTCAGCCGCCCCGGCCCTTCAACAGCATCGTGTGACTTCAGAAATGCCAGCAATGTTTGAGAGCAACGTGTACATGGAAAATGCACATGTAAAGTTATACACCCTCCCTGTCTCCCAGGTCAACATGCAATAACCCTTATACAGCGATCTTACTACCCATGTAACTTGTAAAGGGTTCTATGTAACATCCCTGCAAAATTGTCCCCTGACAAAGAACAACAAGTTACTTGCCAACAGTAACATTCTTTCGACTGGATGTTCCTCCCACGTATTCATCATCTTTGATAAATCCACTTCCAGCTTGCTGGCCTCAGAAGAAAACAAAATTCCCAGTAGAGGGCGCTGTGCGTCCTCGTCCCTCGAGTCAGTGTCCCTCGAAGGCCTCCTTAATGGCGCAGATGTCACCATAGGTACAAAATAGTCTCGCGCAGCATCCATTGCTCAGTTGCGTTTTGAGGTGCCGTTTTGCTTTTCATAAAATGGTTAACCTTGAAGGAGCTATGCTGCAACTACAAGGGACGTTTTACTGCAGGGAAGGATGGGAGGGGCGATAAGGAATACATGGGAGGAACATCTAGTCGAAAGAACGTTACAGTTGGTAAGTAACTTGTTCTTCGAATGGATTGTGTCCTCCCACGTATTCCTCATCTTTGATAGACTCCCATAGCAGTAGTATATAGAGGAGGCGGGAGTAGATGCACAGAGTGCAACACAGCTTTTCCAAATTTCGTCTCCTGGCTAGAGGAGGAATCAAGCCTGTAGAATTTAGTGAAAATGTGCGTGGACGACCATGTGGCAGCCGCACATATGTCCTTAATTTGAACTCCTTTTTGGAGACCTGAACAGGCTGCGATATTCCTGGTTGAATGAGCCCCGAGATGTTTAGGGGTCTCTTTTCCTGCCAATGTACAGCACTAATGGTTAATATAATCCATCTTGAGATGGTTTGTTTTGTAATAAGTAAACCTAATGTGTGCCCTGCATACCAAACAATTGGTCTGCTTGCCTAATCCTCGCAAGTCTGCCAATGTAAAAACTCAAGGCACGCCTTGGATCCAGCCTGTGCAATATCTCTTCCTCTTTCCCTGGATGGGGAGGATAAAACAAGGGTAAGGTTATCTTGTGTGATGTGGAATTCTGAGACCACCTTTGGAAGAAAGTTCAGCTTCACTTGGAGCACAATCTCATCTTTATGAAAGATTGTATGCGGAGGTTAAGATAAAGCTTGTAATTCGCTCACTCTTCTGGCCAAAGTTAAAGCCACTAGAAAGACTGTTTTAAGAGTGAGAAACTTTAATGAACAGGAATGAAGGGGTTTGAATGGTGAACCCATTAGAAATTTCAAGACTAGGTTTAGGTCCCACATTGGAACTTGAAAGGGAGTTGGGGGGGTATGGGGGGACATTAGTTAACCCTTTCAGAAGTTGAATTACTATGGGCAATTTGAAGTATGAAGGCTTCTCCGCAGGGTTCAAGATTGGCAGCGCTGCGAGGTAGCCCTTGATTGTGCCAACTTAAAGACCTGAATTTGCCAAATATAGCAAAAGAGATAACACCATCAGTGTACTACATGAAAAGGGTTCAATATTCTTCTCTACACCAGCTCCAAAATGTGTTCCAACGGCAGCAGGATAAAGATTTTGTTGCTGGCCTTCTGGCTGAATGCAACACCTTCATTACGTCATCCAGGAGATCCCAATCATTGGAGCTCAGCCTTTCAGAAACCAGGCGTGAAGGTCGAGGGTCCTGATATCCGGATGGAGAACCTCCCTCCCATCTGCGAGAGAAGATCTGATTCATCTTCCGCAAAGAGGAAAACAGATGACATGTCTAGAAGATCCGAGTACCATTTTTTGGCCAAATCCAGGGCAATTAGGATCATGGGTTTCCGGAATCTACTCAACCTCCTGATCATTTGAGGAATGACAGGGACTGGAGGAAAAGCGTACAGAGGTGAAAACACCCAATCCACTACGACTGCGTCCCCTAGAGCGCCTCGGAGGAAATTCCCTTGAGCAATACTGATCGCACTTCGTTGATACTGGTGATCAACAGATCCACTTGAGGGGTTCCCCAAAGGGCGATGATCTTGTGAAGGACTTCCTGAGCTAATTCCCACTCGTGGGAGACTGTTCTGCCTGCTCCTGCTCAGAACGTCCGCTGTCGAGATTTTCAGCTAGGTGAACTGCCGATAGAGATTCCTTCTTGAATTGCCCAAAACCAGAGCTGCATTGCCTCTCTGCACAGTGGCAGTGAGCCTATGCCCCCTCTTTTGTTGAGGTAGTGCATGGCCACTGTGTTGTCTGACATTATCAGGACATTCTTCCCCTGTACGGATGGCAGAAAAGCCTTCAGAGCTAGTATGATCGCTCTCAGCTCTAATAGGTTGATGTGTAGTCTTTACTCTGATGGAGACCAACGACCGCTTACGGTCAAGTGGTTGGCATGGGCTCCCCACCCAGAGAGTGCGCCATCCGTGACTACTGTTATCTCCGGCCATGATTGCCAAAACTGTTCAAGATGTTCTCCTGACAGGTCCTCCACTAAAGGTCTCAAGCTACTCTGTCTGGAATTAGTAGGAGATCTGACATCTTTCCTGATAATTGTGACCACTGGGTCCTTAACGCCCACTGGAGAGCTCTCATCCTCAGGCGGGCCTCTGGCACTAGGAAAATACAGGATGCCACGAGACCGAGCAACCTCAAATAGTCGAAGGCTGGTAGGCGTTGGGCATTATGAAACCTGGTGACCATCTGTAGATGATGGCAAGGCTTTTCCCAGGGATGTGTCCAGGTCTGCTCCAATGAACTGGAGTCTCTGTGATAGTATCATCTGACTTCTTTAAGTTGAGGGAGAAGCCCAGCTTGTGGAGGAAATGGCAAACAATCTAGCTGAATCTGAGCTTGTTCCGGGGACACTGCTCTGATCAACCAGTCTAGGTAAGGATAGACTTGAATCCCTTCCCTCCTTAAACTTGCAACCACAACCGCCATTAGCTTGGTAAAGACCCTCGGGCGGAGGTCAGCCCAAATGGCAGAACTCGAAATTGATAAGGAGAGTTGCCAATTGCAAACCTCAGGTACTTCCTGTGCTTGAGATGGATTGGCACATCGAAGTAAGCATCCTGAAGGTCTAGAGATACCAACTAGTCCTGAAGCTGGAGGACCTGAAGGATCTGAGAAAGGGTTATCTTGAACTTGTCCTTCCTGAGGAATTTGTTCAATTCTCGCAAGTCCAAGATGGGTCTCAATCCTCCGTCCTACTTCAGTATTAGAAAATAGGGGGAATACCAACCCTTGTTCCTCTCAGTTACAGGTACCGGTTCTATGGCACCTTTCACTAGCAGGTTTGAAATCTCCTGCATAAGGAGCGGGTCTGGAAACTTCAAATAGTTGTTCCCTGGAGGATGACTGAGGAGTTTGTAGGAAAGGCAGGCAGTAACCTTGGGCAACTGTCTCCAATGGCCAAGCATCTGACGTAATAGCCTGCCATTTTGTCAGATGTTTAGTTAACCTGCCTCCTACTGGTCTTGTGAGGGGAGACCTCAGAGGGGTTTAGAAGCGGCTGACGCAGATGCTGAGGGTAAAGTAGCACCTGCTGATGCGGGTTTGGTACCTTTGACCAGTCCACCATGGGTGAATCATCTCTGGCCCCTTTGAGCTGGCTGTCTTGTGCCTTTTCCGAATGTGGAGTAAAAACGAAAGGACTCTTTCCCCTCCCTCCCCCCAAACCCCCCAGGATGTACCGATGGGGCAATTTGGAGTTTGCCGGATCACAGCCCCAAGTGATTTCGCTGCTGCTGTAGATGTCTAATTTCTCCAGGCTGTCATCAGCCTTTTTGCCAAATAGAGAAGTGCTGTCAAAGGGCATATTTAGACGTCTAGCTTGCACATCGGGAGCAACACCAGACTTCGCAACCACGCAAATCTGCGGATTGTGGTACTCACCGCCATGGCTCTGCTGATGCTGTCAGCAGAGTCAATGCCTGTTTGGAGGGACTCGCATCACATCCTTTATCTTCAAGAATGCTTCTCGTTCCTCCCCTTCCGGGAGAGAGTCAGCCGCTGATGAAGCACACTCTCAAAGGGTGTGGCTGAATCTCGCTAGCGTGCAAGCGCCATACTGCATGCTGAAAAGACTGACATGGCATCAAATCTAGCGGTATAGTGGGGGATGCAGACTTACTACTTGACGTCGCTGCCTGCACTACTAAACTCTGGCGTTGGGTACTTGCTTAGATATTTAGGGTCTGAAGCAGACACTATTTAGCAGAGAATTTTTTATTTACTGCAGGGATAAATACAGGTGTCTCCCAATTTGCGGATATTTTCCTCTGCAATGCAGCATGAAAAAGGGACGATGGGGTCCTCTTGGGGCCCTTTATCCAAGATATCAGTAAAATCATCTTGCTGGAAAGAGGGTGCAGGTGTAGTCCACCCCATAAATAGCATAATTCTAGCCGCAAGGGCTCTAAGGTATTTCTACATGTTCTCCAGGTTCTGGTTTAGCAAATTCTGCCTCTGGAGAGGTATCTATGCCACTAGCATCTTGTAAAGACTCTTGTAGATCTTTCCATCTATTTTCTTCTGAAATTAGTTCCTCTAGAATGGGTATTTTCTTTGTAAACTTGTCAGGCCTTCCCTTCCTCATATATAGAGGATAAAGCTCTGAAATAATCAGATCTTGGATAAGGGGTAAAACCCATTTCCAGAGAAGGAGCCAAATTGGTGTTTACTGCTTGTGAAAACGTCATGGTTGTCGACGTAGAAGTTTTAGGTCTCGACAAACCCATAAAAGGCGTCAAAAAGGGCCTCAATGTACTCGAGAGGACCTGAATCCTACTCGGTTGTCGACGCCTTGGTCGGAACCATAGACACCTGATGCCTGTGGCGTAGTGGAGGTTTGAGGCCTCAAGGACGTATCCTTCATCAGGGTCGACAACGGGTGATGACATTTGTGCAAAGATACCTTCGACAATGGCGTCGTCAACGCAGCCTTATGCTATGACATTTTACCTTTACTCAAGGGTTCATGACGCTCAAGGATTTTTGGTCGCCGGGTTTAACGACTCGCAGCGTTTTTTATTTTTTCAGGTCCTTCACCCAGGGCATCACCTCTAGGCATCTCCGAGGGCGTCAAGGCCGCTTTCTCGAAGACCCCAAGCATCTTTTTACGAAATTCTTCCCACTTATTCAGAGCACTGTGCTTAGTGGGGCAGGTGACCCTTTCTGGGGAATTTGAGGAAGAGGGAGATCTAGGACGCCTCTTCTTAGAGTGTCTCGATCTCGAAGAGTGATGGGATCCGCTTTGAGATCTCGATCGGGAATGTTTCTTTTGACAGTGAGGAGACTAATATCTCGACTCAGCCGAGGACAATTTTGAAGGGGTAGAAGATTTAACAGCCTTGCCTCTTTCTAACTTCCCCTTACGCTCCTTTAAGGCTTTCACCGTCAGACATGCAGTCCTCACATTCCAAACACTGGTGCTCTGATCCCCAGGCACCATAAACAGATCCTATGATGATCCGTTAGTGACATCTTTCCACAATCTTTCAAAGATATTTTGAAGAATAGTGTAGAACAGAGTGTTGCGTCTCCGAGGCTCACGAAGCGTGGAAAAATGGAACTGAGCAACGGACGCTGCGCAAGACTATTTATACCTATGGTGACGTTGGTGCCGATACGCAGACCTTCGAAGGACACCGACTCGGGGGACGTGGACACGCAGCGCCCACTGTGAAAAATTGTTCGATGCCAGCAAGCTGGAAGTGGATTTATCAAAGATAAGGAATACGTGGGAGGACAAGCCATTCGAAGCAGCTGCTTTTTGCGGGGACATCATTACATTGAACATGCTGTGGACACCCCCGCAAAGCCTGTTTTTAACTGGGAGCCGGGGACATTACTGCAACCCGTCCCCATATGTAATGTCACCGTATATAATGTTGCCAATGGCTTTTCCTGGCGACATTATGTATGGGGACATTACCCTGATACCTTGTAAAGGCCCCATGCTTACGCAGTGCCTGTGGTGTCTGTTTTGTATTCCATGTATGCTATTTCAAACTACCCAAATAGACATGAATCAAGAAACAAGTCATTATAGTACCGTATGTTCCGGCATATAAGACTACTTTTTAACCAAGGAAAAGTTTCTCAAAAGTCAGGTATTTCCCAAACTCTAGATTTTAACTGGAAAAGTTGGGGGTCGTCTTATACGCCCAGTCATCCTATACGCCAGAACATACGGTAGATATAATGGCCAACATGGTTATCCAACGATGCCCAAAAAGCTGAAAAGCAGATCTGCAGGAATAAGGAGATCCCAGCTGCAGGGGATTTAACTAACTGAGCAATGTCTAGCAAATAAATTGGCGATAATACACAGTGGGGAATAGTAAAATGATCAATAACCGATACAACAAAGTGCCTCTCGAGAATATGAATCATTGCCGGACTTTGTGGTACTAATTTGAACAACCTGGTTAGAATAAAAATTAGTTTGCAGGTTTCAGCATAGATCTTCCTAACCACGCGGGCAGACCCCCAGTACTGGACACAACCTATAAGTGGGCCTATTACACTATGCAGCTTACATCACTGCAAAGCATACCTGTCCCAGGCAGTAGGCAATATGCCTCAGCCTTCAGTCACCACCTGGGCCCCCTGCCCTCCCCCCCTCCCTGTAGTCCATGACCTCTGTGCACTCACAGGAGCCACCCACATACATGTTGGAGGGACCCCGCCATCCCAGCTACTCAGGACAGGTATTCTGCTAATATGAGCTATCACTGCTTCTGAATCACAGCTGCTCGGCATGGTCCTCTGGCCTCTAATCTCAACTACTGTTCCTTTCCTGCTGGCAGGCTGTGGTCAGCTGCTCTCCACCGCTGTACCACGTGCTCTCCACACCTCGCTCTGTTAAAGCACTTCTTCAATGCAGAGGTAGACAGTTTTACAATTGTCCAGAACTATTCTCACTGCTGTATGAAACACAAGGACAGGATCCTTTGCAAAACATCAAGGATGTCCGTTAAGTCCTGCTGTTAAAACTCCACAGCAGCCTTACCCCAGACAAACAAATCACTAATCTAGAAGCATGAGCATGCCCAGATCCTTCTGGAAAACCAATCTCCACCTCCGGAGATGTGTCAAAACCACTTCCATCTTGAGCGTCAACCAGGTCCCTCATTCTTGACTCCACAGTCCAGGACAAACAATGGGCTTTGTTACTTCTTCACAGATAAGGAGCACATTCACTTATAAAAAGTGCCCTTTTTCTTCTGTGGCATAAAAAGCTTAGGTGGGCGCAATGAAAAGTCTAACTGCTTCGACAAGGTCTTCTTCGAGCGGCTCAATGTCGAACAGTCGACTGAGCAAGAGGAGTTTTTGATTTTTACACAATGTCGAGTCCATTAATGGCACTTGAGGACCATTTGAGATCGGCCCAGGCTCTTCTGTGCGCAAACAGAAGATTTCAACAATGCCTAGTCAGCCTTCTTTGACTGAACCGAAGCGGTAGTTGTTACTGCCTTCGTGAACACCACCAACATTTTTAGTCGGCATTCTCCCAACTCTGCTTTTGAAGCCGTTCTGCTTAGCAAGCTCTCCAGATTTCCAGACAGGGAGTATAAAGTATCAGAAGGTGATCAAGAGATGGGGCCTCTTCCTGGATTTCCGAGGATAATGAAGAGTGACGAAACCTCAACCCAGAGTGCTTCTCATGCTTAGTGTGCTTCAATGGGATGGTCAAAGTGGATTTGTGAGAAGGCCTACCCAGAACAAGTTCGCCTTCCACTGAAGGCCTTGGGCCATCAACTTTATGGCCTGTATCCAAGCACCAAAGACCTATCCAGAGTGGGTCTGTGAGACATCTTTGCCCTGCAATCCAAACATCTTTAAATCTGAACCTCTTTTAAACCCGGTTTTCGGGTTGGACAAAAAATACACAAAAACATCACTGAGGCGAGTGAACCGTTTTGAAGCAGTGGTGCAGAAAAACAACTGAGGCAAAGGGCGCAGTGTTTGCCAATTAGACCGATGCCATGGTCAAGAGCTGATGTAGGCAGTCGAGTGACACTGGTCGGCGACACACGGCACCCTCTGCTGTGAAAAGCTTTCAAAAGCTGTAAGCAGGATTTACCAGGTTACTCACCGTAGTGACCACCTTACTCCTAGTCCATAGTCACCTTTCCTCCATACTTAAGGGACATCTCTCCGTCCTGTGGGACGGGACCGGAGCACTTTGTAAAAAGCATCCACATTTTTTTCAAAAATGTGTCCCTCTTTCCTGCGCGGGGCCCGGCACGTGGCCGTAACCTCACCCACCTTGGCTCCGCCCCACACATCGCCCATCAGTCCTTTTCTATCGCAGCGTCAAAGACCCATTAGCAATAACAGAGGAACCTTATTAGAGGGGATGGCTGGCGGGCGTATGGATGAAAGGGGACTATGGACTAGGAGTAAGGTGGTCACTACGGTGACTAACCTGGTAATACTCCTACGTCCCGTCCCCTTTTCTCCATACTTATGGGAGATTCCCAAGCAATCCTTACAGGAACTATGGGTGGATGGAAATACCCCTTACTGAAACAGGTTGTTCAGCACAGCCTGGCCAAACTGAGCGTCAGCTCTAGAGCTCATATCGAGGCAGCAATGCTTACAGAAAGCAGATGGGGAGGCCCAAGTAGCCACTTTAGCGATGGACTCCCAGGGAACATACTTCTGTAAAGCAACCACGGCTGCCTTGCCCCACACCAGGTGTGCATGGATACCTTTAGGAGGTTTCAACTTTTGGACGGTGAAAGACTCCATGATACAGGCGGCAATCCATCTGGAAATAGATGCCTTAGACGCCGGCCTGCCCTGAGGGTTACCGAAGGTCACAAAAAGTCGGGAAGAACTCCGAAGCTCGGAAGTCCTGTCCAGGTAGAACTTAAGAGCTCTTCGGACATCCAGGCAGTGTAGAACCCTTTCCGCCTCCGAGGCAGGGTTCGGAAAAAAGACCGGAAGGGAAATCGACTGATGGAATTCAGTCACTAACTTTGGTAGGAAAGCTGGGTTTGTCCGAAGGACTACCTTGTCCTTGTGGAAGACCAAGAAAGGATGCTCCACCGACAATGCCTGGAGCTCACTCACTCTCCTCGCTGACGTAACGGCGACCAGAAAGGACCCTTTCCAGGACACGTACTGGAGGTCAACCGTAGCCATTGGCTCAAAGGGTTTATGGCACAGCGCCGTCAGGACTACATTTAGGTCCCAAGGCGGGTGCGGACTACGAAACGGAGGTTAGATGCATGTCAAGCCAGCAAAATGTCTCTTCACCACCGGGTTAGTTCGAGAATAAGAACACCGGTCTGTAGAGAGGTAAGCGGAAACCGCTGAGAGATAAGTCCTGCAAGACAGAACATGAACCCCTGACTCTGCTAGGGAGGATACGAAGGACAGCACCGTGTCAAACGTTGCTACCCTTGGGTCCAATTCTTTCTCCAAACACCAATGACAGAACATTGTACTGGTAACCTGATCGGCAGACACACCGACAGGTGTTGAAGTTCTGAAAACCAAAACCTGGCCGCCACCACGGAGCTATCAGTAGAAGAGAACAGTTGACAGAGCTCTTCCACTTCCAAATTGCTCGATGAACTAGGGGGAAAGGCGGAAAGGCGTAAGCTCTCATGTTGTGCCATGGAATCTCGAGAGCGTCCCCAAGAGAGGAGGCTCCCAGCCCCCCTCTGGAGGCATACTGAGAAAGCTTCTTGTTTACCCCCATGGCGAAGAGGTCCACCTCCGGTGTGCCCCAACATGAGAAAATCCATGAGAGGATCTCCGCCTTCAATTCCCACTCGTAGCTGACCACTGTCCGCCGGCTGAGGGCATCGCAGGGACATTCAGCTGGCCCGGGATGTGCACTCCAAGCAGCCAGACCCCATGAAGCACGGCCCACTCCCAAATCTGGATGGACAGGTCCACGAGAGGGGGAGACTTCGTTCCCCCTTGCTTGCTTATGTAATACATTGATACCACATTGTCCGTTCTTATGCGGACCACCTTGTTGACAATGAGCGGTCTGAACGCCTTGAGCGCCAGAAGCACCAAATGATTTATGTGCAGGAGCTTGTCCTGAGGCAACCGGCGATCCGAGACCTGAAGATCTAACGTCGCACCCCACCCCAAAAGGGAGGAGTCCGTCGTGATTGTCACCATGGGGGCTGGGTCCTGAAACCCCGTGCCCACTGACAGGTTGCTGAGAGATGACCACCAGTCCAGGTCCACTCATGGAATCCGGAATCATTATCCGCTTGGAATCCGGGTCCACAGCCTGACGCCAGGAACTTCGAAGAGCCATCTGGGTCTGTCTCATTTTGAGACGAGTAAGAGAAAGCCAGTACACACGAAGCCATGATGCCCAGAAGTCTCTGGAACCACCATGCCGACATGCTCTCTGACTGCGCAAACATCTGACACGTGGCCAACAGATCTGCCATGCTGTCCCTGGTCAGATACACTCGGCAGTCGATCATGTTCCAACGAAAACCCAGGAAAGTCAGGTCCTGTGAGACCGTCATGGATGATATCCGCCAGTTCACCGACAGCCCAAGATGGAACAGGAGCTGAAGGAGAGACTGGAGGTTGCCCGCTGCTGCCAACGGACAAGGGCTGCGTAGGAGCCAGTCGTCCAAATAGGGATACACATGGATACCCTGGAGACGAAGATAGGCCGCAATCACCGACATAATCTTCGTGAAGATATGCGGCGCCGAGCTGAGGCCAAAAGGAAGCACACGAAACTGGAAGTGCTCCTCTCCCAAAGAGAAGCGGAGGTATCCTGTGTGGATTCCAAATCAGGATATGCATGTATGCATCCTGAAGATCAACCACGCTGAGCCAATCGCCCATGTGCAAAGAGGAGCGAATCTGGCCGGGCGTGATCTTGAATTTCTCTTGGGGTAGGAAAAGATTGAACTGGGAAAGGTCTAGGATGGTGCGCAGGCCAACTGGTTGGGTTTGGGCACCGTAAACAGCCGGGAGTAAAACCCTCCCCTCGCCCACCCAAAGGGAACGGGTTCCACAGCTCTGAGGTGCAGAAGTTTCTGAACCTCGGCCTTGAGGGAGGGTGAGCCCGACAGCTGAAAAGGAGGGTTGAGGGGTGGGGTAGGGGGTAAAGGTAAGCGGAAGCCCACTCGAGCGACTGACAAGCCCCATCTGTCTTCTGTGATGGTCTGCCACGCCTCCCAATGAGACGCAATGCGTCCTCCCACCGGGGTCTCGTGCGAGTGCGTAAAACGCTCATTTGGCAGGCTCATCGGTGGCGGTGCCACCTGAACCTGATGAGGAGGCTGAGGAGTGGGAGAAAAAACGCATACGCCGTTGTCTACGGCGGTTATTCCCCGCAGGAGTATCCGCTCTGCCAGATTTGCGGTCAAGGAAGCCCCTAAAACCAGAGGAAGGTCGACTTTGCGACAACGGCCTTTGAGACTTGAAAGGAGCTTTAACCAGAACAGACAATGATTTAGCCGTGCTATCTTTGATGAGCTCTACATCAGTAGAAGAGTGAAAAAGCTCCTTACCATCGAATGGAAGGTCCAGAACCTTGTCTTGCACTTCCTCCGAAAACTTAGTGGCATGCAGCCACGCTTGCCACGAGGTATCAACCCCAAGCATCAGGCCCCGAGCCGAGGTGTCTACGTGATGAGCCGCAGCCTCCAGGAGATCCTGGGCCAAGACCCTGGCATCGGAAAGGCCCCCTCTGAAATCTTCCAACTTCTCGACCGGAATGTGCTCCTCAAACTCCGTCAGACCTCTCCACATCCGCATGTTAGCTTCCGCCAAAAATCAATTCTGCATTGGCCTGCCTGAGCTGTAAGGCCGAATTGGCAAAGATTTTCCTCCCTAGGGAGTCCAGGAGCTTGTCCTCCTTTCCCAAGACCTGAGTAGCCGTCGCGGAGGAGGATGCTGCAGGCCTGGATTGCAACGTAGCTGCAGCCACCACTGTGGAGGAGGGAGGCAGACAAGACAAGGCCACTTCTTCCAAAGAATGCAGCCTGTACCGCGCGTCAATCTTTTTATTGACAAAAAGTCCTGATTGTGGCTTTTCCCAAACTCTTCGGACCTCGGCCAGAACGTCCTTCTGCAAGAACAGGCCAGTACGCGCCAAAGGAAACAAGGTGAACGGCTCAGAAAGCACACCCTCCTGCGGAGCGGGTGCCTCGGGCACTGGAACATCTAAGAAACCCATGTCCAGCACCCGGTCAGGGAAAGCTCTGATCGCCTTGAGGGTCATCTGACAGGTCAGGATCCTGTTGAGCCATGTCAGGCACTGCCTTGTCCACTGGGGACAATGGTGGCAAAGGCGGAAGCACAGGGGGAGGCACCACGGGCAAGTGAGGCGCCGGCGGGACCACCGGCGGAACGGGTGGAGCCGGAGGCGCAGGTGGTCATATCTCCTTGAAAAGCCCTTTGAAATATTCCCTCATGGGGTCGGTGCGGATAAGCGCTTGAAATTTACCGAAAAAGGCGTCCTCAGGAGGCCTCTCATGAGGTGGACAAATCCAGGGACGTAACGGGGAAGGGTGCCACACCGGCCCCTCCACCGACGTATCCACATAAATCAAGGGAGCCGCCCCCGCGGGCAACGAAACATTGTGCGGAAGAGGCATCCAGGCGTTCCAATCATAAACCGGCCGGTAAGGATGCGCACAAGGGACCTTAGGTTCACCCAAAGGACCCAACCCTACACCAGGGGCCGATGGCATAGTTATAGGGGGTAGTACCTAAAATGGCCACCGTGGTCGTGGCGGGAACGGCCGCCATTTTGTCCTCATCTGAGGGGGAACTGCGGCACGTGAGGAAGTGGGTCAGGGGTCCCAGTCGATGGGTCAGGGGTCCCAGTCGATGGGTCAGGGGTCCCAGTCGATGGGTCAGGGGTCCCAGTCGATGGGTCAGGGGTCCCAGTCGATGGGTCAGGGGTCTTAATTTTAGCCTTAACATAAGGAACCTCGGCAGAGCCGGCACTATGAGGCCTGGAATGTTTCTGCAACATACCAACCGCCAACTGAGCCTTCGAAGGAAGGGCCTCGGCACTGCCGGTAAAAGAAGAAACTTTCTTTGCCCCCTCAACAGATCTGGTGTCACCACAAGAGCGGGAACGGTGAGCAACCGCTTTCACCGACAGGGCCTTGGCCGGCCACTCAGAACTGTTGGTAGCCTTAGCCTCTGTACGAGGGACCTCGGACCGGTAGAAGCCTTATCGGCACGGGCCTCGAACATCCGTTCAGTAACCTCAAGCCCAGCCAAGACCTCGGGGCGCACCCCGGTTTTGTTTGAGGGAAGCCGAAAGAGCGGCCTCAGAGCAACGGTACCCCACGACTCAGTAGAACTGGGTCTACAAGCAGCCCCCACAGGAGGGGCCTCGGAGCGTACTCGGGTAAAGACATGCCCCTTACGGAGACCCTCGGAGAAAACTCTGGTAGAATTATTAGGCCCGACAGGCACCTCAGGGCGAACCCCAGTAACAGAGCGATCAACGCCCCTCCCGGCCCGAGAGGAACCCGGAAAGGTATCCCCCGGCCGGGATGCTCTGAAAAGTAAAGAATTTACCGGGCGTTTTTTCTTCTCGTCGATGAACCCCTGAAAATAAGGAGGAGTTCGTCCAAACACCACCTCCCACCGCTCCAACCGACGTTGAAGTGCCCGGACCGAAAGGGAGTCAAAGTAAAAACAGTGTTCCGGACCCAAACACTCTAAAGAGGATGGGGATCCGCCCTCGCGAAGCGACGGTGACACAATGAACAGTCTGGAAAATCTAGTTTAAAAGACAGACTAGTAAACCAATGCTAGCGAGAGCCAGAGGAAAACGGGAAGAAAATCTTCGAGGATGCAAATGTGTCCGGCCCCGATCGTGCGGAGAAAAGGACTGATGGGCGATGTGTGGGGTGCAGCCAAGGTGGGCGGGGTTACGGCCGCGGGCAGGAAAGAGGGACACATTTTTGAAAAAAAAGTGGATGCTTTTTACAAAGTGCTCCGGTCCCGTCCCACAGGACGCAGAGATGTCCCGTAAGTATGAAGGAAAGGGGGCGGGACGTAGGAGTAAGAGAATATCAAAGATGAGGAATACATGCGAGGACAGTCCATACCAAAACAGGTTTCCAAGGTGAGCTTTTCAGGTTGCATCTCTGCTGACCTTATAGTGCATTTTTCAAAAGTGAGTACTACAATGGTTTTGCTGTTGAGTAGAAGGATACTCCAGCACCTTGCAGTGTCTGCACCAGGTTTGTGGGTACATCTTTGAATGCAGATTGTGGCCCTGACACATGGTTTATGGGATGACCCTTGGGTACCCGATATCAATGTCCTGGAATCAATGTGATTTCTAGCATTGAAGGCTTTTCAGCTAAGTATCCAGTAGTTCACATTAGAGCCAACAATACATTTTCTTTTATATCCACAAGCAGAGCAGCACCAAGTCAGATGACCACGATTTGTCAAGGTAATTAGAAAGACTGAAAAGAAATGGGCTCCCTAAGGTCCTTCCATGGGTGCTTTTGGTGAAGGATCAGTTTGCATATATTTCCTATCCTGAAAAGGAGGATGAGGGAAAGATCTTTACAAAAAAGATTTCTGAAGAACTGGTTTAGCTCGGACAAACTGGGATTTAAAGGTCATCGAGCTGGCCTTTTTTTTTAACACTTAACCCGGTGAATGGTTGTTTCCTAACAAACAGGAGTTGGACATATGTATCTTATGCAAATTATGTCATGTAGCCATGCTCGGTGACAGGTAGCTACTCCCATCTCTGCACCTCTGAAGTAGGACCAGCCCTACAAATAAGGGGTGTATTAGCGACAAATGTATTGTGTCCTCCCACGTATTCCTCATCTTTGATAGACTCCCAAAGCAGTATCGGATTAGGTGGATGGAGTAAGAATTTAGTGAATTGTTTTCATGAACCGAATGAAGGACTGCTTTTCCAAAGCTCCCATCGTGACTGAGGGAAGACTCCAGGCAGTAATGTTCTGAATAGCAGACCATGTTGCTGCCTCACAAACACTTACTGGTACACCACTTTGCAGGGCTCTAGAGGTAGCCATGCTCTTGGTGGAATGGGCCCTTAATCCTTCAGGAGGGTCCTTGCCCGACGGTCTAACATTGCGAGATTGCCAGAATGATCCACCTGGATAAGTACTGTTTTGTAACAGCCTGACCTAGTTTGTGGCCTGTATAGCCAATGAAAAGCTGATCAATGCAAGGTTTTGACAGTCTAGATATATAAAAGCACGAAGCCCTTGACGGTGTAACCGCCGCTCTTCCTTGCCAGAATGAGGTGGGGGATAGAAAGAAGGTAAAACTATGTTCTGCCTCATGTGAAAATCAAATGATTTTGGGTAAGAATGAAGGCTTATTACTCAGAACACTATTCTTATGGAAGATAGTAAAGGGTGGCTTGAAAGTGTCTGCAATTCAGTGTACAGGCTGAAGTTCGAGCTACCAAGAGAATGGTTTTAAAGAGAACAACCTTTATGGACATGTGTAAACGTTCAAGAGTGCACACATTCGAAATGTTAATACCAAATTAACATTTGGAAATGTGTCACTCAGAGAATCTTGAAATATGGTGAGCACATGAAGATGATAGTGCAGCTAAATAGCCCTTAATAGTTCCAACCGGGAGCCCTAGATTGGCCAAGGATAGCAAAAAGGATAACACCTCAGGTGTTTTGCACAGAAAAGGGTAAACATGGTCTATGCACCAGTTGCAAAATTTGTTCCAATGATACAAAGACTTTGGTGCTGACCTTCTGGCCAAAAGCAAAATCTCCATTAAGTCATACGGGAGGACCCAATCCTTGTATCCCAGCCTCTCAGAAACCATACGTGAAGGCTGAGTGTTTTGACCTCTGGGTGGAGAATTCCCCTCTCGCGAGAGACGGTCCTCTTAGAGGAAGATGTATTGGAGGGCAGATTAACACGTTCAGAAGGTCCGGGTACCACGTCCTCCTTGCGCAATCCAGGTCAACTAGGATCATGCGAGGAATGACCGTGACTGGAGGAAACGCATACGAGAGTCCGCCACAAACGTTTCTCCTAGAGCGCCTCTTGGGGGATATTCCCTGGAGTAGTACAGTTTGCACTTCACTGGTCGCGAACAGACCACTTGAGGGGTTCCCCAAAGGGTGAAGATCTCTTGAAGGACTTCCTGAGCTAGTTCCCACTCGTGGAGACTGCTCTGATCACCCGCTGCCGTGTTTTCTTCTCCGGCTCGGTGAACTGCCGCTAGAGAGATTCCTTCTTTAATTGCCTAGTACCAGAGCTGCATTGCCTCTCTACACAGTGGTAGTGACCCTACACCTCGTGTTGAGGTAGCATGTGGCCACTGTGTTGGTCATTATCAGGACATTCTTTCCCAGCACAGGGGGCAAAAAGACCTTCAGTGTTAGTCTGATTGCCCTCAGCTCCAAAAGATTGATATGTAGTTTGGACTCTGATGGAGACCAATGACCACTGACTGTCAGATCATTGGTGTGGGCTTCGCAACCCTGAGGCGTGCATCACTACTGTTATCTTGTGCCATGGTTGCCATAAGGGTTCTCCCTTCAAAATTGTCCTTGTACGCCCACCACAGATCATGTGCTATCCCTGCTTGGAACATGAAATAGGTTTGATCTCTTTCGTAAGATTTGGGACCATTGAGTTCTGAGGGCCCATTGAAGGTATTCTCAAGCAGGCCTCTGGTACCAGAAAGATGCAGGATGCCATGAGGCAGAGCAACCGTCAGGAAAATAAGTCTGGGAGATGCTGGACACTCGACATTCCGCAAGATATTTCAAAGCCTCGGGTGGAGCGCTCTTTCACAAGAAAGTATCCAGTACAGCCCTGATGACCTGAAGCTTTTGAGAAGGTGTCATATGGGATTTGTTATTAAGGGAGAAGCCCAGTCTGAAGAAAGTGGCAGGTCATGAGATGATGCAGCACTTGCTCGGGCGAACGCGCCCTGATTAGCCAATCATCCAGGTAGGGGTGGATGGTAATTCCTCAAGCCCTCACTGAGCTCGCTGCCACCACCATCAGCTTGGTGAAAACCCTCGGGTGGAGGTCAGCCCGAATGGGAGAACTCAAGACTAACGAGAACCGCCAACGGCGAACCTCTGGCATTGCTTGAGATGGATTGGCACATTAAAATAAGCATCCCGACGGGCCAATGACACCATCCAATCCTGGCGTTGGAGGGCCTGAATGATCTGAGAAAGTGGTACTAACTTGAGATACGTGCCTCAGGAAGGACAAGTTCAAGTCCAACATGGGTCTCAGTCCTCCGTCCTTCTTGGGCATTAGGAAATATGGAGAATAGCATGTCCTTCTTGGGCATTGGGAAATACGGAGAATACCATCCCCTGTTCCTCTCCGCTACAGGTACCAGATCTATATCACCTTTCTCTAGCAGGGTCAAAATCTCCAGCACAAGTAGCGGATCTGGAATCTTCAAAGAGTGGCTCCCCGGTGGATTGCTCGGAGGTCTCAAAGAAAGCAAGGCAGTACCCGTGGTCTATGGTTTGCAATGCCCAAGCATCCGAAATAATGGAAAACCATTCTTCTAGATGCTGAGACCATCTGCCCCCCCACTGGTCAACTAGGTTTTGAGGTGGCTGATGCAGTGGCAGCTGGTAAAGATGCTCCTGTTTGAGCTGGTTTCGCACATCGTCCATGAATGCATCTTCATTGGCCTCTTTGACCAACCTTTCCTCTCGCTCTTCCAACTGATTAGTAGCAAATAGATCTACCCTCCAAATAGAAAGGCCCAGGCTTCTTAATAGGGGTACCAAAGGATTTGGCTGCCGCCTTTGAGGTCTGCAACCTCAAGGCTCTTGTCAGCCTGGTTGCCAAAAAGGTGAGACCTGTCAAAGGGCATGGAGGAGTCTGGATTGCACATCCGGTGCAAAACCAGACTTCCTCCCATGCAAATATGCGTATAACTGTGCTAGTAGCCATGGCTCTGCTGATGCAGTCAGCAGAAGCCAGACCGAACTGAAGAGACTCACCCGTCTTATTTGCCATCTCCAATTATGGCCAAGAACCCTCGGGAATGGTCTCTGCCGCCATGGAAATGCAGAGTGAATGAGAATTTTGCAAGGGCACATGTGGAGTTGGCCGATTAGAGTACCATACTGCCTGCAGAAAATATTTTCCTTGCCCATCCATCTACATTTGTTGTCCCTGTCTGGAGGGATTGTAGGGTAAGCTGCCTGTACCACCAGACTCCGTGGGGTGCTTAGACAGGTAGTCCGGGTCACTACTGGAAGGGCGATATTTTTTGGTCAGATTTGTATTCACAGCTGGACTCGTTTCTGGCGTCGCCCAATTTCCAGCCACCATTTTTTGGAAAGGCAGTATAGCATCCATCTGTGGACCCATATCCAGGATGTCCGTCAGATCATCCTGCTCAAAAAGGACTACTCCACCTCATTCTACCAACTTGGACATTAGCTGCCTATATGCTACGCTCACCTGGTATCCACAGGGGCACCACATGATACTGAATGGAGGTCTAAGCACTATCCCAGACCCCCCTCTGCTTGGTTATGTGCCAGACGTTGGGTACCGCCTAAAACAGGAGAATGGATAATGGTGTGTATGTGATGGGTAGACTCCCACCTCCCTCTGGTCCAAATCCCCCTCCCTTGGGGTTATTGCTCACCTTAGGTTTTTGTACGTTGAACTTGCCATCCTGCATCTCTGTGCAGGAACGCGTGGTTGGTGCGGGCGTTCTGTGGACCTAGTTGCTTCACTGGCCCGTGTGCCCTTATGTCGGGTCCAGACCGGCTGTGACTCTGCTGTCTTCCAAGTGAGTCATGTCTTTTCCGTCTTTATTCTGTCTCCGTCTTTCCCTCTGCTCGGTCTTCTCGGCGTCTTGCGCCACTATGCTGTTCCCTAACAATGTTTGTTTTCACAAGGATGGTTGCGATCTCAGAGTTGCCGCGTCGATTGTGAAGACCACGGTAAGTTATTGATGCAGAGCGCTGCGCTGTTTATTGGTGTTAATTGCTAACCTGTGTTCTCCTCTTTGTACAGGTTGCAGTGATGTTCCGGAGTGATGAGTGATCGAAGCGCTGCTTGCCCAGCTAAGTGCTTTGTTAATGCTGACCTTGTTCCTTCTCCCTTCCAGGTTGCAGTGAAACCCAGAGATGGGCGAGGTAAGAGAAGCAGCTGGTGCTGCCAGGACTCACTGCAGCGAACTCCGGAGATGGGGAGGTAAGTGAAGCGCAGGATGGATTCTATACTACTTTTTCTTCCAGGTTATTAATGGAATCCGGATCTAGGGCTTTAGGATCGGGCCGCCGGAGAAGCAGATGAGCAGGAGTTGGACACTGAGCGTTACGCGGCAGGAGTGCAGAATAACTCAAAGTGTGTTCTGCCATTTGGGTGTGGTTTAAATAGCCCAGGCCAAGTAGTTCCAGGCCCAGCCACACCCAAAAGACTGGACTGCATAGCTTGGTTCTAAAGAACTGAGCTGTGTAATAAGCCTCCATGTTGGATTAAGGTCCAAAATTGGCATTGCTTTATTCCTGATAATGAGCCTGGCGACAAAGGCACCAGGACTGACTCCATGTATGATTCCGATTGAATTTTAAGGCCCATGGGGCTAGTGTGAAGGGCTTTAGCCCCACTGCTGGCAGGGGGCTGTTATACCGAGGGGGTCAGGGGCATGGATCGTGACACTGAGGCATCAGCGTGTTCCCCAGCCTCTGGAACTTCAATTTAGCTCAGGTGAGGCGTTTACCCAACTGGTGTCTGTAAATCATCATGAAGGTCCTTCAACCTGGATTCCTCAGAAATGAAACTTTCAGGCACATTTGGTGAGCCAAATTGGAGACCAAAAGCGTGCGTTGTTTTCCGAGGGTTCATTGTCCTCATATTGAAGAGAGACTTAAAATATTCTTTCCTTAGTAAAGGAACATTTTTTTCCAGGCATCTAGGGTTTGACAAACTGGATTTGCCATTCTGAGTCACTGAAACCCTTGACTTAGATAGCGCCATACGTTTAGGGTGCAGTCGGCATCTAGGATGGCGATTACACTGGCAATGGTGGTGCAGCTGGCATAGATGCCACCTGCAAGGGTGACTATGTTGAGGACGCACCAGGCGTCAACGACCTCGACCTGTGTATGTTTTCCACTTGAAGGATCCTTGGATGACTTCACAATGCCTTGACGGCTCTCAATTAGTATCAGGCCACCTTCCCGGGATCGAGGGCGCAGGGGATTTGGCTTGAGCCCTTTTCTTATCGGCTTCTTTAGAAGGTGTGGTAGGAGCATGGCTTGCCGTGGGTTTTTGCTTTTCAAATATTTTCAGCACTTCTACTCCAAATGCTTCCCATTCGGCAGGTGGAGTTTTTTTGTGGGACAAGATAGCCTCCCAGGGGAGGTGTCTGAAGAAGTCGACCTATGGTGTCTTTTTGGTCTTCGACGTGGAGTGGTGGGAGCCACTACCAAGGAGAGTGGCCTCTCGTCTCGTTGGTGGAAAGTTTTTTGGTCAGGGTAGATTTAAACATTTTGGGGTTTCGAACTACTGCCAATTTCCTTTTTCACTCCTTCAGGGCCTTTCCAGTCAGACTGGCACTTGTAGCAGGCAGAGGTCTTATGCTCCACCACGAGACACCATAGACTTCCATGGTGTGGGAGTCACAATCAACACTTTGAACAGTCTTCGGACTAGTCAGTGTCAAAGAAGACATCCTCGCGAATAATAAATGAAGTGTGTTGTATTTCTCAAAGCGATAGTCTTCGTGGAAAAACGGAACTGAAGCCAACAGGTGCTGCGCGTGCTATATGCCTTCAATGACAGAGCCTTGATTCAACTGCATCGATGTATATCGCCTCTATCGAAAACAAAATTCTGAAGCAGCTGAAGCTGGATATCGAATATCAAAGATGAGGAATACGGGGGAGGACAATCCATTCAAAAGGTGCCTTTCATCCTTTATGCCACCCATATGTAGACATGTTTGGACCAGTAGCAGTGCATGAATAACTATGTACAAAGAAAAATTACCCAAAACATGTTTCAATGCAAACATTTGTACTGCCTCTTTTTTGGAACCAGATTTACAATGGTAAATTTTGCCTTGACACATACATTGCTCAAACATTTTACAGTTTAAGATTTGTCGCTGCCCATATTGCTTCCTAGTTTGCCCCATAGACTGAGCAGCCTATGGACCTCTGGGGCATGGCCATAGTCTTTTTACCCTGCACAGAGGAGGGGGCTGAACAAGCAGGCCGGAGGCATTGGGCTTGTTCTTAAAAATCATTGGTGCAACAAGCACATTGGACACACCACACCAAAAAGGCAAAGGCCAGTGGTCCCAGGGGCTTCAGGCTAAGACCCTCAGAACAATATTTGGGGAAACACCAACAGTGGCAAGGGCCAAATGCTATGGAGAGTAGGCCCTAAAGAAAATCTAGCCTTAAAAAAAACCTTGAAATTTAGCAGATGTTGGAAGTGATTACCATCTTTGTTACAAAGCACAGGAAGACATACAGGTCATCACAGAAGGGATTCACAGCGCACATTCAAACGTGAGATATGCACACTATAGTGGGAGAGTAGTTTACATTTATGAATAGTCTCAAAAGCCAGCAGATACCAGGGTGTAACCAGAATGCTGAAGTTAAGTACCTGGAGATGGGGGGAGGGGGGGGGGGGGGGGGACTGTCAAATGTCCCCGGCACATATTTAGAACTCAGCCAACCATTGTGAAAACTTTTGAAGAAAGTAGGCCAAGGAGAAAATGAGGTGTCCGTTCCAGAATTGTGGTAACCCAGCAGGTGGTGGGGAGATCAAGGAAAGAACACCTCAGCCTTGAAATTCTAGCTTTAGGGAGTGATCTTCATATCTGTGCAATCTTTATTAAACAAGGAGGCAGCAAAGGTGGCGTTGCCCCCCCCAACCCCCACTCAGAAAGCCTGGGGCAGCAAGTCAGGAGTACTCCGCACATGAGCAGGAAACAAAAAGGTGCTCTTTGCATCCTAGTTTCGGTTCATGGTGACGGAGGCAGTGTAGCGTCTCCGGGGAAGAGGCACAATTAAGAAATGTACTTTGAGTGTGTATGAAAGTGTGATTGCATGAGTGTGTGCGTGTTAATTTGTGTGCGTTTTAATATGTGCTGGGCCATGGGGTTTTTGCATGAGGTCTGGCAGGGTGTTGCATAGCATTTAACGGGCCCCTATGACTAATCAACCACATTTTATGAAATTAATTTTTGTGCAGCCAGCCTAGCTACTTACTGACGCATCTGCGATAAAGTAAGCATGTGCTACCTGGTTGGACTCTTTGGCAGCTGTTATATTTGGGTGCACCAAACACCCTATAATTTCTTACTGTGGCATGGCATTTTCTGGTCATCAAAAGTAAAGCATGTTATGGGCCTACACTGGCATTGCTAATTTGGACATGTTTCATATAGTGGCATGGCATTTTCTATGACCAAGCCAACAGGAGTGTGCGCTCATGTGGGGATACTATCATGTTGGCTGAACCAGCCTGGCCAGTTTTAATTTAGTATTAATTGCATTATGTGCAAAAGCAAAAAAGTGTTCTTGCATAGTAATACTAGTATATATTGGTGCAGCTAGCATGGGCACAGCCATGTGAGAATATTTTTATACTGGCATATATAGTGGCCATTGGGAAATGCTTCCACTGTTCGTGACTTTCATCTATTGGATTTATTTTCATGAGTTACCCTACAATACCAGTTTGTCTGGCTTTTTACTCAATCTCAAAGTGTTGGGCACCATTTCAACACATTCCAAAAAATCTCTGGGGAGGAGCATAGCATAGTCCCCAGATTCGTTGGTCCAGGCTCCCTCGCTGCACTTTGTTGCTCTGGTTTATTTGTGGGAAATATGATATGGCGTTTATAACGCGCCTATACACAAGCGATTCAAGGCCGAAGTGGCAAGGAAGGGGGAACAGAGGGATGACAGAACGATCTTACTAGGCCAGGTGACATGGAGATCGCGAAAAGTGCACGAGAGCTCAGAGGGGTACGAAAGGTGGAGAGGCAGTGCAGCACATAGGATAAGAGTAGAATAAATAGGTGCAGCCAGCTGGTGGCAAGTGCAAGGGTAAGGGCACACATCAGGTGTCAAGTGCTGGTAGGGTGCTGTAGTGATACATAACCCCAGAGTGCAAAGGTTGACAGGGGGCAGTGCGGGTGTGCAACGGGCGGGGAGGGGACCTGGGCCTGAGATCAGAGGGTAGCCAGGTAACCAGTGCAGTTACAGTTTCAGCCAGGCGATCAGCAGAGGAGAGAAAGCAGAAGCAAAGCGGAAGGTCGAGGTGCTTCCAGAACCAGAGGTGGTTCTCAAGTTTCAGAGCGGCAGGGAGGCTGTTCCAGAGGGAGGCCCCAGCCGAAGAAAGATCCATCACCAAATCGTAGCTTGTAGATGCGACTGCTAATCCGCTTCCGACTCCCTCAGTCTAAGAGCTCGAGCAGGAAGAGAGTTGAAGGTATTGAGGCCCCAAAAGGCCTTATGGACAATGCAGAGGATTTTGAACTTTATCCTCGCTGCCACTGCAGAGATTTCAGTCCTGGAGAGATATGATCCCTGGGCCTGAGGCCAAGGACAAGTCTCAGTCCTGTTTTGGATGAGTTGGAGGGCGGAGAGTAGAGGCAGGCAGATTTAGAAAGACTGTTGCTGTAGTCCAGCCTAGAGAGAACCAGAGCTCTGGAGACAGTGATCTTCTGGGGGAAGGAGATGAAAGGACGAATACCTCTGATGAGGTGCAGCTGGTAGTGTGACTTCTTAGAGACGTCTGATGTGAGGAGGAGTGTGGAGTCGAAGATTACCCTGAGGTTTTTAGCCTCACAGGTGGGAGCAGGAAGAGGGCCAAGAAGCCGCACAGAGTGACAGGAAAGGAGGTAGCAGGTGTGCCGATGAGGAGAATCTCGGTCTTAAGACTGAGATCACTGGCAGCACACCAATCCTGGATAGACCGATGAGAAGAGGTGGCGGAAAGGAGCCTGAAAATGAGTGGAGTGTCATCCGCATAGCACTGAAACTTGGGGCAGAGAGCAGCAATGCGGTGGGCAAGAAGTGCCAGGTATTGGTTGAACAGATAGCGAGAGAGGTTAGACGCCAGGGGAACACCACAGAGAGAGAGGAAGGACCAAAGTTGGACCTGGGAGGGTCGACCGGAGAGGAAAGGTCAGCGAAGCCAGGGCATGATCAGTGATACCCATGTTATCACATGGACGGTTGAGCAGGATGGCATGGATGACCGTGTCAAAGGCAGAAGAGATCAAGCAAGATGGAGGAACAGGGGGTAAAGTAGTCAAGGTTACAGAGCAGGTCTTCAGATTTTCAGGAGCACAGTGTCCGTGCTTCTGGCAGGTCTGAAGCCAGATCGATGGTCATGGAGACAACCAACAGATTCAGTGTGAAGATTAAGCTGGGAGATTGCAGCTTTTCCAAGAGTTTGGCCAGGAAAGTAGTGGAGATTTGGCGCTAGTTAGCCGGGCAGGAGGGGGTCGGCAGAGGGTTTGTAAAGAGGGTGCACAAGGGAGTGCTTTGGGGGTTGGTGTGGAGAGCTTGTGGTGAAGGAGTGGTTGCAGAAGTCAGTCAGAGCAGGAGCTAGGGTGTTCATGTGGTCCTTGATGGTTTTGGAGGAACAGGGGTGAACCTGTTTTGACAAGACTTTCACAGATTGGACTGGTCTAGAAACTTCTTCTGGGAAGAACAGGGGAAAGGCAGAGAAGAAGGGGTGGCCGAAGGGCCAGATGAAGAGCAGGAAGTAAAGGGAGGAGGGTGAGGGAAAGGATGTACTGAGTTTTAGAGATGAAATGAGAAGCCAGGGCTGTGCATAGGGCATGGGAGGGGACAGGAGAGGTGGAGTCTGCAGCAGGATTGGCCAGCTCCTTGCAGATTTTAAAGAGTTTGCAAAGCTGTTTGAAGCCGCAGAGACGCAGGTGTGGATTAAATAATTCACCAGCCGCCACTGCTTAAAATCATTAGTATGCACATAACCGAGCTAAAGCCTTTAGGCTAAGGGGAGTAAGACTAAGGCTCATTAATTGCTGCAAAGCAGTATTACTACAATACCGTCCTCCACTACCCCAAAAAACAAAGGGTTAAGTGCACAACAGGCAGCATGAGTGCATGTCAGTATGAGTGAAAGCTCTCCTACAGAATAGGTGCAGTGTCTGCAAGTTACACCCAGGGTTCGAAATTGAGAGAAGATGGGAGGTAGTTTGCTCCTGCTTGCAGCCCTGAAGAGCTTGGTTAGCTTGACCCCAACAGCTACGTTTGGCTCCCCAGGCCAACCAATGTCAAACATCTGAATGCAACGGTTTGGGACAATCTATAAACATTAGAACACATCTATGACATGCAAAGCATGAGGGGCCATAGGGACAAAATGATACATTTCCATCTCATGTGGAAATTAGACTGACCAAATGCCATTTACTAGCTCCTTTCTTGCAAATTCTTAAAATTCCCACTAGACCTGCAAGGCGAGTTCCTTAGTTTATACACTTGACCTAAGAGAAATGCAATTGCCCAAGGTGACTAGTGAAACATTTTTAAGTGCTTATAAGTCATATTTGGTGCAATGCTGTCAAGTATGCACAGAGAACAACATGTTACTCTTACCTGGTAATGTTCTTTCGATGGGATGGGTCGACGACGTATTCCATATATAGGACCGTAATCACCACAGCTGTGGTGCTTTGGAAAATTCGGCGTCTGCATCCTTCGTCTAGGTCGATACACTGCCCTCAAAGACCTCCTCCGACGGCTGACGTCACTGGATGTTATAAGTAGGACGCACAATGCCCGTAGCCTCAGTTGTATTTTTTTCCCAGAACGTGTGGCACCAGTCTTCTGCCAATCTGACCACACAAAGCCTTGGGGAAACGTAAGCTGCAATCGCATAAGAAATTCTGTAGCAGGGAAGGCAGGGAGCGAGCGATATGGAATACGTTGTCGGACCATCCCATCGAAAGAATGTTACCAGGTAAGAGTAACTTGTTCTTCGAGGGGATTGGGTCCTCCGACGTATTCCATATCTATGACAGACTCCCAAAGCAGTACCAACGTAAAGAGGTGGGAAAAAGAATTTAGACAATAGAAATTTAGAATGCCCAATCAAATTGCAGAGTAAAGGACCGCCTTGCCAAAGGCCAGATCCTGCCCACGGATACAATCGAGGGAGTAGTGACGTACAAAAGTATGGACCGAAGCCCAGGTGGCTGCATCACAGATGTTACGAATAGGAACACCACTCTGCAGGGCAGTAGAGGAAGACATAACACTGGTAGACTGGGCCCGCGAGCCTATCGGAGGGTCCTTACCCGCCAAGGGGTAACATACAGAAATTGCCAGGATAATCCATCGAGACAAAGTCTGCTTAGTAACAGCTTGTCCCAAACGCCTTTCAGCGTAACCAATAAAGAGTTGATCGTCCACTCTGACCCGTGACATGCGTGAAATATAAAAGCTCAAAGCTCTTCTAGGATCCAGCCTATGGAGCCTCTCCTCTTCCTTGCCAGGATGAGGAGGAGGATAAAATGCCGGAAGAATAACCTGGCTTAAATGAAATTCCGACACCACCTTCAGAAGAAAGGACGAACTCTAAGGACAACCCTGTCCTTGTGAAACAGTGAAGGGTGGCTTAACTGAAAGTGCCTGTAACTCACTCTGCGAGCGGAAGTGACCGCAACTAAAAATACAGTTTTAAGAGTTAGTCTCAAAGGGCAGGAGTGCAAAGGCTCAAACAGAGCACCCATTAGAAACTTGAGAACAAGGTTCTAATCCCAACCGGGCACCTGGAAAGGTGACGGAGGGACCACATTAGTGAGCCCTTTTAGAAACTAAGAAATTAAAGGAATTTTAAAATAAGAACACTCTTCAGATAATCGCTTAAATATGGACAGCGCCGCCAGGTAACCTTTAACGGTACCCACTTGCAGGCCCTTGTAGCCGAAGAAAGCAAAAAAGAACCACAGGAATGTCGCATGAAAAAGGATCCACATTCTTAACCCTGCACCAGGGCAGAACTTTCTCCAACGGCAACGGTACAGGAACTTTGTAGCCGGCTGTCTGGCCGAAAGCAACACCTCCATCACGTCTTCAGGGAGGTCCCAATCCTTATACCTCAACCTTTCAGAAGCCAAGCATGAAGGTTGAGGGATCTGACCGCTGGATGGAGAGCCTGACCCCCCCCCTCCCGTGAGAGCAGATCTCGGTAGGGAAGACGACGTGGAGGGCAGAGGGACAAGTCGAGAAGGTCTGGGTACCACGTCCTCCTGGCCCATGCCGGAGCAATGAGGATCACCCAGGAACCGAACCTCCGTAACCTCTGCAGCACTTGCGGAATGACGGGGACTGGAGGAAACGCGTACCGCAGTGGGCATGACCACTCCACCACAAACGAGTCTCCTAAGGCTCCTCTTGGAGGAAATTCCTGCAAGCAGAACCTGTCGCACTTCCGGTTGACACTGGAGGTGAAGAGATCCACTTGAGGGGTCCCCCAAAGGGCAAAGATCTCCAGGAGAATCTCCTGTGCCAACTCCCACTCGTGAGAGATTGCGCTCTGCCTGCTCAGAGCGTCCGCCATCTCGTTTTCTTCTCCGGCCAGATGAACTGCCGAGACCGAAATTTCCTGCTGGACTGCCCAGAACCAGAGCTGCATCACCTCCCTGCACAGAGGAAGTGATCCTGCCCCCCCCCTTTTTGTTGAGGTAGTGCATGGCCACTGTGTTGTCCGTCAGAATCGGGACATTCTTTCCTCGCACAGTCAGCAGAAAAGCCTTGAGGGCAAGCCTGATGGCCCTCGGCTCCAACAGAATGATATGGAGTCTGGACTCAGACGGAGACCCACGACCGCTGTCTCAACTCGTTGGCATGAGCTCCCTATCCCGTGAGGAATAGGTCCGTCACTATAGTCACCTCTGGCCAGGGTAGCCAAAATGGAGCCCCCTTCATCAGATTGCCTTCGACGCCCACCACAGAAGGTCCTGGGCGACCGAGGGCAGCACCTGAACGGGGTCCGACATCCTGCCGGAGGACTGAGACCACTGGAGCTCGAGTGCCCATTGCGAAGATCTCATCCGCAACCTGGCCTCTGGCACCAGAAGAATGCAGGATGCCATGAGGCCGAGCAATCTCAAGAACTCGAATGCAGGGAGACTCTGGGCATGTTGGAACTTTTGCACCATCTGCTGAATGTGATGTGTCCTCACCTGAGGAGGAAAACACTGCCCCAGGGATGTGTCGAGCACTGCTCCGATGTACTGGAGCCTCTGAGTTGGCGTCAAGTGGGACTTCAAGTTGAGGGAGAAGCCCAGCTTATGGAGGGATTGGCAGGTGACGGACAGATGATCCAGGACTTGCTCGGGAGAGCGTGCCCTGATCAACCAATCGTCCAGGTAGGGGTAGACGTGAACCCCCCTTTCCTGAGATGCGCTGCCACCATTACCATGAGCTTGATGAAGACCCTCGGGGGGGGAGAGGGGTCAATCCGAACGGCAGGACCTGAAACTAAAAGTGCAAGTCGCCAACTGCGAACCTCAGGTACTACTTGTGCTTTGGAACGGATCGGCACATGAAAATAAGCGTCCTTGAGGTCGAGACACCAACCAGTCCTGAAGTTGAAGGGCCTGGAGGACTTGAGAAAGAGTAACCATCTTGAACTTGTCCTTCCTGAGGAGTTTGTTCAAACCGCGCAAGTCCATGATGGGTCTCAATCCCCAGTCTTTCTTTGAAATCAAAAAATAAGGGGAATACTATCCCTTGTTCCTCTCCGCTACAGGCACCAGCTCTATGGCGCCCTTCTCCAGCAGGGATTGTATTTCGTGCGCAAGGAGCGGATCCGGACTCTTCAAAGAGAGGTTCCCTGGTGGATTGTCGTGAGGCCTCTGCCGGAAAGGAAGACAGTAGCCATGGGCTATGCTCTCCAGAACCTACACATCTGAAGTAATGGCACGCCATTCAACAAGATGCTGCTCCAGCCTTCCCCCAACTGGCGAACCATGGGACATGGCCTCATGATTGAGCTGAAGCAGCTGCAGCGCTGCCTGAGGGAAAAGAGGCAACAGCTCGAGCGGCCTTGGCACCTCGAGTACCTTGTTTTCCACCTCTGGCACACCTACAGTGGCCCCTTTGACTAGCAGCTCCTTTCGCTTTACCAAAGGATGAGTAATAACGAAAGGAACCACCCCTCCATTGCAGTCCCCTAGGACGAAAAGGCAGAGGTTGGCGAACTGCAGCGCCCAACGACTTTGCTGCAGCTTTTGAGGTCTGCAACCTCTCAAGGCTCAGCCTTGCTGCCAAAAAGGAGGACACCATCAAAGGGCATGTTGAGGAGCCGGGCTTGCACATCAGGAGCAAACCCCGACTTCCGCAACCACGCAAACCTGTGTATTATGGTGCTCGCCACCATGGACCGGCTGACGCAATCTGCCATGTCCAAACCCGACTGAACGGCCTCACACATGGCATCCTTGCCATCCTGGACCATAGCAAAACCATCCCGTTCGTCCCCTTCAGGAATATGTTCAGCTGCTAAGGAAACAGTTCCACAGAGTGCGTGAAACGGGACAAGGCACATACGGAGTTGGCAGCCTGAAGAGCCATGCCCCCTGAAGAAAACACTTTCTTCACCCAACCATCAAAACGCCCGTCGTCCCCATCAGGAGGGATGGTAGGATACGACGCCTGCTTTGCTGGGGCCGTAGCCGCCTGCACCACCAAACTCTCCGGAGTGGGGTGTGTGGTCAAGTAGCAGGGGTTGCTACTGGCTGGCCGGTATTTTCGCGGCAAAGACTTGCCCACTGACAGGAGACTCTCCGGAGCAGTCCAACCCACCGCCACCCTCCTCTGTAGAGCCATATGGAATGGCAGTACCGGGTCAGCTGGTGGACCTTGGTCGAGAATATCCGTGAGGTCATCCTGAAGAAAATCCCCTGGGGGAGCAGACCACCCCAAGTACTCGGTGACCCTTGACAAGGCGCTGGTACGAGGAGTCGGCATGGGTGCCAGGCTCAGGCCTACAAAACTCCACCTCCGGAGAGGTGTCCAGACCACTGGCGTCTGGCAGTGACTGACGCAGGTCCTCAATCGGACTATGTCCCGAGAGAATCTCATCTGGCACCGTGTCGGGAACCATGCCATCATCAGAGCCCGCATCCACCTCCGAAATGTAATCAAGATGGTGGAAAGTGGGCACAGAATGGGTAACAAAGCCATGCTTGGGCAGAGCCTTTCTAGGCGGTGCCACCGTACCCCAGGGTACCCTCATCGAAACAGCCTCGAAAGGCGTCGAGTGAATTGGCGTAAACACCGAACGCGGCACTGACCGCATCAACGGCGTTGACACAGGCCTCGAGGGCGGAGCCCCGAACGTGTCCTTCGACAGCCTGGGCACCGATGACGTCGAAGACTTCCTCAGAGGCAGAGCCTCGAGAGAGTATCAACGACCTCTGCGCCACAGGCGTCGACATCATCTTCGAAGACATCACAGGTGCACATGGTCTCGAGCGCGTCGAGGAATGGGCATGACTAGAATGATTCCCCTTGTCCGAGCAGGACCTTTCCCGCAAATCGTGCCGACCACCCGAGCCCGAAGGCGTACGAGCGGTGTCTCTAGTACGGTCACGCCCGACCCCACTCGGAGGCAAGGACGGACCGGTGCCCTGCGATGCAAGACTCGCCAGAATTTTCTTACCGAAGGAAGCCCATTCCTCCGGAGTCGCATGCTTGGTGGGATAAACTACCTGCCGACGGGCGGCGACCGATGACGGTGCTTCTGGGAGTGCCTCGAAGAGGCAGAGGAGTGGCGGGACCCACACCGGGACCGAGACCCCCCCCCCAGACTTACGACAACGATGCGGAGAGTCGCCCCTCGAATCGTCCGTCGAGAGCCCAGTGGACTTAGACTTCCGGGCTTGGACACCTTACCGACCGTTTGTTCTTGCGCTCCCGCAAGGCTTTGGATGTAAGTGACTGGAAGACGACACAACCGTCTGTCGTGGGCCTCCCCGAGGCACCAGAGACAGGCGTCGTGCGAGTCCTTCACCGACATCTTGGACCCGCAGTCCCCGCATTTCTTGAAGCCCGGACGCGGGGTGGAAGAGGAAGACATCTTACAACCGAACAGGTTCGAAGAACTGAAAGAACAGAAAATCCAAAGAGTTGAGGCGCGCCGAGATCGCCAAAGCGAACACGTTCGTGGAAAAAACGGAACTGAGGCTACGGCAGTCATGTGTCCTACTTATAACATCCAGTGACGTCGGAGGAGGTCCTCGAGGGCGGCGTATCGATGTCATCAACACAGGACGCAGACGCCGAAAGATTTTCCGAAGCAGCACAGCTGTGGTGATTAGTCATAGATCTGGAGTACGTCGGAGGACCCAATCCCCTCGAAACTTGCATTTGCCATTTACTGCAAACAAATTGTGTTTGCAGTAAATTAAAATCAGTTTGACATCCCCATACTTGCCAGCACGGAAAATCATGCAAATGGTACTCTCCCTTCATAACAACTACTCCCAATGCTAGTGAGCTAGTAGATTTTTGCAAGCCCCGTCCTTGTTCCCCAGTGGTAGCTCCTAGTCACTGGTTAACGCTGGATAGCCAGGATTTGCTTTTAGCTCCCACTTATCCAACCTTAATTACGAGCCCTGTACACAAACTTATATTTCCTGCACTACCTCATTTCTACTGTCCCTGACCTCCCCTCCACCTTTATTTCAATATTTGGCAACTTCTTCCCCTATGCAGCCAACACCTAGACCCAGATGTAGCCTCCTAGACGTTTTATACTTTCATGTTGCAAGAAAAAATTACGCCATCATTAATCCTTTTCTTTTTTCGTTTTATGTGTCGGGGTTTTGTGCCATGACTCCAGTTCCTCCCCATCACCTAAAATTATCTGAATACAACTTCAAACTACCTAACAATCTTTATTGAACCAGAGGTGTGCACCTATACTCAACCTTTCTCTATTTTGTTCACTAGTTACCTAGTGTGGCACAACCCATAGGTTGCACCCCGAACAAACGTAATTCAAATAACATCTGTCTAGAATGTCCTTCTCTAGGCTTAAACTCACCGACAAACATGCCACCACGTTAGCCTTCAGTGCAGAAGAAGCAACACGCATCTTAGGACTCATTAAGGATACAGAAAAAACACTGCAAAGTGAGGATAATACTGAAAAAACTATCCAAAAATTAGAGAAACTTATTAGACGGGAGATTCCCCAAAAATTACACAAGAGTACACTAGTTGAATACTATAAAGCTAAAAAAATCCCTAGAGGCCTAAGAGTCTATTTAAGACCGACGTTGTGCAGTGAAAACAAAGCTTCATGGAAGAGGTTTATTGATATTTTTTGTATCTGGTGTGGCACACAGGAAGAACTAAATAGGTTCTTTGAATACATCAACCTTGTACACCCTAGAATTAAGTTTACCATTGAAATTGGTAACCCTTACCTACACTTTCTGGACGTAAATTTGAACATCATTAACAATAAAATTGCTACATCTATTTACCATAAGCCAACTGATGCCAATAATTTGTTGCACTATTCAAGCTTCCATCCAAGAACTATGCTTCAAAGCCTACCATATAGTCAAATCTTGAGACTTAAGAATGATCTCGGATCCGGAAGACCTGGACAAAGAATGTACAAACCTTGTCAGCAAATTTCAAAATAGAGGATATCCCCCAGAGATCCTAGAAGAAGCCAAAAACAGGTCAGTATGTGTAATTTCTGCGGCTCTACTAACTAAATCAAATGTGAAGGACACTCCACTGTTTATATCAAAATTCTCCAGACAAAGCTTCCAGACCTCAAGATGCATTAAAAAACATTGGAACATATTACACAACGATCAAACTTTGCAAAAATTATTTCCTACTCCACCAATGATGTGTTTTAAAAAAGAGGAAACAACATCAGAGAAGCTTGTGAAAGCAGAAAAAATCCCCAAGGACAATCAACAATTCTTAACTACTAAAAAGTTGGGAACCTTCCTCTGCTTGGGATGCACACACTGCAACAACGTGATTAAAGGCGATGTAGTGACTCATCCGAGAAACGGACAAAAGATTAAGCTTAGACATTTCTCTACCGGCCTTTCATCTGGAGTGATCTACCTATTAAAATGCCCTTGTGGAAAAGTCTATGTAGGCCAGACTACACGACCGATCAAACTGAGATTGACAGAACACAAGTCCAATATCAGATGCAATAACCAGTACTCACCAGCGGCTCGCCACTTCAATTCACAAAAGCACTCTATTGCACAATTAAAATTTCAGGTACTTGAAGTCGTCAAACGACCCACAAGAGGTGATTACCAGTCCTTCCTATTACAAAGAGGCATACTGGATCGATAAAATTGGCTCCTTGCAGCCCTGGGGTTTGAACGAGGACTTTACCTTAAATTGCTTCCTGTGATCTAGAAGCAATACAACACTAGTGACAGACCTGTAATATTGGGAATTAGAACCAAATGTGTTTATTCATGTCTCGAAGTTAGGATTATATATTTTTTACTGCTTCATATTGATAAGTATCTACATAAATTCAGACATAGTTTAACGGAGTACTGGTGGACTATGTCCAACAAAGGTTACATATGTTGCGGAAATTAGGTCTATAGTATGATGAATTGTGCTCTAACTTATCTAAATTGAACTTTGAATCAGCCACAATTTTGATTTATGATTGGCTTGACTACTCACCGTTCTGACGGCTTGACAACACTATTATATCTATAATTTTCCTATTTCCGCCACCGCCTCTACTTATGGGAGGGGGGCATATTTTCATCATTTTTTTTACTTTTTTAAACATTTTGGATGACCATTTCTTCTTTCATTTTTTTGACTTCCTTCTATGACCATTTGGTCTATACAGTAATTTATCTTTGCCACTCTTGAGTATAGCTCCATTCTTTGACCACTTTAAAATGGCCGTACTTTTAGTCCTTTCTCTACTGACTTTACAGTTATCCCAGTCCTCTTTTCTGACACTACCCATGATCCTCCATGGCGCATGGCGTTTCCATGGCTGCTATGGAAGGATGCGGAACCGTGAATCCGATTCAGCTCCAAAAATAGATCCCGTAGATCGTTCTTTCCTGCACTCTAGGTAAGTGTCTCCACATTCACTTATGTTAGACACGTAGTCTCTAGGATATTTCACTTCCTAAACCCCATTCCCTTACTCTGCAGGTGCCCTTGCACGCTTGTTGCAGTGCTCACTGTGACCTGGACTTGCCGTCTCTACAGCAATACTGCTGAATTGATATTCCTCCACCTGTCTACTGAGCTAGACACACCATTGAGGTACGTGTTATGGCAACTACTTATTTATTTACCAGAACTGTCTGTGCCAGTCTTTCACTGATCTCTTGATCCATTTCCTAAACCCATATACATAGGTTGGACTTCTGAATGCTGCCACCATCCGCTGGCATCATATTGAGTTATACCGTGACCCTTTCACCGCTCATCTTTATTTCATCACGTTTCATTTTTTGGTACGTCTATTCGTTTAGTCTCACGTTAATATATTTGATCATTAGTTTTTCATTTTCAGACATAGCGCTTTCTGAATATCGACAATAGTCATCCCCTCTTAACACTTTGTTTGCTTGAGATTGGAACCAGTAATATACACAGTTAATTATATATTTCCTCTTGATTTTTCTTTTTCACCATTCCTTACTCTATTCAATATTCATGCTTCTATCACAACCCACGGTTACTTAAAACCGGTGACTCTGAAAACAGCAATTGAATGACTCTTGCCAGTACCACAGAATGATGAGTACAGAGCCAATGTTCATGTTTTCATGAACATTATACTAACCTAATCACTATATAAGAATGTTAAGTAATTTTGAATTTCGGTTAACGAGGAGATTCAGTATTATCAAAAGTCATGGAATATTACATATGCACACTATGTAACTGTATAATTCACTGAAATTGAATAATAGTTTTTGCTTTTACAAGCAACTGAATTAATGTTTTCTCTTTGAGTTAAGAATCCAATTTGGGCCATATGAAGAAGAGGAAAGTATCCTCGAAACACGTCGCCAAGTGAATTGGACTCCATATGTATACATCTTTCTTCAGAAAAAATCCTTTTGCTTTTCAAAAAAAAAAAATCCCTCCAAACTTGATGTGATCTTTTGATACCATTTGTGCTTCTTTATGTTGTAAATTTCATGTCGAAAGAATTGAACCACATTATTTGTGATATATAAAAAAAGTGTATAATTTTGTCTATTGACATTTCCTTTTATGAAGTAAACACCCAAAAGTGTGCAGGGGACGGGAGGATTCCTAGGTTGAATCCTTTTCTTTTTTCGATTTATGTGTCAGGGTTTTGTGCCATGACTCCAGTTCCTCCCCAGCACCTAAAATTATCTGAATACAACTTCGAACTACCTAACAATCTTTATTGAACCAGAGGTGTGCACCTATACTCAACCTTTCTGTAATTTTTTCTTGCAACATGGACCCCCAATTCGAAAGCACATTGTAGTTTCCATGGATATTTGTGCCCATGAGCTCAGGTATGCTCTGCTAGTTACTCAAGTCCAAAGTTATACCTATGCTTAACTTTGGAGAAGGCATGCGGATTACAGTCCTGTAGTAATTGTAAGATTTCCAAACCAAGGATTCTCTGACTGCATTATTTCAGACTAAGTTTGACATGAGTGCAACCTGAACTAAGATTTGAATTCCGGCAGGGTGGACTTGGCCATTCAACCTTCTGAAGTTGATTAACTATATACATTGAAAATACTCCGCTGTCTGAACCACCAACTGTGGAACTCAATGCACAGTTTCACAGAGTGTCATGTAGCCTTCAGAAACGCCCTCAACCTGGCAGCTAACTAGACTATAGAACGCAAACCTTGGCCCATCCTTTACAGGGTGCTGTGCAGGAGCTCTTTCAACCTTTAACTTTCAACCTCTAACCCCAGACTTCGATGCCAAGACACACCAGAACCATGCAGATTAACCAGCAGGGTCCTGCAACTCCCAAGGGATGGACCACTCTGTCCAGATTTCTGATGGCTGTTGTCAAAATCAGACTGATCAGAGCTCTACTCTACAGGACAAAATAGAGACTGAGCCATTCTGGTCCACCTCAGTAACCTGTGCAATACACAGATGCACAAAACAAACACCATGGAGATCGGAGGAACCCAGTAGGCGAAAGAATCTCCAACTCTCCCACACACACACTACTGACACCACAATCCTAAAATCGAACCTAAGAAAGTAACACCATCTCTTCAAAATGGATACCAACTTCAACTCCAATTCAATCCATCAGTAGAATTCAGGAGCCCAAAATCACCTACCCTTCCACAACTTTTCAATCTACCATCACCTGCACACTGAATGACCAACACGTCAGATTTGTGACTGCTTGCACCATTTCACCCACACGAACTGGGGAGCAGCTCACCCAGCTACATCACGTCCAGTGCTCTGCACTAGTAAATCTTGAATTTTTAAATCTAGATATCCGGAGTGCACTTGCCACACAAGTCATAGCCTCCGGTCCCTTACAACTAACCCCCTCGTAGTCTCAAACCTGTGGGGTGTGGTTTTGCTGAAACACATTACCATTTCTTTGAATAACACATTAGCACTTGCAAGGGAAGAATGCTATGGTCAGATGGAACATTATAATGGATTCTGTTTAAAGCACTGAGGGAGCACCTTAAGGAAGGCATTTGAACTGCGATAATGGTATTGCAATATGCAAGGCTATGGTGCCGATCAGGGTGTCGTAGGTTGGACCTTGAAGGTAGCTGAAGGGGAGTCGGGGGATTGGGGCAGGCAGTTCAGACTTAATCGCCTTTATATAATTTTGCATTCATTGTTTTACACCTAGAGCAAATGATTAAATGTGTTCAATGAAAACAAATATTTTGGAAGCGTTTGAGGGCCTTTTTGCAACTGTTGAAAATGGAGCCAACTTGTGTGTGTTAACTTAGTTGAACAAAATGTTTGAACCAACTCTAAACTTAATGTCACTTTTAACCAGCTCGGTAAAAAAGAAGTTTACTCAACCATTTTGGCAGGTTTACCCTTATTTGATCTGCTATCACCCCCACCCCTTTGTTCCATTTGTGCCCCCTGGTTTGACGCCCTCAACATTAATTTGTAGACACGCCAATGTGCCAGCACACTTGAGTCAAAGGGACCAACGATTCCTAAATGGGGTACCCATTTAGCTTACTAATAGATAAGGGCCAGATGTGTCACTCTGCTCATGCAGTGGCTGAAGTTCGCAGAAGGAATACTTTGGTCCCTCCCCCATAAATGGTTTTTGAAGGGCATTCAGGACAAACCCCTTAAGTGCTAAGGTTGCACAGATCTGCATAAAATTCAGCAGTTAACAGTCAAATACTTTACTCTTAAATATCGGAATTATGTCAAGTTTACTCCAAACCGTTCTTCTCATTCAGCTTTTGCAACTTTCGGCAGAGTGCACATGTGGCTTCAGGTCACTCAAGGTTTGGTTTAGGAAGGATCCTTAAAACGTTCATGTGTTGCATGTTCACAGTAGAAGGCAGATTCAATACGCAAATCCACTTGGCACCCACTTCAACTCCCCTCTCTTCTACCTCCTTGATGTGGCCTGTGAGCAGTCTAGCGATACAGCAGCAAACCCTTAACAATTCTGCCCACTTTTCTTGGCTTATTGTGTTCTTGGTTTAAAATGAAACCTTACAATCAATTAACCCTTCATTATGCACGATCCCAGTAATATCAATTTCTGCACATCCATATATTACAATAAAATACAAAATGCATCCTTAAAGTTCTTTGCAAGTTTCAGCTATAAATTAGCTTTGCTCCCATTAAAAATTGAAATAAGGTCTTCCATAAAATGGAGGTTCTCTTTTCCTGTCCAAGACACCAATAGTAGCAGAGACAGCTTTTGGTTCCGGGAAGGTGGTGGGGAGGGGGATAGGGCACCAGCAAGAGGCTGAGAGGCGCACTGGCCAACAGGGGGTGGTGTGGCAACCACTCCTGCTCAGCTAGTGTCAGACTCAGCAACCTCCATTCCTGTCTTCTCATTCCGTAAAGCCCATGAATAAATCCATGAAGCTTCGTGCGTTTCGCTTAAGAAAGTTTTATACAACTTATTAAATGCTTTACAATTCACTATTCGACCCATATTTCAGTGGAGAAAACTTGTCAAACCATCCTAGGGTGTTGGACTTAGATTGCATGGTGCAATATGAGGCCACTTTCAAATAAATTCCACAGTAAGAATAGCATGTGAGCTTGCAGGTAAGCAATGTTTGAGAAGATTGCACAAGGCACAGTTAAAGCGGCAAAGTCTGTACAGACGTAAAAGGTAGTATGCCTGTGCAGAGTGCATGTGATTGGGCACTAGATCCTGCCACCTTCCAAGCAACTCCTTGCCAAACTTCGCTGAAGCCCTGGGGCTGTGGGGAGGGTGGTTAGTCAATCGCAGAGGCAGAGTGCCCTTCACCTTCAATCTCAGCATTCAAAACAACTGTGCTCCTGACCAATCCCGGTAAAGACCTCCCCTAACCCCACGATTGGAGTACTTCGATTTTGAATGTAGTGCAAAAGTGCCATCTGTCTTCACAGTGTGGCTGAAGAGGGTCTCCGGATTAGAGACTGGATAAAGCCTATCCACTGCTGGTTACCAATTAAAGCCCCTTAAATGAGATGGCTGGGCGACTGTGAACAGCCTGCATTGCTGTTCTACTGCAACCAGGAGGCCCAGCCTGATCTGAGTACTGCTAGTTTCTCTGCAACAATTAGGCAACAAACTAAAGTGTGGGCAACTGTCAAATTTCCTTCATGAAATTCCCTAGGTCCAATGTAGGACACCACTTCCTCCACACTGGTCTAAAATATCCATCTAATATCGGACCTCTCCCCAGAAACCTACTCATACCCCAGCATCAGTGCGCCCCTCCAGTACCTCAAATTAAAAAATATTTCTCCTCCCCCATACTCCACCTCAAGCAGATCAAAGTAGTATCAGCAATCTCTGCCAATAATTTGCCAATGGGTGAAGTAAATTGTGCTATGCTGCGAGTAATGGCATAAAATAAAGTCATCAATACTAGGCTGAAAAAGCACATTTATAAGTTGTGCACAGGACACAACAAATCCAAAGGACAAGATTACTCATCTATAAAATGGTTTAAACTTTATACAATGATCAGAAACCTAGCTAAAAGCCAATAGTCTTACTTTCATATATTACATTTCATGGTGGATTTGCTAAACATTTCCATTTAATGTCCTATTTTAGTTTGCATTTAAAGTTTGAGATTACATATCCTGACTCAAAACCTACATTAAACCACATCTTGAAAACCAGTTTAACTTGGATCAGAAATAACCAGCCAGCGGAATTCTAAAAATCTCTTCATGGTAGTCCAAAAATTCAGTTGCCGAAATCCAACTACTATCCCACACCAACCAGAAATCCTTACCCAAAACTTCAGCACCTTCCAGTTTTTAACACGGTCTCACAATGGAGCACAGAATAGCTGTCAGTTTCTGGCATGTTCTTGGCACAGCAAATCCGACAATGTGAGCCCATATTTTCAACTGTCCAAGGCCTAAAAAAGTTTCTAACAAATGAAACGCAAACATTTTCGCCCTTTAGAAGAGAGCAGCTCAATTCAATTATCCAAGGTCCCCGAGGGTGGCGTGAAAGAGGTTCATCACCTCTGGTGGATGGAAGGCAACGATCCCTAAAAAGCATCACAGTGCACAGCATTCCCCAGGCAGGAAAGAGGCAGCAGCTGCCACTCCGAAAGCATACTACGGGAGCCCAGAATACACATAAGGGAGCATCTGAGTGCTCAGAACTAAGGACCCAAAATTGCCCTTATCCACACACTGGCAGGAATGTCAAATAAAGAAGGCATTAGGTTTATTGGTTTAAAACCCGTATCCAAGGACCACAGAGGGGGCGACATAGGGCATTGAGGAAAGCTGAAGCAAAGACATCTGTAAATATAGGACTGCTTGTAAAGGTCTGAACTCCAATCATGAAATGGGGGTTTTCCTAAAGGATAAACTGTTAAAGTGGCAATGTTTAACAGATGCACGCCAAATAAAAAGTTAAGTCTAGAAAATGTTCGATAAGCACATATAGCATGCTTCAATGTACATCTAAACAATCTGACTAATACCTACATTTGTGTTTAAATTATGGAATACCATTTGGCATTATATAGTCTTTCAAGAATAGATGAATATTGAGATAATGGTGTAGAACGGATGCGTTGTGCATTCGCTCTGGTATGCAACCACCAACATTGTAGCATTACACTGGATATTTGGAGCACCTGTGA
The DNA here is from genome assembly GCF_040938575.1 of Ambystoma mexicanum. Taxonomy (NCBI): domain Eukaryota; kingdom Metazoa; phylum Chordata; class Amphibia; order Caudata; family Ambystomatidae; genus Ambystoma; species Ambystoma mexicanum. The sequence goes on from NC_090929.1 coordinate 446,114,697, forward strand.
GGTTGGTCAATAAATTGGATAAACTAGGGAATGACCTTAGGCAATAAGGGTAGAATAAGAATGTTACCATTGGAGCAGAGCATACAATCGAGTTTGAATAGCGGTTTGAGATCAGAGTTCATTTTGTAACATATAATCAAGGATTTAGACTTAGCCGGAGGAACCAAGGTACAAAAAGTGAGGCGTTTGTCGCTCCTCGCACAGTGTTTGGCATGCAGGGTTAAAAGTTAATGGCTCTAAAACAATTAAGAATAGTCTCAGAAAAGAGTATACAACCATTGATCCAATTGAGACTGCAGTGAAAACATTATTAGTTACCCATAATTGTGCAGAGTGCAAACAACGTATAGATGGCACTCGTGGGCTCGTATATTTAGTGGTTTCACTTTGAAATTAACATTGGCTGATCTGTATAAAAATACTGTTATGGTGACCTAGTGATTGATCACCAAGAATCGGAGGCATTAGCTCTGCCCTTTTGATATATGCGTGGGATGCATTTTTAATTGCTGCGTAATCCTTTTCTTCACGTTTACAATGGCAGAGGTTCCATTTGTGTTGGTATGGAAATTTGTGATGTCTGATGTTATGCGCCCAACGTCCTGCACACTCCGACGCGATCTTCAATTTTAAATAAGCTTGCAGAAACAATATGGCTGTGATAGTTTACTCGCTGAAAGCCGCGTTTCCCAAACTTTTGGCCGATAGACCCAAAACTCCCATCTTAAAGGTAAGGGTAAGCCTGGCAAGGAAACAAGATCTACTGGTTTATAATGCAGTATTTGAGCATATGGGTCAACAGAACCTAAGAATAAGGAAGCCACTGCTTTTCTGTACATGTCCTTTGCAGAATAGTTTCCTCGAGATTTTTTTGACTTTATAGAATATGGACAAACGTGGTAGATTTCTCTTTTTTAAACAAACTCCTAAGAGGTAAGGGATCCAAATAGCCTGTTGTGTGTCATGGTGGGGGCGAACTGAAGCGAATGATCTTCACCCTTTCATCATTGGCTTTCCTACGATTATCTGGCGTATTGGATAATTAATACAGATGGATTAATTAGAAGTTTTCTTCCAGGAATGAGAGCATTTTGGCTCAGCGATAAAGTTAATTTCGCTATGGTCAATTGGATCCCAAATAAGGAGATTTCAATCACATTTTACATATGTATATTTAGGTATTCTCCCATGACTTTGTGGAAAACTATTAGTTGTACTATTCAAATACAAGCACAACCTTGGAAAGTGGACCTTCGAATTGGCCGCGCACAATTTATCTGAGAAAGGTAAATTGAGAAATGTCCCGCTTACAAAAGGGGAGAACTGGGTTCCAATAGTACTGGTGAACATTTATCATTCATTGGAGTTGCCACAGCATGCCTGCAGTTAATTTGGGATCCAACTTTGAGAACATGGGTTTGTTTAGTAAGTGTTTTGGTTGCAGTAGTGGTGGATGATCACAGAAGCTACTTTAGTTCAAATACATTAAGGCACATAGCCAAGCACTGGTAGGGTTGGTGCCGACATGTGTATTGGAGGATTGTAATGGACAACTAGTGACAGTTTTATATTCTTACTTTTCTTTTTTCGCCCCCCAAAACCTCTTCACCTGCTTGTTTTTCTGTTTTGTCATGATTGAACTCATATTTGGATGCATCACCACATGGTTTATGTGATCACGAAAACATTGGTAATGTATAGGTCTACGTTTGACTTGCCTTGTTGTACAATGATTGTTTTGTGGATTGCATTAGCCCCAAGGAAGACCCGAGGTGTTCAGGTCGAAAAAAAGCATTGGCTTCCTATCAAAAATGGCTAATTAAATTGTACCGACAATTTTGTTGACAACAGATGTGATTACTTTTGAAAGGAGATTAATTGGTAGCGCTTTGGTCTCTTAGCTGTTCATAGGTTTGTTCTGTTGGTGATCTAGGGCTGGCGTCACCTGCTATGACCATTGCTGGCTCTTACACCCACCATTATAAAGGTTTATTCTTATTAAATAGTCCTTGGCGCGATGGAGTATTAGCCCAACCCTTAAGTGATACTCCAGCAGTCTTCTGCTTGCTGTAGCCAGAGACGTGCTCAAATGGTACGCAGAAAACTCAATTTACACCCATAAGCCACAGGATCCAGACCAAATCATAACACTTGCTGTGGCTACACAGACACCACACCTAAAAAAAGAAAATTTGGTTTTGATCCATCAGTCCATTTTCTACAATAGGATCTTACAATTTGCTTCTGCCTGTCTGCTTCCTTCCCTCCAACTCCACCCGCTTCTCTTAGTGTCCACCACCATCAGCTGTGAGGGCCTCAGCCCCGTTGCAGCCGATCACCACTTGTGTGGTTTTACAAAGGGCAAATGCTCGTGGTGGTCCTTCATTTCTTTGAGCAATATACTTTATAGCACATTTAGCTCCGGTGTGCTTACCAGAGCCTGCCTCTGCTCGCTATGGCGTTTGGTTTCTGGTTTCCTTTTTCTCCACTTACTTACCTCTGACTCCACCCACCCCCCCTTCCTGCCCACCACCTCCTGATTGGCCCGCTAGGCCCCTTTAGAACACCCACCCTGGACAAACCCTCCAGTTAAGGGCAGCTCCAGTCCGTGTTTGCCTGTGAGCCCAGCTGCTGTCAACCAGCAGCGACAGTGTGGTCTTGGTGGAGAGGACAGAAATTACTGTATTCCAGTACAGCGCCTTGAAACACTTGTGTATAGGCGTGTTATAAAATGCCATATCATATCACCATTACCTTACATAACAGCACACCAATATTAGCCAGCTAGTAAGTAATTTTCCCATTACTGTGTCCCACTATTAGGTGGTGCGCCATTTACTGCAGTCTCATATTTAGGTGTTTTCCCCCACTTCCCAGGTCTCAATTCTGGCCATTTAACTGCCGTCTCATATGTAGGCATGTTTTCCCCTCTAGCACTGTGTGCCACTTCTAGGGGTCCCCATACTACTGCAAGGTTTCAAATCTAGGCGCTTCACCTCTGGTGCCCAGTTGAAAGCTGGGCGTTTCCCCCCCTTGCCACCTTTTGCTGTTTTGTTCCACTCTAGGTGTGTTCCCCCAGCACTAAACACTGCTGCTGTGTTTGGGTACTTCACCCCCTCGCCTCCCCACCCCCAGACTGCTGCCCCCCCCCCCAATTCTGGGTGCATTCCCCCAGCACTGTGCTCCAGTTCCAAGTGTTTCCATACTGCTCCTTTGTTTGAGGTCTGGGTGTTCTTCCCTTTGCTGCTTTGTTCTACTTCTGGGTGTTTCTTGCATAGCTGCTTTCCGCCACCCACTGACCCAACCAATTCTAGGAGTTTCCCCTCTAGCACTGTTACAGTGGTGTTTCCATACTACAGCTCTGTTACAATGCCAAGTGTTGCCCCTCCAAACCAAAGTGCTCCACAACTAGGTTTCCCACTAGTATGATGCCCCAACTTACTTGCTCCACCACTGCTGTGCTTAGAATCTAGGGGTCTCGCCAACACTAAAGGGCCTCCTATCTAGGGGTTTTCCCACTAGTCCTGTGCTCCAATCCTAGGTGCTCCGCTGCTGGGCCTCTAGTTGGCATTTGAGCTAAGCATTATAATGCAGCTGAAACTCTCAGCAAGTAAACGGACCAAAAATACCCTGTCTGCAGACAGCCACTGGCCCAATATTGGCAACGTCTGCAATTAGCAGAAAGGTTGCAGTAAACTAACAGCAGACAGTCCAAGGAGGGAAGATTTCGTAGATCGCCCAAAGGTTAAGGCCACCTACATGCACATTCAGGAGCCACCATCGAGCCCCACCCCATTAGGGCCCACCATCTACTAGCCCCACCCCATTAGGACCCCAACCCCCACCCAGGGGTATTATCGGTCTATAACGCCCAGTAGAACCAGAGTCCCCCTCTGCCCCTGACTGAGTCAAACAACCCCTGTCTGACAACTACAAAACAGAAGCCACCAAGAAAGCCACTACCAAAAAGGGACCCTAAAAGCAAAACAGACAACAAACCCAACAATAACTCAGAAAAAGTGAGAGAGTTAGCACCCCTGTAACAAACTGTAAAATCTAGAAGACTTACGCAAACAGAATATACCACGCCAGAGAGAAAAATGGGAGAATGATAAACGAAATGAAACTACACCAGGCCACCACAGCAAATTCCAAACACAAGGCTGCACAGCCATAGGCACGATGGTAAAAAAATACCTAAATAAAAATGATACCCAGCACCATACCTTGCAACAGACCACTCGCCACAACAGCCGCCAACCACCAGAAATGTTAACACCAGCAGGATACCAAGACCACAGGAAAAGGGCAGCAGCATGCAGAGAAAGATGGGGAAAATACACCTCCACACATCACCAAAACTCAAGTGGACCTACGGCAACTAGAAGGACCAGGATTTAGTCAAGGACCCAATACGAAACATCGCCAAATTACTCGATGGCAAAACAGACAGAACAACCTGCATCACGAGGATAATGAGGAAAATTACCAACAAGACCACACAAACAAGAACACAACAGGACACTATAAAAGAAAAACACTGCAATATCATTAACGCAAGATCAATGTGCAAACACGCAACAGGTCTACGATCTACTCTGCGATGGTGGAATGGACATCTTATTCAAAGAAACCTGGCTAGATGACGACTACAAAAAGGCATAATACACAGATATCTACCCGACAACTTCAAATGCATACAGGTAAACCGAAAAGGAAAATATACTTGCAGTACCCTACAAAAACCCAAAAATAAAAACAGCTGTCCCACTGAACATCCCGAACTACGAATCCCTCGTCCTTTACCTGCCAATTGACCTACAAACATCACATTTATACTAATCTATAGACCACAGACCTACGACAACCTTTATAGACAACTTGGTAGAAGCAATCGCATACCTAGCCATCAAATGATCACCCGATCATCCTCAGGGACTTCAACATATGGTTAGAAGAGAACGTGAACTCTCAGAAATCACCAACTAAGCAGCTTGAGGCAATTAGACGACCGATTGTGAAAGGAGCTCGCTGCAGGAATCTAGATGCAGTCTTCGCCAATAATAAACTGATCAACTGTGCCACCAATACAAATATTATGGAGCCACGATCTCATACAGTTAGTAACCCAAATACCATCAAAAGCACCCAAATGAACCCCCAATCTGGTAAAGAAACTGGAATACTGTCAAAAGCAGTAACCTAGAACTAGAATCATCGAAGCAAGCGATTGTAAACTTGGACGTAACTGAGATGAAAAAGCAGGCCTAATCCAGAAATGGATCGTGAAAACAATTGACAGCATCTCCCTGAAAAAAACCCTCATCCCATCACAAAAGCAAGCTGTGGCAAGATGGTTCATGCCCCATCTTAATACAATGAAAAAACGAACTGAAAAATAGAATGGGGATAAAGCTGACCAAACCAAAAGAACAACTTATCAAAAACAAATACAAGGATACAAAAAGTAAACTCCAGCGAAAAGAAAATACTAGAACGATCGGATCACAAAAGCCACCAACATTCAGGAATAAATATACAAGATTAGAAATCCCTGGATGCAATAACACTGGTGCCTTCGCAAAAAATATGCGATATTGCAGATCATTTTATTTATATAGTGCTCCTAATCTTGAGACTTCCGGGCCCATTCTTGACGAGTGCAAGGCAGTTACTTCATTTGAACACATTTTAAATAATATTAGACATACACTGGATCAATGTAGACAAATCAACTAGACCGTGCAACATCCCCTACCAATTGTGGGACCACAGAACAGACTGAACTGCTTCGCCCAAATGTCATGAGAAACACTTGCCCAGCTTGCTGAAGAAAAAAATAAAATACTAATAAAATAAAAAGCAGGCTCCCAAAAGGACCCCTGCCCACAAGACCTCTATAAATCCATCCTTACACATGTAAGGATCGGAATGCCATCTAAACCTCTTCAATCACTCAACAGGGGAGTACCACAAGCATTCAAATTTGCCTACATCAAACTGCTCCTCAAGGATACAACATGGCTGTGGAAGACTTCACAAGCTGCAGACCGATCTCAAACATTCCTTATCCAGCAAAGGACTAGAACATACCAACTGGTGGATAGGCTTCACACCCATGAGAGGGACGGAGATGGCACTACTCTATATGGGATGACCTAATAAGGAATGCGGACTCCAACACAAACTTGGCACAGATACTACTCTACCTCCCTGTGAGATTCGACAGTCAGCCATAACATCCTCATCAAGAGACTGGAGGAAATGGGAATTGCCAACAGGGCGCTGCTCTGGATTAAATCTTTGAAAGACCAGAAACTGTTTGGATAAAACCATTGAAATCTGCACTGCAAGACACCCGTGGAGTACCACAAGGATCCTAGATATCTGCTTCTCAACATCTATATAAAAAAGAACTACCAATGTATGAACACCAATAACTGCAAAATCAAGACCGAAATCATGATTACATCCAACAACCAAGAAATCAATCAATACATCCCATGGACTGGGAGCACCACCCATGCCATCCAAAATTGTCAAAAACAGAAATCCCGATGGACAAGTTATCCATAGAATTGCAAGTAAACACAATTATTAAGAAATGCTTCTTCCATGTGCACATGATCACATGGATCATACCATTCCTCTCCTTCACCTTCATGCACAAGACTGGCCATCCTCTCCCTCATGTCCAGAATAGACTATGCCAACAGCTTATACCTAGGAATGCCAGACTACTTGCTGAGTAAACCACAACAAATACAGAACGCAGCCACCGGGCTTCTCAACTCACAAAGGGACATCACACCAGTGCCAAGGATGCTACATTGGGTCCCAGACAAAAGAAATGTCCATTCAAAACAATTTGCATAACAGAGCAATCCACAGCCTAGGAGCGGAATTCATACCAAAGAAAATCACCATCAGCCAATTAGACCACTACGATCCGGTGATGCCATCCGCTTAGAACATAACCACATGGATCAGCATTTTCAAGCCAGCTGTAAAACTATGGAACTCCCTCCCGAAAGAAATACGAACTATAAACGCCCATCTAAAATTCAGAAACTCTAAAAACCTGGCTCTTCAGCTCTGAACAGAATGTAAACGATTGAACATCCACACACCATGAAGTGAGCACAACTGTGTAGTGGGGAGAAGGCCAAACCTGGGTGGAGGGCAGGGGAGAAGAGGCATCTAAATGGAAGGGGTGGCTTCGAGACCGAGGATGTGCCCATCTCGATAGATGGCCAAAGGAGAACAGGGTAAGGAGATTGGGCCCGACTTAATTGGATCACTGAGAGTGCCTAAAATGGGGAGATAGTTGGTCCCACTCGCACAGACGTTCCACGAGGCATAGGGAACATCCCCTAGAGCAACCCGTAGAAGTTGTAGCTGCAGCACACCATAAGGTACTTAAGGAGAAGGGATATGTCGAAAATGGAGAGCCCAAAACATGGACCGAGGTCAAACATACACTTGCAAAAAAGCAAAGGAGTTTCACTAAAGGTCTGTGGGTAGAGAATGCAGATGTCATGCATAATTCTGGTACCAACTAAACAACCCTTGCTTCACGAGTTAAACTAAATTTGTATGATCAGCAGCACAACACAAATGGCCAACCATCAGCAAGGAATGATCACTATGCGTTCATTGCACAATACGCCCACTCCACTTATTGCAGGGCACTTGCACTATCCCCTCAGCGATGGCAAACCTCTGTACACCAAACACCATTTCATTCAGCTGGTCCTAACAATTTACTCTGCACAATAAATGATACACTCATTTCCCTACCCCACCTCACACAGTGTCCCCAGTTTGCCAACCACTCCAAGTAACTAGTTATTGCCCAATGTGACTGGATCTTAAAGATATGCTTCTATCATTTCCATAGCCTCTTCGCACTTTGGGTCCTGAAAAATGAAACGGGAGTTGTGGATGTGTTGGTGTTAGCAAGCCAAAAGGTGGTTTGTCTATACGAGACAAATTAGTAATTGAGATGGACTGCATCCAGCACATTTTAGCTGGTTGATATTCTGGATAGACTGCAGTTTGGTGTTGGCAACATGATTTAAGTGGTAATTATTGGGATGGAGTTGAAATTGGTGAATGCTTAATTTGAGTTGCATGAAGGTGGGCAGGCAAGTGACACGGCCAGGCAGACCGGTGGAATCTTAGTGGTCCCCATGCTGTGTAGCGATGCGAACAAGCCAAGGAGGCACCCACAAGACACCTTCCTATTAAGTATTTTGGAGAGACTAACTGCACGAACAGTCTCAGGAGAAAGCACTAGGAGTGGCATGGGCACATACAGGGTACAGCACTATGCCAGTAAATATGTTCCTTTACAAAGTAGCACACAGACTCAACAAGCCTCGTTTGCATGCTGTCATCACAGCCAATGTAAGTCTGCCCGTTGTGAGTTTGTCTCAGCACATAAGACCCGTTATTAGGAGGCATTACTAGAGCACACACAGTTTTTTTAAGGTCCCAGCTGTCTGGACCAGGTATTCCCACCAGACATCCAACTGTAAAATTTGAGTCCGTAGATCCGAGTTAGCCAGAAATTAAATTCCAAACAAATCAGCTTAGATTTTGAGACAAACACGAAAAACGCTCACACCCACGACCTTTGCTACATCTATGCCTCAAACTAAAAATCAATCATTCTGATGACCAAACCGTTATTAAATACCAAATTGGAGTACTTACGGTCCAGTCCATTCAAGTAGCGCATCCTGATTTCACAGTGTCCCCAAACTGCACTGACGACAGGGTAGAGTTTCTTGCCCTTGAGTCCACGAAAGGCCACACCCATGTACTGTCCATCCACAATGAAGCTTAGTGTGCCATCATCCATATCCAGAACGACTAGAAAGGAGTCGGACACAATGAAAGTTTCATCAGGTTCCAAGAACGCAGGGTAAGTTTTGCTTTGCTGGTTCTTTCCATCGTGGTAGAGTTTATTGCGTCCTAGGTCCCAGCCCCAGGAGTCCCCATTGTTCCCAATCAGTGTTGTGTACCCCACAGAGTGAAGGGGTGCGTCTGCTGTGGCCACTCCGACCACTGCATGGGTGCCTCGCTGCCTCATCACCCAAGAGATCTCCCAGACATGAAGGCCACGGGTATAGCCCACCTTGCCCCGTATGGCATCTGTGCTCTGTGCCACTGGGTGCCGGTGGAAGATGAGTTTGTCGTCTTCCTTCACAAAAACATTGAGAGAGCGGTCATCATTGTTCCAGGAGTGCAGGAGCTGGACCTGGTGCGAGACGCATGGCATATCTAGGAGGAGGTCCAGGCGAGCGGGTGTGCAATAGTCCTGTCCCTGCAGCTCATGCTTCAATGGTCTGTACCCTGGGTCTCGCATGTCGACAGTCTTTATTCCCACAGTGACCTTCTGACCCATATTCTGCTCCAATTTCAAAGTATGCAGCTGCTAACAGGATCAATCAGCCCTGCCCCTCCAGCACGACGTCCAATCAAACAGCAAGTTCCACGCCAGCACTGCGGGGATGCGCGTCAGACGTAGTGCAGAGTTACCTAATGGAAAAGATAGATTGCATTAAACGGGGCAAGTTAAACATTAGCAGCAACCTGCACACACCAACCCACATCCCAAAATCAGGAATGGCTTTCCCCCTCCCTGAACTTCAGGCATGGAGATATGGCAGACACGCAGGTCACGATTATGCAATTCGCTAGAAGTGCTGACTTTGGAGAAGCGCTTCTAAACCAGATTGAAGTACATTTTACAAACTTATTTTCTATCCGCGATTCAGAGGTTAAACGGGCAGAAAACAGTTTATTCCATGAAAGACTAACGGCCTTGCGAAATGTCGCACTCACTCAGTTAAATGAGCTTCCGGTGTAGCTCACCTCGTCCTAGTCGCCTCTCCCTATGGATTGTTAAATGGCAAATATTCATACCGTATCAGCTACCAGGCCGCTTTGGCAGTCGCCTGTTACAATAAAAACAAACAAAATGAGTTGCAGAAGATGGGCTAACCGGTGAGCCGTCGTGCCTGAAGCTCAAAGCTTCCTGCTGGCCGGCCCAGTAAAATGTAATTTCACCTCTCATCCATTAACAGCCCTTTCTCAGTTAAGGACTGCCCAGCAAGCAGATCATGCCAAATGCCCGGCAAATATTCAGTAATTTGTAAACCACGCCATGGGCGGTTCTTAATATGGTGATGGCCCGACCAGAGGTCAAGTCCTAAAAATAAAAGTGGGGGGCTCAACAAACGCAAAGGGATGATATCACCAGAAATTATATCAAGGTGAAATATGCACATTACATTAAATTGGCTTTGCATAACCACCTAAACTGCACACCCAACACACAAAACTAAGTACATTTTCTTAAAACTAAGTACATTTTCTTAAAGTGTTTTTGAAAACGTAAAAGGTGTACATGTTGCAAACTCCAAGAACCAATACACATGTTTTCCCTGGAACTTGCAGTACTGAAAAGCGACATTTCACCTTTAGTTGCATGTTCTTTTTCATCAGGTTCTATAGTGCAGTGGTGAAGTGTCCCGCCTGCAAACCTGACCACTACGTTCGATCCCCGAGGTGGTCTTCCTTGAATTTGTAAATTCAAGGAAGACTTTCACATTTTAGCTGGGGGGACCGAATCCACCCTCTGAAAAAAGTGGACGGACTCAGTCCACCAGTGTGTACCCTCGACTTTTGCACTGGGCCACTCATTTGAAAGTCAAAACTCACTGCAGGTTACTGGATGACAATATGTCAAACGTTCTCCTTGTTGGACACGCTTAGAAACAAACAGCTCTCTCCTTTCCCGTAGTCATGCTTGAGAATGCCATCCAGTCTGGTTTTTTATTTGAAATCTAGTTCCTACATTTTGTATGGGAAACCGACAAGTCCCATAATTCTATTGGGAGGTGAGGGGTGCAAACTGGGTGGGATGAACTCCTGCATGGCCACAAGAAACTCGACAGCTCTGCCTGCAGCTGGTTCCGCATTAGGTAAATACATTGCCTGTATTACGATTAGATAAACCGCCCACGGGGAGCGCTGGAAATTGACATTTCCTCCACCCCCAGTATCTGCAAGTTTATGGGGGAATTAGGTGTGGGAAAGCGGATCGTCTGTGGTGTAGGTACCAAGATGCTGGCTGATACAAACAAAATGCATTTGGGGGAACATAAAACCGACCACCAATTTATTAAACATGACTGATGTGAATTCAAAAGTGCATTCCTTCGCTCATTTTATATGTCAGAATAGTCACCGACAGTAATGTGCGCAAAGCATGAGGCATCTACAGCTTTGGACCACTTCATTGTTTGGGTTGTCCCTGTGAGCAATGCCTTTCAGGTGCAGTTTGACCTCGTTGCATATCGAATGCAAACAGTACAGGAGGCTCGAAGCAGGTGGGGGCTTCAAATTGGGAGGTGGGGATTGGGCCTCCGGTTTACATGGAACGGTGCTCGGGCATGACCATTTTTTTGCAGTAGCGCAGTTCCATCTTGTTAAGGGCCAATTCCTTACCTGCCCACAGGAGAGAAAACTCACGCTACTGAATATAGCCATCATCCGACAATATATGGCTGGGAATAACCCGCCAGGCAAAGTTTTGGGAGGGCTCCGTGTCATTAATGGCCCGTTTATGCCCCAAACATATTGGGGGATTAAATCCATTTTCACCCCCGTTAGGCATGTACAATCTCCCATCATAAAACACAAACCAAGATGGACACTGCAATAGGAAACGGAAAATTTGTAATTGACCATTACAGTATGGTGGCACCAGCCAGAAGGAAGCAGCCATAAGGCCTGAAGGTAAGCTGGGTTGGGGCAGGGGATGAGTAGGTGAGGGGGTGGAAGCAGGAGTCCAAGGGATCTCCAGGGTGGGGGCGAACAGACACGGAAGGCGAAGCTGTGATTAAGAACGTGGGCAGCCACTGGCAGATTGTTAGCGTTTGCAGCCACCTGATTGGCACTCGTAGGACGGGAAGGGTGCTCGGCCAATCTACTTTACTTGCATCATTGAATTTACATTGAGGTCCGGTATCTGGGCACGAACGCGGGTGGACTATGCCATGGACTGCCCAGCACTGCCCTAGTTACCCGGGTGTCACCATTTCCCATCCACCCCCAGTAACCTGGGCCCTCCTTGCCTCCACAACATCCTGAACCGCCCTGCTCTTCAAACCCAATTTACACCTGCAGGCCTTAGTGCTTCCTCCCGGCTGTAACTACCTTGCCGTCTGCGCTTCTTAAGCAACAGAAAATAGTCTTGTTCCTCCATTTCCTATTGCAGGGTCCATCTTGCTCTGGACCATTACCAAGCAATCCCTTGAATCCAAACCTTGGACATGGGACTGAAGGTTTATGCCGGACCTCTTCCTGCTCATATGTCCCACATCTTTCTCAAGTGATGTTTCTACTCAAGCCGCAATGCTGTCCGCTAGATGCTAGCCACAGTGAATAGGTTCTTTGTAAGGCATTATACACCATACATAAACCAGATACCCTGATGTGCATCAGAGCTGCACCAATGCACTACATCTAGTATACAAGACCAAACTGAACAGGAATGACTCAGTAATTTTCTGAGACCAAAGCCACCCATGCACTTGGATGGGTCCCTCAAACTATTGATTATGGTCACTCTGTTTTGGTGCAGGTGCCACTTTAATGACGTGAGAACACTAGTGCTAGACGTTACTGTACTGTAGTGTGGTACTATACAGATAGTACTTTGACACAACTGCTCGATAAACTTGGCTATTTGTCCCACTAAAGAGACTGGTTATAACCGCACTCCTAGACAATAGACAAGGCAGGAGGCAATAGTCTTCAAATTGCATTGATTTATAGTGCCAAGTCAGTGGGTCAACTGTCATTTATCAAAATTAAACAGTTTAGGAGTCAATCCTAAAAGAAAATGGCCGACCTACCCCCCTCCAACGAATGTTTGTCATCGCACTTGTAGCCTTTAAGTGGCATATGCTCTGCTGGTCACATCTGCAGCCACATGCGACCATGTTTGATCCCAAACAGTTGGTGCATCCAAAGTCCGATTCTCCAACAGCGGCAGAGTACACGATGGCAAGGCTCAGTAATGCCTCTGCCAAAGGTGAAGTCACCTAAAGGCAGAATATCTGCATTAGATGAGGACATTTGTAGCACTGCCAGATATATCCCAAAGGCTATCGTTTTAGGGCAAGAACGGGACACCAAGAAAGTGCTAGGCATGGCACTTGTGCCAGGAGAAGCTGTTGCCCTGTGGTCCAAAATATTCTTGACTGGCCACAGCCTGCAGACGCTGGCAGGCAAGGTGCACCCAGTTTCCTGGGAAATCACAACACTATCAGAAAGGTGAACAAGTGGCCTAAAGAAAATAGACAAAGTCGGGGCGGGAGTGGGGAGGAATACTATGCCATCAGCATATAGTAGGCTTTCTCTTCGATAAAGAGATGGCTACATTTGTTGGGGCATGCAGCGCCTGACAAAGCACAAAAGTCAATCAGAAAGTATTCTTCAGCATGGTCGGCATGGAGCGGTAGTTGCTATGTGGGCCAATATTCTCTGAATACAAGACCCTTAGCCAACAGTGACCATGCAACATTGGGCAGGATGAGGCAGTAGACAATCGCACAAGGGGACGTGGAAGCAGCATTAAAGGTTTCTGCCTGGAGACCAAGCTACACCTCACTATTATGCCCAATGAGGTTGAAGCATGTCTGGGGTTGCTTGTGGTTTGTGCAGAAGGGAGGTGATCTAGCAGTTGAGGTTGAACTGCTTTGGGGTGGGACCAAGCCCGATTTGCATAGTCTTTCACCTTCAGTAATGGCTTGGCAGGCGACGAATGCTGTTCTAGAGCAGCCCAGAGCAATTGCTAGAGGTTCGATTAATTTTAACCTTCCAGCCATCAACTCAGTTTTGCTGCGTCACATTGGAGTATGCCAGGCCTTTTGGAGATCATGGCTAGCCTTTCTGAGTTGGTCTTTTAGATCCAGATATGCATCCTGGTTAGTCTGGAACTGCTGGAGTTTAGAACAGTGTCTGCATCCAGTTTCAGCCCCTAGAGCTACAGTGTACATTTTGTCTGTCATCATGAGTGTAAGAGGGCAGGGCTTACAGGGCAGTTAACACCTACAGGTCCGATTGCCACAGAGCACAAATTGGAAAATGGTCCAATTGGTGAGCACCAGTTCGTTTTAAATGAGGGTTTGCGCGTTAGTGCCTCTGCCAGCAGTATATGTGGGGCAAAAGGATATAAACTAGTGCTGCACTGGTTGGGCATGGTCCAAGAATTCTGTTCTCTCAAATAGCCTTGGCTAGGTAAACCGAGAACTCCTGTGCCAGATATCCTGCAGGAGTATCAGATGTTCAAGTTGCTAGATCACAGAAGTAGCACACTACAGAGTGCACTTTCATAGGTCTAGAACAAAATTTAACTCTAGAGAAGTAGCTTTACTACCTGAAATTGTGTGGGGCTTCACCTTGGTCTCAAAGCTTATAAGTTATCCCTAGCAATGTACTTTCGACTGGCTGTTCCTCCCATGTATTCATTTTATGATCACTCCCTTCCAGCGTCAGCAGCTTCAGAAAGGTTTTGCGTTAGTGGGCGATGTGTGCCTCCAACTCTATATCCCCATAGGGCCTCCATCCCCTCTCAAGACGGACGTCATGAACAGTTCATAGCACACACTGAATCAGTTGCTTCAATTCCTAGATTTTTGCCCTCTGTTTACAGAATAACCAGCATTCGCGAGTCAAAAGGAGACTAGACACTCAATGGAAATTCTACTGAGGGGTTGGATGGGAGGGGCGATGAGGAATACATGGTAGGACCATACAGTCGAAAGAACATTACCAGGGGTAAGTAATTTGTTCTTTGAATGGCTTGTGTCCTCCCACGCAAGCATCTTATGATCCCTCACTCCGCCCTTACGAATTTAAGGTTGGTCATCAATGCTGCGACGCATAGCTTTTCCAAATCTTGCCTCCTGTCCTGACACAGTCTATACCATGGGTGCACAACATACGGCCCGCGGGCCAGTTGCGGCCCACCATGCCGTTTGGTCCGGCCCGCCAGCAATAAAGACTTTCCTAATGGAGGGCGGCCCCGCAAGCAGCATCGGCCGCCCTCCATTAGGAAAGTCTTTGTAGTCTTCCGGGCCAGACAAAACACTGGCCCTCATTGGTTCAGTGCACACGAACCACGCAGCTCCGAGCCGCGTAGTGCATGTGTGCTGCACCAATAGAGTGCCAGCACTACGGCTGGCATGGCCAGTAAGGCTTGATGCCGGAAGGCATTTCAGCCTCGTCACGCCCACGCCAGCCGTAGTGCCAGAAGCCTCGCCAGCGTTCCAGCACATCTGGGTAAGTACATGGTGGTGGGGCTGTATGTTTGTGTGTGTCTCGGATCCGTCCTGACTGTTTGTTTTTGTATGTATGTTGAGGTGGGGGAGTGTGTCTGGTGGGTTTGTATTTGTATGTCTGCAGTGTGTGTTGAGATGCGGAGGGTGTGTGTGTCGGGTCTGCCTGAATGTGTTGTGTGCAAGTTCAGTGTATGTTGAGATGCAGGGGTGGGGTGTGTGTCGGGTCTGCCTGAATGTGTTTGTGTGCAAGTGGATTGTGTGTTGAGATGCAGAAGGGGGAGGGGTGGGGGGGGTGTCGGGTCTGCCTGAATGTGTTTGTGTGCAAGTGGATTGTGTGTTGAGATGCAGAAGGGGGAAGGGTGGGGGGGGGGGGGTCGTCGGGTCTGCCTGTATGTGTTTGTGTGCAAGTGCAGTGTATGTTGAGATGCGGGGGTGGGGTGTGTGTCGGGTCTGCTTGAATGCGTTTGTGTGCAAGTGAAGTCTTTGTTGAGATGCTGGGGGGGAGGAGGGGGTTGGAGGGGTCGGGTCTGTATGGGTTCATGGTGTATGCTTGTGGGTTTGTGTGCTGAGTTGGGGTGGGGGTTCGGGTCTGTATGGGTGCATGCTTGCGAGTTTGTGTGCTGGGTTGGGGGGGTTCGGGTCTGTATGGGTGCATGGTGTATGCTTGTGGGTTTGTGTGCCGAGTTGTGGTTGGGGTCTGTATGAGTATGTATGCATGGTGCATGCTTGGTGGCATGGGGCATAGTGTTTGCTTGAGGGGTGGGTGTCTTGGGGCATAGTGTTTGCTTGAGGGGTGGGTGTCTTGGGGCATAGTGTTTGCATGAGGGGTGGGGGGCCTTGGGGCATAGTGTTTGCATGAGGGGTGGGGGCCATGGGGCATAGTGTTTGCATGAGGGGTGGGGGCCTTGGGGCATAGTGTTTGCATGAGGGGTGGGGGCCCTGGGGCATAGTGTTTGCATGAGGGGTGGGGGCCCTGGGGCATAGTGTTTGCATGAGGGGTGGGTGTCTTGGGGCATAGTGTTTGCATGAGGGGTGGGTGACTTGGGGCATAGTGTTTGGTTGGGGAGTGGGGGCCTTGGGGCATAGTGTTTGCATGAGGGGTGGGTGTCTTGGGGCATAGTGTTTGCATGAGGGGTGGGGGCCATGGGGCATAGTGTTTGGTTGGGGAGTGGGGGCCCTGGGGCATAGTGTTTGCTTGAGGGGTGGGGGCGTTGGGGCATAGTGTTTAATAAAAATTAGGGGTTGAAAAAGACTGCCACGCCACGCCCCACCCACATTTACTTTCAGCCCACTATAGCCATCATGTAGGGTACTTTCGGCCCTCTGTCAAAATCAGTTGTGCACCCCTGGTCTAGACCATAGTGTTTTGTAAGTGTGTACAGATGACCAAGTGGCTGCTGTACAGATGTCCTATGCCGGCATCCCCTTTGCTAGAAATATGAAGTGGCCACTCCCCTTGTGGAATGAGCCCGCAAGCCGTCAGGGACACCGGGTAGTATAGAACACTTGGTAATGCATAAAATTATCCAACAGGATAAAGTTTGCTTTGTAACTGCAAGACCCAGTTCATGCCTGGTGTATCCAACAAACTGATCATCTGGTCTCAGATCAGCCATACGAGAAATAAAAAAGCTTAACGCTCTTTAGGGGTCAAGTCTGAAGCCCTTTTTCCTCCTTACCAGGATCATGTAGATGATAAAAGTTGGCGATACTATTTTCTGGGACAGATTACATTCCGAAACCACCTTGAGCAGAAAAGCAGGTCTGACCTTTAGTACAACTTAAGGTTGTAAAAAGTGGCTTACATGACAATGCCTGTAACTGGCTGATCCTGCATGCAGACGTTATGGCCATTAAAAAGAGGTTTTCAATGTCGGCCGCCTGAATGGGCAAGAATTAAGCAGCTCAAATGGAGCACAAGAGTAATTAAACACCAGATTTAAATCCCAAACGGGAACCACAAAAAGGGACGGGAGGTAACACGTGGACGCTTTTGAATAGGACTAAAATTGGCATTTTAAAGCAAGATGTTTGCTCAGACGTGCACAAAGATAGATAGTGGCGCCCAGTATCCCTTCAGTGCCAACCTGGAGCCCCAAATTTTCCAGATGTATTTGGAATGATAATATAGGTGTATTGCATAGAAAAGGATCCACATTATCTGAACCAGCTGCAGAAGAAGCTAGAGAGATTTCATTGCTGGCCTTCTTGCCGAAAGCAAAATCTCCATCACGTCTTCCAGGAGGTCGCAATCCTTTTATCTTAACCTCTCAAAAACAATGTGTGAAGGTTGAGAGTCTTGACCTCTGCATGGAGAACCAGACCACCCCCCCACCCCTCTTGCGAAAGAAGGTCCTCTTTGCAGAAGACATATTGGAGGGCAGATGGACATGCCTAGAAGGTCCAAATACCACGTCCTCCTGGCCCAATCCTGAGCAATAAGAATTATGGATTTCCTGAACTTTTAACCTCCTGATCGCTTGTGTAATGACGGCACTGGAGGAATGGAAACTCCCAGTCCACTACGAATGCGTCCCAAGAGCTCCTCTGAGGAAATTTCCTAGAGTAGAAAAGCTCACACTTCCTGTTGACACTGCAGGCAAACATCTACCAAAGGGGTTCCCTGAAGGGAGAATCTCTTGAAGGACTTCCTGAACTAGTTCCCACGTGTGACCATACTATGCCTGCTCGGAGCGTCCGCCGCCTTGTTCTCCTCCTAGGTGAACTGCAGATAATGCCCAGAACCAGAGCTGCATTGCCTCTCCACAGAGGTAGTGACACCTCTTGTTCAGGTAGTACATGGCTCCTTTGTTGTCAGTCATTATGACATTCTTTCACCATACAGCAGGCAGATTTCCCTCAGCTACAAAAGATTGATGTGTAGACTCCAATGGAGACCAACACCAGATGACCGTTAGATCATTGGTGTGGGCTACCCACCCTGCGATTGAGGTGACTAGCTACTGTCATCTCCGGCCATGGCTGCTAAAAAGATCCCTTCAAAAGGTTGTCCTCACAGACACCACAGGAGATCCTGTGCAACCTTGGTTGGAACCCGAAGTAGATCCGACATCTTGCCTGATTACAGATCACTGGGACCTGAGGGCCCACTGGAGGGATCTCATTCTCAGACGAGCCTCTGAAACCAGAAAATGAGGCAGAGTAACCTTGGGAAAATAAAAGGCCGAAAGATGCTGGGCATTCTGAAATCTGGTGACTATCTGCTGAATGTGCTGAGGCTTTCCCAGAGGAAGCATCCAGGACCGCTCCAATGAATTGGAGCTTTTGGGAAGGCATTGTGTGGGACTTCCTGAAATTGAGTGAGGAGGGAGAAGCCCAATCTTTGGAGAGAGTGGCAGGTGATGCAGAGATGTTCCAGGGCTTGTTCGGGAGAATGGGACCTGATCACCCAATCACACAGGAGGGGAGGAATTCCCTCTCCCGAGACTTACTGCCCTCAACTTGGTGAAAACCCTGAATGGCAGAACTCAAAACCGTTGATGAGAACCGCCAATGGCGAACCTCAGGCAATTCTTGTGCTTGTGATGAAAGTGACAAAGTAAGCATCCCGAAGGTCCAAAGATACCATCCAATCCTGGATCTGGAGGGCCTGACGGGTCAGAGAAAAGGCAACTATTTTGAACTTCTCCTTCCTGAGGAACTTGTTCAGGTATCTAGAGTTCAAAATGGGCCGCAATTCTCAAATCAAAGTGTAAGGCGAGTACCACCCACCTGTTCCTGTCAGAGGTAATCGTTCTACAGCACCTTTCTCTAGCAGACTCGACATTTCCTACAAGAGGAAATTATCTGGAATTTTGTGGGAGTGGCTCCCCAGTGGATAATCTGGAGCCCTTCGTAAAAAGGGGATGCAGTAACCCTGGGCTACTGTTTGCAAAGCACAAGCATTGAAAGTAATGCTTCACCATTCTTCCAGATGCCGACTGAACCTGCCTCCCACTGCAGTCCTGTTGACTAAGGCCTCAGAGTGGTTTTGAGGCAGCTGAAGCAGCGGCTGAGGCCAAAGCAGCCTGATGCTTGGGCGGACTGTGCACCTCATCCACCATAAGGGAATTTTCTCTGGCCTCTGCTCTCGCTCCTCATGAGGAATAGTAGCGAAAGTACCAATCCCCTCCAAGACGGTGCAGTGGTGTGAGCCGGTTGAGGCTGCTGTCTCACAGCAACAGTGATTTGTCAGCTGCTTTTGAGGTCTAATTTCTAAAGTCTGTCATCCTTGCTGCCCAACAATTGTGTGTCAAAGGGCATGTTAAGTAGCCTGGAGCGAGACTCAACCATGCTAACCTGTGCCATGTCGCCATGGCTCTGCGAACATTATCAGCACAGTCCAAACCTGATGAGGGATTTGCACATTGTGTCCCTTCCGTCTTTCCCAATATTCATCAAACCTTCCCTCTCCTTTAGCGATATGCTCAGCAACCATTGCAATACATCCCACAAGGTCAGGGTAAATTTAGCCAGTGCTCAACTGCATTGATTAACTTTAGAGCCATTTTACTTGCTGAAATAAACTAGCTAGTGCGTCAAAACGCTTGTCATGCCTATCTGGAGGGCTGGTAGGGTAGGCCGCCTGTGGTGAACGCTGCTACATCCACATCAATTACATGGCTTTCCGGGATAGGGTGCTTTGATAGGTATTCAGGGTCAATGCTTGTATTTTTAACCAACAGCAGGATTTGTGTCAGAGGCCTCCAGTTAGCCATGACCTGTTTTGTATTGCAGTACGACAGCAAAACGGTCTTTGTGTGGACCTTTGTCTAGAATGTCAGGTCATCCTGTTCCTAGGCTGCAGCTAGTCTCTCCAACCCAGGTATTCGGTTACTCTATTCGTTAGTTGCGTGACGCTTCAGTGTGCTCAGACTGGTCAGACGTGCCAAAATCAATTTTAGGGGAAGTGTCCAGGCCACTTGCACTCTGAAGGTTCTCATAAGTTTTGCATTCATGACTCCTCAGACACAACGCCTCTGGAACATTAGTTGTTCCATATTCTAGGCCAACGGATGGTGTATCCTGGTCTGAGGGTTCAGTTTCATCAAAAAATAGAGGAAGGTGACTTGAAGTCCTTTTTTGGCAAAGACAAAGGTCTCCATTTCCTTCAAGGGCAAAGATTTAGATGCCAACGCCACTGGCCTTGATGGGCTCGACCCATTACTCAGTCTGAGGAATGAGGAATAGATCTCAAGGGCTAGAGGGTGGGGGGAAGGGAGGCTGTGGTGCTCCGGGCATCGACAGCTTTTCACCCAGGCTAAAGGGTGTGTATTTTAGCTTTCTTAAACGCTTTATCAGCCTTGTTAGGCACGACAGGGTCATGATTTCATCTTTTCCTTCAACAGGAAAAGGGCCACCTTTTCGAAGATTAACATTTGAAGCCTGAACCTCTACCATTCAGCTTTCAAAGACGACTTACCTGGGCAGGCAACTCTGCCTTCAGGAGGGGAGTCTGAAGATGGAAGACCTATGATGTTTCTTCAATCTTTGACGAAGAGAAATGGCAGGAGCCACTTGGAGAACGAGAATGCTTTTTGGAATGTTTTCTCAGTGGCGACTCACCCCTAGATTAATCTGAGTCTTTCCGAAGGCGTTTGGGAAGGGGATTTCTGAGGAGGGAGCGGGCCCAACCACAGCAAGCTTCCCCTTCATGCCTAGACAGCCAACAAATGCAGTAAGGGGCGGTAATTGACATTGCTGATCCACAGTCTATGCATTTCTTTTTTTTTAAAAGAAAGTTTTATTGGTTATGTCATATGGGGAGTTCACATAGTTACATGCATATTAAATTCACATTGGTGCATCAGTGTGGCACTTCGAGTGGGTAGATGTCATACATTTGACTATCATTGTCCTCCCCACCCCGTCCGGGTTTGGGTGTTGAATTCCCCCCCCTCCCAACGGCGTTTCAGATTCTACCAGTTAATCAGCAAGCGTTTAGTTCATGCTTAACAGAGTGGGACTTTGTTCTCCTGCGCTTAATTTGTGCTTAGGTTTCGTGGCAGGCTAGGTTTCTTGAAACGTGTCCGGAGTTGTTCCGTTCAGGGATGTTGCTTTCGCCGGTCGTTGCTTTTCAGCTCGTTTGGTTATTCATTTCGTATATACTGACTGACGAAGTCGCACCATATTTCTTCGTGTCGCGCCGCCTTATGGTGGGCTGCCATGATTTTCTCCATTGTGTGGATATTTCTGGCGATATGGATCCATTCTTTTATAACTGGGAGGTGTGAGAACTTCCATTGGATGACCAGGCACCCTCTAGCGGCTAACAGCAGCGATGACACCAACCCTTTAATCCTGGTGAGCTCCTTCTCTTCTAGGCCAACCATCAGGAGGGGAGCAGAGTTCCTCTCGATGCCGTCTTTTTAATCCATCCTAGAACTTCATTCCAGTATATGCGGACTTTGGGACAGTCTCACCACATGTGCCAGTAGTTAGATTACATTCAGCATCGTCTCCAGCATTTCGGACTGTTGGTTTGGTACATTCGACAGTCTGAGAGGGTCGTACTGCCATCTGTGGAGTAGCTTTATTGCATGTAGTTTGTATTGTGAGGCGATTGATATCCGGGTTGGCGTGCTGCAAGTCGTGTTCCACATCAGTTGGTCAAATTCCCTGCCGAAATCTCCCCCTCGCCCCCCTTTTTTTTTTAGACGGAGGCTTGGGGCTTGGTCGATGCAGATTAGGGCGCATGCCATCATGCCTTTGTTTGTGGTGGTCGTGTCCAGGATTGTTTCAAAAGGCATTAGCTCTCTTCGTATCTTGTTTTTCCATTCCTTCTTGGACAGGATGCCTTTCAAGCGCAGGTATAGGAAAATCGGTATGGGGTGTATCTGGAGGGCTTCTTCTAGTTCTATGATTGGGTCATTTATGGAGAAAAGACAAATTCATACCACTCTTTCAAGTCCAGCGTCAAACCAAGTTTGGTATCTTGGGTTTTCTGGGATTTCCTCTGATTCCTGGGGCGCAGAGGTGGCTCAGAGGGGAGGGCCATGTGGCTACGCCCACCATTCCCTTCCTTCTTTCCATATATTCCATATTGTCACCAATATTGGATGATTGCGGAGTCGTGAGCTGTGGCCGGGGGACTCCTATCCATTCTGCAAGGGTTGCCGGGGTTATGTTATCATTGTCCAATTGAATCTATTGCAGGTCTTTCCTGCCTCTATGATGGGTGATGAGGATTCTTAATTGGGCCGCCTAATATCGTTCAATGTTCTGGTTCCCCCCCCCCCGCCCATAGGAATCTAGTTATTGCCCTTCTCACTCGTTTGAAGAAGTGCTCTGGAGCTGTTACCGGGAGTACCTGAAAGGGGTACAAGAAGCGTGAGAGACTAACCATTTTCACGGCGTTCAGACGTCCCATCCAAGAAATTGTGAGGGGTTGCCACTTTGTGAGGTCTGCGTTAAGGGCAGTGAGGAGTTGGGGGAAGTTGGCTTCGTATATATCCGCGACGTCTCTGGTCAGATTGACAGCTCGGTATCTTAATGTCGGGCCGCCAATGATTAGTCCCAATTGTTCCCATTCTATTTGTTGATCCGGCGACGGTTCGTGCAGTGGGAAGAGGATGGATTTGCTTTTGTTAATTTTGAAGCCTGATAGTGCTCCGTATTCTTCTATAAGATGAATTGCCTGGGGGACTGATGTCATTGGATTCTGCACATGGAGCAAAATGTCAACTAGGTACAGGGCCAACTTTTATTTGCGACCGCTCGCACGTAGTCCCTCGACTCAGTCACTCACTCTAATCTTCTGTTCCAGTGAATAGTGCAAATAGTATGGCAGAGAGGAGGCATCCCGGTCTCATTCTTCTGGTCTGGGGGACCAGCGCGAGTACTGGGAGTTCAACGTGACGGATACCCGCTATGAGGTGTAAACAGCTTCGATTCCTCGTCTGAGGGCGGTGCCTAGGCCCATTTTCTTCAGCGTGGCCTCAAGGAAGTGCCATTCGACACTGTCAATCGCTTTCTCTGCGTCGATTAAGAACAATACAGGTGTGTTCGTCATTTTCTTGACTTCATGTATTAGATGGGTCTTGCGAGTGGAGTCCGCTCCTGTCTGCCAAGGATGAATCCCACCTGATCGTTGTGGATTATGGCTGGCATATGCGACTAACCATAGATCGCATATGCCAGCCATAAAGCCATAAATCGCATAGATTTTGGCATCTGTATTTAGGAGGGAAATGGGACGGTAGGATGTGCACAGTTTGGGGTCTTCACCTTTTTTGGGGATGAATGTAATTAGCGCCTCGGAGAAGGATTCGGGAGCAGTACCAGATTGGAGAATGTTATTGAAGAGCTCGACCATGAAAGGGAGGAGTGTGTTGAAGGTTTTATAGAAGCCGGCTGTGTAGCCATCGTTCCCAGGGGCTTTCCCTGTTGGGAGTCCTCGATTGCTTCTATCTCTTCGCCGGTGATGGGAGCGTCAATAGTTTGAGCTACGTCCTGGGGCAGGCTCGGGAGGGATATCTTGTTCATGTATTCTGTGATTGCATGCTCGTGTGATGTGGAATCTGAGGTATATAGCTTTTCGTAGAAGCTGGCAAAGGCCTCTGGAATGCTCAGGGGGTGATCTACGTTGGAGTTGGACTCACTTTCTATAGCTGACACCCATGTTTCTTTACGCTGCCCGCAAAGTCTGGCGGCGAGCAGAGCGTCTGCCTTGTCTCCTTTCGTGTATTGTTTTTGTTTTAGGTATTGTAGCCTGTGCACGATTTGGTCTGTTCCAATGGACGCAATTCCTCTCTTGCTGTTAGCTTCCTCTATTCTTTGGGGTCTATCAGGGCCAGCGGACTGGGCGCTGTAGTCTAATTGGGTGATTTCATTTCTGAGCATGTTTTCTATGAGTTGGCGTTCTCTTTTCTTCGCTGCTCCTTCCTTAATGAGTATCCCTCTCCATGTGGCTTTCCCTCCCTCCCATACCGTGTTCACCGAAACTTCACCTGTATTGTTCTGCTCAAAATACTGGTCGATGTCCTTCTTGACTTGATCTCGGGTTTTTCCAGAGAGTTTCGTTGCAGCGCCATTTCGAACCTGTGTGGGAGCACCAGTCGATTGAGTGATTGACCATGTTATAGGAGATATTTTGGATATTGACATCGCCACAGTTAACTCGTGTGAGGTAGATCTAGTCGATTCTAGTATGTGGTGTGTGGCGCTGAGTAGAATGTGAAGCCTGCTTGCTGAGGGTTCATGCAAAGCCATGCGTCTAAGTTTGTAGACATCTATTTATTATTTCTGTTACTTGTGTGCGACCGGCCTCTGGTGAAGTAGAGGCTGTTGGGTTTCCAGCTGGTCTGTCCATCGCTGGGTCTATCCACATATTGAGATCGCCTCCTATGATTACTTCACCTTCTGCTTCAAGCATGATTTTAGGGACTATGTTGTAAGAACCTGGACTGCCCAGAGTTGGGGGTGTATACAGATGCAAACGTGATGATGGTACCTTGTAGCTTGCCGACCAGTACGAGTGCCCTGCCGCTTACATCTGTCCAGGTTTTCATGATTTCAGAATGGTTTGGCGATCAGGATGCTAACCCCGGCTTTAAGTGGTGCAGAGCTCCAGTATTCGGTACCTGTCTTGGCATAGAGGACCCTTCTTTCCTCTGCTCTGCTATATCTGGTTTCCTGCACAAAGAGTATGTCGAGCTTCGCCCTTTTGAATTCTCTGGCCACTAGTGACCTTTTGGTGTGGGAAATCTAGTCCCTTGTCGTTTAATGTGCCAATTTTAATTGTGCCTAGCCTGCCGCTTGTCGTTTCGTGGTTATCAACCATTTGTGTTTTCTAGTTTGGTTCTTCAGGTCCCCTCTCTTGTGGGGCGCTGAGGTAGTAGCGATGTTCTGTAAGCGTTTGTGGGCGTCTTGAGCTTTGGTGTTTTCACCAACCTCCCCCCTATCTCCCCTTTGGGGCATCCATCATGATACCCCTTGACCACCAGCTTTTCTTCGTCTTTCGGCGCATCGTTGAGGGCTTGCATCATTGCTTGGTGGCGTCTGGATTGGACTAGATAGAAGTGTTCAGTCCAGTGTCGGACCACCGGTGGGGACCGTTACCTCACGGTCCTTATCACAATTACCGTTGTTTTAAGAATGAGAGCCCCCTTTCTGTCCCTCCTCCACTCCCTCCAACATCGCGAAACTTAAGTGATAAACTCAAGTGTAATGTTGCGTGCGGTTTTCGGTCTCTTCCTCAGCAGTCTTGTCCCCCCCTTACTTCAAGGGGGGGACTCTTCATCGATTTGTACCCATATGGAGGGCGTGTAAGACACTAGGTTCTTGATAAATGCCCATAGTGTTCTTCAGTTGTCCGTTTTCACATGTAGCTCCTTGGGATGGATTTTCATTTTCTGCTTTCAGGTGTATTATTGCCTCATCTGTACTTTGACCCCTTCACTTTCTCCTTGAGCCCTGGAGCTCCCATCGCATTCTGTTCAGTTTCCCCTTGTTCCCCCTCTTGGATCTTTACCGAGGAGGTCTGTGATACAGTCTCTGATCTCTTCTTCGGATCGCAGCAGTATCCTTCTGCTTCTGTGCTCAAAGGTGAGGGAGAAAGGATATCCCCACCTGTATCGTGTGCCTTGCTCTTTGAGCCATTTTGTCATGGGGCTGCAGACACGTCTCAGAGCTAAGGTGAACGAGGATAAGTCCTGGAATATGGTTATCTGGGCTCCTCCCAGTGTGAGGGGCCTGCCAGATCTGGTCTTCTCCAGGATCCTAGTTCTATCCTGGTATTGGTGGACTCTGGCAAGGACCGATCTTGGGCCGCCGAGTGGTCCTCCCGCTCTGTATTCGTTCAGTTTTAGGGTCGATGTCCTCGTCTGCTGTCAAAATTGATGATATCGTGTGTTTTGAGGTCTTCCTCAGTTTCTCCTTCGTCTTCCGGTATTCTGAAGAATCGTAGGTTGTTTCTTCTTTCTCCATTTTCTAAATTGTCCATCTTCAGCCATATTTCTTCCTCCCTCTTCTCGATTTTTCATATCCTCAGGTCCATTTGGGTTTCAAGGGTGTCAATCGAGGCCTGATTATTCTCAACACCTTCCAGTCTCTCCTCAATGTTTTCCATTCTCTCAGTGATCTTATCTACTTTGCTGCCCAGATTGGCTCCCATGTTCTTCATTTCGTTTAAAAGGGCCGCAATATCACCCTTGGTGGCAGCTGCTCCCGTTTCCGCGATGTCTGTTGACATTTTGACTTTATAGTCAAAGGCCGGGGGAGAAGGAGCATAGGCGTACCTTGTTAGTTTGCTATTAACGTTCATGAGGCAATTCTTGGGTCAGAGGAGGCGCGCACACACCCCTGGTTTGGGGGCCTTACCCTGTGTGCCATTGCGTGATTTAGTGGCCCCAGAAGGATTCCAGGTCTGTGGGTTGGTGTGCGGCCTACTGCATGGGTGGAAGGCTGGGACAGAGGCTCTCTGGGCGGTCTACTGTGCTGTTGGGCCTGTTCGTGGCCGAGAACTTCCTGGGGGAGCTTCTCCTTCATGCTGGTTCGTGCTGTGTCCGTCCCAGGGAGGTGCGGGATCACAGTGCGGTCCTCTGATGGTGGAGGGGCGTTTAGATGGTGTAGATGATGCTGCTTTGTACATGTGTGGTGCTTCCGGGGTGGTTTTTAGTTAGGTATGTGAGCTGGCTTCACCTTATGTCTCTTGCTTCCTACCCAGAAAGTGCGCATGGGTTAAGCACTGCGATGCTGGATCGTCTGCACTTGAATTTGGGGTTAAACGGCACTGTGCTCTTTATTCCTTGGCCTGTGGTACCTGGTCATGCAGTTCTGTGAAGGCTCGTTATCCGCTTGCAGTGCGGGCTCAAAGTTCTGTGTGTGCAGCTGGGCTGGTAGGGTTGTGTGCATGGTAGGCACTTTGGGCTCTCCCCTCCCCGCACGTTGCCTTCGGGCGCCACGTGTTGTAAACCCGCGAGTGGCACACCCGTGCTGGGAAGGGGAGCGTTGGGTGTTATGAGGGGGGGCCCCCCGGGTCTCCAGAAGGGTCAGGGGCCCGTTCGCCTGTGGAATGACGCACTGCTGGGTGGAGTGGATGCTCAGGCTCTGCAGCACCCCGGGAGGCATTTGCTTACCGCGGGCTGATGGGGCTCAGACTTAAGAGTCCGGGGTTCATGCAGGCTGGAATCTGCCTTGGGGAGCCTTGCCGGGTATGCCGGGCTTGCAGTATATGCACAACACCACTCTCCGCTTGGACGGGGGGCAGAGGGGGAGGTGTTCGGTGGGCCTTTATTCCGGATGACCGCTTTTTCTCATGGGGGGTCTTCTGTCGACATCGCTTTATTTTCTCGGGGGGAGTGGGGGGGCTCACGAGACAGGGGGCTCTAGTCGCACCTTGGACCTGTGGCTGAGGAGCTCACGGAGTGACTGCTCATCTGTGTGCCCCCTGGTGGCCGGCCTATGCATTTTTTAAACCCGGTCTTCAAGGTAGACATCAAACAATAATAGTTGCGATAGAAATATCAAATCCGAAGCAAAGCTTTAGCAGAAAAACAGACAGTATATATAGCATGCACTGTGCCAGTTACTTCAAAGACATCCTCGAGAGGGGATGGAGGCCCTCAAGGGACAGACTAACTTGACGCACAGTGCACTACTGCAAAAAAAAATTCAGAAGAAGCAAACGCTCGAAGGGAGTTATAAGATGAATACATGGGAGGACAATCCATTTGAAAGCTATATCTGTTCAGAGATGCAATGGGACAACTGCTTATAGCAGTTCATCCGAATTGGGCAGTGTGTTCTCTGCAAGTTAGATGGATCCTCTCAGGTGAGTAGTCAAGAGGCTTCTGCGATCATTTGGCTAGAGAAGCTATGGCATCCAAGGCATTCCAGGTAGGCATGCGCTTGAGTGGAATATGAAGATGGAAGGGATCTGAAAATGGTCTTTGTAGAGCTCTCTCCCAAAACCAACTAGCAGCAAGCTTGGTTAGTGGCAAGAAGTTAATTAGCATAATGAAAGTCCCTGGTCTAGAAATAGAATGAAGACATTTCAAAATGTCGAATATGAACTTTCATTCCATTCAAGACAGATTTTAAATTGATCCATTAATCTCAACAGTTAACAGAATAGCTGTTAACAGGTATGGACTAGTTACTTGTAAATCAGCTCATAGTGGGCATCTTCACTAAATTAATACACTCCGAATACTTAGATTATCTCAACCCATGTGTGGAATGTAAGAACTGTACACATACACTATGCTCATCTATAACTTGTTTTTGCCAATTTCTAATCTTTAAATAAATTCAATGCATTCAAATTTCACTGCACCGTTCCAAAGTGTTACTTCCTCCAGTGACTGCTCCAACTCCTATTCCAGTCCCCCTTTCTACATACTTTGGAGACTGTCCTTTTGAGACAGACTGGAGCATTTGAGTATAAAAATAAAAGGTTATTTGGATATGAAGCTGGGCACATCCTACTCTTACTCGGTTCTTCCCTGAAATGCTAACAGAAGGCTGACTGGGAAGCCCAAGCAGCCACCTTAGTTACAACTTCTCATGGCATAGGTAATTGAAAAGCAACCAAAGCAGCATTGGCTCGGATTTGGTGAGCATGCAGCCCATTTGGAGGGGGAAGCTTTTGCCGAGCAACTCTCGATTATGCAAGAAACATCACTATTGTCGTTAGATTGCAGATTTACTTTACTCCGACCATCAAAGGTCAACAACCTCAAGATCCAAAATCTTACTGTCCAGGCAACTCAAGTGCCTGGCCAGACATCTAGGCAATA
Organism: Ambystoma mexicanum; assembly: GCF_040938575.1. Taxonomy (NCBI): domain Eukaryota; kingdom Metazoa; phylum Chordata; class Amphibia; order Caudata; family Ambystomatidae; genus Ambystoma; species Ambystoma mexicanum. The sequence goes on from NC_090929.1 coordinate 446,143,798, forward strand.
CAAAAAAAACCTGCAGTCAGACAAAGGGTTAGAGAAAAGCTAGTATAAAAAATATCCTAGTTTATATGAAACTCAAATTTATCTTAGAAATGAAGGACAGTGAGGACTAAAAGTTAGGCCACTAAACCTGCTCTGGCAGATGAGACATGACACTAGCTTAGCCTTCAGGAAAATGTGACATGTCCACTGTACTCTGCTAGGAGGATTTGTGGCAGAAAGCCGCCAATACCAGAGACCCATTGTGAATGAAGAACCTTTGTTGAGGCAATAACTGCATAAAGCCCTCAATGCTAGACTAGATACATTAAGGACAATTGAAACTATTTTCCAATAAGCCCCTATGGCAGAAAGGTATGTCATGCAACAATCCATCATTTTGACTTTTTTCGTCAATCATGCAAAGTGGTACAAAAGGATTCTTGTATCAAGAGAGCAAGAAAAGAAGCTCACCACTTGCTTCTATACTGAGCCCAGAGGGGAAGGTTTCCTGGCAACCTGGATTAGGTGCGTGTCCCAGGTGTTTCAGCACTAGTAACTCAGGTTCCCAAGGCCACTAAGTGAGGGGAGAGATTAATGGTCACGCTCTCCTGAGCAGTCTGGGCAAAATCAGAAAGCACAGTGGTTCGGTGGATATCCAGTTCATATCAGAGAACCAAAACCTAGCTTATGTATCTTTTGCCATCAGTAGACTAGTCAATCATGGGCTGTTGAAATTCAAAAAACATTTTTGCCCCAGAAACTCCAGTAGGTTGCTGTGAGAGCTGATGCGCCCCCACACTTACCCCCACACCAAGAGGGAAAATGAATGATTTGAAACAAACAACTCCCCTCTGCTTGGGGGTGGGTGGAGGGGAGGGGGAAGGGAAGAGCAACCCATGATCTGAACAGCCATGTTACTTCCGGGTTCAGCACCCATTATCAAGAAGCTAAACCACTCTGACATTATGCCGCTTTATTCAACTGGCCTGGGAGTTTTATAGCATTAAGCAAATTACCCTCTTCTGCCCACCCTCAAAGATACTGCCAACCTCATCAGCAGTCTTCCTCACATAGAACATGTGAAAGGAGTCCTTCTGCCTTATGGCCAGCTTGCTCCAGATACGAGAGCCCTAAGGGCTAAGAAAATTGCACAGCGAGACATTTAGATTGTCCTTGCTCTCCACAATTATGCGCAGGTCAGACATCAAGTCTTACAAAAAAGCAGAGTAATCAGTTGCAATGCTGGGATCAATTGTGAACGGATGGTTGGCATCTAAATTGAAGCCACACTAAAATATGTGACACTTCCAAAAAGTTGGATTCGGAATGGGGAGGTTCTTGGTCTTTGGCAAGCAGGTTTGCGAAAAGGACTACCTTAGAAACTTGGGTTCTCATTTTGGCAAGCAGCAAGCCCGCCAAAATACAAGAGTAATGAGACCCAACAGTCTCTGGGCCAATTGCTTATGGTTTTTTTGCAACTACCTTGTGGTACCAAAGTATGAGCCTCCATCTGTTTGATGTTGGGAAGAATCGAACGCAAGTGTTCACTGACTGCAATGAAAAGATTGTGTTAGTCCAATATTAACAGAAAATATTTAGGTGTTATTCTGCAAAGATAGGCCCCCTTAATCCATTGTCTGGGAAAGCGTTAAACACACCATGGAGACAAGTGCTCAGCAGTTGAAGGAAAGGCCCTTGTACAGGATGTACCACTCAAACAAAAAATGCTTGTAAATTGGCCGTATTGGGATATGTAGGCAAGCATCTGAGATCTATTGAACAGAGATAGTCTTTCTGGAGCAGTAACCATCTGTGCTGGAGTAATCATCCATTACTGCGTGGAAAGATAAAAGTTGAAACAACTGCAGGTATATAATAGCACATCAACCCACGTGGTTCAATTAGAACCTATTCCAACTCCACTGCCGCCATGTTGCTCCACTAGAAGGGAAGGATATCCCTTTTTATCAGTGGAGGGTGGGACGTGAGACTGGGCAGAATTGCTAGTCAACACCCAGACTCACTGGGGACAAAACCGAAGAGTCAAATAGTCCTCCATGCTTCTACGCGAAGAGCAGGACCCAGCAAATGTGTCACCGAGGACTTTTCAGTTCGACTAACAAGGCTAAAGGAAAAAACATATGCACTAGTTTTGTCATGACTTCCAATGCACACTGGGGACCTGCTCAACTGATGCGATTGTGTCTTGAAACCCATCAAAAGAACAGGACCAAAATCCTGTTAGGAAGAGGTCTGATGAAACCAACGGAAGGATGAATACAGAGTGATTTTTGCAGGATATTTACATTCCTTTGTTCAATGTTTCATCAGTGGAGCTATGAAAAATCCAACCCATTGAAAGAAGTCTAAATCCTTTTCTTGTACTGTTTTCGTAAACCTGGTCACATTAAAACCAGCAGGTCTGCAGAGGTCTACGCCAAGTGTCTATGGTGAGCTGCAGACAACCAAATCCTGAGCCTAACCTCATGCATCAGACAGCGCTCCCTTAAACTGCTCCACATTGTCTGGTAAAAATCTTACCAATTCATGCCACAAAATGCTGTTAGAAACGCAGTGTTGGTCTGGTGAATTAGCTTAAAGTTTACATATTGCCTCTACAGCAATGCGCTGCATGGGAAACGACCCTGATGGAGCAGTGGCCTACTGTCTGCACATACTAGGCAGGAGGGCTATAGGCAGGTTGAGCGGAATCTGTTCAGAACTCCGGGCTAATTTGACTTTAGTTTTCTTATTTTTAGTCTAGACCCAATGGCATTTGGTTCATATTTTGCTTGCTTCCACCAGAACATCTTATCCTACGCCCACTCGTACCCTCTCAAGTCACAAGAGCCCCTGCCAGAACCCCCGGCTCAGGCATTTGAAGAAGTCCACCAAAGACAAATGAAATACCTTTGCTGAAGGACACTCCTTCAGGTTAGTCTTCTGTCAGATCTGCCTGCACATGTAGAGAAGGCAGAGGTGGTAAAGGTTCAGGCATAATAGATTGAGGCAGTAAGGGTTGAAGCAGTAACTGGTGAGGCACCAACATTGGTCAATAATGAAGCAGCACCATACAGCTCAGGAACCAGATTTGGGAAGATTGGAGGGGTAGGGGGGACTTGGGGCAATTGATTGATGCAAGTTGCTATGCAGGTCTGGCCAACTAAGGGTCCACAAAATATAGGAGCAAGGATGCAGCAGGCAAGATTCAAGTGGGGGCCGACCATTCTACATGGAGGCAAAATCATGCTCTTCCCGGAAACGTTCTAGATAAGTAACAGATGTGATTTATCAAAAGACACTGCAGAATGCCCAACTGTGGAGGATGGCGGAAGTGTCCTTACAATTACCAATTTTTTGTTCTTGGAAATGCGTGTGTCAAACGTAAGACAAGCATTGGTGCTCTCTAGCCCTCGAGCTATAGGGATGCTCAAGAGAAGTCGTGGTTTAATTAGCACCTAATCAGAATTTCAGACAAGCCAGTGATAAATTTAGCACTGAGAGGGATCATCAGGAAAGCTCTCGATTTAGCCCTGAACCAGTGAACCGCAGCCCTTGAAGATGATCCTTGGCAGCAGGACCTTGTAACGACAGTTCCTTCTGGGTCTGCGAGGGGCGGGGGGAGAAGCTCTGCATTGCTGGTGCTTTTAGTCCCTTTGCAGGAAACCCCTGAAACGTAGTCCCAACGGTGTACCTTAGGCGCAGGTATAATAAAGCTAGGACTTGCATGGACCCTCGCAGAATAGCACCTTGGAATGTAATCTATATCCCTGGTGCATGTCAACTTCCTTGGGCTTCAGCAGGTGTCCAGCCTGCAAAGGGCTCTTCCCCACATCTGACCCCCATGCATTGACTGCACTGCCTGGGCCCCGACCACGGCTGTACTGTGTGCAACACACCTACACCAGGAGCTCTTCAAGAAGTTGCCTCAAGAGGACTTGAACTTCAAGCAAAATTCAAGGCCCAGGGCAGGGCTGCTATTTTCCCATCGCACCCCATAAGGACGACTCCTTTCCTAGGAAACGTTTGAGCAAGAGACCATCCAGGTCCTCACCAGCACAGGTAGCGAGGCTCACTCAGCTACCGGTCGCCAGGCCGAGGGGGTTGCTAGATACTTCCGGAAACAGTGCGGAGGGGCCACATTTACTGGGTGTCCACCCGAGGGGCTATGCCCTACTACTAGACAGATGTCTGAGGGGGCGCCTGGCGACTCAGCTGAGGGCACTACACCTACTAGGTCTCATCCTGAGTTGCAGGGTAGGCCTCAAGATCCACTACCAAGAGTTGGAGGAGAATGGCCCCAGCGAGCCAGGCACCATGATGCAGGCACATGGCATGCCGTTCAACAAGATGGCTGCTCATCTGACACCACCCCTGTACAATGAGCAGGTAGATGATCGTGTCCAGGTGGCACTTGTCATCTCCAGGTACGTGGCCTACAGCTTATTCTTCGGCATTGCAGGGCAGATACCCCTGCAAGCCGCAAGGCAGAGTACGCACAGGCACCAGCAGCCGCCTGCTACTCAATACCACCTGCCATCCCACCAGCCTGTGAGGAGAGGTTTCTTTTTTTTAGAAGTTCCTCACGCTGATGAGGTCCCCTTAGATGGGCGCCATCCTTCGGGATGTGATCAGGGACATGCTGCGTCCAGTCCCTCCGCCAGCACCCATAGTCATTCCTCCAATGGCTCTGGTGCCTCATGCCCCTGTGCAGCCCACGCCAAGTCCTTTGATTCCAGGTCCCCTTCCTCCTACAGTTCACGCAGTTCCATAGCAGCCTCTGGCTCCGGTCCCCACACCTCAGCCTCCGCTCCCACCACTCCTCCCCCGGCGCCAGACCAGTCAGACCCCCCCCCCCCTCACCCCGGTGGACACTGATGAGGACGAATACCCAACACCATTTTCAACAAGGGCCTTCCATGATCGGCTTGCAGGTTTGGCTGAATACTTGAGGCTTCCACAACCCGAGGTTGAACAACCAGAGGCGGGGGTCCTGGCCAAAGTCCTCACTCTACGCCCTGCAGCTAGAATAGGGATTCCGATGAAGGACATTGTTGCCTTTGCCAAAAAGTTATGGCTGAAACCCCACTCAGCGCAGCCCACCAAGAGGTGCCTCAACGCCAAGTACAGGCAGTTGGAGGGGGATACACTCTTGTCGGCACACCATCCATCAGACTCTGCAGTGATTCCCGCGGCTTCTTCTGCCACCTCATCCTTGCCTCCGCTAGGCAAGGAGAAAATCTTGGAGGCGTATAGAAAGAAGGTCTATTCAAAGCCTGGTTAATGGCCGCGAGCATGGCATCCACATTTGACGAAGGTGCAGCGAGGTGTGGGGAGGGAAATCGACTTCCTTCCAGAACATCTGGTGCACAGGCACGTTTCAAGGCCCAAATTCGCTTTGTGGAAGACGTATTTAAGGGCAGATGGACATGTCCAGAAGGTCCGGGCACCACGTCCTCCTGGCCCAATCTGGAGCAATTGGGATCATGACAGAGGCAAAGACGGTGACTCAAGACATCATGGAGTCCAGTGGCACACATTAACACCTCAGGCCGGGCCATCTGCATCATCATGGACATAAGGACTGTTTGGCTCCAGGCTACCAAGTTCAACTCTGACATCAAGGAACAGATATTGGACCTTCCACTTGAGGGTAGAGACCTTTCATTCCACCACCGATTAGGAGCTTGATAAGAAGAACAGTTCCCAGACTGCAAAATCCTTATCCATCCACAAAGTCAACGCCCAAGACCTGCAGTCAAACGCACAAACGTTCCGACAAGGTTCGGGCCTTCGGTGGGTTCTGGGGCTTCCAAGGACGGTCCTGGCAGCCAGATTGATCTCCGAGTCAACACCGCATACAGCACAAGGCGTGGAATAAGGGGAAAAAAAAACACGATGCTCCCCTCCGGGTCCATGTGTCTCTGGTAGGGGGCAGGCTTGCCATCCATGCACACAATTGGCGCGAAAGGTTTGCGGACCCACTGGATCCCCATAAGTAGTGCCCACAGGCTACCGCCTACTGGTCCTTCCACTCCCACAGATTGGGACAGCAACTCTTTTGGCATAAATGCGATCTCAGAGAGCCAGGCAGTGGAAGTAGTCCCAGCCTCCCAGCAAGGTATGGTCTTCTACACCAGGATTTCTGCCATACACAAGAACCACCAGGCTGGCGTGAGTTGTGTTGGACCTTTCAACCCTAAACTATTCCCTCTCGCTTCAAAAGTTCAAGATGGTTACCACAGTGCTTATTGCGGCGACACTGCAAGGGAGACCTACAAAGTACTACCCTTTGCCTCAATTCAGCCCAGACCGTCTTTACCAGGCTTATGAATGAAGTGACAGTCCTTCTCAGGGCCCAAGATCACCATGTCTATCCATACCTAGAGTGGCTCCTCCGGGTGAGATTTCCAGCAGCGGTCCATCATACCTCCTCCGCCACGCAGAAGTTAAACCTCGCAGCGTGGTTCCCTGAACAGGTCACACTGAAGCATCTGCGCCTCTCGCAGGCTAGCCTAGACATCATTTAGGGTGCTAGGAGCAATGCTACTAGGAGCCTGTACAAAAGCAAGTGGACTAGGTGTTGCCACTGGGTGGAGGCTAGGAAGTCGATCCTCTCACTTGCACACTGGATAATGCTCCCTGCACACCTTGTACACTCTGGGTGCAGATAGACATGCCGCACCTATCTGGCAGCAATCGGAGTCTACCAGAACTCAGGAGGAAGTTCACCTTATGCCAATCCAGTGGTTAAAAGACATCCGACGGGCCTCACTAGGCTCTACTCGCCCATCGAAAAGCCACACCCCGTAATGGACCTCAATATAGTGTTAAGCACCTTGGCGCATAAACCTTTTGAGCCAATGGCGTCCGGACATCGGGCTAGTCACCATGAAGACAGCCTTTTGGTGGGTGGTACGTCTGCCGTCCTGTCAGCGAGATACAGGGTCTGGTGGCCTCTGAGCCATACACTACCTTTCACAGGGACAAGGTGGTCAAGCAGTCTTGGGGTTCCACCTAAATGAGAAGATAGTACTCCCGATAGAACCAAGAGATTCGCAAATCTGAGGCTCCATTTATCACCTTTGGCGGGTCAAGGCCAGGATATCAGGCTTCCAATGACTCCATAGCAAGATGGATGGTTGCAGCCATTAAAAATGGCCTATGAGGGGCATCACAAGCCACTTCTAGCAAAACCTGCATGCCCACGATGCCTAGGCTGTGGCATTCCAGAGACTTCCCATGGCAGATCATCCGCAGGGCGGCCTCGTGGGCCACCCTCTGCTTTTTGCAAGCACTACCGTTTGGATGCCGGCTCCAAATCTGACGTGGCATTCGGGCAGGCAGTATTAAGGAACTTGTTTTCTTAAAAGGAGGGTCACCTCTCCACCCTGGGGCTACATTCAGTTGTAATCGCCCATGCAGTATGGAGGGAAGGGAAGGGGACGCAAGAGTAATTATAATTTACTCTCTGTAGTGACACCAACGTACTCTTAGTCCATAGTCCCCTTTCCTCCATGCGTCCCACCATCACCCCCCCCCTAATAAAACTGGTGTCAATTTTGTTGACGAGTCTACGGGGACTGAGGAGTGGCACGTTGGGTGGAGTCAGGGGAGCACATGTTCTCCAGGGCCACACCCCTGCGCGCCTCTAAATTTGAAGGGGGAGAAGATGGACTTTTTATTCTGGTGAAAAAGTTTCCATCTCCCGTCCCTAGGAGGGACGCCCATGCAGTATGGAGGAACTGGGCTATGGACTAAGTACGTTACGCACTACAGTGAATAACTTATAATTTAAGCTTTTGTAAGCAATCGAAGGATTTAAGAGATCTTTTCCTGAAGGCTACGATGGCAGAAGAAAATTACTTACCCCTGGTAACGCTTTCAATTGGATGTTCCTCTCACATATTCCTCATTTGTATCTAGCTTCAGAAAAATATTTTCTTTGCGGAAGAGGGCACTGTGTGTCGACACTGTCAACCAGATGTTCCCTAGAGGGTCTCCGTCTCGGTGGATGTCATTGAGTACATATACCACGCGCAGCGCCCATTGCTTTGTTTTTATGCTGCCCATATGCATAATATCACATGTAAGTGCCTTTAATTTATCAGACTCTAAAAGAGCGTGCAGTTAATGGTCTGGAAAATTCTACAGTGGGGGAGGTAGGGAGGGTTGATGAGGAATACGTGGGAGGAACATCCAATCGAAAGAAAGCTACCATGGGTAAGTAACTTGTTCTTCAAATTGATTGTGTCCTCACACCTTTTCCTCATCTTATGATACACCCGTCCCCAAAAGTGTAATACTGCTTTGGGAGTCTGAGCATAGAACTGCCTTCCTGAACCTTCCCTCATTGTTCGAGGCATCTTAATGTTTTGTAAACATGAATTAAATATCTCATTGAAACTCCCCTCTGAAGGGCAGAGCAGAGGAATTTACCATGCCCCTAGTGGAGTGAGCCCTTAAGCCTTATTGGGGGGGGGGGGGGGCAGATCTTTTCCAGCTAGCATGCAACATTCTGAAATAGCCAGTATTATCTATCTCAATAGTGTTAGTTTGGTTACTGATAAACCTATTTTATGTTCTGTGTATCCAACAAACAGTTGGTCATGTCGCAATTTTGACATTCTCGAAATAGAGAAACTTCGAGCCCTCTTAGGATCGAGCCTATGAAATCTGTCCTCTTCCTTTCTAGGGTGAGGTGGTGGAAAGAAAGTCGGAAGCAATTTCTTCTGTGCTAAATGGTCACCCGAAACCATTTCTGGTAGGAATGATGGTTTGACCTTTAGAACAACCTGATCTTTATTTTTAAAAAAAGATGTAAAGGGAGGTTGCCAGGATAATGCCTGCATATTAACTCACCTTGCAAGCTGAAGTTCTGGCCAACAATAATTTTGAGCATTAGTAACCTTAATGGACATGAGTGCAGCAGCTCCAAAGGAGCACACATCAGGAATGTTAAGACTAAATGAAGGTCCCAGGTTGGGACTTGGAAAGGAGTTGGTGGAACCATGTTAGTGAGTTCCTTTAGAAACTGAAGTGTATTTTGAAATATGAATCCTTCTCAGAGTTGCGCTTCAATATGGAAAGCGGTGGTAGGTAACCTTTAATTGTTCCAATCTGGAGCCCCAGATTTGCCAAATATAATTTTTTTAAAAAGAGAACGCCTATGGTGTATGAACACCTAGGGTGTATCCCATTGAAAAGAATCTACATTTTCCTTACACCATCTGCAGAACTTGTTTCAATGGCAGCGGTATAAGGACTATTGCTGGCCTCATCCGGGAGGTTCCAATCCATCTCAACCTTTCAGAAACCATGCGTGAAGGTTGAGTGTCTTGACCTCTGGATGGAGAACCCAACCCTCTCACAGGAGAAGGTCCTCTCTTTGTGGAAGACGTATTGAAGGGCAGATGGACATGTCCAGAAGGTCCGGGTACCACGTCTTCCTGGCCCAATCCAGAGCAACTGGGATCATGAATTTCCCAAACTTCTGCCTCCCAATGACTTTAGGAATGACAGGGGCTGGAAGAAACTCCTACAGGAAAGGAAATTGCCTGTCCACTACAAACGCCTCCTAGAGCTTAGGGGGGAAATTCCCTGGAGCAGTACAGTTCACACTTCATCGCAAACAGATCCACTAGAGGGGTTCCCCAAAGGGTGAAGATCTCTTTAAGGACTTCCTGCACTAGTTCCCACTCGGGGTGAGACCATGCTCTGCCTGCTCAGAGTGTCCGCCGCCATGTTCGCCTCTCCAGCTAGGTGAACCGCTAATCCCTTCTTGAATTGCCCAGAACCAGAGCTGCATTTCCTCTCTGCACAGTAGTAGTGACCATACACCGTTCTTGTTGAGGTAGTACACAGCCACTGTGGTCTCATTATCAGGACATTAATTCCCCATACAGAGAGCAGAAAGGCCATTGCCAGTCCGATTACTCTCAACTCCAAAAGGTTGATGTGTAGTTTGGACTCCGATGGAGACTGACTGGATTGTCAAATCGTCGGCATGTGCTCTCCACCCAAGTGAGTGAGGCATCCGTTACTGTCATCTCCGGCCATAGTTGCCAAAAAGGTTCTCCTTCAGCCCATGCTTGGAAGCTATATCCGAAATCCTGCCAGAGATTTGAGACCAGTGTCCTGGGAGCCCATTGAAGGGATCTAATACTGTGATACCAGGAAATGCAGGATGTAATGAGGCTAAGCAACTGCAAAAAAGGAGACAGTGCAGATGGTGACAAATTCCAGAATACCCAATGAGTTGAGCCCTCACCTCTGGTGGCGAGGCTTTTCTCAGGTATGCACCCAGGACTACTCCAATGAACTGGATTGTTTGAGATGATCATGTGCGACTTCTTCCAATTGAGGGAGAAGCCCAGTCTAAAGGGAGTGGCAGGTTACGCTGAGATGTTCCAGGGCTTGTTTGGGTGAACGTGCCCGGATCAACCAATCATAGGGGTAGACGTGACTCCCTCTTCTCCTGAGACTCGCTGCCACCATGGCCATTAACTTGGTGAAAACCCTCGGGTGGAGGTCAGCCCGAATGACAGAAATCTAAACGGAGTAGAACCCCCAACAGCAAACCTCTGGTACTTCCTGTGCGTGATGGATTAGCACATGAAAGTATGTGTCCTGAAGGCCCAATGATCCCATCCAATCCTGGAGCTGGAGGGCCTGAAGGATCCAGGAAAGTGTGACCATCTTTAACTTGTCCTTCCTGAGGATCTTGTTCAAGTATCTCTAGTCCAATATGACTCGGACCTCTGTCCTTCTTGGGGATTAGGAAATGGGGAGAATACCATCCTTTACCTGTGGTTCTATAGCACCTCTCTAGCAAGGTCATAATTTCCTGCAACTGGAATGGGTCTGGAGCATTTAGCAAATGGCTTTCCGGTGGATGATAGAGGTCTCTTTATGAATGGGAGGCAGTAACCTTTGGCTACTGTTTCCAGTGCCCATGTATCCGATGTAACGCCTTGCCATTCGTTCAGATGCCGTGACAGTTCCTCCCACCGGGGTGTTGCGAGTCAAGACCTCAAGTTTTGAGTTGGCTGAAGCAGCGGCTGATGGTAAAGACTTCTGCTTGGGCAGGCTTTGCACCTCTCCCTCCACGAGAGAATCTTCTTTGACCAGTCCGTCCTCTCACTCTTCCAACTGAAGAGTGGTAGCGAAAGGAATCCGCTGGGGAGAAAAAGGCTGTGGCTGACTAGATAGCACCTAGGGACTTGCCTGCCGCCTTTGAGGTCTGCAGCTTCAAGGCTTTCGTCAGCCTTATTCCAAATAAGAGTGGGCCGTCAAAGGGCATGTTGGAGTCTAGATTGTACATCAGGTGCAAACTCTGACTTCCTCAACCACACAAAACTGCGTATCAGTGCTTGCTACCATTGCGCTGCTGATAGGGTCAGCAGTGTCCAGACCTTATTGCAGAGACACACATGTCCTCCTTACCATCCCTTATCCAGTCTTTCCTTATTTTCAGGGATGTGATCAGCCACCATCGCTATGCAGTCCTATAGTGTGTATGTAAATTTTGCTAATGCACAGGTTGACCTAGCAGGTTAAGGTCATGCTACTTGCAGAAAACACTTTGTCCAGGTATCAGTTTATCATCCCCATCTGGAGGGAATAGTATGGTATGCAGCTTGCTTAGACACAGATATAGCTGCCTGAACCACTAAGCTTTCAGGCGTTGGATGTTTAGACAGGTAGCTTGCATCACTACTGGATGGCCTGTATTTTCTGGTGCTAATTCCATTTATTGCAGGAGACTCCGCAATCTCCCAGTTAATCATTACCCTTCTCTGTAGTGCTACATGAAAAGGCAGTATCTGGTCATTTTGTGGACCCTTGTCCAATATAGCGCTGACATCCTGCTCAAATGGTGGAGTAGGTCTAGTCCAACCTTAACAGTCTATACCCATAGTCTGTAGGATGCATCAGCATGTTCAGGTGGATCTGGTTCCCAAAATCAAATTCAAGTGAGGTATTGACCACACTAGCTGTTTGTAAAGAATCATGCAGTTCCCCAATCCTGGTTTCATCTGGGATAAAACAGTCTGGAACATTAGGGATATTCCCCTGTGAAGTAAGAGGATCTATATGAAGGCCAAAAAGGTGGAGTCTCATTTGATGTTTCAAATCCCTCAAATAGAAGTTTGAGACTAAAAAGTCCTTTTTAGTAAGGGTTTATAGATATTTTCCCTTTCCATAGGTTGAAGTAAAGTCTGACCTCGACTGCTAGCATCAATGTTTGACTTGGCTACCATCAACAACTTCGGCATAGACAGTCGACGCAAGCAGCGTCGATTGAATAGATTTAGTCTTTGACGTGTGCTTCAAGGCACCCTGGAGACGTTTTAGAGGTATCCCCACAAACTATCCCCACCGAAAATATCACCGTACATATGGCAGTTTGTCTCGCCATAGGCAATATTTTTGGGGGGATAATTTGTGGGAGCAGGGGTTGCGCGGGTGTCCCTCGCAGGGTCCATGGGTCAAAATCGCCGCAAACATATGGCGATTGTTTTGTATCACAATATTTTTGCGGGGATATTAACACATGGAACAGTTTTAGATGTATTGTCGAGTATGCCAAGTGTCTTGAAGTGTTTGGGCTTATGACCCCGGGCTCGAGGGTGTGCACGTTTTTGCCTTGGCTTTATGCTAGTCTTCGACTGGAGCATGGCCACTTCCTTTATGCTTCCGGAAGACGCAGCCTCATTTTCAAAGATTTTAAGCATTTGCATATAGAACTTTTCCCACTCATCCTTCGAGGATTTAGTCGGGAAGCTTATGCTCCTTTCCTGAGAAGAGCCTGAGGAAGGTGATCAACACCTTTTCTTCGACTTGTTTAGAGGACAAGGAGGAGTGCTTGGAGTGATAGTTTCTTCGATCTTGTTTATGGGGAGTTGAATCTCAAAACTAATGTGAAGACCCAATTTTCGAAGGTGTGAAAGGGGATTTTTGAACAAGTCGAACCCGCTGACAATTTAGCTGTATGCTCTTTTAGGGCCTTAGCTGTCAGACTGACAAGAACAGTCAGAGGGTTTCATGTTCAACACCCAGGCACCAAATACACATTTTATGTGGGTCCGTAATAGACATCTTGGAGCTGCATTTCAAGCACTTTTTGAAGGCAGTCGTTGAGTAGTAGGAGTCGAAGACAGTCATTTCGAATCAATTTTCTGAATAAAAATGAAGCGCGCTTGACGCCAACAGGCGCTGCGTGTGGTATATGTACTAGACAATGACATCAACCTAGATGGAGGCCCTCAAGGTATATCGGGTTGACTGTGACCTCTGCTGAACAGAAGAACAAGTTACTTTCTTACCTGGTAACATTCTTTCGATGTGATGGTCTGACAACATATTCCATATCTATGACAGGTAATGTCCATAGCTGTGCTGCTTCGGAAAAGCTTCGGCGTCTGCGTCCTGCGTCGATGACGTTGATGCGCCATCCCCGAGGACCTACTCCGACAGCCGACGTCACCCGATGTGATAAGTAGGACGCACGACGTCCGTAGCCTCAGTTGTAGTTTTTTCCCCCCAGAGCGTGTGCCACCAGTTATCTGCCAGTCAGACACACAAGGCCTTGCGGAACGCAAGCTGCAATCGCAAAAGAAATTCAGCAGCGGGGAAGGTAGGGAGGGAGCGATATGGAATACGGCTTCGGACCATCCCATCGAAAGAACGTTACCAGGTAAGAAAGTAACTTGTTCTTCGAGGGGATTGGGTCCTCCGACGTATTCCATATCTATGACAGACTCCCAAATCAGTACTAAGCAAGGAGGTGGGAAAAAGAATTTAGAACACAAATTTAGCATGCCCAATCAAATTGCGGAATAAAGGACTGCCTTGCCAAAGGCCAGATCCTGCCCTCGGATGGAATCGAGGGAGTAGTGACGTACAAAAGTATGTACTGAAGCCCAGGTGGCTGCATCACAGATGTGACGAATAGGAACACCCCTCTGCAGGGCAGTAGACACAGCCACTCCCCTGGTAGAATGGGCCCGCAAGCCAGCCGGAGGGTCCATACCCGCCAAGCGGTAACACTCAGATAGCTAAAATAATCCAACGAGACAAAGTCTGTTTCGTGACAGCTTGTCCCAAACACTTTCCAGCGTAACCAATGAAAAGTTGATCGTCCACTCTGACCCGGGACATGCGCGAAATATAAAAGCTTAACGCTCTCCTAGGATCAAGCCTATGGAGCCTCTCCTCTTCCTTACCAGGATGTGGAGGAGGATAGAACGCCGGAAGAACCTTCTGGCTCAAATGAAATTCCGAAACCACCTTCGGAAGAAAAGGACGAACTCCAAGGACAACCCCGTCCTTATGAAACAGTGAAGGGTGGCTTAACTGAAAGTGCCTGTAACTCACTCAGTCTGCGAGCGGAAGTAACCGCAACCAAAAACAGTTTTCAGAGTTAACAGTCTCAAAGGGAAAGAATGCAAAGGCTCAAACGGAGCACCCATAAGAAACAGAACAAGGTTCAAATCCCAACCGGGCACCAGAAAAGGTGACAGAGGGAACACATCAGTGAGCCCTTTCAAAAACTGAGAAATTAAAGGAATCTTAAAATAGGAACATTCTTCAGACGAGCGCTTAAAAATGGACAGCGCCGCCAGGTAACCTTTAATGGTCCCCACTTGCAAGCCCCTGTGGGCCAAGGAAAGCAAAAAAAGACAGAACCATGGGAATGTCACACTCCAAAAGATCCACATTCTTAACTCTGCACCAGTCGCAGAACTTTCTCCAACGGCAACGGTACAGAGACTTTTTTGCTGGCCGAGAGCAACACCTCCATCATGTCTTCAGGGAGGTCCCAACCCTTATACCTCAACCTTTCAGAAGCCAAGCGTGAAGGTTGAGGGATCTGACCTCTGGATGGAGAACCTGAACCCCCCCACCCCCTCCCGTGAGAACAGATCGTCTCGGTAGGGAAGACAACGTGGAGGGCAGATGGACAAGTCGAGAAGGTCCGGGTACCACGTCCTCAGGGCCCACGCCGGAGCAATGGGGATCATCAGGGAACCGAACCTCCGCAGTACTTGCAGGATGACGGGGACTGGAGGAAACGCGTCATCACCACTCCTCCACGAACGCGTCTAAGGCTCCTTTTGGAGGAAATTCCCGCAAGCAGAACCTTTCGCACTTCCGGTTGACACTGGAGGCGAAGAGATCCACTTGAGGTGTCCCGCAAAGGGCGAATATCTCCAGGAGAATCTCCAGAGCCAGCTCCCACTCGTGAGAGATCGTGCTCTGCCTGCTCAGAGCGTCCGCCGTCGCGTTGTCGTCTCCGGCCAGATGAACAGCAGAGATCGAAACTTCCTGCTGGATGGCTCAGAACTCGAGCTGCATCGCATCCCTGCACAGAGGAAGTGACCCTGCCCTCCCCTTTTTGAGGTAGTGCATGGCCACTGTGTTGTCCGTTAGACTCAAGACACTCTTTCCTTGCAGTGTCGGCAGAAAAGCCTTCAGGGCAAGCCTGACGGCCCTCAGCTCCAACAGATTAATATGGAGTCTGGACTCCGGAGACCAACGACTGCTGACTGTCAACTCGTCGGCATGAGCTCCCCATCCCGTGAGGGATGCGTCCATCACGATCGTCACCACCGGCCAGGGCAGCCTAAATGGGGCCCCCTTCATCAGATTGCCTTCGACGGCCCACCACAGAAGGTCCTGGGCGAACGAGGGCGGCACCTGAACAGGGTCCGACAGCCTGCCGGAGGACTAAGACCACTGGAGCTTGAGTGCCCACTGCAAAGATCTCATCCGCAGACGAGCCTCTGGCACCAGAAGAATGCAGGATGCCATGAGGCTGAGCAGTCTCAAGAACTCGGACGCTGGGAAATTCTGGGCAAGTTGAAACTTGTGCACCATCTGCTGAATGTGAAGAGCCCTCACCTGGGGAGGAAAACACTACCCCAGGGATGTGTCGAGCACTGCTCCGATATACTGGAGCCGCTGTGTTGGCGTCAAATGGGACTTCTTTAAATTGAGGGAGAAGCCCAGCTTGTGAAGGGAGTGGCAGGTGACGGACAGATGATCCAGGACTTGCTCGGGAGAGCTCCCCCTGATCAACCAAACGTCCAGGTAGGGGTAGACGTGAATCCCCTTTCCTGAGATGCGCTGCCACCACCACCATGAGCTTGGTGAAAACCCTTGGGGCGGAGGTCAATCCGAACGGCAGGACCCGAAACTGAAAGTGCAAGTCGCCAACCGCGAACCTCAGGTACTTGTGCTTGGGATGGATCGGCACATGGAAGTAAGCGTCCTTGAGGTCAAGAGACACCAACCAGTCTTGAACTTGTACTTCCTGAGGAGTTTGTTCAAACCGCGCAAGTCCATGATGGGTCTCAATCCCCTGTCTTTCTTTGAAATCAAAAAATAAGGGGAATACCATCCCTTGTTCCTCTCCGCTACAGGCACCAGTTCTATGGCGCCTTTCTCCGGCAGGGCTCGAATTTCCTGCACAAGGAGTGGATCCGGACTCTTCAAAGAGGTTCCCAAGTGGATTGTCGTGAGGCCTCTGCCAAAAGGGAAGACAGTAGCAGTGGGTTATGATCTCCAGAACCCACACATCTGAAGAAATGGCACACCACTCTAGATGCTGCGCCAGCCTTCCCCCCAACTGGCGAACCATGGGACCTAGCCTCATGACTGAGTGGTAGCGGCTGCGGCATTGCCTGAGGGCAAAGAGGCAACTGCCGGAGCGGCCTTGGCACCTCGAGTACCTTGTTTTCCATCTCTGGCACTCTTATGGTGGCCTCTTTGACAAGTCCTTATGCTTTACTGAAGGACGAGTGATAGCAAAAGGAACCTCCCGTCCATTGTTGTCCCCGAGGACGAAAAGGCGGCGGTTGTCGAACTGCAGCACCCAACGACTTTGCTGCAGCTTTGGAGGTCTGCAACCTCTAAAGGCTCTCGTCAGCCTTGCAGCCAAAAAGTTGTTCACCGTCAAAGGGCATGTTGAGGAGCCGGGACTGCACATCAGGAGCGAACCCAGACTTCCGCAACCACGCAAACCTGCGTATTACGGTGCTCGCCGCCATGGACTGGCTGACACAATCTGCCATGTCCAAACCCGACTGAACGGCCTCACACATGGCATCCTTGCCATCCTGAACCATAGCAAGGAAACCATCCTGTTGGTCCCCTTCCGGAATATGTTCATCCGCTAATGCAACACAGTTCCACAGAGTGTGTGTGAAACGAGACAACGCACATATGGAGTTGGCCGCCTGAAGCGCCATACCACCTGAAGAAAACACTTTCTTCGCCCAGCCGTCAAAACGTTTGTCGTCCCTATCCGGAGGGATGGTAGGATACGCCTGCTTTCCCGGGGCAGTAGCCGCCTCCACCACCAAACTCTCTGGAGTGGGGTGCCTGGACAAGTAGCAGGGGTCGCTACTGGCTGGATGGTATTTTCGCGACAAAGACTTGCCCACTGCCGGGAGACTCTCCGGAGCAGTCCAAGTCGCCGCCGCCCTTCTCTGCAGAGCCATATGAAACGGCAATACCGGGTCAGTGGCGGGACCAAGATCAAGGATGTCCGTGAGATCATCCTGAACGAACTCCCCTGGGGGAGCCGACCAACCCAAGTACTCGGTGACCCGAGACATAAGGCGCCGGTATGAAGAATCAGCATGAGTGCCAGGCTCCGGCCTACAAAAATCCACTTCCGGAGAGGTGTCCAGTCCACTGGCATCATGCAGTGACTGCCTCAGGTCATCAAACTGGCTATGGCCTGAGATAAACTCATCTGGTACCGTAACCGGAACCAAGCCTTCATCAGAGCCTTCATCACCCTCTGAAATGTACTTCAGGCGGTTAGAGGAACACACCTGGAGACCAAAGCTATGCCTGACCTTAGCCAGAGCCTTTCTAGGGGCTAACCCCGTGCCACGGGGCCCCTCCGACACCACCGCCTCGAAAGGTGTCGAGGCACCGAACGAGTCCGCGTCGAGAGAAATCGCGTTGAGCAAATCGGCGTCGACGTCAGCTGCAGCGCCGCCAGCATTGACGGCGTCGACACAGGCCTCGAAGCCAGAGCTCCGAGCGTGTCTCTACAGCCTAGGAGCCGACAGCGTCGACTAGCCCCTCGGAGGCGGAGCCTCGAGAGAAATCAGCGACGACCTCGGTGCCACAGGCGTCAAAGTCTTCCTCGAAGACGGCACAGGATCACGCGGTCTCGAGCGTGTCGAGGACCAGGACCTGGAATGAGCGGGACCTTTCCCGCGAGCCGGGCCGACCACCCGAGCCCGAAGGCGTACGAGCGGTGTCTCTCGACCAGTGCCGATCGACCCCACTCGGAGGTGCGGACGGAACGGTGCCCTGCGATTCAAGAATCGCTAACATCTGCTTACCGAAAGAAGCCCATTCCTCCGGTGTCACTTGCATGGTGGGATAAGCAACCCGCCGACGGGCGGAGTCCTCGGAAGAGGAAGGCGACCGATGCCGGCGCTTCCGGGAATGTCTCGAAGAGGCGGAGGAGTGGCGAGACCGACTCCTGGAAGGAGACCCCACTGGACTTCCAACAACGCAGAGAGTCGCCTCTCGAGTCATCCGTCGAAAGCCCCGTAGACCGACTTCCGGGGCTTAGACACCCGACCTACCGACAGCTTCTTCTTGCGCTCCCGCAAGGCCTTGGCTGTGAGCGACTGGCAGTCGCCACAGTTGTCCGTTCCGTATCGTGAGGCACCAGAGTCAGGTGTCGTGCGAGTCCGTGACCGACATCTTGGACCCACAGTCCCTGCATTTCTTGAAGCTCGGATGCGGGGTTGAAGACTAACTAGACATCGTAACGAACAGGTTTTCACAAAAAACCGAACAGGTTCAACGAACCGAGAAGAATACAGCAAACTCCAAAGAGTCGAGGCGTACCGAGATTCACAAAGCGAACGCGTTCGCAGAAAAAACGAACTGAGGCTATGGGCGTCGTGCGTCCTACTTATCACATCGGGTGACGTCGGCCATCAGAGGAGGTCCTCGGGGACGGCGCATCGACATCATCGATGCAGGACGCAGACGCCGAAGATTTTCCGAAGCAGCACAGCTGTGGACATTACCCGTCAGATATGGAATACGTCGGAGGACCCAATCCCCTCGAAAACATTTTGCTGAAGCTGGATATGAATACAAGGTGAGAATAGGTGGGAGGACGCAATCCATTTGAAATGTAAGTTTATGGAGGAAAAATTCAAGCCCAATGTAGTCAAATAAGGTAGTTTACTCTGGTCGGTCATAGGATATTCTCACTTGTACCAATACAACACAAAACGTCCACTTCAAATATAGGATTATACTGGCAGGTCTGGCCTTGGTTCATCGTCTGTATGGCACTACAGGTTTCTTATGCTTAGTTTTAGGTAGCTAGTGGCCTTGTGCTGCCCATCATGAGCACTTCAGACACTTTAATGCATTGACATTTGATATTTCTATTTTTTCCTGTACTTAAGTCATCTTTATCTGGCTTTTAGTTAGGCCATTAGGTGTTGCTTGTGCCATCTACAAGACAAAACTATTTTAAGTACCGATAAGGACAAATGGCATTTAGGCGGGACACAGCCTGTAGGCGTTTGTTGATTTGCCCACCCATTGACTGCCCATGGCCCTGCTAATCCCCATGGCCATTCCCACTGAGCTACCACTCGACACAGGAACTCTTAGAGCTAGCTTTAATTGTGCCAAGGTTGTCCGAAGTGACTAGTTAATTGCCCTGCTCATTGCCATTTGTGCAGCTTCACAGCTTTCTGTAGTAACAAATTGTAACCGAGTTGCACTCTGTACACCTGCTGGTTCTTTCCTCTAGCTCCCTCGCCTGGCGCAGCAGAGTCTGGGACTGCAGCAGCAACGACTGAAGCAGCTCTTCTAATCCTTGCTCGTAAGGCAGAGCAGTGAATGGAGGGCCCCAGATGCTCTGTATGCTGTGGTTGCATTGTGCACCTTTAAGTGCGAGATGGCCCAGGAGATAATCTTGGGTAAAGCAAGCTGCTTCTGAGCAATTGGAGGTCCTGGAGTCACTTGAGCTCAGGCATACAGGAGAGTTCTAGGGCTCCAGGACTACTCCCACCACTTCCTTCAAACTATACACACACTACGCTAAAGAGAAGTGGGTGATACCTTCATCAATATTACCTGAACTGCCGTTCACTGTGGTGAATTTTTGAGAGTATGGTTGAGGGCGTTTTAGCAAGTGTTAGTCTTCAGATGCAGGTGAGTGGGGAGATCTCTTTGCATGATCTAAAGTGACAAAGTGGAGAGCTGTGTGTCTGGTAACTAATAATCCACCAAGACATTAGATCACAAGACAATCCAACTCTGGGCTACCCACTACAGAGGTGTCGGTTAGGAGTTACTTACTGGCGTTTGCCTTGTGGAGCAGAATACAGCCTGGAGTCCACGATGGCAACCTAAACTAGCTCAAATGACAACCCAAATAGCAATTTCACCCTCCGCTAACCAAACTTCCACTGGGCTGCTCTGTGAACATGAAGTGACACTGCAATCTGTATACACCAGGGATACTGACTTTTTACCGACCAGCGAAAATCAGAATGCTGGGAAAACACTTGTGGAAGTCCACATGCCGGGTATAAACAAACTGGATTCCCAGTCCTGGACGAATCCTTTATTAGAATGTGCCACAATACAATTATGGATGCCAATATTTCCACTCGAAGTAGCTGCCCATAGACCACTTGACTTGTATCGCAAATGCATATGTCTTGACACCAGGGTGCTAAAAAACAAATCGAGACCTTAATTGCAACGAAGGTCCAAGCCCTACATTGGATTCGTTGGGACAGTATTTCAACACGTCATTTAGTTTGTCACTGGTCCAGCTCTGACAATATTAAGGAAGCTGTATCACAGGAGACTAATGTGCCATTTCGGCTTAGCTCATCACAGACCCATTTCAAACTCTAGATCCTTTGCTACCTACTAATGCCATCATAGAAGAGAGCGTCTCTTGTCTTGGTCCAATAGGTCTAACAGGCAAATTCAAATGAACAGCAAGCTAACAAAACCAGAAAATGCTCCCAGAACCAAAAACCAATACAATTAGTTCAAAGTTTCTCAGAGCCTCATCTTGCTCCAACGAGGTGATCGACCTAAATAGCCAACTTCCAATGAGTGACTCCCATAAATGTTGGGACAACAGAGCTCCAGAATGCTAAAAGGGAAGGCAAATATTGAATCACAAAAGAAAAACTAAATGTTACAAGATCAACGAGGGAGCAGACTAGAGTAAAGCCCGTAGAAAATGGCCAGATTCTTTTAACAATGAACAAGACTATAGATTAGGTCTCCTACAACCCCTAATAGACCAGCAGTTTTACAATCTTTGGAAGTAAAAGGTGGTACACCCTGCGTTATCAATACTAAGCCTGCCAAAAACAAGCACGTTGCTGGACGGTAAAAGGAAAGATACCTACTCCTCCCTGCCCAGATGGAAATGTAAATGGCAGAGCAATTGGTTTTGAGAACAGCCAAATCAACGAGCGCACCCTACCGATTTACTGAGGCAGGTTCAAATGATTGACTGGGAACTCTTTCATACCCCTTTTCAAGTAGCTCTGCTCATTCATTTGTTTCTCTATAATGGCAAGCCTGGTCTGGGACCATTTGAACCAATTTACATCAATGGTTATTGATTTGTATAACCTTTCAACTCCCCTCCAGTGTGAATCCTTTTCTGCAGCACATTACTCTCAAATAAGGAATTTTAAATTATCTTTGTCATCACTCATTTAAATGTGATGCAGTGACCAGGTCAGAGAACAGCATTTGATGGCAACAAGGCAGGATTTTGTCCTGAAGGAAAACAAGACTATTGGTTTTTGGCTCGCCTCAGTGCTATACAGAGAATAGAAAAACTTCACTGCCCACACACAGAGTACACAATAGAGTATTCGCCAAAAGTAGAGCCAACCCCTTTGAGGCTAGGGAGGTGAGAGCACTGCGCAAGACCCTCCATAAGAGTCCGGTAAAGTGGGCCCTCACTGGGATAGACTTCCTCTTCGGTGACAAGGACTCATTCCTACAGGGAAATCCCTATGCAAGCCACCTTCTCTGCATATATGGGCATGCCTCATGGAAAACATACCCTCCTTTTGTTTGGCTGCAAGCAATGATGGCTCAACCATGACGCAGAAGAACCAATCGTAATGAACTGGTTTCTAGAGCATAACTTTACTTTCCTTCCATCTGAGGTGTATGAACGAAGAAATAAAGCCTCTTGAAGCAGCCAAGATGGACATTCTTTTGGCAAAGGTTAGTTCTAAGGGTTAGTAGTACAGTCGGATGGCCAGGGAGAGACCAAGTTGGACTTCCAGACAAACAGTTTGGATAGTTAAGGAACATTCCTCCAGCAATAGGGCATTTTCTTTATCATTTTGAATAAACCTGATAGAAATGTCCAATTAGGGTTAACCCATTGATCACTGCCTCTTGTGCAGACTTCTTGGCCATAGAATGTAAGAGGTTAATCCTGGGGGCTGTGATGAATCTAGCGATCTAGACACTGAATCTCGGGGGGGGGGGGGGGGGGGGGAGGCTTTCTCCCGTGGCCAGGGAAAGGCAGCAGCTACTCTACTGACCCTGGGGGTGGCCATCTGTGTGAAGACCACAGGGGCGAGGGGGGAACGGGACAAACACCAGCGGTAGGAAAGTATTGAACCAAAACCACCCTTTAGATATAATTTCTATTACCACCCATGTGCCTTCACCCCATGTCTGTATGGCTTATTGTAACGTACAGTTTCCATGACCAACACTCACTTTCTGCATTTTTGTTAATACTAAGACGAGGATAAGAACAATGAGGAAGAACAGAAGTAAACAAACACTGTGCTCTAGTCTTTGGAAAATGTTAATTGAAGCCTCGAAGTTTAAAAACAGTTACATCTGACCCGAAGCAGAGAAACAGTAGAGAACGGCACCTGACTGAGGCAGAGACTGAAGTTATTTGTAATTTGTTCTGATGCCAGTCAGAAGGCAGGAGTTGAGCAAACTGAGAAGCAGTGCGGAGGCTGTCCCAAACGGCATGAAGGGGAACCGAGCTAAGAGGAGTGCAACGCTTGGGACCGTGGTCCGCTGGAGCTGCCTGGCGCAAAGAAAGGCAAAAGCACACCGGCTGACAGGACACTCACCCAGCCACCCAACTGACTGAATTGCCCGTGTAGTGTGTGATTTCTGCTCCCCCCCCCCCCGCCCCCAAACACCCCAGGTAGGGCTGCGTGAAGTGGGCATGGAATCAAGTAATTTTATAATAAGGGGTGCCCAAGGAGTTTATTCTAGCGCTTGGACAGTCTCCTTGACTGTTTGCACCCCTTGACAATTATCCAGCCAGGAAAATGTTGTGAAGTTCTTTTGGACTCGGACATCATTCTGAAGCATTACTCAGAAATATAAAACTATTTAAAACAAAATCTATTTCCTACAAGCTCCAATTCTCATTGCACCTGCTATGGAAGCAGCAATTATAACATAGCATATTGCCATATGAGGAGCACTAGTGTATAAGCCAAGAGCATGATTTACAGTTAAGTACAAGTAATCATTTTAGGATACCAGCTTGAGTAACAGAATTTATGTTGGTCTATACTATGCTATGGTAGGGAGTGGTGTAACATACCAAAAGCCTGCAGTCTCACAAAATGCATACAGTTCTACTTCCACATTTAAACTCCCGCTTCAGGACTCGCTCTGTTGCATACAAATTGACCACGGCTTCCTGTCAATCGAGCCCGTTTGCGCCTCTGCTCGGGGACCTGCGATGGATGTACCTTCCCAGCCCACCAGGGTTCGAGTTCTCCTGCTGTGCTGTGTTTTGTTACCCAGTCAGCCTGTGCTTCATCTTAAGACGAGCTTGGTCTGCCTATCATGTATGCATCATTTACACCACCTGGAAAGTTAAAATCTAATTATTCATATTTTGCTTTGCTTGAACACATGATATACCCATGTGCAAACTCAAGACGGGTGCTGTCTTTGACCATTGGCTGTTTCCCTTAGAGTGGATGGGCTTCTGCTCGGGGAAAAGAATAAAGTTATGTCATATGCTCCTAGACAACTTCAAACTCCATTACATTAACTGAGCTTTTGAAGAGGTACAGAGTGACACTTTCTTTCACACATTAACTGTGTGCATGCATTGGGTGTCTATTGGGGCTTCCGGTCTAACTAGTATAAAAAAAAGAAGGCATCTCTCGAACTCACCATTTGCCGTTTGAGACAGGAAGCTGCCCTTTTGTGGTTAAGGTTTCTTCTGCTGGAAAGAGGAAGTTACCATATCCCGTTCATCGCCTTTTGCTAAAGCCAAGCAACAGGACATGCGTGTGTTTAGCTAAACCCACGTGCGTTATTCATTCAAGGCACTATATTCTCTTCAGCAAGTGTCTACATTGGTCTCTTGACACTAGCCTTTGTCTTATGTGGAAATGTGTACATTGTATCCAACGGACATTAGTGGTCTCTTGCCTTTGCCATTACCTGTGTCAGTGAAGCTGCCTGATCTGTGACGGTCTTAGCTCGTTTGTCCATTAGCAATAATTCAGAACACAATGGGAAGGAGGGACGCAAGAAGCACCAATGACGGGGAGGGTGAACATGTTACCAGGGCGGTTGAGGGTGGATGATGCATCACTTTAAGGCACAAAAGAGTACAATTGAGCCTATTGATACAAGTACAAATAGTAAAGGGTCAGTGACCCACATCTGGGAAAGGAATACACAGTGTTAAAGGGTCAGCAAGCCAGTACTAGGAAAGACTAATACAAGTACGCAAAGCAGTAATGAAAAGGGTTGGCGACCCATTACTTGTGAAGAATACCCGGAAAAAGACGAATACAATTGCAAACAGTGCCAAGAAAGGGTCAGGGACCCAGTTTCTGAAGATTATTATTTCTTGGATGAAAAATTGTGGATAACAAATGCCCTGGGAGGATAGTGAACCAGCATTGTGCAAGTCTGGGACCTACATGCAAGAAGCATCCTGGCAGGAGAGTAAACCAGGAGTGAGAAGAAGTAAATCAGAAACCAATGAACAGTAAGAAGGAATATAAAAAAGGGAAGACTTGTACAAATTAAGGATAAGCAAGAACATGGCAGGAGGGTATACCAGGGATAGAAAGAACAGTATTTCCATCAAACTAACAAAGGTTTATGACCCTTCCCCTTTTCATTCAGAGTGTGAAGCTGGACATTTAAACTAACTGGGATTAAAGGAGATTCAAGGGAAGGATCATTACCCTGTAATAACCATTAAGGGTATGAAGGAGCCCCTTATTCTAGTGGAGTAGCAATTGAAATTTTTCTGTAAGTACCAGACAACAGAACAGAACAGAAGAAAGAGTACGTTCCCTTTGTTGAACTTTTATTTCTTTGCTTTTCTGCACCTTGGAACTTCAGGTTTAGAAGTTTCAAAGAAAGCTAAAAAAAAAAGTGCATAGCATACAGAAATCCCCTTTTACACATTATATGGCGTAGTGTGTAAGGGTCCGTTTAGGGTTTTTGGACACAGGATGTTAAACCGAAAAGTGTCCCAACACAGAGGTCAATTTGTTTTGTTGAGGTAGGGATGCTCCTCTGACTTAGGGACAGGTCCCCCACAGCCCCTCTGATTTGTTTAATAAAGATAGTACCTTATACTGAACCTTTACTGTGTCTGAGTCTTCCTCCTGATCCTTTTTGAGATTATGGGAGTGGATTGTTAATTTTGGAGGGATTCCAATAGATGTTGACAGACTATTCTGGACGTATTAGGTGGGATATTTGAGGAAAGGTTTGGTAATGGTCACAAGAACAATGTAATTGTAGCTGGGAACTTTAACTCAAGTTGTGCTTTGGACTGTCTCAAAGCAAAGGGTAAATGGTAGAACAAGCCACTGTGCAGACTAGGTGGAGAGACCTGGGTGGATTCTGACATCATGGGGTGTTTAGCTTCTTTGCTCTGTTAAAAGCTTTAACTCGTGGTGAAAGTGTACCTGGAAAAGAGGAAAGTCCTCTTCATGGATTGATCACGAAAAGCTCCTCAGAAAACATTTGCTTCAATAATCCGTGATCATGCCACCATTACCTTTGATGTATAGTTCAGCAATTACGAGCTCTCCTGGGATCCCAATTTGGCTGCCTTAACCCAGTGTCGAAGTCCCAAGTGTATGATGAACTTTGAAACATTTTAAGTCTTATTTCTCAAACTAGGTCTACTATGAGCGCAATAACGTGTTTAAAGTAGCAAACTATAAGACCACATACGTGTGTATCAAATAGCCTCGATAAAAGTAAAAATGCGACTAACATACCTCTAAAGCACACTTTCACAGCACTTGAGGCCCAAAGAGTAAAAAGCCAATACGAGACACCTACTAGGGGAAGTTAAGGACAGGAGCATACAGCCCGACAAGTAAAAGAATTTGCTAGTCTTAAACTAATTGTAATGGGATGAAAATGCCACTTAAAATCAAAGACAGTCAAAGAATATTTTACTGTTTAAATGGGAAGAGTACAGCATAGTTTTGGGGGTCCGTAAAGAATTATCCACTTTAATGCAACACCCCCAACTCATCATTGGAGGAAGACCCATGGACAGTGCACATCAAGGACATGTAAGCCTCCATAAGGAATTCATTGTCGGGAGTCTCGTATGTTGATCCAACTTGGGAAGATGGGAGGGCGAATTTGTGAATGACAATATTCTTACAGTAATACCCATAATTAAAGCCTCTAAATCTCTAGGCCCAAATCATTTAGCACCCATCACTATTAAAAGAGATCCAGATCTGTGGTCAGATATTGCAAAACTTATGTAGGGACATAATTACAACAGATGTTACCTTTTTCCTGGCACCCTTCATATATTTCAATCTTTAAGGGGACAAAAGCTGCCTGGGAAATAGCAAGGTATTTTCAGCCCTTCCTTGGAAAGCACCGACATCTGGGTCAAAGCACTTTCCTTTATCCTGAATTATCAAATTGGGTTCCAAAAGATTGGGAACCTCCTTAAAATGGGACAATGAATCTCCATGCCCAGTCTTGGGTGAATCCCATACAAACACACATCACCAGTATGGACATGAGTGCATTTAATACAGTTCAGGGTACGAAATTGAGGGCAGCTGGAGCTATTTAGCTCTGCTTCTAGAATAGTCTGGTTAGCCGGAAACCAACAGCTACCAGGAGATACTTTTGGCTCCCAGGGCCAACTGGCGCCTTCCAAACATGTAAATGTGACATTAACTTTCAGTATTTGAGAATGTTAATAAAGAAGAATTAGAACACATCTAACACATTTTAAAAACACAATGGTTAATACTAAATAGACAAAGTTAAAGGAGCATTGCAGGTAGCTCCTGCCTACAGGGTGATGTCCGACACCCATGAGCTGGTTTTAGCTCCTGCTCATCAAATCTAAATTTCAAACCCTGGAGTTACAGATTATGGTCCATGCTGAAAAACTGGGTCCTCCCCGAAGGCTCATTATGCTCCTCCATGAGAACATGTCTATTAAAGTCACTGAGATGGCATATTGTCTTCACAGGCATTAGACAGGGCTGCATTTTGGCACCCAAACTTAACTTCTACATGGCAAATTTGGACGGCTGGGTTGGGTTAAACTGCTTTCCTTCCAGACTGGGTTCACTTGCCATGCATTGGTTAGCCTTTGCAGTGGACTTGCTTTTTAACCCCACTCCTCTGGGCCTCCAGAGAAAACAGAATGCCTTCCACATTATGCCACAAGTCATAAACCTTGCATGAATGGACCCAAATCAAAGATATTCAAGAAACTATTGCTTAAAATTATCGGTAGGAGATCATCATTATACCAGAGAGGATGGATACCCTAATTTACCTGGTGTGAGGCAGGCCACACTGAGATTGATTTCTAAAACTTTGCCATGTTATTAAACGCCTCACTAGCCCTAATCGGACAAGGATTTCCTTGCCTATCAAAACTAAAGGAAAACTAGCACAGGATATATGGCCCGGCCCTCACACTTAAACATCAAATACATAAAGAAATATGGCAATTCACAACTATATTTCCAGTCCTTCATAGTAACCTGGGTCGACTTCACTTCCCCACGTTTCAAGGTAATTTCAGTTGCAGTGTTAAAGAAAAAAAACAAGGAAATGCGGGTTTGTAAAGTCTCAATTCAGTTCTTTGTTCCTTCAATGAGTCAAAGTATAGTTTTGTTAAACAAAGTTCAAACTGAATAACTTGTTGGAACAAAGACTTTCCACATCAAATAGTGTTATCTCCAGCTAAAATGGTTTGCCACAACTTCCAATCGTCCAAGAGACAACAGTTCCAGATTAGGATCAAATAAGCGCAACTGCTGGTAAAATTAGAGAAACATACCTTTTGGTCAACAGTCTCTTTATAATATTAGGAATCACAGTTTGTATCTTGGTCAGGATGACTTCACTGCACGTTTACTTCCATCTGAGCAATTCTCAGACTTGAAGTAACTTCTGAAAGATTTCACCGCAAGGGTCTAACTCCTCTACCTCAGTATTTCACCTCAATTGTGCTACTGAACTATCAAATCTACTGACAACCAAGTCATCACCAAAACTACTTTGCGACTACAGTTTTCAAGATATGACAAGATTCACTTTATGGCACTTCAACACCATCAGGTAAGCAAGGCACTATATTCCCTTTTCTAGAGGGGCAGCCTCTTTGCCACTCTGTCTGCAACAATGACAACCCACAATCGCCCTTAGGATACACTTTTCTTCCTACTGGCTTTGGCAATATAAGTTACGTCAGCTTCTAAACAATTACATGCAGCAAGGTTCCCTTCCCCCAACCTTTCCTTTACCACTTTATATTCTGCCAGCCAGGATTAATTTACTCAGAAGCTGTGTCAGTTTCTTGGCTTCAGATAATGCTTGCACAGGGAAAGTCTGGTTTCAAATCCTGATTGGGGAGACCCTTGGTTCACTCTTGGCTTGGGCAATGCTTGCTCTTTACAACTTGCAATAGTAATGTTCAGCTACCTGGCTTATTAGATTGGTTTAATTGCTTTAATATAGATTCAGAGATCACCCTTCCTCAATCTTTATTAAGCACATGATACATTCCTTTTTCAACAAGATGTTAAAGAAGTTTCACAGTTTGAGAGTGAAAGAAATATTCACTTCTACACGAGTGCTACACCTCAAGTGATCCATTAACCAACTAAGTTTCACATTGCTTTTTGCAAGTGATTGCATTTGGATACTCTTGCCGTCCGTGTTCGGGCAAGGATCAGAATGCCTGGTAAGACTCACCGGCTTTTTTATTCCTTCCATCGTGTGCTGCAGGACTTGAGACTTCTACAAATTTCGGCTTCTATTTGGAGCCACAGCCTTCCTTGTTGAAGGGGTCTCCAATGCAGCCATGTAATTAAGGCGCCCTTCTTGCGCCCGAGACCCACAGCTTCTCAGCACCTTCTGGCCATGGTCTCTAGCATGCTTCCTGTTGCACACTCTCTGCAATTAGGTTCACATGGGGAAAAAACAGCTTCTTTACGCCTTCTGCTGTGCAACCTCAACTTCAGAGCTTGGGAGAACAGAACCTGCACGGGACAGGCAGTTGAAATCTGCAGGTTTAAAGTCCTGGCATCCCTTTGGTTCTCCCATTTCTGTCTCGATTGCCAACACTGATTCTTTCTGCTACTGCTGCAATCACTCCAGTCACAGCACCATCTCAAGCTAATGGCCTGCACCGGGGGAGGCCTTTTATGCTCCTACGCATAATTCAGGTTTGGGCTATGAGGTTTGCTTGCAGACTACTGCTGCAACATTGCTCTTCAGCCCTCTTTCTCCCAGTACTTCTGGGATTATGGGACTTCGTCCCAGACAACAAAATCGTTTTTTGTCAACTTAAGGGTAGATTTATTTCCCTTAAAAAGGTGAAGAGGAAGTGCCAGGCATCATCCTTACTCCAGCCACCCCCTTCAAAGTGCCAGGAACATTTACTCCAAAATATGTGCCGTATGAAAAACAGATAAACCAGCAGAGAGCCGCAGTTGGGCTCTACCCAGTGCCTATCGGATGAACAGCAACTATTGGAAGTACTGACACCTAAGCAAACCTGGACAGTAAGGTACCCACTGAGAAATCCATATCTACAGGCACAACAAAAGGATGTTCGTCAGAATGGAACACCCGAAGAAACCAAGAAGATACTAAGAGAAGATGAATGGTGACGTCACAAGAAATCGGACTGACGCACATAAAGATATGACCTGAGAATTCTGCCAAAGAGACTAAATACCATGGATAAGTGACATCTTGAGCCTAAGGTGAAACAGTCGATTTCAAGATGAAGAAACTTCTTCCATATGCCCGATGAAGACATTGACTCAGTTAAATGTATACATACGCAAGAAGCAAAGAAATCATGGAACTTGCGTATGCTTAGTAAGCAAATAGTGCGGCAAGCGCCAACTATACATATATCTACCTCAAAAGCACTTTATGGATGAGGGGAAAATCCACTACACACATGAGCAGAATTGAATAGGTTACTAAAGGTCTCAAGAGGAGAGGGCCGCAGCAAACAAATCAAGAATTAAAGACTGAAAGACACCCAGCTGAAGGTAACCATGCAAAGAAGCCAAGGTCGTACCAGGCTAGAATAGGCTAGCAATGCCTACAATTAAAGAGAAAAATAACACTCCTGTTCAGAAAGGTCGAGATAAGCCACAGATGGCAAAGGACTGACAGAATTAAATCAAATACACAAAATTGCATGAAGAGGCCGATTTCACAGTGTCCTAGTCACGTGGCAAGGCAGGCAGAAAGGGATGAGACTTTCACACCTACGCATGGAGCCTTGTCATACCCACAGTCCTTAACTTTCTCAGACCAAGAAGCAGACTTAAGGCCAAACTACAAAGCAGTAATTGACACAGCCACTGAGGTGATGAATGTTGTAACAAATTGGAGGGAAGCTGGGGTGCAGACTTACTCCCTGCACCTGGCTAATTATTCTGCATGCTGCTAAGCGCAAGTGGAAAAGTATGTGCAGGATTGATGCCAGCCCAATCATAGTGGACCATGTAATCTAGGGTCCTATAGAGAATAGAGCCAATGGGACGTCGTACTTCGTGATGTTTACAGTGGCCAGTTTGAAGGAAGGGCTTTGTTGCCTCACCTGACACTATCCAATCCCCCCCCCATTACCATATACAGATATAGTACCCATGTTATAGTTACTTTCCTATAACCAATCAAGTTGCATGTTCAGTTTTAAAAAGATTACACGTCAATGACAACCTTTTGGTATAAAGGTTGTGTTTTTTCTGAAATTGGAGTTTAAGCGAGAAGGAAGATCGAGCGGTTGCTGATGTTCATTAAATTCCACATTTTCTGTACTTGTCATTTAACAGGCTCCCTTGCCAAACTATTGAGTTGTCATCATTTGATTCAAGAGTAAGAATCTGCATCCCCCCATCCCCCCATCTATCTTGAGGGTGCTGCTATTCATCTTAAAGGGCTGTTTGGAGACACCCCCCGTCTCATGGACGGACTGGGGTCCATCCAGTTCACTTGGAAGCAGAGATTAGAGGTTAGATTAAATATGTTGACGGTCAATGGGTGTCAAGTAACTTCGGGTCCTCTGCAATATCACGAGTTCTTTGCCATCCGGCTGAAACACAGAAGCTCCCCGTAGATAGTGGTTAGTTTAATTAAAAACCCTGAAGGAACCTTTGCTTCCCCCCAAAAATCCCTTCCCACTTCTACGAGCAGCACAGAGGCGGTAACAAAGGCAGTGATCCAGAGCATCCGGAGAGGAAAAACATGCAAACTGAGTGAAAAATACTGAATTCTTTGGCAAAAAGTTGCATTCCTTAAAACCAGTGAAGGGAAGCTAACAGAAGGAGGTGGGACAAAAATAATATACACTAAGCACTTTACATACAGAAACAGCATTATGCATTTTATAAATACCATTTTGCACTTTAATTTTGCAAGGCTTGCATAGGGAATGTTCCCACCCAAATATATTAAAAATGGGTAATGCACTATGCACTTTAAGTAATTGTTTGCACGTTGCACTCTGTCTGTTTTTATGGTAATTGATTTTAAACGGCAAGAATATTTTCATATGTGAAATAGGTTTCCAAATGAAAGTGTAAAATGTAACACGAAGAAACATTGATTGGTTGAACCCGTTCCAAAATGGCCGATCCGAAATTGTGGCCCACTCAGTCCTCTCTCTATGGCAAACTTCCTGTCACATGGGGTGTTTTTAAACTGTTTGTATGGATCACTTATTGTGAACAAGCGGTGAGGTAACCGCGAAACGCGTCAGATTAAGCCATACATTATGGAGCACCGCATTTTAGGTGGTTTTTATTGACAGTCAAGTGCTGTGCATGGTCTGCAAAATAAAAGGATATTTTTCAACCTTTTTTCCTTTTAAACCATTAAAACTTTACATCTGTATTTATTACATGGTGTCTGTTTTGTCAATTTGTTTTGGAGTTTGGCATCCACCATTGGCCCACGGGAGTGCGGTTCACCCGCGATATAGATATATATATTGTTTTACTTTAGGGTGGCCCAGCAATAGAGATACCGTGAGTGACCGAGGTAAGGAGTACATGCCCATTTTCCTAGGTTTTAAAAGAGCGCTAGAAGAAACCTTCATTTAAAGTCCTGCATTGATAGGACGAGGTAGACCAGAATCGATTAGACGATCTGAAAGAAATGGGCTTAAATTCAATGTCGGAATACAATTAGGGGCAGAATGCATCGGAGGAAGCAGATGGCATTAGAATCTGAGTAGCCGGTCAGCATCTGTCTGTTTTATGTTTTTTTATCTAAGATGTCAGAAGGTCAAAACTAAAATAGCATGAAAATTGCACGATTGTGATATGATGTTGCATGGCATGTATTGATGGTTTTAGTTAAAATTAAAGGTGAAATTGGTTGAAAAAACAACTTGCGACGATTGCTCGCTCATATTGTTGATCTTGGTTGTGAAATGTAAAGTGTTGTATATAGGAGAAAATAAACAGGTTAAGCATGGGAGCCATTGGCACACATGTGCAAACAGCTGCCGAAGCATACACCTAAGCTTAAACAGTACAGTGCAGAATTGGTTAAAGGGACCACAGACAAAATGTTTATGCCATGGCCCCAGGGAGGCTCGCTATCTAAAATGGTCCTACAGCACATGACATATTTGCACGCCACAAGTTAGACAAATGCCTAGCTAGCTTAGAACTTTGGAAGATGTATCAACAAGAAAAATAGGGAGGAGCCACCGATACATTGGATATTGAATATATGCACAGGGAGGGGGGTAAAGAGCCTTCTGCGCCACCCACACCCATCTGAAATGAAAAGCAAAGCTAGTAAAGACGAAGGATTATACCCACTCAGAACTTAAAGCAGCCACAGGAAATAGCAACCCAGCATATGAGTCACCTACGCAAAGTAGTGACAAAAGCCTAGAGAAAGACAGATTACATCCAAAGTCCCGAAGGACAAGGAGAGGCGTAAAAAGGAAACCAAACACAAGCAAGTACATCTCTAGATACAGGAAGAGAAGAAAAGAGATAGAAAGGAGATAAGGATAGGACTGATGAGATGGCATTCGCACAGAATGCATGGATGGGAGGTCAGATTTTATTGAAACTCGATGGTAAAGGCATTGAGTATGAGACAAAAGGAGAACTGGATGAATTAGAGGAGGGAAAAGGAAAACCAATCAAGAGACGAAGGGGCTAAGAAAAAGGATAGACAGAAACAAAAGGAGTGATATCATGATGAACAGGTCAGAATACAGGAAAAGGCAGAACAAAGAAAACGCAATCATAAGCAGAGAACAGCTGATCGAGATAGAATAGAACAAAGGGGGATAGAAAAACAAGATCTGGGAGAAAAGAAAAAGATGAAGGGATGAGGAAATCAAGGGCAAATGAACGAAGAGTTGCGAGGAAACGAGCAGAAGATATGGTCAGAGAGGAAGTGTGTAAGTGTGGAAGCGTAGAGAGTTTGATGACAACATAGAACAAAAGCGAAGACAGAGCACAGGATCTTGAATATCTGGAAAGAGATTAAATCCTGATCCAGTAGTAGGCTCGGAAGATATAGAAGAATTCTTCTGAGTATGATTCAGTACCAGGAACGTCTATGGCAAATATCGAAGATGACTTCGACACCAGAAGCATCAGAGAGATGAAAGAATATATGATGAGGTGGGGCTAGAAAGAGTACCCCCAAAGGGAAGGAGGGGATGAGTGTCTGGAGAGCACTCAGTTGTACGATACTGAGGACGCCTAACAAAGTAGCAGAAATAGAGAGCGGTCATTAGATAGGCTGACTAACCAGAAATGAGGAGGATGAGAGAAGTTGCAAGAGTTGGGCACAGAATGTCTGACACAGAAAGAGAAGAATGTGAAGAAGGAAGACGAGAGAAGATGCGAAAAATGCTTCTCTAGGGGAAGGCAGTAAGAATGTCAGATTCTAGTGGGTCTGCACCTAAGACAGAGTCAGCTACACAGACTGGTATGAAGGAGTATCATATGGTCAGAGGGGGGTGTTTCCACCACCCTATGTGAGCAGACTAAGGACATTGCCAGGTAGACTGCAATGCAGGAATATTACCCATGCAGTAGACAGAAAAATGATGAGGAAAAGGATGTTGTGTGTCCCTTTACTAGAAAAAGGAGGAACAAGGCCACAATATATACCCTGGCATCACATGGACAAAACCTGAAACTTAAGCTCCCAATATGGACATTGGGAGCCAGAAAATGGATGCATGAGTTGGAAAAAATGACAGGAGGGAACATGTTTGCTATAGGGCATATTAAGGGCCTTTTCATCGCCATACTTGGTGATAGAGCAGACGATGCGTGTGGCAGGTTACCCTGGAGTGACAGTCAATACCGCATATGACAGAGCGCAATTTAACAATTGCAGAACTACGGTATGGAAAGCACTTAGAACGCTATACCTGGACACTTCTGATATGAGAGCTTTAATGACATGCAACATTGAGTCAGCTGATCCTTTGCTTTACATTCAGAATTTCCAAGACGCCCGGGTGCCGGAAACTCCTAACTCTTGGGGAAAAACTATACGTGTTTTACCATATATTATTCCAAGGGCTGCCAGAACAGGTTAAGCAGCTCAAGAAATTGGTAGGGATTGAGGCTAAGGCATGGTCTGAAATACAGTTGACCATCGCGCACTATTGCAGGCTGCTGCAAGAGAAACATGGCAAAAAGGGTGCTGCACAAAAAGGTGAAAAGGCTAAATTGGTGCAGAAAAAAAAAATCAAATTATGCCATAGAGGGTGCAATGATAACAGGCAGCAGATTAATAATCAAAGGCAGTCTGATCAAAATAATAACAGCCTTTACCCAAGGGGAAGAGGCTTTCGAGGAAGAGGATGGCAGAGTAATCAGGGGGGTTTTTAGATCAAGGTGGTTTTCAAAAATGCAAAATGGGCAAATAATCAGACCAACATGTTGGACGTGTGGAATGACAGGGCATCTAGCACGCACATGCAGAAGTCAAGGCATGGTGCAAAACAATCAACTCACAAGAGGGATGGTGAATCCATCTGCGTTCCTACAACGTGGAAATGGAGTTGCGCAGAATCACAACAGCAAGCGCCAGGAGTACAGCAAAGTTTGCAACCCCAGAAATTGACAAATTTTCCACAGGGACAATCTCAACAGTCGCCAATGTAACCATCACAAACAGGTACAGGACAGATACTGAATTCAGGAATGAGAAATGCCACAAGTGACGGGGAAACCTGTTCTATTCTATATATAATCTTGTCCTATTCTGATTAGGACAGCTCACTAGGAGACCTGATGTGTTCTATCCTATCAGTTACACCAAACCCTCACAATGAACCAAGGGTAGATGTCTGTATAGGGGATAAAGAATATTCTTTTTTAGTTGACATAGGTGCGACATGCTCGTGTATACGTGAAGGCAAGTTTTTTTGTCTGGCATGCCATAAATACTCTTCACAGGAGCAACAAGTCATGTTCCTTTTACATAATACCTGTCTCCATAGGAGAATGCGAC
The DNA here is from genome assembly GCF_040938575.1 of Ambystoma mexicanum. Lineage (NCBI taxonomy): Eukaryota > Metazoa > Chordata > Amphibia > Caudata > Ambystomatidae > Ambystoma > Ambystoma mexicanum. The sequence goes on from NC_090929.1 coordinate 446,179,837, forward strand.
ACGAATGTGCCACTGCTATATTGAAGGCAAGCCCCAGTGAATATATTGGGACGAGACCTAATGACAAAGTTAAACATGACAATCTCGTTCACAGAGAAGGGTATAGAAAGTTCAACTCCAGGAATGCATTATTTGAAAGTATGTGAAATGATTAGTGCATACTCAGGACAAATGGCTATGAGAGCTATTCCATTGGAACCAGAAATATTTGCTTATGAGTGCGCATATTAATGTCATGGCTACCAGGCCTTGTAGCCAACACCATGAGAACCCCAGATGAGTTTTTATTCAGACCAAGGATACCTATGCATGAGGAAAAGGGACAAGTGTGTTCTTTGACAATACAAGCAGCCATAGTGCAAAGAGAAATGGCTCTACTTGACGGTTGTGATGAAGGCAGACAATGGTGTGCAGTAATCGCCATTGGGGAAGGTTACAGATTGACTGACGTCACTGATGACGATCTGTATGAAGAACAAACAGATGAGATTAACCGCAACTGCCATCTCATTGTCACTTGTTTGGTGAAAATGATCAAAAGAGAAGTACCTCAGAAAATGATGCTGGCACAAAAACATCCTGAATGCTTCGAGGACGACATGGCAAAGGTGCCCGTCTCAGTGTATACTACAGGCCCCTCAGACGTAGGCTTACTACTAAAGAGTAGGAGAAGTGAAGATAACATTGAAATCAGGAGAAATTTTACCAAACGCATGACAGTATCCCATGACTAGGGAGGCAGATGAAGGGAATTTTAAGACAATTTCTGCCATGATTGAGCAGGGCATCTTTGTGATGTCAGAGTTGTCATGCAATACTTCGATTTACCCAGTGAAAAAAGGGAATGGGGTCTGAGTCTAGTGCAAGATTTACGATCATTAAACCAGATAGTTGAGGCAGAGTTCCCTCTAGTCCCCAACCTGCCCACGATCCTGTGTAAAATACCCACTGAAGCGGGGTATTTCATGGTGATTGACTTGAAAAATGCATTTTTCTCAATCCCATTCCACAAAGACGGACAAGATTTTACAGTTTACATTCAGACAAGTTAGTCTGAAAAGCACAAGGCTGCCTCAAGGGTACCGAAAGTCTCCTTTGATTTTCAACAGTCCTGCAGATGGACTTGAGCGATATCGCATTAGAGAGTGTTGTCTTACAATACGTGGATGACATGCTAATTTGCAGCATGACAGAGGAAAAGTGCAGACACTATTCTATTCAGCTATTGACTATACTGGCGAAGAAAGGATATAAAGTTGACAAAGAAGTTACAATATTGTCAACAAGAAGTGCTGTATATAGGCCAGCTAATCTCACATGAGGGGGAAGGGTCACCCCTGAAAGAGCTGAAGCTATTTCAAAGACAGCCAAACCAAACACGATAAAACAAATGCAGAGTTTTCTCAGTTTATGCAACTATGTCAGGGCATGGGTCTTTGACCACAGTTCCTATACCAGACCCTTGTTACAAGCCTTGAAGAAAGCACATGCAACGAAAGAAAAGAATTGCGTGGACCGAGACCATGGAGGAAGGGTTTGTTGAAATAAAAAAAAAGGCCATTTGCATGGCACCAGTTTTAGTGATTCCCAATTATGCAGAGGAATTCTACCCGTTTTCACACATGAATGTCAGTGTTATGACAGCAGTACTCACATACAAGCCCCTTGCATACTACAGTAGGAATTTGGACCCAGTGATGAGGGGTCACTTCCCGTGTGAACAATGTTTAACTGCCGCAGCGTTCGCCATAGAGAAGGCTACAACCATTGTGATGGGATGCCCAATGAAGTTATTTGTCGAGCACGTATTTGCCATTTTAGAGAAACCAAAAGGCACAGTGAAATCTCAGAGCTTCTGCTTATGAAGTGGTCATATCAAATCCAACGATTGAAATAGTTTGATGCAAAATAGTGAACCCAGCTATGTTTATAGCAGAGCCAGACACTGAAGAATTCTATGAGATTCCGAGTGAAAGAAAAAGCATTGGCAGAAGGAAAAATAAATAGTCTTCGCTTATGGTTCTTCGACCATTGATCAAAATGATTGACAGATATACAGGTGCTGCTGTGATGAAGCACACAGCAAATGGGGAATTTCGGGTACTCATTAGTGCATCGTTACCCTCACATTATTCAGCACAAGCTGCAGAATTATTGGTGTTGATACTCGCACTAGAGAATCACGCAGACCAGGAAGTGACAGTTTACAGTGACTCTGCCTATGTGACGTCAACAGTGCACGCAGGCCTAGCGCGCTGGAAAAGGAGGGCCTACCTCTGTGCAGACGGCACACCAGTGCAGCATGCAACCTTATTGGACAGGCTCATTAAGGTACTATAGCTCCCAATGGGCATAGTGGTCGTGAAATGCGCCGCCCACATGAAAGGGACAGATTTGATCTCACGTGGAAATCAAGCAGCAGACACTGAAGCCAAGCGTGTGCAACTAAAGACAAAATCATCATGTGTGGAAATACCTGATGTGTATGAGAGAAGGACTTGCTAAATTGCTAAAGCCTTCAGGTTCGCTTTGTGCAAGAACTCCAAGGGGAGGCACCACAGGAAGGAAAGAACCTATGAAGAGACAAGGCTGTTCTTTAAACCCCTCAGAGCTTGTGACAAGACAGCACTGGTAAACTGGTGATGCCTATAGCCTTATTAAAGATAGCACTGGAACAGTTACACCATCCAGCACACATGACAAAGGAGAATCTAGCAGCACCGATTGCTGAAGACTGGTTCATACCGAACTTGGCAGAACATGTTGCATTTTTTATGAATTGTATAATTTGTCAGCAGTTCACGGCTGGGCATACACTACGTGTAATTAGAGGAGTTATCCCAAGGCCTAATGAGCCTTTTCAGCACTTGCATATCGATTATGTCGATATGATTCACGTATGTAATGGGTACATGTATCCAATTGTGGTGTGCCCATTCTCTAAATGGATAAAAGCAGGTTCATGTACACACCCAGACTCTACCTGTGCGGCCAAATTCTTGTTGAGGGAGGGTTTTCCCAGATGGGGAGTGTGAAGGGATAACGTCAGACAATGGTCCTCATTTTGGTAATGAGGAATTTGAACAGATTAGCTTGTTGCTTGGTATAGAGCAGTTTTCTACGGCCTATCATCCTCAAGGGAATGGCATATCCGAGAAGCTCAACAGCTTGTTGAAGGAAAGAATAGCCAAGTTGAAGCTTACTCCGAAGAAGGTATGGCTACAATGTCTTCCACTGGCACTGTATGCACTCAGAAACCAGCCTGGTTCGGACCATCTCGCGCCGCACAAATTGCGATGGGAATAAGGATACACACCATTGACACCTCAAAAGAGCTAGATATGATGCCCAGCCAACAGGAGAAGTGTTAGGATTGGAAATGCAAAACTACTTGAATTGCAGGACATCTTGTCTTACTGTAATTTCAGGACAGCTGCAGCGATGACAAGAAGGGTGCAGGGCAGCACAGAACACAGGAGATACAACAGACCCAGGACCGAAATTACATGTTCCTCCCATGTTCCCTGGGGACACAGTACTGGTGAGAAACCACAATAAAAGTGGGACGAGCCAAGGTTCAACGGCCCCTTTAGATTGGAGGATGTTACACCCTCTGCAGTCAAGCTACAGGGAAGAAGAGCTTGGATCTTTCTGGGTGACATCAAGCCATACATCAGAGAAGACCCTCTGCCTGCACCCCACCACGTCAAGTGTACAGACAACGGGGAAGAAGCACAGAACGTGCAGATGAGATCCATGACAAGGAAGGACGCAAGATCAGCAAAGCAGAGACAAGGAACATTTTGCACAAGTTGTGGCTTAATTTTGGACACTTCCTTTGAGCAAAATAAGGGGAAAGGGATATAAAAACAGAAACTGTGCATCGTAGTTGCAGGGTGAAGAATTGCACGTATAAGCCACAAAATAGCTTGTTGATTTTAGACTTTGGACTGAGGCACACTGAAGCCTTGAAAGATATGCCAGACTTTGATCGAAGATACGCAAATTGGAAGAGAATGCAGTATCGTGACTTAATACAGAAGCCTTATTTGAACTTACTCATGGTGTCACGCAATAGTGACCTCACCAAAGACATTCTGATCTATTTCGAGTTAGTATTGAGGTCATGCCCCTCGTTGGTAGGAAGAATCACAAGCATAACTTTCAAGATCCTGAAAATGAAAAGACAATAAGGAGGCTGCTCAAGTGATTGCAGAGCAGTTTCTTTTGCTTCCGGGATATAGTGAGGACAAGACAAATGTCCCTGTCACGAGAAGATAGACTAGCTAGTAACATTTTCTTTCGCTTAATTGAAGACTTTCCAGATCTTGTGGGGAGACATGCCAGTGTTTGTCCTCACTTTCATTAGAGATCCAGCGAACTCTGTACAGATAAGTATGCTCCTGCATGGTATAACGCAGGATGAACTTTATCAGCAGAATCACCGGAGAAGAGCGTAAAACTTTCCGTCGAGGAACAGATCGTGGAGGTGCTGCCAAGGACTTCGCTTTTGTTTATGCTGACAAAAAGAAATGACATATCTGGAGCGAAACGGAGACATTGACTGGGAACTGGTTTATTTTGAACAGGCAAATTAAAAGACTTGCTGAACTTATTGCCTCATTTGGAACTTGTTTTTAGAAAAAGAACTGTTTCCAGAGATATGAGAGTCTATTCAGACAAAGATGAGCAGTTTAGCATCTGTAACCTGCAAACAGACCGCAGAATCCAGATAAAAATGGCAAATGGTTAACATGTATTAAAAGTTTGTTTTGCTCCTTAGATCGAGATGGGAAACCAGAGCAGTAACGTTGTCCTCTCTCATGAGGAGAGATTCATATTGGCCAAGGAACAAATGCTGTGAACTTACATAAATGTACTATTTACACATGCATAAAATGTATCATCATTACTGCCATTGACGATTAGAAGTGCATTTTTCATTGGTGCACAGAGCGTTCATGTTCCCGTGCACCCACCTAATGATGTACGCATGCAACCTACAAAAGGTAACCAGACCATAGTCATTCCAGTTCCTAGAAAGAACGCTGGAGTGACTGAACTTGAGATGGATGTGATAAATGACATGCACGGAACTTGGGGTAACGAATGAATCGCAACACCGGAGACAGGGTCGACGAAGTGAACCCAAGAAGGGGTTAATGAAAGATACAAGTACAAACAATGAGTACATACACAACTGGTCTAGTGTCAATATGTTCTAAATCACATTCCAGAGAATGGAGGAAGGAAAAACAATGATGAGAAGTTCCACTCTAAGAGAAGTTGACAGATGGAGAAAGCTGATCTTTTAAGGAGACAAAAGGCTTTAGAGAATAAGCAAATAGAGACAGCACTGACAATCATGCCTGATCCAGCGATGAAAGGAGCAAGCTTGAGCCCTACAAAACAATCAAGTGCTAAGATACTGGCAGAATGACTATGGACACTTATAAACAGAGCCAGAAAGAACCAGAGTGATAAAGACTTACTGAACTTTCTCCTACTCAAATAATACAGACGAAAATGCCTGGATCGTTGATGAAGATACCCGAGAATCCTCTAGCAAGAAGCACGAAGATGGAACAGAGGTCAGATGCAAATCTGGGGAACAGTGCTTTCACCAGACGGATGGGAGACAGTAGTGATCTGCAGAGCATGGATGATGGACACGAAGGAAACCATTGAAAATGCACAGATGGTATGCAGACGATTATGGCCGAGACTGGCAAGACTGCTAACATGGGTCGAAGACAGGAGGACCCCTACAGATGATGCCATTGGAGATTTCCAAACTGCTTCAAAAACAATGCTACAAGAAAAATGGGAGAAAATAAGAACTGTGGACGAATTTGATGCTACAGGAATGGTACATGGTACTGCAGTGATCATGGATCATTATTGGGCATGTGGATCCAAAGCCTATATTAGGTTGCCAAAGAACTGGGCAGGTATATGCACATTGGTTAATGTCAGTGTTCCAGCGTTGGAGATTCCAAAAGGTGACCTGAATATTGACAGTTTCCCAAAAGCAGATGCTCACATGAGGAAGAAGAGATCTGTGGAAAAGATTAGCCGAATGAAGAGAGAATTACTTCACTGCCAAATCAGAAGAAGCCTTTCATGCAATCCCATATGAACACAGGTTGTTCAGCTTGACCTCCGTGTTCGACAATCTTGATGCCAAGAGTTCAGATTGGAGCAAATTAATGGTTGCAGATAACCAGATGGGAATTACTGTAGACCATCAACACAAAAGGTATTCAATGCAATCAAAGAAGAGTTAAGAGCGAGTCGACTAATGACTCTCCAGAACAGATATGTCCTAGACATGATCACAGCTATGGATGGAGGTGTTTGTGCAAAAATCGGCGAATCATGTTGCACATTTATACCATCTCACGATGACGAACATGGAACCTTAACAGAAGCCATAGGTATGCTGACAGAAGTACAGAATCAGATTGATGAAGTGGACGATGACAGTTGGTTTGGATCACCGTTTTCATGGGTTCCAAAAGGGATGGCAGATACATTAAAGTTCCTAGGAGCCCTGCTGGTGGTGATATTGCTTGGATTCTACGTTATCAAGATAATATCTCGGTGCCAGAAAACAGAAAAAAGCCACAGGGATGAAAATCACGATTGACGTTGAGTCAGGATGGAAGCCTAAAGACCTGACCGATTAGGAAAGACTTTGTTCCTTCTGGTGCATAAATGCAGGCCTTCAAAGTTTCGGTATCCTAAGATCCATAGAATGTATGTGGGAAAATGGATCTATTGCAATCCAAATGGAGAATGTCGACTAATGACATGGAACAAAGACTAGCACGTAAGAACAGGATGTTTAAAAGGGAGTGATAAAGATATGGACCCCAAAGGAACATGTCTGCAGACCTAGATGTCTAGATCCAGAGGATGACAGAAAAGTGAATGCAAAAAAAGAAAGACTGGGCAATTCATCAACCATAGGGGGAGTGAAGAGGAAGTGCCAGGCATCATCTGCACTCCAGCCACCCCCTTCCAAGTGCCAGGAATGTTCACGCCAAAATATGTGACTTATGAAGAACAGATAAACCAGCAGAGAGCTGCAGTTGGGCTCTGCCCAGTGCCTATCGGAATAACAGCACCTGTTGAAGTACCGACACCTAAGCAAATCTGGACAGCAAGGTACCCACTGAGAAATCCATATTTACAGACACGACAAAGGATGTTCGTCAGAATGGAATACCCAAAGAAACCAAGAAGACACTAAGAAGACGAATGCTGACATCATAACAAATTGGACTGACGCACATATAGAAGATATGGCCTGTGAATACTGACAGAGGAAATACCACGGATAAGTGTCATCTTGAGCCTAAGGTGAAACAGTTGATTTCAAGAGGAAGAAACTTATGCCATATGCCCGATGAAGACATTAAGTCAGTTAAACCTGTACATACGCAAGAAACAGCAAAAAGCAAAGAAATAGTGGAGCTGGCTTATGCTTAGAAAAATAGATTGCTGCAAGCGCCAAATACACATCTACCTCAAAAGCACTTTATATATTAGTGAAAATCCACTACGCACATGAGCTTAATTGAATAGAGGTTACTAAAAGGTCTCAATGAGAGGGCCGCAGCAAACAAATCAAGAATTAAAGACTGAGAGAAACCCAGCTGAAGGTAACCATGCAAAGCAGCCAAGGTCGCATCTGGCTGGAATAGGCTAGCAATGCCTACAATTAAAGAGAATAATAACACTCCTGTTGAGCAAGGTCGAGAGAAGCCGCAGATGGTCAACGACTGACAGAATTAAATCAAATAAACGAAATTGCATGAAGAGGCCGATTTCAGTGTCCTAGTCACGTGGCAAGGCAAGCAGAAAGGGATGAGTCTTTCACACCTACGCATGGAGCCTTGTCGTACCCATAGTCCTTAACTTTCTCAGACCAAGAAGCAGACTTAAGGCCAAACTACAAAGCAGTAATTGACACAGCCACTGAGGTGATGAATGGGTGTAACAAACTAGAGGGAAGCTGGGGTGCACCTAATTATTCTGCATGCTGCTAAGCGCAAGTGGAAAAGTATGTGTGGGATTGATGCCAACCCAGTCATAGTGGACCATGTAATCTATGGTCCTATAGAGCGTAGAGCCAATGGGACGTCTTACTTTGACGTTTACAGTGGCCAGTTTGAATGAAGGGCTTAGTTGCCCCACCTGACATTATCCAATCCCCTATCCCGTTACCATATACAGATATAGTACCCATGTTAAAGTTACCTTCCTATCAAGCTGCATGTTAGGTTTTTAAGATCACACGTCAATCACGACAACCTTTTGGTATAAAGTTTGTGTTTTTTCTGAAATTAATTTGAGTTAGCGAGAAGGAAGATTGAGCACTTGCGGATGTTAATTGAACTCCCTGTTTTCTGTACTCGTCATTAAACGGACTCCCTTTGCCAAACTACTGAGTTGTCATATGATGCAAGAGTTTGAATCTGCTTCCCCATCCATCGCGAGGGTGCTGCTACTCATCCTAAAGAGCTGTTTGGAAACCCCACCAGTCTCATGGGCCAGCTGGGGTCCATCCAGTTCAAAGGCATTATGGCAAGTCTACAATTCACGGGTAAAGAGGAACGAAATCCGTGAAATCTAGCTATGCAGGGGAGGGAACCCCCACAATTTTAATAAATAACCAAAACCATCTATTTTTCCATCTAAATTTATTTCAATTTGAGGTTTCCTATCTCACAGCAATGGTCTGCGATATTTTGTAGTAATACTGCTGGTACATCAGTGCATGCGGTTCACCCACAACCACTACAGTGGGTGGTACAAATTAACATAACATACTGAAGCCTGAAAATGCATCGCACAGGGCCAAGAACGGCACAAGAGTGGCTAATGAAAACTCATTACCAAGGCTTCAAATAAATTAGGCATGAAGACGCAGTTGCGAATATGCACTGTGCTGAGAAAGACTGTTGGTCAGGGCCTGGTGAATGTACTGCATAGAGTTTCCACAGCTACGTAGACCATGTGTTTTGCAGCAGAGTAACTTTGCTGAACATGACATCTAAATGAACGGGCCCCTGCCAAATTAGTGTGCCAAATTTGACACAAACGTTTTTGGTGGACCAACGCCCTAGTCTCCCACCCCCTAAAGTTACTGCCATGGTATTTTGCATCCAATGAGGCTTTTCATTATGCTTAGGTCTGTCTGATCCTTAGATGGAATGCCTCACAAGTATAGAAGAGCGACCCCATAACAGACGTTAAGACAAGCACACAAAAAAGCAGACTGTTCGGTGAAGTCCGATATCCGTATTGAGTGCAAGAAATATTGAATGGTAAACACCGACCAACATAGGAACGAAAATAAGGACATCGAGGTGCAGGTCTATTCTTACAAGTTTGTAATCTACCACCAACCACAAAAAAAGTTCGCTCCCCTTAAACGTTACTTCCTAGTGTCACAACTTGAGGGCTTTACTCTAGCGATACTCTGCTTGTAAACATGCCTCCTACAAAGTCACCCCATCCTATTTAAATGAAAACAGACAAGTCGATATTTCACTTATATTCAATGCTGCAAGAACTGAATAGAAGGTGCCAAGTCAGCCCAATAACTGGGTCACTTCTCATGCACCAGCAGTTCGTAGGACAATAGGCACGTGTATGCGAGCACTAGGTTCTAAAACGCACACTAAATAGCACGCTGAAACAGTGGAGGCGGTCAAAAGGAGTACCCAATTTGGACAAAAATGTAAAGCAAACCCTCTGCCGGACGAGTCCTAGACGTACCTGTCTGCTCCAAGACGTCCAGACGGGTTATTTCAAGGACAGCCCCTGACGAGGCTCAGATGTGGCTAGACGAAGTATTCTCTGCTCGGAAAAAAAAGCGCAGATTGTGGTTTGGCAGCTCCGTCTGAAGTCGAGACAGCACCTGCATAATGTACCATTCGTATCCGACAGGCTCGCAACAGCCGAGGCTCCAAGGAACTAGGACCTCTAAAGCGGTAGGTCAACAGGCCGCCATGCCATAACTATTCGTTAACAGGACTAGGTTCACAGCAGCCACAATCGGCGTGGGAGTCGTGGGACCAACAGAAGAATGGATGGGGCAATCGGGCCAGGGGGCGCATAGACAGCTGTGGTTAGAAATGCGTTTGCCGAAACTAAAATAAAACCGTCAACTTGGACAGTTTTACATTACCAAATGAGCAGTAGTGAGCTTTGGTCACGAGTCCGGATACATGAGAGTGCCGCTCTTCACCCCGTAAACAAGCCACCGAGGAGACGTAAACGCGTCCCCAGGCCAGGGGAAATGGACAACGTCCCGATTTACAGTGCCCAGCACACCAAGCAGGATCTCATTGATCTACTGCGCCATGTTAAGAGTCGCGGTTATATGAACGTGACGCCTGTATTTCGAAGTGAAAACCCCCACGCAGCCGCCCCTTGGATACTCCATTTAACAGCATTTCAGAAATGAACAAAAAGTAGCCTCCTCAAAGCAGTAGTTTCCATTGAAGACTACTTGCCGGGCGGGTAAAAGATGTATGTATTACGAATGCTTTGAAATATAGGGTTCAGTTCTGCGTAACATCCAGCTCCACGTCTGTCTCAACCATAGGCGTTGCTAGGGTGGGGCTCAGGGGGCCATAGCCCTGGGTCTTTTGGTTGTAGCCCCGGATAGAAGCTCAGGGGTCCAAAAAGGCTAGCTAGCCCCCAGTCCCGACAGTCCCAAAATTAGCATAGCCCCGGATCTTTTCCAGACCTAGCAACACCCCGAATGATTAAGGCGCCGACTTTTTAAATTGGTCTTTAAAATGTAAATTGGCATTACAAACTACCAAATAGTATCCCCAAACCCCAGGCCATCGTTATTATAATGTCCCAACGAGAATCCAGCAGCACCAGTCTAGTACACCAAAGTAGCTATATTAGACCAAGATCAGATAATGTGTCCAAGTCTGTAGGCCCAAGGCGATGGGCCAATGAAAACCGTGAAAGGGAGGAACAATACTGAAAGGGAGCACAGAGGGGACTATGGCTCAAAATAGCACATGCACATTACCATAAACCAAATGACACGCATTGCAAGGCACATTCACAGAAAGTCAACTCGACACAATCAAATATCAAAAGTGGGCGTTGACAAATATCCATAAGATTACACTGCAAACCTAGCTTACTCCCTTTTGCAGCCAGTCCTCATCTATCATTTGTCAGAGTCACAGCAGCCCTGAGAACCAGTCATTTTGCCAATGGGCAGTACAACCATGTTATTTTCCATGGCAGGTTAAATCCTTGACCCATTAAGTCCCAACATTGTCAACTGTATGTGGTACTGGCCATAAGTCCTAGATGCAGAGTTGGGTCACCGGTGCATGGAGCACACTCGCACTGTAGAAATGAGCATTGTTGACCTAGTGTAACTATGTTGCAAATCTCTCAGCACCCTTGCTTCGATCAGGCATGGACTATAGCCTCCTGGCCATTATGAGCTGGTATAACCTTGCAGATTAGGGCCATTAATTTAATTTTAACCTTTGGAAAGTGCAAACAACCTACAGGCTATACGAACTGGTATAGCCCATACGGAACGGTTTAATTCCAAGGGTACTGGCAGAATGGAGTGTACCTACAGAAAATTCCCTGTGACTGAGCCAGTCGAATGTACAAACTCTTATACACATACCATCAAGGAGGGACCCGTTCCATTAGCTTTATAGAGCTTCCCTTCTAGCTGTACCAGATATTACAGGCATGTCAAAATGCCTTCAATGCGCTCGGGCCGTAGTCTACAGGGGCCATAACTTCCAGAACAGCTGTAGGAATTGAAGGCTTTAAATGAAGGCAGTTCAGCGCTCTTGAAAGATCTGCAGGCAATACAAACTGGTATAGTGTGCAGATTATTCAGAAGGCCCCATTCCAAGTGTGCCGACTGCACAAAGACCCAGGCAGATTTATACTATCAAGAACAAGTTGCCCTGCGCATATGTACCTGCAGCCACTACCCACGACTGCCCAAGCAGATTAAAATGGTTATAGTGTATAGGCCAAAAGCAGGGTGGGCACTATCCTGAGGAATATAGAGGCGCATACGGTTATCTGCATTCACTCTTTTGACTCTTGAAAGGTAAGGGGCCCCATTAGCTACGTTTGATTTGGTGACTTGATTGAAAGATTATGATATGATGTAAATTGCTCTGAGGCAGCAACTGCTTAGCTGGCCGCATTCTTGGGTCCACACCAAGCTAGAGTGGCTACAAGTTCCATTCACCTCAATGGTTGACGTGTGTACCCCAAGGAGCATGCATGTATCCTATCCTGTTTAATGTTTATATGCGTCCAATCTTTGATCTCCTGGATGCCGCTGGCATAGGTTATACCAATTACGCAAGCAACATCCATGTGTTCGTTGCACTTACAGGAGAACATAAGGGCGACACAGCCAAGTTAAACCAAATTTATGATGCCGATTCAGGCTTGGATGGCCTCTAATTCATTGGCCTTGAATGATAGCAAAACTGATCTTATTTTGTTGGGCTCCTCACAGCGTATTAAGAGACTCGATGCAGAATATACACAGTTTACAATTGCAGACTGTAGGAATCAGATCAGCCATTGTGTGAAGAGACTCGGGTGGGGGGCATCTGGATTCTAGCCTCTCCATGAAGCAATATGTCCTACATACCAAGGCACGTGCTTACACAACCAAGTTGATTAAGCAGATCAACCTACAGCAAACATTTGTATGCTGGCCACGGCTTTGGTAAACTCCAGGATCAATAAGACTGCAAGTGGCCCAAAAGGGGGGCAGTAAGAGCAGAGCATGTTACGCAGGCAAGGCGATCACTGCATTGGCTACCGATCCACCATTGAATCCCTCATAAGATCTCATCTCTTACCCATAAATATATGGCGAACCAAGCTCTTGCCTATTTGACACAGATTCAGATGATCCCGGTCCTGCAATCATTCGCTGTAATGGACTGGACAAGCTTTGTTCCCCGATTTTGGGGATACCTGCGCGGATGTCGGAAGAACCGACCCTTTGGAATTCCCTTGATATCCGGGCTATCACTTGTTTGGCAGGCTTTAAGAAAGCTATAAAAACCAACTCTAAGGATTAGACTAATTCCTTACAGCTATCAAAGTGGATTTATAACTCGCCCTACTCAGGCATCTAGCCCATGTAATGTGAATGGTTTTTGTCTGAGCGCACTGAAGCCTATGGGCGTGTTGCTCGGTACAAATAGCTGTATTATGCATTATGGTCCCTTAAACCTAGCTAAACAATCTTGCTGCACCCTCACCTTTAACCAGTCTTTGCCTTCTGACCAGGTATATACAGCACAACCTCTATGCAGCAAGTCATACTACAGTGCTTTATTTTGGCACATAGGATGTGGAAAAATAAGTCATTTTTGCACAACAGTTAAGAGTCCGGAAGTCCAAACTTGCACATTGAGCAGAGTGCACAATTGCTTACAAAGTCGCCTTTCCTTTTTTACTAGATTATCAAATTTCCAATGTACCGCTCAGATTTTTGCAGCAAATACCACATCAGTCTGACAAGATTTCAACACTTGCTGCTATCTAATGAGTTAATACATTGGACAGTTGAGTGTCAGGGGCATAAACGTGCAAGGCATGAACAGAGCAGCAAGTTAAGGTCGCTCCCCCTAATCCCCCATATTACTGGGGGGTCGTCTCAGCCCGCTTCTATTTAAATACAAGATTTGACGAATACCATACTACAAAAAGAAAGGTAAGAGCGCAAACTCGCCACTTTTCTTCTAATGGTCTGCTTGGCTGGTAGCAGTGTTGGTCTAGATGGATGGACAAGTGTCTGAAGAAAAAAGGGACATCTTCCCACCAAGCCCTACCGAGATAACCCACTTAAATTGCCTGTAGTCTACTCCTCAAAGGGACTGCAATGACCTCAAAGCCAAGAGAAAAGATTAGCTCTACACATTCGCCCAGTTTTAGTTTAAAAAGAAAAGAAATTCATGAATATCAAGCAGTGCCATTATGAGAAAAAATGACTGTCAATGTTGGAATTAAACATTTGTTCCTGAGAGCAATTTCTTTGCATGCACTGACTAGAAAAGAAAAGTCTTACTGAAAATTGTATTGAAACCAATTGTGATGGGTACGACATGAAGTCAGGCAGCAGATCCCTAGCAATATTTTACTAACTTCCTAACTGCCGTTAGGTGGGGCATGGCACACATTTTGTCCAGGTACTCGCTTCTACCACCTCAGGCCTTTTGTTTTGGCCAGGCCAGCCTGAGCCTTGCATGGACTGCCCAGCTCTAGCAACTCAGCCTAAAAGACTACAAACCTGCTGTATGCTCAACAGGCCCCAGCTGCACCCCTATAAGAGTAGCAGACTCAGCAGTCAAAGCTCACCCCAAGAGCTGACTATGCTTTTGCTTGCACAGTGTAGCTCCATGGTCCGGCGTGCAACGTCATTTAACTTAATCTGGCTCCAGCACCCCACGAAATGTGAGCAGAGGGGCGGGGCTTCGGTGCAGGGTCTTTGTTAACAGCGAATAGCAGTTTGTCCTTTTACCCGCAATGGCCACGGAGCCATGAAGGTAGAGGTCCAAGGCTATAAGCAGTGGGGAAACATGCAGGGCAACATCAGGAGCCAATAAGGTGCCTGCAGCAAGGGATGAACAAAAGGGGTCTTTAGCATCTTTTAAACAGCACAAGGCACTTCGGCCCTTCAACCCACTCATCACCCAATCAGGGCACTTGGGCATCAAAGGGGAGCCACCACGACATAACATCTATGAAGTCCCATCAGGAAGGAAAGCGGGTGGGGCGGGTATTAATAAAGCGGTCGGTCTGGAGGTGGTCCCAAAAAACCAATACAGAAACCAAACGCCCGTGCCTCGGCCGTTTCTGGGGCAAACAGCAAACTGCCATGGTAGATAGCATTCTCAGCTGTGCCCCCGACGGTGGCAAGATGCGCAGAGCTGCGACGCTTTTAAACCAAAGAAAATTAACTGTCAATTTACAGCAACAGAGGGTTGTGCAAAATAACACAATACGGTCACTGAGTTAGGTGTGGGGCCAAGCTATGCAAGGGTGTAAGACGGGTACAGGAAATAGTGAAGTGGCAAAACATGGCCTGCAAACCTAGCTAACATGGTGCTGAGACATGGTGCGAGGCCCAAGAACAGCAACATTCCACACGTATGGAAAATGAATATGTGCAGACAGGCTGGTACAGGTCAGAAGCACCAGAGACTTGAGTGATCTTCTTGAATGGGTTTGGGTATATGTTAAGTGCTTTGTCGAAACCTTTGTTACTTAAAGAATTTGAATGTTAGCACCTGCATTCAGATGCATACATTTAGAAAATTGAGATGTGCGGTTAGTACCATCATACCATGGGAGTGAAAGGGTAGAGAGAAGACCACTCATTCTCACTGAATTCCTTAAGTGGGTGCTTTCAGACTTAAATGGGAGCGTTAACTGCTTGTAACATAGAAGCTGCACCAGGAGAGTCTAATTAGAATGCGTAAAGAAGTTAGATACCCCACACAAATAGTTTGTCCCTGCCCCACAACAACTGAAATTGGCACCTCTCCCAACATTTGAAGGGTTAGCCCCGCCTATGTCACCCTAGGTGCACCCTGGATGTGCGCAATTGAATTTTTTATGCAGCGGTGAGGGAAGCCTTTCCCGAAACTGGTGTTAAAGTTTGGCTTATTTGTGCAGGAGAATGTACTTTAACAAACGCAGTTAAACATTAAAAGCTGCTACTTTCAAGAAAAGCATCCATCACCTCCCTGCATATTGTGCTTTAAAATGTACTTTCATAGTTGGTCCCCCACATCAGATCTTGCCGGTAGACCGGGGGGGGGGGGGTGGAGCCTCCAAGTTTTCTACACACATTTTCTGAAGAGGACCCCCCCCCCCATATCACCAGTTAGGGCCACCCCCAAAATGTAGGTTTCGTAGCATTGCGGTCCATATTGGATGGTTCCAGGTGTGAATCACCCGTGCGTGCAAGCTACAATCAGGACCTTTGGCATCTTGCACTAAAAGAACTACTTACTGCTCTGCAGAAGCACAGTGATGAGTGGGTAGTGGCTAAACGGCCATACAGGCCCACACAACTACTAAACCAACAGTGAACCTCAATGGTGAAATAGGCACACCCGAACATGTACATCTACTTCTGGTGTAATCCGGAGCAATTAAGATCATGGATATCCCAAACGTTCAACATCCTGATTACTTGAGAAATGACGGGGACTGGAGGAAACTCACACAGGAGGAGAACTCCCAGTCCACTACGAACGCGTCTCCTAGAGCTCCTCTTGGGAAAATTCCCTGAGTAGTACAGTTCGCACTTCCGGTTGACACTGGATGCAAACAGATCCATTTATGGGTTCCCCAAAGGGTGAATAGGTCTTGAAGTACTTCCTGAGATAGTTCCCACTTGTGGGAGACTGTCCTCTGTCTGCTCAGAGCATCTGCCGTCGTGCTCTCCTCCCCAGCAAAGTCAACTGCTGATAGGGAGATTCCTTCTTGAATAGCATACCACCAGCGTTGCATTGCCTCTGCACAGTGGTAGTGACCCTACACCACTTGTTGAGGTAGTACATGGCCACTGTGTTGTCAGTCATTAGGACATGTACCAGCTCTATAGCACCCTGCTCTAGCAGGATCAAAATTTAGGAACGGATCTGGAACCTTCAAATAATGGCTCCCCAGTGGATGGCTCAGAGGTCTCAAAGAAGTGGAGGCAGTAGACTTGGGCTATTGTTTCTAGTGCCCAAGCATCCAAAGTAATGTCTTGCCATTCTTTTAGATGCAGAGAAACTGCCTCCCACGGGTTGTAGGGACTCAAAACCTCAGGCTTTGAGGCGGCTGAAGCAGTGGCTGTTGATAAAGATGCAGCTGCTTGAGCAGACTTTGCACCTCTCCCTCGTCCACCACAAGGGAATCTTCTTTGGCCTCTTTGACCAGCCATTCCTCTTGCTCTTCCAACCGAGTAGTAGAGAGGATCTGCCCCTCCAAGATGGTCCACTAGGGTGAAAAGGCTGAGGCTGCCTAATACCGGCACGCAAAGATTGGCTACCACCTTAGAGGTCTGTAGCTTCAAGGATTTCCTCAGCCACACTGCCAAAAAGATGAGACCCGTCAAAAGGCATGTTAAGTCTAGACTGCATGTCCAGTGAAAATCCACATTTCCAAAACCACACATCTGCGAATTACAGCACTTGTTGCCATGGCTCTGCTAATGCAGTCAGCAGAATCCAAAGCCATCCTTAACAATGGCCAAGAAACAGACTGTTCTCCCCTTCGCAAATATGCTCAGCAACCAAAGAAATGCAGTCCCATGGAGTTTGAAAACTTTGCCAAGGAACATGTTGAGCTGGCTGATTTAAGAGCCATGCTCCCAGCAGAAAACACTTTTCTTGACCAGGCATCTACCCTTTTATCATCCCTAGCCGGTGGTATTGTGGGACTCTGCTTCCCAATTGGCACTCACTCTCTTCTGAAGAGCAATGTGAAAAAAGTAACATTGGATCCTTTTGATGACTTATCTATGAAATCTGTAAGGTCATCCTGTCCGAAAGGGAGGTCAGGTCTGCTCCATCCCAGATAATCCACTACCCTGTTCATCAACTGCCTGTAAGAGGTATCTGCATGCTCATCCGACTCAGGCTTTCCAAAATTCGAACTCCGGTGAAGTGTCCACTCCACTGGCTTTCTGCACATTTTCATATAGGTCTTTCAGTCTGGATTCCTCCGATATGAAACCATCAGGGAGATTTGGTGTGCCATACTGCAAACCAAAAGGTGCATTATTATCAGACTGCTCATTGTCCTCAGATTTAATGAAATCCTTTCTTGGTAAAGGTGTCTAAGGCTTCGAGCCCGATGCATCAGGAATCTGTCTTCAATAAAGACGTTTGACTTCGGCGGCCCTGGAGGCTTCGATGAGGCTGACGGCTTCGATTTTCGCAGCTGGCGTAGACCTCCACTGGTCTTTCGACATATGACTCGAAGGATCCCTTGATGATTTCTCATCGTGTCAAAACCTCTAAGGCTCTCGATAGGGATCTGGCTTCGTCCCGGCTTGTGGGTACGCAGGATTAGGCTTAGGCCCTTTCCTTAGCAGCTTCAGAAGGTGAAGTAGGAGCATGGCCTGCCTGTTTCAAGGGTTTCTGGCTCTCTAATATCTTAAACGTGTCATGCCTGACTGCTTCCCATTCGGCAAGAGTGGAGGCCATAGTGGGACAGGTTATAGCTCTCAGGAGAGGAGTCGAACGAGGACGTTGAAGTAGGTGATTTAGGGTGCCTCTTCGACCTAGGCAAGGAGTGGAGGGAGCCACCCCTTGACATGGACCTCTACCTTCCTTCTTCGAGGAGAACCTCCGACTAGTCCGGTTTCTTCGACTGGGATTTCTTAGGGAATCTACCTACCGACAATTTCCCCTTGCGCTCTTTCGGAGCTTTTCCAGTCATTGACACTTTGAACAGGCAGAGGTCTTGTGCTCCACACGAGACTCCACAAGCATACTTGACACAGATCGGTCAGTGACATCTTGGCATCGCAGTCCTGACATTTTTTAAACCCGGTCTTCAGGGTAGCCGGTGCCAGACTGATAAGTCAAGGGAATTCTGAAGCGCGCCATAGATCTCAAAGCATAAGCTTACTCGGAAAAACAAAACTGAAGCCAACGCGTGGTGTGTATATATGCCTTCCATGACATCCTCGTGACAGAGGCCCTTGAGAAACATCTTGTTAAAGCACAGTGCCTTCTACTGAAATTCTTTTTCCAAATCAGCAGAAGCTTGATATTGGAGATACCAAAAAATAAGTAATACGTGGGAGGACACAATCCATTCGAATGGGGTTTTTATGTAGGCATAGGAAAGGCATTTGCCAGGCACTGGCGTAGTGGTATTAACTGGGCATCGATGGTAGCATGCGCAAAATGGTTTGAGTTCCTGGGCATTTAATGGCAGTCCTGGCAAATTCTTAATACCTATACACAAGCCTGAACAGATGGCTTTCCCAAGGCTCCTTTTTAACAGGACTTCAATAAAGGGCACTTCTAGTGCCTAGAGTGGCTGAAGGTAGACCTGGTTTAGACATTACACCAGTAATGTGTTTACAACTTCCAATCAAGTCATTAACTCAGAAGACTGCTTTGAGAAAAAAAAAAGAATAAAAACATGGGCAGGCACTGAGACCAAAGTTAAATTGTAAGGCTGGATTAGTTCCCATGAGGTGTTTTGAGAAGGGCAGGAACTGGGTGGGAATGGCCACAGGGATTAGCATAGCCATGGGCAGCCAAACAGACGACACCTTCACGCTCTGTGTCCCTACTCATGCCATTTCTCCCCTTCTGTACTCTAATGCAATAGTTTCAGCTGACAGGTAGCTCTGCTACGTAATAGCCCGAACTAAAAAAAGTGCCCATTCAAGGTTCTATTAAAATAAAGGGACTTAATAGTGCAACAAATCCACCCCTGTAAAACACAGAATTCAGAACTTTGAAAAATTGGGTTGATCAGCAGGAGTGTTCAGACAAGAAACAGAAAAGGCCTTTGTAGAAAATCTAAAAAATATATAGATTGGGGCCATAAGTCACAATGGTCCCCAAAAGTGAACTGGAAAATCACCGACAGTACCTTTTATTAAAGTTTTTTGGACAGGGTCAAACCAGGCTTTTTGGTGTCACCAGGACAAATATTGCAGTGCTATTCAGCAGAACCCGTGCAGGTTGAAGATGCTGGGGATTGCAGGAGGGATCGGGTCAGTGCCATGGGAAGATGCTGCAGCTTCCAACTTCAGCAAAGTGTCCTGTCTCGTGCAGAATGAATGTGACAAAGCGGTTTGGTCTGGACTGCCCCATTTGCAGTGGGCCCAAGCCTGATTTTGCATTATGGATCATGCGCCCAGAGACCTCTTAAATAAAGGGTCTTCCCCTTTTGTAATGACTTGGCAGGTGAACAAGGATGTTCTGGAGGGTTGCCCAGAGCAATGCCATAAGTTATAATTCTAAACCTTCCATCCATCACTTCTTGTTTTGCCGGTCCTAGTGCAGCCAGCAAAGGGCTCATGGTCCACAGAAGTTTACCCACCCCCAACGTTCACCAGTGAGATCATTTAAGTAAATAAATGCATTTCAGAAGGGAAAATTGGGTTTGTAGTTCTTCCAGGCAGACTCGCAAAAATGAGCTGAAATTAAATGGTCCCAGCCCTACGACATCCATACATTAGTTTTCTTTTAGCCCAGGTCACCAATCCCTATGTTGCTCATGAACAATGTCCTTAGGTTGAGTTGGCAGAATAGGAAAACTAGACCCTGCACCACAGTCGGCGGCCTCCTCCTACTCTTACATGTTCCAGTGGACTATGTGTAAGGACTCCAGGTCTTAGTCCATGGCTTGGGCCACAGCCTGTGAAAGATGTTTTCGGGAGGAGCTCGCTAGCCGGCTGGCAATGGAGGCGAATGGTGATGTAGATTGCACCCTATCCACCTTGGGACCCGCATCCACGGCCAACCTGGTGGACTCAGACTTGTGGTTCTTGACCTTATCTTGGGCCCCCCACAGAGGAGGTGGCCTCACAAGACTTTGAATCGGACCGGCAGGTCCCCAGGTGAGGCATGACCCCCCGCTTGCTGCATGGGCCAGATGCCTTAGCGTTGAGCCATGCCGCTTAGTCTACTGTGCCTGTCCCTAGTTTTCTTGGAAAACAAGAACATTTCACACTCCACCTCCTTGTGGTCCGGGTGCAAGCAGTAGTCATTGTAGGTGCTGGTCCTCCACAAACAAGTTCTATAGCGGATCACTACTGTCGTCAGATAGAGGAGAGCACACAGGCACTTTAGAAACTTTGTTCCATCAAAAACTGAAAAAACGAATAGCTCGGAGAGCAAACGAGGACTCCCAGCACTGAAGTGTGCGCAAAAAACCTGAAGATGGCTGCTAGAGGGGGGGGGGGGCTTAGGGCAAGGACAGTCATTGGATGGTGTAGTATGACCCAGAGGACAGTGCTTGGTTTAAAAGGGGAAATACAGTTTCAGTGAAAGTGGAACTTTAACCAAAGATTCCTGTCTGGGAATATTCATAAGCATGTGAACCCATGTCAGACCAAATGCTGCAGAACTTGCTACCCTCTTTGGAAATCCTGGCCTTGCTTCATTGGCGCAAGCTGTAAGGCAGACTGTACCTTCAGCGAGGGTCCAATGCAGAGTTCTTGTTACTCCCGATGCAAAGTCTTCAGATAATTGCCCAAAAGTGGGTCTCAAGTCCCTTTTTAAAGCCAAATGGGCCACAGTGAATGCCTACCTTAATGAACCAATCCTGGGTCCCCACCAACGATCTCCTGTAAGCAGGAGGTCATAAGTTTTGTGACAAAAAATTTAAGGGGTGAAACCATGTAATATTAAGTACCACCTGTCTGCTGTGGATCAAAGGGTCTGTTTAATTGCGTTCTCTGTGGTTCCTGAATAAAGTGGCAGGTCTCCCTTGAAGCTACAGTGAGACCAGACTTTTGGTTGCCGCCAAAGCACATTCTCTACCTTCTGAATGGGATGACTACTATAAATAAATAGTTCCCGACATGCCAGGTCACTGCCCTTGACATGGAGGCAGGAGCTGGCTTCAGGTTGACAGTGCATATATCAAAGGTTGTTGGGGTTTTCCTGTGATAACCTCTGCAGGCAGGCCCCATGTGGGCCTGTTTGAAGTATACTCTTAGTAGGTT
Organism: Ambystoma mexicanum; assembly: GCF_040938575.1. NCBI lineage: Eukaryota > Metazoa > Chordata > Amphibia > Caudata > Ambystomatidae > Ambystoma > Ambystoma mexicanum. The sequence continues at coordinate 446,201,585 of NC_090929.1, forward strand.
AATATGAATTGCTGCTGCCACCCTCTGCAGAGGGTAAAAAAACAGACAGGGCGGATCCATGGCGCCTTTGATAGTTAATTAGGCTGGCCATGGCAGGAGGAAGTTTTTGGCCCTTCCCTTTTGAGATTTATCATGTACTCCACAGGTCAGATTCCAGCTCAATATGACAGAGGACTGACTGTCATGTGTATGTTGTGTGGTGAGCATAGTAGAAAATGTGTGTGGATTAGCCACATTTTCCAGAGATTGATCTAGCATCACTCAATTTCATATAAAATTTCAAAAAAGCCCAGGTGAAAGCACACCGACCCTGCAGATGGTCGAATTCCTCTCAACCATCAAGAGCTTGTGTGCTTCAGCTTTAGACAAAAAGGCACTAGCTTTTACATAGTCTTGTGTCTGGCATGGAGTCTCAAATTCACAAAGGCCCACTCCGGCCACCAAGATACAGCTTGGGCCTTGCAAATTCTTAAAAATCCCATTAGGCCTGCAGGGCGAGTTCTTTAGTATGCATACTCGAGCTAAGAGAAATGCACTTCACCAACCTGACTGGCGACAAAATATTTACCAGTGCTTTTTGTAAAATGGTGCATGTCGCTATAAGGACACTTCGGATTTGCTGCAATGCTGTCAAGCATGCAGAGTGAACCTTGTTTTTGCCATTTACTGCAAACAAAGCATTTGCAGTCAATTAAAAATATGTTTCTAACATCCCCATTTCTCCAGCAAGGTAGAGTACCATGCAAATGTTACTCACCCCCTTCATAAAAACTACTCGCCAGTGCTAATGGGCCAGTAAATTTTGCAATCCCTGCAGCCGTTACTGAAAAGTTTAACAAGGTGGCAGGTAAAATAAAGTATATAAGTATATTTAAAAAAATGGAAAGTCACTGCCAGGTCAGCAACAGCACTGAAAGAAGGCACCGTCTCCTCTTTAGTGTTTCATTGGGTTGAAAGTCTATAAGGTAGGGTGCTGCATGTTTTATACATTTAAGTAGTTTTGACCAGGCAATCTATATCCCTTCCAATTAGAAGACAGACAAACGTAACAAAGTACGAAGAAGCCAGTACAGCGTTACAGGTCTGGTGAAAACTGCAGTTACGACAGAGATAGCACCTGTGCAGGACAGTTTCACAATGCAGGCAATATGCATTGCAGCTGCGGTTCAAATATATATAGGGTAGAGGAGGCATGGTGAGAGGGTAGTGGCATTGCACCAGTGGGAGCACATAGAAACGATCCAGAAATATTCTGGATACTCGGTCCACAACTTAAATAGAAATCACAACCAGGAGGAGCTTCGGTATGAACATGAGTTCACAACTCTCAGCTATAGCTAGTACAGCATGTGAGTCAATACAAGATAGCCTCAATGTAAGATCAATGTATTTAGCTTTATAGTTCTGCAGCAAACCATGCTCAAACGCAGTTTCTAAACAGCTTTTCCGGGCGCATGAATTTTAATGTAGAACACTGGCAAACTAAATTCCCATTATAGGACTAAGGCATTAAAAAAACACATGGCTGACCAATGCATCTTCCCCTTTGCGGCCTACAAAAACAATGATTTTGACCTACTGTAAGGAGAAGCAATTTAAAAGCCCACATTCTGGTTACTCTAAATGTAATCAAAAGAAACCGCCTTTGACAACGCTGAGCGTTTGGAGACCTTTCATTTTACACGTATAGACTTTAATGCACTAAAGTTCCTAAATGTCTGCATGCGAGGAATCTGCATTGCAGGGAGCAGAAGTATTTTGAATGGTAGATAGTGGTGTCTGCCAATACCAACTTTCAGAATTTGTTTGAATTTTTAAAGTAATGTAGGGCCCATTTATTTAGTGCATTCTCGCCAGTAAACCTAGAAATGTACTTAACCATACACAACTAGTGTTACACCTTTATTGTCTCAGATTTAGCTTGTATGCTCATTAACTGTCTGCAGCTTGGTAATCCATAATACATTTACAAAACAGTTTTATCATACATAGAAACACTGCACTCTAGTCTATCCACCTAAATTCCGCTTTTTCCTAAACTTCTCCCATGAAAGCCATCTTTGGTGCACCATAAATCCGAGTCCATATTGTGACTATCAGAACAACCTGGTCTGAAGGGCCTCTGAAGCAAGCCCCCCCCCACTCCCAAACTCAAAACCAAAGGTCTGTCATCCAACATATGTCACCTCTAACACATAAGAACCCTATGCAAAGAGACTTTTGGCGAAGGCAGCAGAGAACGACGACCAGCCTTAAGCACTGCGTGAAAAAGCACACAATAGTCTTCAACTAACACCACTGCCAAACTGAAGGAGGAAGCGCCAGCCAGAGAACTGACAAGTGATTTGTGGGGAAAGTCCCTTCGACTTTTGAGTGCCAAAGTAGCAGCTGATGAAGGCACTGCTGAAACCCTTCTCTAGTAGACTACATTACTTTGAGCAGAGCCAGCATCGAAAACAAGAGGGACTCAGCCAGATTCCAAATGAACACAGCATTTTACCTGCTCCGATAAGGCCGACCAATAGAGTCTCGCCATTTCCTCACATAACCAATCGGAACACTATACAGTAGAGTGAGATTGGGCTAAAAAAGAAGAAACCACAAAGTAGCCTGCGCAAACAAGGACTGGGCAAGAACAAAAGAAAAGGTTATTAATGCATCTTGCTTGCCTGAAGCGCCAAGACCATTGCCAACCCTAGACCAGGGTTGAGGGACGATTGGAGCCATTTAGCTCTGCTTGTGGCCCAGAAGTGCCTGGTGAGATTGACACCTTATCAAGCACTTATGCAGAACCCCTATGTGAATTTAACTTGGCATTTGGAACAATGTATAAAACATACATTAGGGCACATCTATACTGAATTTAAAGTGCAAAGAGTCCTGAATGCTAGGCACCATCTCCTTGTCACGTTGTGGTAGCGCCTGGTCGCTGGTAAAGGCTTGATACCGGATCTTAATAATTTGTTCTCTGTGAAAATAGGCCAAATGCGGCTGAAGTGGGTTGCATTTGCAGATGACATTTTTGATCCTACTCCGGCTGGGCTGCAAAGCAAGTTACAGCTTTTCCAGCAATTTGCCGTTGCACATAACCTAACGCCTAACCCTGCAAAAACAGTTATTTTAAAGTTTGGGGTGAAGAATAAGAGTAAAAGATATCACTGGGAAATTATGCAGACTAAAATTTACTGTTCCTCTAGCGCGATATATTTGGGCTATGAATTATCTGCTTACAACTCATTTAAATATTGGAAGGATTTAGTCAAAAAAAATTGCGCCCATTATTATCACAATTGAAACTGATATATTCAAAATACTGCAAATTCTCATTGGTACCGATGAGACTTCCTAACTTTAAAAATTTAAACTGTCATATTGTATTCCATCGATATGTGCCTCAGTGATATTACAGGAATCTTAGACTCGATTCAGGGAACTTTGATGAAATCTGCCATGCACTTGCCAATGTACTTACCTAATGCAGTGTTACGACACGAACTAGGGCTGATTGCACTATCCTCACGTTGGAAATGGCGTCAACTTTCTGGCTATGCAAACATATGTTTTCCCCCTAAAAACTCTTTATACGCCGACTTGAATGGGCTATTGGACACTCCTACTACTATGTCGTTCAAAAGATATCAGTCCCATATGCAAAATCTGATACAATCTATAGGTATTACGACAGAATGTATATTATCGCCCTGCGTTCGCAAAAAAGTTATTTGAACAAGACTGGAAAGGCACTATTGAAAGTATATTAGCATATAAAATGTATAAAGAGTATGGTGCCTTTCTTAAACAACGTATGCCCAGGTTTTCACATGTAACTGTTTCCATGCAATTATGTGCGACAGGTATATATGAGATATAGGTTTAATTTATTTCACACCAGAGAGAGAACCGCTAATTGGTCTAACTTTGTTGAGACGAAGGCAATAAATTGTCGCTTTCCTCCATGTAATGAGCCGGTGGAGTCCATGAAACATCTTATTTTGGAATGTCCATATTTTAAGAATAGGACGACCAACCGACTCGTGAAATATGTGCATGTGGAATATGAGGATTGCATGCATTCTTTATGGGCACGCATGATGCAAGGGATGCATTAACCTTTGATATTTGAACTGGTCAGCCTGTGCAAATACATTGAAAAGGAGTTGCTCAAATTTTAAATATAAATGAATTTATGATTCTGATTGAATGTATGTGCGAATACGTGTTTGTACGTAGATTTTAACTTTTGTAAAGGTTCTACGAAATTGTATTTTTGTAAATGAACCAAATACAAATAAATAAAAAAAGCTTTTAGCTCCTGCTCATCCAACCTTAATTTCACTCCTTGCTAGTCTCCCATCGGTAGTGTATACTCAGACCTTTTGAAATTAAATACTTAAGAGCAAAAATACTTTTCCTTTGTAAAAATGAAAAATAAAAACAAAGATGTAAGGAACATTTTATATGCCAGTTTCCCATGCAAGACGGTATTTAGACAGCATTAAATTGTTAGATTTGAAAAGGCTTTCCCATTCTCATTTATAGTGGTACAGTTGCACCCAGACATGCTGCTGCAGTTCTAGACTGTTTTAATGTAAGATGCATTCATAAATTGAAGCGCATCGGGACAGCTGAATTCAATCTGTTGTAATACTTTAAAATCATGCACGTTTTTGTAAATGCCTTTGAATAATAAACGAAATTGTAAAAATATATTAGATTTACCACTACGTGTAGTGTAATCTGACATAAGCCATTGCATATGGAAAAGAAAGCTAGCCCAACACTTTAAACATTGTTCCCTGCATAACCATTTATTGAACAGTACAGCGAGTTCCAAAAACCAACGTTAAGGTTGGGTAAATACCAGCCAACTGGTCCCATTTTTACTGTGGGTCAACAGATCTGTTGATTAGACTCCGATTACAGGCCATGACATTGCCATGTTATTTAAGAAAGCCAAACTATGGAGAGTGGATCGCTGAAGTGAAAGAATGCAGCTTTCACACCCTGGCTGAGGTGCGGACATGGCATTTCACGGCCTGCCACACTGAACTTGGCCCCGAGCAAAGAACTCAGCTCAGGCTGCGGGCCGTTACATGCCATGTCTGCCCCCAGCTCGGGCGTGAAAGCTATTCACACCAAGACTTCCCAGGGTGCGAATAGTTCATTTTGTTTCTTTCCGATGGGAGATTAGCTCAGCGCAAGCACATCCAGTCGGAGAAAAAAAAACCAAAAAAAAAGTTAAAAAAATTGCCACCACCATTAAAGAAAAGGGACTGGATCCCTTTTTGGATGCGAGTGGCAATGGAAAACTGGTTGCAAAATGGTCACCGTCATCCAAAAAGGGACACAGTCCCTTTGCCATTTTTATGGCAGCAGCCATTTTTTTAACTTAATTTACAAGGTTCGGGTGGTGAATGCACAATCGCACCTGGAAAGGCGGACTGATTGGTCAATCTGCCTCAGGTGCGAATTATGGTTAGGCTCCAACAGGTCAGGATTGGTGGAGTTTAGATGGACCTTCATTCATCTATAAAACTTGCTCCAAAAGGAGTGTGTTAAGAGCTTTTGGAGTTTCTTGGTAAGCAGATTCAATGCTGGACAGATTGAACCATACAGGATAGGTCTTTTAGCTAGAATATAGCTACCAGTGCAGAACTGGTTTCTGGGCCTCAAAATTGTCATGCAGCCAATTTGTGTTAATTATAATTTTATTCTTGCAATTAGGGGATTGAAGCAAGTCATTTTACCAATTTCACAGGTTTTGTTTTTCCATGACCTTTTACAATGAGCAGCCATGATGCATTTGCAAGGTTAGCTGCCAAATGTTCTCTGGTGTTTGGAGACAGCCATGATGTGCTGGAAGTATGGGAAACTTGCATTTTAACACCCCTATCCCTCTCTGCTGTTTCCAAGGCTAAGAGGACCACATATGCACTAGTGTATGATGGAGGAACCCAGCAGTGGATTTAAATGCTTTATGTTAAACGTTCAAAGCCATATATGCTTGTGGTAGGTCTTTTTAGCCTTTTCCATTTAATGTGTTTAATGGTTGGGATAAATCACATGTACTGGCTCGCTAGACACGACAGTAGAGTACATCCAAAGTTTAACTGCTATATTATATTGTAGGTGGCAGCACAATGCATCGGTTGTAGGCTTTAAATCCCCAAGTCAGTAGGAGAATCGGGTGCTAGGACAAAATACTAATACAATATTACTAGTATTGTTGACTGCTTGTTTAACATTCCCAGAATTAAAACAGGTTTAAAAAAGAAAATGCACAATTGCCACATTAAACTGAGCATTATTTACATGTTCCTCTATGGGTATAAAGCATGATATTGCAATTATACACTTCTTGTTTTAGTGAGAAAATTGAAGGTAAGTTAGAGATACCAGTCAATAAGGTGAATAATCTGTTATAGAATAGAGTGGAAGAACACCAGTCAAGTACTCTGGGCCTTTTCTTTTGACCAAATGCAAAGATCAAACTCCAGAGCCTTGCTCCTGGTGCAGTACTAATCTGTTGCAAAACCTACCACATCCACAGGTGGACAGTTTGACCACCCCGCCCCTCTGGGATGGAGATTGGGCTCTGGGCAAGTGGGGTATGATGAAAATGACGACATTTCAACAAGACCTGGAGAGTGCCCCATTGCTTCCACTTCAAAACCTAGATATACAGGCCAAATATGATTTTCCTTTTATCAGAGGTTGCTTGCTGCCCAACACTATTTGGCTGTCTCACATTCTTATTGGTGAGGAAAAAACCAGTATTTTATGTCCCACAAGTCCCTAGATGTACATGAGCCACAGACAGAAATAAAGACACAGCTAGGGAGAATTGGTAAAACCCATCACAGTTTGCGGTTGGCTAAACACATTGGAAGTCCACAAGGCTGCACAGCTTCAAAATTAGTCTATCTAGGGCGCAGACAAGCCCAGAGACTTGTGAAATGCCACCCATGAAGACCAGGCTTCACCAAAACATGGTTGAAGGGTTTTCTATTCACCAGAGCAGGAGAGGTTACATATGATCGAAAGATATGCTGTGGGGAAGAAGGGCATGTGGATAGGCAGAGTGAAATTGTAAAAGCCTAGCATGGTACTGCAAGTCATGCCCCAAGGGCAGGGGATGCTCATTTTGAATGTTCATTGTCAAGTAGCCAAATGAGTGCATGGTAACTGGTTTTCTGTATAAACCCCATTGTGTAAAACGATTTCGAAAAATGGAGGCTACCGTGTTCGGACTAAGAGGGTGGCCTCATTTTGTGCACAAGTATATTCGGCTGGGTGGCATGTCTATCCACCATGCAGTAGGTATATTTAGCTGGGGGGCGTGGCTATCCGCCATGCAGTAAGGTCAGCTTTCTGTAGAGCTCCTGCAAGATCCTGGAATACATACCGTGTCCCTTTTTCCTGCCCAACTGTAAAAATCTAGCATCGGAAGCTGTGTAGACCCAAACCGTGCACACGCCGAGGTGGGATTCTTGAAATCTAGGGAGAACGGAGCCTCGAAAGAAGCATACTGCGAAATCCAATACGGTGGCTGCGGAGCCTCGGTGAGCTGTGTGCAGCATACGAGGACGAAGCTCTGAGTGGGGAAAAGCACCGGTGCACAGTCAGATGATCTCGTGGCACCTGAACAGAGCTGGAGAGCACCGAAACCAGAGTCCAGAAAAGAGTGGCCGCCACCTAGGTGCCAACTGAGGCGGGATGAAGACAGGAGAGGGCGTCACACTGCCCTGCATTAGCGCCGGACTGCCAGTCATGGTGGTGTTGGAGGCCCTCTTAGGAGTGAGCAGATTGCTGGAGCACGCCCCCTCCAAGACCAGAGCGGGCTGGCAGTGAGCACTTGTATCTGGGCTGCAGAGGCCACCATCAATTCATGCAGGCTGGTGCTCTTATCCTGCAGGCTGGATAGGAGTGTTAAGGAGCACACAGCACCAGTGTCCTGCAACTCTTTGGCAGGTTCACTACAAACATAAGCCCACAAAGGTGCTAGAAAGAGTACAACCGGGGGAGGAAATTGGTGTGACCCTGATGGGCATTTGGAAAGGAGCAGCACAAAGGTGAGGCGCTGAGACAGTGAGGCAACTGCATTGCATAATCGCACCCTGCCTGGAGGCAGGAGGGAGATCCAGGGGGCTTGGACAAGCGTCTAGAGTTGCAGGTTGTTTTTTGGGGAAAGAGCTTGACCTTCAGGGGGCATGCTGTGGACATGGTGGGGGAGAATGTTTGGTTATGGGACAGGTTGCACTATGGGGATCTCAGATTGGGCGAAAAATATGTGGTTGTGGAGCAAGACCAAAGGGTCCGACTCCCTTCATAGCGGGACAGGGCAGTGGGAAACAGGTGGCCCTGGATTGAAGGTCTGGCATTGCAACTAGTGGGCTGCGAGTATTTACTTTGACTGTTAGGGGCCTCAACTATGTAAAAAGATAGTACATGCCTATATGTAGTGAGGCGTTTCCTGTAGCATTGCCACTCAAATACCCTTCCCGATCAGACAGACAAGCCGCAATGGCCAGGAAATGGGGAGGAAAAATTGCTCGCCCTTTTCAGCGTACGTGAGGGGAGTTCTTATTTGGGTTGCATCAACTGTTCCCCTTCAGCCATTTCAACATAAGACAATGAGGCTAGGCTGGTCTTAGTACACGGGCTACAGGGAGGTCTTCATAAACACGTACACCCCAAACCACGATGCTACAGCATTCTTTAAGTCACTATACTATAAGCTCCCAGCGTACAGGGAATCTACATGGATCTGGGACGGAGAATTTAACTGCTCCCTTGATCCAACCCTGGATAGGTCAGACAGGAAGTACAAGAAGACTACACCGCCAACTAGAACCCTTGGCGACTTCCTGCAGGATCTCCGACTGGTAGATGTCTGGAGAACGACGTTGTGAAACACGGTGGTACTCACATTTTTCAGCTCCACATGATGTACCAAAGGGAATTACATTTTTACCAGAAAGAACATTTGGCCATTTATTTGTGCAAGTTCTCCCAGAGTGCTCTCTGATCATGCACCCCCAAATGGCAACCTGGCAGGGCACTATGCAGAGATCCAGAATACCCACCTGGCAGCTGAGGGCAGAGGCATTATTGGACAATACTTTTGACGATTACCTGGGCAAACAAATCTGGGGGTATTTTTGTCCCTAACACATGCAGCTTGGCACAGTCAAGCACCTTATGAGACGCATTCAATGTAGTCATATGGAGGGCAACGATAGGAAAGACGGGAGGTCTTAGAAAAGAGAAGCTACTGAAGGTCACATCGCCCTGAAGCAAAGCATCGGAGAAGTGGTAGGGGGTGAGCCAGAGGAGTTAATAAGACCAAGGCAAAAGTGCATTGGGGAAAGGGAAACACTGGGTAGAGTGGAATTTGCAAAATACACAAAAATGCAGCAGGCGGAAGAGAAGAGTAGGGAGACAGGTGGCATGGTTATGTAAACTGGAAAAATCAAGGGGCATAAGTGCCATAGAGGATGATAACAGGGCAATAGTCCGGACACAATTCGGGATCAATGCGCTGTTTTCTACAAACCCCTATACACCAAAGACACAACCGATTGAAATACTAGCTCCTAGCCTGCTGGAGATTTACGCAGAAGCACATGACCATGGGGTACTGCCCAATAGTTTGAAGGAATCCATTATAGTGCCAATTCTTAATGCCCACTGAGTTGTGGATCATACAGACCACTGTCAATGGTAAACCAGGACTGCAAAATTCTAACAGCAGTACTGCCGAAGAGGCTCAAGAAAGTAATAGCGGGCTTGATCCATGAAGACCAGACTGGGTATGTCCCTGGGCGTAACACCTGGTGAAACCTGCGAAGGCTACACCATGCAATAGACAGCATAAACCAGAGGAAGGAAGACTCAGCGATAACCTCACTGGACGCCGTGAAAGGAATGGTTCGTTGGGACAGTCTACTGGCGACCCTAGAACGCATCTGGGTCGGCGAAACCTTCCTGAGATGGGTCAGATTGATGTATTCACAACCCATGATGAGGGTAAGAACTGACCGACAAGTTTCAGAGCGTTGGGAGGTTCATAAGGGCACTAAGCAAGGCTGCCCACTATTGCTGATGCTGTGCATTTTGGCGCTGGCACCATTAGCCATGTTTCCCAGGGAAGAGTATGAAGGTTAGGATAGTGATCGATAGGGCAGTACATCAGATTTCTCTGTATGTGGATGACACGTTACTATATATAAGCCAGCCTGAAGATAACCTGCTGCACCTTCTAGACATTGACCAATTAGCTACGCTCTCAGGGATCAAAACACACCATGGGAAGCCCTGCCTGTTCCCGTTAGCGAGACTCCAGGGCCTCCGCAAGGCACAATTACCGCAATTAGACCTACAGTGAGTGATCTACACCTTCCGCTACCTAGGCATCAATGTGTGGCACAACCCAGAGAACATGAACACGATGAAGGAAGGGGCAAGACCTGAGGTTCTGGGAAAGACTACCCTTGGGGATGCCGGGCAGGGCTCCTGGAGATGGTGGTACTCTTATACTAATTCACCATACTCAAAGCTTTCTTCCAACAAACGGACATGATAATTAGAACATTCCTGTGAAAAGGTGGGGGGGGGAACAGGAGCGCCCCGAGCACACTGCAGATTGACTACAAATAGAACTGGATAAGGGTGCCCCAATTTGAGGGATACCACCTGGCATGACAACTGCAATTTGCAGCAGTCACCTGGTTGAGAGAACTCCCAGGATACTGCGCAGCTGAAGCGACTTTCTAAAATAAATCCTATGGGTAGAAGACACATCTAAAACAGACCCTGCAGGCTACTGAAATTGGGCAGGGAAATAGGTGTTGGAAACTCATGGGAACATTGACCCCTGCTCCATGCATGTCCCTTTGATAGGTGTCATTGGAGAGCAACGTAGTGCGATTGGACAGTATAGGAAGCATTGGGAAGGTAAAGGGATAGCCACAGTGGGTGACAATGCGAGACAAAATCATTCGTTACCACAACCTGGTCAGTGAACACAGCATTCACGAAGGCCAGTTCCTGTTGGACTTGGGAATGACCCAGAGGATCAGGAGGAAATGGGAGAACCCGCAAGCAAAGATAGTAACAAATGAAACACCAGACACCATGTACAATGCAAAGGGAGGGCACATTGTCTCTAGGCAGCCTAGGCACTACGGGGCTGAACGTGCGAGGAAAATGGAAAACAGACACAGGGAGTGTCTTCACACATGCAGAATGGGAAAGGGTGCTGGCATACACCAAGCACGTCTCAAGAAATGCTAGATTCAAATTAACTCAATTGTATGCAATGCACCAGGCGTATATGACACCACATAGGCTATCATACATAATGGGGGAGTGAGGTCAGGCAGAGATGCACACAAGACAGTGCAGACATGATGAATGTGTTCTGGCGTGCCCACAGATTCAGAAATGTGGTGGGGAAGGGATGGAGAGTAGAAAAGGGGGCATCCAGATGCCTTTGTGGCCCCCAGAATATTGCTTGCTAGGGTTGTTCCCAAGATGCAGAGGTCAAAATGCACATTGCCAAAATAAAAGATTTGGTCTGCATACTTCCGAAACGTAGGATTGCAATGGCATGGAAAACGGCAGAGGGTCCAAGACTTGAGGCTTGGTGGGCAGACCTGAAGAGATGTCACTAGCAGAAACTGTAGTATGGCACAGAGCACAAGAGGAAAGCATGAAAGGAGTGCTGGGGTGGAGGCTTGAAATGTACCGACATAGCAGGTTGGCCCCAGATGAGGGCGAGTCTAGTGGGACTGTACATAGTGGGCGGGTGGGTATTCAATGAGGTAGAATCCTTAGGAACTAAAAAGAAAAGATAAGTGGTTGCACAGGAGATAGCTGCAAGGTCATTAAGGGTCCATGAAGAACCACACTGCCCAAACAGTTTTGCATTTGGCGTATGCCTACATACCTGTAATGATACAACTGAACCCGTCTGTTAAAGTATATATTCGGCTGGTTACCTTTTCATTTCTGCACAGCTTTATGAAAATAAAGCAGACGAACTTAGCTGCGTAGGTTGCCAATTAGTTAGGATCATTTCGACATGGCCTGCTGCAAGACTTACAAGAAGCCTATCCTTACACAGCCATTGCAGTTTCTTCAATACTGATGCACTGTGGACTCAGTTTACTTTGGCAGCACTATTTTGAAGGTCTAGAGACTACGGTACTTTGTTTGGCCAGCAGGACAAGAATGTTATAGTAATTCAGTTTAGTCATACAAGCTATAGTGTATAGTTTGCTTATGAGGGGGAAGGGGCAGATCATTAAAAAGTACAAAATTAATTGGGAAGAACTAAATGCATGTAATCTCGAAGAGCTGGTTATGCCACATCTCCAGTCTAGTAAGTGTGAGCAGGGTGCTCCTCTACAGCACAACCAATCAAGGTCAGATCCAAGCTATCTGTACATGGTCTACTCCGTGTGGGCATGCGTAGTGTCACTTAGAGCTGCCCAAGGCTAGCTCAAATTCGTTTACTGGCAGAGCTGCTGTAATGTGCCTAGTACATTCTGTAGAGAGCTAGTCAGTGTCCACTGCTCATGCACAGACCTGTGTGCCATTTGGTAACCACAAACAGAAGGCTCAATACAATGCAATAGCTCTCAAGGGGCCATCATAACATCATTGTGAGCAAAGACTGCAGCAGCTCTGAAACGCCAGGTAATGTGACCCCTCTAGAGAAGGTGCAGTATGTAGATGACATATTAATCAGTAATAGTCTGATGCTTGCATCTTTTTAGTATCACATGCTTTGCATTACCCACCATCTAGTGGTTTGCTCGCACAAATTAGCAAGCAGTATCAGATGAAGGTGGGAGACTAGGGACAGTAGAAAGAAAATAAACACGAGTACTGCCTGCTCCCTCCCCCCCCCCCCCCCCCATGTGTGAATCCGATATAGTCCATGTATCCACACAGTGTTGTGGAAGCATGAACTGGACATCATTGAACATTTCCTCCAGTGGCAGAGTGGCTGCTGTGCCACATGTGTAATGTGCTCTAGATTTAAAAAAAGTTATGTGCTTGTTCTAGGTAAACAAGCAACAATCCATTTAGAAATGGTGGCCTTGGTAACTGGGACACCCTCTAGTAGTAGCAAAAAACAGAATGCATTTGTTTTTCATAATTCTGTTGTGTTTTAAGAGCATAACCGCTCTACATACATCCAGCGTGTGTAGTGCGTTTTTGCTACTTTATGGATTAGGGGAAAAAGATGGTAGTTCTATGGACTGGTTGACAGGGAATGTATAGATTTTTTTAAAACAAGTGTGGGTGCGTTGGCGGCACTAATTTGTTGATTGGAGACGAAAGATGCAGACAATTATTGCAGCTCGCCAACTCTCTGGATGGATGCAGCAGCTATTAGAAATCACACTTTAAAAAGCTCAATGTGTATTTGTGCAGAGGTTCAAATGGTGTTCCCATGAGTGTGTAACACTAGGTAAGTTTGCCCACAAAGCGTTCATTGAGTGGGTCTGGTGCAGAGTTGTAGCATAAGTTTCTAGCACGGTTAAGGGAATTAAGATTTGTAGACCAACCCAGAGTCGAGCAGAAAGAGGAGACAAGACAATGTGATAGGTGTGCACCCTATGGTATTATTGTTTTGGTTCCACCATATAACCAACTGCTTCCACTTGCAACGTCTAGTATTTAGTTTCATGGCCTTTAATATTGCCATACTTCTTGGGAGCAATTTTAGGTGACCGCCCTAGGGCTTCAGAAGCCATGCTGGAAAGCCAATTGTCTGGGCAAGGATGTGCAAGTTTGCCCTGTTGCGTTAGCAGGGTGTGGACAGGGTGTAGTTTGGAAGGTGGTGGAATTGCCATCTTTAGAAGGGGATGGTATCAATTTGTACTCTCGTGTAGTACCTTATGGACCAATTTGTGGAGTAATTGTGGATGGGGGAAGCAGAGTGCAAGTAATGTCCCTGACTAACTCATCCATGGGGGAATTTCCCAGTGACCCCTATTGTGGGTACATAGATGCAAAGTTTTGGCATTTTGTTATATTGCATTTTTTTATATGCGGTTGTGAACAGACAGTGGGTTGTTGGCACTCCCGCATCTCAAAAATGTGCAATTATCTACTTCCCATTATGGTTTTGTTGGAAAACCCTCCTCAGGCTGGTTGCCAGATTATTGCCTTGGAGGTGCTAGGTCTGTATGTAAATCTTTGTGATGCACTAGTGCCAATTTCTGGACCCAAATTAACCGTGTCCTTGAAAGTGTCACTCCTGGCTGGTTTGTGTATGCTGTGGCATTTTCTGTACTGATCAACACACTCTTGTTTTAAAGGCATGGTCCAGTAAAAAAATGTTATTGTCCCTACGGGTCGGGCATGTTTTTTTAAGCCTAAGTGGCTCGATTTTAGAAAACTTTCCTATGGACCTTACCCCAGTTTTCATCCATTAAACGCAAACGAAAACAGGCACCAGGGAGCTGCCATTTTGTGATAATCCTATCACTTGCCGCATCGCCCTGGCTGACCTGCTTCTGCGGCACTAAATCAAATTCCCCGCCCCTGAGCCTGACATTATCAAAACATTCATATTCCCCATCTCTCTCCGTGACGTTCCTGTGCTGCGTAGGCAAACGCACCCAGTCTTCTACGTGACTCCACACAGAACCCGGAAACCAACACAGACCATCTCACAAAACAGTGCGCCACAATTCGGAATATGAAACTGTACTTTACCAAATGTACCGTGTTGCGGTTTGATTTTAAAGTACATTTGACATTAAATGTTTAGAGAATATTCAGCAATTGCCATATGAACTCCAAAAGCCATTTATTTTCTTTTATCTGTATCCGCAAATCAGTCTAAGTTTATATTGAGTCACGCGCTGTTCCTTTATGGTACACAGGGTGTTGCTTTTCGTTAAAAGAAGCACTTTGGAAGCACGGTGAACCGCAAGGCTGTTCCATCAAGTAGGCTCTAGGCCAGCGTAAAGGTTGATATGTTGCTTCTAGCCACTAGTACAACGTAAGGGCATGTGGGCCCTTGCCGATCGTCCCATAATATGG
Source organism: Ambystoma mexicanum (assembly GCF_040938575.1). NCBI lineage: Eukaryota > Metazoa > Chordata > Amphibia > Caudata > Ambystomatidae > Ambystoma > Ambystoma mexicanum. The sequence continues at coordinate 446,216,651 of NC_090929.1, forward strand.
TTAACGTGCTCCAGTTGTTCACACGAAGCTGCAGGTGTCTATTGAAGAATCCGTCTGCCGGTGTCTCAAACCGATGACAGTAGCAGAACGGGATCAAATAGCTGTCATGAAAACAAAAAAAATATTTTATTTATTACGGCCGATCAGAAACTATTTGCTTGCAAGGATAGTTCAATGGAGTATGTTCGGCTCTAAAATCAATGCAAAAAGTAACAAAATAAAATCGAGGCCAACACAAAATGAGAAACGACAGTTAGTCTACATGCGTGTGGAATGATATGATATATGATATGGCATTTGTAACGCGCCTATACACAAGTGTTTCAAGGCGCGACGAGGCAGGGGAGGGGGAACAAGGGCAGACAGACAAAGATCCTACTAGGCCAGGTGTCTTTCAGATCGCGCAAGGGGAGAGGGGGATAAAAGTGCTGTACATGGTTAGTAGAATACAAGATAAATAATAGGGCCAGCTGGTGGCAAGTGCAAGGTAAATGCCGGGAGAAGGGGCTGAAGGATACAGAGACAGTCCTGTAGTGCAGGTAGGCAGTGCAGGGAAAAGTGGCTGGGACAAGGACCGAGATCGGTGAGACCCGTGGATCTGCATGCCCATGTGCCCACTACGAACACGTTTTCCTTGCTTTTCCTAGCTCTTCATTCATTCATTTATTCATGCATCCATTCATTAATTCTTCATTCCGGTATAAAAGCGTCTAAAGATTTACTCACATTATATTTGAAATTTCCATTGTGTCTCTGCGTAATGCAGTTTGTAAATCCGACCGTGCTCTTGACAACGATTTTTCGTATACTGAACTGAAATGAAACTGTCTAGTTTCTGAATTTTCTGCCTTATCGTCTTACGTTATTGCGCACCCCCCTCAAATGAAGTTCTTTCGGCATGGTCCCCGTCTCAAGGTCAAAGAATAGACCCTTATCCTTCCAGTGCGACTTGTGGGCCTCTTCTGGCCGCGAGCTGAAAATCAAAACCGCTGTCCTTCGCATTCTTTATGTGCAACATCCCGTAGTAAAGGCATCTGTGAGAACTTGAAGTTTAGAATCCCTCTATGTAGTGCGCCACAATGTGCAAATGCGAAATGGCTTCTCTCCCAAATGCCACGGCCCGCTTGGCGCATTCTAAGGCCCCCAATTTTGTCCCCGTTGTCTGCGAGCTTTGCAGCCCCAAAGAATCAGAACTATGGAGACATTTAATTTTTGGCGGAAGGTCAGGGAAAGTATAAAGTACCACAGAAGGAGTTAAAAGTGAGATTTATTGTTTGTTTTATTATTTGCAATACGCAAGCCTCCCCTCCGTTAACAGTGCGCAGCATTTACATTTACATGAGATGAGACATGAGAAAAATATATACATACACATATATGAGGTGAATAGAGAGAATTCAAAGAGGACACCCAGCTTGTTCGCCACCCATGATGGTGAAGGTAGCGGTTAGGGTTACAGGTACACAGTACAATAACATTTAATTACAAAAAGACAATCGTATTGCAATTATTTAAACCGGGATTTGTACTTCACAACCAGCTGTGCTTCTGGTGGACATGGCACAGTTGCAATGGATCACTGCTCTGCACAGAAACGTCCAAAATTCCATATCTGTGCTTCTCTAACACAGCAACAATAAGGACTTTCACAAAGTCGAACTGCATTTCATCATAGACTGGTTTGATCACCCATTGCTTACATCGTTTTGAAAACACCTTAGTGTAGCGAGGCATCCTTACTTTACCCCTAGTCCTAGATTGTTCACGTCCGCCATTGCTGTTATGGGCCAAGACCGCTAGTAGAGTGCAATGTTTCATGCCCCGAAAGCTAAAATGCAAGCGCTTTGGCCTGTACTTTAGGCACATATTGTGGAACACCTCCAAATCTCCTGTGTGACAGAATTCGGTCAGTCCTCTCAAATCTCTTCATAGAGTTTTGTCTAAAACAATCTTCTCAATGGCTTTGTGTGTCGGTGAAGATAGAATCAACCACTTCTTCCTTGCCTCCTCTGGGGACAAAGGGTCATGTTCACATTGGGGGAAATGTAGGTTTTCTGACCAGCGGTGAACGTTGGTACAGGGGTGCATCAGTGACCGCCATTTTTCAAGTAGTATTTCCACTGACCCTTCACAAGTTTTTGAGCTCCACCAAAGATGGTTGGTGATAGACTGGGACCACTGCAAAATACTTTCAAAACCTTTTTTTTCCTGCAGCCGAGATTTTCTTACTGATTAATTTAGCAAGATGCCATACGTCAAATTGATGATTAATAAGCAGGAACTGCTCTCTCATGGTCTTGAGAATCGAAACGTGTCTGTCCGTGGCTATGAGGTCGACGTGCATTCCCCTTGATTGTAGATATTCCACTGATTTTATAAATCCTAGTTTCTCCATGGCCACTGAGGATGTACATTGTGTTACCTGCACGACCACCAAACTCACAATTTTCTTACTATCCATGTCCTGAAAGTGGTAGGTGCAGTACTTGGCAGAAAATCCAGGGCTGTCGCACTGTCCATCGCCGGCTAGCCTGAAACGTTTCCCTTCGAATGTACTTGCTAGAGACAATTGTTCAATTTTCCAAGCATCACTAATGGCCGGAAATAGAAAATCACGTTGGTATATGTAGTACAGCGATTTAGAAATGAAATGGAGTCCCACAAACTGAAAGAAAGACTCTAACTTTCTAAAACTGGAGCCACTAAAAAGTGATGCAGCTGCACACAGTAGATTGCCTGCTGGCATTTTCCCCAGCATCGTTTGTGCAGACCATGAGAACCTATGATTTAATCGACAGGCAGCATTTATTTTGACGTTACTGCTTTTTATTTGACGAGTTACATTAATCAATGGCTGCCCACATACTTTAGCAAAATAAAAGAGTTGATGGCTGGAAGGTTTAGAATAAATCTTGACCTCTGGCATTGCTCTGGGCAACCCTCCAGACCATCGTTCTTCGCCTGCCAAGCCATTACCATAGGGGAAAGACCATATGCAAATCTGGCTTGGCCCCACCCCCAAGGGGTAGTCCAGCCCAAACTGGAGGTCACATCCCTTTTGCACGAGACCACAAGCATCCCCAGACATGTTTCAGCCTTGTTGGGTCCCGTGCCTGCTGGGCCTAGAGACCCAAGCTACTCCTCACTGATGAGCCTCAACAAAGGTGAAACATGTTTGGGGATGCTTTTGGTCTCGTGCAGAAGGGATGTGACCTAGCAGTTCGGGCTGGACTTCCCCTTTTGGGGTGGGGCCAAGCCTGATTTGCATATGGTCTTTCCCCTTCTGTAATGGCTTGGCAGGTGAAGAACGATGGTCTGGAGGGTTGCCCCGAGCAATGCCAGTGGTTAAGATTCAGTCTAAACCTTCCAGCCATCACCTCTGTTTTTGCTTTCCCACATACTTTCCCTCTAACTGAATGCCCACATTTCAGCATACTTCTAATTTCCATCAAACAACTGTCGAATACAATGTATTTGCTCTCTTTCATTAGACTGTCATCCTGCGTCAAAGTTGTTTCGGCCTGTGACGTTGGGGAGATTTCAACACATTGGAAAGTAATATCGCTGCTATCAAGTTCTGAGGCGTCTATGGATGCTGCGGCTGGTTCATTCTCTGTCATTTCGACATCTGCTACTTCAACATTGATGGGAGAACACAACAATGTCGACATGTTTTTGGGTGGCAATTTTTTGGCGGGTGTAGATTGTGTGAACTGATCTGCAACTACTTCAGAGCTATCTTCAATACATTCAATATCTTCTTGTGGTGGTGCGGTCGCACTGTAGCAATGGTCCAATGCAACTTTGCTGTATTCTCCAAACAGTTAATTCATCTTCTGGCCATTGGACATGAGCATCTCGAGCCTGAACACGCCACGCCTCGCCTCGATTAATAGTTCCTCCATAGTGTACATGGTCTGGCAAGCAACATCTCATTCGCTTCACTGTATGTATGTATGTATAGCTCTGACACCCACGGGTAACTAGAGGAGAGATTGGAAAAGGGATGTTCAGTTTAAACACAAGATAAAGTGTAGTCCAATTGACTGGAAAAAAACATAAAATAGTCCCCAGCACACATTTTTTTTAAAGTTATGAACTGTTTGTAACTAACTTTTTTTGGTTTTTTTCTTTGCAACTTTGACTCGACCTTCAACATCTGCATGCTGTAGCTCCGATTCGTTTCCGTATGTCCTCCCTTCCTCTTGCGCTGCAACGACTATTTTCTGTATCCGCATAGACAGCACGGAATGAGGCTCCATCGTCTCCCTGAAACAAAGTACTTTCAATACTATGTATCAAAATATTGTTAGCATAAAACACACGTGAGGATGAACACACAGGTACATCTCAATAGCCAAACACGATTTAAACATTGTGTGCAACAATCAAACGACAAGTATTCAACCAGTGATGATCTATTTCGAAGGAACTGTCAGTATCCAGACCTCTGGCTCTGCATGGACTGCCATGAATGGTTGTATTGGAGAGGAGGCATCAGCATCTCCCTGAAACACAGTACTTGCATTAGTATGGTTTTTAATATTGGAAACATAACACACAATTGGGGTCGAACGCACAGGTACATAAAGAGATAACCACAAATGATGCATTGTCTAAAAGAATCAAGGAAAATCTAAATATGATCACATTTCATCGAGTTATTTCTCCGATTTATTTACATCTGCATCATCTAAATGGGATGTTGTGATTGTAGTGGAAGCTCCGTCGTCTCCCTGAAACACAGCACTTGCGTTAATAGGGAAGAAAGTATAGCAAATGGAATCACGTTATATGATCACACATGATGGAGCTGTCAGTAGCCATACCTCGTGCTGCTGAAGAGTATCTATGGATGTTGCAAATGTAGTGCGCACTTCCGAAAGGTGTTGCGCCGATTCGTATACGCATGGTCCTCCTTCCACTTCCCCTGGAATTACCTGAATGTCAGGCTCTGCATCAACTGCCTGAAACAGTACTTGCATTAGTGAGGATTACAATAGTGAAAACATAACACACTAAGGGTCGACAGCACAGGTACATATCAACGGCTTACCACGAATGAAATATTGTGTAGAACAATCAAACGACAAGAATTCCAGCTCTGATGATGACGCTCGATGGAGCTGTCAGTATCCATACCTCCTGCTGGTGAAGAACATCTAGAAATGTTTTAGATGTGGCGGACGCTTCAGCATCTCCCTGAAAGACAGTACTTGCATTAGTATGGATAACACTAATTATAACTGAAAACAAACAGTGGACGATAACTAAGGTGTATATCAATTGGAAAGCACTAACCAAACATTCGGTAAAATAATTACACGATAGAATAAAACTATTACTTGACATGCATAAAACAAGTATGTAGCGGATTAGCCTAGTAAGATTACCGCATATGCGCTAGAAGTGGTTCATCACTGCGACCACGTCAAGGATGTAGAATGTTCTTGCTTCAGATGCAAGGGAATAGTCAAGAAGTTGTAAAGGTAAATTAATGATTGATAATGAAATGCCAATATTAAAAATAGCCATGTAAGGCGACAGAAGACTTGAAAAAAAAAAACTCAATACAGCACAGTTCCCTGTTCCCATTTTATAAATATATATACACACACACACACACACACACTTCGTTTGTGGGTTATGAAATCGAAAAAGAATATATTGATAAATGTCATTATTCAAAAAGCTATACACTCATATCAATATCGAAATTATTACAAGGGATAGAACACCTACAATATCAATTAATCCATTCGGCTACCTACACACTACCGCAAGGCCTAAAGCTAAATCCGGACACTTGACTCACCGGTGGCAGAATGTGGACGAATAGAGTGGGAATAGCATTTGTTCTTTGTTACCCAAGATGTTGTGTACATGTCCAAGGAAAAGTGCCGGCTGCAGATGCGGTATCGATCACCCCTCTTGTCCTGTAGGACTTGTTGGACTCTACTTTCCAGCTCATCCAGTGGATATCCGCAATGTCTGACCCATTCTCTTATTCCATCAACAGTTTTCGGGAATACATGCATTGTAGTGCCTTCAGATTTTGCATGGGTCTTCGAAGGGCAACCGCTAATTGAACAGGCAGGCATGGTTGATAAATCTGAAAAGTAAATAGACATTATTATACAATCTTCATGAATAAAGCTTTGATATTGATACAAAAGTAAATGAATCATACAATGATCAATGCAAGGTTTGTTTTGGTCGCCGGAACTATACCAGTTCATTATGTGCGGCTTAGTATTTGCATAAGTTGCAGAAATGTATAAATGATGTGACTAAAATCTGAACATGTGACTCGTCCCTTGGATGTTCTGTCTTGCACGAGAAGGAAACATGCTTACATTATAGACTGGACCCCCGAAGGATGCAACTCGATGACAATAGACAAAGATGAAAATAAATAGATCTATTGATGGCATAGCAATGGAAACTCAAGTCAATAGCAATGAGACCAATGAACATAGCACTATTGTGTACTCTACTTGCAAATAGATAGAAATTTAAAAATCTGCGAAATATGACTAGGATACATGGCCTTACCTTGACCAACAAACAGTTGGATTCAGCAAGCAGAGCAGTATGTTGCAGGAGAATAGGTGGGTGGCCACAAGTAGCACACTGATGGGTTTGCTCTAAGCGGTCACAGAAGTTCACGGAAAGCACGACGAGCAGATTAGCGTAGATCTCAGTGGTTGCCAGGTAGCACGTTCAGGAGTTGACTTGCAAAGCACAAAGATGTTCTCATGAGACATATCAAGTGGTTAATAAAGTATTAGAAACAGGGGTGTGTTTGTGAATGAATGACGTATGTATGTCGTGGTCTTAGGGGGGTGGCCTGCTTGAAGGGGAGGCCTGGCTGGAGACACGGGGTCTGAGGCCATGTGACCGATGGCCCCTTGGCGTGGGATACCTTTTGAAGTGTACATGTAGTTTGGCACCTTGGCCGTTTGCGCCCGTGAGAGCCCCCCCATTGCGAGCGCTCATCCCCGGGTGCGAACCGCCTTTGATAGAGGGGGTGGGATGGATGGGCCTGGGGCGTGCAGATAATGCACAGGAAGACTGCTGAATGGAGACGCACTTATGTGGATTGGAGGGGAGCGGCCTGCTTCAAGGGGAGGCCTGGCTGGAGACACGGGGTCTGAGGAGGCCATGTGACCGATGGCCCCTTGGCGTGGGATACCTTTTGAAGTGTACAGGTGTACAGGTTTGGCACCTTGGCCGTTTGCGCCCCAGACAGCCCCACATGCCAGCGCTCATCCACGGGTGCGAACTGCCTTTGATAGTATATCGTTGCTTATCAATAACAAATGCCACATACCGGAGATTCTTGTGAGCACAGACCCACACTTCAACCAGTGTATTATAGTGGTCAAGACCCTAAGGCCTGTATAATCCAATGGTAATTGTTAGTATAGATATATGTTTGACTTTTATAAAGACATAACCTACTGAAAGACTTTGAACAAGTGTTATTTAGTGCATGCATTTGAGAATATTTTATGTTAGCTTAGATAGTGACCACCCTGCTTCACAGCGACCAGACCTTCACCCATTCGGAGCACAGATGTCCGACGTCCATCCTTGAATGGAGACACTTCATTCATTTAAAAAAATCGAAACAACCATTTATATGTGGTGTTTTATTTTGTATCTTAATTTCACGACATAAAAATACAAGACTTTAAAGATTATACAGGTCGGGTTGCAGCACAGCGAGAGAAAATCCCCTGTACTGGCCGCTGTCACTCGGGCACGTTTCTCTTATGGCACGAACGACACAGGCGGGTATCACTCTTCGAACGCGGTGTCCAAGCCTCCCGTATAGCCACCATGTAAAGGAACGATCGGCCACCAGCCTGTACCACCTGTGAAAAGGAATGAAACAAACTGTTTTTAAATGACCAAGATAAGTTTAATAAACGTTTGTCAATGACAATTCTTGTAACTAATGGCATTCTGCACGGACAAATGCTATCTAGACAATGCACACTATTGAACGACTTCATGCGTTACTATGATATGAATATATAATTTTGGATATAGTAGAAGAACATGAAATAGGAGTGGCATAACAAGCAGAGTATACTTACTCGTTACTCGGATTACGAGGACGAACAGTTGCGAAGTTCATGCATAAGCACCATCATTATTCTCAACACGGCCCACGTGAGGCAGGCTGCCCTGAAGTCTGGCAGCTCGGTGATGCATTGCGGTCGTGGCTCGCCTTCCGAAAGGTAGGCCAGGCATCCCGAGTTTTCTCGGCAGCAGCAGTTCTCGTCCTCGGTTGGCATTAGCTTGCACCGATTGCATGTGCACCAGGTGGAGACGCCGTCCATGCGACTAGGCCCAGGCTCTTCATCTGTTGAATCGTCCTCCCAACTGCCGTCCGAATCCCCATCGTTTTCGCATGCTTCCCTTTCCAGTAGTTCCTCCTCAGTATACTCGGGCTCGTACATGTAGGGCATTTTTGTAGCCATTGTGTGGTAAACAAAGTAAAATAATTTACAGAGATGTTACAGGTGTTCACACAGGCTACAAGCGGTGAAGGTAGCGCACCAGAGCACAGAAACGAGTCACAGAATACTCAAAGTAACAGAGGAATGGAATCGAAAATCTGCTGCTGTGTGTTGGGAAACAGTCTGTTTATACTTATTGAGGAAAGAGGCGTCCTGCCATTTCCATGGCGACACGTCATTAGCTGAGGCATAGCGATTGTTGACAAGACGTGCTTTGGCGTTGTGAAATGGGCGGTACGAGTCTGCTGATGACAGGCTCAGGGGCGGGGGATTTGATTTAGTGCCGCAGAAGCAGGTCAGCCAGGGCGATGCGCCAAGTGATAGGATTATCACAAAATGGCGGTTCCGTGGTGCCTGTTTTCGCGTGCGTTTAATGGACGAAAACTCGGGTAAGGTCCATAGGAAAGTTTACTAAAATCTAGCCACTTTGGCTTAAAAAAACATGGCCGACCCGTAGGGACAATAAACATTTTTACTGGACCATGCCTTTAAAGTACCGTTTGGAAAGCTACCCTGAAACATTCCAGCAAGTTTATGTGCAGTGTGGTTTCTCCGAGACCACATAACCTGCGCACTGAAGTTGGACACTGGCACCCACCTCCAACCTAGCATTGATGAGTATTGCGATTGTAGCCTGTACAGTGAGTTTTAAAGGCCAGCCTTATTAGATTTTATTTTGTCCCCCACTGTAGACCATGTGCCACTTCTGGTTACCACTGCTAAATCGTCCAATTGCCACGATACTTGGGACCATTGTACTGACGGCCATTGGTGGAGGCTTCATGTTTAGGGGGTTTATGTAGATGCAGGACCCCATCAGGCCTAGTACCTTCAGGACCTATCTAACGGTTACCAGACACCTCTCTGGCAAATGGGGCATTAGGTAAAGGAATGCTTGTACCCTTTCCATGGATGGCTAACCAGTTACTGGTTCTGAATCTAAAATTGTGCCAGGAACGTTTTGTCTGGAATGGTACCAGATTGAATTTAGTCTAGTGGATGGGGAAACCCAGCCTCAATAGTAGGTCCACCATTCTCTGTTGTGTATGCAGTCCACATGCAAATCCCCCGGTATGAGCCAGTCCTCCAGATGAGATCTACTGGGATGTTTTCCCAGTGTGCGTCACCAACACTGCAAGCACTTGTGAATACACAAGGTGCGGAGGCGAATCCAAAAAAGGTAGTACCTTGAAGTAATAGTGACATCTCCCTACCTTGAACATAAGGTATTTTCTGTGGCAGAACAAATATTGGTATGCATCTTTCAAGTGGTCATGAATAGGCCCTCTAAGAGACTGACCAATTGAGGGTCCATACAAAACAGGTAGAGCCTCTGCAAGAAGTTCCTACCAACTGTAAACCTCTTGAGGCCATCTAGCAGCCACTGGTCTGATATCCCTTCCCATGTATGGGTGAAAGATGAAATTTCACTGCTCCGCCCCTCCCTGCCACCCCTTTGCTGGGGGGCATGGAAGGGCACCTGGATGCTGGGGTAATTGTTTGAGGCTGATGGCACCTTCTGGACGTTTGTCCTCTACCCCTGAGATTTCCTCCAAGCTGCCATCTAGAGGGGGATGGAAAAGGTGTGTTGTCCTGCCCCAAGCTTTTTGGAAATAGGCTGCTAGTTGAGAATATGTGTTTGGATGAAAGGAACAGTGGTTAACCTATGCCCCTATAGGCTAAAGCTATCTCAGACATCCCTTTCTGGACCCTCAAGGGTCTCAACCCCCCCCACCCCCCTCTGTGGGTTTGCCTGTGTCCGATTCAACATGCATGGCGCTTTAGAACAGTTGCTCCTGCGACTTGTCGTCCCGCTGTTTCCTCTGCCTAGTATTCTGGATTACAGTATCAGGAGTCTTCTCCCAACCTCCACTAATCTCATTTTGCAGAAATTCTGAAGTGATATGCTTTTCCAACTCCAGTTCATCACACTGTGCTACCTTGACATTAGTGCAGTTGCCTTACCAATCTCACGCAATATGCAGAAGAGGTTGGGGCTTTGCAACCAAAAGTATACAAGTCTACTCTGGTGGCAGACGATTGGTGCGTTGTCTTTTTTTGTCCGTGATGACGACTATAAACTCATGGGCAAGTTGCCCAGATGTACATGGGATCCGGATGATAATATTTCTCTCCACCCTTTGGTTAACAGGTTTAGTGGAGACTGGTTTAGTTATCAAATGGTCGTCTTTATTGCTGAAAGTGGGATACCATCTTTTGCCTCCTCAAGAAGGTCTTCTATATAAAAAAAAAAAGAAGTTAAAGTAAATCCTCTTCAGTTTCCTCTAAAAAAAGAATGCCCTAGCGCTCAGCTGCCCTCTTTAGGTTTGGAAACTATCTTCTGTGGGAGAAAGACCAGAGGGTCGACCTCATCCAGAGGATGAATTATATAATCATCTTTTTACTTCTGTGCACCCCTTGCATTGCATCTGTGCCAAAATTCGATTTTTTGGTTGTGTACTTGCATCTGTGCACCTCTTATCCCTTGATATTCTATCTCTTTCTGGATTGCATTTATGCCTGGTGACTACTTCCACTAGGCCACTTGGTGAGCTTAGCTAGAAATGGCCTGTGCAGCCACTCCTTCCACAAATAAACTCTGCTGCCCTCATGTCTCCATCTCTCCTATTTTCTTCAACTACTACAATATTGCCCATCTCCCCTCCTCCCCCCATGTCGCACGAGGTCTGGTAGAGGGGGGGGGGGGGGGGGGAATTGCGTGCAAACCCTGGACTACCCATCACAGACACCGATGTCAGCGCTTCCTCCAGAGAGGTTTTCACCGATATCCTCGGTCCCCTCCTCAAATCTATGGATACTCATTTCATCTCCACTCTCGCTCCTTCCACATCCTCTACCATTAATGGTGGTACCAAGTGGGGAGTCCTCTTGGCCGGCTTCTCATCCTTGGGATGAGAATGTCAATCACAGAGGCACTATCCCGGTTCAGGTTCCACAACCCAACCTCTTTGACCGGATCCTGCAGTCTCATTAACTTCCTTCTCCTTCATCTCCTCCTACTACTCTTCCCGGCTGGCTGGTGTACCACCCCTGTACTCCTCAGAAATCCTTCAACAGCAGAGACCTCCATCTGGCGACTCAACGCCCGCTCAGCCAACAAACACTTATGCATACATCTGCCTCCTTCTTGAAGACATTGGCCTAGACATTCTCGATCTTACGAGTCATGGTTCAATGCCAACGCAATCACTGATTTGGACTCCAACCTCTGATGGCGTCAAAATCACCCTCAAGCCTCAACCTCACTGCACTGCTGAGGGTTGCCTTAATCTTCCCTGAGTGGGTTCCTGCTTCCATCTTACCCACCCAGCTCTACTCTTCCTCTGATCTGGTTTGAAAATGGGTCATCTTTCCATCTCCACCCTGACCATTGTTACCATTTACCCGCCTCCAGGCGTCACCACCCTGTTCTCTGAATGGGCCGATTTCTGCTCTGCCTTTCTTCCACCTCCAACCTCCTCCTCCTGGGCAATTTCAACATCCAATTGGACTCTTGGCACGGCATCCACTCTTGACGGACGTCTGCACCTCGCCCTTTTGGGCCAACCCACTCAGTTGGACACACCCTGGACACCCTCATACACTGACCTATTCTCTCCCCCCGCCCACTAGTCACCCCGCTCTCCTGGTCAAGCCACTTCTCCCACCTGGGTCCCTTTGGCTCAGACCACCCCCAAAAAGCCCTGCCAACCTTGTTAATTAACATCCGCCCGATGAAATAGTGTCCGCTGCTGCCTTCATCCCCTTTATTTCCCCCCCCACCAACTCTGATACTACCTCAGACTCTGCTCTCAGCAACTTTCACCTTTCCATCACCAACACGCTTGACATTCTTACCCCAGTCATGATGATCCGCCTGAAACCTTCTCTAAGCTTAACTGGTATGACTCCGACCTTGCAGCCCTAAAACGAAAGTGCAAGGCGGCTCAGGCTCACCCTCTGACAAACTGACCTGCCGCCTGCTCCAAAGGCAATACAGACTCCTCCCCCTCAGTGCCAAGAAGAGCGCCCACATTCAGGAACGGTTTAGGGTGAATCTGCAGGGAACTAGCAAACCCTTCTGCAGTCTCCTCCTCCCCTTCTTCACAGGCCATCTGCAACACCCTGGCCACATGCTTCGCCACCATAACTCAGAACATCCTGAACATCCTTGTTACCCACCCTCCCTACCCATCCCACTCCCCCTTGCCCCTTCACCCTCCTTCCTCATTCTCCCCCATCACACCTGAATAAGTTACCAGAGTTGTCCGCTCCATGAAGGTTCTTCTAAACAGGTTTCCACTTGCTCATCCAGGACCACAGGGGATATCATTGGCTCTCTAGGCCCTGCACTTTCTGCAATCACTCCCACACTGGATCTTTCCCCTCCCCCTTCAGCACTCCCTTGTGCGCCCACTATTAAAAAACCTTCAGCAGACCCTACCTGCCCTGCCAACTACCGCCCTATTCCCATCACACCCTTCCTGGGGAAGCTGCTGGAGAAGTTGGCATTGTCCCAACTCAAATCACTGAACTGGTTGATGGTCTCCACGGTATTACCCAAATTGTTTGTTTACAATTGTTCTAATGACACAATTGTTCAAAACATAGGGGTCCTAATTGACCTTCTGCACAATTGACCGTATGGTCATTTTAATATATATTATGGGTTGGGTTGGTGTAATAATAATATAAGGGGATTGGGAGGGGGGGTTAAGGTGCGGGGGGGGAGGGGGGTTCCCCCCGCATATATATCCTAATTGACCGTTTAAATTATGTCAATTGTGCAGAAGGTCAATTGTTATTCGAACAATTGACATTCAAACAATTTGTATACAACCGGTCTCCACGACCATCAATCTGGATTCAGATCATCCAGAGGCACAGAAGAACAAGTTACTTCTTACCTTGTAACATTCTTTGGACGGGATGTTCCTCCGACATATTCCTCATCTTAGATATATCCTTCCAGCTCTGCTAGCCTCGGAAAATTTTCTCTCTCGAGGGCGCTGCGTGTCGACGTCCTTCGAGTCGATGTCCCGACAGCCACCGTATCGACGCCATCCTGGCTATAAAGGCCGCGCGCAGCGCCCGTTGCTCAGTTCCGTTTTGTAGCCCACAAATATGCTTTCTGGACTAAACTAATCACCCTGAAGGGGCGTAAGCTGCAACAACAAGGGAAGTAGAACTGCGGGGATGGATGGGAGGGTCGATGAGGAATACGTCGGAGGAACATCCCGTCGAAAGAACGTTACAAGGTAAGAAGTAACTTGTTCTTCGAAGGGATTGTGTCCTCCGACGTATTCCTCATCTTAGATATGCTCCCATAGCAGTATTCTATTATTGGAGGAGGGAGTACTGACTTCATGCTGTCTTCTATTGATGAATAGAATGCAGTACAGCCCTTCCAAACCTAGTCTCTTGACTGGAGGAGGAATCCAAATTGTAAAATCGTGTAAAGGTATGGACAGACGACCATGTAGCGGCCGCACAGATGTCTTTAACCAGCACACCTCTTTTGAGGGCCGATGAACTGCAATACCTCTGTTCGAATGAGCCCTAAGGTTTTGAGGGGGCTCTTTTCCTGCCAATTTATAAAATTCCAGAATGGCTAGGATGATCCATATGGAAATGGTCTGCTTAGTTATTGGTAACCCCAGCTTGGGACCTGTGTAACCTACAAACAGCTGATCTGCCTGTCTTACCCTGGCTAGTCCACTGATGTAAAAACTTAAAGCCCTTCTAGGGTCTAGCCTGTGTAACCTCTCTTCCTCTTTCCCCGGGTGAGGAGGAGGATAGAAAGATGGTAGGGTAATCTTCTGAGTGATATGGAATTCAGAAACCACCTTTGGGAGGAAATTAGGCTTCACTTGCAGGACAACTTTGTCTTTGTGAAAGATAGTGTGAGGGGGTTTACAAGAAAGAGCTTGTAATTCGCTCATCCTTCTAGCAGATGTAAGTGCTATTAATAAAACAGTTTTAAGGGTAAGGAATCTTAACGAACAAGAATGGAGTGGTTCGAAAGGTGTGCCCATCAGGAAAGTTAGGACTAAGTTTAAATCCCATAGGGGAACTTGGAATGGTCTTGGGGGATAAACATTGGTTAACCCCTTAAGAAACTATTACCAAGGGTAACTTGAAATAGGATGGTTCTTCCGCAGTGCACTTAAAGATGGATAGCGCTGCGAGATAGCCCTTTATGGTGCCAACTTGAAGGCCTGAATTTGCCAAGTAGAGTAGGAAGGACAAAACCATTGGTGTACCACATGAAAAAGGGTCGATATTCTGTTCTCTACACCAGCTGCAAAATCTGTTCCAACGGCAGCGGTATAAAGACTTTGTTGCTGGCCTCCTTGCCGAAAGCAACACCTCCATAACATCATCAGGGAGGTCCCAATCCTTGTACCTCAGCCTTTCAGAAGCCAAGCGTGAAGGTTGAGGGTTTTGATGTCTGGATGGAGAACCTGACCTCCCTTCTGTGAGAGTAGGTTCTCTCGGAGTGGAAGTCGAATTGGAGGGCAGATGGACAAGTCTAGAAGGTCTGGGTACCATGTTCTCCTGGCCCAATCCGGGACAATTAGGATCATGGTTCTCCGGAATCTTCTCAACCTCCTGATCATTTGAGGAATGACAGGGACCGGTTTGAACGCGTACAGAATCGGAAACTCCCAGTCCACTATGAACGCGTCTCCCAGAGCTCCTCTCGGGGGAAATTCCCTTGAGCAGAACAGGTCGCATTTCCTGTTGAGGCTGGTGGCGAACAGATCTACCTGAGGGGTTCCCCAAAGGGCAAAGCTCTCTTGAAGGACTTCCTGAGCTAGCTCCCACTCGTGGGAGACTGCTCTGCCTGCTCAGAGCGTCCGCTGTCAAGTTCTTCTCTCCGGCTAGGTGAACTGCCGATAGAGAGATTCCTTCTTGGATTGCCCAACACCAGAGCTGCATCGCCTGTCTGCACAGGGGTAGTGATCCTACGCCTCCTCTTTTGTTGAGGTAATGCATGGCCACCATGTTGTCCGTCATTATCAGGACGTTTTTCCCTTGTACAGCTGGCAGGAACGCCTTCAGCGCAAGTCTGATGGCTCTCAGCTCTAACAGGTTGATATGTAGTCTGGACTCCGATGGAGACCAACGACCGCTGATGGTCAAGTCGTTGGCTTGGGCTCCCCACCCCGTGAGTGAGGCATCTGTGACTACTGTTATCTCCGGCCAGGGTTGCCAAAACTTTTCTCCTTTCAGAATGTTCTCCTGACAGGCCCACCACTGAAGGTCTCGAGCTACTCTGTCGGGAACCTGAAGAAGATCTGTCATTCTCCCTGAGAATTGTGACCACTGAGTCCTCAGTGCCCACTGGAGGGATCTCATTCTCAGGCGAGCCTCTGGCACTAGGAAAATGCAGGATGCCATGAGGCCTAGCAACCTCAAAAAGTCGAAGGCTGGGAGACGTTGGGCATGTTGGAACTTGGTAACCATCTGTAGAATATCTTGAGCCCTCACCTCTGGTGGCGAGGCTTTTCCCAGGGAAGTGTCCAAGATCGCTCCTATGAACTGGAGTCTCTGCGATGGTATCATTTGTGACTTCTTTAAATTGAGGGAGAAGCCCAGTCTGTGAAGGAAGTGGCACACGTGATTTAGCTGGATCTGAGCTTGTTCCGAAGAAACAGCCCTGATCAACCAATCATCCAGGTAGGGGTAGACGTGAATCCCTTCCCTCCTTAGAGTTGCCGCCACTACCGACATTAACTTGGTGAAGACCCTCGGGCGGAGGTCAGCCCAAATGGCAGCACTCGAAATTGATAGTGAGTTGCCAATTGCGAACCTCAGGTATTTCCTGTGTTTGAGATGGATAGGCACATGGAAATAAGCATCCTGAAGGTCCAGAGATACCAACCAGTCCTGGAACTGAAGGGCCTGGAGGATCTGAGAAAGAGTGACCATCTAGAATTTGTCTTTCCTGAGGAATTTGTTCAATTCTCGCAAGTCCAAGATGGGTCTCAGTCCTCCGTCTTTCTTCGGAATGAGAAAATAAGGGGAGTACCGGCCCTTGTTCCTCTCCGCTACAGGTGCCGGTTCTATGGCACCTTTCTCTAGCAGGTCCAAAATTTCCTGCAAGAGGAGCGGATCTGGAGCTCTGAGAGCTGATCCCCGGTGGATGACTGAGGTATACGTAGGCAAGGCAGGCAGTAACCTTGGGCAACTGTTTCCAATGCCCAAGCATCTGACGTGATAGCCTGCCATACCGCCAGATGTTGAGTCAACCTGCCTCCTACAGGTGTCCTGTGAGGGAAGTCCTCAGAGTGGTTTTGGGGCGGCTGATGCAGATGCCGATGGTAAAGAGGCACCTGCTGTTGCTGCGGCTTTTGAATATCTACCCCGGCCACCTCGGGTAGTTCTTCTTTGTCCCCTTTGAGCCAGTCGTCCTCTACCTCTTCCGAATGCGGAGTAGAAGCGAAAGGACTTGCCCCTTGCAGAGGTTCCTGTGGGACGAAAAGGAGTCTGACGGATTGCAGCTCCTAGGGATTTTGCTGCTGCTTTTGAAGTTTGCAGTTTCTCTAAACCGTCATCCGCCTTTTTCCCGAACAAAGAAGAGCCATCGAATGGCATGTTCAAGAGCCTGGCTTGCACATCTGGGGCAAAACCAGACTCTCAACCAAGCGAATCTCCTGGTTGATGTACTTTCCGCCATTGCTCTGCTGATACCGTCGGCCTAATCAGTGCCCGTCTGGAGGGATTCGCACATAGCGTCTTTACCGTCCTGTATAATATTCAGGAACGCATCCCTTTCTTCTCCCTCCGGGATGCAGTCAGCCGCTGTAGAAGCACACTCCCAAAGTGTATGGCTGAACCTAGCAAGGGTGCAAGTAGCATTAACAGATTTTAACGCCATGCTACATGCTGAAAAGACTTTCTTTGCCATAGCATCATATTTTTTATCGTCTCTGTCCTGTGGGACGGTAGGATAAGCCGTCTTGACATCGGTAGAGGAGGCTGCCTGTACCACCAGACTTTCTGGGGATGGGTGTTTAGACAAAAACTCTGGGTCTGTAGAAGATACCCTGTACTTTGTAGACAGTTTTTTATTTACTGCTGGTACTGCATCTGGGGTTTCCCAGTTTGTCATGATCTTCCTCTGAAGAGCTTTATGAAAAGGCACCACAGGATCCTCCTGTGGGCCTTTGTCAAGAATATCCGTGAGGTCATCTTGTTGGAAAGATTGTGAAGGTGCAGACCACCCCATAAACTCTGATCCTGGCCATTAAGGCTCTATAGGGGGTTTCAGCATGTTCCCCCGGGTCTGGCCTAGCAACCTCCACCTCAGGGGAGGTGTCTAACACACTTGCCTCATGTAAGTGGGTCATGAAGATCCTTTAACCTGCGTTCTTCAGAGGAAAATTCCTCTCCAATTGGGGTTACAGGTCCTTGCAACTCAAATGTGTCTTCCTGTTCAGACAATTCACCCTCTTCCAATATTGAGGACATAGTTCTCAATTGTTCTGAACTCAAAGGGTGTAAACCCCATTTCCAAGGCTGAGTGTGCCGAACTTGTCATAATCGGCCTCGAAAACGTTGATGTCGTCGACGAAGGCTTCGAGCGTGGCGTCGAAAACAAAGGCGGAGGCCTCGAAGACCGACAGAATTGGGATTCTACTCGACGATCACAAAGCCATCGACGTCGAGGACCTAGGGATAGACACTGGGTGTGTCGTAACCGTGACTTTTCTTGGCGTCGACATCGGTGTCGACGCTGGTGTCGAGTTGACAGACTCGTGTGTCGAAGGTCCCTTCGACAACGGCGAAGAAGACATCGACCTCGACAGAACTTTCGTCGACGGAACCTTCAAGGAAGGTTTGGAGGTCATAGTCCTGCTTGAGGGTTCGTGACGCGCTCGAGAGGTTTCCTTCGCCGGGTACTGCGACTCGCGGCGTTTTTGACCATCGGGTCTTTCGACCAGAGCATCGCTCTCGGCAGTCTTCGAGGGGGTCGAGGCCGCTTTCTCGAAGACGCTCATCATATTTTTTGCGGAATTCCTCCCATTCAGCCCGGGAACTATGTTTCGTGGGGCACGGGATTCTCTTTGGCGAAACAGAGGAAGAGGAAGACTGAGAAGGGGATCTTCGACGTCTCCTCTTCGAGTGTTTCGATCGAGGAGTGATGAGACCCACTCCGAGATCTGGAGCGCGAATGGTGACGAGGAGACGAATGTCTCGACTTCGTCGACGAAGAAGAAACTTTAAAAGTCTTACCTTTCTCCAGCTTCCCCCTACGCTCCTTCAGGGCGTTAGCTGTCATGGACATACAGTCCTCGCACTCCGAACAATGGTGTTCAGCTCCCAAACACCACAGAAACTCTGTGAGGGTCAGTCAGCGACATCTTTTTCCCACAATCTCGGCATTTTTTGAAGCCGGATCGAGGAGTGGTCGGTTCCGACGAATAAGCCATCGAGTACGGTATCGAATAACTCAAGGTAAATAGGTTTAACTGACAAAACTGAGCAACGGTATTCCGAGGCACTGAGTACGCGCGGAAAAACGGAACTGAGCAACGGGCGCTGCACGCGGCCTTTATAGCCAGGATGACGTCGGCGTCGATACGGCGGCTGTCGAGGGACATCGACTCGAAGGACGTCGACTCGAAGGACGTCGACTCGCAGCGCCCTCTAGAGAGAAAAAATGTTTCCGAGGCCGGCAGAGCTGGAAGGATATATCTAAGATGAGGAATACGTCAGAGGACACAATCCCTTCGAAACTGCTCTTCTGAACACCAGTGACTAACTGCTCGCATCTCTGGACTCAACTGCCCTGCTGTCCTCATCCTTCTCGATCTCTCCTCTGCCTTTGACAAAGTCAACCATTCACTCCCCATACAAAGGCTCCATGATACCCTTGGTATTTTGGGACGGGCACTGGACTGGTTGACATCCTTGCTTACTAACCACTCTTCCCAAGTCATCCTGGATACCTTCACTCCTACTTCCTTCTCCAACTGGTGTCCCCCACGGTTCCATTCACTCCCCTTGGCTCTAACAACTACCTTGTTCCGCTTGCATACCTCATCTCCTCCACCTTCCAGTTTTACACAGACTACAGCTTTTTCAAATTTCAGCTGACCCTCTTGCACCCTCCATCCCAGACTGCCGATCTGCCATCCTGTCCTGGTGCACCTCCAACAATCTCTGCCTCAACCGGAGATCCTTGCCATTGTGACTGCTGCCCCTCCACCTTCCCTTCACTCGGGCCTTCCTCCTTGGGCTCTCCCCCTGCTACTTCTGAAGCCATAAACCTTGGAGTCCTCTTCGACTCCTCTCTCCTTCCTCCGTCACACTCATGACATTGCCAAAAACTCCCACTTTCAGCTTTTCCCTCAAGGGAATTCTCCCTTTTCCCCCCCAGAGGTTAAATGTTACCCAAGCCCTGGTTCTCTGTACTATTGCAATAGCCTCCTCCTAAATAAACCTTCCACTCTGACGCCCTCCAGCTAATCCAGAATAGGGCAGCAAGACTTATCGGTGGCTTAAGCCCAAGGACTGCATCTCCCCTGCCCTAAAAAGTCTTCATTGGCTCCCGGTACTGCACGGATTAAATTAAAATCCCTCTGCATCATCCACAAGGCTGTCTGGGCCCAGGGACCACACTATCAGCTATCTTACTACATACTCTCCCTCTAGACCACTATGCTCCTTTGGCACCAACTCTGTGTGTAAAGCGTTTTGCTAAAGAGAGGGTAGGTGGTTGATCACTTTCCTCAGCTGGCTCCCTCCTATGGAGCAGGCCCTCCCCGCACCCTGCCTCTGCGCCTTGAGCAGGACTTTCATAAATTCCAGAAGCACCTCAAGACTTTCCTCTTTACCTCCTCTTCTCTGCTAATCCCAGTTGCTGTGACCGAGTGCTTGAACGCCCCCTCCCCCACCCGCACTCCACCCCAGAGAATGCATAATAGCCCCGGAAAAAAAAATAAAAATCAGCCCAACTCCAGTCCAGCACTGGAGGTTTGCACTTACTCCAAATGTGGTCCCTGGCCAGGTAACTCACCAAGCGCTTCCATCTGGGGGTCAACCATGATCCCGGACTCCGCAGCACTTACGCCCTCTGCCCTCTTCCTTACTGCCCTTATACATTCTGAATACGCATATGGCATAGTAGGTTTGGCCTCCCTGCTTTCCCCTCGCTGCTCTTGTTAAATATTCTGTTATGTAATGTATTTCACTCTCGTTCCCTCCCCTCGCCCTGTGGCTGCTTTGAAACTATTTTACTGGCTGTAAAAAGCAAGTAACAAGCAAACAATAAATAAATCCTGGTCAAAGTCCTGGTACTCCTGATACAAATCAATCCCCCCCCAGTGTCAATTGGGCATGGTCAGAGAAAGGACCTTGGTAAATCTACACATGTGATCTTGCCATTTACTTAGGGAGCCATCTGTATTGCTCATTTCTCTTTTGGAAGGGGTCTCATGCCTTTCATGAACGATACAAATACTATATCGAACATTCTCCATCACTAACTCTTTTTGGCACTGAGCAGTTGGCTCAGAGGCTGTGCAGCCATGTCTGTGTGGAAACAAACATTTTGGCATCAACATCTTGGTCGTTGGCCAGATTGTCCCCTTCCTCCCCGCTCCGAGTTGGCGATATCAACCAAAGTTCAGTTCACGTTTTCTGTTGGTGCCGAATAGCCAACCATTGGTGTAGACGGTGGAGTAGGTTTCCTTCTTTCCCTAAATGTGCATGTTTGGACAGGGCCAGTGTTCCGCTCTGGCCGGTTTCTTTGTTGAAGAAGCTGCTCGATGCCACAGTCCAAGTAACCTGTTTTGAGGAAGTCAGTTAGGGTTGGTATTTGTGTCTTGTCAATTGCAAGAGGACTTCATAACTAACTTGAGCTTCCAAGCTGGGGAGGGCGTGGGGGGGGGGGGGGGGACAATCAACCCCAAGGCTTTCCCTGAACGCACCTGCTTGTTGTGTTGACTGGGGTGTGTCGGTCAGACCCCCCCCCCCGTCAGAAATCAAGACCTTAGAATTGCACATTAGTTGCCTGCATGGCTTAGGGGGCCCAGCCCTTCTGAATAAGCGCTTGCATTTTCGGTTTGAATTCTAGGCAAACCCAGCAGTGGTCTTCAGCATGGTGCCTTGTTGGGCAGAATTTAAGTGGTGCATTCTTCATGTAGGCCTCAGGGAATCAACGCTGTCTTAATTAGTGTAATACAAAGGAGCAAAGCCGTTCCCTAGGCATGTAGGAGTTTATAAAAACAGTCTCCCCCACTCTCCCCTACTGCATGCAGTCATGTCGACCAGTTCTTTCATACAACTTCAGTATCCAAGTTGGCGACCACAAGAGATGGCCATGAACCGCTTTTCTGCAATGAGTTTTGCTGCCAACATGTAGCGTTAAAACATTCTGAAGTCGACGCTCATCATGGGTACATGTAGGATACGGATAGTGTATACTGAACAGCAGTCCCTGAACCCCAAACATTGAGGGAACAATGGAAATCGAAAAAAAGTCAGGCTGTATCATTCAGAAATTCAGGCAGTACAAACATCTTAAAATCCACACCTCCACAATTTCATACAAGGGGACAGTGTACACAATACAAACATGGAAGACATCTGCACACTGTTCAACAGAGCAATGGGTTAAGATATTTTGCTGCTGCCTAAATTTCTGAATGATTCCCCTGGCCAAAAGTAAAGTTACAGGAAAATGCCCTCTCCAACGCCCATTTTTCTACTTAGAAAATCAAATGACTGCAGCCCAACCACTAGATGGCAGACACTTCAAAGCATGTCAATCAAATCATGCGAACAAAACCAAGCAGATCACATAAAGGAAGACCCTTTGACACGGCCATTTTGCAGGGGATGACGGAAAAACTACAAAATGGAGGAGGCACCCCGATGACTCGTGCAGGGTCCTCCTCCCCCTTTCCCCCTTCCCCGGTAAGGTGCCAGCCAAAACATGGCCAATCGCTCAAAAGCCCGCGAAAGGCAAACAAGACAAGGGGGCGGGGGGTGCCCCTTAAAACCGGCGTGCCTCTGCAGGAAGCATCCTGCCCCTGCAGAAGGAACCCGCCATACCCGAAGGAGGAATTTTCGTTTTGCTTGCGGATCATCATGAAGTGCTGCTGGACGCGAAGAGGACCGAAAAAGCGGAAGAGCAGCCGTCTAACGAAGGAGACAATTGTGCAGCCGCGGTGCTGGTGCCTGGGGCTGCCGTACAGGAATGGGAGCTGCCGTCGCTGCTTGGAACATTGAGGCGGGAAGCACATACGGCCCGACACCAGAGGAGCGTCGGGGGGGGAGGGGGGAAATCGAGCAGCCATACAAAACAGCCATCGGGAGGCCAGAAGGAGCGGAGCCAGGTGCAGCCGATCAGAGGTCAGCAGGAACAGCAGCACCGAGAGAAAGACATTGCAGGATTGAGGGAAGAGCCGGAATAGCTGAGCGGTGCAGTCGGCAACGACCTCGGAGCGGGCCTGAAAAGGCGCAGATTATGTGCAAGGCTACAACGAAGCTGGGAGTGCCTACCTGTATGAGAATCGGGCCGCCAAGGGGTGAAATAGCAACATTGGCGAAGATTGCGACTGCAGCGGGCCACAAACATTTGGGAAATCTCATGCCCGTATAAATGGTGTGTTAAAACAAGCTACAAAGGGCCGCCAGGGGTGAAAGTTGTGGATACAAGCAAGATGCATTACGGGAGGTGATTGAACTCCTGAGCTAAAACAGCAAGGCAGTAACTACTTCTGCCACGGGCCACCTGGGTGAATCATCCCAACAATTGTAAGCGCTTTGAATTCCTTTTACAAGTGCTTCTGTTGTGTAAGTGCAAAGGCCCGAGTATAAGGTGGTTTGTTAGAACCTCACTGCGGTGGGGGGAGAGGGAAGAGTGGATCTGGAGGCATTTTTGGCCATGACTAGGTTGGCGGCAGCTACACATGGGCCTAACTGGATGAATGCAATGGTCCCTCATCAGGGTCCGGAAGCAGCTGGTCCCAGCCAAAGGGCGGACTCCCCTCTAATGTTTCAGAACAGCTCCAATGAAGAAGTATTAAGGGAGATACAAGTGTGGGGAGAAGAAGGGGAACACTGCAAGGAGGAAGAGGTGCCAATATCAAAAAAAGGAAGAGAACCTTGACGGAGAGGGCCAAGGCAAGCAAACAGCAAGCCAAGACCAGCAAGAAGCCCAGACCAACTGGGGCCAGAGGAAAAGGGAGGGCTCAGGAGGCTGTAGCCTTACCAGCATCTGCACCAGCTGAGGCTCCAGAGAACCGTGGGAGTACGCCCAGCACTCCTGTAACCAGACCGATGGTAGTAGCTGCGGAGGGGCCCACATCCCTAGAGATGGTTAAAAGGTATGTTCATGGACTGTATGCAAGCATGGGGGAAGGGGGAAATGGTCAAGTATTAAGTGGTAATGATAATGCTTTTAATCAGTCAGCAAGTAAAGCGGAAGTTGTACACCGTCAAGGGGTGAATCAGGCTCCAGGGGCAGGGGGGGTATCATGCTGTGGCTTTCCCCAGCGCATGACCTGTAAGGGGGTAGCCAGTTGCCTCAGGCAGGGGCAACAAAAGGAACACAGCAAAGTCTGGCCTGGTGGGGACAAGGGTTGTCAGGGCCTGGGGTCACCCCCTTTAGTGGGGAGAACCAAGGAGCACAGTCAGCTGCAGCAACTGCAATCAATCAGGGGCAAGGTGGAGTATGGGGCAATGTCACCCAGTATGGGAGACCGATGCCAGGCTTTACTCCTGTCCGGGTGGCAGTGAACTCCTTGGTATGGCACATCTCATGGGCCACTAAGGAAAAGCTTTGGAGAAAATAGTTTATTGAAATCTTGGACTTGGTGGGGATGGAACACTTAGGGGAAGGCTCAAGGGATTTGTCAGAAAGAGAAGGGAAAGGGAGAGACCCAAGGTGGAACCAACCATCCACAATCGGCTGAAGGCTTTTAGAATGTACATGTCCATTATGCTAGAGACGTTCCCGCAGGATGCATGGATTACATATGAGCAATATATCCACAACCTATACCTGAAATATGGGGGTGAAGGATGGCGTATGACTGGGGTTTTAGGCTCAAAATGCAAGTCTGGCCCGCTAGGTCCTGGGATGGACGTCGGGGGTACATAGATAAGATGGTACCTGCCAGAGAATCTGGGGACAAAGCCCAAGGGGAAAAGAACTTGTCAGGAGAGGCAGGGGGGGGTGATTACTCTCAACAGGGGAGGGGGGGTCCTTTCGCAGGCACACCTCCTGAAACAGCCATTCCAGCAATCTGCTTGCTCCCCCTGGTAGTTGGAAATTTGCTGATAGGCACTGCCCCTTTGGCAAAGCGTGTCGATTTAGGCATGAAACGGGTGGAAGTGCAGGGGCCCGCAGCTCCTCTTCCAATGAAGGGAAACATAAGAGCAAGTCCAAACCCAAAAAGAAAGCAAAGCGGGAGTAAAGACCAACCACCCATGCCAGGGTTTGCCAAAGGAAAGTCAGAGTGTAATTAAAACGTGTTTACCCATGCCAGTTAACCTCCAGGCATCGAGTCCTTTTTTAAATATGTACCATAACAGTGCAGTTGTAAAATTGATATGGAAAGGTTTGAGGTGGGGTTTCAGGATCCCCTTCTCAGGGATTAAGGGTGGCAGGGGAGCAATCAATTTGCGGTCGGCATTGGGGATGCCGGAGGTGGTGGTGCAGAAAGTAGAAAAAAATCAAATTGGGAAGAGTTGCTGGGCCTTTCTCCTGCCCAGCTATGGAGAATTTTGTGGTATCACCATTAGGGTTGGTTCAAGGAGGAGGGACAGTATCGCTTGATCCACCATCTCTCCTTCCTGGAAGGGGAATCCGTGAATGATGGCACAGCTGAAGAGTTGTGCCGGGTACTTTATCCCTCTCGACTATGCTATAGAGATGGTAAGATCGGTGGGGAAGGGTGCCCTAATGGGGAAGCCCAACAGAGTGCCTTCCGGTTGTTACCTATCCACAAGGAGTCATTTTCTGGGTTTCAAGGTACAGGACGAGTATTTCTATGTAAAATATTTGCCAATGGGTTGTGCCATTTCATGTTCATACTTTGAAGCATTCAGTACCTTCTTGGAGTTTGCATTGAAGCAAAAAGGTGCAAAAGGGCGGGGTCTTGCATTACCTTGCCGATTTCTTGTTCATCGGCAAAGACGGGACTAGGGACTGCAGGGCACTCGAGCACATTTTAGGGATTAATGGAGGTTATGGGGGTCCCGCTAGCAGAGGGTAAGACAGTGGGCCCGGTCACAACCTTGACATTTCTGGGGATCAAAATGGACTCCGTCAAGGGCGAGTGTAGGGTGCCCCATGACAAGGTGCAGAAATTAAGACAATCAAGGTGTTTAGGGGTAAGAACAAGGTGACCCTGAGGGAGCTTCAGCACTGGCAGGTAACCTCAATTTTGCGGGAAAAGTCGTCCCGGTGGGAAAAGTGTTTGCAAGAGTATCGAGCTTAAAACAGCGGGATTGCAGCATGCCTCCCAACATGTCAGGCTAGGACCCGACGTAAGGGAGGATCTCAAGATGTGGGAAACATTTTTGGATGCATTCAATGGAGTATTGCTATAGAAGGGAGAGTGGGCCAGCAGCAATAGGCTCAAACTATTCAAAGATTCCTCAGGTGCTCACGGTTTTGGGGCGATTTTGGACAGCAATTTGTGTGGTAAGGCATGGCCAACAGAGTGGCATCAAAAGGGGATTACTAGGGACATCACATTGCTTGAGCCGTTTCCCATTGTGGTAGCCTTTCAAATGGGTGGGGGGGGCAGTTTAACAAAAAGGTGTTACTATGGTCAGACAATCTGGCTGTGGTCCAGATCATCAATCAAGGGTCATCCAGCAATTCAAGGGTGTTACAACTGCTTAGAGAACTCACCAAGAGCTTGCTTGCATTGAACATAGAAGTCAGGGCACAACATTTTCCAGGGGTCAAAAACGTAGCCACTGACACTCGCTTATTTACAGTGGGAGAAGTTCTGGGGGAACTATCCAGAAGCAAGCAAGGTGATGACTCCATTCAAGGCTCAGTGGTGGGGCATGATTGGGGTGATCGGAGTTCTGATACACATAGCACTAGCACCTGGCACAGTGAGAAGATACAAGGTGCGCTGGGAGCGATTCTTGGCCTTTCTAAATTAAATTCTGTCGGAAGGGCAGAAGAATTTGCCATTGCGGGCCTTTGTGGGATGCTGTTGGCGGTCTGGGGAAACCAGAGCTTGGATGGCATACTACATGGCAGCGATAGTGCGTTATTCTACGCTAGGTGGTGAAGTTGACCCCACTAAGGAGCTTAACCATTGTAAAGGCTGTGAAAGGTTGGGCAAAGCAAGTGGTCAAGAAACCAGATGAAAGGCAGCCCATTGACGTGAAACTGTATGGCTTAATTAAATGCTTGAAGGTGGTATACCATAATGATTCAGAGGGTTTTGTTCACGGCAGCCTTCACAGTAGCTTTCTTTCAGGCTTTCGGGGTGCGCGAGCTAGTACCAAAGAACAAGGATGGCAAGGGTTCCGGGTTTCTACGATTAGGCAATGTCCAGGTTACGGAGGGTCAGGTAAACATTTGTCTAAGGTCAAAAACAAACCAGAGAGGGAAGGGGAGTATGGCGACACTCCAGGCCATCCAAGGGATTATAGTCTGCCCGGTGGCAGCCTTGGCACACTACCTCCAACAGAGGCTGCCTTCGGACAAGGGGTTTCCACTATGCACAGGGATGGGTCCGCCTTGAGCCGCTTTCATGGATATGGCGTTGAAGAAAATGGGGTTAACAGAGGGGGTGTTCGGATCACATTCCTTTAGGATAGGGGCAGCCACTTCAGGAGCAGCAGGGGGCTTGGGGTCTGAGGAAATCAAGCAAATAGGGAGGTGGACGTCTGGGTGTTTCAAAAGATACGTCGGACCTGAAAAAATGTAGAGTTAACCTGCTGCCCTCATTTCCTTCCCACTAGCAGCAGCACAGAGGAGGAGGAGACGGTCCGTCTGGGTGGTAGGGCATTCCTTTGTGACAAGGGCCATGGCAAGCTGGATGGCAGAACAGGAAGAGTTGATGGCCGGCGAATACCGGATATGGTGGCACAGGGTGCACGGGATGAGATGGGCCCAGCTGCAAGGGCATATTCGCAAGTTGCTGGGTAAGCAGCAAAAGCCAGAGGTCTTGATCATCTAGTCGGTAATGACTTGACAAGCATGGGGACGGGGGATTTTATGAGGGAGATGATGTTTTCATTACAGGAGTTGTCAGCACAGCTGGGTGAGACCCAGATCGTGTGGTCGGAACTAATTCCATGGCAGGAATGGAGGGGCGCGGAGAGCCTCTCAGCAGAAGAAAAATCAAGGAGGAAACTGAATTGCACAATGTCAAAATTGTGCAAGGGGAGAGGTTTTCCATAGATCAGGCATGGCTTGATCAACTTGAAATCCCCGGAATATTATCTAAAGGATTGAGTACATTTGTTGGCGATGGAACTCTTTTTAGAAGGTGTGCACAAAGCTCTTGGAATTGTAAAGGAAAGGGGGGGCCACGGTGGACAGTAACCCACCTGTGGCGTGGCGGTGTTTGGGCGACCAATAACAAGAGACTGACTCCGAATGAGCCATGAGGAAGCCGGAAGGGTCTTCGCCTCTTGGGAGCCCAAGCGGCAGGGGCGTCTGGTGGCAACAATAAGGGCTCAGCTTCCCCCGAAGAAACAGCGCTCTCCCAGCCCAGGAACACCTGCAAGGGCAGGTGGGGCTCAGACACGAAGAGTTGGGAGAGTTGGGCCTACTGTGGACTTTGTGGTAAAAAGGGGGATGCAGGTTGTTTGACACGGAGCAGTCGCCACACCTTCAGAACTATTTTCAGTAATGTGTGCAGTGTTTATGATGTTGTGAAAATAAATCTGTGGCCTTTTTTATGCCAAAAAGGCAAGTCTCATTCTGCACCTTACTAGGGTGAAAGGAACGAAAGAATTGAGCAAGTATGTTTATTGGCACAAAATGGACAGATGCACGGGTTATGACGACAGTGTCAAGGGAGCACATTTGGCACAGGTCCCCTTTATGTGTCCACTTCGGGCCATGGCCATACAGTCTGCACTGTATGCGCAGGACGGAACAAGTTACTTACCTGTAACTGTTGTTCTCCAGCATGGGTCTGGCATGGATTCACATGCTCATGAATATTCCCCGTCGTCAGGCTGGGAATCCTCGGTAAAGAAAAAACCAGTATCAGTTTCGTTTCTGATCTGTCTTTCGTAGTAATAACCAATCACTGGTCTCTGCGTCATACTGACCACAGCCAATGACTGCCCTCTACCTAAGCACCGCCTCTGGCAGCCATCTTCAGATTTGGAAGCACGTGAAGTGGCAGTATGACCAAGTGAAGAGCCGCAGAGGGGTAGGCGGGAGGGTTCGCATGTGAATCCATGCCAGACCCATGCTGGAGAACAACAGTTACAGGTAAGTAACTTGTTCCTTCTCCAGCATGGGGTCTGGCATGGATTCACATGCTCATGAATAAAGAATACATAGCAGTACACACATGCACAACCACGGGAGGTGGCAAAGGCTCAACATTAAGCATCACATCAACTCAACATTAAGCATCTTACCTCCTCACCAGGCTCACCTCAGGCGAACAGGTTGCGCAGCACTGCTTGGCCGACCCTGGACTCCTCCCTGGAATCCCGGTCGACGCAGTAGAATTTCGTGAAGGTGTGCGTCGACCTCCACGTAGCAGCCCTGCATATGTCCAGCAGGGGCACACCAGATAGGAACGCCGTGGTAGCTGGGATCGCTCTGGTGGAATGGGCTCTCGGGCGGCCAGGCAGCGGTCGGTTTGCCAACCGGTGACAGCACATGATACAGCCGGAGAGCCATCTGGAGATGGAAGCCTTCGAGAGAGCCTTCCCCTGATTGACAGGTCCAAAGTTCACAAAGAGTTGTGACGTCTTCCGAAAACCCTTCGTGCGGTCCACGTAGAACTTCAGCGCTCTAGCTACATCCAGCGAGTGCAAAGTCCTCTCAGCCGGCGATGAAGGCGACGGGAAGAACACAGGTAACACCAAGGGTTCGTTGAGATGGAAGTCCGACGGTACTTTGGGCATGAAGGAGGGGTGCGTCCTGAGCACTACCCTCGTGTCGTGGAAAGTCAAGTACGGGGCCTTGCAGGAAAGGGCCTGGATCTCTCCCACTCGTCGTGCGGAGGTGATGGCCACAAGAAAAGCTGTTTTCCACGATAGAAACTTCAACGGGGCCGAGTGCAGAGGCTCGAACGGAGGTCCCATGAGCTTGGTCAGCACCACGTTGAGCTCCCACGCCGGGGCCGGAGCCTTCACCGGCGGGAACGATCTGAACAGTCCCTTCATGAACTCTTTCACCAGACGATGAGACCACAAGGACGTCCGCCCCGTGGTTCTGGTGTATCGGGAGATCGCAGCAAGATGAATCTTGATGGACGCGTGTGCCAGACCAGCTTTGGCCAGCGTCAGCAGGTACGGCAGTACTTGGGGAGCCGTAATCCGTAGAGGGTTAATCTTCTGTGCGTGGCACCAGACAGAGAACCTCTTCCATTTGTGTCCGTAGCATTTAAGAGTCGAGGACGCCCTGGCCTTTGCAAGAACCTCTCTGCAATCGGCCGGTATGTCGTATCCTCCAAACTCTAGCGCTGCAGGAGCCAGGCCTGCAAGTTCAGCGACTTCGGGTCGTGGTGGAGGATGGCGCCTCCTTCCCTGGAGAGTAGATCCGCGTCCGCCGGCAGCTTGATCGGCGGGGACGCTGACAAGTCCAGAAGGTCCGGGAACCATATCTGCCTCGGCCACGCAGGTGCGACGAGGATCATCCTGCACCGTGACCTCTTGAGCTGGTTGACGAGCCAGATTAGCAGAGGCAAGGGAGGGAACGCGTAGAGGAACAGGCCCTCCCAGGGGAACGAGAAAGCATCGCCCATGCTCCTCGTCTGGGGAAACCTGCTGGCGAACCTCCGGCACTTGGTGTTCGTCGCCGTCGCGAACAGGTCGATCTGGTGTGTGCCCCACCGTCGGAAGAGGCGATCCACCAGATCCTGCCGTAGTTCCCACTCGTGGCACGAGCGCAGCTCCCTGCTGAGTGAGTCGGCGATGGTGTTTTTTATCCCTGCCAGATGAAACGGCACCAGAAAAATCCCTTGGGCGACGGCCCATTGCCACAGGTCCTGCGCCTCCTTGGACAGCGCTGGGGACCTGGTTCCGCCCTGTTTCCTGATGTAAAACATGGTGGTGGTGTTGTCGGTGAAGATCCTCACCACCTTGCCCTTGAGGGACGGAAGGAAGGACCTGAGGGCCCAAAACACTGCACGGAGCTCCAGGACGTTGATATGCAGGGACTTCTCCGTCGGGAGCCAGAGTCCCCTTGCGTGCAGATTTTCGGTGTGCGCTCCCCACCCTTCCAGGGAGGCATCCGTGGTCACAGTCTCCTGGTGGGCTGGGGTCTGGAGGTCCATGCCCGCCGTCAGATGCGCTAGGGTGCCCCACCACCGTATCGCTCGTCGGAAACTCTCGTCGAGCTTGATCCTTTCCTCGAAGCTGCCCGTCGTCTGGATCCAGCGCGCATCCAGGAATTCTTGCAACGGGCGCATCCGGAGCCTGCACATGGGAATGAGGTAGATGCAGGAAGACATCATCCCGAGGAGGGACTTGATGGACCTCACCTTGGCCGCGTCGGCCACCAACATCCGTTGCACCTTGCCCAAGATGGTCCTGGTCCTCTCCTCCGACGGGGAGGCCAGAAGGGACACTGTCGAGCCTCGCTCCCAGAAACAGTGCGACTTGCGCGGGCACCAGGTGGGATTTGGCGTAGTTCACGGAGAATCCCAGGTCCGTGAGGAGTTGGACGGTCCTTGCCGTGTGGACCACGGCGAGCTCCCTCGTCTTGGCGCGGATGAGCCAGTCGTCCAGGTAGGGGTAGATGTGAATCCCCTCGCGGCGCAGCTGCGCCGCCACCGGTGCGAGGCACTTGGTGAATACCCTGGGTGCCGACCGTAGTCCGAAGGGAAGGGCTTTGAACTGGTAATGACGCCCTTGGACCACGAATCTGAGGAATTTTCGGTGCCCCTTTAGGATGGGAATGTGGAAGTAGGCATCCTCCAAATCCAACGACGATAGGAAGTCTCCTTCCTCCAGCTGACCCAGGACGTGCTGGAGGGTGACCATCCGGAACTTCTGCGCCTTGATGAACTTGTTCAGACGTCGCAGGTCTAGGATGGGGCGCCATCCTCCCGTCTTCTTCTTCACGAGGAAGTATCGCGAGTAGACTCCGGAGCCCCGAAGCCTCTTTGGGACGAGTTCGATGGCGCCCTTTCTGAGCATCGCCTTTACCTCCAGGAGAAGTTGAGGGACGTGAAGTTCTTTCCTGGCCACGGGGGGGACGCGCGGGCACCTTCTTAGAAACTCGAGCGCGTGGCCCCGGGCCAGGGCGTCCAGCACCCAACGGTCGGTGGAGATGGACTCCCACACGCTGACGAAGCCCGCCAGCCGGCCTCCCACCGGGGTGCTTCGGTGGGGGCCCGACCCCACGGCCGGTTCAATCCTGCTTGGACGCGGCCTTGCCGCCTTGACCTCCTTGGCGACGACGGCGGGGTCCGCTAGACTTGCCTCGTCCTCTGTAGGCCTCTTGCGACGACGAGCGGGCCGCTTGACGGTAGGAAGCGAAACCGCCGCCGGAACCTTTGGAGGCGCCCTTGCCTCCGCCGCTCCGAAAGGGCGTTCGTCGTTGCTGCAGGACTCCAAGGGCCCTGGCCGTCTCAGTATCCGCCTTGATGGCCTGAAGGGAATCGTCCACTGTCTTCCCAAACAGGTTGTTCCCGTCGAAGGGCATGTCCAGGACTCTGGTCTGGACGTCCTGCCGAAAGTCCGTAGCTTTGAGCCATCCACGACGTCGAAGGCAAACGCCGTTGCCCAGCTGGCGGAACTCAGTGTCGGCGATGTCCGTCGCCACGGTGATGGCGTGGTCCGACGCCACCTCACCTTCCTGCAGGATCTCAAGGGCCTCCGCCCTCTTGTCGTCCGGCAGAAAATCCAGCAGGGGAGCTATCTTGTACCAGAGCTCCCTGTCGTAGCGGGCCACGATAGCCAAGGCGTTGGCCGCTTTAATCGTCGTCGCTGCCGACGAGATGACTCTACGTCCCATAGCATCCAATTTCTTTCCCTCGCCGTCCGGCGGGGAAGTCGATGTGGAGGCCGCACCCCCCCCCCGCTTTCTTCCTGGCTGCCGCGGAGACGACGGAGTCCGGGGTAGGCTGCGCCCGGAGGCATAGGGGGGCCGTGTCCGGGACCCGGTACTTTTTCTCGTACCGGTCTCTTCTAGCTGGCGTCGTGGAAGGGTTCTTGAGGAGGGAAAGGCCCTCATCCCAAATGTCGTCCAACAGAGGCACTGCGAGGACCGTCTTCCTCTTGGCCTCGCGCCGCTGATAAAGGAAGCCTTCCTTTTTCTTCTCCTCAGGGCAGAGTTGGAAAAGCTCGGACGCCCTGGAGATCATGGAGTGGAAAGATCCGATCTCGTCGGGCGGAGAAGCCCTGGTGGGAGGCGACGACGGAAAATCCTCGTCGTATGCCTCGTCGTCCGTACCCGTCGCTGCCGTGTCAGTCCCCGTATCATCCCCTCGGGTGGACGGGGAGGAGGGCTGGACGGGGCGCGACGGTTGAAAAGGAGGTGGTGGATGGATCCTTCTTTTCTTGGTAGGGGGAACACCAGAAGGTCCCGGTTCTGGATCCCCCGACGGGAGAGGTTCCTCTGTCGGTAACGGTAGCCTCGTCCTTATCTCGGAGCATAAGGACTGTATGGCCAACAAAATGGCCGCCGAGTTGTCTTGCGGCGCTGGCAGAGGGGAATCCGACGGGCGAGCAGGGGCCCCGTCGGTATCCTCGACGATGTAGTCACCTGCGTCGGGGTCCATTCCGACGGGCTGGCCTTCTTCCACGCCTAGGCCGTGGCTTAAGACCTCGATCAGCTCCTCTTCTGAGGTTGAGGCCGAATCTACGACGACGCCCTGCCCCCCCTTCTTTCCCACGGAGGGTTTCACGGGGGTCCTATCGATGGGCACAAAGGAAGACTCCCTCCGAGGAGGCAGGGAGATTCTGGGCCCTGAGGTCGCCACCACTGGTGTAGCCACCACAGGCTGAGCCAGGGCCGCCGCGACCGTTTCGATAGAGGGCTTGGTCGGATGGATCAAGGCCTTCACCACCTTAGGTGCGCTCACCGCCTTATCCTTGAGGGAGGGGGCACTGCCACGCTCCTCCTCTGCCTTAGAGCTCGACCGGGGCCTCTCCAGGAGCTTCGCCGGGTGCTCGGCCTTCCTCTTACCCGACCCAGAGCGTTGGCTCGTGGTTGATGGTGCCGGGGAGGGTGCGCCCTGCCTGGCGCCCGTAGAGCCCGACCGTTCGGCGCTCCCGGTGCCAGCGGACTCGCGGTGCTTGGCCTTATGTTGGGCCCCCGTCGCCGGGGCGCCCTCAAAGGTCTTAGAAGACCGCTCGGATTTCTTCTTCTTCTCGCCAGACGGGCTCTTACCCTCCAGCCAGTTGGCGAGACGTTGATGGCGGTCCTTCATGGTCCGTTCCGACATGTTGCCGCAAAACGCAGTCCTTCTCCACGTGCGTCTTGTCCTCATGAAGGCAGTAAAGGCAGAAAGAGTGTTCGTCCTCCTTGAAGACGTTCTGCAGCTGGCATCCAGGGCAGACCCTGAACAGCTTTCCGGGCGTCGAGCTTCCCTTCTCCTGGGCCATCTCCGAGACCGGGCCTGAGAAGCTTCTGGAGTCCTCCGAAGCGTAGCTCGACGAAATCTTCACCCTTGAGGGGCACAGATGAATCCGACACGGGTCCCCGTTGATCGGATGTAGGATCGGTGGAGCTTGAGGCTCTTTTGACCGAAAGAATCGAAGTTTTTTTGTGAAAAAGCGCGAAAAAAAGCACTAACGCTCGAGAGCAATAGCACGAGGATCCCAACACATGAACGTGCGGTAAAAATCTGAAGATGGCTGCCAGAGGCGGTGCTTAGGTAGAGGGCAGTCATTGGCTGTGGTCAGTATGTCGCAGAGACCAGTGATTGGTTATTACTACGAAAGACAGATCAGAAACGAAACTGATACTGGTTTTTTCTTTACCGAGGATTCCCAGCCTGACGACGGGGAATATTCATGAGCATGTGAATCCATGCCAGACCCCATGCTGGAGAAACAGCAACCAGTTGTGCATCGAGTGTACCCTTACAGGCAGCTTCACCATCTGTGGTTCTTGAACTATCTAAAAGCACTTTATTGGTGTATAGGATGGCATTTTGTTCAAGGAAACAGAGCGCTGATAGGCAGTTTGAATTGGGAGCATTTTAATTCCGGTTTTGTCAAGAGTAACATTGGGGGGGGGGGGGGGGCAGCATAAGAGTAAAGATGTTCAAATATTTTTGTACAAGTACTTCTTTGCACCTAGTTAATGCACAGTAAGATACATTTTTTTCAAATGAGGCTGTAATTGTCTTACCGTCTCACAACGTGTGCTTCTGGTCCCAACAAATCGACAGAGCTATGTGGTGGAAGGAAACTTTTCCTATTTTCTCTTGAGAGCAATTTTACTCCATATTTGTAGGGACCATTTGCTTATTTAAGGAGTAAAAGTGGCAGCTAGCCTAACGCCCATCAACAGCCTTACAGCCAAGTCCCCATGGCCAAAAGTGCGTGCTGAAAGGGGACCAGCTCCGAACATGACGCAGTGAAACGGCCAGCGCTGTAACGGCCGCTCCAGAAGACGTCCTAGACTCAAGTTCCAGAAGCCTAGTTACTAAATTAATAAACCTTTCCCACCTGCCGTAAAAGTTAATCTCCCATAGTACCAGTCATATACCCATCTCCCCAACACGTGGTTTAGCCCTACTTCAACCCATTCCACCAGCCCTCACCAAGAAAGGTTATTTGTTGATAGTCCAACAAACCCCTTCTGAAAAAGGTAAGCAGGATAGAGTTATGTCTTCAGCCATGGCTCCACCTGCTGGCCATGGTATTACCCCATTACACTGAATGCAATCACTGCGAAGCCCACTTCAAATTTCTAATAACAAATTTTAGCACATTTCATTAAAAAAAAAAAAAAGATAGGTGGGTTGGAGTATTAAGGTTGTGGCATAATGGGGTGGAGGGGTTGGGTGTGTCCCCGCACATTATGATGAAGAGTACAAAACAGAAGGAACAAAATTCTATGTTGTGGGCTGCGCAGTGATTTTATTGTTAAAATCACATACATCCCTGGCCATAGGTGCAAGCCTCTAGACAGGAGGGTGCCAAATAACCAGGCACAATGGCATAACAAAGTGCTGGGCCACAGAGTTGCTGCGCACTGCAGGTTCTTAGGGTATCTAAGATGGTTCCCTCACCCAGCTCCCTTTGGCTATATTGCTCAGTGTGGATAACCAGAATGTAATGGACAGTACCAGTATAGGCGCCTCATGTCACCAACTTCTACAGCGTTTGGCCACCCTCCTTCAGCAATTGGGACCAACAGTAATGCCATTATCCAGGGTCCATAAACTTCTTGCGCCATCTACCCGTATGCCTGTTGAATGCAACAGTACCACAGACTGGTTGCCAACATTATCAATTGGATATCCATATTGGGGCTTAACAAGCAATTGATAATGTTGGCAACCTGAGGCAGGCTTTAGGGTTGGGGCAGATTTACGAATAGGATTTCTTCCCAGAAATTCCTCAGACCTCATTCAGGTAGCTGCCATCTAGTGTGCTTTTCTACAGACAGGGGGGAATTGTGGGGGGGGGCGGGTTCCACTCCATGCTGTTTTGCAGATCACTAATCCCAAACTCGGTTGCTACGTCAAATTGTGTAGAAAGGTCTGCTGCATGCAGGTGCGAGGATGGTCAGACAACTTCAAAGTCCTAAAAGCTGGCTGTCGAACTCCCTGCTGACAGAGTTCTACAACATTAATCTTAGTCTGTTCAGATGCAGAATCACCATTGTTACCACAATAAACCATTTAAAATCAACCACTTGCAACCTAGCGCTTATGTGCAATCATTGACCGTAGGGGCAAGACAAACACCCAAGAAAAGATTAGCCTGGCCATCGATAGTGACTACTTCTGAAATTGTGGGGAGAGTGCACAGTAGCACTTCAGGGATGGGATGGTGCTGTACAAGTGCGTGGTGGTTAGCAACCGACAGCGGGGTCGCAGCAAAGTCAGTGGTAGGCATCCAGTGTCCATGCATGGGCCGGCCAGATTGCCTTAACAATGCAGTGGTACAGCTTTTTTTTTTTTTTTTAACACTTAAGGCAGTTGCACATGGCGAAGTCTCAACCAGCTCACCAATAAGGCAGGAGAAGGGATTGTAAAAGAATGTATTCCAATAGTACCATCATAGTAATGGGGGGGGGCTTGCGAGCCCGGCCAAGAAGGCCGCTTCTGTTTGAGCTCCAGATCAACCCTCTTTTTGCAGCTGTGGAATACACAATACAGAGGGCTAATGCAGCGTGGAACCCTATGTGCATCCAACTCCTTTTTGATACCCACGATTGTGGGAATATATTTTTCCATGCCTGTACAAATCTGCTCGGGGAGTGATCCGGCGATTCACTCCAAACACGGCATCAGCGCTGAAGGCGAGCAGGAGCCATGAGACGCGGGTGGCCTGCTTCTGTGACAGACCAGACAGGCCAGGCTATACGTTCACCCAACACCACCATCATCATCATCATCATGGGGGACGTGGGGGCTGTGTCCAGGGCAGTGACACGACAGATAGATTCTGTGTGTGGAACCATGGGCTGTAGGAGGAGAATATCCATAAATAACTGGATCCAGAAGCAGTGGCGTCACTGGATTAGCTGGGTCTCAAGTGTGTCGGCTCGACTGTAGCAGACAGCAAGATGCTGGTCTTCAGAGGATCTTGAAGTCATCTAAGAGCAGACTAATCTAGATTGGTGCCTGACAATATCGCCCATAAACTGCAAAATAAACCGACTCGCTTCAAGATGAGTAAAACAGACTGCAAACCAACTTTGCAACCCCCACCCAGAGCAAGAAAAATGCACTTTTGGAGACTGACGGACGGGAATGAAGACCCGCAACCCATGGCGCCTATGCAGGACATTAAGGACATGTTCACACAGGTACAGACTGGCATTCAATCACTGGCTGCTAATTTAGACAAACTAACGTGCAAGGTGAATCATACACAAGTTAGACTTCATAAACATGGGACAGGCTGTGGATAACCGATTATCTGGTTCATCCAGTGGAAGACTAAGCTTCAGCGTCCTCCTGAGAGGTAGCCAGAAGCACAGGCACCAAAAACATTAACAGCAGCAGGCTTGCAAATCCAGATCCTGCAGGAATAACCTTACGATAAATTGCAGTCCCCAATACTGCAGCTTCGGGGCCTACGATGTTTTGGTTGAATCAATCCTACACAAGACGCTCGGTCAGGAGTGCTGCTCATCAGCATTTGTGGTTAGAAGCGCTGACTGTTTCCCAGGAGAAATGGGGCTGTCCCTGGAGCTCCTGCCAGACCAATCATAGCCCACCTGCTCAACTATAGAGACACACCATGTGCTGCTACAGAGAAAAGGGTGCCCTTGTGAGTTTATTCCCAGACTTCCTAACAAGGTGCAATCTAGCAGAAAATCTTCGACGTCAAGACACTAAGGGATTAAGGTCTAAAGTATGCAATGCACTTCCCTGCAAAGCTGTCCTGCAAAGCTCTGTCGAACAAAAAGGGAAGAGCACAGTTTTCAATCTCCTCGACTTGCTGCATTCGATCCAGAGTACCCCTAGGACTGCCAAGAGGGCAATAATTGTTGGCACCTAGGAGATGAGTGTCCCTAGTACAACTGTTTAATGCAGTTATATCGCACAACGGAGAATATTGTTCCGATGGGCCGAGCAGGGTTGGCAGGGCTCTAGCATGGTCCTCATGCGACGACAGTACAGTCACTGGTTGGGGAGGGTGGGATTTAATTGGCAGGTTGGGTTGCTGGTTGTTTATTTTTTTTCCTTTCAGGTTTTGGATTTTGTGCTGCATTTCAGGCAGCGAACCTTGCTCTCAAAGATAGCACCGACTTGCTCAAAGTTGTGTAAGGATTTGGCTGAAGGTTTTTCTGTGGAGCCCCTTCAGGAAGGGGTGGCCAGAGGTTTGTATGGTGATTAACCATGTGGGTTTCGAATGATGACGTACAAGGTACATTGCATGACTTTGTACACGTGGTCTTAAATTGCGCCACCAAAGTGCAGAAAGTTTTGTTGTGCATACCGCTATGCAATGTCACCGTCGCTGTATTACAAGAGACACCTCACGCACCCTCGGCCACCCTTTTCAATGAATACAAATTTGCCAAATACTGGGTATGTCATTGGTCTCCTCCTATTCCCATTACTCGAGGGATGTTGTATTGCTGTGCAAGGGGCATTAGGGTTTTGTTCTGTAGATATGGTGAAGACTGAGGGTAGTGTGCCGATTAACAGGGGTGATACAGGGTCAGGTTGTCACATTGGTCAATTATGGCCCCAGCACGGACTCCCTAGAAACATTGGAATGGGTTGAAAGGCTTTAAGTACTCATCTAGCATCATCTGGGCCTGTGATTTTAAGCGGTTTTAGTTCCCAAGGATAGAACTGGGGGTACACAGATCCCTCTAAAGCTATGCAGAACTTCAACAGATTTGCTCAGCCAATGAAGCCGATGTCTGGAGGGAAATGTCATCTGCATGTAAAGGATTATACATTTAGATCGTCAGTACACCAGTCTGCGTCTAGACTAGAATATATAATCTCAGAAGGGGGCAGGTTGGGTTATGTAAAGCACCATTTTGGCACATACATTATCAGATCATGCGCCCGTGACGGTTAGTGTCGCAATCCTTGCTAAGAGGGAACAGTTGGATCTTCAAGAACGAGATCTTTACTGATGCAATATTTAGGGACTATCCAGGGGAGTCTTCTTTTTTCCGGGCAAACGAGACGGTGGGCTCACTCAGTCCTTTGGGAGGCCTTCAAATGTGTCACCTGTGGGGAAATGTATCGCCAAAGAGGAGGGAATACTTCAGCCATCAGGCGTGCATTCGCCAGCAGCAAATCACGGCTTAAACAAATTGAGGATAATGCAGGTTTCATTACCAATCTAGTTATACAGGCGTAAAAGAGCTAGAGAAATTGAGTGCTCACTGGAAGAGGTGAAAAAAGTGGGGGTTCCTAAAGCCCATTACTGCCATCCAACATCAAATAGGAGTCCTGCAGCATAGGTGAAATTACTCTGACCATGGTGGATTATGGTAATCTTTATGCTGCCAAGGCTTTCAAGAGTACCTTGATCAGATAGCTTTGTACCGTTTACTCAGGAAGAAAGGAAAGGTTGGGTGAATTGAGACTTCTAATGTGCCCCCTCCTCCTACACACAATCTGGTTTCTGGTACCCCTGAAGAAGGTCCAAAATGTATAGTCTTGAGGAACGAAAAGTATGATAGGGTAAGGTTGATGCGATTAGGGCCTTATAGCTCAACCAGGTCATTGATTTTCATTATATGCACCATCATTACTTGTACTGGTGTTTACAAGGTGTAATTTCATGCATGGACCCGATATGTGGATTGTGTTTTTTCTAATATGGTCTTCATGATGGATTGTTGTATGTGTTTCATAAACATTTTGTATTCTGATGTGAAACATTCTAGCATCATCTTCCATACTCTCCACCCACCTCTTTTTACCTCCTATGTTGAACAATGGTTGGGTAGCCCCATCACAGCTCAAGAGGTTCAAAATGCAATCAGGGCTTTGCCGTCTGGAAAAGGCCCGGATCCAGACAGATATACTACCGAAGACGTTTTGGTGCCACAACTTTTGAAGATGTGGCATCAGGCTCTGGCGGATAGGAGGTTGCCAGAGTGAGGGAGGCTGTAGTTACAGTTCTTTTTGAAGCCAGGGAAGAAGGTAGAGGAATGATTCTTGTAATCGCCGATCTAGTTAATAAAATGATTGAAGAGCAGGAATGCGGGCCGGTCGGCTAGCTCTTTTAATGACAGTAAAGCCAGATCAAGCAGGCTTTATTCCCGGGAAGCCTGCATCGTATCGACTGCATAATGTTTGGCCTGCTCTCGGTATTTGATCAGCCTGTGGTCGCTGCCCTTTAGGATGCCTAGAAGGCATTTGACTTGAATGGCCTATCATGTTTATACGCATGGGTATAGGGGACTGATTAGTTTACATCGCTAGCATCAGTTATACACCACTCAGTCGCATGTCTTTGGTTAAGTGACGGTTATCAAGGCCTATTTAGATGGGTCACGGAACAAGCCAAGGTTGCCCTCTCCCCGTGCTCTTCAGTTTGACAGTGGAACAGTTGGCCCAATTAATTAGATGTGAAGAAAATTGGGGGATCCTTTTTCGGGGAACAGCACCTTCGAGGATCAAAGCTCTGAGAGAAGGAGCACAGCACATTAATTAGATACAGGAATGTGCATAAAGGCATACGTTTGTTTACACGCACAGGCTACTAATCTTGTTATATGTAGACGATCTGATCCGGTTAGTCATTGACATGGGAGTTAATTTGGCACCCATCATGGCGGATGTATTAGAGTGTGGGCATTACTCCAGCCTCGCTATCAACCCTGCTAAGTCGGGGAGTTATTGGGATGGGCTTCCAGTGGCATGAAGAGGGCACACGCTAACTCCGTATCGAGCTTGCACGATCTAATAAGACTCATCAGAAAAACGATATGGCAAAGTTTGCTCAGGCTAGGACTGTAGCTGAAATGAAAACGTCTTCTGTCATTGTACAGTTGTATATCCCTGGTTAAAATGATTATTCTTCGGAAGGCCTTGTACACTTTCCTGAATGTGCGGTAAGAAGTGCAGAGGGCCTTTTTCATTGGATTGAAGTCTGTTTCTGGGTTTATTTGGTGCAGTAAACCTCTGCGCATGTGCTGGGTTAGGTCGATAGCTCCACTGCAAAAGGGCAGGCTTGCACTGGCAGATTTTAAAATCATACTATGAGGCAGCGCAAGCTTGGTTTGTCCTACTTGCACACCCTCACTGCAGAAAGATCCATCCCCAGATAGAGAGGGCCCTTGCAGCTCCATCGTTCGAGGGCGGCGATACTAACCATGCCACATTTAGAGCAAGAAATATGTTAGAAGGCACATGCAAAGCCTGGCGGTATATTGGCCATAAATCACGAGGAAAATATGTACTCCTCTATTGCCCCAAAAGTGGGTTATACTCTGCAGGATTAATATTTACCAATGGAAAGATGTATTCCCCTTGGGCCAATCTCAGTATAGAGGAGTGCAAGCTCTTGGGTGGGGCAACTGCACTGGACTTGTTCCTATACTTCAGGCTGAGAAAGGTCTTGAAAGAATGGTCTCCGTCCTTCGCAGAGGCGCCGCCCGTAGCACCTCTCCTTCATGTTAAGAGTTGATGGGCAAGGTGAAGTTGGTTTCAAGTCGAGTAAAGCAGGTTGCGCTGAGTGCTCACAGCAGGTGGGAGAAATCGCTGGGTACCACCATCGCAGATGTGATGTGGTACTATTCCTGTATGCAGACTTAGGTTGCACTCAATAGATCTAAATACAATACATTCCTACACCAGTTTTATTTCACTCCCGTAGGCCTACATACATTTTTTTCCCCCAATGTGGGTTGTCCCCGGACACCTTTTTACATTCATCATGGCTGTGCCCTCGAATATTTGATTGATACAGGTGCTTGGCACATGAAGTGAAATTATCGGAGAGCACTCCTCCTTTACGGCTCTGGTGGGATACACAAAGGAGACAGCTGGCCACATCAGACGTCTCCTGGGTCTCTGTGTACTAGCAAAGAGGGTGGCGGACATGGCCTGGGGAAGGGATTACCCACCCAGGCATGAGCACTGGAAATCGGATATCCTGCATGGTCACGATGTGGAAACCAAATACTGTGCTATGATGCACCCCTATGCAAGTCCTAGGACCTCTATGCATCCATTTGTTATCAAAAACACAATCTGATACCCTGGATTCCACCGACTCGACTGATGATTCCAAGTAATTTCTGCTGTCTCAGGAGTATTTATCGAAATGAGCCATTAATGTTCAAAAACAGTTTTAAAAAATTATAAATGGTACTAACCTAGTAAGGGATACAGCTGAGATTCTGAAGTGTGCGCATTTCTGAAGCTGGGAGAAAAAAGCAATTCTAATGGGATAATTTGCTAAGCAAGCAAATTAGTTTAAACTCCAAAACCTACCTTTGAGAACCAACACCAGATGCTTTTACAGTTTATTTCTGGTTTGGATCAGGTAGTGCTACAGCTTCCAGTGGCACTGCTCTGCTGGTACACAGTGGGGCAGCTTTTCCTCGGCGTTTTCACTGCCTTGTAGTCATAAAAGCAGTCGGCACAGAGCTTCTTGGCAGAGCAGGTTTCTAGTGAAGCGTTCACTGCTGGACGAGATTGCACTGTACTTCACTCGCTGAACCTCCCACAGGCTCGCTGGTCGGCAGAGACCATGCAGCTGAATGGGGATGCCAAAGATTCTCAAAGCACATTTTTTGGGATGGGGTGTAGTGGTTGGGCAACCTTTAACTGGATCAAAAGCCATTGGCTTGCGGTGGGTGGCCACTGCAAACTCAAAGAAAAGCAGTTTTGTCCCAGCAGGACAAAGAAAACACCTGATGCACCAAAACGGAGACCAGTAAGACCTTCGAATAGACATTCTTAGAACGGCACACTATGAAAACAAGTTCTACAGATAGACATGGCCATCATTTGGAGAAGGAATGGCTGCCAAAGGTCCACCATCTGAGCATAGTCCAGTACCACTTACCTGTGCACCAACCATCTAAATGGACCACTTAAAGTCTGCTTCCTAACAAACAGTACACCAGCATATGGGCCAATCTACCACTACCAAGAAATGTAGTCATGCCATTATCGCATATGATAGATCATGCCACCGCTTCCAACATATCCTTCATAGAAGATCCAAGTCCAGCGAAGGGATCAGCCAAGTGAAATGGAATGTTACAAAGAAAGCTATTTCCCACAAGTAGACGCTTTGCTACAGTCGCACCTACGTTAAACTA
The DNA here is from genome assembly GCF_040938575.1 of Ambystoma mexicanum. Taxonomy (NCBI): domain Eukaryota; kingdom Metazoa; phylum Chordata; class Amphibia; order Caudata; family Ambystomatidae; genus Ambystoma; species Ambystoma mexicanum. The sequence goes on from NC_090929.1 coordinate 446,260,256, forward strand.
AAACGTTCTAATAGTCATCTAGTGGCAGGTACAAAAGTAAGGCCACAGCTTCGAGCCTACAGACAGTCCAAGCAACTGCATGTCAGGGTGAGTACCATAAGACGATACAAAGTCGCCAACTTGCGTATTTTACTTTAATTCGTCATGAGCAGCCTTTTATACGTTAGCAAAAGTAACTTGCTACGGGCAAGGTGCTAGTTTGATCAAGTCCTTATGAAAGCATGTGCCACTGCAAGTGCTCCAATATCATCCAGCAAGTTAATACTTTGCGATTCTAGCATTAACACGTACGCAGCCCATTAACTGGACAGTGGAGCATTGGCGGATGAAATGGTACAATAGTCATTTTTAACTGCCTCACTGTCTGGTGCCAAAACAAAGACTGGCCTTTACCCCTAGACCCCGCCCCTCTACCCTCCTCAAAGCACAGGTGGGTGCCTGGCCTTTGTATGAGCGCTTAGACAACTGCAGCCCTGCCACCAAGGTAGCATTTCGAACCCTGCCTTCCCCATTGGACAACAGCAGCCAAAGTTAATAGGGGCAGCAATTACGCCCCCCCCCCCCATCCCCCTCACCCCAATTGCGAAAAGTCACATTCTTTACATACTTCGTCCGGGATCAAGGCGAGCGGGGAGGGTAGTGGGTGGTTTCGAGTTCCGTTCCCATCTAGTTGCAACATTCCACTCTCAGGGAATTGCAGAGTACTCTACAAGTGAAGGTGTGCTGCCGAGCGTGGCACGGCTGAAAGATGCTCAAAAATTGCCAGCCTCGCCTAAAAAAATAAATAAAAGCCACGAAGGCCGCGCAATGATCCTATTGCATACTCCTCCTGGATCCTTGCTCTGCACGGTTAACTTGGCATGCAGGCAGATCAAGCAAGAAAAGCAATACAGCTGCCAACATTCAAAGCCATCATTTGGTCGCGGTCCGAGGCACCCGATAAAAGTTTAAGCCGCGTGTGAATAAAGTATATTCTAATGATTTTATCTGCATACCTCCAAGAAGTACAGCACAGAGGCACTGGTATAGAATGGTACTAGACAATTAAAGTAGGTGTGCACACATACGCGTTTTTTCAGGGGGTTGTATGGCGTGTTCCCGCTCACATGTTTGCCCAGCAGACGGATTTGGAGTCCACTCGGATCCGATGTTGTGCATTGGGACCAGAGTAGTGTTGACTGTACTTCTGCAGTCCTATTGTCAGCTAAGGGCTGCCCTGCAGGAAGCAATTAACAGTAAATGGGCAATAGGGGCGAGTTAATCTGCAGTGAACCTTTCATATCCAAATTGTGAAATGCGAGTTCACTTTTGTGACGAGTGAGACCCATTGAGACAGGATAAAATAAAGGGAACTATTTTGTACAGGATTTCCTTAACATATCGAAATCAAAACCCTTAATGGCAAAGGATATTTTAAGATAAAAATACTTAATTCTTGCAAAACGAAACTTGAAATGTTAGGTCTTTGTGACATTCATCGTGACGAATCAACTTCCGGGGCACCAGTGGTCCAGGGATGAAGATCAATTTCTAAACAATCCATCAGTCCCTCACCTCCAATACACCAGAAGGGATTCGAACAGATCGGAAACAAGTCCATTATGAACCTCCGTGTCCAATTTTGGTGACGTGGCCGGAACATCCGGCTCATCTCCGCAAGGTCATGGATCGTTGGTTAGTTGCAACACAACAAAAATACAATTACTACCCAATGATAAAAGACTGTGCAGTGAAGGTTTTATACACATCTACTTGTGCTTGTAGAAATTCTTGGTGCTCAGTGTTGAATTTGTTTCAGGGCGATTTGCAGCTTCTGAGAAAGAGTTAAAGATGTGAGACAGCAGCGGGTTATTAGGCGGCAGGCAGTTCAGCGAGCAAGGCTCTATGGACTGCTGCAGGCTGGCCTATATGGCGGCTCGCGGTGAGGAATTGTTGACAGTGCTGGTTGGTGGGTCTGAAGCACTGGTCGAGGCATCTCAGAGGGCAAGAGTGACTGCGGCGTAACAGTCACTGGTCCAGTCAGTTGCAGGCAGACTTCGATGGATGTGATGCATTCCTAGCTTATTCACTGAACTTGTGCCGTCCTTTAAGGTGGGCGGGCCAAAGCTGAGGAGAGTTGCAGGCTACTTCCTTGTCCTTGGTTTGGAGACTAGCATCACAACTAGGACGCTTGCTGCAGAGACGAACCGGGCACGCTGTGTGCTTGCTGGGTACTGGTTCTGGAGCTGTTCTGGAGCTGTCAGTATATCCCTCTGTTCCCTGGGAGATGTTTAGGGTAGGGATCTTGCTTCAGTCTCGACAGTCCTGGACTTCCTACGCTGGCAGAAGATGCAAGGTATACTGTATCTTCAGTCAGGGTCCAATGTAGAGTTCTTCTTGCTACTCCTTGCAAAGTCTTAATATCCGACCAAAAAGTCAAATGGACCACATCGATTGGTGTAGGTTAATCACACCTCAATTAACCAATCCTGGGTCCCACCAACAACCTCCTATATGCATGAGGTCATAACCAGAGTGCTTTGCAACAGAAAAGGTAAAGGGATGAAAACATGCAATACCAAGTCCCACCCATCTTCCTGTCGGTTGTGGATCAAAGTGTCTCTGGTGAACTCAGCTCTGCGGTTCCAGATTAAAGTGGCAGGTCTCCCTTGAAGCTGTGAAGAGACCAGATGACTTCGAGCAAATTCTCATAACTTCTGATTGGCGGGCCCCCCTTGCCGGGGATCACTACTGTAAATAGCTGTCCCATACAGGACAGTTTACTGTGCTTGATACTAAGAGGTAGGAGCTGGCTTCAGGATGATGGATGCATAAAGGTTGTTGGGGTTTCCAGTGTCTTGTTAGTCGTGCGACCAGCGCCCCAAACCTCCTGTAGGCCTGCTAGAATTAACTGATTAGTATGCAAAGCAGCCACCAGCAGAGCTAACAAAGGACAGGGCTGATCCATGGAGCCTTTGTTAGTTAGGCTGAACATGGCAGGCAGAAGGTTTTGCCCTCCCCTTCAAAGATGCCTTTATGTACTCCTGGCTGTCATACCCCAACTAAATATGACAGGGGGGACAGTGTCTGTAGGCTGTGTCCACTCAGGGTACACAAGTGTATGTTTAAGTCATGCAGTGAGCATAAGAAAATGTGTACGGATTAGCCCCACACATTTTCCGGAGGTTCATCTACCATCATTCAATTTCTTTTAAAATTGAAAAAAAACTCGGGCGAGTGCACATCCACCATGCAGATGGTCAAAATCCACAGACATCCCTTAGAATGACGTGAGCAAGTACAGCACATTTTCTTTACAGAATTATGTACGATTTTTCATAAAAGCGCCCTTCTCCAGGGTGAAATGACGGATCCAGTCACCAACGGTCTTGCACACTGAGCCAATGACACCTGCTCCAAAAAAGAACAAGTGTCCTTCACAGGATTGGGGCCCCGCACCGTCCAACAGTGGAATCTGCAATGGAGATCGCTCCAGGATGGAGGAATCTGCAAACAGCAGACCCTCTCCCCGACCCCCCACCCCGCCGGCAAACTTCGATTGCACACCAGCAAAAACTGCCCATGCAGCAGGCCAACTGTGGTGGAGATTAGCTATGGCCTAGACAAGCAGTTCTGGTGGGGTGTTTGTGTCCCAAAGCCCTTCACAACTGCAGCCTCCAAAACCTAGGCAGAGGACCCCAGTGGTAAAATGCAGTAAGCAGCATTAAAGCAGACCGGACAGTGGCCCCAGGATGGAGTGTCGGGCCCCAGCAGGTGAGGACCAGTAGTAAGATGAGGAAATCTCTTGAAGGAAACCCAGCAGCCAAAAACCAGAGCTATGCCCAGACCACTGCATCCAGACAGCGTGGCCAGAAGAGGGCCTAAAAATTCAGAAATGGTGGGGAAATGGCGGAAAATCCTCCAGCAAGTAAGCAGGCCTGCTCACCTTCCAAACATTCAGCAGCATTAATCTCGGGAACAGGGTTGCCCCTATATAATCTCACAGGGGATGGCTTCTGCCAGCACACCAATCCCACTGGGGGATTTAAGATGAAGGTTTGGCAGCCAAACAGGTTGTCCCCAATAACTGCTGAAGACTGTTGGAAAGATCTGATTTAGGCAACTTTCCCTCCATATTTCCATAGATCCCCAAACCTTTTGTTTTTTGATATGTCCCGACCTTTTAGAGAAGTTGGCTTTTTGCTAGTCATCATGGGGAAACTGATCAGTCCTTCAGACTATTGTGAAGATTTCTAAACTCTGGCCTGTTTGTTGAAGTAGTGGAACTATGTTTCCTGCTGGCCTGCACCCACTCCCCACAAACCCCATTGGCACGTCCCCTCCCACACACAATACACACCCCAAACACTTGCACCTGCTGTTTAAGGGAATGTTCAGTGCAGTGCACTGAAACTGCAAGTTTCAACTTCTTCCTACACTTATTTTAAAACGAAACCATTCCGGAACGGTTTCTTTTTAAAATAAAATATAGGAGCTGTAAAAGGTAATTTAAAAAAGTAGTGGAGCATCGCTCCCGACCGCTCTCGCTCACTTCGACCACTGCCTTTGTTGGATTAACTGGTATTACTCCTGGGAGCTGAAGCCACACCAATCAAAGCAATGTGGAGAGTGGTCAAGGCTTAGTCTGAGGAGAGGTGAGTGTGGTCATGGGTCCAGAAGGGGTCCATACAGTAAAACACGGAATTGTACAGTTCCAAAATTATACTATTATAGGCCCGGAACACCACATGAAATATGAACAAAGGCAGGTAAATATAACACAATCTACTATACGTGTCACATTTGTTACTGCACATACAATTACTTCCTAGTACCTGTAAAGGAAGGAGTGTAATTTAGTTGGCACCAACAGTCTTCAGAAATTCCAATCCTCACTTTAAAAGTCCAGCACTTGGATGGCGTAATCAGGGTGGAGAGGTCACTATTTTTCCTTGCTGCCTGCCAACCCGGAGAGTGCCTGCTTGGCAATCAGACCTGCTGTGAGTTCAGTTTCATTTGGTTTTCCCCCCAATTTCGATCTGCAGCATCTACCTGTGATTCACCCCTGCAGCACCTATCCCACTCCTTCCACAACACTCTTCCTGGTTGCCTTCTCCCTCCATCCCCTGATTGGGCTCAGAGGCCGTGTAGAAACACCGAGGGTGTACTTGCCGTATTTGTTCTCACGTTTTCCTACTGCCGGCCAACCTGTTAAGTGCCTGCTGGGCAATCAGCTGCTGTAAACCCAAGTTCATTTTTTTTCCATTTCGTTTTGCCACTCATGCATAGTACCTCCACCCCCTCTCCTCCCACGCCTCCACTTTCCAGGTATGTCAAAAGTACGTTTTATACTTCCTGCTGTATCTCAAATGTAGGTGTTTTTTCCACTCAACCCCATGTGCACTCATCCACTCCCACCTGTTCATTAAAAGTAATGAACAATCACAGTTAAAACCTCGTGATCAGGCCTCCCCTTCATTACTCTAGCTGCACCATCCATACATGGGTGAAAAATTAAGGGTGCATACCACCTACAAGATAAACACCATGCCCCATACTGCCCAAATCAGAGCTGCATACTGGTGCGCCAGTGTCCTTAACGATGCCCAATCCACCCATCCCCCCACGCACAGTGCAACCTCCCAGCCCTCCATCCAGTCGCGCAGCGCTTCCTCCCCATCCAACACTCAGGTATGCCCCCCCCGCCCCTTACCCCCGTTCCAACCTCCATGTCGATCTCGCCCCGCCCAAGCCAGAGCAGCATGTTGGAAAGCTAGAGTTGAAAACCTCGACCCTCCCTGAGCATCTTGCACTGCCCACCTACGCAGACCTGCCAACACTCCTACTCCAACACCACCACCCCCGCCGCTACCGCTTGGCCTCTGCATATGCATCTGCATCTTCGCTCTCCAGCACGACATGCCACCCTCCCACCCATTCTCACTTCCCAGTCTTAGGGTAGCCCATCCTCAACACCTGCAGGCTCCCGAAAAGGCCCAGGCCTCAGCAACCTTAAGCCCCACTTAATACCTGTGATCTACCCCAGATCCCAATCCCTCCATCCCTACTCAGTCCCATCACACACCCCTCTTCTCCAATCCCCACAACAACCTGGGCAAGTTCATGCCTTCAAACACAGCCCACATCTCCAACACACCACTACTCCCTCTGCTAAAAAACACCCGCCTGCTTACTACATCCCACCAAATCTCAACACTAGGTCTATCTCTAAAAACAAAATTAACATCTTTGACCAGACGAAAACCCAGATCCAGACAGCCTTTTCATCAGATACCTGGTGAGCTGGTTTGCGGACTAAGAAATCATTGCGCATACCCCCCCCCACTGGCTACAACCTGACTTGTCAGAAAAGATCAAGAGGCAGGGACTAGTCATCCTACACAAACACCAAATTCCAGAGCTTACCAAGGACACCTTAACCAGCACCACAGATTAGGAATCCCCATTTCTAAAATTCCAACTCTCACCCTCCACTCAAGCTTGATCTGCAACAGTCCTGGAGATCCAACCTGACCCCTCTAACCCTAAAGGCTAACAAGGGCCCACAGATCAGAAATCATAAAAAAGCATTCTATGCTAACTCACAACCCAATCAAGGAACTGCATATAATCTCTAAATTCATATCGCCAGGTTGCTCAACCCCTCCACTATCCCGATGCAATGCCTTATCAGAACTTAGCATAGCGACCGATAGACCTACTGCCATCATCTATAAAATAGCAATGCCACCTCACGTTGCCTGGCCACCTCCCGTGCCAACTCCCTCCCGATAGAAACCTCCATCTCACCAGGCGTACCTCGCGCTCCTAGCACAAAACTGCCCACCCAATCTCTAAAAACATAGCAACTTCAACCTTCAGGCAGTATTGCATGCTCAATAACCAATCCCTCACATCGAGAATCTTCCCAAAACATCCTATATCAAACCCCTCTTCAAAATACCTGTGCTCGACCCACTTCTTCCCCAGAACTACAGGCCGAATTTCCAATACCCGTTTCATTGCCAAACTCATGCACCACACAGCATACAAGAAACATTGCCACTTCAAAGCCAAAAACCTCCTCGACCCTACCCAATCTGTCTTCAGATTCCCCTTCAGAGGAACCAAGTCCTTCCTAGCGTCCATTTGGGACCAACCTAAAACAGCGGCTGCAGAAGGACACCCTGTACTACTCCTCCTTTATCTCTGCAGCCTTTGATATCGTAATCAAAGATTGTGCCCTCACATTGATCTCAATCTCTAATGGCTTGCAAATCATGCTTCTCCACCCCTTATCTCGCCAAGTGCCAAAAGGGGTCCCACAGGGAGCATCCCCAGCCCCCCTTCTCAATATCTATCTCAGCACACTCCCCAAACTCATTCGCTCCCACAATCTCACGTGCTACAATTACACAGACTATAACCACATCATTCTTAATATTCAAAAACCACAAGGCTCAACTCATCCAGATCCGTCATGAGTATATGAAACAAAGGGATCCTGCCACTTATTCGTTCAATATACTATGATTGGTGTATGTAATAATATCAAAGCCATTGGCTAGAGTTAAATCTGTCTTTAGAGCCCACCCAGAGCCTAATTCTAGGTTCATGAAGTCCTATGCAAATAATGTAGGCTACAACATGTATTGTCAAAACAGCCCTCTTAATTGGCTGCGTCATTAATTTCTATTTTTAATTACATAGGGTCAAGCATTATGGTGCCAATTATTCCATTCTTAGCAATTAAACATATGCTTAACTCAGCATATTTATACACTCAAACAATTGTGCGATGTGTGGGTTCCGCCAATTAGTTCAAAGGCAATTTTTATGTCCGTTGTTGATACAGAAGACATTTAAAAAAATATTGTCACAATTATTCAACGAATATGCAAGTTAAAAAAGTGCAACATCAATTAGTCTATGAACGTGCCCTGGTCTATCACCCAATGTAGGTCAGGCTGCAGGAAAAAAGTGAACAATCCTGGGTCTACGCCAGGGTGGAAGTCCCTAGATGTACCATGGACACTGCAGCTAGGAGACTGATGGGTCCATGGACGTTTCGGCTACAGTTCAGGGCGCTTTGGATCGTGTCTCTAAAGAACACGTGTAAACTATATTGAAGGTAAAAATATGAGGGCACCCAGAGAATAGGCTCTGGGGGGGATGGAATACCATAAAACGAAGGTGAGGAAGACAATTCTTCCAAATAGAAGTATCACTGACCTTGTGCAAAATCCCCAAGTAGAGTTGTTTCTGATAAATAGTAGGGGCTTCTAGTGCGCCACTGTGATGGGACGGAGGGGCGTCACTGGATGGAAGAAGCCTGGGGGCCAGTTTGAAGTGCAGGTTGATGTCCCTGTGAAAGGCTGACTGTTGGGAGAAACAGTTGCTTTATGAAAAGGTGCAGTATTAAGCACTACCTTCCAAACTTTTGTAGATGGCAGGGAGGGCATGAAGTGTAGGTAAGGGAAAAACTAGATACAACCAACAGTGGGAGGGGAGCTTGATTGATAGAGCACTCCCTGTGGTGTGGGCCCTGAGGTACATACCCTATATTCCGTGTGATTTAGGAGTGCATTTAGACATCGCGGGAGGCTGTGTGAAAACCGCCTGAATACTCAGAGCGCTTCTATGCAGGTCAGCACCGGAAGGGAATATAGAAGGGAGCAGTAGCAATGTATGCTCAAGGGAGGAGACTGGTGCAGGGTCGCAGCAGTAAGGGCATTTCACCTTTGTTTAGAAGTCTGCAAATTGGCATGTAATGCTGGCGGCAACAATCAACTGGAGACCTACGCTGTAAAAGCTGTTGACTGGACACATCCATGTCTTGGATATTGACCACTGGATGGCGACCAACCACCTCATCCTTGACCCTGCGGAAAAACTACTCCTTCCCCAACGTATCACCTGGCCACTCTAGGGCTTAATCGCCCTCTGGCACACCAGTGTTCCAACTTCGGAAACTGCAAAGCATCCAAAACGCTGCAGCACACCTGCTCATTGGCCTCCCTCCCAGAGAACACATCAGCCCCACACAGTCCTCGACTGGCTCCGTATTGGTTGATGTACTACCTTTCAAGCCATGTGCTTTACTCACTGCCATTCACACCACCAACCCGGTATTCTTCCAAGACAAACTCTCTACCAACCCTGCAATACACTCCGATCCGGCGCAGCATTTGTGCTTGGTTAAGCCCCTTGATTTGGTAGGGACATGCAGCCGAGTGTGCGACCATAGCTGTCACCAGAAGTACTCGAGTCTACCATCTTGAGTCCTAAAAAATATCCATCCACAGTATGGATACATCGCACCACGTCTGGACACCTGCCGGAGGCACGGCTCCCCATCCATGAACTCTAGAATGCAGCTATGGCTATGTCAAATCCTGCCTAGCAGCTCGCATAGCCGTCCACACTGAAACCCCTGATGTACTACAACACCTCTGCCATTAACGTACAAAGACAATCTATGCAAGAATTTGGTCTAGCTGAGCACACAGTATCCTGCACTAGCACTCCGTCAGAAACTGCCCATGTGCCTGACCTCTCGGTTGCTTACTGGAACCTAGCTAGCTGCCCCAATCCCTAATCTTGGCCGAATGCACACAAGCATCTTAAATTAAACGTACACTTCCACATAATTGGACTGTCCGAGAGCATCCCTACCACAAAGCGCAAAGCACATGGAGATACACATGGGGAAATAGCGCTATATAAAAATGACATTTTAAAAAGTAGATATTGCAAAAGTGGTTATTTTAAGAATACAATATGCAGACTATGAACCTCAATGATCAAATATTAACTTGTATTGGTGCATTTGAGACAGATTTGCTAAAAACGTAATTTTAGGTATGGTTCTCGGTAACCATGAAAACTTTTTAAAAAAGGACAAAGCTTCACGCTTATTTGACAAGCAAACAACTTGCAAACCTGCACATGTTATTCACAATGTAAAACCTGTTGCATGGGTGTTGTAAATTAAAATTTAAACAGCCTTAACTGATCAAATAGAAGCCCCCAGACCATTTGGTAATATGAAGTTGTCCCAGTATCATGTTGGGCCAATATGCATTTATACTGTGCAAAATCACCATCGTAGTAGAGCACTCCTGTTGTCTGTGGAACATACTGTGACCATCAGGCGTATCCAGAGCCTAGTATACTTGACGAAAGAACATGAGCAATGGGAAAGCAGGCTACCTAAGCTACAAACCAATACAGTGGTGTATGGTCTGGCGCAGAACGATCATTGGGTAAATGTTGCTTTTTGCCACTCCCCACCGAAATTCTGGGTCATGTTAATTTGACCTCGGTCACCTACAGAGATGTCAGCAGACATGTACCCAACTAGACCAGAGATGACAAATAACTATTGTTTTAATCAAAATAGTTTTTTGTTTATTATCCAAATACACATGTCATGAAAAAAAATCGGCTCTACAAACCAAATACAATGCATCCTACCCAAAACCATTTTACAATGTGCCCCTCTGTTGGTTTTCGGGTTTTTTTGAAAACTGTTGTCAACATGTTTCGGTTAAGTTTTCATACTAAGTAACTATATGTAGACACTAAGTAAATAGTTCGTTGAGTGAACACAGATGACAATTTTTATTTTTTCTTACTTTTAGATTTAAGGCTCTCCTGCCACACACCGCTCACTTTTGGTTTTTTTACCAGGAGGCAACGCCAATCCGGCGATTGCTCTCCTGTCCTGAAGAAGGTTAAACACCAAGTCAATACACGAGGGGACTGCCTCTTCCTCGTATGAAAACTTAACCGAAACATGTTGACAACAGTTTTCAAAAAACCCCGAAAACCAACAGAGGGGCACATTGTAAAATAACTGAGTGTTGAACTTATAATTGGCTGATTTACTATTTGTGGTATATACAAAGTATCACCTTGTTTTATTCAATTTTTGCAAATATTATTTTTGGATGGATGAGTGATGAATGAATGGTTTTGGGTAGGATGCATTGTATTTGGTTTGCAGAGCAGATTTTTTCATGACATGTGTATTTGGATAATAAACAAAAAACTATTTTGATTAAAACAATAGTTATTTGTCATCTCTGGTCTAGTTGGACTCATTCCTTATTGTATTGCAAAACTGCCTGAGGGGCCATAGACAATCAGGCCTTCCCCTTTTTCTCTACCTTTAGCAGACATGTACCGACATAAGCAGTGCCCAGGGCTGCGATGTTAACAAAGCCCGGCAATTACTACAGTGAAGCATTTCATGGTTAGCAACTGCTTTTCATAAGCATACATTTATAGGCAATTACAATGGGGATGGTGATGTACGCGACCCACTTGCATGTCAGGAGTGTGCTTGGGAAGGGACAGGAGACCGTTTAACAGCAGTCCTTAAATGCTTTGTTCCATACGTGAAGGGGGATAGTTATGGCTGCTTGGGACACAGCATTAACAGAAATCATGTGAGAAGTTAGGTGTTTTAAGCACATTGGCCAAGAATGCTCACAGAAAGTGACTCGTAACATTTTACAGCAGAGTTCATATCCATGAGGTTTACACAACTGTTGGCTTGGGATTATGCTACAATGCAGCTGGATCTTCACCATGAACTAGCAGCTGACCACACGTTTAAGAAGCAGCGCCAGTGGCCTGATGTGCTTTAAATTGCACAATTTGTGGAAACTAATGTCAAGTTAGCAACTTGCCTCGGCAGAGAACGCCCCACACAAGTTGACCACTCCAGCCACATGCCTCGTCCTAACATTTGAAGGTTTAGACCCACCTGGAAGTTTTACGTGAGTAGTTGCGTGCCCCCGCTGTCAGTCCTATTGGTGGTGGGGGAGGTACGGAGGGACAGGGGGGGGCATAGTTATGCAAAAGGGAGGACGTGCCTAATAAAACGTTGTGGTAGGTTGTGTTGCAGAGACAGATTTGGAGAATTAGTTCATATATACGGTAATGTTGGAAGCAGGATTCGGAGATATTCTGCAATCTGGTGGCTTATTTGCCTTGGCAGCTTTATACATTGTATCCCAGGAGAAATTCCAGAAAGTTAACCGACTGATGAGCAGGAGCAGAGTGCCCAGAACAGACTGAATAGAGGTGAATGTTTTAACAGAAGGGAATTTAGTGGTCAAACTAGTACAGTGAAATTAAAGCTTTGCACCTTTATGTCAAAGGTGTTTCGTGTCATGTTACACCATTATTTCATGCCAAGACAAGGTGCTGACTTACTTGGTAGACAGATCAGATTGCAGTTTTGTGGGATTGCCATCCCAGACCCACTCAACACCCAATAAACATTTCACTGTCATGTGTTTTTTCTACCCCTTCTTGCAGCTTCTGCACAACCCCTCCACCACATTTAGGTGAAGGGATGGGCTTTGGGGCACATCTCATGCTCACCATAACTCAAAGTGCACTTATGGGGCTGCTCAAAGTCAGATGGGGTCAGGTGAAGAGTGGCTGCTGTGATGTGGTGGGGGGACCAAAGATTCAGGCCCTGATTACTATGCATTACCCAACAAGCAAGAAATCCCAGCCTGGCCCACCGAGCATAGCACCGGAGCGAGTTCGCTTGCGGTTCCGAGACAGCACTCAGCTGGTCAACCGAATCCTAAGGAATGTGAAGTGAGGGCTGCTAGATAGGAGGCAGCCTGTTGCGAGCCAAAAGTTTGTTATTCGCATAAAACGGGGACTGCCTCCTCATCTAATCTGCAAATTCCCAGATCTTTGTCGTACAGAGTTAATCAGCGAGAAGCCCGCGGGTGGTGGATTTAAATTGGCAACTGTCTGCAGAGACCAGTGTTGAAGCGGTAATGCTTAGAGGTTCTGAATACAGAGGTTGTTCAGAATTACATCCATCTTAATTCTACTCAAAATGATTCTTTGTTTTAGAACTATTGACCTTTCATATATTAAGAATTTAATCAAAGAAAACATTAATGTAACACCTTTAAAAGGAGAAAATGGGTTGTATGTACTGTACATACAACTCATACACATTAACAATTAATCTGATACAATATTCAAATCAAAAGACCCATTACTTACGACACTATTAAAACTCCAAATGTTACAAAGGGTTCCTCACCCGCGCTTAACCTATACTAAAACTCCATATTGGGCCAAATTAAATAATCAGAAAATCGAGTTATTTCAGGCGGAGTTACCATGTCGCAGGACAGCTTATCAAAAGGTTTTAATGTTTTTTTTAGTTTCACCATCCAAAGACCACAAAATCATGGGTGCATCTGGGGTGGTGACGTACAAGCCAGACGAGAATACAGAATTCCATGATTATTATGAGAAGCTGTATGCTTCGCAGGTGAAGCCTGACTTAGGACCTAAAGTATTGAAGCAAGTGGTCTGCAGTGTCTACTGGACCCAGAGGATCCGCCTGGATTTATCTCTCACAGTGGATGAACTAAGAGGGGAGCAGACCGCCTGAATGAGGGGGTTGGGGGAATTGGAGTGTCCTGGCCCAGAGAGTCTCCCAGTAGAGTTCTTCAAGTTCATGCAGAGTAAGGTTTTTGAGCTGCTGTAGGAGATGTTGCAAGCTTCAGGAAGAACAAGTTACTTACCCGCGGTAATGTTCTTTCCATTGGATGTTTCTTCCTCATCTTGTTTTATTTATTTTTTAATTAAGATCAGTTGGTTTGGTCATGAATAATCATGACCTTTCAACATTTACAAAAGAAAATTCATTACATCCATTTCCATCAATTACATAAAGAGGAAAGAAAATTCTCATTACAGTTTTAAAAAAACTGGAAAATAAAAACAATTTCATTAGTTACAAGTTTGATCAAGTTTCCTTTTACAATCTCGTTTCCTTTGAACAAGGTATTATTCCCAATGTATTAAATTTAACAATACGTCACAAATGTGTCTACATAGAGTGCCTGTAATGAGTCAGGTTTTTTTTTTTTTTAATAAAGATGTTTGCCAAGTCTTATTGGTCACTAGGGCATGCTAGTCCTGTACTAGAGTTGAGAGGATTATGCAAATTACTGATTTTTCCCTTTCAGGCCTAGATGGTATAACAAGTTGAGTATTGCATACCCAACAGCTTTCTTTGTTGTATGAAAAAGCAGACGCCACAAATTGTCACTTGTCATAATAGATTGACCTTCAAACAGGGGTTTAAGCTGCAAGATTCCTTCTACACTTGTCATGATACATTCTGTGCATAGATGTTGAAGTGATTCGGTAACAGTATGATCCCAACGATGCTCAATGCCGATTTTGTCAATCATTTTTCTTCTGCTTGGAATTTCTCTGGTAGCCCAAAGGTTGAGTCTGAAGCGCAGAAAGTTCTCGAAGTCGTGAATTGGGAAATTTGACTAGATAACCTTATAACGCTTTAAATCCAAGGGATTTTCACATTTTTATAGCCAAAACATGCAGCTCTAGTTTTAATCCAATCATGACTCCATAATTTCAATTTCGCTTTATTAGGATTTTCTAGCAATAATTGAGATCTGACCCATCTAGGACCTTCTGCGCTCTGACGCCAACTCCTGGGAAATGGATCAGTAGAGTTTTTTTTAGATAACCAGAGAATCTTCAATAGACCTGTTTCGCTTAAAATGGATTTGCGATAAAGCGAGCAAAGCTTCCATTTTGCCAAGGCATGAAGAGAGCAACCCCAGCTCATGTCTTATGATTGGTATTGACTCAGACTTTGGCAACCTCAAAACCGGTTTCCAAAAGGATCCTTTCAGGGCCCAGAAATTGTATGGTTGGCATTGTTTTGCTTCACAGCCATAAGTCAGAATAGAAGTAAATTTATAATAGGTTATTAGGGGCAGTATGGAGAATCTGCAAAATTTTGCCTCAATTTTGGCTTGAGACACAGCTGTTCGTAATTGCTGGGCAAGTTGATGATAACCGATATTCCACTGATTGGAGAAACAGATTCCCAAATAGGTATATGATGGTACTGATGAAAGTTAACTTTTGTTTGGGCCAAGATAGAGGAGCCTTCCTTTTTCCTTAGTGATGTTGATTGTTATGCAGTTCCTCTGTGCATAGTGATCTAATGCCTGTAGCAAGGTACGTAGGCCCTTTGATGTTTGGGATACAAACACCATGTCATCAGCCTAAAGTAACCATTGTACCTGTACCCCTCCCCCCCCCCCCATGAGCCTTGGGGAATCTGACATGGCACTCAAAAGCTTGACCCACGTCCGAAATAAAAAAAATTAAAACGCCGAGGCCAATAAACAGCCTTGCTTCAGGCCTCGGTCTGTTTGTATCGCATCCATCGTTGTTTAATCTTATCTGGATTGTGGTGTCTGAAGGTAAGGCATTCACCCATTTAAGAATTGCCCAGGGACACGGAAGAGCCGCAAGTTTCTTGTATAAGAGTTCGAGGAACAGCATCAAATGCCATTTTAAAATCTATGTATGCAATGTATATTGCTTGTTTTTGATGTTGTGCACGATGTACAATGCTGATTAGGTTTACTGCTGCTCCCAGTCCTGGGAGAAACCCTGTTTGAAAGGGATCGCGGATGTTATTATCATCTAACCATTGATTTAATGAAATCAGGAGTACTCTAGTAAACATCTTAGCCGGGGTGTCCAACAAAGCTATAGATCTGAATAATTTAGGGTCTGTGCGGTCACCTTTTTTAAATATAGGTAGAATTATTGATTTCCTCCATGTGTCAGGAATAAGGCCAGTTTTAAAGACATTGTTAAAGATTTGGTATAGGATCGCCGCCCATTCCTGTGGGTGTTGCTTAAA
The DNA here is from genome assembly GCF_040938575.1 of Ambystoma mexicanum. Lineage (NCBI taxonomy): Eukaryota > Metazoa > Chordata > Amphibia > Caudata > Ambystomatidae > Ambystoma > Ambystoma mexicanum. Next base: position 446,275,980 of record NC_090929.1, read on the forward strand.
CATGCCATTATGGAGGCTGTCAGGACCCCTTGCACAGGAGCAACTTAATTTGCCTGTACAATGCAATATGTCCTCAACTTCAGCTGGGAATTCATGACCATCACCCTTTTTGATAAGATGCCTTTTCATATTTGTAAAGAGTGAGGCATAGAGACTATGATAGTAGTGCTGCCATTCATTTGACATTTACTTCATTTGAGTTGTGGCTTCAGGACTGCTATTGGTTTGATTCAATAGGGACCAAATACCAGCTGTTGATTTGGTTACGATGTGACTTAACATTTGTTCTCCATCGCGTATATTGTTATTGACGCGTCTTGCCTTAAGCCACCTTTTATAGCTCGCCTTCAAATGTCTCATTTTAATGAATTTGTCCCCATTATTTGAGGAAATTAGATTACAAATTTCTCTTCTCAGTTGTGCCTTTCGTTTCTGAAGCAGGTCATCGAAAATATGACGATGCTTCTGTGTTCGACAGATCCCGCTGAATTGGTTGGACGAATATTTGCATTGCATAGACATAGTCCCTTTCTGGATTTTGATTTGGGTTGAGAAATAGGTCACGCAGGCATGAGTTGAAATGCTCCAGTTTTGATCTAGACCATTTTAGCCGGTTATCTCCATTATTTGGAATGAGATCTGTAACATTGAGGTTTGTTTGCATTTGGCAAAAAGGTATGGGAAGTGAAAACACCAAACATGGGCTATTATGGTCACTTAACTAAGAGTGTACTACCTTCATAGATTTGATGACATTCATGAATGAGTGACTGATATAGATGTAGTCAAGAGTCCCTTTCTGGGACTCCCTGTGCCAGGTATGCTGTGATGGAATGTCCCCAGGTACGTTAGTATTATGAAGTTTTGTTCCCTCATGAGTGTTGATCAGATTGCTTCACTACCTTTGACTTCTGTGTCTACCCCGGGGTGGAGATGGAAATCTAATATTACGGTGTCGGTCACTTATGCATCCAATGTCAGTGCATCGAGAACTGAAATTAATTGTACAAAGAAATCAGCTTTTAGTGTCTGGGGACTCCAAAAGACATTTATAACCACTATAATTGGAAGTTCTCTGCATAATTTTGTGACGTGAAAGCTGAGAGATGGAACATTACAAGCATGGATGTAAAAGCTTTTGCTTTTTCTAACAGCGAGGAGCAACCCTCCTTTTGGTTGAACCAGGGCATTTTGTATCGCTGGGGTTGTCAAGACCACGCGAGTCCCAGTTCGGTGGGGCCACTAACCAGGTCTCTTGAAATGCAATAATGTTCACGATTAGCTCACACTCCAGTTACTGAATTTAGAAAATGGTTATGTCCTCTGGTGTTCCACGAAGTTTTATATTGTCAGTACCTATGGATTGTTATGCTTGCGACCATTTTCTTTGAGTATCAGTATTGAATTGGAAATCTTTGCTATATGCTGTGAAGATCCTGGGTGTATACCTCTTATTAAACTGCTCTTCTGATACAATCTCGTGTCAGTAAAAAACCCATGTCAAATAATGCTTTCCTAGATCCCCAGAATGCATCAGCCACTAAGGCATTTGCGCTTTAGATAAGTTATTTTGATTAGGGAACTCTACTAAATCAATGTCCACTGTCAATATTTGTTAGTTCAGGGAGCTCTGCACAGATGTTAAGTATGCTCATCCTGTTACGATCATATGTGTTATATGGATGTTCTCTACATTTTATGACCAGTCGATGGGCAGTCTTCTGCTTACATCCTTGATCTATGGATGCATGGTTAAACGATTGCGACTCAGTTTCTTTTGTGGGGGCTCAGTTTCCTTCCATGGGCCCTAGTCGATTGATGCTATGGTGTTGGGGACCTGAATATACCCGATGACCGACTCATCAGGAGGACCCCTCAGGAGGACCCCTCAGGAGAGAGCTCAGTGCTGAAGAGATGCTCTGGGTATTCCACAGAGCATCGTCTGAGGTTTTCCTTTCTTGATTTTGGGAGATATATGCTTCAATTGAAGATTTAATTTAATTTTGCAAGTCTTGCATGGTAGGTTGAGTTTCTTTGGAGCTAATATACTTGGGGGACATGGATACAACCACTTGTTATGGGGTGAATATTGTAGAATTGGGGTTCAATTCCTCTTGTGATTGACGATGGGAGGGCACAATTGACCCTATTTGCAAACTATGAATTCTGGTTTCCAAGTGTGGCATTTGACAATTGGACATTGATTGTGTTAACAGACATTGGTGCTACAAGGTCTATTGCAGATTTGGGACACTCTGGTTGAATCGGAGTCAAATAAACTTATATGGATGATTTGATTTCCTGTCATATGTCTTGAAGTAAGGTATTTTGCGCTGTACATAATGGAATGTTAGAGCTCTGCAGTGAGGACACACTGTTGGGTTGTCCCAACCGCAAGTCCTGTTCGGAGATTGAAACTTTTGTAACATTTGTCTCGTGAACCATTGGCACGCTCCCCACTGTAACAGCGTCATTTGATAAGGCTACCAAATCATCCAATGGTTTGGATGTTAAATGTGCAGTTTTATTTGACTCAATTACTGGTTTTGAGGTGCCCTGTATTGATTGTTAGAATATTTTAGTAGGCTGACTATCCTTGTTCTCCTGGGTTTTGTTTTTTTTGTTCGTTTCAAAGAATGCTTTGTTGGTTGCGCAGACTCTAATGTTGACGCGGCCAATGTTCTGATATTAAAGACCACGAGACCTGGTTTTTTAAAAACAAAGATGTTTTTCTTACCCCCAGGGTTGAGGCGTGTTGGAAATAGTCCTAGCTGGCTCACGATTACCACACTCGGAGGAGGCCCTCTGGCGTTGAGGCATTGAGTCAAAGATGTATTTTTATGAATGCTAGAAGAATTCATGCCTACACTCTGTGTGGTGGTGGTGGATGCTTGCATGACTTACCTCTTCAGAGGTGGCCAATTGAGAGCATATGTCTTGATCGATCCAGCTCTGAGGACTGATCAGGGGCACCTTGCTTGAGTGACACGGTTTGCACCAAGCTAGGTTCATTAGTAGGGGCGGTATCCGGTTATGATGTGCCAATGATTAGTCAACAACTGGTCAATTTTGGCTGTTTGCATTGAAAGTTCAGTATCTAGCAGTTCATACAGTTTGGCCACTGCCAGTAATGCAGTATTCATTGCAGCTAAGGTGTTGTTCAAAGCTGGGGCCTCGGGGAATGAAAAACGTGTGTTCTGGGCAGTATGAGTCGCATGCTGCCTCAAAGCGAGATCGACGCAGAGTCGGGGCTATGAAAGATACTGATTCATCTACGAAGTGAATATGATTTCTTTCGGATGTACATTGAGTTAGATTGGTGGGAGCAGAACTGGATTGGTCACAGGGCCAGAGGTGGTTTCAACGGACTAGCGTTTAGAGTCATTCCCTGCGATGTGATTTTCTTAAATCACCCGTGTTAGAGCAGATGTAAAGAAGATCGTGAGTGCGGTTGTGAGATGAGCGGGAGGTGTTCAAGAAGTCTAAGGCTTCATCGTCCACTTCACCCGCTATTGTCAGTTGTGCATAGGCTTGTCAGTCTATTTTGTGCAGATACAGTGCAGGGCAAAGGGTTCAGAATTTCCACACTAGGCCCCAGACATGGGGGAGGTGATACGGCGCTAATTAGACAATGGCCGCACCTGGGAGGCAAGGGTCGGCCTTTCTGATGTGGTCACTGATACGCGCTGGCCCCTCCAACATTTTGGTGCCATCAGGATAGGCTATCAGCAGGGTCATGTCTGTGGGGGCGGTCAGTAGAATGGACTCTTTCGGGGCAACTAAATTTGGATCAGATGTGTTTTTGGAAATCAATTCACCACAATTCATTGTTGGATTAACACCCTCTGAACCCCCACGTTGCCCATAACCTCATGATCACTTTCACACACTAGATTCACACGGTCGGGCATAACATTATGAGCTCCCAGCGCCACTGAGAAACCCGTGGGCTCCTCAACACAATGGACCACTATTACCATCGTGAAGAGGATGATGTTCTTTACAAAACGTTCTAATATCAGACGTTATGGAAACTGAACACAGCGTACCTTTCTGAGACCGTCGTTGAGGTGGTTTGTGCAGCTTGTCAGCGTGAATTCTTTTTGCAAGGGCGTCAACGTGTTGGGCAATTTGATTCGGGACAATGCGGCTGGTGGCATTCCTGTTTTTAATGTATACTTGTTCGAAGACATGGGAGTGGTCTCAAAAATTATTAACAGGATGAATGCGCACCACCACTAGACCTGCTAGACAGCTAGACAGCACAATCCCACTTACACAATCGCACTTCCTCAATGCGAGCGTGCAATGCGCATGTGCTACGCTGATATACTTCCTGGGTGAGGAGGCGGGACAATGGTTCTAAAACAAAGGGAGATAGAGGGGAGTTGTAATTTGATCAAAGAAGATTAGGCACAAAAACTTCACTCGCAAAAGTTCGTACCGAGTGAATAGTCCAATGGGAATTGGCCAATCAGCAAGAAGCAGAGACCGCTTTTTTCTCACGGAGCTGTTGGAAAAGATGCAAACAGGAGGCAGCAGGACAAGCAGCAAGACAGCACAATCCCACTTACACAATTGCACTTCCTCAATGCCGCATCTTTTGATATCTGTCCAGGTTTGGCTAAATTCGACATAAGGCGCTGTGTGCTGTCTTGTTGAATTGAGGGCCCAAGTTCGCCTGTCGACATCATTAGTATAATTAGTGCATGCAGCGCCCATTGGCTTCAGTTCCCCCGCCTCCCATAGAGGAATTATAAGGCATACCATAGACTCAGAGAAAGCATAAATTGTAAAGAAAGGCACATTCTACAGTGGGGTCAGCTGGGAGGGGCGATGAGGAATACGTGGGAGGAACCTCCAATCGAAAGTAATACCATGGGTAAGTAACTTGTTCTTCGAATGGATTGTGTCCTCCCAAGTATCCATGATCTTTTGCTAGACTCCCAAAGCAGTAATAATGTTGGTAGTTGGAGTATGACTTATGTTGTCATTCAATATAATCGACTGAATGAATGGCAGCCATCCCAAATTGTCAGTGATTGGAAGAAAAGTGAAAACAGATGATCAAGTGGCCGCTGCACATCGCTTACTGGAAAACCTTAAGAGCAGCAGAAGTTGTCATGCCCCTTGTGGAATGTTTGCTCAAACCTTCGGGCGGGTCTTTACCCGTTCATCTATAACATCCCCCAAAAGCAAGAATAATCCATCTGGATAGGGTCCGTCACAGCCAAACCAATTTAGGACCTGTATAGCCAATGAAAAATTGGTCATCATGTCGAAAATTTGCCAGAGATGTATAGCCCTTTTTGGGTCCTGACTATGTAATCATTCATCCTTTCCAGGATGAGGGGGTGGGTAGAAAGACGGCAACATTTTTGGTGACAAATGGAAGTCTGAGACTACTTTGTAGTCGCCTTGACAACCTTGTCTTTATAGAAAACAGTGTACAGGGTTGACAGGAAATTGCGTGCAACTCGCTTACCCTGTGGGCTGACGTTATTGCTACTAGCAAGATAATTTTTAAAGTCAAGTCTTAAAGGGCGCGAATGTATTGGTTCAAACAGAATGCACGTTAGAAATTTTAACACCAGATGGAGATCCCATAGAGGGACTTGGAATGGAATTGGTGGAAATACATTAGTAAGACATTTTAGAAATTGAATAATCAGAGGGGTAATATGACAACTCCTACGAAGCACGTTTACAGCGCTGCCAGATTCCTTTAATTGTTCCAATCTGGAGCCCCCAATTCTCTAAATGTAACAAAAAATATAGCACCATAGGTGTATCACACAGAAAAGGATCCACATTCTCACGCATGCACCAGCTGCTGAACTTGTTAAAACGGCACAGGTACAAAGATTTTGTTGCTGGCCTTTTGGCTGAAAGCAAGATCTCCATTACATCACCTGGGAGGTCTCAATCCTTACATCTCAACCTCTCAGAAGCAATGTGTGAAGATTAGTGTTTTGACCTCTGGATGGAGAACCCAACCCCTACTTTCACGGGAGAAGTTCCTCTTTGTGGAAGACGTACTGGAGGGCAGAGTCGGGTACCACGTTCTCCTGGCCCAATCCAGGGGGGGTGGGGCGGGGGGGGGGGGGGAGGGGGGTGGGAATTAGGATCATGGATTTCCGGAACTTCAACATTCTTATCACATGAGGAATGATGGGGACTGGGGGGAGGTGGGGGGGGGCGCGTACAGACGGAAACTACCAGTCCACTACTACGAACAAGGAAATTCCCTGGAGCAGAACAGTACGCACGTCTGGTCCCGGTGGACACTGGTTGTAAACAGATCCACAAGAGGTTCCCCAAGGGGGGTGCGGGGTGGGGGGGGGGCTACTCTTGAATTACTTCCTGAGCTAGTGCCCACTCATAGGAGACTGCTCCGCCTGCTCAGAACGTCCGCCGTGGTGTTCTTTCTGGCTAGGTGAACTGCCGATAGAGACTTTCTTGAACTGCCCAGAACCAGAGCTGCATTGCCTCTGCACAGTGGTAGTGATCCTATGGCTCTTAGAGTACATAGCCACTGTGTTCGTCATTATCAGGACATTCTTTACCCGTACAGAGGACAGGAAGGCTTTCAGCGCTGTCCGATTGCCCTCAGCTCAAAAGGTTGTGTAGTTTTGACTCCAATGGAGACCAACGACTGCCGATTGTCAGATTGTTGGCGTGGGCTCCCAACCCTGTGAATGACGCGTCCATGACTACGTCATCTTCAGCCATGGTTGCCAAAAAGGTTCTCCCTTCAGAATATTGTCCTTGCAGGCCCACCATAGGAGACCCTGTGTGATTCTGTTTGGAACCTGAATCGGGTCCGACATCCTGCCTGAGAATTGGGACCATCTAGTCTGAGAGCCAAATGGAGAGATCTCGTTCTCGAGCATGCCTATGGCTCCAGAAAAATGTGGGATGCCATGAGACCAAGTAACCTAAAAAAATAAAGGCTGGGAGACGCTGGTCTTTGTGATGGTATCATGTGGGACTACTTGTAATTGTGGGAGGGAGGAGCCCAGTCTGGAGTGTGGCAGGTTACGCCACAACGTTCCAGGGCTTGTTCGGGTGAACATGCTCCGATCAACCAATCGTCCAGGTGGGGTAGACGTGAATCCCCTCGAAGACTCGCTGCCACAACCGCCATTAACTTGGTGAAAACCATTGTGGCGGCGGTCAGCCCGAAAACTGATAGTGAGAACTGAAATCCTCGGGTACCTTCTGTGCTTGTGATGGATAGGCACATGAAGCATCTTGAAGTTCCAATGATCCAGTCCTGAGCTGGAGGGCCAGAAGGATCTGAGAAAGGGTAACCATCTTGAACATGTCCTTCCTGAGGAACTTTTTTAAACCCAAGATGGGTCTCAACCCTCCGTCCTTTTTATTTATTACATTTGTTATACACCCAGACCCTGAGGTATCACGGCGTAGTTACAGACAGTGGGTAAATACCATACAAGCTTGCAAAAGAGTAGATCGGAATACAAAAGCAGAGTTAGCATTACATTCAACGTATATACAGCAGATTGTGTTTGAGCTAGACTATGGTCTAAACTACAATTAGTATTGAATAGCCATGTTTTCAGTAGCATTTTAAATTGTGGGAGGGAGTTTTCATTTTTGATGTTAGTGGGTAAGGAGTTCCAATGTCTGCGGGTGAGGACTTGGAAGCTGCAGCCCCCCTGCTTTTTCTCTTTTGTAACGGGGTACTTCTAGGTTGGAATTCTTATTGGATCCAAGTGGTCCAGTTTGCGATTTCTTCATGACTGTTGGTGAGGTATTTAGGAGCTTTGTTAGCAATGCATTTGTGTGTGATGCCTAAGGTTTTGAATCTCATCCTGGCTTGAATGGGGAGCCAGTGGTTGTCTCTCCTAATGTTAGAAATGTGCTCACATTTTTTTTATGCCTAGAGCCGCCCGGAGGGCTTTGTTTTGCATGAGTTGGAGTATGTTATTTTTGGCCGTGCCTAGGAGGAGGATGTTACAGTAGTCAAATTTGGGGAGTAGGAGTGCTTTTGCTAAAGTGACAGTTTTCCAGCGAGAGGAATTTGCGACAGATGAGTTTGGATGTATAGGAGGTGGAAGCATCTAGAGAATTGACCTGTTTTGACATATTTAAAGTGGCGTCTAGGTAGACCTTTGAAATTAGAAAGTACAGAGAGTATCAACCCTTGTTCTTCTCCACCACAGGTACCAGTTCTATTGCACCTTTCTCTAGCAGGTTAAATATTTCTTGCACAAGAAGCAGATCTGGAAATTTGAAAGCTGTTGCCCGGTGGATGATCCTTTTCTAAAAAAAGGCCTTGGGAAGGCAGTACTCCGGGTTACTGTTTCCAGTGCCCAAGCATCTGAAATAATGCCCTGCCATTCTTGCAGATGCTGAGAAAGTCTGCCTCCAACTGGGGTCATGTGGGCTAAGGCCTGAGGCTGCTGAAGCAGTGGCCGATGGCAAAGCTGCCACTGCTTGGGTCAATTTAGTACCTCTCCCTCATCCACCATGAGGGAATCTTCTGGCCTCGGACTGGCCTGTCCTCTCCCAACTGAGTAGAATCGAAAGGACTTAATCCTCCAAGAGGATGCACTGGGGTAGGAATGCAAGTCCTTCCAATGACGGCACTAAGACTTAGCTGCAGATTTCGAGGTCTGCAGGTTTTCCACAGACTTTCAACAGCCTTGCTGTCAAAAGGCATACTGGGAGTCTAGATTGCACATCGTGCAAATCTGGACTTGCTCAACCACGCAAACATGTGCAGTACTGTACGAGTTGCCATGGATTTGCTAATGCCATCTGCAGTATCCAGACTCAATTGGAGGCACTCACATTGCCTCCTTACGATCCTTGATAGCCAGGAAGCAGTCCCTTCTCATTCCGGGATGTGGTCAGCCACCATAGTTACGGAAACCCACGGGGGGAAGCTTACATTTTAACAAGGCACAAGTAGTGTTGCTGATTTCAAAGCCATACTTCCAACAGTAAATATTTTGAGCCCAAGCATCCATTCGCTTGTCATCCCCATCGGGAGGGATAGAAGGGTATGCAGATTACTTTGTGGACGTGGCTGCCTGAATCACCAAACTCTCCGGTGTCAGGTCTTCAGATCACTGCTGAATGGCCTATTTTTATTGGAGAAGAACAAGTTACTGACCAACTAACGTTCTTTCGACTGGATGTTCCTCCCACGTATTCCTCATCTTGCGATATTCATTTTCGCCTTTGCTGCTTCGGATAATTTTTTTCGGTAGAGGGGGCTGTGCTAGAGGTCGTGGCGTAGATTGTCCCTCGACGGGCTCCGTTACGTGTCGACGTCACTTGGTATAAGTAGCTCGAGCCGCGCCCGTTGGCTTCAGTTCCGTTTTTGCGAGGAAATACTCTTGGAACATCCAGACGTATGCTGTGGCTGATAGGCCCACCGTGAGAAGAAATTGTAAGAAAACGTAAACTGTTCTGCGGGGTAGGCTGGGAGGGTCGATGAGGAATACGTGGGAGGAACATCCAGTCGAAAGAACATTACAGTTGGTAAGTAACTTGTTCTTCGAATGGATGGTGTCCTCCCACGTATTCCTCATCTTGTGATAGACTCCCATAGTAGTGATCAATTTGGAGGTGGGAGTGCTAGTTTTTGTTTATGGACGGAGTGAAGTACCGCCCTGGCAAATAACCCCTCAATGGAGGAGGCATCTAAGCAGTAATTCTTGATAAAGGTATGCATTGATGCCCATGTTGCACCCGAGCAAATGTCTTTTGCAGGGACTCCCCTCTTCGCTGAAGTGCCATTCCCCTAGTGGAGTGAGCACATCGCCCATCTGGTGGGTCTTTACCTGCTAATCTGTAGCACTGCAATATAGCCCGAATGATCCCGTGGGATATAGTTTGTTTTGTCACTGCCAACCCCAATTTACAAACTGTGTAACCCACTAAGAGTTGGTCATCTTGACGTAATTTTGCCCTTCTTGAGATGTAAAAACTGAGGGCCCTCTTGGGGTCCAGTCTATGCAATCTCTCCTCTTTTCCCAAATGAGGAGGAGGATAGAATGTTGGCAAAATAATTGTGACAAATGGATGTCGGAAACTACTTTCGGTAAGAAAGGTGATTTAACCTTAAGAACTACCTTGTCCTTGTAAAAGATGGTATATGGAGGTTTACATGAGAGCCTGTAGTTCACCAACCCCGCGGGCTGATGTTAATCCCACAAGCAGAACAGTCTATAGTGTTAAAAGCCTCAATGGAGAGGAGTGCAGAGGCTCAAACGGTATACAGGTTAGGAACTTAAGAACTAAGTTTAAATCCCAAGTTGGGACATGAAACGGTATTGGAGGATATACATTGGCAAGTCCCTTCAGGAACTGTATGATTAATGGAATTTTAAAATAAGAAACCTCTTCCGACGAGCGCAGCAAGATATCCTTTAATCGTTCCAATCAGGAGCCCCAGATTGGCTAGGTGTAACAGAAAATCAAGCACCATTGGGGTGCCACATTGAAAAGGGTCCACATCTCTATCTCTGCACCAGTTACTGATCTTGTTCCAACGGCACTGGTACAAGGATTTCGTTGCTGGCCTTCTGGCCGAAAGCAAAATCTCCATTACGTCATCCGGAAGATCCCAATCCTTGTATCTCAACCTCTCAGAAACCATACATGTAGGTTGAGTGTCTTGACCTGTGGATGGAGAACGCGACCTTCTTGCGAGAGAAGATCCTCTTTGTGGAAGACATATTGGAGGGCAGATGAACAGGTCCAGGAGGTCCAGGTACCACGTCCTCCTGGCCCAGTCTGGGGCAATTAGGATCATGGCTTTCCTGAACTTTCTCAACCTCCTGATTACTTGAGGAATCACGGGGACTGGAGGAAACTCGTACAGTAGGGGGAAATCCAAATCCACCACGAACGAGTCTCCTAGAGCTCCTCTTGTGGGAAATTCCCTTGAGCAATACTGATCGCACTTCTGGTTTACCGTGGTTGCGAACAGATCCACTTGACGGGTTCCCCAAAGGGCGAAGATCTCCAGAAGGACTTCCTGAGCTAACTCCCACTCGTGGGAATCTGCTCTGCCTGCTCAGGGCATCTGCCGCCGTGTTCTGCTCTTCAGCTAGGTGAACTTCCGATAGAGATTCCTTCTTGTATTGCCCAGAACCAGAGCTGCATTGCCTCTCTGCACAGAGGCAGTGATCCAACGCCTCTTGTTGAGGTAGTACATGGCCACTGTGTTGTCCGTCATTATCAGGACATTCTTTCCCTGTACAGAGGGCAGGAAGGCCTTCACCGCCAGTCCGATAGCCCTCAGCTCCAATAGGTTGATGTGTAGTTTTGACTCCTATGGAGACCAATGACCGCCGATTGTCAGATCGCTGGTGAGCTCCTCACCCCATGAGTGAGGCGTCTGTTACCGTCATCTCCAGCCATGATTGCCAAAAAGATTCTCCCTTGAGAATGTCATTGCAAGCCCACCATAATAGATACTGAGCAACTGCGCTCGGGACTTGCAGAAGATCTGACATACTCCCCGAGAATTGGGACCACTGAGTGCCCATTGAAGGGATCTCATTCTCTGTCTGGACTCTGGCACCAGAAAAATGCAGGATGCCATGAGGCCAAGCAATCTCAGAAAATCAAAGGCCGGCAGATGCTGGTCTTTCTGGAATTTTGTTAACATCTGCTGGATGTGGAGAGCTCTTACCTCGGGCGGCAAGGCTTTGCCCGAGGAAGTGTCCAAGACTGCTCTGATAAACTGGAGTGTTTGGGATGGTATTATGTGGGACTTCTTGAAATTGAGGGAGAAGCCCAGATTGTGGAGGAAGAGGCAGGTGATCGACAGATGTTCCTGAGCTTGTTCTGGAGAACGTGCTCTGATCAACCAGTCGTCCAGGTAGGGGTAGACGTGAATCCCCCCCCTCTCCCGAGACTCGCTGCCACTACCGCCATCAGCTTGCTGAAAACCCTCAGAACAGAGGTCAGCCCAAAAGTCAGAACTCGAAACTGAGAGTGAGAACCGCCAACTGCGAACCTCAGGTTGGGATGGATTGGCACATGAAAATAAACATCCTGAAGATCCAATGATACCAGTCTTGGAGTTGGAGAGCCTGGAGGATCTGAGAAAAGGTTACCATCTTGAACTTGTCCTTCCTGAGGAACTTGTTCAATTTTCTTAAGTCCAAGATGGGTCTCAGTCCTCCGTCCTTCTTTGGGATGAGAAAATAAGGGTAGTACCAACCCTTGTTCCTCTCCGCTACAGGTACATGTTCTATTGCACCTTTCTCTAGCAGGGTTAGAATTTCCTGCAAAAGGAGCGGGTCTGGAATTTTGGTAGAGCTGGCTCCCGGTGGATGATCGTGAGGTCTTTTTAGGAAGGGAAGGCAATAACCTTGAGCTACTGTTTCCAGTGCCCAAGCATCTGAAGTAAAGCCCCACCATTCTTTCAGATGCTGAGAGATTCTGCCTTCCACTGGTGTTTTGTATGATAAGACCTCAGTGATTTGGAGGGGGCTGCAGGAGCAGCTGAGGGCATAGATGCCGTTCCTGAAGACGGCTTTGTAGTCTTTCCTCGTCCACCATGAGTGACATTCCTTTTGCCCCTTTGAAAATCCTGGAAAATGAGCCCGCATATGGCCTGAGGCTTTCGCATGGAGGCACTAGGATTTAGCTGCCGCTTTTGAGGTCTGTAGTTTTTCTATTCTCTCAGCCTTACTACCAAACAGCCTCGAGCCATGAAAGAGCATGTTGAGAAGTCTGTCTGCACATCTGGTGCAAACCCCGACTTTCTCAACCACGCAAATCTGCGTAGCACTGTGCTTGATGCCATGGATCTGCTAATACCATCATCAGTATCCAGCCCAGACAGGAGACATTCCCCCATTGCCTCCTTCCCATCTGATTATATTCAGGAAGCCTTCCCTTTCCTTGCCTTCTGGAATATGTTCAGCCGCCGCCTGAATGCATTCCCACAGGGTATGTGAACCTGGCCAGGGTACAGGTGCCATTCGTTGATTTCAAGGCCATGTTACCTGAAGTAAAAACTTTACTAGCCCAAGCATCAACCTTCTTATCCTCCCTATCCGGAGGTATGGTTCGGTATGCTGTGTCTCGAAATAGTAGCAGCCTGAATAACCAGACTTTCTGGAGTAGGGTGTCTATTGAGATACTCTGGATGAGAAGTAGAAGTTCTACACTTCTTAGGAAGATTGCCATCTACTGCAGCAATGTTATCAGGTTTTTCCCCAGTTCCTTTCAACTGTTCTTTGAAGTTCCCTATTGAAAGGAAGAACTGGATCTTTCTGGGGTCCTCAGACTTATGTCGGTCATATCATCTTGCTCAAAAGTAGGTGAGGCTCTCCCCCCTACCCCCCCCCAACCCATATATTTCATCACCCTGTTCATCAAACTCCTGTACCCCGAGTCTGCATGTTCTGCAGGATCAGGTGCAGCAAACTAATTCAGGTGATGTGTCAACACCACTAGCAGAATGGAGTTTCGCATAGGTCTCATTTTAGATTCAGGGTTTATAGATTCCTCTGGAACTTGTCTAGTGCCATATTTTACTCCAAAAAGGAGTAAAATCTTCATCCTCCGAGGCAGATTCTTCAAAAATTGAAGACATGGACCTAAAAAAATTAAAAAAAAAAATTAAAAAAAAATAAAATGGACTTGGGTAAACCTTCTCTCCCTCCCGATTTTTTGTCGAAGGAAGTCTTCGATAAGGGTGTAGAAGATAGTATAGGCTTCGATGTCGAAGCGGTCAGCACCGATGAAGTCGACGAAGTTGCACTCGACTTAGACAACTTCTGCTTTTTATGAAGGATCGGAGAAACTGGATCCTCGAGGATCTCCCGACGATTTGTCAACTCGAGTTTCATGGGTACTACTGGGTTTTACCGCCGTAGTTCCTGACTTCCCTGCGTCGTCCCGTGGAGCTACCGGGGTCTGGCTTTTCTGAGGTTTGAGGGGGCGAGGCTGCATTCTCAAAGACCTGCATCATTTTTCTTATAAAATTTTCCCATTTTGTAGGGGAATCCGATCTTGTTGGACATCGAACCAATTCAGTCGATGTATCCGATGATGGAGATCTAGGCCTCCTTTTAGTTTTTTAGAAGACGAAGAAGATCGTCTCGATCTACTACGAGATCGGGATCTGAGTGTTTTTTATGATGTCCGATTCCTTTGAATCAGACGATTTCTTATGCTTTTTCGACAAGACCTTCGAAGTGGCCTTTAACGCCTCCCGCCCCACCGCTAACTTACTTTTCCTCTCACGGAGGGACCTCTCCGTCATTGACGGACAGGAGCCACAGTCGCCGGTTCAATTATCCGAACCCAGACACCAAAGACAGATACAGTGAGGATCGGTGATAGACATCTTTGACCCGCAGTCAATACACTTCTTAAACCCAGTTTTGGGTGTAGAAGCGGTTGATGAAGACATTTTCTGACAGAAAATCTCGAAGCACGCCGTTCATGAGAGCGAACCAATCGGGAAAAACGGAACTGAAGCCAACCGGGGCAGCACAAGTTAGTTTTACCAACAGTGACGTTGACACGGCCCGTCGAGGGACAATTGACGCCACAACCTCGAGCACAGCGCCCGCTACCGAAAAAAAAAAATTCCGAAGCAGCAATGCTGGCGAAAATGAATATCGCAAGAGGAATACGCGGGAGGACAAAAAAATTCCCAAAACTGACACCAAGATGTGAATGAACGTATCTAGCGGCCCTAGCGAAAAATGCCCTAATGTTGTGGTGCATCTAGGCAGATCGAGAATGTATCTCCTGTATATCTAAAATGGTGATTGTTTCTATAAAGATTAAGGGCATCTCATTACAGGACATTTTACATTGGCACATGAATGACATTCATGGTGTTTTGTTAGCAAAAACAAAGACAGTGTATGCCAGACAATTACAAAAACTAGCCATCACTGTGCGGGTTCTCACATCGCAGATGGTAGCATACCAACTCAGTACCCACTGAGGATACACTTTACCACAAATAGATTTAACAGGGTTTTAACAGGGTGCACATTGTGTTAGCAACTAACTCGTAGACATAACATAATTAGCAAGGAAGGGAGAGTTATTACAGTTGGGAGGCCCTCATCATAGATCTGTGAAAACTCACATAACAGAAAATCATAACATTTAAGTACCCACAGAAAATACATTTCACCAAAGTTGGGTTAACGTGGGAGACCTGCCAACTCGTTCCATTGGATTTGTTCGTTCAAACCACCTCTATGCGTGTTTAATCTAAAAATCCAATTTTGTTCCCTCCTCAGGAGAATGTTATGGTAATTGCCACCTCGTTTGGGAATTTGTATTTTTTCCAATGACAGTCCATTTAAAATCTTCAGGGCCATGTCCTTTTGATATAAAATGGTTGACCATTGAGGCTGTGAGATTTTTAGTTCTCAGGCAAGACCGATGTTCTATCATCAGTTTTTTAATAGGTCTCATTGTCATGCCTAGATATTTCAGGTGGCATGGGCAAACTATCAAATATATGACTCCTAACGTATTACAATTGGTAAGATGTCGTATCCATGGAGTGCATAACACAAGATAAATTTCCTTTGTGCGTTCCGTTTGTGGGCACATGGAGCAATCCCCACATGGGGAATGCCCTGTAGGATAACTGCTTTGCCAAATTGTTGGAGCATTGTTCTCTGTCCTCACGTAATGTTACTAATTTGTCGGATATTTGTTCTTAGTTTCAGAGCAAATGTTGGTTCTTCCAGATTGTGTTGTCAACGTAGTTGCCGTAACACTGGTTACATTTCAGTAGCCGGACCTAAGATGGCGACTCACTAGGCCAGTACCAACATGGCGGTGCAACCATAGAGCTCTCACGTATGCGAGCCACCAACAAACAATAGCGGCCTCACACAGCCCGTCACGAACAGCAGCTGCAGAGTGACCAGAGCAGCAGACCCAACAGCGTTAAACACACGTCAGGACCCAGGGTAGGAATCAATTCCCCTTTTCATCTTGCCTGCCCTGCCGACGAACCATGTCGGCACTCCATGTCGGCACTCGGACATGACAAGCTTTAGTTCCCCTAGCAATGCCGACATGTTTGCGGTCTTTTTTCCCATTCAGGAAAGCAGCACATCAGCCGCTTACCCAGCCGATTTCACGGCGCCTCCAGCCTTTTGCTCCCACGACACGTGTGATGAAGAATAGCAAGAGCTGGTAAGCACCTCCAGGATACGCATCTGCATCTTTTAGTGTGTTTTTGAAAAATTTCAGTGTGAAAGTAAAAGTGCCAGTTACATGGAAGTTTCTCTTCCATTGTTCTTTTTATCTCCATCTTGGCCGCATCCAATTAGGAAAACTGCATATTGTGCACCAGGATTGGCACCAAAAGTCTGTGCCACATTTTCTTTGCATGGCAGTAAGACATTCTGTATACCTCTTGCACAAGAGGGTTATAAGGTTAACCTTTCTGCACACAATGCCTGCATGAGTCAGAAGAGGAGCACTCCTGAGCACGCCTCCCCTTCCCCCTTGTCGAGTGCTACAAAAAGGCGCTAGTTTGAATACAAAGTAGTCTTCGTATAGTTATAAAGCCTTGTTATATCAGTTGATATTCATACAGAATGTTCAGATACACATTTCCCAGCACTGTATGTAGAGTAACAAAGTACAAGTATTACACATCAAGGGGCCTTTTGTTTTGTTTCACTTCTCTGCAGGAGTAAGAACACACACCATTGGGAGAAAAGTTTTTCCCGCAAGGGAGTCAACCCCCCTGTAGAAATTAACATCCTGAAGATGACCTAAAAAATTGTGGTTATGAAACCTGTCAAGCCGGTTATGGCATGAGCTGGTCTCATGCTTTATGATCTATGTAATAAGCAACCTGACAGACTGAAAGAATTCAATGAGGCTCGAGTAAGGTATTAGGTCTGTTTTATGAAGTTTGTGTGAAAAAGGACCCTACTGTTTAGGATTCTTATGAGTGTCACATCAGTACAAGGTGTTAGATTTTTCTAGTAGCTAGCACCACGTTGGTCAATAAAATTAAAGAGAATTCAATGTTGTGCATAGAAAGCTCTAGAAAAATCTAGAGCTGGGGATTGTCTAATGTAAAACGCCCCATTTTCTTAGTTGCTACCAAAACACCAAGTCTGATTTTTAAACTTTTGTATCTGCAAGAATCGGAATAAGTTACCCCCCTTCTACTTTTCGTTACAAGTAGTGCTATACCCTATGTTAGGGATGGCCTATCCAATAAGTGCTGCTAAGAGTATATGACTATGTCTTTGTACAAGTCCATCATTCTAGACTTGTCAGAATTGAATTCATCTGCCACATTTGGGGTAAATCCTGTTTTGGTAAGGGTTTGATAATTGTGTTATTGGGGGCATCGACAACTTCGAAGAATTTCAAGTTGGTGTCGTAGACTTCAAATTTGTAGTAGTCGATTTCGACACTGGCATCGACGGCTCAGATGCTGATGGCGAGACAGTCAAAGTTGCTGACTTATGCCTTGGTGAGATCGTCGAAGGACTGACTCTTGGCTTGTCGAAGCACTCGACAAGTTCATTGGATCGAGATTTAGCTGGTTCTCGATGCAACTCCGGCTTATGCCTCAAACTCAGTTTCAAATGATTTGGTCTTAAAAGTTACCTTTTCCATCTTTAAGCAGCTCGACGGGGGCATGGCCTTTCTGCTTCTCTTTCGAGGGGGCCGGGCCCGCTTTCTCGAAGATTAACATCTCTTTACAAAAGGCATCCCATTTTGCCGGGGAGTCCGATTTATGGACATTTGATTGCACTAGAGGTCAAAGGTGACCTGTGGTATTTCTTGGTCTTCTTGGAAGACCAAGAATTGTGAGCGACCTAGATTGAGATCTTTAAGACTTTTTCCTGTTGAGGAGAATCTCTCGAACCTTGGTCATCGCCTGACAGGAGTTACACTCGGAGATACAATGTTGAGTTCCGAGACACCACAGGCATATGCAGTGGGGGGTCAGTGATCAACATTTTCTTTTCCATCAAATCTTGGAATTTCTTGAAGCTGGTCTTGGGCGTTGAGGGAGCCAACAGTGAATACAGTTTATTAGCATTTGGTTTTACAAATGTAATCCTTAAGCTATTTATCAAAAGCAACATTCCAATAGTCGGATCATTAACACAAGTGCGCTAACATTTCTTAAAAAATCTCTTGATACCACATATTCCAAGAGGATCCTTATCTCCCCCATTTAATGGATTGCATGCAATATCTGCTAATTTTTGTATTAGAAAATTAGTAAAAAAGTTCAGTGAAGAACCAAAGTGAGACAATTCTTCACAGCGAATGCTTGGAAAAACGGAACTAAAGCCAACGGGCTCTGCGTGCACTACTTATACTAATCCTGTCTAAAAAGTCGAATGGAGGCCCTCGAGGGAGATGGATTTAATGAGACAGCACACAACGCCCTCTGTTGAGAAAAATGTTCCAAAGCTGGAAAAATAAGAGACTAGGAATACATGGGAGGACACAATCCATTCGAAAGAATGGGTCTCCCTCAGTCGAAATGGCATGCATCCATATCATTGCTGCTGAAAAAGGTAAAACCCCTACGCATATGTCGAGCTTTTAGCCTACAAGTCTAATCAACACCGACAATAAGATACTTGCAAAAGCACTCACTGAGGAGAGGCTACAGCATCTTGTAGATGAGAATCAGCATGGGTTTGTGACCAGGAGGAGTTTGTTCACCAATTTGTGGAAACGGATATTGACGTTACACTAACGTCAGTCATCAGCTGTTGCTCGTTCGCTTGATGCTGAAAAAGCATTTGACCGAATAGAGCGAGATTCCCCTTTGCATTGCTGGAGTGCTTAGGATTTGGACAAGAGGTAAAAGAATAGATGTTGCTATATACTAAGCCAACAGTGGTAGCCAACACAAATGGCAGGTCTTCAGGAAAGTTTGAATTAATGAGGGGCACTAGCCAAGGTTGTACATCTTTGCTTTTTGTGTTGGCAATGGAGCCCTGGCAGCGAGATAAGTTCGGAAAGAATAAAAAAGGTGTCAATTCCGGGGAGGCTTTACAGAAGGTATGGCTTTATGCGGATGGCATGCCACTTTTGACTATGGATATGGATTCTTCCTTGCCGGTATTGATGGAACAGATAGGCCTTCACTTCATTCTCAGTCTATAATCAATCGGTCAAAATCTGAGGCTATGCCTGTTGTCTTCATCGTGCAGAGGCCAACATGTTACCAGGTTCGGTTTACATTGGTGTCACAAAAAGATGGCCTATATCTGTGTGGCTGACAAAGGGGGTGAAACATGGACAAGAGCATGAGGCAACTGAAAAACCCGGCCTTAGTAATTTGCGCTCTAACAACCACAACCTTCACTACCAGCCAAGGTCTGAAACCAAAAAAGTGGAATTGGGTGCCTTTGTGCTTATGGCCCCGGTGCTCTGGAATGCTCTACCCAGCCATCTGAGAAACTGCTCAGTCTTGAGCAATTTCAAAAAGGGTCTTAAAACCTACCTCTTTAATTAGTACTCCATGCGATATCCTCCTCTCTGGGAACTTTGTTCCCTGGACAGTCTCTGCTCGTTTCTTGTCACGTTTGTCTATTGTCCGCGCCCTCACACCCATGGGTCCATGGCTGCGCACTATAAATGTAATAAAGTAAAGTAAAAGATGCTGAACAGGACACTGGAGCTGGCAAGGTGGTCAGATGAAAGTCTCTTTGGGGGAAGTCAATGCTATCAAGATGACTGGCGCCTCACAATGTTCGGAGTATGCTGCCGTGAAGAAGTAAAGTGTCTGAGATTGAAAGACAGTTGCAGAGCTTATTATGGGATCGGAAACAGCCACCTGAAACAAAGTACAGCTGCCATGTGAATGTGGCGGCTTAGGAGTTCCAGACCTTGAACTGTACCATCTAGCTTTTTCAGCAATTCATTTGTAAACATTTCTGGAGGAATCGCCTGGTGTTTGGGAATGAGCAGAATCGAATATGAGCACGCTGCTGGCTCCAGAGGCCCCTTGACAACTGATAGTTCATTCACCTGCAACAGACAGATTTTTTTTGAGCTGGACCTGGCATGCACTTGAGGGAAGAATTGAGGGCCCAGCAACATCCAAGAACTTAGATCTGTATGAATAAGAAGGTGCTGATCAACAGGACAATTTTCTGGCCACACTGGTTTCTAAGCGGTATGCAGTCGTTTGGAGACCCATTTGAGAACAATGATTGGATCCCCTTTGGCAGGCTTTCAAGAATGTTGAATCTTCACGCCTGCTTCTATGGGTAATAAAGAAGATGCGGGTGGCGATTGGGAATATCACTGAACGAAAAGCTCAAGGAACAGATATTGAACTGTAATGGAAAGACATTTTGCGTCTGCAATGTAAAAGCTTTTGAAGAGCAGGAAAAATTCTAATGAACATTTACTGAGGACATCAGATGCAATTGGCGCAGACATGTCAGAGGGCAGGTGGGAAAAAACTATGCAGAAGTGTCCCTGACTCATTGAACGTGGGTGACAGGGTGCAGTAAATAAAGTTTTTATTGGACACCAACCAGGCTGAGTGCAAGAGGTATGATTGGCTCCGACGCCTGTGTGGGTGTGGTCATAGGTTGGGATCATTTAACACATGTGGGAGCGCGTGCGTTCTGGGGTGAAGTCACGAAGACAATGAACAAGGTTTTGAGAACAGACTTGGCCTTTGATGTTATTGTCTTGAGGATGAACTTTTGGAAGATATGAATTACCCACAAAAGTACCGGTTCTTTAGGGCCTTTATCTCTGCGAAGATTGTGTAGAGATTGTAAGGGTACAAAACTTCCCACATCGATGGCATGAGTTGACGACCTGCAGAAGATGTTTGAGAGTCGTGCTGCGCAGGCAAAAAAAGGGCGGTCTGTACGATCTGGGGCAGCTTCCTGGACCAGACATAACATCTGTATTCTCGCTTTGTCTGGCCTTTGTTTGCATTGCATTGTAAATATTTCAATAAAAATGTAAACAGCAAAATAAAAAAATATTTAAAAAACAATCCATCATTTAACTGGGACCTACACACTTTACTAAGATCTCCCCAGTATTCAAAAGATTAAGGACGAATCGAAGAAATTTGGCAATCTTAAGATATTCAGGACCCAGCCCAAAGGATTATCCAACAAAGAATTTAGTGTACAGGCCAATCAGTGGCAAATAAAGCTCAAGTCCAAACTGTGTTTTCCTGCAAACCCAACATTTGCCTACTACCATCAAGACTGCCCTTTTTTCAATTTCACTGATGGGTGATCCAAACATCATACCCTTCAATCCTCAAGAAGAGAGGGACAATTAGACTTATCTTCCCCATACATGGACAGAATACGCCAATCAACCCATGCCTTGGGTAATGTCAAACCCAACTATACATGGACAGAATACAGCAATCAGCCCATTCCTTGAGTGATCAGCCCAACTCAAAACGGAGAGGCCATAGGTAAGAATGGAAGGTTTCAAAGCTTCCAAATCCTGCCTTGCGGCCATTCCCTTGTCAATTCATAGGCTTCATGCAAAATAACCGGAATCACTTGTTTGATAGAATCAAGTAGAGGTAACCAAATCTGCAGTATTTACAATATAGTTTACGCATGTGATGGACTAACTGATCGATTCTCCACATTTGGTTGGGCACTAAAATAATCTAAATAACCTCTTTAGCTTGCATTTCTTTAGCCTCAAATAGACCATCTGAAAGGTTTGCAGTTTTTAACCTTATTTGAAAAACTGATTATAGGATTTTCGTTTCCAGATCTTTAGCATATATAGCTTAAGCAGATATGAGGCACTGGAGGCCAATTAGGGTACCATCAAACCCTATAATACTGAGTGTATGCCATCCAGAAGACAACGATCGCCCATGCTGGACTCACAAATTCATGTTTTTGGAAGGCCTCCCCTATATCCGCCTTATACAATTTGAAGCATGGAGATAAAATGCACCCCTACCCAAGTCTCCAGTCGGTCTTAAATTTTATTAGGTTTCCCTGCATATCCATCCTGATCTGTATATTTGTATAATCATGTATTGTCCAACGATGGAGACGGCAGTAGACCAAAAGCTGTTACTTTTGCCATAGGTGTTCGATTAAATCTATACACTGTTTACACACATTAACCCTTGCTAGCCCATACACCATCTCAAAATTGAAGGTATAAAACCATCGCTAGTAGACATGCCCCTTCCTGAATCCAACCTGTTCTTTAGCCAAATTGTTTCCCTCAGAAACCCAACAAAATGTTCCAATATTAACACAGCAGCGAAGATCTTACTATCTGCATCTATGAGGGCGATTGGACTATAGTTGGACGAGTCGGCACAATTACCCTTCTTATACATGGGAACAATTATTGGAGGTTTTTCTAGGATAAGGGCATGTCCTGTTACAATAATATTGTTAACTAGCAAGAATAGTAAACAAGACCAAAGAGTCTTAGCTTTTAGTGATGGTCAGCCCATTCGGGATAGCTGCCCTGGAATTCGAAGCCTATTGAATAAGTTGATAGACAACCCTTTCCACTCTTGACGGTCCACATATGAGACTTCGATGAGCAAAACAAATATAAATCACTAGCCAAAATTGTCATTCAAGATCATAGCTTCTGCTAAAATTGATGACCATTTTAGAAAAAGCTTAATGTTGCAACAGGATTCCAATAGAAAATAACAGTACCTGGCGAGGGTCAATGAGCTTGTAACAAGCTAGCTCACTGGCCCTCCCCGAGTCGTTACCAGCCCGATAGAGCCTGTCACACATTTAATGCGCAAATGGCTGCCATGGAAAAGGAAAACAGACTAAGTGTAGTCTCTTCTTCCTGTTCCATGGCGGCTATATACTTGGTTTCCTTATTATTTTTAACTCTTGAATGGTCACAATGGAAATGGAGAATTGACTATGTATCCAGTTGCACGGTGGCCATCTTTTTTTCAATTGCTGAACGCTGGAGTATCAGTATCCCGACCTAACGGGCCAGAATACCAATAGCAATAAGCAGGGGGATATTCAGCCAATATCACCTAGACATTACTTAACAGAATTCTTGGTGGCAAGCAATAAACCACCAGTGGGGCGACCTCCATTTTGCCTCTGCGCATATTGATGTACTAAAGAAAAACAGCCCATGTACAGGCTCAAGATCAGCCAGGTCTCCTGGACGTAACTAAATCAAAATGTACTAAATAGTTCAATCCTAGCGTCACTACACATGAACCTTATGAAACCTCTAGCATGCCAATTGATCTTGACCACCGTCTCCCAGTTTAAAACTAACAGTAAAATACCCAATAACCAGCACAACTCATCGGACCCTGTATGACCAATTAAATCAAATACCTTGGTCACATCCGCATCATGATCCCTACTACTTAGGACACAATCTATCCCTTGTGAGTTGAGAATTCATGGTCATGCTTAATGACAATGGACCTTCATCCTTTTTGTTTAGTTTGTTTAGTTACTTTCCAACTCTACATTCCTCAAACCAACCGCCACAAAATTAGTGCAAGTACCATCAAGAAACTTGCTAAAGCATTACTGGGTAATTTATGTAGAGCAGGAATCTCTTGAAAGAATCTAAAGACTTGTAGTTCCCAGCACCATATATGCCTTTCTAGCATCTCTTTGGTCATTATCTGTCCAATTCATTAGGGTCATTTCTGGCTCCCTTCTTAAAATTTCAGAATTAACACCGATAGCTTCCAGGTAGGGGGCGTAGGCCGCTGCATCTTATTAATGGTCATTGAAAAGGCTAAACGTATATGTAGCTTCTTGTGAATTTGAAAAGCATATTTTTATCGGATGGAATGAGAGGCATGCCGCAGTATAAGAAGAGTATCCAAATTCCACAGATTAATGTAGACGCGTGTCAACCATGTTCCGATGCAGAGCCCCTGTGATGGCATGAGATTGCTTAGTAGCATAATTACAGCATTCTTATCAAGAAGTGAGACAGCTTCCAGAAATATAGTGTTTGTGAGAATGGGCTCTACTGGACGATTCTTAGAAGCCAAACCAACTTCCGTAATACCAATATTTCCAGAGGCATTAGAAGTGGGTGCTGCAGGCTCTTGCCACAGCTTGACTGGGATACAACTGTAATAACTTACTTAAAGCTCCCTCGGCGACCCTCAATCCAATGTGATGTAACAAAGCGGAGGGAACTTTTAGATCTTACACAAGTATCTTGCACTTACCCACAGGACATGCTGCATCCATCTTCGTACCCTTGCTTCCCTAAATTGAGGCATTCAACCCCCACCCCCCTTACATACGGCATCCTTTTCTTATCCTTGCACCCCCCTCCCGCCTCCATTGAGACATTTCAAAGTCCCTCAGTTTGCGTGCAACTTACCTTCTCAGTACAATGTAAATCAGATCGCCTCTTTAAATTGGATAATTCAGCAATTGCAGCTGATGGAATCACTCCCGGGCCACAATTACCATCCTGTTTGATGGCACTGACAAAATAAACCCTGTTTGCACACCAATATCATTCCCTTTGTGACAGGGCATTTCCTTTTCATATTGAAAATTGGCTCCAATCGCTGTGAGTGCACACTGGACAGAAAATCAGAAATAGCTGGCTCCATTTGGCAGTTTACTTTGTTAACCATCAGGTCCATATTGTCAGTGTGTAAAGATCTCTTTATTCCTAGGGGTTAGAGAGGAATCCAGCACTGAAAGTATGGAGGATAACTCAGACACGCTTCATCAGCTTCCTTTTCCGTGATGGAGGTTTCTTAAAAAGGTCCTTTAGCTTTTTCTGGCATTGTTTTTTCCTCCCAGGTTTACTCTTTGAAGCTTTTTTTGGCAAGGAGAGTCCATGAGATAACTTCATCTTTTGGGTATTGCAGAACTCAAAACCAGACAGCTCAAGGGCAACAAATGAAACTTTTAGGAGTTGAAGCTGACAACGTTATCACTTGGATCAGTGATAAATCTTACCAACTTGCCCTGGCGTTGAGAAAGGCACACACGCTCATCAGAATGAACCATCATCCAGAGCACTGGACACCGGTTTTTCCCCACTACAGCGAGTAAAACTGCGATTTACAGCGGTAAAATATTCATTTGCATAGAATAGAAGTGCAACCAACTGTATTTGAAAATGTGCTCATTACATTGTTTCTCGGAATCTACCTTAATTTCTTCAATTAGATCTCTCGATATTTGCAACCTAATTTTATTTCACTCAACTGAAAAGTATGAGCCAATAGCTTCAAATATTTCCATAAAGAAACGAAAGAGCTCAATACCAAGCGCTGCTCCGAAATCAAGCAGTGAGCTAAAACTGCTCAAAGCCTACCCCCTCAACCGCACCCCCCCCGCCCCCCAAGTGATGATTAGAATCAGGCCTATCCCATGTTCCAATGAGGATCCTATATTTTCAACAGAAGCGCTGATAAATACTCATTTAGAAAGGAAAGAATGACCACCTCATGTGGATGAACATCACTAGGTATTAGTGCCTTGCAATGGATGGCTCAGCTATCTGCCAATATAGCTTTATTAGGATCAGTCTTGATACTCATCTTATAATCTCTACCATACTGCCATCATTCATATAGCAATACCCCTGCACCAATAAGTAGCAGTTCGTATCTGTGCCGGTACCTGCATTAGGGAAGAAATCAAGCATTCTCTTTGAGTTTGAGATTTGGAGCCCCAGTAGTTTTATACAGGTCACATGACTGAGGCAATTAACCCCAATGGAAGGAACACTGCCATATTTAACTCTTCCTCTTGAGAATGACAAGGATTGCAAGGGCATTGCTGTAATAGATGTAAGAGGATTCAATTCAACACTACAGCTAAGTCAATGCCTAGTCTGGGATACTGAATGGAAACCCTTATTGATATATCTTTACGTCCAGTTCATGAGTTCTGGATGACTACCCCTATATAACACCCCTCTCTTCGAATCCCCCTGACCCCACTGAGCCAAGAAGTAGTTCTGTTTTGCAAGTTTAAAAGGTTTATTTGATAATTTAAATATATATCACACTTTATAATAAATTAATAATTGAATATCACACTTAATCTCATCAGTAATCAATGGATAGTCCGGCACTAGCACACTTCTTTATAATCAATGATGAGTGGTTATAGGATGGATAAGATAGCAACAATACTTTTATGGTTTCAAAATGGATGCAATGTGGAATGAAATGCAGTACAGAAAATAACTTGATAGGATTTCAGCAAAAGACAATGTAATCACTTTCTTGGACAATTCACCCCCCTTAATGCAATGTAAGGAGATGAATAGAATGGGACTCAGTTCTTAGGAATGCAATCAAATAGAATTCAGTTCAATTCCCCCCCAGCAGCTTATACAACAGATAGGAGTTTTGAAACACAGACCCAAGTGCTTTGAATATGGTGCCAATGCAGTGAGAAATATGCTGAAAATGCTTTTAATTCCCTTCAGGAGGTTCAGGGTTCGTGGTATCTAGATATTAGTCCAGGCTCACTCTAGCAATGATTCATGGATGGTTCTTAAGAGGCAAACGAAATTTAGTAGTTCAGGCAAAAGCAGCTATCTTTTTTACATCTTTTTACAAGTAAAGAAATCAGGCCAAATCGCGGCAAAATTCGCCGGTGCGAGAATCGCGATTACGGAGAAAGTATAAGGAGTAGGAAGTCGGTTCTATGCTCGTTGTAAAATAGTTCGAGATACGGACGATTAAATAAAGGTAGTTTTTCGGATTTGAAATTTTAAAAGTTCAAAGCGACAGGTTACAGCTTGCAGCTAGAAAATGACAGGTGACAGTTAGGAGGCAGTTCTGGGTAGATTTAAAATAGATTGAATTATATTATTTTAACTAGGATTGGTTCTGCACAGTTCTGCTAGGTACTCCCAATATATTTTTGAATTAGGCCTTGCCACGGATCTGGTCAGGTTTTGGACTGGACTCCGGTTCTGGTCTCGGCACTTCACAGTGATCTGGGTCAGCTCTCTGGTTCTGCTAACAGCGGTCTGGGTCAGCTCTGCTGGTCTAGCCTCTCTGGATTCTGGATACTGCTCTGCTTTCTAGGTACTGCTACAGGTTCTGGAGATTGATGGATTTGAAGTCTGGATCTCTGGATGTGGTATGGTCCGGCAGCATGCTCCGCAGCAAATGGAATTGAATGTCTCCATCTGTCCTGACTGTCTGCTTTTATGTGTTTTGAAAGTGGGTGGAGAGGCTAGCTTTCTAGGCCCTACCCCTCTCCACTTGTCATTGGCCACTCCCTCCTCTTCCCCTTGATTGGGGGAATGAAATGAAGTGTCATCATGATGAGGTCTGTTTATGATACAGAGAACCCACCCCTGTCAACTTTACACACAATCTATATCTGATCCAAATACATACTTCCCCGATAGACAGTTGTTTGGCATTGCATACACACACATCATGCATTTACTGATGGTAGACCCTGTTCCAATTCTGTCGTTTCTAGGAGCTTGGGTTCAAAAATGCCAACATATTTCACTTTTTGGTAGGGTTACCAATATTGGATTTGTCCCCGCATTTACACAAATGTTCGCAAAGCATGTGGGCATTAGGTGGTGGAGTGTCAGATTTTTAACATACATACATTTAGAGTAATATCCTCTTTTCCGCTAAATCCCCCCCTGAACATACCACCGGGTCCTAACACGTCTTCAAATGTGCACAGAAAAATCACAAGAATAATGATATCACTTATAAAATTTTCACAAGTCCGCTCTATGAATGATCCATCTTTTTAGATTTATGTTCTGGCCCCAAAGGGGTGTGTTTTCTCCCCAGCACAAGGTGGAGAAACCAGTTTATCCAGTTTCTGCCAAGCTCAGAGACCCTGCCCCTCCCAGCTTCTGCCAAGAGGAGGCTGTTTTACGGTCCCCCCCAATAAACCATCTGCCTGGGCCCTGGAAGGCCCATTGTTCAAGAGGAAGCCATTTATGGCCTCCCCCCAATAAACCCTCTGCCTGGGTCCAGGACATGCCTTTGTTCAACTCCCTGTAGCTGCTCCACCCCTAATCTAATCAGAGATGTGACAACTCCTTTTGGCAAGGGGAAGAGTGGCTGAGCAGGTTTTAACTCATGTGGGGGTAGATGTCAAGCAGAATTCAGTTTCATTAAGCCATGTTTCAGATAAAATGTCTTTTTTGTTCCTTAGTTTAAGTCAAGACAATTTTTACATATGCAACTAGAATGCTGATTCTAAGTTCAAAACTATGACATTTCAACAGTGACAAACTATGTGACACTCAAAAGTAGGTCACTCAAGTTAATTTAAACATTTTCGATTTTTGGTTAGGCTGCTGCAGACCTGCAGAGCTCAGCCAGTCTTGTTATGAACATTCAAGTCACTTCAGAATATAACTTTACATTGTATCCACCTCTCAGTAAGTCTTTCTTTGGCCTGCTTTGGGTTCATTTATTCAGTTTTACACAAAAGTCTGGGGGTTTTAAAACGCCGGCTTTCTGATAGTGGTGAGTACTGGTATTGCAACCATTTTTGGGATTTAAGAAAATGAATTCCCCACAGTTCTAGGTTGCTTTTGGCAATCATCATTGCCATTCCCAATGGTTTCAGGCTACTGTGTGGGTAGTCCAATGGTGGTTTTAAGCAGTGCCCTTCTGTGCCCAAAACACTGGCAAAAATGGGTGGCAGCCTATTCTTCATGCATTTCCCTGGGCATTTTCTGGGAAGCTCTGGCCATCATGATGTTTTCAATGCCAGTACTGCACAGTTTTTGTGGTAGGGCTCGGATGCATGGGTAAAAACATCCCACATAGATTACTTCCTGGAGCAATATCCAGCTCACACGCCACCATGGTGTTAGTTCACTCTTAACTGTGCTGACAAAGAATTTTGCTCGTAGACTTCCCTGCCTCATCAAGTCATTTGCAGTAGCAACCCTCTTTCAGTAGCAAAAATGCACAGAGGTATATTGCCTCCATTAGTCACAAGCAAAGGGACCAAAGCTATTTTAGTATTTAATGTTCTAGGCGGGGAAAAAAAAGTTAAGTGGATTTACTGCAGAGCGCCTGCATTTTTAAGCATCAACTAGAGCAAGAGGGCAAGAGTGACTTGTAGCATCGCATAGCCATGCCCACTAAACTGCATACACAGAGCGATGCAAGCCGCCTTTGCACCAGCTCCCCCCCCCTTTTGCCACTTACAAGTGCACACAGGCGCATTCAGCGTGAGAGAGCACTAAACACCTTAAAACGGATGTGAAGGATAGACGCAACAGCAGATTTCCACCTCACTCCAAGCCAGCAGAATTTCTTGCACTCTAGAGATACCACCTGGGTCCCCCGCAGACCACTAAACAGTCTTGGCCCCCGCTAATGAGACAGCAGGACACTGGCTGTGTTGGCTACACAGTGGATGCTCAGCAGCAGTCAAACGGGCTTGTCAGGCTAGTCGTGCAGGTCAAATGTCGATCGCCCCTGGACATTGGGTGCTGAAGCGGGAAGGAGCACTGAGCGGACGTGCAAAGCAGCAGGATTCCAAACAGAATACCCAAATTCGGGAAAGACTCCGCCGTCAATATCCGCCAGCACCAATCACTGCGTGCACTAGTCTCCACATGCTCTGCAGAACACCCCACAGCGCAACTGTCAAGCTGCACCAAATCGTTCTGGTCGCTTGTTTCAATTATTTCGAAGAGGGTACAGTAACAGACTGGATGAACAGATTTAGTGCCAGCTTGCAGGCCTCACCTATGCTTCCATCAGGTAAAGTGCGACCAAACAGCAAGTGCTCAACACCAGCTTCGTCAACTAGCTTACCGCTACATGTCTGCCATTTTATGGTAAAGGTCTTCGTTAAATTGTGTAATGCAATGCACATTTAAAATGTCTGCAAAGTGAGGCACTAAAGTGGTCAAAAATTATCCGACTAATGTAAGGAGGTAACCATGAATAGGATATCATCGGAAACACCACAAGCTACAAACGAGAATCCCACATATTACTGGAGGGATGGCAGAGGCATCCAAAGAAGGAGGATCGCGTGACAACTCACAAATATTTGCCAAGTAACTGCCTACTGAAATGTATATATCCACGAGAGAATGGGCTCAGGAAAAAAATAAGTGACTAAGATTATAGATGTGACCTCCACACAAGAGAATTTCCTGATACGGTTTACTGATCTTGACAAAACTGCTAAAAAAGCAAAAATCACAAGTTGGGTTATGTTTACCAATCATTTAAATCCCTGTGTTGCTTTACCTCGAGTATCCAATGAAAAATTCCAAGATCATAAAATAGCCCCCAGTTGGTTACTGAGGATATAGATCTGACAGAAGCTAGACAGGACAACACTTTGGGGGATATGCTTAAATTATCCAGTAATACAAGTTTAATGCAGAGTGCTGAAAAGGGCAAGAGGGTGAGGCCAATGGTTGCGAACAGTTATTTGGCAGTTTTGGGGAGTAATCACCATAAAAATGTAGTAAGGAGAAGGAATAAGTTACTTACCTGTAGCCCCCTGTTCAATATTGAAAGCATGAATGCATTTTTGTTTAAACAGCTTGTCAATTTAATGAGTCACTTGGGGTCATATTGCCCAACGGACAGATCACCCGTTGCTCCACCCCTGGAGGCCATCTTCAGATTTGGTATAGCAGACGTACAGTGGCACTATGAGGCAAGAAAAGTCAAGCAGGGTAGGTAGGAGGGTCACATGAGACCCTAATAAGGCTGGAGAACAGGAGTTGCAGGCAAGTAACTTATTCCTCCTCCAGCATTGGATCCTACACAGATTCACATGCTGTTTGAATAAGGTTATAAAGCAGTACATACATAAAACAAAGGGCAGAGTCATAGCTCAACTGAAGGAAATGCTCAAATCACCCAAATCGATTGCGTAGAACTGCCTGGCCAACCGAGGCCGGCTCCCTGGATTCCCATCAACTCAGAATGTCATGACTATGCAGACCTCATGTGACTACCCTGCAAATATCAATCAGGGAAACACTGTACAAGAAAGCCGTAGTAGCAACAGCTCTTGTAGAGTGCCTTAGGCCTGCCAGAAAGGGGGCCAGTTAGCCAGCCGATTACAGTTTTAAACAAGATGGTCAGCATGCATTTCAAGGGGACTTGCCGTTTGCAGAAGGACCAAAAACTACAAAATGAGATGACTTTCAGAAGTCCTCATTTTGAGCCAGATAAAAATGTATGGCCGAACCACATGCAGGTAACATGGGGAGAATACAGCAGGAGATAACAGATCACAGGCAAAGCCAGTGGCTCATGAAAGTGAAACGAAGATGGGACCGTCGCATGAAAGGAGGATGTGTGCGAAGGATCACCTTGGATTGATTAAAGTGCAGTAAGGAAGTTCACAGGAAAGCCTGGATTTCTCCGACCCGCCACACGAAAGAGCCCATCTAATTCAGCCTGTCAGTGACCCAGCACAAGGTCTAACTCCACCATGGCATTGCCCATTAGGCAGAGAAGAATTTTAGTGTTGGCAGGGCACCCTGCAGAGCTTGACAAACCACACAAGTAGAAATTATTGTGCAGTTACTGTTACAGCAACCCACAACTGAACCAGTACTTCACTGGGAAGTAACATTTCAGCCCTGTGTATTTTCATACCCACATCGTCCTCTGCATAGCCACTCCAGTAACAGCCCCTCTCTGCCTTCAGCAACCCTTCCACAATTGTTCAGCGTGGCTTTGGTGAACCCCATTTCTTATGCATTGCCTCACTGAATTGTCCTGCTATAGTTTTATTTAGGGTACCACGCTATAGGAGGGTGGCGTTTGTTAATCATTTTCCTTCAAAGGGGCGTTCCTACCTATACAAAGCCCTCACCGACGCTGGATAGTACAGGTTCACATTTTATTTGATGCAACGTGGACACATCACTGACATGCAGTGTACTGTCACTGGCCACGTTTTGTAATGCATTTAATCACACTAACCTTCGCATGGGTTCGCAGACGAAATTTGAATCTAGCCCAAAATCATCCATATGGCTAATGTGAATCATTCTATTCAGGACTTAAAAAGTACTGCTGTAAATCAATGTTGAACCATGTATTGGAATCTTCGATCACCTGCTCAGCACTTTAGGTACATAATTAGGACATGCTTTCTTCAGACGAATCATTTCAGTGGCCGAGACTAGTTCCCATCCAAAACTGTTGCAAGTTGCAGAGGGCTTGTATTCCCGACCACAGACAGTGTCCACACGCTGCATCTAAGGGCCGCTCTAAAGACACCAGTCAGCGTAACCAAGCTATTACTACAGTGCAACAACATTTTACTGAGGCTGCTTTAAGAAAATGCTTGTTGATCGAAGACCCAGGACCAGGTTAAACGAGTCAGGCTATACAGATTTGGTGCATAAGAGCCTTGCAACGCATTCGGCCAATCCCAGCCCACAAATAGCAGGTATGGAGCCAGCGTTGGTGCCAAGTGTACAACAAAGAGTGCCTGAGACCATGAAAATGGCAGCAGTGAGTGGTATAACAATACATTACCACCAATCCTAAATAAACATACACACCAAAATGCTTAGTTCAGTTTGCACCGATGCAGGAGCTACAAGAGCAAAGGCATGCAAGCATAAGTCACTTGCGAATGGCAGCATTTTCTTTAACTCTAGCATCACACCATATCGCACAAGTATTTTTACTCGAGAGCCACTCCCCCCTCACCTCTGCAAAAGAAACTTTTTAAAACCTAGAAATAAGAGTTTATAGCAGTTTAATTGTAGCCCATATTTCATTAAGAGAAAAGAGGAGTGCTTGCTGGTGAAGTTCACAGCACGCCACAGGAGGTGGGTCTAGGGAATACAAAGTACTTCTCCATTTCAAGCCATTAGGAGCTCCAAATACAGTCGTTTCGGAACATACCAACGAGGACGATGCAATTTACCCTTCAGTGACCAAGCAAAATATGCCATAAAATGAAAAATCTCTAGAGTACAGTAAGGGAGCGTGGCTGGAGGGAAGCAGTGTTTGCCATCTATGCTTAAGAACGGAACAGAGCTACAGCACTGTTCAGTACTGCCAATACATACCCAGGCACCATCAATGGCAGGTTTCAACTTCAGGCATCTGTAACATTTATACACTACATTAAGATCGCCAAATCTAGTAACATTTGGCGATTCCAGAATAAAAATGTGATGCCTATTCCGGGGCACAGGTCAGACTCGTGTTTGTAAAGGCTTCACCTTGAGATACAGAATCTTGACCCATCAACTATATTGCACACTGACATACATTCAATGTCAAACCGATATATTCGGTATTTTTCCATTCTTGAACTAGGTCTATGGTAGTTTAGTTTCTTAAATTGCAGTCAACCTTGTTTAAATATTATCCATGGGACACTAGGTAACAATGATCATGGGAGGGGTGACATACTAAAAGCTGGGTGGTCGAACGCATAGAGATCCGAAAAACTGTTGTTAAATCCTCATAAGTCACATTTCCTCTGCTTTGCTCTAGGTATTAAAACCCGGTTTAAATCCCCCAAACCAAAATGAATTACCCAGCGATACATACTAAACAATTTACTGACTGGTAAACAAATTTTAATTCACAAAACGTGCCCTCCGCTCTTTGAGTTACTCCTTGAATGCAGCAGCATGCCTTGTATCGAGGAAACATTTACTCCTGCTTGCTTTGGAAGCTAAATTGTGCTTGAATATTGTCCAGCAAGCCTTTAAAGCTATTGTACTTTAATAAGCCAATTCACATCTCTGCTCAACGTTCCACCACATAAAGAGATTGTAAGCCAGGCCATACCTAAAAAAGGTCCAGAGCCAGATTTCCAGCCAAGCAGTTTAAATTTTTTCAAATCTTGTTGGCAATCTGGCTCCTTACTCGTTTTCAGGAAGAAATACTCCCGCTGGTGAAATTCCATGCACTGGTGCTTTGTCCTTTGTGCTCAAGGTTTAAACAGGTTTTGTTCTAGGTTGTACATTCTGAATACAATTAAATACAAATTCACTGTTTTCATGTGGTAAGTCCAAGACAACTTCCACTTCTTTATAGATGCTACCAACTCACAGCACATTGCCTAGTCATTAAATGATATATAGATACAGTTATGCTTTCCAATTGTATGTAAAATGTGGCCACATGTAATACTGCCTTAACAGGACTACACTGCAACAGATTCACAAAATTCCAGTACAGTATGCCAAAAGATTGAAAAGTCTAGATTCAATGCAAATGAGACCAGAAACAAACATCTTTCCTAGATACTCAATAGGACATGTTATTTTATCTGTTTATTTGATAATGCGCTCCAAGCCCTTGGGCAGCTGGGCGCAACCATACAAGTAGACTCGAAACTTAGTTACAGTGCCTGACACAGGCTATTACAAAACAGAGGTAACTTACAACAAATTATACAAGTGATACAGTACATATAGGATCAAGTGGGTAAGCGTAGAAGAATACCGTCTTAACATATGCATAGCATGATCGGCTAGATAAGGGTGAATATCGTTACATATCATTGTTGTGCAGCCATTTGAGAGCGTTACATCTAAATCTAGTGTAGGGTAATGGGCGTCTGAGGTCAGGTGGGAGTATGTTCCATGATTGTTCAGCTCTAACAGGGAAGCTAGATCCACCCGCTGTGGTAAGTTTGAAGCTCGGGACTTCAAGTAAGAAAGTGTTGGCAGATCTCGACAGTCGGTTTGAGGGTCACCAGTTGATTCTTTCAGCTAGGTAGAGGGGTGCTTGATTGTTGAGGCCTTTGGATGTGAGAAATAGTTTTAAGGAGGATTCTGTACTTTATCTTTAGCCAGTGGGCCTCAGTCCGATGTTTGGATATATGCTCTCTACGTGGGATATTCGAAGCTGCTCTTAGGGCATTATTTTTGTAATCTCTGGAGTTTATCAATGACCGACTTATTTACACCCGAGTATAGGGCGTTGCAATAGTCCAGTCTGGACATGACAAGGGCATTGGCCAAGGTGAGGCAGCTGACACTGGACAGGAATGGTCTGGCAGCACGGATGAGTTTACACGTGTAAGTGGTTGTAGAGGCGAGGGAGTTCACTTGCTTTTTAAGGGTGAGAGCCGAGTCGAGGTAAAAACCTAGAGTTTTTACCTCTCGCATAACCTTAATAGTATTATTGTCGATGTTAAATGAGGCATAGTCCGGGGTCAGTTTAGTTAGGTTATGGTCTGATCCGAGGAGCAGGATTGCAGTTTTATCATCGTTCAGGCAGAGGCCATTGGTGGCCATCCATGCCTGAATGAAGATGTATATTTTATTCACCAAAGCCAGGTCCACTTCATAGTTGCCCGAAAGGGGTATGAGGATCTGGGTGTCATCTGCATAATTTGTGTAGGTGAAACCCAGTCTGTCCAACTTGTCGAACAATGGCTTGGTGAAAATGTTGTACATAGTGGGTGAGACACAGGCGCCCTGTGGGACTCCACATGTAATTTGGATGGGATCGGCACAGGTAGAGGTGGAAAAGACTCATGGTCCGGTTGGCTAGAAAGGATTGGACCCATGCTATAGCTTCCCCTGTGAAATTGGCAGCAAGCTTGAGGTGGTTGCATAAAACTGCAGGCTCCACCAAATCAAAAGCTGCTGACAAGTCCAGTAGGAGTAGCAGCGCTGTTTTCCCACTATCCTTGAATTCCTCGATTTTCTACAAGGCTGTTTCAGTGCCATGGAGAGGGCGGAAGCCCGATTGGCGCGAGCCTAGTAGATGGTTAGCTTCTAAGTAATCTTGAATTTGGAGATGGGCTCCTCCATCGATGATTTTTAGTAGGAAAGGTACAGTGGTGATAGGCCTATAATTAGTTGGGATGGATGGATCAAGGGTTTAAGGGGGAGGACCCAGGATTCTTTTAGGTTAGCTGGCACTGTTGGATTTGAAAGAGGAGTTAATGAGCTTCGAGATAAACGGGGCTAAATCTCTGGCTGCGTCCTTTATTCTTTGAGCTGGGCAACTGTCGCCCTTACAGTTGCAGGGCTTCAGTGAGAGGAGAACCTTTTCAGTGTCGATGGGGATGGGTTTGAAGCTAAAAGGGGGGATAGTATTAGGTTCAGTCACTAGAGGTGCTTGTTGATCAGTAGGAGAGAGGGCGTCTATTAGTTATTTTAAGAAGCTGGAGGGTGGACATTTTTTCGATATGGTGCACTAACATACAGAACGCCCGATCTTGTCCTTGGGGACCGTGTCAGTTGGTTGGATGGGGGATACCATTTCCCGGAGGATGGCAAAAAGTTCCTTGGTATTAGATTTGGCATTAGTAATTCTAGTCATTGAAAACTTTTTTTTTGTATTGATAATCTGTCTTGTAATATTGGGTGAATTGGGTTAAGTTAACTTTGTCGTCAGTAGGCGAATTGCGCCAGATAGTTTTCGTTTCTGCTTTCTAAGGTCCTTAAGTTGGGGTGTGAACCAAGCATTAAGGTGGGCTTCTTGTTTAGCTTTGCGTAGTTTGGGTGATGCAATAGTATCTAGTGCATGAGACATAGCTTTATTAAAAGGTGTCTACTAGGGTGTCTGGGTCAGTATTGTTCTCCAGGCCATTGATAGGCAGGAGGAGGGGGATGAGTTTTTCTGTAGTAATGTCTTTTTTACTTCTGGTGGGGAGTGGTGGTATCATTTTGATCATTATAGGGCTGTGGAGGTCAAGTGTGGCAGTGACATTTATTAGATAGTGGTCAGTCCATGGTTGAGGGATGATGTGAGTAATGACTATGTTGCAGTTAAGTTCAGATAACCAGTCAAGGGTTCTACCTTTAAAATGTGTGGGGGTGAGGACTTTTTGGGTAAGGCCGTGGTCGTTTAGGATAGCTGTTATAGAGAGGGCATTTTTATTATCTGGCTCATTGAAGCCAATGTTAAAGTCGCCCAGCAACAGCGTTTGCGAGTGATTTTGGGTATTGTTAGCTAGGAGGGTGGTAAGGTCATCTTCGAAGGTTCCCAAGGGACCTGGGAGCCTATAGATCAAGTGAATAGTTAGCGTGCGGTTATTAGAGAGTTGCAATTTTGCTGAGAGTACTTCGCAGGAAGCACAGGGAGGTGAGGTGGTGAGTCTGATAGGCAAAGTAGTTTTAGAGATGATGGCTAGGCCACCGCCTTTAGCATTGGGTCCATCTAATCTGTGGATCTGGTAATTGTCTGGTAATCAGGAAGGGTCGTGGAGCCAAGTTTCTGGTACGGCAAGGAGGTCGATGTTGCTGTTTAGTATGTCAGCAATTTCAGTTGCATGGGCTACCATGGATCTGGCGTTGATAAGGGATCCAGTAAGTGATAAAGTATTCTTAGGAATAGGATAGCTCGCAGATTTATCTGTGTGCTTGTTTCGACTTGGGTGTCTTTTTGAAAGGGAGTGGGATTCGGGGTCAGAGTTGAGGGTTTCGTGGCTTGAATTTGCTCATCCAAGTGTGTCTGTATAGTTGGGGATCTAACAGTATTGTTAGCGCTATTTCTTTTGGGTTCATAAATGCAAGGTAGTCTTGCCCTAAGTCTCAAGTTTCTGTCTGTGGGGGGGTGGGAGGGCTAGTGCTGTAGGTAGCAAAGGCCATGATTGTAGTTGGGAGGGTCAGGGAGGTCAGGTTTCTACACATGGTAGTTAGAGTAGTTAAATGGTTCAAGTTACTTCCCTTACTTAATTCGCTAGGATGTCTGGCTCGGATGTTGCAATATAGATTGCGGGTGGCTAGTTATAGCCAGGGGTTCATCTAGTGATATGGATCATGATATTCAAGAATCACAATAGCAATGTGCAAGGCAGGCAACCCAAGGGACTTAAATAGGTAACAGGATGCAGTGGCAAGCTACCAAGGGGTCTCGGATAGGTCACAGGGTGCAATGGTAGGCGACCAAAAGGGTCTCGGATAGGTCACAGGGTGCAATGGTAGGCAACCAAAAGGGTCTAGGAACGGTCACAGGGTGCAATGGTAGGTGACCAAAAGGGTCTCAAAAAGGTCACAGGGTACAGTTGTAGCAATGCGGCAGTCTAGGCAGTACTGGGTGGATGAGTGGGTACATTCATAGCAGAGGTACAAAAGGCAAAGCAGATACCAGGCTTGCAGCAAATGTGGGCATATCAGGCAAAGAGCAATCCAACATACATGGGACACCAATCAGTAGGGCAGCACAGCAGGTTAGGTTATGCAAGTACACTACACTTACATCAAGTAAGGAGCAGTGCAGAGTACACAAGGCACCATTCAAAAGTGTGGCAGGTCAAGCAGGCATTGCACCTCGAGCAATATCAGGCAGAAGAGCGATGTAGCATACATGTGGAGCAGATCAGAATATGTGCGCAGCAGGTTTGGATAATGTAGGAGGTAGGCAGACTAACTCAAGAATCGCGCACATTAGTCTGAGGCAGGCGCAATAAGGGAGCATAGCAGGTAAAGCATAGGCAGTATGGCAGGTGTTAAACAGGGGTGCTGCAGGTGAGCACGTTGGTAGCAAACTGGGGGCGAGCACTATAGGTAAGGAGAGCGCTGTATCTCAGAGTCAAAGTACATTAAAGGTGGTGCAGGTAGCGGGGATTACCTTCCATTGCAGGTGGTCAAGCACAGCTGGTTGTGTTAGCCGGAGGGGCACTAGAGGCAAGATGAATTGCAGATGTTTTTGGGCATAAGGACGTCGCCTGGCTGCGTGGCTGCGTGGCTGCGCTCGGTCAGCTCAGTCAGGGGGATGGCCTTCTCTCTGGGCCTTACCTCATTGGCCGGCTCTCGCCTGCCGGTGATTGGAGGCACGATGTGTTGCCAGTCAGCACCAATCCGGAGGCAGGATGCAGGTCAAGCAGGCATTCAGGACAAGGTCAGGCACGGGGGACCAAAGCGTGGCAGCCATCTTTAAATTACGGCGGCCATCTTTAAATTGCCTGACAAACGAATTTCGAGTGGAATGCAAACACATGGGCAATATGTGCTTGGAGGCTGCAGGTAAGTAAGGTGAGCAGCCTTTGTAGAGTATAGCAGACAGGTGCTCTTCAATAAAAGCGATTTTAGAGCGGATGAGGCGAAGATGTGCTGTGAGGATAATTAGGGCTCTGAGGCAGCTGATATTATCCCTGGAGCTTACCTCTTCCTCTGTGCATCTCGGGGGCAGCGGGGGCTGCTCCTACAGCGGGCTCAACGACGGATAACTCTGTAAGAACAGAGTTATTCTGTGTCAGTCAATCCTATAAAGAATTACCAAAAACTTAACTAATGCAAATAAAATAAGTAATGGATTACAGGGCTCTCATGTGGTGCGGAGTGCACAAAGTGCAAGAGTCAACTGGAAACAACTTGGAATCCCCACAAACCAGAGGCACTTTACATTCACGACAATGGACTTTCAAACAGGATCAGTGTCTTTCATATTTAGGGAAAAAGTTCACATGAGTCCCAAATTCGGAGACAAGACAATGGTACAGCCCAAGCCAACAACCAGAGACCGTAACGCAGTTAAGAAGTGCCAAACGAAGCCGAGTAAGAACCCTATGGTTCCCATGGGGCGACTAATCTAAATACCGCTCTGGCATTCGAGAGCCATTCACAAGCGAAGTGTCCTTTAAGTGAACTAAAACTGTAATAAGTGCAAAAGGCTCCGCTTACAGAATCTGCAACCATTCAAACCAAGAGCCTTCAAGTACACACAAGCCACAGTAGATTTCTGTTTTATGAACACTGCTACAAGTCCTTATCACAGCCAAATAAGATAAAAATAGATGTAGCCAAATGTGATACCAGTGGACAGGGTCAGCCACAGTTCACCCAAAGTAAGTTTACATATGATTGTGACAGTTATGGCGCCTTTAAATATACACACTGGAGTTTGCACAAAGGTTCAAGCCCAGCAGTAAGACTAATTGTAATGGCCAGCGGCCAATTATCACACTTTCAAAAGGACCCTTATGTGGAAACTTACCGCCACTTCCAAGCCTAATCTAGTAGAAGGCTTCAACTTATAAGGAGTGGCTTGCAGTTTCGTGAACCAACATGTACAACTTGGCATCTGCCTGGGAGACAGTCGCCCGTGAGCCAGCACTGCCAATCATACACCAAACCAAGATTGACACTTGCTATTATAGATTTTATGTGGTATTGCATAGATGTACAAGCACTACCTAATGTACATGCAAGAACCTGGAAAATTACAGGCCAGAAGGCATTAATTAGCAAGCCACCCAATTTAAAATACAGTTCAACATACAGGGCATTAAATCTCCATAAAACCATACACATTTCTAAACAAAATATGAAAGCACACAACATACAAATCCAGGAGGCTACTAAAATGTGGTTTCCACCTCACAGCACCATTAAAGAAGGCTCTGCTAAATGCCAATGGTTGGCACAGCAGCTGCTAAAGAAACATGAAATAAGTCATTAGATGAACATGCTTCCAGCAAACGTGCAGGTTCAACATTGGATACAACCATTGTATCTAATCTGTCTATATACGACAGAGGGTGACTGCATCCAGACAACATGAAGCATATTGGCTGCTAGCAAGCCCATTTCCACCCTACTTAAGTCCTGACTTCCTGACAGAGCCAAATAAATGTAAGAAACAAGAAATATGAAGTACTTAAGCAACAGGACATGAATCCTCCTTTAGTTGCACATCACCCGCATTGCAGAAAAACTCTGCAGTCCAAGATGGTGGTGTTCACCGTGGACAGCATCCAGGTAAGAAGTCCACAGAAAGATAAGGAACAATGTCCTACAAATACAGGAAGGGAACAAAGCAAGGCTTCATGAGACCCACAACTGAGCACCAGCATCAAGCCAAGTCGCACTGACCAATTTCCAGCACCATATATATTTTTTAAACACTTAAAATGAGTGAAACTTGCCGTTGAACACTACCTAGGCCATCACATCACACCACAGTCGCTAGACGCTGCCCTTCTAATCTCTGCCACCCGGTACAGCCTAGCTTAGTTGGTGATCAAATCTCTGCTAGCTAGTTATCTTGGGTGTTCTCACCCTGTTCGAGTTCTTAGGAGTACATCCAACAAGTTCACTATTGCACAAACCCGCAAAATGTTCTCACCGTACATCACCATCGACAACTCATCAGGAGTTAGTGAGCTGGCTTCTGTGAGAAATCTGCCAAGATAATTTTGTTGTTGCGTCAATGATGGCAGGCAATGGAGCATACATGTTTAATAGTTTCAATTTGTTCTGGTTGTAAACAGAAACGACAGCCTTTAGGCGCTCCTGAAAGTACATCAGGATCTTCCAATGATTAAAATGTGATCGAAGACAAGACAACAATGAAGGATAAAAGGGCGGATGATGGATCCAGTACAACTGCTAGTCCGCAGCAGTTACATTCAGGTAAAGCATTGAGTGAAAGGGATGCATGAGAAACAGCTTGCGAGCAAGGCAAATGAACTGCCTCTGCAGGAAGATGTGGTAATAGACGTCGAGGAGACACATAAGAACTTAAATACCAACAGACAGACTAACACAGAGAACTTGAAATAACGAGCTGCCCAGTAAAAATGGTAAGGACCAATGCGGAAAGTGGAGATACTTCTGGAAAGACAACATTGTACAAAAAGGGATAAACACTGCGGTCCGATGGGCCCCCATTTTCTATATGGGAAAAAAAAACGTTCTCCAGCTGAGGCAGCTCCAGTAACAAGGAAGCAAGTAACTCGAGCACACAATGACTTGTTCATTACATATAATAAATCACAGATTTTATATCAATTCGGAACCCATGGCAATGATAGGGGCCCAACATGTGATCGGGATCACTACCTTGAAGACCCGAAAATCTTAAGACCCCAGAAGGACTTTGCCAATTCTTTATTTGTATGCCCACATGTTTGGTTTTACACGTAGACCAGGGATCCAATCCGTGTACTTTGAAGATTGAAAAAGATGTGCCAGAGCTATACCTCCTGTCCACCCTTGAATTAGACTTCATCATCCATTTTCCCTACGAAAACTGTACGAACATAGTAGAATAGGGACTGCACCCCTAAACGCCTTCCTAGCTGCACATAATCTCCTAGGCAAAGGCTATAAGGTGTCAACCAAAAACAGTTTGAGACCATAATGTCAGAGGAAGGTTGTCAGATAAAGTCATGAGGTTATACCTGCAGAATTTGGAAGTAAGGGTGAATAGAATGCCAATAGTAATGTGGGGTCAATACTACCAGAGATTCTAAGACATTTTTCAGAAGTTAGTCTAAGAAAGCCTCACTTTAGCAAAGGCGTACATAAATGTAATTAGTTGAAACACAAGGGGGCACAGGAGTTTTACAAATGACGTTACCAGCAAAGACATTCCTGAAACCTATGAAAATCCCGTTACATGATACCTGGCTAAGAATGGAAGTTTACCATATTAGAGCAGCTGGCAATTGGTAACTTACTAGGCTGCCCGTCTGGGGGCCTTTTCATAGCAATGAGGAATGCCAAAATAAAAAAAAAACTAAAATGTAAATATTACAGCATTCTTGCAGCTAAAGTATGTTTGTTCGGAAGGCGTGTTAAGAGGTCTACTGGTAACACATTTGTATTACAATCCTGTGTTGCGACACGTTTCAACATTTGGGACAGATTGCCGAAGTGTTCATAGACCGACTAGAACACGAGGAAGTGGAGTATATACCAATGTGTGCGGATTTTACCCACCTCAAGGCATGGAAATAAAAAAACTAACATTGGAGAATAGAAAGAAGTGGCTCCACTTCTTAGATGACTGGGATCTTTTAATTTGGAATAGGGAGGGAGACCCAATTCCGGCTCTGGGTGGGAGAACGATAAATCTTGATCTATCCTCAATTATAGGATAATCTCCAGAGAAATGTTTGACAGATGTGGAGAAAGTGAGATAAAAGCAAGCAACAAATAAAAGTTATATATGGCAACTTTCACGTTTCCAAGTGAGGAGCCCAAGTGGGGCTACCCTTTCAATGTAGTGGTAAACTAGGGTGGTAGACTGGCCAGGTTCAATGGGAATGGTCAAAGGTTGAACAGAAAATTAAGAGAAAAAGCCAATGACCATAACCCCAGATCAATTAGTTTGGGGCTGCGACCCGGATCACTTTAAATCATTTATATGGGAACTGGACAAACCCCAAATGGGGAGTGTCAAATGCCTAATAAAACAAATACAACTCACTATGAAATCTCAGAAAAACCTGACATTTAAAAAAATCCATTATCCCTGGCTCGGAAAATGGTGAAAAGAAATGCTGATGCTAGAATTTAGCAACTGGAACAAAATCGAACAAATGCAAAGGCAAGGTGAATCCATGTCGAATACCCTGAAAGAATTCTAGAAATGTTTGGGCATTAGTGAAGGGGAAAAATAGCCAGCTGCAGAGCCTACGTAACAGTGTCTCAGAAGGTGTGGTTACAGCACATTGGGACTGTTTAGTAAATCTGATAAAGAACTTGATGCAAACCACCAGGAGATACCATGGTCTGACATTAATGGAGACAGTGGGGCTTCTGATAAAAAAAAAATCCCCATTGAGAGGTGCGGTTCCGAATGGCCTAACAAACTAAATCTTTTAAATCAGGCTGCTTGGTCTAGGGTCCTCTTTGCACAATTTGAAAATGTTACTGCCCTTGGAAAGTGCCCGGACAGTTTGAAGACGGCCATTATTATACCAATACAGAAGGGTAATCTCGATCAACTACCTTCTGATACAGTAAGATCTTTGCGGGTGCGGTGTTGCGGGAGCTAGAGAGCGGGGTAGAGGCGCTTTGGATAGCTGCTAGATAGGATTTAGGAAGGGTATGCCAACCCGTTTAAATGGCCCAATTGTTGACGTGCTTCGGGACAGTGCCTGGGAGGCAGGAAAGTGCCCTTTGTATACAGCCATGGTGGACCTTTCCAAGGTATTCCAACACTAATTCAATCATGTCTCTGGGAGAAGATCTTGGGGCATTCCACCTGGTCTTCTAGCAGCAATTGTCTACTAACACGAGAATACATCTATCCAGGTCAGCCTTGATGTACAAGGTCTCATCTTCCCCTATGAGCATAGAAATGGGAGCAAGGCAGGGTTGCAAACTGGCACCCTGCGTTTTTAACCTGTACTTGGATAATTGTAATGGAGCATGCACTAGCAAGCCTTAGGATTGCCGTTCGAAAGATTTAGTTGACATAGACCGCTGACTTTGTACTCGATTTGGCTCGGGGAATACAGCAATTGTTGACGGCGATGTGCACTTATGCTGATGGAAATGTACTCAATCCAGGGAAGACCCAGATTATGAAGTTTTCAAACCCAACAAAGAAAAAGGTGGCCTTCAATGTGTC
Organism: Ambystoma mexicanum; assembly: GCF_040938575.1. Classification (NCBI taxonomy): domain Eukaryota; kingdom Metazoa; phylum Chordata; class Amphibia; order Caudata; family Ambystomatidae; genus Ambystoma; species Ambystoma mexicanum. Next base: position 446,320,210 of record NC_090929.1, read on the forward strand.
TCCACAGATTATAACATTAAAGGACAGTAGCTATCATGGTTTTCGAATGCTGTCCAACCTGAATAGGAAATGGCTGGAGCACTGATGCAATGTGTAGAATCAAGTCACTAAGGAGGACTAGCAGTTTACAACCTGAAATGTTGCCCCCGGTGTCAGTATACGAAGGTCAATCACAGAAGGTCAATCACACTGGCTTCGCAAATGCTTTAACCAGATGTAGCCTCCATCAACAGGATGCATGCCAAATCGTCTTTTATTCAATCATGCAGTTAAACTTTCTGATTCAATATCTGAACCCACCAAGGTCACATTTGTAAAGATGCAAAAAGCCAGGCATGACTCCAGGTAACGAGGCAAAAGGTCTATTCAAGGTTTTCTTTCAAAAAGCAAGCATGCAAGTGCTCATGACTCCAGGTAACGAGGCAAAAGGTCTATTCAAAGTAATCTTTCAAAAAGCAAGCATGCAAGTGCTCATTGGGGACAGTACTTTTTTAAATTTGAAGTGTCATTTTTCAAAAATACAAAGAGAAGCAGCCATCAAAACCACATCGATTGCATAAAGAAAACCCTGCAATTCCTCTTTCCCAGAGATCCCACACCCACCTGGTATAGGCAACGAACACCTCCTGACCTATACAAACAATAAAACTAACTTCATGAGGGGGGGTGTGGGGCGAAGCCGGGAGCTGACCGTGCGGTATGGCTCCTTAAGTGCTCCTGGAATGCCCCGTCGTCAGAGCGAATTTCCTGCGGATTGAAGTTGTCGCCGAGCCGCCCTTTGGCTCACCCGTGCCATGAATGCCTGCTGCTTCTGTTGAGCAGGGTTGGAGGTGGCATGGAGCAGCCCTGTGGCCGGGAGAGCCTCGCGCTCTCCCAACAGATCAGCTTGGAGTAAGCCAAAATGGCGAACGGGCTCACCAACGATCGCAGCCGAAATGGGGGAGGGGCAATCCTCCATTAACGCCAGCCAGCAACACCAACCATCCGTGGGCTATGAGGTGCCTCGGTTCCGACCCCCACTGAGCAGCGCCAGCGTGTGAACCCCGAGCAGAGCCCTGGAGATGTGCCCTATAACTGCAGCAGCTGGAGATCGCCGGCACTACTGAGGGGGAACCTGCAGCTGGCAGCCACCGCATACAGCAGAGGCCGAGCGCGGGCGCATCGCCTCTTGCTGGGGCTGTCGCCGCGGAGCACCGAGCCGGCCCCGGGGACTGCGCCCAACACAGTGCAGCCCGTCCCAAGGATCCCTAGCAGCTGGGTAGAGGCCGGGGCCCACCAGGAGAGCTCTCCGCGCACCCGCGGTGCCCCCTGCCTGCGAAGCGGGCGGCGCCAGGCCCTGCTCCGGCTCCCCACACCTTCACCCAGCCAGGCACAGCGACGGCTCCCCAATGCATGCCACACACCGCGTTGGGCTTTCGGAGAAGTTCGCGGGACCCTTCAGCCAAGGCCTATGGACCTACGCAATATCGAGGCCCCGGTGGGGGAGGGGCGCTCCTACGCTTCCATCCCTAGCATCCAACGCGGCCCGCAGACCTGTCAGCCATCTCCACAAACGGACCAGGAGATTCTCCTCTACAACCTGCAGACTCCAGGCGGCATCCATCAGGACCCGAGGCACAGCAGCACAACGGCCCCAAGCCCCTGCGGTGAGTGCACCCAGCGCTGTGCCTCCAACTTCTGCTTACATCCGAGTGCGGGCGTGGAGAACACCCACCCTGGATCGGCGTAGCACCCAGCTATGAGGGGCGGCCGCCCACAACTAACCACCATCTCCCGTGCACCAACTAGCCCTAATTGCAGCATTTCCCTACACGCCTAGCTCTTGTTTGGCGGTCTGGGATTCAGCAGCCTGGGAGCTCCCCTGCACAAGATTTGTCTGGCACTGGGACGGCCCTGCTGCTCCCCCCCTTCCTTCTGGACCTGCATGCTCCTGTTGGCGCCCACTGCCCACCGCCCCAGTGGACCCCAAGGTCAGCGCATGAGCTGGGGCCCACCTGGAGGGGCCGCACACCTAAACCTACTCCTGGGGGAGCAGTAGCACCTAAGGCAGCACCCTCGCCCGCGAATTTACAAGCCAACATCAACAACCTCTTGAAGCCAGGGACAGCAGCACTTGCGCACCCTACCCTACTCTGGAGTTCCTTGGGGAAGCGCCTGGCACAACATCTCCACATCCTCCAATAGACATTCTACAGCTCGCCTGGATCATATCCACTCCCTGCTTGGCGGCCCTGTCCCGGACCTGCTGATCTCCTTTACCCACTCCTCCACCTCCAGCCGGACTTCCGCGGGGTCTCGACCCCATCTATCACGCCAATCACTTCTCCTCACCAGCGGATCCTGACCTCCCAGGTCCTCCTATTAGCGCCGCAAAGTTTGACAGGCCACTGAGCAGCCCACAAAGCCATCTTATGCTAGTCATCGCCCGCACCGGATGACCCGACTCTGAGGTGGAGCTAGCCATTCCTCCCTGGCACCATCCCTGCTCAATTGGGCTATACCTGGCATCTTTGCATAAATTCTTAATCAATACAACAGCAGGCCTCCCTCATCCGCCCCCACCACGCGGCAAAACCATGGCGAAAAGTGGAAAAGCGGCGAAACAAGCAGATATCGCAGCAATGATGTCCAACCCGGGCCAAAACAAGGTGAGCAAAACCGACCCTACCACCACAGCAACTCCCAGCGCCCTCTCCTCACTGGAGCACCCGCAGGTCGAGAATTTTGCTACCAAAACAGACTTAAGACCTCCTTGCAGTCCTCACCAAGGAGATCCATAAAGGCACAGAGGAGATCACCAAAAAGATCGCATCTCTAGACAAAAGAGTGGAGGAAGTGGAGAAGCGCACCGAGGAGGTGGAGAATGGCCTATGCGATAACACCTTTGAACTGGAGTGCGGCTTGAATAGAATAGCAACCTTAGAGGCCAGATGCGACGCACTCGAGTATAAGCAGGAGGACAGTGAGAACCGCTCCCGGTGCAATAATATCCGCATCCGCGGAATTCCCGCTTCAATCACCAACACAAATCTCGAGAGCTTCGTTAACGACCTGCTCAGGTTCATTATAACTCTTCCCGACGGCGCCCCGCTGGAAATCAACAGAGTCCATCGCATAGCGCCTAGGCAAAACTCTTCCGCTCCACCAGATATCCTTGCCTGGATTCACTTTTTCAGGGTTAAAGAGGAAATGGAGAGGTGCCAGGTCTTCGAAACAAATCACTTTCAGAGACGCAAACAAACATCGCACTGTTCCAAGACCTTGCAAGCATAGCCCTCCAAAAAAGAAAAGCCCTTCGTAACCTCACGGAATGGCTTCACGAAAAGAAAATACAGGTGGGGTCACCCCACATCTGAGCTTCCAATGGGAGGGGGTGCGCAACCAAATCCGGAGCCACAAAGGCAGATCAATTTTTTGGGAATAAAATCAGCAAATGAGGACTGACCATGCAACCTGCTCAACCCCAACTCGGCTTGCCTACATCCAATCGCTGGTCCCGTGCTGGCCGGCGGCGCAGGCCGCGGGGCCCCCGGAGGCAACGCAATCTGGACTGATCAGAAGCACCCACATATCTCCCTGTGGCTGGCTCGACAGACCGATGTCTCTCCGCCCAGCATCCCCTTGCACCCTCCAACCTCTTTGTTCTCTATCCTCCCCTCATCTCACACAGAGGGTACTGGGTTAACGCCTGGCACCCCGGGGATCACCATCGGACTCGCACCCTGGCGCACAGCCCCAGGCCCTTGTTCTCTACACAGCCCTTGGCTTACCCCCACGCTCTGGGCGGGTTTTCTGCTCATTTGCGGGATGCAATTCCCGACGACGGGGTCCACCAGTAACCCCACGAATGAGCTTCATGGTCTCATTCAGTTTTGGGGGGGGGAGGCGGCAATATTGAGCCATGGGAACTGTTTAACTCCCCCGAAACCCCAGTTAATAGTTATAGTTCTATTCGTAGACATCGTTAATTACAGCACTCCAACATGCTCCCTTAGGAAGACTAATGCCCTACAGCCCTTGCACAAATCACTCACGCAACACATGCTTCACACCCAGAGCCATTAGGCTTGAACGCCGCTAGGGGGATCCGCATCTTGACTTGGAATGTCCAAGGCCTTAACTCCCCCCAGAAAGCGCAAATCGGTGGAGCACAGGCTGGCGGCTTTAAACGGGGAAATAGTAATTCTTCAGGAGACTCATCTCTTGCCAGCAACACCGAATCAAATTCAAGCACTTTAAACAGGGCTTCTTTGCCTCTAGTGGTGAAAAAAACGGGGGGTGGCGATCCTATTAAGCGACAAATTCCCTCTATCCAACCCCACAGTCAAAAAAGGACCCATCGGGCAGATACTTTTTTATTCAAGGCCTCATTGCAGAACAGCCAATAACAATTGCGGGGGATCTACGCCCCAAATGCAAACCAGGTCAAATTCATAGATGAGCTACTCCCTCCGCTATTAACCTTCACCACAGGGTATCTCCTAGTCGGGGGGTGCGGGGGCACTTTAACTTAGTCCCCGACCCCACAAAGGACAAGTCCCTTCCTCCATCCCACCCCGACTTCTGCCAGGCCCTTGCATTTGCCAGACTTCTTAATGAGTCAGGCACGGTTGACATAAGGAGGGTGGCCAATCCTGACACTCACGATTACACGTTCTTCTCAAACGCACACGGAGGTCACTTCCGAATTGACGTACTACTTGCCACCAGCACCTTATACCCATGCTTTAGTATTATCGAAATCCACACAAGAATGGTGTCCGACCACGCAACCGTCTCGGCAGATCTCTCCATCTTGGGAGGCCCTGACCACCCCCCCTCCCCCTCCTAGAAACTTAAAGACACCTTATTACTAGATCAGGGGCGAGACAGAAGAAGCATTGATCAACTATTTTGAGGAAAATCAGAACCCCGAAACCCCAATTGGGCTGTTATGGGAGGCCATGAAACCAGTCATTAAGGGAGTACTAATTAGTGCAGCCTCTGAGCAATTCCGAGTCTCCAAAATTCTCACACAAGAACTAGAGTCCAAAATATCCTCCCTAGAAAATGACCTCAAGACCAAATACTCTAGAAAGGTGGACAGGGAGCGAAAAAAGGCAGAAAGGGCTCGATATGCACTGGGCCGACCGCACAGCGAAGGCTCTGGCATATACGAAACAATTTTACTATCACAAAATTAACCAGGCGAACCGGTTGCTAGCGTACAAACTGCGGAAAACCCACACCAGAAACAACATAGTTCGCCTTAAAGGACCGGATGGATTAAGCAAATTTACTACCCCAGACATAATCGAAACCCTATTGGACCACCATAAAGCAGTCATGCAAGGACCACCCACATCGCAGGAGGATAGAGCCCAACAGCAACGCTATCTGGAATCTTTTCACCCCCACGATTTCTCCCCCCCCCTAGACTCCCTGGAAGCCCCAATATCCTCAGAGGAAATCCTAGAAGCCATCAAATCAATTAAAAACACCACACCCAAGTTTTACAAATGATTTGCTCACATCCTGACCCCACAATTAGCAGTACTATTTTCTATCCACAAAAAAGGTAACACTCCATGGCCGAATCAACTACCATCCTACTGCAGAAGCCGGGGGAAGGACCCGGAGCAAGCGGCCTCATATAGACCAATTGCCCTAATGAACACAGACGGGAAAATCTATTCCAGGGTTCTAGCAGCTAGATTAGCCAGGATTCTCCCCGAGATAATTGACAATGACCAAACAGGCTTTATTCCTGGCAGAGGGACTCATGATAACATCAGGCGCACACTCCACATAATCAAGTCCGCAAACAGAATGAAAATTCTGTTCCTAGTAATTTCCCTCGACGCACATAAGGCGTTTGATCTAGTGAACTGGGACTTCATTCGGAATACTCCCTCACATGTGCCTTGGTCACAACTTTACAACCTGGCTAATGGCATGCTACACACATCCATCAACGCAACTCCGAGTCAATGGGAGGAAATCGGCGAGCATCTCTATATCCAGAGACACCCGCCAGGTGTGTCCACTATCTCCCTTGGTGTTTGCCTTATCGATGGAGCCATTTGCCACGAGAATCTGCCTCAACCCCAATATTAAAGGGGTCACGGTGGGCGGGATTGAACACAAAGTGGCGCTCTACGCCGACGATGTACTTCTCACAATCACTGATCCAACCAGCTCGCTGCAATCTCTACTCAAAGAATTAGAAGCATTTGGTGCATGTTCTGGGTTCAAGGTGAAATATGAGAAATCCTCCGTCCTCCCGATCAACCTCCCAAGGCGCCAGGCAAATACTCTATGTCCCGATCTGCCATTCCCGTGGGCTCATACCTCGCTGGAGTATCTGGGCGTAAACATCCCCAAATCCAGACAGTTAATTTACAAACACAACTTCCCTCAGGTATTTAAAACGCTACGCTCAGACCTGAAACGATGGCACAAACAGGAGATCTCGTGGCTGGGCAGGGTTGCTGTGGTAAAAATGAACCTGCTCCCCAGAGTGCTATATCACTGCCATGCGCTCCCAAATCATATCCCGGAAGCAGATCTTGTAACTTTGCAGCGCGCTATCATGAAATTCATTTGGGGAGGCAAAAGACCCCGCATTGCCAGGAAAATCATGACCCGCAGCCGACAACTCAGAGGTCTAGGGGCCCCGGATATCGCTAGATATCTGCGCGCAGCTCAACTCACGCACGCCTTCACTTGGACTTGCTCAGGGGATCGCCCAGCCTGGCTGCAACTGGAAGAAGCATGGTGCACGTCCCCCTTATCAGACCTGCCCCACATCCAGTCCCAGAATACCCCTCCCGCAATATCTCCGCTTCCAGCAACTTGCAACACAGTGGACAATTGGAAAGCTGCAAATAGAAAGTGGGGAATCAAAAGCTTGCTTGCCGAAGCTTCGTCAAATGGTCAGGGCCTCCACAGAATCTCAGACATTTTAAATGAAGGCCAGCCGCTCTCCTTTGAGGATTGTAAAGCGAAGTTGAATATAACCGAGGAGGAACGATTCCAGTATACTCCAATCCGGCACTGGATCTTGGAACGCTCCGTCAGAAAACAAGCCTCCAGGGACTTAACACCCCTCGAACTATCACTAACGGCATCCCCTCCAAGAGGAAAGATCTCTACCCTCTACAAACTCCTGGAAAAAACCAACCCGGAATCAAAGGAAAGGTACATGCTGAACTGGGAGCGCAATCTGGGGCGCCCCCTGAACCCTGAGACAAAATTTGGACAAGACTTCACAGGAGCACCCAGTGCGTCACTAATAAGGAAGGAGGATATAAAATATGCTTTAGGTACTATATTACACCGTCCCAACTGTACAAAGCGGGTGTGCGGCCCTCACCGAACTGCTGGAGGGGATGTGAACAAGAGGGGTCGCTTTTCCATCTCCTATGGGACTGCCCAAAAGCAGCGCATTATTGGAAAGGGGTTCGGACACATATCCGAGCAATAACAGGCCTCAATATCCCATGGGACCCTGGAATCATTTTACTGGGAGACCCGGGGGAGAGGGACCTGCCGATGTCAGGAAACGCAGCCCGCCTCTGCATCCATCTACTATTGGCAGCTAAGATCACCCTCACCCATCTATGGAAGCACCAAGAGGGCCCCTGCATCCCACTAAGTGCTGGGACATTATTTGCGGAAAGATTCACTGCATCCCGCCTGGGCAACCTCAATCCCTTCCTGAACACTTGGGCCCCCATTTATGGACTATGCGGACCATTACCCTGCTCTCACACTGAAGCCGCCCAATGTCTGCTGATTGAACTGAAGTCTGCATAGCTATAGCCCGGCCCAGCTTAGAAATAACCCCCCCCCCCCCACTAACGCCTCCCTATCAGAATATTACCATGAATGAACTGCATACTAAATTCCACCTTTTAATTTCCATTCTTCCACTATAATGAACTGTGCCTTCACAATCTCACAATCTGGTGCTGATTCCGTTGTCTACTGTTTGATTTGTTTTCTTCCTTTTCTGTTTTGCTACTGTTATTGTTTAATATGGATTAAAATATATATTTTGAAAAAAAACTTCATGTGCGATATCCAAGGACAAAAGATACAAGGAAAAAAACATTAAAAAAAAAAGGAGGAGAGCAAAGGGAAGGCAGACATTAAGTAAAAACGACAACATCCCTTAGTTGTAAAGCCCAACACTGGTAATTCGATCACCTGCATATCAGGGAGGGGCCAAATTCCACCCCTCCAAAAACCCTTTCTCTGGCACCTCACCACCCCAATCTTGACAGCAAAAAACCCAAGGTGGCATGAACCAGGAACAGAACCGCTCCATTCTGTTTGTACACTCACCACTTGACTGAATGGCTGCAGTAATCCCTTCCAGTAATCATTTCCATCACCAAGATTCTTAGCCGCATTGACCCATTTCATTTTGCAATGTAGCTCTAGCCTTTTCCAATGCATAGCCAAGCATGCCTTTGCTGCAAACAGCAGACAGTGTGCCAAGTGAGCTAGGACCCAATAGTCTCCTTCAATCTCAAGACCAAACAGCACAACTAACTGCATCTGTTCTCGTGAAACACCATCCATCTCTTATCCATCCAAGCACCTCATCACACCACACTCGTGCCAACAGAGCGGTCTCATCCCAGGAAATATCTTGGAGGTACATCGGGTTGTACTGCCATCTATGCAATAATTTAATAGCGTGAAGTTTATACTGGCAGGCAACCAACACCTAAAATGCCCCAAGAACACAACCTATACCAATGTTCCCTCCAATGCTATGCTTGAGTCTTTCCCATGGGCCCTGAAGTTGGTTGGTTGGTGTTCCCTTACCCCGCCTCTGTCAGGGAACCATACAGGCGGGACATCCACCCCTTCATGTCGGTCTGAGGTCAAGCACTTTCTCCGTCAGTAAGATCCTGCTGCACCTGTGTCTTCCAAACAGAAGCCGTGATCATTCCTTCAGTTGCAGACAGGAGAAAACAGACATGGTCCCACTTCCCAGCGCTTCCTCCAATTTTGATAGGGCAGGGGGATAAACTGCCCCCTTTCATAACTGCCCCACTGGCATCAAACCCGCCTCAAAGTCTGAAACCTCTGCAAGTTTGGAATAAGGTCCCCTCACCCTCCGGGCCTACAAACGGCTCAACGGGGAAGGCCAAGTCGCATCTCAGGCCTCTTGAGCCAGCTAGTCCAAAGGACAGCCAGAATGGGATGCTCCCTTATTCTGCGTAGGATCTGGTTCGACAGCACCCAAAACCATTCCCTCACAGTCGCTGGTGATAATTATCCAAACCCACTCACCGACGCTCCACCTGTTCCCTCAAACGAGGCACCATGACCCAAAGCTGAGCCGCCTTATAATACAAATCTAGGTCTGGGAAACCCACTCCCCCACACTCTTGGAAGCACCAAACCATACGCCACTCGTGCCCTCTTCCCTTGCCATAACAAAGGTCACTTCACTTCCCTAAAGAGCTTCAGGAACCAGATAGAAAGCATATGAAATGTATACAAAAGTCTAGGAAGGAAAATCTAGCTAGCATTCAGGCGTTCCATCCATGCTATGGCGAGTCGTTCCCATTTTCCCAAGGCCTTGTATAACCTTTCCAAAAAAAGGATGGGTAGTTGACCTCAAAACAACCCCAGCAGTTCCCTTTTAAGAACCCCCAAATAACGCAGTTGGCCTTCCCACACTTATTCCCAAATCGCCCAATGCACTGGTGTGCCGATCCCCCTCCCTACCCAAGGGAAACAATAGGTTTAGCCCCATTCATTTTGAACCCAGAAAACTTTGCATAAAGTCCAATCAGTTCAACTGCTGCTAGCACCGATCCCAACGGGTTCCGAAGAGGCAACAAAACCTCATCCGCATACATACATCAGTTTATACTCCACCTCCCCAACCCCTATACCTTCCACTCACTGACCCTTCCTTAACCTTAAGGCCAGTGGTTCTAAAGAAAGAGCATAACATTGAGGTGAAAGGGGACCACCCAGTCTCAAACCGTGGGCCAACCCAGCAGAAATACCTTCCATTTGCCGCAACACATGCCCTCGGACTTCAATAAAAAGCCATCCTTCCCTTCAAAACCCTACTTCGAAACCCAAACTTGCGCAACACTGTCTCAAGAAAGGTCAAATGCGTATCTGCATCAATTGAAAGCAACGTGGTATTTCTCGGCCACCCCTAGTCCATGAGGTGTAGTTTTTTCCACAGTGTTGCCGCATCCCCTTATAAATCCCACCGGATCCAAACTGACAAGTCGGGGCATGTACATGTCCAGCCTAGAGGCAAATACCTTAGTGAATATCTTTGCATAAACTTTAAGTGAGATAGGTCTACAAGAAGTTCAGAGAAGGGCGCCTTTGGAGCCGAGCCAGAAGACATTAAACAACTTAGTTAAATGAGAAACAAGTAAAGTAGTAAAGGATTTATAGAATCTTGGCATGTACACGTCCTGAACGGGGCCTTCCCCAGCTGAAGCTGGCGGATAGCATTCACAACCTCACCTCGGTTATAGGAACGTCCACATTTGCCACATCCTCGGGCATAGGACAGGGAGAGCGACCCCAGTCAGGTAGACCTCCATTCCCCCAGAGTCCTGCTGCATACAATCGCTCAAAAGGAAGCGAAGCTACACACAAACCAGTCGGAAGCCTGTTCCACTCAGCCATCAGTGCCCTGCAAAGCAGTGGCCAATCTTTCAGCCCGATGTCCACGAAGGCGGGCAACCAATACTGCAGCCTTATCCCCTTCTCATAATAGCTTCTGGACAACCTTACCCTCTTCCAAAACCTGCAGCTCCTCCCTTTTACCCCTCATCCACCAATCCCCCCACCTAGTTCCCGATGTCTGTACATCTCTTTCCAATACAGCAATTCCCAGCACAACTTTTCTAGCAAGGTTCTCTCCCTTTTCTTCCAGACCCTCACCCTAATCAACAGTCCCCTCAACGTCACTCAAGCGGCATCCCAGACTGTACTATATCCACCACCTCTATCATTCAAAATAAAATCTTACGTAATAGCCACCTGAAATTCTCCCTAAACACTGGATCCTTCCAAAGCGACTTGTTACTTCACCACGGTAGTGTAGAGCACACAACCCCACCCCCCCCCGTCCCAACATGATTGCTGACCAACTGGAAGTACCTTGCGAACAAGTACACTGTCCCACAACTCTTCAAACTTTGGGGGTCTGGGGCCCCACCACCCCTGACCAAAATGTGGTCATGCCAGGCCCCCCCCCAAAAAATGCCAAACTGACAGCAAGTCTAAATAACCATGAACTACTGCACGCAGTCACAGCACCCTACTCCCAGTATAGTCCTTGGGCTCCCCCACATGCTCCCATCGCAGGCTCCTTCATCCCACTACTACCCAGCACCATGGTACCTGCCCATCCTCCCACCACAGTCCCTGGGCTCTCCCACCACAATCCCTGGGCCATTGGCAGCTAAGTGGAGAGGCATAAATACCAGATGGGCCATAGCGACTGGTTTGTGCTCCCTCGCGACGCTCAATCATGGGCGATTCGGGGGGTTTTCCCCCTGGGACTTGGTTTAAAATAATGGGTTAAAATGTTGCATTTTAGAGCATACTTATTTCAAAAAATTGGGTAAAAAGAAAACAGTTTGCAATTGATGCTGGGGTGCCCAGGGACAGGCATGACTTTATTGGACATCTATGATAGATGTCCAGTAAAAAGATACCATCCCAGTGCCCTGGGCCCCACAGTGCCTAACAAAATCATGATTGTGTGTATGCAACGGGTTGGGGTGGCACAGGGAGCATGATTGGACATTAGATGTCCAGTAAAAAAGATAACCATCCGGGTCCCCTGGTCTCCACAGCACCTCAAAAGGAGAGCTGATTTTGGCAGGTCTGTAGGGGGATTGTGCAACAAAGGCATTTTTAAAATGCCTTTGTTGTACAGCCCTCCTTTCTCCCCTACTCCCACCCCCACTCGTCATCAGCTCAATGGACCAAAACACACACCAGCATACACTCAGTCATAACAAAAGCATACATGCATCCATACACATTTCAATAAATGAACATAAACGTACCTTGTGCCCCGGTCCTGAAGTTTCCTCCAGCACTCCAGCTCCTGCATCATGAACAGGAATCTGAAAGTAAGTGCTTCCTGGCTCCTGCACATGCGTGCAGGGTCTGCGTGTGGGTGATGAAACGCACAGATCCAGGTTGCACTGTCCGTATGTGCGAGGAGCAAGAGCTCCCCTCGCACATACAGAAGCAGTTCCCCAGCTAGCATTTCCAATTAGGTATGCAAGGCTGGCGAAGCAAAACGCCCCCAGCCTTGCATGGCTCAGTGAGCATGTGCAGCTGGGGAACTGAACTGTAAAGGGAAACCGGGTTTCCCTTTAACAGTTCAGCCAGCCCAGAAACACTTCCTCAGCTGGAAAAAGCAGCTGAGGGAGTGCTCAATCGCTGGGCTGGCTCCTCCATAATGGGTGAGGGGGCCACTGGGTCGATGCCCCCTCGCACATCCATATAGGGCAATGCCCAAAACAAAAATGCAAAATGCTAGTGTGGGCCAGGTTTTGGGTCAAAATGGGGCACTGCTATGGCCAATTTGATGAGTTACTTCACTATGCAGCTAGTAGTTTTGACCATTGTTGCTGAATACTTCACATTTAAGCACATTGTGATATTTAAACCATTGGTGCCAGAGAATTTGATGCCCCAACCCTGTGATCTGCCCCAAACCATTTCCTCCATTTAAAAAATATACAAAGATAGTCAATGCAAGTATATGCCCCATGAAAGAGAAGGTGAAACCCTATCATGAGGGTGGAATAGGCAAACCATGCATTATGCAAACTGAGTCCAAACAGCTGCAAACCGTGGGAGCCACACCCCCAGAACCAGTCTATCCCAACACTGGGTTCACCCAGATATTAATGTCACCTCCCCACTACAAGTACCCATTGCATTCTCCCACCACCTTCATAATTGTTGCGTTCAAATCTTAATTGGCCTTGGTTAGTGGCCTATAGATTGTTGCAAACTTAAAAACACCCCCTTAAGGAGTACAGAGACCAGCAAATCTCTACCATCACCACTCTTCCACATCATCACCTCTTCCATCCACAGTTTGTGAAGAGGAACCCCACCCTTCTTAGAATCAGACTCCAAATACACCTGCCTCACAAGACCCAGGAGTTCTATCTTAACCCTCTGAACATCCTCAGTGATGGGCTTATATTTATGGCCCTCATACAAGAAATAGAAAAGGGAAATCCCCAGCAATACCAAACACACTTCCCCTTAAGCCATAGAGTGAGGGGGCACATATTAAGTAAAGGCTGAAAGGTCCTGGAAAACAGTTAACCTGGAGGAACCAAGGGAAACTGGCCCCTCATTTCTTGCCTTCAAGAATACTCTGCTTTTCCTCAATAGTGGAAGCAGGCAAGCCTCGGACCCCTTCCCTCTGGCCCAGCATAAACCCCATCAATTGTGGCTTTGGCGGTCATATCACTGTCAAACAGAAGCTTAACCATCTCATGGATGTTATACTAATGTCCCTTTCAGCCCCCGAATCCCCAGGTTGTTTCTCCTCCCTCGGTTCTCAAAGTCATCCATTTTAAGTGTCATTTCAGAGGCCCTCTTTTCCAGTTCAACTTGGCGTGCCACTGTGTCCAGGGAGGTTTGATTAGTCTCCAGAATAAGCAATCCATCAATTTTATCAACATGTTTATCCAAGGTGTTGGAGACCCATGTCTGCAATGAGCCCCTGATCTCTCCAACAAGACTGCTATGTCCTTAGTAGACACTGCATCATCTGGCACCTACGCCATGATCTACTGGCCTGTTCCGTTATGGGTTGGGTGAGGTTGGCAAAATCAAACTGCTAAGGGAAGCCTTCCAGTCAATCAGGGTTAGGGCCAACAAGACAGGGACCCCAAAGACCCCCACCCTGGGTCACTTGCAACAATGGAAAGACCCAGATGCCAATGGTCCAGGCAACAGCAAAATAGTATTCAGAGCCCCAGGGAAGGCAGGAAGCTCCCCAAACAGGACACCACCCTTACAGCCCCAACAAAAGCTGCAAGTGGTGAGGTTCAGCCGGGCTGGAAAAACAAGGGCCCCAGGAAACCAGGTACTCCCGCACCATGAAAATCCGCCGCAGGACGTGGGACTCCGCCAAGTAAACTCCACAAGGGGCAGTTCTCAAAAACCACAGTCCACACATCCAAACAGGCCAGAGTATACACCAGACCCAATAGTCTCAGTGAGGAGGCTTCCCCTGCAGGAAGGTCACATGCACAAGGTGGCCCCAGGGCCCACCCTCACAGGGAGGCAGACACCTCAGCCAGGGTGCACACATGGGAGATTCCCCAAGCCCTCTTGTCATTTGGTCCCAACACGTTATCTGCATGGCCAGCTCCTCACTGCCTCCAGGGCGGGTCTCAGGCTTACACTCCCAAGTCTGCAGCTCTGCTAAACTCAAAGCGGCTGTTCGCCCAGTCCCAGGCCACCTCTGCAGCATTAGCTCCAGGCAGTCTCTCCACAGGTCCCTGTAGCTCCAGGGCACAACCGCACACGAGCCAAAGTCCCTGCACGCACCCCAGGACACAGACTGGGAGCTGCCACATTCTAGGTAATGCTTGTCGGCCCAATGTTGTCGCTGGCGGCAATCTCCTCCAAACTTCGTCTGCCGCTGCTACAAAGCCTCACATGAGGCATGGGCTGGTTACTGCCTTGAATGGAGAACTGAGTGGGGGCTCAGCGCACCCTTCCCCGTGGTACAGGAGCTACACAATCAGGCAGCCACCATACGTGCACCTCCTGATGTCCTCCCTACAGTACTTTAAGCAGGTTTAAGCCAACCTCTACATTGTTTTGAACAGTTTTATCAAAACGCACTTTAACCAGGGTTTGGTTTCCAAGCAGGAATCTGGGATTCAAATCTGTTGCGTGGTCTTGCTTCAAAGACCAGCACGTTGCCACGGTGCCTTCCTCAGTGTTATCCTACAGCCCCTGTAAGAAGAGCTACCATGAACATTATGCACTGTTGAGTTGGACGCGTACGTTAGCAAGCTACAGGTACGCCATCCCTTCCTTTTTAAGTTGTTTAACTCTGAACCACCCCCACCCGACACTCATCATGGAGCTCCACTGAGATCTTGTTTAACTTTTAGCGGCAAAAGCAAAAGGTAAAACGAAAGGTCAGTGCTCTACATAAGATTGAGGCAGGGGTATTTTACTACCCATTTTTAAACTTCGAGAGTAAACTCTTTCAAGACAGTAAAAATGACCTCTTTTTCACAAGTAAAATGTAAGCGACATCCAGTAGACGTGTGCAAAAACTATGGAAAACCATAACATGTGGCAGCTTTCTGTATTGTGACAGAATACACCTGTCATTATTTCTCCAAGGTCTGGCCATTTGACTCCTATTTAATAATGTTGTAAAACACAAACCTTGTAAATTATAGTTAAGAAAACATTAATTGTATTGTGAGTTGGAGGTTCGATAGCAGAATTGTCTTTTGATTACGAAGTCCTAATTTCCTGGATCCAGTACTACCTAATGGTATGCCAATGCTATGATACAACAGTGCAGAGAAGCAAGAACTCCATGCTAAATTCTATACCTAATCTCATGGTCAAAAGCGCTGTACATAGGACAAAATGATCAATCACCAAACCGAAGTCGGTACTCCTAGCAACCTCAAAAGGATGAAAGGCAGAGTTGGTGTTGGGGAGATTCGAACCTGCAAACTACAGATCACGCACAGATGGCAAGGAACAAGTTACTTAGTTGTAACTGTTCTCCAGCATGGATCTGGCATGGATTCACATGCTCATGAATATTCCCCGTCGTCAGGCTGGGAATCTTTGGTAAAGAAGAAAAAAAAAAAAACAACATTTCGTTTCTGAACTGTCTTTCTACTAGTAACCAATCACTGGTCTCTGGGTCATACTGCCCTCTACCCAAGCCCCTCTGGCAGCCATCTTCAGATTTGGTAGCACGTAAAGTGGCAGTAGGACCAAGAGAAGAGCCACAGAGGGGTAGGAGGGAGGGTTTGCATGTTAATCCATGCCAGACCCATGCTGGAGAACAGTTACAGTTAAGCAATTTGTTCCTTCTCCAGCATGGGTCTGGCATGGATTCACATGCTCATGAATACAAGCGTACATAGCAGTACACATGCAACCACTTGAGGTGGCAAGGCTCAACATGAAGCATTTCAACAACTCAACATTTAGCATCCCTTACCTCCTCACCAGGCTCACCTTCAAGTGAACAGGTTGCGCAGCACTGCCTAGCCGACTCTGGACTCCTCCGTGGAATCCCGGGTGACGCAGTAGAATCTTGTGAAGGTGTGAGTCGACCTCCATGTAGCAGCCCTGATGTGCAGCAGGGGCACACCAGACAGGAACGCCGTAGTAGCTGCGATCGCTCTGATTGAATGGGCTCTTGGACGGCCAGGCAACGGTCAGTTTGCCAACCAGTGACAGTGCATGATGCAGCCGGAGAGCCATCTGGAAATGGAGGCCTTCGAGAGGGTCCAAAGTTTACAACAGCTGTGATGTCTTCCGAAGACTCTTCTGCTGTCCATGTAGAACTTCAGCGCTCTAGCCACATCCAGCGAGTGCAAAGTCCCCTCAGGCGACGGGAAGAAAACAGGTAACACCAAGTCCAACGGCAACTTGGGCATGGAGTGGTGCGTCCTCAGCACTACCCTCATCTCGTGGAATGTCAGGTATGGGGGTTTACAGGAGAGGGCCTGGATCTCTCCCACTCGTGTGGGGGTGATGGCCACAAGAAATGCTGTCTTAAACGACAGGCGCTTCAACGATGCCGAATGCAGAGGCTCGAATGGTGGCCCATGAGCCTGGTCAACACCACATTGAGTTCCCACGCCGGAGCCTTCACCAGCGGGAACGAACGGAACAGTCCTTTCATGAAGTCCTTTACCAGGCGATGAGACCACAGAGATGACCGCCCCGGAGTTCTGGTGTAGCGGGAGATAGCCGCCAGATGGATCTTGGAGGCATGTGCAAGCACCGCCTCGGCCAGCGATAGCAAGTACGGCAGCACCTGAGGGGCCGTAATCCGCAGAGAGTTAATCTTCTGTGCACAGCAGCAGACAGAGAACCTCTTCCATTTAGGTCCATAGCACTAGAGAGTTAAGGGCGCCCTGGCCTTTGCAAGCAACTCATTGCAGTCCGCCGGGATATCATACTCTCCAAACTCTAGTGCTGCAGGAGCCAGGCCTGCAGGTTCAGCGAACCTGGGTCGTGATGGAGGATGGCACCTCCTTCCCTGGCGAGAAGATTTGCGTCCGTCGGTAGTTTGACCAGGGAGAGGGAGGGGCGAGACGGCGACATGTCCAGAAGGTCCGGGAACCAGATTTGGCCACGCCGGTGTGACAAGGACCATCCTGCCTGCACCAGGACCTTAAGAGTTGACTGAGGAGTCTCAGCAGCAACAGCAACGGGGGGTGGGGGACACCTACAGGTACAGGTACAGGCCGTCCCAGGTGAATGAGAAGGCATCGCCCATGCTCCTTGGCTGGGGAAACCTGCTGGCGAACCTCCGGCACTGGAGTTAGTCGCCGTCACGAATAGGTCTATCTGGGGATTGCCCATCGTCAGAATATGAGATGCACTTTAAGTTCCCCACTCGTAGCAAGAGCGCAGCTCCCTGCTGAGTGAGTCAGCGATGGTTTTCTTTATTCCTACCAGATGGAAGGGCACCAGGAACATCCCTTGCTCAACGGCAAGATCCTGCGCTTCCTTGGATAGGGCTGGGATCTGGTGCCCCCTCACGGTTCCTGATGTAGAACATCGTGGTGGTGTTGTCGGTGAAGACCCTTACCACCTTGCCCTTTAGGGACGGAAGGAACGACACGAGGGCCCAGAACACGGCTAGGAGCTCGAGAACATTTATGTGTAGTGACCTCTCGCCCGGGAGCCAAAGGCCTCTTGCGTGGAGATCCCCATCCTTCCAGGGAGGCATCCGTCAGTTTACTGATGTGCCGTGGTCTGGAAGTCCATGCCTGCCGCTAGATGCGTGCGGGTGCCCCACCACCGGATCGCTTGGCGGAAAGTCTCCTTGAGTGAGATCCTGTCTTCAAAGCTGCCAGCCGATTAACCAACGGGCGTCGAGGAACTCCTGCAGTGGTCGCATCCGCAACCTGCATAGGCGCACGAGGTAGATGCACAAAGACATCATGCCGAGTAGGGACTTGATGGACCTTCACCCTGGCCACGTTCATGGTCAGCCGTTGTACTTTGCCCAGGATGGCCTTCGTCCTTTCCTCAGACGGTAAAGCCAATCGCGCCACTGTGTCGAGCCTGGCTCCCAGGAACAGGGGGTTTTGCAACGGTACCAAGTGTGATTTCGCGAAGTTGAGCGAGAATCCCAGATCTGTGAGCAGTTGGACGGTCTTCGCTGTGTGATCGACGACGACTTCCCTTGACTTCGCTCAGGGTGGTCAGTCAAAAAGCCGAAAAAAAAATATCGAATGACAAAAATATCAGGGGGGGGGGGAGAAAAAAAAAAAAAAAAAAAAACATTTTTTATTTATTTATATGTATTTTTGGGGTCAGGTAAAAAAAGGGGTAAAATGGGGGAACCCCCCCATTTTGAAAAAAAAACGTATTGAAAAAAAATATTGGATTTTTTTTTTCTGAGATTTTTTGGTTCGACCTTTTTTCCCCCCCCCCCCCCCCGATATTTTTTTTTCCTGTCTTTTCACTATAAACCTTCGCTCAGATTAGCCAATCGTCCAGGTAGGCGTAAACTTGGAATCCCGCAGCTGCACCTCCACTGGTGCCAGGCACTTGAAGACCCTCGGACCACGAATCACAGGAACTTGCGATGTCCTTTGAGAATGAGGATGTGGAAGTAGGCATCCTCAAGTCCAGTGACGATAGAAGTCGCCTTCCTCCAGCTGTCCCAGCACGTGCTGGAGGGTGACCATCCAGAATTTCTGGGACTTCATGCATTTGTTTAGACGACGAAGGTCCAGGATGCGTCGCCAACCGCCGGTCTTCTTTCGGACGAGAAAGTACCACGAGTACATGGAGCCCTGGAGCCTCTGCGGGACGAGTTCCATCACGCCCTAATTCAGCATAGCGTGTGCCTCCAGAAGTAGCTGTGGGACGTGGTTTTCCTTCCTGGCCACAGGTGGTAGACGGGGACACTGGAATTCCAGAGTGTGCCCGTGGGCCAACGCGTCCAGCACCCAACGGTCAGAACGACTCCCACACGCGTACTAATGTCGCCAGCCGGCCTCCCACCAGGGTGCTTCGGTGGAGGCCCAACGCCGCGGCCGGTTCAATCCTGCTTCGCCGAGGCCTTGGCACCTTGGTCTCCCTGGCGATGACGACATCCCGGCCTTGCGGCTGCTCCATAGGCTTCCTGCAACGATGAACAGGCTGCTTGGCGGTACAACGAGGAACCGCCACCAAATCCTTCGGAGGCACCTTGGGACTTGCCTCCGGAGGTCCGAAAGGGTGGCCCTCGATGGAGAGAACCTAAGGCCCAGGCCGTCTCGGTGTCTGCCTTGATGGCCTGCAGTGACTCGTCCACTGCCTTGCCGAACAGGTTGTTCCCATCGAATGGCATGTCCAATACCCTGGTCTGCACGTCCTGACAGAAATCGGTGGCCTTAAGCCAACTGCGCCAGCAAAAACAAACGCTGTTGCCCATTTGGCGAAAGCTGGCGTTGGCGATGTCTGGCCACTGTGATGGCGTGGTCCGAAGCCACCTCGCCTTCCTGTAGGATTTCAAAGGCTTCCACCCTTTTGTCGCCTGGGAGGAAGTCCAGGAGGGGAGCGATCTTCAACCACAGCTCCCTGTCGTAGCGCGCCACGATTGCGAGGGCGTTGGTCGCTTTGATGGTCGTCACTGCAGACGAGATGACTCGTCACCCCATGGCGTCTAGCTTCTCCCCTCGCCATCCCGTGGGGATGTGGAAGTTGATCCCGTCGCGCCTGCTGACCGCTGCGGAGACCACAGAGTCTGGGGACAGCTGAGCTCTGAGGCACATCGGGCGGCATCTGGGTCCCGGTACTTCTCATACTGGTCCCTCTTCGCAGGAGCCGTGGACGGGTTCTTGAGTAGCGATAGTCCTTCCCCCCCAGATTTAGTCTAATAACGGTACTGAGAGGACAGTCTTTCTCTTGGCCTCCCGTCGTTGGTAGAGGAAACCTTCCTTCTTCTGGACAAAGTTGCAAGAGCTCCGAAGCCCCTGGCGATCATGGCGTGAAAGGAGCCAATTTCCTCAGGGTGCGGGGGGGAGAGAAGGCCCAGGCAGGAGGTGATAGGAGATCCATCCAGTCATCACCACCGTCGTCTGTCCCCGTTCCCGTCTAGCATAGCATCAAGATTGCTCCGGAGTTGTCCTGTGGCACAGGCTGCGACAGGAGCGACGGCCAGGGAGTAGGGTCTTCGTCACCTCCACGGTTGTCGGCTCCGTCGCTTTCCACGTCTCCCTCCCGTAGGAACGGGCTTCCTCGAACATCTTGCCCAGGATCTTTGCGACGCTCATCTTCAGAGGAGGTATCCGTGTCCGTTATGACTACGGTTCCACCCACCCAAACCCCCCAGTCTTTCTCGACCTGGGGTCTTATGGATAGGCTGAAAAGAGGATTCCATCCGGGGTGGCAGGGAAACTCTAGGCCCGGAAGTCGCCTCCATTGGGGTAGCCTCCACACGACTCCTTCGATTGAGGCCTTAGCAGGCCTTCGTGACTTTGGGTGTGCCCGAGGCCTTCACCTTGGGGGGGGGGGGGGGTCGCCGCCTCGCTCCCCTTTGGCTGCCACCATTGGGAATCGACTGGGGCTTCTCTTACCCACTTCTTTACCGAGCCAGAGCGTTGGCTCGTGGCGTCTGTGACATCGTACCCTGCCTGGCAGCCAAGGAGCCCGAACCGTCGGTGCTTTGCCTTTTGTTGGGCCCCCGTGGCCGGAGCGCCCTCAAAGGTCTTAGAAAACCGCCCGGACTTACTCTTCTTCTCACCTGCTGCTGGGCTCTTCCCCTCCAGCCAGTTGGTGAGTCGAGTAAGACGATCCCACATTGTCCGTTCGGACATACTCTTTCAAAACGCACAGTCTTCTCCACGTGCGATTTGCCGTGAAGGCAGTAGAGGCACCGATAGTGCTCATCTTTCTTGAAGACATTCTGTAATCCGCATCCAGGGGAGCTCCTGAACAGTTTGGATCCAACAGGCATCGGGTTTCCTTTGTCCTGGGCCATGTACACAGGGGGGGGGGGGGGGGGGGGGGGTAGGCCTCAAGATCTTCCGGAATACTCCAAGAAGTGAAAAGTAGACAAAAATGTGCCCTTGAGGGGCGTAGAAAAATTCAGACACGGGTCCTAGTTGATCGGAAGTAGAATTGGTGGAGCTTGAGGCTCGATTGAAAAAATAAAAGTAAACTCTGAAAAATTGCAAAACGCAATGAGAGCTATAGCACAAGGACTCCCAACACTTGAACGTGCATTCAAAATCTGAAGATGGCTGCCAGAGGAGGTGCTTGGGTAGAGGGCAGTCATTGGCTCGGGGCAGTATGACCCAGAGACCAGCGATTGGTTACTAGTAGAAAGACAGTTCAGAAACAAAACAGATTCTCTTTACCGAGGATTCCCAGCCTGACAGGGAATATTCATGAGCATGTGAATCCATGCCAGACCCCATGCTTGAAAACAAGCGCTTAAACGGCTGAGCCATCTTATTGGCCAACATACTTCAGGTCAGTAAACTGCGTATCAATTGATGCATAATAAATAATCAGCGCCTAGCTGTTGGACCAACCATGTATGAAGCACTACATAAAGTTAAATACTTATGTGGATTATCACAGACCGGTTTTGCAGAGTTTTTCAGTTACAAATTTAACTCATTTGTTTTTGAACAGCCCTTGCACTTCCTGGAGCATCAGGTTTTGGATGTTTTAATTGTAGTCTTGAAGATTTATGATTGGTGTAATGACAGTCACTCACCCAAGAGTCTGCTTCCAATGACCATCTATAGTAATGTACCCAATGACTGCAAGGTTGAATGGATGTAAACTAGACCATGAATACCCCTTTAACACAGTTTTTATAATTAGTTTAAATTAAATGATAAGAGTAAAAACTATCTGCCTCCGCATGATTATGCACACAGCACAGTAACTCTGAAAAATACAATTGCGCAATATTGCTTTGCTTTCACTGGAGAAAAAAAGAAAAAAACACCTGTTACAAAGGATTATCTATTGCAACTTAGTTTTGCATCTTATTATACAATCCTAAAATGCTGGGAAAAATAAAACGGTGCTTCCATTTGCTCTGTGAGCATCTGCACACAACAGCAGAAGTTGAACAGAAAGAATTCCATCACGTCGTGCAGTTTTTTTTTTTAAAGGCTTCAGAGAAATACATTGAGGCTTTTCTCCATGGCTTGCAATTACAGCCATGAAGATAAAAATCAAAATGAGCATTCTGGTTTGTCAAATAACCCGACCTTTGCACTGCCCTCTGCTCTAAACATGTGTAAATGCACGCAGGAAAATAATAAAGCCGTTTTATTTACAAGATTTTCATGCATAAAAAGGCCCAGTACGACTCTTATCAGGAGGTTCGCGTAAGGACATTATCTGCCATTATGTAAATGCAAAATGCTCAGAACCCAGAACCTGCTCGATAAAAATGGCAGATGCAGTGAGCGTTCGTCCTATGAATAACGATATGGAAGTTATTAGGCCAGCCGAAGTAATTTCAACAGCAATTTAACTCCCTCATGTTCATATAACAGACAATTGACAATTGCACAGATGTAATTGCCAGGTTCCCCACTGCTCGAGCGACCTGAAGGTTCAGGAGAAACACAGATTCCCTCCTAAACAATGCCTCAAGAGATACCTCGGCAGTCAAGAGAAGACTGTTCTGGGACCCACGTGAAACAAATAGTCACTGATGACAAAAATTATTCTCCCTGAAGACAATCCCATTGACGTAGGGGTGGGATTGTAGCCCTAAAGCTTCAAACAATTAAAAGATGCCTCCAAAAACGCAATCACTAGGCAAACATGTCAATACATGACTACATTGTATGACAATGGTATGGACGTCATGAGCAGGAGGCTTGGCTCGACCAAAGTTTGACTGGTGACACTGCCAGCATACAACTTGTTTTAAAAAAAGCCAGTCGGACTGTGGCAGGGGTGTGGCCATTCTGGCTAATAAATAACTCACTGGTTGGGCTACCTTTAAGCTGACACTATTGTCATTACAATAAGACCTTTGACCTAAGCACTTCAAATATGGGCTTTGAATGAGGGTCTAATGGATCCCTCCCATTCCCTACCCCTAGCCATGCTAATACTTATGGCTAATCCTACCCATCTCAAACTGAGCTCTTCAATGGAGGCAGCCATCTTGGATGACTGTCTCCAAGGAAGCTCTCTGGAAACAAGCTGAAACTAGCGGCCGTCTCTGAATGCGAAAGATACCATGTGCATCTCAGTGTGGAAAATATGTATTCAGAATATAATACAATCCAAGTTCATGCCTTCACATTGATCCGTTTCTCTTTAAAGGGGTAGTTCACAAAAAGGTTTGACAAAAAAAAAAAAAAATATATATATATATATATATATATATATATATATATATATATATATATATATATATAGGCATGTTTCAAAAACGTTCCTATTGAAAATTATTTAAAATGACCATTCAAGTGTTGATTGAAAGCAGAGAACTTATTTAAGTGGAGAGAGGGAAGAGCTGATCCCAGGGCCATGTGATGCTTACTACACAGGTCTATTCACCTGTATTTATTCACAGATGCCTCAACCAATACATGGAGTAAGCAGATCACACTGTATTGAGGCATGGCCCCTGCATAGGGATCCAGCTGAAACAAGCCATGCGCTGCACCATTTACCAGTTTCCCCCACTCAGTTTGACTAAAAAGCCATTTTGGCAACTAGATGTTATGAGGAATTTGCCAGGAACACCACACTGTTCATGTTGGAGCCCAGAGATCCTCTCAGACGCGAGCACCGTCCTCCGTGTTTGCAGGATTAGCTTGAATTCAGGATTTCTAGCTCCCCGCTGCTGACAATGTGGCACATGCCGGCAGCGGGGAGCTAGGAATCTGAAGTGCCAGCAAATCCCATGAAGACACAACAGTGCTCACAAATTTTGAGCACTGTTCTGTGTTTGTGGGACATCCCCTTTTTCTCCTTCATAGCAATCCTGCCATAAACCTTTTTTAAAAACAAAAAAAAAAAAGACTCATCTTCCAAATCCCCCGCCGATACACACCCCCTCCACCTCTACCCCTGGTACCCTGCGTGATGCCATTCCCTTGGCCTACACCCCTGATCCAACCACCATGCGACTGACTTGGCCCGCTTTGGGCTTCTAGAGCCAGACCTAGATACCCTGAGCAGGTTGGCGAATTCATCTGGCAAGCACTTACACACCCATGGATAGAGTTGCACCGATTAAGTAAAAAATCATTGTGTCATCAGAACTGGTTTACTGCATCCTTAACTGACCTCAAAGAAATAAGGCAGGAAGAGCGTGCCTGAGCAAAAAAAATAAGTGACAAACTAGGAAAATGATGATTTGTCATTGTATTCATATCATCACTCTCCGCTAGGAGGTACGTGTATTTGTTTTGACCTTATGGAAATGTTCCTTTATGAACAAGAACATGGTCAATGGACTGATTGAAACTGTAAAAAATATTTCCTTTCTGGATATTGTACTGAAATGATTGAAACTTTTACATACTGAATCATATTGAACAAGTAATCAGTGCCTTGAGAAAGCCCAGGCAAGGGCGAAACAAATGTGTGCCTCCTAGCGGAGTGACATTCAAGTTAACATGAATTCTCAATGTAAAACATCGCTTTTAATAGCACTAAGCTGCAAAAAAAATAAATAATTCTCTTTACGTATAAAACTTGCAATAATATGGATAAAATGACAAACGCCTGAACTGAAATCATTTACCTACGTTTAAAAAACTAAATGTTGCATAGAATTATACATACACACATACATACAGGTCTACATAGAAACCTAGTATCTCAATCCTTAAACCAACCAATAGGTGGATGTTGACTCGTGTGTCAAGATGGATTTCTGAACTCTGACCCTGAGGGGCAGAGGTTCAGAATGCCAGCCTAGTTTCTTGGAACAGGGTAACCTCTGGACAAGACATACCAATCAGGGTAGCTATGGCAGGCGGTCAAGACTAGGTCTCAGGAGGGGTGAGGGTGACTGAAGGACCTCAATGAGCACACAAAGCAAGGACACTTAAAAATTACTCCAGACAGGTGTTATATCAAAAATAGACACATTTATTACAAGGCCTTTGTAACAGACCATAGCAGAAGAATCAGTAACACTAAGTAAACCCACATATACACACAACCATTTGGGTCTAAAGGGGTTAAATGCACGAAATACGTCGACAACCTAGATGGGAAGGAAACTAGCAGTGCAGATAGTCTTTAGGTCCTTTTGACATGGACAACACACCTAACTAAGAGGCATTCCAAGCCCCAAGACTCGAGGAGCCTTGTGCTCAATAGTACATGCAATGCAAGCGCACGCGGTTGTGCCAATGAGAAAAATATATGGTCTCTAGCAGCTCAGGAAGGTGGATGAGGCGATGAAGAACAAGTTCCCACTATTCAGGGAGGACCTCCGCTTGAAGGCAGAGGCAGTTCCAGAGAGCGGGATGGATTCACTAGTTCGCACTCGCAGTGGAAAGGAGTGACCCCAGGGGCAACTAGTGCGTAAAAAAGGGTCCTTGGCACCAGGGGCCACCGGTTAGTGTTACAAGTACTAACCGGTACCAGGCGCACTTGGACCCAAACTTCCCCGATCAGTCCACTCGGGTTGCAGGTTCGAACGTGATAAAGGAAGTCTGGCTTTCAGTTCCTGAGTTACAGCGACGATTCCCAATGGGACAGTGGTGATTTCTCTGCTCCGGGTGGATGAATCGACCCAGTTTCACTGCAGCAGGCTTCAGGGGCAAGAGGGTCACAAATGCAGTGCACTTGCAAGACATTGCCACAGCAGGGCAACCCAGTAACCACGTTTACTCCGGTCCTGGCACACTCGTCTCACTTCAGACCTGGGAATGCCAAGTGTACGAAATTCGGTGCGAGGGTGCCGTGGACACAGAGCTAGCAGTATACCAAGTGTCGAGGGCCCCCTTGTAACGATGGCAGAGACAGAGCAAAGGTTCTGCATAAGCTGTCAGCCCACTGGTTGGCCTAGGGACACTTCCAAGAAAGCTTACTTGCAGGTTTTGGTGAAGGTGCTGAGAATAGTTGGTTCCACTATTCCAATGGGTCGAAGCATCTCTGCAAACCTTCTAGGATGACCAGATGCAGAGGGTTCCCACAGGACGACAGCCGACTTAGGGTGCCAAACCTTCCAGCGGGTCACCAGAGGTTCCTCGACTCAGCTTCATATTTGCAAGATACTTGGATCCTATCCTTTGTTCAGTGATAACTCAGAGCGACATGGGATGGGTGTTTTTGGCCTCCTCTTATCCAAAGTTCCCTTCGCGCCAAAACAAAGAGGACCCAATGGGAGCTCTGCTCTCAAACACTCCATACATGGACCAATCATGGACCACCGTGGTCCCAGTCATTCAGGGCACTCCAGACTCTGGCACCCAGGATGTGTATTGGACTCCGACGTTGCAGCCCACATCCTGGAGGCACACACACACACAAGGCATGCAGAAGCCTGCAAAAGCATTGGGATTCGTGGAAAAGAGAATGACCAAATAAGGACCGACCTGGGTCGAATCGACCTGGGGATGGTGAAGGGGCAAGATGGCCAAAGGACAGGACAAAAACTTGTGGCATGGCCATTTGGAGCCAGGCCACCTATTCTCGCCAAACGCGGTTAACATGGCAGGAAGGGGTTAAAAAGAATGCGAAAAGATAGCTGCCACCGGTCCGGTCCATGACACCTGCACAGTTCATCAAAGTTCAACGAGAGTATTTAGGGCCTTTGGGAAATGACTAGATCCAAGTGTGCTGTATGGTAACATACATTGCACACTCGTTACATGTTGCACAAAAGTTGCAACATGCTTAAAGGACTAAGGGAAACAGTCTCCCAGTGCTGACTGTATTAAGCACATGTCAGTTTCCCCATTAAAAGTGAGCGAAGGCCCAGAGGAGTGCAGCTGAAGGCTGTGCTTCTCTGGAAAAGTCAGTCAATGGTGTCTAAACAGCAGCAAAAAGTCTGGGGTGTACACATGGAGGGAAAATTACATATAATTATGAAATATTTCCTAACATATGTAGACGTGTAGCCACTGACCATCACACAAGGGGATTAAGTCAGAAGAAATAAGGAATATAGAGGAAAAAATAAAATTAAGAGGGAAGAGAGCATGGACGATTCACCCAACTCTAAACCAACACTTACAACTAGCCATTGCAGCCACAGATACAGATACAGGAGAAATTACGACATACAGAGTCAGACATGGACACGAGAGCCATATTCTCCCCAAAAAGGAGCACAGAAAAAGCTTACAAAACAGACCCAATACATCGGAATCTCTATGCGATAAAATTAGAGTGATTAATCAGAAAATAAATATTATGAGAAAGAAACCATGCAGAACCATCTGAAAAATGAACAGCTACCAAGAGGATTATGCACACTAATATTTCCCAATTTCCACAATGAAGATGCAGACCTGGTGGAAGAATGGGTGACGAGCTTGACAAAAATGGTAGAATTACTGGCAGACCACGCCGGCAGGGAACAAAAAAAAAAGCACAGAAAGAAATTCAGGAAATGGCTGCACCAGATGAAAGACTAGGGATAGAATACATACGCAACACCAGGATGAAATCAAACTAAGGAAAGCAAGAAAAACCTCAAGAGACAATAAAAGTTTACAGACAGGACAGAGTCTATACATTCCAACAGAAATATGATGAAAGAAAATCATACACCAGGCACATCGCCCACAAGCTCATACGGAGAAAGTGAAAATGAGACCAATAGGAACAAAATCGGAAGAACAAGCACCCATTTAAAAAAAAAAGTTGCAGAAATCAAATGCTACCACAAAGGAAACAGACTTAACAAGCGAGATTCCGAAAGTTACTTATTTTAAATACCCCAATAATAAATACTACAACAACCACGAACCACACTACAGGGGAAGAGGAGACCAACCAGGAAGAACCAGATCGGACCGCAGGATAGAGACGATCGGTTCACAACTAGGTTCTTTGTTCTATCCAACAGAATATGAAACAGATCAGACTTAAAGGCCAATCCTTTGCACCTAGCATAGACCCAGATCATACCATCTTACAGATTGACACATTCAAGTTCATACGCAATATCAAACTGAAAGTTTCACAACCTAGACCCACTAGCGGAAGTAGTAGTATTTGAATTCCGTATCAGTGACCGGACCATCAAAATTATAAACACCAGTCTTACTATCCCTAGAAGACAAGGAAATTCCAGAAGAGGATCTCTTGTACCACCTAGGAATACACAGCAGCGCACTGAGAGAACGTGGATTGAAACCCAAATCTAAATCTAAATTCATCCAGGTCATCCAACAAGGCAACTGCATAGACTGTTTTCACAAAGCAGTATCAAAGGACATTGAACTGTTAAGAGACAAACATCACAGGAAGAAACAAAATCGTGAGTGCAAAAGAAAAATAAGCACTAAATGAATTGAAGACTAAGAAATAATAAAGGAAGCCGACAGGGAGAAATAGACTAACAATGGCTGACAAACACCTAGCGACACTGGGATGCTACAATAGTTCAAAATAATTTGTATAAACCATAGCATCAAGGAGCTACTATCACTAACAAACGGCATAAGAAACAATTACAGCGGAGGAACACCAAACCAAAAATCCCCACCATATATTTCCTAACCAAAATGCACAAGGAATATGACCAACTGCCTGATGTGAGACCTATAGTAAGCGGAATACGGTGGGTTGCCAAACATTTCTCAAAAAATGTATTGATAAGATCATAAGACCAGAAGTAGAAAAGCTTAAATCTTACACGGGACACAATGCACATGCTAGAAATTCTGAACAGTACCAAACAGAATGATTATATGCTAGTTACAATGGGTGTAAGAGCATTGTACACAATCTGGCCATCAAAACGATTGACTATCAAAATATATCTGCATCACACTTACTGTACACATAGAAATGATCAAGAAACTGGTGAAATTTGTACTAGAAAATCAACTTCATATTCAATGAAACCATATGCCAGCAAACAAAGGGCAAACCATGGGCACCTGCTTAGTGCCACCCATGGCAAAACTTTTTTGTAGGTGAATTTGAAGAGTAGAATTTGACCCAACATATCACACAAAATAGTAAAATGGCAGTGATACATAGACTACATCATCATATGGAATAGAAACGATACTGAAGTGATGGAATTCTAATCACTCAATAGAACAATTTCGGCTTAGAATTCACAATAGAAGCCAGTAAGCCAGAAGTAACATTCCTGGACCCCTACATATACATAGAAGATGGCAAATTGGAAACCAGAACATCCTGCAAAAAAACTAAGTAAATGCAACTCTACAGGGAGACAGCTGCCATCTTCGCAAGACCATACAAAACATACCAATTAGCGAATTCACAAGAGCGAGAAGAAAACTGTAGCCAACTGAACACATACAGAACGTAATGGAAACCCATCAATGAAAGGTTTGAATCAAGAGGATACAAAAAAAGTATATAGAAAAAGCAAAACATAAAGTAGACCGTGGGAACAAAGCAGACTACCCCAAACCAAAATAAAAAATAATAAAAACAGGGACCAAAGCAACCCGATACAATAAGAATGATCACACAATGTACAGGAAACACTAATTTGTAAGATCTTTCAAAAGAAGCAGCACCTCCTAAAATTAGACTAGGATCTAAGAATACATATGAGATACCACATAATCTACACTAGAGCACCAACCCTACATGCAAAACTAAGCCCAAGCTTTATGAAGTGAGACAGACGAAAATTCCAGACCAATATCCTTACTGGCAAACAACTCCAGGGCTTCTTCAAATGCACATATTGTAGCATGTGTAAATATGCATTGAATAACACAAAGTTATAAAACTGCCAATGGATGAAAAGTCATAATAAATGTATAAACTGCGGACTACATTTGTAATTTATGTAATCTGTATTTGTAACAAAATATATGTTGGCTGTACCATCCGTGAATTAAAGATAGGAATCAGAACACCATGGAACAATTACAAGAACAGACAACCCCATCTGCTCTCAGAACATTGGAACCTAAACCATCCAAATAAAGAGAATATCAAATTCTTTGGAGAAAAGCATATATAAGCGAGCATGAAAGGATGGGAGAACGAGAGAAATGCTGGCAACAGATGTAGACTAATTTGTGATTTAAGAACTATAACAGATGGCCTGAACACGGATACAGAAATGCACCACTTCCTGCAAAAAATATATGAACATATGCAAGTATTGCCTGGAGGTCAATTAACCGACTTAACCTGACATCAAAGAGGCAGCTCATTGGACTAACTTGCTGGCATTATGAGAAGCCCCTACCATGCCAATTTATATAAATTAGACTAAAACTCACCGGACTGTCCCCCCACCCCAACAAAAAAAAAAGAAAAACAGCCAGTAACAGTAAGACCAAGCCATATAACATTGCACTTTCATTTAAAGAGTGAAGATGCAGAACAAAATAACGTTGTTCATAAACCAAAACAACGTGAGACCTTGAGAAACTTAATCACATGACCAATATGCCTCAAAACGTGATAGGAATGTAATAAACACAATGTGTTATTAGAACTCCCTACTTAACATTACGTGTTCAACAGATCCCTTGAAAACATGTTTATAGCTAACCTCAACAACGTAAGGCCAATGACGGCACAATCACATGACTAAAATGCCTCCAACACGTGACGGATTGTGACTAATTCACATTGCAATAGGACACTTCTAGGGTAGCAGAAGTTGTTCTACAGTGGGAACCCCCAATAGTTAAGCATGAACGAAACGTCAAGTGTAAATGTTATAATATAACCTAATGCCAACCGCGGCAATAGACAATGAATACAATTTGATAATGCCCATGTACTAGAACATACTAAGCAAAATATGTTCACCTTCGGATTAGACTAACAAAAGCATGGGCGCACAAAAATTGTAATGCAATAGCAATACATTATGTCACAATCAAACAAAACCAATCAGCACAGGCGCACATAACGGCTATGCAATAGCAGTGCAGCTTAATGTCGCGTACAACCAAACCAATCCGCATGGAAATTAGCAGTGCAGCTTGATGTCACGTATAAACGAAACCGGGTCTATGCGGAATGCATGATTCACAAGCACGGTCATAAAAACCAGGAAATTTAAACAACTTGAGTTTGTATGAGGCCTGCGGAATCGTAACAACGTCAGGGTTAACATGTAGCATTTGACTGCCGTCTGATAACTGTAGAAAATGGATATACCTCACTCAAAATTGGTATCACCTACACCATAAAAACAGCACCTGGCTATACTATAAACACCAATGGGGAATACACGTTGGTTGATTGCTCAAAATTTGATGGGTGAGAAAGCGGACTACTAAAATAGGCGCACAAACCAGGTGAAAATAGTCACCAACCTATATCAACATAGGCAAAACTAAATTAAAAACAAGATAACAGGCGCAAAATACAGGTATCACCAAAATTCTGGATCGTGGTACACAGGACTACTTCAGCAAGAAGATGCACTGGTGAAACTCGACCACCACCACCCCGAAAATTAAAAACGGGGAAAATTACGTAAATACAAGGGAATAGTATATATATCGAAAACAAAGAAAGGTAAAAGCTGGTTAAGGCTTTTTAGGCGGCACTCTCCTCACAGATAGAAATCAGCCAGATGCAGATCTCCGTCAAACATCCTTTATTTTGCAAAACACAGTGGACAAGCAGGTCAGGAGAGCACAAATACATGTTTCACCCTTACGTGCTTCGTCAGATTGTGAACATAGAAGACCGGTTTCTCTTATTTTACAAATGATGTCCTTTACTTTCCATTTAACAGTGTATTTAAAGCCATTCCCTGTTTACATGGGTGCCATGATAGATATTATTGCTCTATTTATACATTACGCACCCATTTGGAGGTAAGAACATGTCTAATATAAACAGCAAAGTATCTTTGTTAATTCTGTCTTTACCAATGCATGCCTTATGTCACATTAGGATTAAGTCAACGTTATGGTCATATCACATTAGTTTTACTAAGGTGCCTAGTGCTTTAATAAAGTGTCTAGTGCTCACAATGTAAAAGCAGTTACACATCAATGTTAATATCCCATTAGTGTTACTAAGGTGCCTGGTGCATTTGATAAAGTGCATGGTGCTCACAATATAAGGACCATTACACATCAATATATACATTTTTTACACTTGGTTCCATTTGAATTCACTAGTTAATCGTTTTTGCCATATGCGGATGTTCTTAAAGTGCATAGTGCTCACATAAATATCTGTTGCAGATGACACAAACTCGTTGGGATTCACATATATTCGTTTTTGCCATATAATTATGTTGATAAAGTGCATAGTGCTTACAAATTCAAAACAAAATTATGGTTATACAACATATCATGCAGTTTGTAACTTATTGATCTTCAGAAAAGTACAACATGCCATTATGATTGATATCACATTAGTTGGGCCGATATATTAGTCTATCTTCCCAAATAAATATTTGTGCAAAATGGAGCTCTATTGTTTGTAACAACCTCAGTAAAGTGCATAGTGCTTACCAATACAATAACATACGATTTGTGCATTCCATAGTACATTAAATTCCCATATAAAAATATCAATAAAATACACAATAGATTTGGCAAATTCCCATGTAAAAATATCAAATAAAATGTACAATATGTTTGATCAATCTCATTAGACAATCCTTTGATTAATTGGGGATTAAAAGCACAGATGTTTGGAAGTGCCAGATTTTTACAATTCCATAGTTATTCTACCTCCCAAATCCAAAAAAGGGAATTTAAAAATGGACTATTCAATGTTGAAAAAAGAAACCTGTGATTATTTCATGTAGTGCAATATGTTAACAAAGCGCCTCACTTATTAAACAGTATGTAAAAAGTATATACGAAAAATGTGCTGAAAAGTATCAAATTCTAGAAATGGTATTATAGTTTCATATTTCCAAGCATGGGATAATTGATATGTTACAACAGTTTATTCACAGAGTGTTCTAATCCCCCACAAAGGTATAGAGTTCCTCATCTTTGTTGTGGCCTCCCGGGTTTTTGGTGTGGTAATCAATGATGCATTTGCATTCGGTTTGTCTCAGTCTTCGTTCCCGATTACCACCTTTCGGGTGTGGGGAAATCCGGTCTATTCCGAAGTATTTTAAAGATTATATGTCCCCATAGTGTTTTTCTTCTAAATGCTTTGCAAGGGGGTAAGATGGAACTCCATTTTTGATGGCTCAGAGGTGTTGCAACACACGAAGTTTCACTTCTTACTTAGTGCTTCCAATATACCAAAGATTGCAATCACATGTAATTGCAAAGATAACGTAAGTTGTTGAACAAGTGATGTGTTTGGTAATTGTTACTTTCCTCTGAGTTCGTGGATGTATGTAATGTTTGAGGGATACCCCATATTTGCAAGCCTTGCATTTTATGCATTTATAAAAACTGACTTGATTGCTCGCCAACCATTGAGTTGTAGATTGTAAAGGGGTTAAGAAGAGACTTTGCGATAACTGATTGTAATGATTTTGCTTTCCTGAATGTCACACTGGCATTAGTCTGAAAGCATTTTTTGATATCCGGATCTCTCTGTAGCAAAAACCAATGTTTGGCAAGGATTTTCTGAATTTCTTTAGCTCCGTTATTATAGGTTGCAATAAACGTATATTTTCATATTTGGTTTCCTGTGATTTCAGTTTGCTTTTCACTTTGTTTTTTCTTAAGATGTCTTTGAGTTTATTTGGCACAATGAATGCGCTGTTTGTCCACTTTTTGTAGCCTCTTGCCGCAAAATTGGCTGCTGTTGTAATTGCATTCTCTACAAATGTTTTGTTATCACTGCAATTTCTTTTCATTCTCAAAAATTCACCATACGGTATACTATTCTTTAGACATCTTGGATGTGCATTTTCTGTGTGAAGTAAAGAATTAGTGCTGGTCGGTTTGCAGTAAGTTTCCGTTGTAATTAATACCACTTCTGTTGAATCGTGTTGCTCTGTGAATTTGAGATTGCTGTCCTGTGCATTCGAAACATTGAAGAAACATATTCTGTGTCACTGCCTTCCCATATTATAAATAGGTTGTCAATGTAGCAACGCCATAGGGCCACCTTGTTGGTGTATATATGCAGGGTTTCTTCGGCAAACAGTTTTACTTCCCAGCTTCCCATCAAAAGGTTTGCATACGTAGGTGCCACTGTTGTACCCATAGCAGTTCCACATAGTTGCTTATAATGTTGCCCATCAAACAAAGGCATTGTGAGAGAGACAAAGGAGCAGGTCCAGTAGCATCTGGGAATGGTCTCTGCAGCTTAATGATCTGGTGGATAAGTACCTTCTGACAGCTTCCATGCCTTCTTGATGTTCAATGCACGTTTATAAGGAAATATCCCGTTTTATAAGCAAATATCCTGATTTTCATGGCATCTGGTCAATTTGCTGAAGAAAGTCTGACATGTCTTTGATATAGGATGGCAATGTTTGAACAAACGGAAGGAGAAATTGATCCAGATATTTTGATGTGTTTTCAAGCAAAGAATCAATTGATGCAACTATTGGCCTGCTCATACATTTGTGGATTTTGGGTATAAAGTGTATGATTGGTAAAATTGGAAAATCTTTTACTAGAAATGTCATTTCTTGTGTAGTTAATCCCATTGCATGCCAGTTTGACAGTTAAGTCATTCTGTTTTGTATGGATCTGCAGGTAACTTTTCATAGTTTGTTCAAGTTGACGCATGGCCTCCAGTTTGTAATCGTATGTCTTTAGAATAACAATGTTTCCTCTTTTATCCGAAGAGCGGATGACAATTGACTTATCTTGTTTCAAGTTGTTTATTGCTGCACGTTCTTCTGAGGTTACATTGGGATTCATTTTCTAATTCGTGGAGGCCATTTTTTTTCAAATCGTATATGATTAAGTTCTCAAAGAAATCTATGTGTGCCATATTGCTGGTTGGACGGATAAATTTTGATTTTTTCCTTAGAGGACTAGGTGCTGGCAGGCTTGTGGATAGATTCTCCGGTATGTTTGAACTCCATTCTTATTCAGCTGGATTGGGTTCAGTCGCGTCCTCATCTTCTTGTAATGATGTTAAGGTACATAGTGTTGGTATATCTAATGATTAATTCCGAGGGTACTTCAGATCCTGTATTACTGGAGGTTTCAGTGTTGTTTATATTGGCAAAAAATTGGTCAATCTGGTTTTTCTAACAAACAGATGCAAGTCCACTCTACATTGGGCATAATCAAAATTGGAGGTTAGACAGAAAGATAGCCCTTTAGACAAAACTTTAATTTCTATATCAATTGGTGTTTTCTCCGATAGGTTGACAACTTGAGAATTTTGAGTCGTCATTACCGTTTGTTTTTTGGTCTTGCCACAGTCTCTCTGCGGGGCTCCCGATTGTCCTTTTTTTGATTTGCCTTGGCCTCTGCTCCCCCGTCTGTTCTTCCTCTTGCGTGTTTTTCCCTACTTGATGTAGAAGTTTCAATATATATCTATATATCAGCACCTAAAATATCCCATACTAGCAATACGGTTATACTAACCACACAAACAACCTCTACTTTTAGGAATAGGGACATAACTAATCCCATCCCATGAAGCCTAACCAGTGTAACACAGAAGATGGACTGCACAACAGGGCAGTATCTTCACATAACAAGAACCCAGGGCAGTGGAACACACTGACCGGAATAAGGGGAGAAACTCGCTAGCCTGTAAGAAACTGACAGTAACGTGAACTGCTGATGAATCCTTCCTAAAACACCAACAGTTTGCAGACTAACTAAACCCCCCCACCCCATCTTTCTCTCCTTTGCCCCCAAGACCCCAGCCCTACGGAAATATGTTCCTTCATGAACTATGAACAAGAATATTGTCAATGGACTTATTGAAACTGAACAAAATATTTCCTTTCTGGATATTGTACTGAAATGATTGAAACTTGTTCAATATGATTCAGTATGTACAAGTAAAAAATGATCAGTGCCTTGAGAAAGCCCAGGCAAGGGTGAAACAAATGAACGTGCCTCCTTGCGGAATGATGTTGGCACCAAGTTAACATGAACTCTCAATGTTAAACACTGTTTATAATAGCATCAAGCCGAAAAAAAATAAATCTTTACTAATGTATAAAACTATACCATTGACAGAATGTCAATAAAACTTACAATAATATAGATAAAATGAAAAACCCTGAACTGAAATCATTTACCTACGTTTAAAAAATGAAATGTTGCAAGATTGAACTATACGAATACTGTATAAATATATGCGCAGAGGTATACATAGAAACCCAGTATCTCAATCCTTAAACCAGCCAACAGTTGGATGTTGGCTCGTATGTATGAAACGCTGGAGGTTACGTAAAGCAAAGAAATAGCCAAGTTCCAGTTCAAACCTGTCACTATGGAAGAGATGGAGAGCACACAATATGCACCCCACCTCTTGCCCGGGCTAAGTCTTTCTGTCCAAGAATTTGGGGGGGGGGGGCAACAAAACCTTTCATCCCTTTCCTTGTACAATTGGTCAAAGAATTCTGTATCCACAAATTGGTCTGTGACACAAAGTAGTCATGGTTACCCCGCTGATAAAAAAAACCTGTCCTGAATCCTAAGGAAGCAACCAATCTGAGACCCATTACCAACACCCCCTTTCTCCTGAAGATAGTGGACAAGATCGCTGCTACAGGAACATCTAGAATGTTCAGGTATACTACATCCAAGACAATCGGACAAACCACAAGACAGAAAGTGACGTGTTGGATCTCCAAACACAACCTTGGACAGAAGCAAGATCGGGCTGCTAGTCTTGATAGACCAGTCGGCAGCATTTGGCTTGTTAAATCATGAATGCCTGTTGAACAGTTGCCTGTGATGCTAGTGTTTAGGGGATGTCCTGAGGAACAGAAGGTCCACAGTATTGGGAAACGCCACTTCTGAACAAGCACAAAGTTCTACAGGGTGGATGCTTGTTGCCGGCCCGGTTTAATGTATACATCAGACCCATCTAACCAACAAGTAAAAAGGGGGGATACAGTTTACCAACTACGCCGAGGATATTGAACGGCTGATGGAGTGAATGGATGGCAAACTGGATGTGCTTAAATAGTGCTAAAACCGAACTGATCTTTGGATCAACCCAGGCCAGGGCAAAACTGGGTCCTAAATACTCCAGCCTTCATGTTAAGCAGTTGTATCCCAGTGTTGGATAAGGTGAAGACCCTTTGTGTCTTCTTAGAGGTTTACCTTGGAGCAGATGAACATGTGGATAGAGCTGATAAGAAATCCCAGTAACACTGGTGTGGAGGCAAATTAAACCCTTTGTGACGCACAAGAATTGTGAAACCCTGGTCAGGGCCAGCATTAAGGCCAGAGTAGACCATCGTAATGCACTCCTAAGTGGTGCTAGTAAAGATTGCATCCATAAGATCAGATACAAAATAAGGCAGCAAGGATTGTCACCAATATCCTGAGCAGAGAGCACATCTCATGTGCTAGGAAAGAACAACACTGGTTGACAGTGGCTGCAACAGTATATTAGGTAACCACCTTGACCCACAAGGGCCTCTATGGCAATGCACCTTCTTGCCTCAAACAGTCTTGAGCAATAAGAACCGTGCAGACCCCTGTGCTGCAGTAATACCCAACGCCTAGTTAACCTTTGTTAACAGAGCAAGGGGGAATGGTTGGTGCTTTACAGTTCAAATGGCTCAGGCTTGAACATCTTGCCCACGGACCTAGGCCAGGAAAAAAAACAACTTCTCTTCTGAAAACGAATAATAAATAAATAAATAAAAAAGAAGTAATTTCTTAATTGATCCTTGGTTCATGTCCCGACCACTGAAATGTCCTTGTGTTGATGTGCGGCCCGGTTCCTGTGGGCTTGGGTGCGTGACAAATAAATGCAATCCTGAAGCCTTTGGTGTTAGCATGCAGCACACGAAGAAATATGCAGTCACCGGTCTATCCTCTACTGTTCCTTTAATGGAAGTAGCTGTATAATTTTAGCTAGTACATATATACGCACACCAGAAACCATAATATGAAGACCAGGGAAAGTGACTGAATAACAAAGTCTTTGTATTGTGTGATAAACTACAAAAATCATTTTTAAATTATTCTAGCTCACGTGGCATAACGCGCACTACCAATCGTGTAGTCAGTCCAACTAGTGTCCCTTTTGAATATGTAATACACTCGAAGACTCAATGTGTATGGTAATGCCGTTGCATAAGCATACTTAATGCAGACATATTCCACTAAGTGGATTAAAGTCTCAATACTTCTTTAGAAGGTACAACGTCTTCATCGACAGTCGTTTTTTCAAAGGGTTAAAAACATTTTTACTAAAACAACTCAATATATAGGGAGTTTGGGAAAGTGTACAAGGAGTGGAGGATCGGGAATAGTTAAAAACACAATAGGGGATGGGGCAACTCCCCGAAAAATAAATGTTTTCTGTTAAATCTTCATAAAACAAACCCATCAAAATAACAACTGCTGATGAAATTACATAGAACCCTTTAGAAAGTACATCAAGTGCTATTCAATACATACATTAATTCACATAACACCCCACGGCCAACTAGTAAAGAGACATCAATGTTGACCCATTACATGGGTGTACAATCAGATCGTTTCTACAAACGTAAGTGTTGGGGTACTAGTTTCAAGAAAGCATCAGAAGCCTCTTCATCAGGGCCAATACTACAACAGCATATTAACTCGAGATAGGAGCAGACTCCATATGGCAGAAAAGTGCAACTACTGTACAATATAGTCAGTACCTCAGAACGCCTATTGGGGTGTTCAGTCTTTCGTCAGCTTAATTGTCTACAAGCTGAAACAATGTAGTCATTTTACCAAAGCGACTTGTGGGTATTGTAAAACAAAAAAAAAGTAGAATCATTTACCTCATGCTTTTTACAAGGGACATGTTGCTGTTTATTTGCCCATGACTCTGCACTCGTCAGCGTTCGTCCAATTACTGGGATTTACTGCCTGGAAAAATGGCAGGTACACTATAGTAATAGTTTGATGGATCCTTCAGGTGTGCTCACTACTCTTAATTCCGAGGGAAAACATGCTTGCCATCCTTGCAGTGGAAGGGTCCCTCTGATAGAATCAATGCAGCAATTGTCCAATGAATACGTCGGCACCTATAATTGCCATATTACATTGGTGTATGGTCATGTCAAACCTGTTACGTAACATGACACTGCCATGCCAATTCTGTAATGAACGTATCAGTACCTCCAGTCGCCATACTTTGACGTGTGAGCAAGTCTCATCACATAATTAGATGTGGTGGCTTGACGTGCAAGGACTAGAGCATTACATGCAGGTAAATACTACTTTCATGTAAAGCTTTTTCCTTTGTCCCAGCGTTATTGACCCCCGAACAACAGGAACGGCAAAATTATTCTAAAGATCAAGGGAATCAAAAAGGAAAAAAAAAAAAAAAAGAGACTCACAACCTCCCTATCCGAGGGGAAAAAGTCAATGTTGTATCCATTTGATACCAGTACATGCAGTCCTCCCAACTGACCATGAAGACCCTCAACATGGAAACTCAAATTCCAAATTGTTCTCAGTTTCACTAGTTTGTCATCGATCGAACTGCCTCTGATGTCTGTTTTTTTTTTTTTTTTTTTAACTAGCCTTTCTGTTTCATTCTGGCTAGGTTGTGTCGCAATAATGTGCTACTAGCAGTGCTGTTAGTATCCCATTACAAATAGAGGATCAATGTTAATTTATTCAAATCTGCACAGGTCTTAGTTTTGCCTACATAGCATTTTGCGCACACAAAAGAAACCACCACCAACACTAAGATGGTGGATGTATTACAACTACAAACCTGATGGAATGGCCAAGTCTTTCCTTCAAAGACAAACTTAGTAGTTTTGATAGTAAATTGGCAAACCGTGCAGTGCCCACAGGTATAATGTCCAATAGAGGGTGCAATTTTAAGTAGTACAACAGGCATGTATGCAACTTACCTGGGGCTGCATCTGATAAATTAATCACAAGACAGCAACATCACAAGACAGCAAAGACTGATCAATTTGACAAATCAGAAATGTCCAAGTAGTAGCAGTTTCATCGTCCCTAACCCAGATAGAAAACAAATATGGTTTGAGTTAAGGTAGCAGCCTCTGTGCTATATTGCCCCCAAAACGAATTCCAAGGTTCTTTGTTGGTCCTGTAAAGAACCAAACAGATTTCAAACATTCTATTTTTAGTTCTAGATACGTTTTAGGATCTTGGAAGAAAGTTTGGCTATCCTTGCAAAAAAACCTTTAAAGTCAAAACACAACAATCTATACAACCCAATTGTTGGACCATTGTACAATATTGACATTGCTGAAATTACTTCCCCTAAACTTCATTTGTTTTCATTTCATCCAACTGAAAGGGTTTGGATAAATCAATGTCTTGGTGGAATTGGATTGCTTGTGTGTCGTATTGAAAAATGTTGTGCTAACGGATTAAGTGACATGAACAAATAACGGAATTGATTTGTAAATTATCTAATTACTGTAAATGTGGCCATAAATCCATATAATTTCTTATATTGCTTTTACATAAATACAGCATAAACAATGATTACACTTGCTACTAGCATATCCCCATTTCCTCCTCCTGTGTATTATCTTTTCAAAGATAAAAGTTGATAATTTTTCTGGAGCACTGGTTTGTCTGCACCAAAGATTTTCTGGCATGAATTTCCCAATTCTGTTTAAAAGAACTACAAGTATTAATCAACTGTTTTTTCCTTAATACCCTTATTTCTTATATGCATGAACTCTGGTATTGAAAATTTATGGTTTTAACTCCATTGCCATTACTCAAATTTTTAGAAGACTTCATTGATGTTACTTGGTTCCATTTTTTTAAAAACTGTTTTAGTGTCCAACATCATAGATAGCATCTTTTACAGGCAAACAGTTACAACATAAGCAACATTTCAGTTTACAGTAAACAATAGAAAGTACTGTTAGGGTGAGAAATATCTAATCTAATCCAAGAGTTAACAAGATCTATGTGAAACCACAATAGGAACACTACTACAGAGTGTACGTGCGTCAGTGCCAGTCCGACAATGGAGTAGAAAATATATGCACAACGTCAATATTTAACTGCAAGCAATGTACAGGAATATTCACTAAAAGGACATTAATTGAAGACAGTTTGTTTTTATAGCAATCCGTCTCCCATGCATCTTCATAGTACACTCAATACAACCAATAGCATCAATGGTTATTCAGAGACACCAGAGTCCCCTAGAGAAGAACCAAGTAAAGGCCAGTAATCTAAGGTTGAGATACAGGAACAGGAAATTCTCTATATGCATCTTCTTGCTCATTACACCACACAAGATCTCTCAACCACCATTCCACCGTTAGGGGTATGTTGCGACCACAACAAATGTATATACGTCTTAGTAATCAATCGTGCAGTGCCCAAAAAAATAAATCTATGGCATTGTTTTGGTGCATCACAAGTTAAGCATTGCAGAAACCTCAGAGTTAAAGGCACCGCCCAATCAGCAGCAAGATGACTCCAGACC
The DNA here is from genome assembly GCF_040938575.1 of Ambystoma mexicanum. Lineage (NCBI taxonomy): Eukaryota > Metazoa > Chordata > Amphibia > Caudata > Ambystomatidae > Ambystoma > Ambystoma mexicanum. Next base: position 446,362,099 of record NC_090929.1, read on the forward strand.
TGCATCTAATAAACTGCAACTCTGTGCCATATGCAAAAAGACGGCATCTAATGTCTTGCAACTTGGACATGCTCCCAAGTCGGGCCGCATTTTTTACCCTTTACCGGGTGACCTTTGGTTGGACAAATTTAAAATGTAAGTGTGTATAATTCACGGAGACTATCTTAATGTACGAGCATATGTAACTCGAATCTTCTCCAAATCTGGTTCTCAAGTCCCCTTTAACCCTATAATACATTTGTTCGAGTGTTATACCTCCCCTATTGCTCAGCCAACGAGATAAATCCAAACACTCAAAACCAATCACCAATATTGGGACTACAGATTGCAGCCAATATCCTACAAATTCGAATGTCTAACGAACTGTCAAGTCCCTAAATGTTATTAAACATAACGCTTGTAGGTAATGGCCTTGGATGGTCGTGTTTCTCTCGGAGCAATTGTACAGCACCTAATTATGTGTGCACTGTATGCATCTTATGTCTCTGTATGCACAGTTTTCCCACCGGCAAGCAGTGAGTCTGTAGGGGGCTACTATAGCCCTTCCCAGTGCCATCTGTTGTGCATAAGGTGCTGTGCCATACCAGTGTTTAAATTACTGGTCTGAGCAATCTGATAGTACGTTTCCAAATCTGGACCAGCTAAGGCACCTTCCTCAAGATGGCCAGTGATATCTTCCACACAACTGTCAAGTTTGCAGGCCCAATTAATCTGCTTAACCTTGTACTTAAGTCTATTGAAATATACGTTAGGTGGCCCAATTGGTACATTAAAAAAAAATAGAAATTTGGGAAGGATTACCATCTTTACAATGGATATGCGACCAATAAGAAAGTGGAAGGGTACCCCAACACTCAAGACGGGCTTAAGCAGAATCAGCCACAGCCAAATGGTTGTCGACATACATCTGTAGTGACAAGTATACCAATCTATTTGATCCATTCTGGGAACCATCTGAAACCCCGTTTGGGTACGAGTAGTCATAGGTGTAAGCAGAAGCAACTTGATTTTGTCCAATATATTTGTAACCGAGCGTTCACTAAATTCTATCACTGTACAAACAAACACTATTGTACAGTAACAGACCCTGAGGTGGTTCTTGTTTATACTTAAAGGAAATAAATACATTGCCTTTAGCCCAAATTGTTATGTCTATTCAGTAGTGAGGCCATTACAGGAGCCTTGGTTGAAGTTTATTTTTTAAAAAATTTTATTGTAAAACTACAGTTCGATAAGTATCAAACTTGTTACGATAACTCAAAATTTAGCTATTATGCTCCAGTCAAAGCTAAATTAGCGTGCTCAGCTCCCCGCTGTTTGAAGAGACAGTTTTCTTTTCCCCTTTATTTCTGGTCCCTCTTTCCTCGCACATAATAAAGTCTTGGTTCATTTCCTCATGTTTGATCTGTGCTCAATATCGCATCTAAGAAGTTGATTATGCTGCATGTGAGCTTGATGTTTCTCCCAGTCGCAACCGTTTCCCACCACTCATCTGCGTCATACAAGATGGGTTTATAGGAGCGCAGATGTAATTCTCGGGGAATTGTAAGCCGAGTACAAGCTGTTATTAGATGTTTTAATGATTCCACTTCGCCTGAGTTGCAAAACCTGCATTTGTCAGAAGAAGTGGTTTTAGATCGGTGTCGCCACAGTGATTCTCTGGTGTCCAGAACATTCAGTCTGAATTTCAGAAATTGATTCCTATGGTAGCGTGAAGGACAAGTTGTGAGATACTTCGGTAGGGAGTGTAGTTTCAGCATACTCTTCAGGTCTGGGAGAGTAGCTTTACAAGTTGCTCCGAGCTCGTAGGTTGATATCCAGTCCCAGATTTCAAGTTTTTTTTTTTGCATGCTGATGTCGATCGATCAGCTCGTCAGTAGATATATTGCCGGCTTCCACAATGGTTTTTATTTTAGACTTCCATGTTTGAAGTAAGCTCGAGTGTGGATATTCGTTGTCATTTGCAAGGATTTCGTATGGTGGAATTCGTGATCCGAGTAATGTTTTCCTCAGAAGCGATAAAGATTGCCATAATATTGTCATATAGAGAGAATTCTGTGTCCGTTCGTATCTCAAAGTTACCGTTGAGATATATTTGGGAAGACCCAATGCTCGTCTCCAGAACCTCCCTTCGAGCTGCTGCCACAGGGAATGATCAAGATTCCACCCTGTCGCCCCACCAAAGGTTATGGTGGGGATGAACTTCTGCAGGTAAAATGTTGTTAATGGCGCTATTGAGAATTTCCCAAAGTCTTTGTTGATTTTTGCTCCTTGTAGACATAATTTGTCTGCTCTTTCCAATAGGTCGCTTGACCATGCAGATTTCCAAAGGGAATTGTTAACCATGATGCCCAGGTATCGAATAGATGTTACGGTACTTAACTGCGCTTTTTCAATTGCCCATTTAAAGTTTGTCTTTTCTCGATATACTTTTTCCAATGCACATGATCTTCGTTTTTTCTATATTAAGTTGCAGATCATTGGCCTTTAAATACTCGTTCAAACTGACGAATAGATGTTGCAGGCCGGTCTGAGTTAGAGCAATCAGCACGATGTCGTCAGCGTATACGAGGCATTTAATGGAAGTTCCATTTATCTGGAGAAGAACTGGGCAGGTTCCAGCCAGTTTGGTAGATCAGAGATGAATAATTTGAATAGTTCGGCGGCAAGTGGACATCCTTGCTTGACTCCTTTGTGCATAGGAATTGGCTCTGTCAGTACACCTTGAGAATTCACTTTCACTTGTATGTTAGTGTTAGTATGCAGAGCTATGAGGGGGGTCAAGAATTTGAGCTGGACAGTTCCACCCTCGTAATTTAGCCCAGAGGTTTCCACGGTTTATTGCATCAAACGCTTGTCTAAGGTCGACAAATGCGAAAAAGATTTTTTTCTTTGCTCTTAAGGCTTCTAATTTTAAAATGGTTAGTAGGGTGAGGTTTACGTCAACACCAACTTGTGCGACGAAACCTGTTTGTCGACAGTCTGTTTTTCCTTGGCTGCCCATGCCGTCAGCTTCAGTCGGAGAAGCGATCTGAATATTTTTCCCATCGTATCCAGCAGGGCAATGGGCCGATAGTTCGAAGGGTCATCTCAGCTTCCCTTCTTATGGTACCACTATAGCCTTGGCCCATGAAGCAGGCGTTTTTCTTGACATTGAAATTTGACGAAACAGACTTTCCATAAATTTGGCCCAGTGATGCTTATATTTTTTTAGCGTGATGTTGGAAATTTGGTCTGGACCGCCTGCTCTTGAATTCTTTAGTTTTTGAATTGCCAGTTCTAGATCTTCATGGGAAGGTGTTATATCCCAAACTTTAGAAGAGTTGGACGAAAGGACTTGTGGGTCTTGAAGCGGCTGTTCATATGCCTTTGTAAAGTAATCAACCCACTTCGAGCTGGGAATTTCATTTGACATGTTTGGAATTGTTTTTGTAGTTCATTTATTTAATAAAGCCCATATATCGCATGTGTTTTTGGTGATTATTAACTTTAGCATAATTTCAGCTCTGTCTTGTTCGATTATCACAGAGTGAGATTTGAGCCAATTTCTATAGGCCTGGCGATCGATCTTTTATGTCCTTCTGTATGACTTTTTGATCGCACTGAGACTTTATCATCAACCGTAGATCTTTCCTTAGTGATTTTTTTGCTGCAGCGATTTCATTGCCGAATATATGTTTTGTGCTATGGCCGTATAAACTTGAGTTAGAATATTTTGGCAAGAACACGGCGAGCATCAGAACATATTCAACATCGTTGGAGTCAGCAAGACCAGAGCCTAGTTTCAGGATTTGCGGGCCGTTGGTTTTTAGCCGATTTCCTGCAGCATTTATTGACAGAGGTGCTTCGTATGTCTCAGGCTGAGGGAAGGTTTTGTGATCTAGTGATAAACATAGCATGTCATGATCACTTGCAGCCTTCGGGACTACCTCGAGTGACTCCACCCTTTCGAATAGATTGAGAGACCCAAATGTAGTCTAAAGTATTTCTGCATTGGAGTCGCTTCCAAGTTGTCTTGCAGGGTTGGTCGCCCTTTGTGTTACCGTTGACCATCTGACAGTTACGCAAGGCAAGTGCTCGAGACCAAAGTTGACCTCGTTCAGATACTTCAGATTCAGGTATCTAGTTGTTTTCCATGGTTTGAAGATTTAAATCAATACCAGCTGCAGTTCAGATCGCCACATATAATCACTGATCGGTCGATATAATTCAGGAAGGCGTCAGAGTTTTTATGGAGGCAATGAAATCTGTAGGAGATCATTGCTGGGTTCCAATAGCTGTTGATTACAAGTAGGTGACTGTGGGTCTTAGACATCGTCGTGTCACATCGAATAATCGTCGCCTGCACAAAGGGATTCGGATTGACTGCAGCAATAGGGGTCATCCAATTATAAATTTTCACCAGAGTTATTAAACCTGAAAAGGGACGACCTTTGGAGGTTTTTTTTTGCAGGGTTCAAGAAAATACTGAATCAGTCTCTGGTGGGCGCTTTGCGAAGCCATGTTTCTTGGAGGCAGATTATGAAGACCTCGTCTAAAGGTTCTGCAAAATTATTGAACAAATGCAAGAAGCCACGGGTCTTCAAGGAAATCAGACTGAGCTTCATCCGTGTGACTCATTGTTAATGATTTTGGTCGTTTCTTCGGTTGGCTGCAGGTCTGCTTCCATCACTTACAGCTTTGCGGTCCAAGTCGTTTCGAGATCTATGTGGAAACGATAAAGACTTCCGTAGGGACGTCCGACAGGTATTACTCTCAGATTTATTTGCATTTGTCTTCCCGGTCAGGATTCCTTTTTTGATTTTTCAAGACAGGTTCCAAAGTGATGTCGAATCCAAAGACGAGCAGCTCTTCGACTGCTTGAAGTAAGATATTTTTCACAGCACCTGGAGGTTATATGTAGCAGCACTTGGTCGGTGGATTTTTCTGTTGCATACTCAATTTTTAGGTCGGTCGTTATTGTCCGGAGTTGAGGAACGCACGCAAATAGTTTTAGAACATTAGCTCTGTTCAGATTTAATTCATGTTCATCTGATTGAAAGTTCTGGAGTCGGAGTTTCCATGAACTTGGTGCGAGTTTTGAGGTAGTATCGCCATGTGCTCTAGTACGAAAATGTAGGTCAATTTTCCTCTGGTTCATTGTTAGCTTTGAGCTAACAGGTGAAAACGAGAACTTTGCGACATTTGAAGTTTCCTTTTTTGGGAGCTTCTCGAGAACGTCGTTTGTGCAGGTTTTCATTCAGGGTGATTGACCTCTCTGCCGATTTGTCAAAAGCATTTGTTGGAATGGCTTCATGAGAGGCGGCGTGGTTTGTTTCGGTTCCAATTGAATATGTGGATAAATTACATAGATCTACAGAGATATCTTCAGCCGAGCTGTCCAGACTCTGGATGTCCGAGTCTATATGTCGGCGTTTTGCCGTTTGTTTAAACAAGACTTTGTTCTGACCTTTTGGTTGAGCAGGCACTTGAGTTTGTAGAGAGGTTGTTTGTGGGTGGGCAGTTTTACGCTCAAACAAACCAGGTTTTTTTGGTGTAGTCAAAATTCTTATGAATTTTTTTACATTGACGTGTATTTTTTTGTTGCGATTCCTTTTGTCCACTGTCAGTGCATTTCTTTTTGACAAGGTTAGGGCCTTTCTTGATTGTTTTAGTTGTGGCAATAGTTTTGGCAGGGCCGCTGAATATATTAAATGAGGTCGGTTGAAAACTCGCTTGACCAAGTGGTTCCTCTGAGGTCGCTGCGGCTCCCATCAGAGGGGTGGGCATCATTTCCTGGAGGGTCAGCATTGATCGTATGTCTTGATGGATGGCTCATTCAGATTGCGTTGGTACTAAAACTAGAGTATCAGATTTTGAAGAGGAAATCGCGCTGGTTGCCGCAAGGTTTGACTCATTTAGCAGTTGTACGTCGTCATTTGAAACAGGTAAGGTGCTTTTTGTACAAGATGGAGTTGCATGCAATTGTATGTTCGGATTAGCGTTTCTCATCCATTTCACAGCGTCTAACAGGCCTTCTGTAAGTGTATCGTTTTGACAATGGTGTCTTGCGGCCAAGTCGCCTAGACGCTCTTGCCATCTTGTTGACTGGTCGGCATTTTTTTCCATTTGTGTTTGAGGAAAGACTGTAAAAAGATTAAAATCATCTATTTTTTGATCCATGTTCTGAATTATCGCTCCTTGATCAGATATTTGACCTTGTAGGGCTTTGTATAGTTTGGTAAAAGGTGCCAGCGCGACTGCGGTTGCCGCAAGAACATGGTTATGAATTTGCGTGATAGCTTCAATTGGGATGCTCGCATACAAGGTTTTTGCAGAAGTTGCGTCTTGTTCATTTGAAGACGAGATGGAGCAATCCAGATGAAACTTTGAATTAATGGGAGACAAGAGTTTGTGGTAGATTAGACGGTGGGGATTCACCATGAAAAGACTTGTTTAAGGGGGAGTGGAGTGCTTGCTTCGGCAGCTTACTTGTCTTGGGGTTTTGGGAAATGTTGAGGATTTAACTTTATTTCCGCAATTCGTTGTAAGCGTCTTGCCCTAGCAAAAGAACTAGAATCCAGGCCGGATGGCTTTTGTGATGCTGCGAGCAGGTGCAAATTTGAGGAGTGTCCGATCGAAGCTCTCGGCGGAACTGATTCCTCTGGCGCTTGACATGCATAGCCGCTACGGTTTCCTTGGCCCGAGAACTCGGGTGTATGATATAGCGTGGAATTTTCATCGCGCTCTTTTGCTGGTTGTCCTCCTAAAAGCGTTGGTAGATTGTGAGTTTTTTCAAGGAGGCGTTCGCTTTGAGGGTACGCGTGATCTCGGTCTGTTGGACGCTCCGCAATCGTCGCTGCCAAGGGGAGTGAAGGCAGGAAGTAAGGTGGCTGGACACAGGTCTTAAAGGATGCAGGCTTTGTAGCAAGTTTTTTGGGAGAACCACTACAGGTGATTTCGACTGTGCAGGTGGTACTGTTTGATTCACATCATGAACACAAGTTAAGGAACATTGCACTGCCTCATCATTTGGTAAGTTTAGTAGTTCGTCGTCGCTCACCGTAAAGGGAGAGGCGACGTGGTTGATGTAGCACAGGAGTTGTATTGGCTGAAAGGGTTGAGCTGCTGGTGCATCAGACATTGAATGAACTGGGTGACTCGAAAGGTCACATCATGTGTCCGTGCTCGACTGAGCTGCAGCCGCAGGGGTGCTCAACGTAAGGAGCACTGGCACAGCAAAAAGCGGGCTGACAGTATGAGCTGCCAGATCTTCACCAGCATTATTAGTTGGTTGAAGAGGCAGCGGAGTGTCAGCAAAGACAAGATGGGAGACCACAGACACAGGGGCTTCTGGGACATCACCGTCGGAAACATCGAGCTGCTCCTGGCTCAGCGACGGTACTAGCCCCCCGTGCCTTCCCTGGTGGATTTGATTCACAAGTAGGTTTACTGCGGTGGCAGTGTCTGAAATTGTGTGCAGGGGACAGTCATTAGAACAGAAACGGATGAGTGGTTGCTCTTCGTTTATGGTTCACGTCTCAGAGCTTCAGGACATGGATTAGGTGTTTGGCAGACGGAAGGCTGTACTAAGTGAGCCTCTGATAGAGCCGCTGGTAAGGTAAGCGATGCGAGCAAAGCTCGACTAGCGGTTTTGCTTACCTTTGTTCCAGCTGCTGCTTTCATCGCTGTCCATGGATGAGCATTCGTCGCTGTTGGAGTTTTCTTTCGAGTCTGGGGCCCTTCTGCTGTTAGCGTCATCGGGGCTGAGTGGAAGCTGAGCTGAGGTAAAGCGGCTATGTCACAGGCGCGGACTGGACTCATCGCCGGACTCCGCGCCATGCCGGCAAGTCCTTTTAAGGTAGTCAGAATAGAAACAGGACTGGACTGCGACTCGAAGTGCAGCTCCTCGCAAGAACAGAGTAGAGACTGGTGCAGACTGGACTCGTCGCCGGACTCCGTGAGAAATGCACGTACTTCTTCCTGATGAAGCTGCACACACGCAAGTCCGAGCTGCAAAGCAATGTTTCTTCCAGGAAAAAAAAAAAAGTTTCTTTAGGATCAACTCGAGCAGGATCATCAACGGCTATAAAGCGATGGTTGAAGTTGCACCACCATGAACAGTTTAGATTGTTCAAGCTAGAGGTAAGAACTGTGCTCACCAAGATCTGTAGTAGTAAACCCAGAGACTTATGCAGCCACTTGGAACATTTGCTAGTAGTAATAGCTAGACAAATGCACACTGAACTGCAATAAAAACATGGGAAACTATTTCCTTGCTCAAGCAACCCTTGGAGTAATAGAGTTTCTCCAAAGCCAAAACAGACTTTGGATCTTAGTGTCCTCAACAAAATACTGTCATATAAAATGTGTGCATTGGGAACCCACAGAGCCCTCCAATAAAGAACACTGAAAAAGACCAGCGTGTATCAGACTCCATACAACCAATCTAACAGTCAATTGTGTACCCAGAGATACATACTAACTCACTCATGGAGGGGAGTGAATGTTCCTTTACCAAACATGTGTTGATCCCCTACCCCTTCCCCCACCTTACACAGGATCTTCCACATATGGTCAACACAGACCCAGTGGTTAGGACAGACTTTAATCTTGCCATGTTTAAGCTCAAATTAGTCACTACGCTCACAACCCCAAATTGATTGCCAATATGCGTCTGTGATTTTGGTGTAATCAGAAACGAGATGTGGATCCACGTGTGTCACCCTAGCCTCGCATATCCTACAAACTTCCCCTTCTTGCAGAGCCAAGCACAGCAAGGCCAACAAATAACGGGCAGATTTTTTTTCCCAAAGCCACATCACATTAGGACTGAAAGTCAAGAGCAAAATGCACCCATGTAACTTTCAGGTTTCTGTCACTGGACATTCCTTGCGCCTAACGTGCAGTGCTAGCAAGGCAAGTTCGAATGTCACATGCGCACTGATGAACAGCTGTTGGTACACAAGTTCCAACAGGCAGAGATGGGCATCATCATCTGTACCTCTGGTTCAAGTTGTGAGCTCCAGTAGCTTTGTGCCGTTGTAAATATAAGCCATGTCTGGTTATGACATGGAGGCTAAGGAGGTTAAATAATTTGCAGCCACAAGCATTTGTAGGTTTTAGTCAGTCAGCTTGGTGAGGTGACACATTCATGAAAGGTTTGGGTAAATTGCTGGCTGACTTCGGTATACCCACAACTACAATGTGAGATCTGGCCCAAAAAAGCAGGGCCTTCCCCACAGTGACAACAGGACCAGTTGTGCTGCTTTCAGCACTCTACGATCATCTAAGTGCTTACTGTGATGCTGGAAATGCATCGGAGGGACAGCGCCTCAGTATCATTGTCCTTTACTGCTTTTTATCGTGTGTTCTGTCGTGTTTTCTGCGCAGGAGTTCATGTGGGACTCCTGGCGGTGCAGCTCTCTCCTTTGGTTTTGGTGAACAGACCCATGGGATACCTTTATGGCACTCATGGGAGGGGGTACAACCCTGTGCCCCTAGTGTATGTTTTTGGGCACCTGTGTGTGACCCACAGATCAGGGTACTGGCTGGTGGCAGCTCTGTGCTGAATTCACTGGTGCCCCGAGTGTCCTCCATTTTGGTATGCCCAGGCCCTGTCATTGGAATCGGTAGATTCCTGATGGAGACAAAATGGCCCCTATGGCCTCTTGCCTTCCATCGCCGGTTACCTTAATCTTCCCGAAGTCCCGGGAAGCCGTGACTCTGTCCCTTCCCCCTGACTGGCTGTTGGGTGGAAGTTCCATATATGGTAGTGTGGGGGAAGTGCTGACCAGACTGGCTGGAGCCTTCCCAACGACCGTATGTTGTGGGCACGCCTGTGGGTGGGACCTGGGTGAATGGAGTGTGACTAATATGCATTCTTTGTTGTGGGTGTCTAGTATCTGGTGTATAACACAATGACTGAGACAGCCCTGCCCGAAACCGGTATGAATGTAGTGTGGAGTGTTGAATGGCTCAATACTTGTCCCAATACACATAACTTGTTGCGAGTGTCTGGAGAGAAGTGATGAATGGCACTGAATGCACTATACACCCGAATGGATGCCGGCCTGCATGAATGCTCTTCGTAGCGATTGGATGCTTGAGTGTGACCCAGCGGAATGGGAGATCAACCGTATATCTGGGGACCTCCCACTGCTAGGAATCGTGTTCAGAGCTGAAGTCCAAACTACGAAGAGTAACTGAAGTGAAACTGACGCTTGACCTTGAAGCCCAGCTGGACGAGAAGAATTGCTGTTGCTCTCCTTCACAATCTGAAAGCTGCTGTGTCTCCAAGGACTGACCCAGAGGACCTGGTAAGGCGCCCTCTTCCTGAGCTACGAGGGACCATCGTGCAGCAGCTGATCTTTGCCAAAGCTCCCTGGTAAACAGACCTTCGACAGGCTGCCGACCCGAGACGGGGACCGCCACGGAATCACAGAGAAGCACCCGGACTGTTGTCTGACACGGTCTATGACCGCCGTCGCCGACCAGAGCCACCATGCTCCCATTTGCCTAAGAACTTCATTTGATCCAAGGACGCTCTCGTCTGCATCATCGCCGCTGTATCCTGCTGGAGTAGGCCGGGCCGAGGAGCATCCTGGTGGGTTTCCCGCCACCCAAAGACCACAGAGACGCCGACTTGACACCCTTGCTGGGCCACAGTTCTTTAAACTCTGAGGTCCAGAACTATCGACACCAAGGTACCCCGCAAGCCTCTTTCCTTGCAAGACGTTTACGCTTCCCAGTCAACAAGCACTGCTAGGAAAGAAGCTGCCACTTCACTGTCATAGCTCAACCAGTTCTCCGTCGGACGTTCGACGACCCGCAACTCCGCCTTAAAGGTAGGGCACTCAAGAAGGGCCATCAATTCCCTGACGAGGAACGCTACAGCGCCAGGTACTTTGGGGTTGCCCAACTATTGGGAAGTCTATTGTCAATATATGGACTGGTTTGTATCTTTATCTTACAGGTTGCCCAGGTGGGGGGGAATCTCCACACAGAATGGTGTCTAGTGGTACGGGGCCAGCATTCTGCCAATTGTTCAACCATCTTGCTTTCCTTCCTCGCTCTACTGCTGGTTTCCTTTGTAATGATCTGTGTGACATTTTTACAGTATAGTTAATGCACTTTAATGAGATCTAATAATCGTTGTGGTACCACTTTAGAACTGTATATATTTACCATTGTTGATTTTCTGAGCACACAGTGCGCTATCGTGATAGCGTATATACCTTTGAATATTAATTATATAAAGACTGTTTTAACCGATGCAGTGTGGGGACCTTCCTTTGTGGGTGCTTGGGGACTACACTGTACTTAAGAACCAGCCCGCATCACCTCCTGAGAATCTAGGCCTTGATTGCTCGACCATAGCTACCGAATAGAGAATCTTGGCTGGGGTCCTGTGCCTCTCCTCAGAAGTACAGACACGCCCCTCCAGTCTTTACTCTTACCTTCAAGCGATCTTCATGCAGACTCAACGCAGTGAACTGCAAATCGCTGTGATAGCACCCAACTTGCAGTAACATGAGCACCAACTACACCAAACGAACTGCCACCAACAGGAAGCCATCGACTCACTCATCTCAAATGCTGACTCGACCCAGCACAAGCATGATTTTCTTGCTGAATCGACCCATCTCGAAGGCCAGCTAGATCAACAGAAAGCCATGTCTCCCAAGTCACCTGGACCAGAGAACGGTGTGACTCAAACTGCTCTGCTACATGAAATCACCAAGAAGCCCGGCACACCCCTCTAACCACCACGACAAGTTATTTGCAGTGGTCCTGTTCCCCTGGAATGCCTAAACAGACCCTAGGGAAAACACCACAACTACCTGAAGACACTTGAAAGTACTTACATTTGTGGTTCACATGATGCATGCACCCCATACCTTTGCCCAAAGAGCTGCCCCTTGCTCTCAGTCTACATTTTTGTTTCCTGTACAAGGGTGGGTTATTTGTGTTTCATTGGTTGTGTGCATTGTTAGTTTTATGCAAGTTCCTATTTTGATGGAATCTTGGTTCACATTTTATTCTGTACCACCATACTATTGTCTGTTACATTGTGCCAGGTCAACCCTCCTGAACAGTATAGCCTGCCATTTTGCCCATGTTACCAAACGCACTGAAGGAGGTATACATGTCAGGCTGTGCCCATTTCACATTTAGGATTGGGACCACTGCTTTTTTATTAGTAGTGTAGCACTGAGAAGGCATATCCACTACTCATCTCAGTACTTTTGCAGAGCAGAAGTACTTTTGTCAGACGTTTCTGGATTTATGATGGGTTACATCAACTGTATTCAGACGTGATTCCTTAGTGGCCAACAGCCTCATCCTGTCACAGACATCACCCAATATGCAGGGTTCAAAATATGTTTCAGCAAGCAGGAGCTGAAACCAGCTCTTGGGCATCGGGAAGCACCCAGTTGGCAGGAGCTACTGCTGGAAAAACAAGAGCAATTGTACAGCATACCACACATTTTATTTCTACAGGAGAGGTAAACCTTTACTTTACACATTAGGTTTGATCCAGGACATCTAAATGGGTACTAAATGTTTGTAAGGCACCAGTTAAACTAGGAAGCTAAAAGTAGCTCCTGGTAGCAGTTTCACGACAACTAGGCCCTCCTAGGCTAGAAGCAGGAGCTAAATATCTCCCAGCAATTTCGAACCCTGTATCAGTCCTCCATCTGCAAGAAAAAGCTTCACTAAAAAGGTTAGAGACCAATAAAACAGTGTGCATTATTCAAAACGAATCACTGCATTAATCACCGAAACCCAGGGACCGAAATTACATTTTGATTAGCAGGAGCTAAATGTAGCTCCTGGGTATCCATGTGTAAAAAACTTTTAATCAGGGTGAGAGATCCTCAGACAGCTGTTAGGTTTTGAAGCCATTTTATTTGGTCTTCAAAAACGATTTTGCACAGATGAATATATTTAAACATTTACAGGACTTCGCTAAGCGCGACAGTTTATTTGGACAGACATTTCTTTTCACAGGAAAATACCGGTGAGTATCGTCCTCATTGTTTGTTGAGGAGCTGTTTCCACAGCGGTGCACAAGTATGCAATACAAGTGAATAGTGACATGGGATTGAAGAAGGTGCGACCCAGGACTGTGGTAGGTCTGGGGGTGCTAAACACAAAAAGTGTACACAACACCATCTACAAAAACATAAATACAGGGGTTGTGCCACAAGACATCGACACGGAAGTTTTTCGGCCAGACTGGGCTGGGTAAGAGCCCGAGGTGGTAGTGGCCTTCATCAGGATGATTGCTTAATAGCGGTGCTGTCTGTACAGGTATTGCAGTGACAGGCGAAAGCGCTCCTCACGGCAATGGATTTAAGAATCCATTGCCGCGAGGAGCGCATTCGCCTGCCACTGCAATCGCTCCTTGAAAACAAAGGCTGTATTAAGTAGCATCAGTGACCCGTTTTGCACGAGGCCTGACATGTCATAGGCAGACATGCATCCAAGAGTCCAGCACCCATGACAGGACTCCCAGCATAGCGTCCCCGCTGCATCACTGCAGACGATACCTGTACAGACAGCACCGCTATCAAGCAACCATCCTGATGAAGGCCACTACCACCTCGGCTCTTACCCAGCCCAGTCTGGCCGAAACACTTCCGTGTCGATGTCTTGTGGCACAACCCCTGTATATATGTTTTTGTAGATAGTGTTGTGTACACTTTTTGTGTTTAGCACCCCCGGACCTACCACAGACCTGGGTCGCACCTTGTTCAATCCCATGTCCCATGTAGCTTGAACACCTGACAGCTGTCTGAGGATCTCTCACCCTGATTAAAAGTTTTTTTACATACAGGTACCCTCCTGGGCATATCAGGACTCCGCCAGGCACCCTTTATATTTTCTTGCTCCTGGGTAGCCAGCATTTGCTAGGAGCTACCACTGGGGAACGAGGCGGTTGAAAAATATAAGTTCCACATAAGCAGCAAACATTTTGTCTATTATTCATGACCTTTTGCTTTAAATGTTGTATAGATGCGTCTATGACACGTATGACGGGTTTAAAAAGGTTTGAAAAAACCTTTTACCCGAACCACAATGATGTCAGGACTATACTGCATTGATTAACCAATAAGGGTGAAACCAGGTATGTAGTCCTGGCAGCCTTGCAAATGTCTGCCTTGGGTTGATTAAGATATGTATAAAGTAGCACTGCCCTCTTACACAAAGAAATTCCAGAAGAAAGTTTGCATTTCAGCTGCATACCCACAATGGCTTGCTGTTGTGGCTCAGAACTCGAAGTCTACTTCCAGCGATTGCTACTAGATGACGTTGTGGAATATGTGACTTGGCTGGAATATGTGAATGGATATATACAAGTCAAAATGTGTTTGTGGCCTAGCAAAGCATTGTTCCTTATAAAATTTCACAACGTTTCACCATCTACACCAAATTTTGCATAGATACCTTTTAAGATCCTTACTGGCTACCCAACATTTGGACACCCCACCCCTTTTTCACCCTGTATTTCAGCAGAAGTGGGTTTGTGGCCTGCCGATAAAGCAATAAACCATGGTCACTGGGAAGGGAAATGTATTCGAGGCGAATGGACCTGTGAGTCGAAGGTAAAGGCAGGTAGCATTCCAAAAGGTTCCATATTGTTGCCGCATCATGTGAAACTTTTCCATGTTCACCGGGAAGGGAAAGAAGTTTTGTTCCTCATATAGGCACCGGTTAAGGAACAAAACAAGTTTCAAGGCCCAAGGATGCACGATTTCCGAGATAGTTACACTGCAACGAACTGCACCACGCCAGGTTACGGCGTAACCGCAACCAACAGGATCATTCATTTTCCACAATTAATGATTGTGTTATGTCTGTACAGAACCTCTTCATAGAGCCTCTTCATAGAACTGCTACTTTTGCTAGCAAAAAAAATTATCAAAATCGAAATAGGATAAGACAATATATTGAGACACACACACAAACTGCATTCACTACAATTTGTTATTTACATTTTGATAGTGAAGTGGAATCCTGGATTTGCACTTTATTTTGATCAATGTCTTATAAAGAAAAGTTGTTTGTGACATCTCACATGTAGTTGGCTTACAACTAAAAATGTAACCCACAAACTATCTAGATATAGATCGTATGTCACCATTCAGAAACAAAATATCAAGGTATGACTTTTGGTCCATATCACCCAGCCCTAGATGTGTCCTAATCTTTATTTATAGATTGCCCAAACACAGAGTCAAAATTCACATAGGTATGTTTGCTAAAGATCAGTGGACCTGGGGAGTCAAAAGTAGCTCCTGGTAGATGTTCGCATTATGCCAACCAGTCTTTTAGGCAAAAAGCAGGAGCTAAATAGCTCCCAGCTGCCCTCAATTTCAAACTCTGGAAACCCAAGTCCAACATCACTTGTTATTCCACCATCCAAATCAGACAACCACTCACCATTTCAGAGTTCTGTAGTATGTTTGTTTTGATTCTTTACGTAGCACAAACATGCTCCCTTCAGCTGCAAACTTCCATTGTTAGATCTCAATAGCTAAGCCAACAAATTTAACCATGCGCCCACATCCTCCCTTCCCATTACAACTTGTGCCCAGTTTTGCTCTACAACACCCCCCTAACACTGCCCCCCCCCCCCGCAAACAAAAATGCTCTCGGACCAGGTTTCTAAAGAGTCACGAGCATTGCGGCCCTTCCAGTTGTCTTCAAACTGAAGGATATCCAGAGGGGACGCAAGGCTCTTCAAAAAGGGAAAGCAGCGACTGCTTTTAATCGTAAAAAGCAAGAAGATATATCTATTGAGGGTGACCGGCAACAATATTTTTACTCTTGGCGGGTTCAGCATAATAAGGATTGAATACCACTGCCCTACACAGAAGCTTCAACCCCACCTACTGCCCTTTCAAAGTTGCAAAAAAACGAATTGCATTCTTCAGTAAACTCTCCCCCTTCCTTCATTGCTTTATCTAGGATTTTGCCACAAAACAAAGCCCCTAAGTAAGGGTGATCTGTACATATTTGCCAAGAAGGCATGTGAAGGAGCCTTTGCTGGACAAACACCTCTTTCAAGTGTTCTTGTCCCTGCTTTGATATGATATTTTATTTATATTGCGCTCGTACACAAGTGCCCTCTTTGGTGTGGGGCAGCGAATATGCTTGGAGTTTTTAGTTAATGGTAGCACTCAAGTTATGCACCTTCAATGATGAACACAAATAAATCAACTGCTTGGGGTGTGCAAGATTCATTTCCATTATAATATATACACATAATATATGCACCACACAGCCGAATGAACAGTACGAGGGTGCAAATTTCAAAATGGGCCCTACTACGTCCAGCCAGCCCTGAAATCACCTACGAGAAAGGGCGGGGAAAGATTAGGACCAATGTAAGTATTTTCAGAGCATAATGCAGACCATGAATTTTAATATTTCACAAATGGACAAGACTGGGATTCAAAACTGCAAACTTTGAGAACATATTGAACACTGGCCGTGCTACTCAACACTAAACATTTGCAAATCACAAGTCATACTCATTTGGATAGCATCAGGTTTTGATTGCGAGTGACACACACTAAAGTGCAGGATATAACCCCCTCACCACCCCATCAAAGAGACAGAAGATCCATCACTGATCAGAAGTCCATAAACAGTGCAAAAAAGAGGGTGTTGGTCCCAACCATGCAAAGTCTAGGGAAAAAAGGTAATCAATATCTGTATTTAAAGATAAAAAGGAGAATTCAAGGAAGGTACAAGAAAAAGAAGAGAGAACTGCCAGCCAACCAAGTGGTGAGAGCAACGGGGTAAAAGCGAGGGATGACTAGCAAATATATAGATCCGTCTTCCTCATCGCCACCTGCAGCTACCTGCGCATCCCTGCCTCCATCCTCCAACCTTCGATTTGGCCACCGATTGCCAACTAAGTGGACGAGAGTCTAGCCCCTTTGCTACTGCCAAGCGCCACTTGCACCAGCAGTCTAATGTTGTCTGGCCTCAGTGATCCATGTGCAGTAGATTAAAAAACCTTAAATTGCCCAATCTCACGCTCTCCAGTGCTTTCTGCACCGCTCCCAGCCATCTGCAGCTCCCTGCACATCTTTGCCTCCATCCCCGCCCACCACCCTCTGAGGGGGCTGTTTTGACCCCTTCAAATCAACACCTCATGGCAGCCTCTGCTAAGGGCCACAAGGCAAAGGGGCAGCTCCTGAGTAAGCAGCCCCAGCCCATGCTTGCCAGTCAACCAGCAGGGACAGATTGGGTAGGTGCAGTCTGGGTGGGGAGTACAGCCATTACTGTACTTCAGTAAAGCCCCACCCCTCTTATTACCTACTATAACAGTCCACCTACCCGTTAGCTAGTAATTAGCTTTCCCCCCTACTGCTATGCTGTACTTCAGTATGCCTCAAATGTAGGTGTTTTGCCCATTG
This sequence comes from Ambystoma mexicanum, assembly GCF_040938575.1. Lineage (NCBI taxonomy): Eukaryota > Metazoa > Chordata > Amphibia > Caudata > Ambystomatidae > Ambystoma > Ambystoma mexicanum. The sequence goes on from NC_090929.1 coordinate 446,379,516, forward strand.
CTGCTGCGTCTCAAATCTAGGTGCTTTTCCCACTGCAATGGTCTCAAATGTAGGCATCTCTCCCACTGCTACTGTGTCTCAATCTAGGGGCTTTTACCACTGCTGTCGTTTTTCATTTTCTAGGCGTTTCACCGAATTACTGGAGCATCTCTAATCTAGGCATCTCTCCCTTTACCGCAGTGTTTCAAACCTAGTTGTTTCTCCCATTAGGTCCATACGTCCTACTGGGCCCTCTTAATCCTAGGACATTCACGCATCCAGGGCATTAACGCACTCCTGATGAATATTAGAGCATCTTCCTCCGACGATCTATAAGAAATCAGTGAAGACCCTCTTTCAGCTTGGCTTTATCTATCCTCCCCCAGTCTGTTTCCTTCCCCCACTTTTGCGCTCTGAGGCCTATGGGTGTGTATCACTTACAAATTAATTCTCCCCGCTTGATATCTTAAATTCTAGGTGGAATTTTACCCAGCTGCGTCTCTTGAAACTAGGTGCAGTTTCATCACTCATCTTAAATCTGGGTTGCATTTTACCTCCTGTGCCTCTGGAATCTAGGTACATCTCCACTGTTGTGCCCTCTTTCATCTAGATGCTTTCTGCCTGTGTTCTCTTAAATCTAAATGAATTTTCGTGGCTGTGTTGTGTTGATTCTAGGTGCATTTTTCCTGCTGCGTTATCTAGAATCTGGGTGCGTTTCCACTGCTGTGTTCTTAGGTCTAGGTGCTTTTTGCCTGCTGGGTTACCTTGAATCTAGGTGCGTTTCCACTGCTGAGTTCACAAGTCTGGGTGCTTTTGCCTGCTATGCTATCTTAAATCTGGATGGATGAGTTTCCACTGCTGTGATCGCCAATGCTGGGTACTTTTTCCTAGCCGTCTAGTGAATTTAGATGCATCTTCCCAGCTGTGTTCTCTTAAATCTGGGTGTTTGGTCCCAGCCGAGTTCTCTTAAACCTCAATGCGGCCTCCCTCTCTAATACCTCGATATACGTTGGTGACCCTCCATTGCACATATAACGGCTTAATTTAGGCATTGTATCACAGTAGTCACAAGCAGATATCCATGTCTCTGTGCTTATTAGACTGCTTTGGTTAGCGTTTGAAGAACACGGGTGATATGTAGTTAGACTTTAAAGGTAACTTGTCTATTGCACTCAATACTATTAACCTAGTTTCTATGGTAGCCTGTTTGTCCCTCCTATAAGATGTTCTACGTCACCCAATCTATTATATTTGGTAGACTAGTAGGGTAGGCTGTCCATAGTGCCCAAAAGTCTACGAGTGTAATATTGGTTGACACAGGAACATTGAGGGTGGACATCCACAGCAGGCACTGCTATCCATTCACACTCTAGAACGCAGCTAGACTGTCAAATTCGGTCTAGCTGGTCACAACGGTTTTGCACTGAAACACCAGACTTGCCTCAACACCTCTGCCATTAGAAAACAACCTATGACAAAATTCAGTCTAGCTGAACACATTGAATCTCCTTCACAAGCTCTGTCGTGACCTACCGCAGCACCCGCCCACTTGCCTGACCTCTTGAGTTGTTTACTGGAGCCTAGCTAGCCCTCAAATCCTAATCTCGATCAAATTCACAAAAGCATCTTAAGCCTCCTCTTAGAACTTTCCCCTACCTTGACTTGGGTCCCCGAAGGCATTCCAACCACAAAGTGCATTGAGGATATACAAATGGGGAACAGCAATATATAAATGACAAAAATGTGTTACACAGCACCCCTAATGTCATAAAAAGATAGGCCTATTCTTGCATGCATATAAGATATTTTCCCTATCTGATTAGCGACATCCCATTCTTACAATCCTCCCACGTGGTTCTGGTCTCCTAGATGATTGCCATACCCCAAGGATTTCCTTAAACACGACAATGGCTAGGAAGATACCAAGTGTGCATCCTTGAGAAAATATCAAGGAGCATAGAAAGGTGCCCAGCAACATCATGCTGCGCACGTGGGGAATGCTGTGGCCCAGGAACAAATCAACCCTACAAAGAAATTCAGTCTAAAAATAAACCACACTTGCATTACCAGAACGTACGGACGTAAGACTGCTGTATTACACACAGCAAATTCTGGACACTCAGCTTACATCCTTGTTAGTGGCCAATGTACAGTGTGTTCCCTTTTAAACTAGCACGAGTCTCATGCGCATGGTTTGAGGCTTTTATGCTGAGGAAAAGTTGTGCTGGTTGCTTAGTTATGGGGACTTAAAAGCCCTGCTGCAAACTAACCTTCGAAACACCAAACCAAACATCCTTGACAACTTCTTGCAGGACCATGACATGAACGCAAAGTTTACTAAGCACACCCATCACTGGTTACACCCAGTAGAAATAGACGCTGCTACACGAACACATCAATGTTTATCTGAGTGTGCACGCAGCCGGTTTCTAGCAATCTAGATCGACTTACTCTTGTCCCCCTACCCCTCCCGATCGGGGCGTTAGCGGTCTCTACATTTTCAAATACCTTCAAACGTAGAGTTTGTAGACGAGATATCGGCATTCCCCCCTCTTCACATAGGTCACTCAATAGCATTATCTCGGCAAGCTTATTTCTTCTACCCTCAGCACAGTTGCTCGTACAATGAGACCACTTCAGCTGCTTCCAGCCCCAAGCAAACGTAACCCTCCATGCTACACGGCATGATAGCTCTCGCAAGACACCAAAAAAGAGACGGTTACCTCGTTGAACCTCAGACACCTCACTCTTGTCCTCGCTTTAACACGCTGTATAGCTTCCTCAACTGCACACACCTCAAGTTCTTACTGCATCTGTCAGCGTATAGGCCACTCTGCCCATGTCTATTAACCCCGTTTACACTCTTCAGTAGGTCTGGGGTTTCCCGTCCCTCATACATCCACACTACAGCACTCCACCACCAGCTGACCCTACACCTACTTCTCCCCCAAAAGATAGCTTTACCTGCCAACCCACCGCCTCACCTGTTAACCGAACATTCAACTCGTCTCTCATCAACATGTCTAAACACACGTCTCCCCCTCGCCTACACACCCCCTACCCCTAAACTTCCTTTCGTTCGCCCACTACCCGTTCCCCTACTGCCGTTAGTCAGGGTAACGGACGCGTTCACCATTGAAGGTAGCGGTTTAGCGTCACCCACCTTCTTGCCCCCACTCTTCCTTAGGCCCGGCCAGAGCAGCAGACCGTTGAGACCTCCTCACCTTCTTCGTCCCGGCTCCATGTCAAGCGGTGGGGCAGTTCAAGCTCCGTAAGAAATGCCTTTTTACTCTCCCGACACCACGGGGTTAGCGGCACCGTACAGGATCTGAATGCACAGAGGGGAGAACGCGACCCTTCGCAACTGTCACTCAATAAAAAACCCAACCCTTTTCGATCACGTGCTCAAATAGCGAGCTATTAGTTCGACTCCGCCCCAGTTTGTGTCATGTGCTCAAATAGCGGTGGTTTGCGATAACCAACTCCCTGTGAACTAAAACTACCTTCATGTGTAGACATGCGCTATAAAGGTAGCCCGCCCTCCAATGACAGAAAAAGAGATCGTAGGCCAATGCAACGGTCAATCACTATACACGTGAAACAGAAGACGGACCAACAACGTAGCTTTTCGGAACCGTGAGATGTCGAAATAGAAGAAGGCTAATAATTACAGGTTACCATGGATACACTTACTGGAGCAATACAAGATGGAGTACCATTGGGTTCTATATGAAGACTCGGAGGCTCGGATTCTATGTCAAGACTCGGAGGCTCAGATTATGCTCTCACTTCTCTTTACCAACTCGAGCAGCAACCATATAAACAATATAAACATGGAAAACCCATAAAACTACAAAGTCCAAAAAACCCAGTAATTTTGTAGTTCGTTTTCCATAGGATAAGCAGAAACCATGTGATCCCTTCTTCCAATCAGTGTCACTTCTTCCCTATAACATCCCGCAACTCTGAAGTCCTTCCTCTTTCTTTGCTGCTCGAGCAGCACCTTTATATTTTATTGATAATGTTGACTTTGATACTGTATTGTTAACAAACTAATAACGTGCACGTTTGCAGGCGAGCGCGTAGGATTGGCGGAGCATATCCGCGAAGAAGACGCGACAGGACTCTCGTTCCGGCGTCGGTTCCCCTCTAAGGGGCGCTACAGGCACGGAAGTTCGCAACGGCGCGACGGGACCTCAGGAGTTCCGGCGCCGTTGCGAACTTACGTATTAGGAAAAAAGTACCAGCAGAGTCTCATGGAGCTCGTCAGAGATAATATCCCAAGCCCGACTTTCAAAAACACCAAACTCCGTCTTCCAAATGGACAACCGTGTGTGGACTGAAAAGGCACGGCTCTGTGCCTAGACTGGAATGCCACCTAGTGGCCGAAGTTGATATCGCAGGCTACAAACCTGCTCAGAAAATTGTAAGCTGGGAAACAGCACAAAATCAATACCCCTCATTCTGCCACTGGGGAGGAGGTGAACAGAGGCTATCCTCTGCTTGACGGGCTCAGTCCCAGGTAAGACTGTTATTACCACGAGGTCTCGCCTAGCTACCAGTACATATCTTGACGGGGGCACCCCAAGCAAACTGCAAGGCACCTTAACAGTGTTACAGAGGCACCAAAACATGAGCGACTACACCGACGACTCGGACGAGCCCCATGTCAGCGGGCGCCGTATGACCGAGGTGGTGCAGATTCTGCAGAGTGCCGAAAGACCCCGGGAAGAGAGGGGCATTTTGCATAGCCTGGCGGATCTGTCCCAGGGTAAGGCTCGCAAAAAGAGAGGGGGAAGCAAACACAAAACCCGCAGGGACCGTAGCGCCCAGACCCCCCCGGGTTCACCCCACAAATCGGGGAAAAGGAAGGCGAGATCCCACAGAAAGGTCTCTAGCTCGAGCGAGTCGGACGACGACTATTGTAGGAGCAGCTCGAGGTCCGAATTTTACACCTCCTCAGAAGACCAAACCTCCCCGGAGGAGGAGGGAAGCCGTCCTACGAAAAAAGGCAGGAGGGAGGAAGAGGATCTGCTCAAGGGAGAGTTCGATCCCGACGATCTTATCCACCCCAGGTCCAACGAATGGGACCCGCCGGAGAAGATCGCAGAATACCTTAGAAGGCGCCTGCGGACACCGTTAAGCAAACAGGCCAGGTCCAAACTGAAATCCGAATGCCCAAGACCAAGGGTCCCGGACGGAGTAGCGGAGACCCCGGAGATCGATGAGAGGATCTTGACGTTCCTAGGCCGGTACGGCAGGGACGTAAAGAAGGGCATCGACAGATCCTGCCGGTCCTGTCAGGACAAGGTACTAGATATGCTAGGGCCAATCACCAAGATCTGGCAACTGGCCGAGGAAGCAAAGGCCAAGAAGGAGCCCATGGATCCAGGGATTATATCTGGCTGGGCTCAGAGAATTTTCTGCCTGCTCGGTAACGCGAATACAGCGTTGGCGACCGAAAGGAGAAGGTCGATCCTAATGAAACTGGACTCCAGACTAGGGGAGATGGCGACCTCCGAGCAGGCCACAGCCGCGAAGGGCAAACTCTTCGGGGATTTGTTTATCAAGGACATGGCAAAATTCGCCAGTACTTATGTGTCGATGGACAGGGCCCAATCTTCCCTGAAGAAGATTTTCGGTCGAAGAGTTTTCGACAAGGCTGGAGGAGGAAGGGGCCGCTCGTCCAGCCGTGGCCAGTACAGAGGTCCCTACAAGGACAGAAATTGGAAACAAGAAGATCGAAGGTCCAACCCCTTCTTCCCTTCTAGGGGAAGAGGCAGGGGCAGGGGTTGGAGGAACAACGGAAGGCAACACCACCAGAGTCCCCCAGGTGAGAGATGCGAAAGCGCTAGCAAGGTCAAATACAAATATTCCTCCAGTAGGGGGGAGAGTGAGACGATATGTAGAAATATGGGAAGAGTTGTCCTCAGACGCCTGGATAAGACAGACCGTAAGAGGGTTTCAGTTAGAATTCTGGCGGGAGCCATATCAAGTAGTACGACCAAGAAAGATACATTTCAGCAGAGAAGACGAGGCCCTGCTAGACAGGGAGGTGGATCTGCTAAAGGCAAAGAATGCGATTGGTCCAGCCTCAAAGAGACCAGGGGGCTTTATAAGCAATCTGTTTATAGTCAAGAAAAGACACAAAGTGAGCCCAGTGATAAACCTGAGGGGTTTAAATTTCTTTCTAGTGTACAGGCATTTCAAAATGGAAGGCATCCACCTTCTAAGAGATGTTCTCCAACAGGGAGACTGGCTAGCAAGGATAGACCTCAGGGATGCGTATCTGACGGTTCCTATCTGGCCAGAACAGACAAAACTTCTTCAGTTCCTTTGGAAGGGACAGAAGTGGGAATTCAAATGTCTTCCCTTCGGGCTAGCATCGGCGCCATGGTGTTTCACCAAACTCTTGAAACCCATAGTGACACGCCTGAGAGAACAGGGGATCAGGTTAATTATCTACCTGGACGACATATGTCTAATGTGCCAGGACAGAGAAGTTCTAGTTCGACAGGTCCAGTTAACCACGGGGTTATTACAACAGCTGGGGTTCCTGATAAATTGGGAGAAGTCACAGCTAGAGCCTATTCAGGATCTGGAATTTCTGGGGTTCAACTTAGAGACAGCACAAGGCACTCTCAGGTTACCCCTGACCAAAGTAAATTCAGTAAAAAAGGAAATCAAGATCATGTTGGCGAAACAGGAAGTTTCTCTGCGGGAAATAGCGAGACTTATAGGACGTCTGTCGTCATCGATACAGGCGATATTTCCAGGCCCCCTGCATTACAGGGCGCTACAGAGGTTGAAGATCAGTCATCTCAGGAAAGGGTTTTCTTACGAACAGAAAGTGAAACTATCACAAGAAGCGAGACTCGAGCTAGAATGGTGGTTCTGCCACATGGAAGCCTGGAATGGCAGGGCAATATTTGGCTCTTCCCCGGACCTAGTGATAGAGTCCGACGCCAGCCGCTGGGGATGGGGAGCCAGATGCGGAGACCAGTCGACAGGGAGGAGATGGTCGAGAGAGGAACTGGGTCTCCACATCAATTGCCTGGAACTTCTAGCGGGTTCCTTCGCGATTCGGTGCTGGACACAGAATGCGGCGAAATCGTCCATTCTCTTAAAAAATGGACAACGTTTCGGCAGTCAGATATATCAATCGACTGGACGGAACAAGGTCACAGAAGCTGACGGAGATGGCCAAGGAGTTTTGGCAGACCTGTCTCCAAAAGGGGATAAACGTGAGAGCAGAACATTTGCCGGGGGAGCTCAATCTGATAGCAGATTGGAATTCAAGACACCTGAAGGACTCCAGCGACGGCAACTGGACGACTCAGTCTTCCAGGAGCTAATGCCCCACAGAGGTCCATGTCAGACGGATCTCTTTGCTTCCAGGTTGAACAGGAAGCTTCCCAGATTTTACAGTTGGAGACCGGATCCGGAAGCGACAGCAACGGACGCCTTTCTCCAGGTCTGGGGACCAGCAAGGGGATACGGTTTTCCCCCATTCTCCTTGATAGCACGCACAGTGGCACAGGTCAGACGTCAGTTAGCAACAGTGATTCTGATAACACCAGATTGGAGAGGCCAAGCTTGGTTCCCGGACCTTCTGGAACTGTCGTTCGAAGCCCCTATTCGGCTGCCGACCAGAGAGAACATTCTGCTGAATCCGGCAGGAGAGATTCACCCGTTAGTCAGGTCAGGGAAGCTAAGCCTTCTGGCTTGGGCGATTTCAGGGAGAACTGGTCTAAGCCAGGACTTTCAGGCACAGCTCAGGAATTCATCAGAGAGTCTTGGGCTCCATCGACAGGCAAGGCATAGAGAGTGGCATGGCATAGATGGAGTGATTGGTGTCTGGAGAGACAGGTTGATCCCGTATATACAGATGTGATACACATAGTGAACTTTCTGGCTGCACAGGCAGCACAGGCAAAGGCCTACAGGACCATTATTAATTATAGGTCAGCAATTTCAGCAGGCCATGCGTACATAGATCACAAGCCAGTAGGGGAGCATCCCTTGGTATGTAGGCTTCTGAAAGGCATTAAGTGTATGAAACCCCCAGCTTCCAAGTATACTCGTTTGTGGGATGTGAGCATAGTTCTAAGAATGTTCCAGAGTTGGCCGGACAATGAATTCTTGTCCCGGAAGGCACTATGGGCTAAATTGACTACCCTTCTGTGCCTCATTTCCTGTAAAAGAGTCTCGGACGTGAGAGCGTTAGACACAAACAGTAAGTCTTTTTCCCCTTCAGGAGTAATATTTTTTATAACAAGGAGAACTAAGACAAATATTAAGTCTGTAGAATACATGGCCTTCCCAGACAAGCCTAAACTGTGCCCAGTTAGGTGTTTGAAAGCGTACGAACGCAAAGCAGATGAAGTGAGGCCCGCGGGCGTGAACCAGTTACTAATAGCAATTAGGAAGCCTTTTAGAGCAGTAGCATCAGCCACCTTAGCTAGATGGGTGAAGTGGTGCATGGCCGAGGCAGGAATAGACGTACAACAGTTCGGGGCACACTCTACACAGGGTGCTATGGCATCGTCCGCCTTTCTGGCAGGGGCTCGTTTGGAAGATGTCCTAAAGGCGGCAGACTGGTCTAACGAGGAGACCTTTAAGAGTTTCTATTTTAGACTAGTGGAGCGAGTAGCATCGTTGGTGGTAGGTAAGCTTTAAACGAGCATAATCTGAGCCTCCGAGTCTTGACATAGAATACAGATTTTCCACACATTCGTTACAGAAAGTCATGATTCTATTAAAGACTCGGAGGCGAAAGATTATTCCACCCAATTTCAATCGCTACGGTGTATGTAATTTTATCTTGCTGTAATAATGCAATTTGTTGAAAATATGCAATTTGTTGTCTTGCTTTGTAATGGTATTGCTATGCGATTGCCCACCCGTCTATGAAGGAATTTCTAACGATCTACGTTTGTTTCAGGAACGGAACAGAAAGCGACAGTTTGAAAAATTTGGCCGAAACAAGTCGTCTACCGGTTGGGGCACGAGTTTGTCGGTGCAGCGAAAGAAAGAGGAAGGACTTCAGAGTTGCGGGATGTTATAGGGAAGAAGTGACACTGATTGGAAGAAGGGATCACATGGTTTCTGCTTATCCTATGGAAAACGAACTACAAAATTACTGGGTTTTTTGGACTTTGTAGTTTTATGGGTTTTCCATGTTTATATTGTTTATATGGTTGCTGCTCGAGTTAGTAAAGAGAAGTGAGAGCATAATCTTTCGCCTCCGAGTCTTTAATAGAATCATGACTTTCTGTAACGAATGTGTGGAAAATCTGTATTATGCTCAACTCAACTCTTTACTTCTCGGGCAGTATCCAATTATATTAAACCAAACTGTCAAATGAACTACAATATCCGTGAACATAATAGAAATTTGAAGTTTGCATTCTATTGGTTAAACAGTAACAGTCATATTTGCCAACTCTACACATTTAGGCAGTAGGCTACTGCTTTTTAAGAAGTCCTACTGCCTACAGATTTCAGTGACAGATCCTACTGCTTTTTATAGTGGCAAGTAATTTATGTGACTATAAGGCAAGCTCCAGGACAAAGCATGCAATACATTAAATCAGTCTGCCTGTACAGTTGACTGGTAGGTGATTACTTTGATTGGGCTCAGGCCAATCCACTGACCTGACAGTTACTTGACTGTCCTGCACTCTGGCCAGGACAACCCTTAGGTGAACCACCAGCGAAGGCAAGTGGCAGAGTGTAACACCTTCACACAACATCTGCCTATCAGACTATCAGTCACCATGTCATTCAGTGTTCAACTTGCTATAAATATGCACTGCCTGGGCTGCTGCTACAGAGCAGTGGCAAACGTTGCCCACCAGCTCTGTGTAATTACCTTCTGTGAAGTAAGGTAATTGAATTTGGTGTTAAGTTACCATTCAGAATTATACATTTTTAACATTTGAACATCTTTCCATAATGTGCTGTTTGATGGGTTGTTTATTTTAGAATACTTCAATGGTGCCAACAAAGTATGTTATGTATTTTCCCGTGATGTCATTGTCATGGGAATTTTTAATTTTTGAAACTTCAAAAATCCTACATCTTTTTGGTAACAGAATGTTGGCAAGTATGGTAACACATGATCTCAACTGTCCAATCACGTCTAAACCATAGCTCTCAACTCACACGCTTTTGGCGGGTGTCACCCGCCTTCTAAACAGCTGACTCACCCGCCAAGCCTCCTGCATGCCCATTCATTTGAATGGGCCTCTCACCCGCCAAAAATAAAATCGGGTGTTTTCACCCGCCTATGTGACACAAATGGTTGAGAGCTATGTCTAAACAGTCCAAAATAAACATCCCCTTCATCCTTATATCTTCCTCTTTCTTTGCTGCTCGAGCAGCTGAGATAAGTAACATTTTGAATTCCAATATTTTCTGTGTAATGCAATGATCATTGTAGATGTTATACAGTATAGAGACCGAGAGAGAGAGCCCGCGTGCTGCTCGATCAGGGCTTTTCGGAACAGATCCGCAGGTAGATAACGTGACGGGTTGAAGGCTCCAGGGTTAGAGGGCAGTGCCACACGGAAGTGCGCGACGGGACCGTTAGAGGTTCCGGCGCTTCGGAAAATCTTCGGTGTGTGAGAAAGAGAGAGTGAAAAGCAGAACGAAATCCTGTGGGGCTTAATAAGGTTGAACTATAAAACAGTAGTCAGTTGCAAAGAGGCAAACAAGTGCAGAACTCAGAGCCGGTCACATTAACACGCCATCTGCTGGTGGTGAAGGCGCACCACAATCATTTAAAAATAGACTGCTTGATACAGGAGAAGCGCAGACAGGCACAGTCCCAGGGAAAACTGACAGAAGCTGCAGGGAACCGGCGGAAAGACCCCAGTCACTTGAACAGCTCCTTGTACAGACGGGCACAGCCAAAGTAAGACTTGTGAATTGTAATAGACCTGCCTAGCTACATTGGAGAACATTTTGATGGGGACAGCCCAGGCAAACTGCACATTAAGAGTTTTAAAATCCCAGCACAGGCATGAGCGGGGAGTACTCAAAAGGGGACTCAGAGGGTCCCCATGTGAGTGGCATCAGAATGAGACAAGCAGTTCAGAAAGGGATGAGTGCTGGCAGGGGCCCCTCAAATGAGGGCAGGGGTATCATGGAAGACCTCATAGCTTTCTCTCAGGGTATGGCAGAATTGAGGAGAGAAGTTTGAAGATGCACAGGGGGAAGGAAAAATCCTGCTGGGTACGTAGCACCCAGACTCCCTCCCCCCTGGGTTCACCACATAAAAACAAAGGTGGCAAGAGGAAGGCAAGGTCGAGGGCCAGATACAGCCAAGATAGCTCAGAGGATACCCCTGAAGCAGACTGCATCAGCAGTGAAGAAACAGGGGATAGGAGCTTTCCAGAGTCCGAGGACTCATCATCAAGTGATGCCAGAAGGCACAGAAACAAGAAGAGCAGGCCTGTGGAGCCCTAAGGAGACGAATTCGACCCGGATGCCTTGGTGCACCCAAGGTCATCGGAGTGGTGCCCCCAGAGAACATTACAGCCTATCTAAAAAGAAGACTCAGGGCCCCCCTGGGTAAAGAAGCCAGAAGTAAGATGAGGGCAGAATGCCTTAGGCCCAAAGTTCCAGATGAGGAAGTGGAAACACCCAAAATTGATGAGCGCATGCTGATTTTCATGGGAAGGGTATCTGGTCTTTGCATCTAATGCCTTTTCATGGAATGCATTTGCATCAAGCCATTTGCATCGAGAAAAATGCATTGAATTGATTTTTTGGGGTGTTAAAGGGTTAATTAGTATTGTGGTGGGTTTTAAAGGTTAAAAAACGGGGGTTTGGGAGCCTTCCCCCCAAAAAAAGAAAATAAATGCATTTGATGCTCATTTTTCGATGCAAATGCTTTAGATGGAAAGGTATTAGATGTAAAGATTTCGATGCAATGACTATAAATCCATGGGAAGGTACGGCAAGTACATCAAAAAAGGCATTGATCGCTCATGGAGGTCGTACCAGGATAAACTCCTAGATGTGGTGGGACCCATCACAAAAATATCGCAACTGGCAGAGGAATCTAAACAGAGAAAATAAGCTATCGACCCAGAGATCCTCTCAGGTTGGGCTCAAAGGGCAATCTGCCTACTGGGCAATGCAAATAGCTCAATCGCATCGGAGAGGGGACGGTCTATACTCGTGAAGATAGACTCTATGTTAAGAGAACTGGCACCATCAGAAACAGCCAAGGGCAAACTATTTGGCAAGACATTTATCAAGGACATGGCAAGGTTCGCCAACACATACGACACACTGGACAAAGCACATGCCTCCCTGAAGAATATCTTTGGGAGGAAGGTTTTCAACAGGGCTGGCAGAGGTAAGGGCTGCTCGGCCAGACGGTACCCCTACTACATGTCCTCCGGACACAGAGCTTAATGAAGGGAACAAGAAGATCGACAAGCATACCCTTTTTTCCCCTCGAGGGGAAGGGGCAGGGGCAGAGGCTGGAGAGGCAGCAGCAGGCAACAGCAGCAAAATAATACAGGTGAGAGAAGGGGTGCTAGACGCAGGGATTCCTCCAGTGGGGGTTCGGGGGAGAGTGGCACTTTATATGCAAAGATGGTTAACAATATCCTCGGATACCTGGGTCTTGCAGGCAATTCAAGGTTTTCTCTTTGAATTCTGGCAGGAACCAGTACAATCAGGTTCAGCAGAGAAGACGAGGTATTGCTAGACAGCGAGATAGAACAGCGGAGACTAAAAAAGGCCATCAGTCCGGCAGTAGGAAACCAGCAAGGATTCGTAAGCAACATGTTTTTAGTGAAGCGAAAATGCAAGGTCAGGTCTGTGATCAACCTCAGTGCACTGAACTCTTTTTTGGTGTACAGACACTTCAAGATGGAAGGAATTCACCTAATGAGGGACATACTCCAGAAGGGAGACTGGCTGGCTCGGACAGATCTCAGAGATGCGTACCCCATGGTACCTATACACCGAAGTCAGCGTCAGCTACTGCAGTTCATCTGGAGGGATCAGAGATGGGAGTTTGTATGTCTCCCATTCGGGCTGGCCTCAGCCCCTGGTGCTTTACCAAATTGATGAAGCCAGTAGTGGAACACCTCAGAGAGCAGGGGGTCAGAATGATTATTTACCTGGACGATATATGCATCATGTGCCAGGACTGGGAACGTATATGTAAACAGGTCAAAATGACGACAGACTTGTTACAGCAACTGGGATTCTTGATAAACTGGGAGGAATCGGAACTAGTCCCATCCCAGTCAATGGAATTCCTGGGATTCATTCTCAAAACGGTCCAGGGAACGCTCAGGTTACAGTTAGAGAAAGTGAAATCTATAAAAAGGGACATAAAGAGCATGATGGTGAGAGAGATGATATCCTTGAGAGGGATAGCCAGACTGGTAGGGTGACTGTCATCCTCGATTCAGGCCATTTTCCCAGGACCGCTCCACTACCGAGCATTACAACGACTGAAGATAGAACATATCAAACAGGGCCTGTTGTACAATCAGGAAGTCCCGATCTCACAGGAGGCGAGGACGGAGTTAGAGTGGTGGTACCACCACATGGAGGCCTGGAATGGCAGGGCATTATTTGGCTTCTCCCGGACCTCGTGATAGAGTCGGACGCCAGTCGATGGGGCTGGGGAGTCTACCGCGGGAAGGTGGTCAGAAGAGGAGCTAGCCCTTAATATCAATTGTCTCGAACTGCTAGCAGGTTAATTTGCAGTCCGCTGCTGGACACAAGAAGGTGCAAGATGCGTCATACTCCTCAAAATGGACAATGTCTCTGCGGTCAGGTACATCAACCGACTGGGGGGGACAAGATCCAAGATGCTAGCAGAGTTCACCTAGGACTTCTGGCATCTATGCCTTCAAAGGAGAGTCAGCAGAACAGCAGAACACTTACCAGGTGCACAGAACCAGATAGCGGACTGGAATTCGAGATACCTGAAGGACTGCAGCGATTGGCAGCTGGACGAATCAGTTTTCAAAGAGATCATGAGACGGAGGGGGCCATGTCAGACGGACCTGTTCGCTTCGAGATTGAACAGGAAGCTGGCAAGTTTTACAGTTGGAGACCAGACCTAGAAGCGTGGGCGACGGATGCCTTTCTCCAGGTTTGGGGAACAGCAACATAATACGCGTTCCTGCCGTTCGCTATGATAGCGTGAACGCTGGCTCAGGTCAGGAGACAGAGAGCGAGAGTAGTGCTTGTGACACCAGATTGGAGAGGTCAGGCTTGGTTCCCGGACTTACTGGAAATGCCATCTACAACACTCCAATTCATCTGCCGCTCAGACAGGACATAGTACTGGGCCCTGCAGGGCAGCATCACCCACTCGTTCAGACAGGGAAATTGAGCCTGATAGCCTGGGCGAATTCAAGAGATTCTGGGCCAAATCAGGCCTTTTGGGGGAAGCTCAGGAGTTCATCAGAGAATCCTGGGCCCCGGGTACCGGGAAGGCTTACCCAGTCGCATGGTGTAAGTGGAATAGTTGGTGCATGAAGAGGGATATGCATCCCGTTCAAACAGATGTAATTTATGTGGTGAACTTCTTAGCTAATCAGGCGGCGCAGTCCAGAGCGTACAGAGCGATCAACACATGTCGGTCGGCGATATCGGCTGGTCATGAATACGTTGAGGGTAAACCCGTGGGTGAGCACCCCTTGATTTGTAGATTATTAAAAGGAGTTAGGTGCATGAGACCCCCAACGCCGAAATATTTGCGGATGTGGGACGTGAGTATTGTGCTTAAAATGTTTGAAGCATGGCCGGATAACGTAAATTTATCCCAGAAAGCACTTTGGGCAAAACTGACCACTCTACTGTGCCTGATTTCATGCAAGAGGGTGTCAGAAGTCAAAGTTTTGGAGGTAGACAGAAAATCTTTTTCACCTACGGGTGTTACATTCTACATAGAAAAAAGGACAAAAACAGGGATCAGGATGGTAGATTATGCTGCCTTTCCAGAGAGACCGAGGTTATGTCCAGTCAGGTGCTTTAAAGCTTACGAAGCATGGGAGAGCAATTTAGACCCCCGGGAGAATCTCAACTTTTGATAGTAGCGAGGAAAACTTTTAGAGCTGTAGCGTCAGATACGTTAGCTAGATGGGTAAAATGGTGCATGGATCAAACGGGCATTGATTGACGTGGAACAGTTGGCGCACACTCGACTAGGTGGGCAATGGCATCCACAGATTTTAAGATGGGAGCACGCCTGGAGGATATCTTGAAGGCAACAGATTGGTTGAATGAGAAAACTTTGAAAGACTTTTATTTTAAGCCAATAGATCAAGTAGCTGCGTTGGTGGTAAGTAAGCTTTAAACGAGCATAATCCGAGCCTCCCAGTCTTGACATAGAATACATGTTTTCAACACATTTATTACAGAAAGTCATGATTCTATAAAGACTTGGAGGCAAAGGATTATTCCACCCTTTGAATCGCAAAATTGAGACATGACTGAAGATATGTTGTTAATTATGTAATGTTTTTCATCAATGCATATGACTGTTGTATTTTAACGATTGCCCACTCATCCTGGTATAGTTATGTCATTGTTGTTATATATTGTTTCGACAGGTACAGAGTCCAAACCAGTGGTTACATGAAGAATGAGCAACAGGATCAAGAGAGTTCAGGCGTTTACAGGTTGGGACGCAAGTTCAGTTGTCGATCAGCTTCAGGAAGAGGAAGATATAAGGATGAAGGCGATGCTTATATTGGAATGTTTAGACATGATTGAACAGTTGAGATCATGTGTTACTGTTTAACCAATAGAACGCAAACTTCAAATTTCCTTTATGTTCATGGAAATTGTATTTCATTTGGTTTATGTGAATATAATTGGTTGGCTGCTCGAGAAGTAAAGAGTTGAGTTGAGCATAATCTTTTGCCTGCAAGTCTTTAATAGAATCATGACTTTTTGTAACGAATGTGTTGAAAATCTGTATTCTATGTGAAGACCGGAGGCTCGGATTATGCTCTACTCTTTTTTTTACTTCTCGAGCAGCTTTGTTAACCAAAACAACTGTCAACTACACAATACCAAAAAACTACAATAGCCATGTAAAAAAAAGTCCTTTTGTAGTTTTCTTTTGTTAGGGAGAAAAAGTCCATGTGACCTTGCCCTCCAATCACAGTGTACCTGTTGCTAGACCACCCCTAACTGGCTGGTCCTCTTCCTCTTTCTTTGCTGCTCGAGCAGCAGCTAAGTGCATCTTGTTTTTCTTTACTTGAATAATTGAACTGCGTGTGAGTGTGCTTTACAGCTTAGTTGCCTGCAACCAGGGGCGTTGCTAGGGGAGGGCTAAGGGGGCTATAGCCCCTGATCTTTTGGTTGTAGCCCCGGATAGAATCTCAGGAGCTACAGCCAAAAGACTAGCTAGCCCCCAGTCCCAACAGTTCCGACATCAGCATAGCCCCGGGTCTTTTCCAGACCTAGCAACTCCCCTGCCTGCAACAAAGTGTTTCACAAGCAGTGCAGCACAGTACATTAACCGCTTTCTGTCATTCTGGGGCACAACGGAGCTCCAGAGCTCTGACGCCTGAGAGCAGCATCAGGGGGCAGGCTCCATGGAAGTCCACAGGCGGGCATGACAGGATTCAGAGTTCCGGTGCTCGCCTGCATACTTGTGCTCAACATTACTGCCTGTTCCCTCATTGCCGGCAACGCAAGCTCAGTGCCAGAGCAAAATTGAGTGATATCGCCTGTCACGGCTCACATCCTAATCAGAGCTGGCTACCGTCTGTGCATCCCATGCAAATGTCCTCGATCCGCCTTCCCTCGCAGGAGATCCTGGGCTGGAGGAGTGTTGTTTATGATGGGGGAAGCTGAGCTCTCTTCCTTTCCTCAAATCCCCTCACTGCTGGGCCTCAGAAGGGGCTGAACCCGGGAGGAGCGAAAACCCTTCCTGATTGTTACCAAGCTCATTTTATAGTCTTTACAGTCCAACTGGTCGCTTACATACCGCCCTGCGACTGCAATGGTTGTTGCTACATCTACATTCCTTGCCGAAATTCTTTCCATGTGGTGTGGGTGGGAGGAAAAACATCTCCCTGATGTGGGTCGCATGGCGGGCCAGCCGCCAAAGAGGATATCTGCCACTGCCCTTTTATCCGTAGAGAGGACAAAAGCCCTCTGGCTGGCAGCCTGCCCCCCTCACCCAGTCCTTTGTATTTTCCCGGGCTTGCAGCCCATTTTCATGAGCTTAGACACCCACCCCCCACATTTTCATGGGCTAGCCACCTGTTTTCATGGGCATCAGCCCACCAATATCCTTCAGTGGGCCAAGGCACGGCTACATTTGTGCCTACTTAAGGGGGGCTTTGCCCCATCGACGTCACTGCCATAACCTGGACACTTGGCCACTTTCTGGATCATAACATATTTTATATGCCTCCCATACCTGCACCTTCTTTATAACTTTTTACAGAATTGTCAGAGTCAGTCCTCAATCCACCAGCCCTAGCAGGAGATCTTGGGCTGGAGCAGTGCCGTTTATGACAGGGGAAGCTGAGCTCTCTTACTTTCCTCAAGCCCCCTCACTGCTGGTCCTCAGAAGGGGCTGATCCCAGGAGGAGCAAAAATGCCTCCTGATTCTTACCAAGCTCGTTTTATGGTATTTACAGTTCAACTGGTCGCTTACATACCGCCACACCACAGATGGGTCAAAGCCCATCGTTGCCTCCCTGTCGTTGCAATATCATAATTCCATCAATTTTGTGCTGATGTTCCAAAAGAAAAGATCCATGTCACTCTTTGACAGATGCACCCCATTGCGCTCATAGTATTCTGGTGACTTTAGATTGATCAACCCATGGCGGATCTGAGTGAACCCCATGGCCATTGCTCCATTCAGCCTCCGTCAAGACTTCTCGATAGCTGGAGGTGACTCTTCCCCCCTCCACGTTTTCCTTAGTATAATCTCTGGCCACATAATTTCTGTGTCTGCCGAGTGGGCGCCCAAACTCTGCAAGGCTCCCATCATTTCTCTCAGCAACATTCCTCTCACCAGGCTTGTAAGATCATTGCCGCCCAGGTGTTGGGGTACCTCAGGTTTGGGGTACCTCTGTAATAGCCTCTCAACATGATCTTCCATCTGTGCCCATTTCATCCCTGGAATTCCCCACCATTGGACCTGGAAGTGTCTTGTGGTCATTTGCTCCCTTTCTGTTCTCCACCTTGTCCTGGCCCTCGTCCCAAATGAGTTGCCTACTACCCACACTGTTTTTCTGCTCCTTCTTGGTGCTGCATATCTGGGAAAGTGAGGGGGATATACAATATACTTTGTCCTATCACATACCCCTTAAAACAGTTTGATTTCCAGCCCCCTATTCTCGTAATAGTTTCTATAGGCATGCCTGCTCCTGCTGGTGACGTGGCAGCTCCGATCCTAGAAGAGTGGTTGCCGAAGACCCCTTTGGTTGCCCCTATGTGTTTCAACACCAAATCCATCACCTCTTTAAATTGAAACCTGCTCAATGCTGAGCTTTGTGCATGAACTAAAAGCGGTCCCCCACGCTGCTGAGGGGTCTCCATGATAAATATGCTGTGTGGCAGCACACCAGTCAGCAAGGGCTGCCCTTAACGCAATGTAACAGTATCACCTTTCCTTTTCCCATCTGGTCAGTTTCTGACCTTCTTAGGAGCAGCTGTACTGTTTCTCCTGACACTGTTACATAATCCATCTTGAGGAAGCCTAGTCCCCCCACCTTCTTTGTTGCATGGTACCAGTTTGCTGATTCTAAATGCCCCGAAGAATACCAGGGAAAAAGCTGCTCCAAACATGCAGGTTTCAAAGCTGTCTCTACATATTCCCCCAGGCCTCTGAGCATGTCCTGCAGTTTTATAAGGTCTATGGGTTGTCTCACATCCTCTTTCCTCCCTGTTTGTCGGCCCATCCCCTCATTGCTAACATAACATAATGCTCCTTAGTTGGATCGGTCATTCTCCCTAACCTATGGTAATGTGCTATTGCTACCAAGTGGTATGCAGCCCACGCTCTGGTCTTGTGCGTGCGACAAGCCCACCCGATAAAGGATCGCACTGATACCCTTCCCTGATCCCCTTGCAGTCCTTCCCTGAACTTAATAAATGTGTCCAAGCAGTCTTTGGACCTGTTTGCCATATTTGGAGCGAGGGCTGTACTGACGAGGGTGGTCAGATCTTCCCAATTGCATCCCACAGTTGTTGTCTGAATGGGGTTATTGTCTTGCTTGCATTTGGATCCATCTCTCAGAATTTCCTGAACTGTAAACGAGAGAGAGCATTAGCCGCTATGTTGTGCACCCCAGGGATGTGTTTCGCCTGTGTTTATGCCTAGTAAGCGTAGCACCCTACCACTGTGCGTGCATCCCTTGTTTATCACCTGTACTACTGCTAGGTCGGAGCCACCAGGTCAGCAGCAGGAGCAGGCATGCTTACGGAGACAACTATTAAGGGAATAGGGGGTTGGAAATCAAATTGTTTTAAAAGGTACGTGAGGTTGGAAAAAATGTGACAGGCAAAATTCATTGTATCTGCCCCTCCCTTTCCCCAATATGCAGCATTAAGAAGGAGCAAAAGGGGGGGGGAGGCTAGCAGCCGGTGAATGCAGACGTGAAGTTCTGCTATCCGCCAGGGCTGCTATAATCTTAATTAAATATCCTGTTTATTGCTATAAAACTTGAATAACTACTGGTCGGCGGAGAAATGATTACCCCTGCATACTTCTACAGAAATATCGAGGACAATCAGGGCCATCTGAGCCCCACCGCAGCATCCTATGTTGCGCGGGGTGAGTCAACACTGAAGCGGCCTTGCGGTGGATGGTGAACGCGGGCCGCAGCCTGATGTGCAGCACAGCACGGGTGGTGCAGGTAGAAGGCACCGACCCGCGAACGCAGCCGCTCTGGAGCCGTGAGGGACAACTCCACACCTGATCCTGGTGGTGGGCGGCGGGCGGAGAACAGCGAACTGCAGGAGCCCGGGTTCACCCGGCCCTCATGGGGATGGCGACGGAGGCCCGGCATCTCAACTGCGGGATCCGGTATGCTGCAACTGACTGGCCTCTAAGGAGGTGGCGCAAGTTGAGAATAAACAACTACAGAGCATAACTTCGGCAGGCAGAGGATCCGTCCGGGACGGACATCTGAGGTGGTCCTCCACCCTTCCCCCTCTCGGTGTCCCTGAGGTGGTACAAGAAGGGGGTAAAGACAGGTGGGGGACGATGGATGCCGAGCACGGAGACATCGGCTGCACAGACACCACAAGGGCCGATCTGCAATTCGGGCCCACGGAGCTCCTGTGGCGGTTTGCACTCCGCAGAACAAAGTAAAGTGCTGTGTACTACTCTAGATGGAGAATGTCTCTGCAGTTCGCTACATCAATCGGCTGGGGGGAGACGAGGTCCAGGATGCTAGCAGAGCTATCAAAAGACTTCTGGCACCTGTGCCTGCAGAACAACGTCAGCGTGACAGCAGAGTATCTCCTCGGGCTGCAGAATCAGGTGGTCGATTGGAAATCGAGATACCTCAGGGACTTCAGCGAGTGGCAGCTTGATCGAGCAGTGTTCCTAGAGATCATGGCCCAGAGGGGCCCTGCCAGACAGAACTGTTTGCCTCCAGGCTAAACAGGCAGCTCCAGCATTTTTTCAGCTGGAGGCCAGACCCGGAAGCAGCAGCGACAGGTGCTTTCCTGCAAGCATGGAGGCCGGGCACAGAGTATGGCATCCCGCCATTCATGATGATAGCGCAAACGCTGGCTCAAGTGAGGAGGCAGAAAGCGAGTGTACTGCAAATCACTCCAGACTGGAGAGGGCAAGCCTAGTTTCCCAGCCTGGTAGAATTGTCCTGTTGGCAGCCCATTCGGCTTTGTGGTTTCTGTCCTACTGTGGGGTCCAGCAGGGGAGTTGCACCTGCTGGTTCAGGCAGACAACTTGATTCTGATAGCATGGGCGGTTTCCAGGGAGCCTGGTCTCTCCCAGGGATCTCGGGAGAGGCTGAACAGTTTATTGTAGAATTCCGGGCCCCAGGGACTAAGAAAGCCTATAGAGTCGCCTGGGAGAGATGGTGTAGGTGGTGCTTGGCTTGGGACGTGCATCCATGTTTTGCTTTTTTTCACGTGTAATGACACTAGAACACTCACCTCATTACACAGACAAAATGTTCTTGGACTCAGAGAGGCAATTATACACACTTAGACCAACATATATAATCAACTCTTTACAGGCCCTTTTATTCATACAAAGTATAAGCATGTGAATAACTATTGGAATAAATGCAATTGGTTATAAATAGACACACAGACAAGGATAGTTACAAACAAGATCTATATCACTGTTAGGGCAGTTAAGGATAAAACTTAATCTCGGCATCTACAACACTACCCAGTCCCAAGGCAGCTAGGCAAAAGGATCACACATGCTAACGAGGTTTGGAGCGGACCGTCCTCCCTCTCAGCGAGACTTCCTCACCTGGGGTTCCAATTCTCTGATTTCTCATCAGGAATACCTCTCCTCTTATGGGGGACAAATCCTCACCTTTCATTGGTTGCAAACTGCCCCCGGCCGAAGGACAGACAGCAAGCATGGGAAGCAAAGAGTGGAAAAATCCAGACAGAAGTAGAAAATCCCTGCTTGTCTCCCGCGCGCTCATTCCCAGCACTCCTTATCCCTGAACCTTCATAGCTCTGACTCCCTTCTTGGTTCGTCCTTGACGGAACAATACAACAGCTATCCTCCACAGTGAGCTCATCTGCTTCATAATATAACATTGCACCCGTTGCAGAACTCATGTCTGCTAACTTGCTCACAGAAACGTAGACTTTCATTGCGGTTTGGAAGTCAATGAACAAAATGGCAGCAAACCGGCACCATGTTTTTAGCTTATTTTCGCACACGCATTACACTCCACCCTTTGGACAATCAACTGCCATATCCGAATGAAACAAAAGACAGATTCTGAAACTGATGAAACAACCCCACTAAATTCTGGATGCAGGAAATGCAACAACATTTAAAACAATAAGTACAGCAAAAACCCAAACTAAAATATAATGCAATGCCCCCAGAATCCATGAAAATACTTGATCCTACCAGCTCCCATCCTGATCTTGAGTGACTTGAGAAATTAGGTCCCTTAACCCGCCAATGTGTTTCACAATCGAACGGGAATGATCTTCTAAATCAACACATCCCTTCCACGGCATTGCAACCCAAATTATGTTTCAAAAACAAATATTTAATAGCAACCCTATTCTGTAAAATAGCCTTTCAAAAATGCCTGTTGTCTAACAGCTTTGTCAACGCTTCAGAAGTTTCATTAAGCCCTTTCACTACCACACAAGCTTAATTCATTAAGGATGTATAGCCCCTAGCAGCTAAACTCCAAACACCGACCAAGGAAATTGCAAGCGCCAAAACCTCAGTTTCAGACAACAAATGCACATTCGAATCACAGTCAGGGCACAAGCCAATATGATAAACAGCATGCACAGAGCTACAAATAGCAGGCTGCCAAGGAAACATGATCAAACTAAGACATGTGAAGGCACAAGGACCACCAGAAATGTCAGCAGGAATATATGAATATGTGAAGTTACCACAGGAGAATGACCAATCTGTAGAAAGTTTCACATGGCTCAGATGACTGGCAGTCAAAATAGTAAAATTACAGAACATTGTATTAGAGACATTAACACAAGCATTCTTAGATCTTAGATTCTTAGATCGAGTACACAAACGGCTTACAAAATCAGTGCCTCCCCGATCATCATTCAAGTCCAATTGTTGACATTTGCCAAAATGCTGGAGATCACAAGTCATCAAATAGCAAACATCAGCAGGAGCAATATCCTAAGTGACAATAAATGTCATATTTCTCCTTCTGTGATCAGTGTCAGCACAACATTTGCAGTACTCATAAACAGAAAAAGAGCCTCTAACTTCAGAATCCTCTATAAGAGAATCATTATGAAGTACTCCTAAAATGTGCCGCAAAACAGGGGCCGGCATTGGCACGCCCACCAGACACGTTGAAATCAAGTTTGCAGCATTGTGAACATCAGCCAAGCAAAGGTGTGAGATATTCAACACACGACGGGCCAGAAAGACCCATATATTGTCAGGCTGCTCGACAATCACAACATATCCATACCACACAAAAGACACAGCCGTCACAGAAGGGGGCAAAACATTTCGCCTAGGTCCACGTCGTTTCCTCAAGAAGCCACGATACAACGCAATTAATGCGGCCTCAGGCAATGTGGTGACATTAAAGCTGTCAGTCATTATCCAGATTTTCGAATCCGGTTGCAGGATAGAGACATTTGCCACCTCTTCTCACATGTCCCCGGACCCTCCCGAATGCGCTCCACACAAATCCACAAGCACAAACATCACACATAGGATCTGGAAGAAAAAGAAATCTGGAAAAAACAAGATATCAATGAAGTACATCACTCACGTAAATAACATTTTCCAGCGGAAACATGACTCCATTTTCTCTTCCCGGGTTCCATTACAAGAACAACTTGATCCTCTCCTGCTGCAATCACATCTGCCGGAACCGGCGGACCACTATGTTTTTCAACCCAAACCTTTGCTCCTGGAACCATTCTGTCTGATGAACCAAAACCCTTATCCCCACGTGTAGTTACCACAGTGGGTGGCTCTCCCTTTCTCACCATAGACCACTTTACAGGTACAATAATGAAGTGTGCCACCCTATCATCTTTATGGTTAGTAACACGTTCTCTTCACTATTGATTAGGATTACTTTTATCTCTCCTTGATCGTGGGCCTCAACAATCTCTCCCAATACCTGGATTCTTCTCAATGCTAATCCAGATCTAAGGGCAATTAATCCCATATGCTCCAATGGAATTTGCACTCCAATCCTTGTGTCAATAACACTGATTCCTCTGGGCTCAATTCTAATCTCCTCCCTCAAATGTAAATCTATCTGTGCAGACTCTGGTGTGGCTCGATAGGGAGTTAGAGCCCCAGGTGACATTTCCCAGTACATCAATGTTTCAAACGCTCTGTTTGGCTTAATTCGCAAGGCTGGCATTAACATACGTATTAATGGAGTCTCACCATTGGCAATTGGTCTGTTATTCAATATTTTCACCACATCCAAAACACGCTCACGCCACCCTTTCAGATTACCTTCACCAGTTTTCTGCAATTGTTCTTTCAACAAGCCATTCATTCTCTCAATCAATCCCGAAGCCTTGGGGTGATACGGGACATGAAAGATCCATTCAACGCCCTTTTTCTGACACTAAACCTGAATCAATTTTCCTTTAAAATGTGACCAATTGTCACTTTGAATCTGTAAAAGGTATTCAATAGTACACAGCCTCTTGATCTTACAACTAAATAGTATTCAATTTTGTGGCTCTCTTGCATGGCAACACCATCAAGTATCCAGAATATGTGTCCACAATCATACACGCATATTGACATCCTCAGCTAATTGGCATCAGACCGATATAATCGATCTGCCAAACTTGTCCAGGTAATTTACCTTGTTTCAATGTACCCCGAATTACATGACGAATAGATCTCTGTTTCTGATGCTGACACACTGGACATTGCAAAATCATTGTTTTCACCATTTCTTTTCTGGTGTGCCCACTTAGCAATCCCTTCCAGATCATCTTCCTCAGACCTTGTGTCCATGACTAAAATGTTGGCATGTTCATCTGCAACAGAATTGAATCAATGTTCCAATGAGTCTATTGTGCAATGAGCGTCTACATGATACACTGTTACTGTACTATGCATCAAAATTTCGGCACTATCTTGCCACAGCTCTTTTCCCCAAACCTCTTTTGCATGAATCTTGCATCCATTCTTCTGCCATCTGGGCCAAACAGCTAGTCTATTCGTGACAGACCATGAGTCTGTGTATACATAACAACAACCAGGCACTTCCTGCTTCAATGCCTTTTACACTGCATACAATTCTGCAAATTGACTACTCTTCCCTTTCCCTGATGTGGTCAATATTTTCTTCATTTTGGGATTGAACGCCACTGCTTTCCAGTGTCGCTCAAACCCCACATATTTGGCTGAACCATCAGTGAACCAAGCATGTTCAGTTTGTTCACTTGTCAACTCTCCATATGGGACCCCCATTTTACAGGAGACTCACTAACCTCAGCCCCCTCTGAGGTTCCAAATCAACCAACGGAACACCAACCACTTGGTCATGCAATTTTGCAATTCCACCCTTTCCCGCTTTGGCACGATCTTGAATGTACCACTTCCGTTTAACGATGCTAGCATGTCCTATTCAATGTGTTTTAGGAGAGCTCAGTACCCACTGCATGATCGGAATTTCCGGTCAGATCAATACATTGTGACCCACCATCATTTGCTCTGTATCCACAAGAGCCCAATAGCATGCCAACAACTGCTTTACAAAGGGAGTGTCTCGGTCACCAGCTTCGGGTAACGTACGACTCCAAAATCCCTAAGGAACACGCTTTCTGTCCTGTTTTTGCCACAAACTCCAATTGGCATAGTTTTCCTGTACAGACACATTTAATTGCACTTCCCCTGCCCTCAATGGCCATAAGTCGAGCACTCTATGTATAGTATCTTTTGCTAACTGAAATGCTTTCTCTTGCTCCTCTCCCCACTCGTAGTTACATTTCTTCTGTGTCACTTTGTAGAGAGGCACATGAATCTGCCCCAAATGTGGTATATGCTGTCTTCAGAACCAAAACAACCCTATGGTCTGTTGAGCTTGTCTCTTATTCATAGTTGTAGAAAATTCAAGGATCTTTTGTTTAGCCTTTGGCACCATCTCACGATGGCCATTATGCCGCTGAATTCCCTGAAAAATCACAGTCTCCGCTGGACCTTGGGTTTCTGTCACATTAATACCCCATCCTTCTTTCCTCAGTCCCTCGATAATGATGTCTAGGTGCATCCACACACTCTGCTCATCCTTTCCCTGTATTAAAATGTCATTGATATAGTGCAAAATCTGTACATCAGGTTTGCACGGAATTTTATCCAAATGTTCTGCCACCAGCCAGTGACCGATTGTCAGACTATGCATGTACCCCATGGGCAAACGTTGAAACATATACTGCCTCCCATTCCATGAAAATGCAAACTGCTCTTGACATTCTTCTGCAATCGGTACAGTGAAAAATGCATTTGCCAATTCTATCACCATGTACCAAGTTCCTTTGAACTTCTGCACATTTTCAACCAAGGTAACTGCATCTGGAACTACGGGTATTAATGAAGGAGTGTACTTATTCAACTCACAATAATCTACAGTCATCCTATAGCTCCCCTCTGGCTTCTTAACCAGCCAGACTGGATTGTTCCAAGCCGTGGTTACAGGAGGTAGCACGCCTGCTTCAACATATCCCTGTAAAGCTCACCTGATTCCCACGGAGGCGCTGGTCCCGGCTGAACTGTTATAGTCTCTTCAATTGAGAAGCGTAGAGCTCGGATGACTCTCTGGACTGGGCTTCCTCTTATTGACCGTCTGGCTTGCAGGGTAAGGTTTCTGCAGGCGGAAGGAAAAAGGGTTAATAACCGTTTGGCTGGACTTCCTCCTCACTAATCGCCAACTCTCCGAAAGTCCAATGTCCTGGTGATCTCTCACCTTAGGCGTATAAATACTGGGCTCTCCATCCTGCGACTTATGCAGGGGTGCGTGGCTTCCAGTTACGTCACTGGAGATCCTCAAAGTCTTTTGTGGCCTTAGAAGTGGCACAGGTGCTGAGATGCCAAAAGGTGATGCCGCCGTTACTGCACGAGCGTATGCCAGTAGGTATAAAGAGTTTATAGTCTTGAAGAGATGGGCACCTTTAATGAAGTCTTTGCATTGTCTTTTTCAGGTGCCTGGATGCTGAGGGCGTGGTCCTGAGAGCGCAACACATGCGGTTGTACGTAGGTATGGGAATTTCAATGACACCTCAATAATGTCCCTGGTTTTCTGTTTTCAGGTCTTGAGATGTTGCGGGCGTTTTCCCAGTCGCGGATGCACGTGGGGGAAACACGTAAGTGTTAGGCTTTCTTGCAGTCTTTAATGGCACTTAAATAATGTCTTTTCTTGTTTTCAGGTGCCGGGCTGCTGCGGTTGAAGAGATCCTAATACGCGCACAAAAGCAGGTAAGAAAAGTAAATGCGGCCGCCTTCACCCGATTCTTACTTAACAATGTTCTTTGTCTTTACAGGTGCCGTTAGGCTGCTGAAGAGAAGGCCGCGAAGAATCCGTGAAAGCACAGATGGATCAGGTAAGCGAGCGTGGCTGCGAACGTGTTGCAACTTGCTAACCTTATGTTTCTTTTGCTTGCAGGTTCTGCCGGTGTCTGGATTCCTGGATGGTAAGTATAGTTCTCGTGTCTTTCTTCCACAGGTTGCTGAGCTGAAGCTGGAGATGTCACTGGAATGCTGGAGCTGACTCGGTGAGCGTCCTGCTGCAGATGCAGAATAACACGAAGCACGTTTTCCCAATCGGGTGTGGTTTAAATAGTGTTGGAGTGATTGGGTGTCTTCTTCCTCAGCCTCGCCCAGGTAAAAGAGTTCCTGTGTTCCAGAGCTAAGGAGTGGCACCAGCCCCACCCAGGTAAGAAAGTAGTCCCAGTTCAGGGAATAGTTCCTCCCAGCAGAAGGCTGGGGACTTCATCCTGCCAGCATTTGCAAAGGTGAGTATGCAGCATGGTCTGCTACAGGTAGGTCCCCCCAAGCACCTTTGCAAGAATTATGAGCCCGGCGCCCCTGGCGCCGGGACTGAGGTTCCTTATGAGCCTGGCGCCAGAGGCGCCAGGACATGGTCCAAAGGGCCCCAATAGCGGTTTGCTGGAGCCGGGGACGAGGGTCGTGAGCCTGCTTCCGGGGATGCCTGGCTTGACTTGGCTTCTCGGGAGCAGTGCTCATGACAATCCCTTAATCATGTCTGTAATCTCCTTCTGCCCCCATGAATATGATATTTTTTCATATATACCCGTTTTGTAGCTAAGGGAACCTGCAGAGGGGGCTTTTTCAATTTTTCCGCAATGACGGGGGTACACGTCAATGCACTCACCCCCAAACTTATTCAACTCACAATAATCTACAGTCATCCTATAGCTCCCGTCCGGCTTCTTAACCAGCCAGACCGGATTGTTCCAAGCCGTGGTTACAGGAGGTAGCACGCCTGCTTTAACATATCCCTTAATCATGTCTGTAATCTCCTTCTGCCCCCCAGGAATATGATATTTTTTCATATATACCTGTTTTGTAGCGAAGGGAACCTGCACGGGGGCTTTTAAAACTTTTCTGCAATGACGGGGGTACATGTCAATGCACTCACCCCCAAACTGATAGTTTTTACCTCGCAATCCTAGTGTCAAACCCTCCAGAATATCAAAGCCAATAATGTATTCAGGTATGTGAAAAATAGATATTTGGTTTTTATTCCTTTTCAAATGACCAATTTTCATGTCAACTCTGGTTTGGACTGTGGGGGTCACTTTTCCCTCCCAATCCAGTAATAGTGAAATGCCTGCCATTAAATCTCGAAGGATTCCCATGAATCAATGAGGCCTCTGCCCCGGTATCAGTTAAGGCACAAACCTCTTGCGTATTCCCAGATTGCCCGAATAACTCCACATTCACATGGGGCCGTCTGTCTACCTTAATTCGGGCAGACGCTACCAGAGTTTGACCACAATCCTATTAGTATTTTGAATGCGTGTATTTGGACTATGTCACCAACATCGCACTCAAAACTTTTCGTAAATCAGCATAGGTCAGCTGATATGGTGAAGACTTCCCCATAGACTCTTCATCCGCCTCCTCCTCAGGTGGCGCAGAAGGGACCTTGTCCCCCTTTGTCTTATTCACATCCTGCCTTGTTTTTACCACTCCTTTCCTTCAAGCGCTCACTTTTTATAAGCTGATACATTTCTCGGCTTTCGATTCCATCAATGTCTTCTCGTGGAACTCCATCTTTTAGTAGCGCCAACAACACATCTTTTCTGGACACATGAGAGTCTCGGTTATCAAAACTCTTTACAGGGGTCTGTCTATCATTGCGCCCCCCCCCCTCTCTCTCTCTCTCTCTCTCTCTCTCTCTCTCTCTCTCTCTCTCTCTCTCACAGGGTCTCTCTTCTGTCTGGTCCCACTCCCCTAGGTCTACCAACTGTCTGATAGCATCCACCACCTCAATTGTTATTTTACTGGTAATCCTCACCAACAGAGTCACAATGACATTTGTGTATGCTGGAGGAGCAGTTTGAATTATTGTATTTCGGGCTAAGACCGATTATGCTACTACCCCCATATGTTCGGGATCCTCAACATGGATGGCTTCTTTCATGGCATGCTCCCTAAGCTTCGGAATTGCCTCTCTCAATGTGTACCATTTCTTCTCCTCGCTAGGCCAGTCCGATGTAATCAGATACTTGCCATTAGACCCTTGAGCAGCTAACTGTAACAACAACACTTGCGGTTCTCTCCCGTCATCATCATGAGGTGGCCCTGCATGCAATACCTCCTGAATATGGGTTTCCTGTGACAATGGCAAAAATCTTGAGGCGTCCGTCGTGTTCCCAAGAAGACCTGCTACACCTCTGTTGTATAATCTGACCATCCAAGTTAACAGAGGCTCACCAGCCCTCTGTTTCAACCGGTTAATTATTTCCCCAACCTCCTATTGAGAGTAATCCTCTAATGTTGTCAAATCCACAAACCCACCTCCTGGATTATTCTGATTTGGCCCAGCTTGCCTACACATGACTGGTTTAACAGTCACCTCTTTCCGACCAGGTTCTGGTTCGGACGGCACTTCCCTCTCCAACCCACTCTCTGAACTAGTACTGTCGAATACATCTCTGTCCCATTGGTCGGGGTCCCAATCAACCCCTGCGGAGGAACCCACTGTTGCTACCTTAAGGGTATTTACCCTCCCTCTTCTCTTTCAATATTTGTATCGGGCGACTCTTACAGCAGCTTGCTCGGCTACTGCTTGATATTTATCCGCCTTGTCATGATACAACTTCATTTGAAGTTGCTGCATTAACTCAATCTGTTTCTCGGCAACCAGTTTCTTTTCCAGTCTTAGGACACTCACCTACAATTCTACATTCTGTTGATGCACCCTCCTGAATGCATGCAACAAAATCCAACCTCATCTACTTAAAGCTGAACACTACTTCCCCTTTTCCACAGGTACCTGTTGCAGGCAACCCGCCACCTCGGCCGCACTCGCCCATCCTATACTTGTATCCCGGGTCTCACTCAAACCTGCGCCACACGCCCAAATCTGTGCCAATTTGTCATATGGACTTGTCCACCCTGGGATCGTCATTTCAGGACAGTCTCTGCCTGCAGAGCTTCCATTTTTTCTAAATAGGGAACTCATGATGGCAATGAATATTTAACGTCCCTATCAAC
This sequence comes from Ambystoma mexicanum, assembly GCF_040938575.1. Classification (NCBI taxonomy): domain Eukaryota; kingdom Metazoa; phylum Chordata; class Amphibia; order Caudata; family Ambystomatidae; genus Ambystoma; species Ambystoma mexicanum. The sequence goes on from NC_090929.1 coordinate 446,409,904, forward strand.
AATATCTTAAAACACACCCACTCTCTTCACAAACACAAAATAAAATAGCCTTTCTAAGTCCAAGCTCCAAATTCGTCTAGTTCTTTGACATCAATATCAGCACAAAGACCCTGCTCACAGCGCCATTGTGTTTTGCTTTTCTGGCACGTGTAATGACCCTAGAACCACTCACCTTATTACACAGACCAACAGTTCTTGGTCTCAGGGAGGCAATAATACACACTTAGACCAACAATTGGAATATAATTGGCTCTTTACAGTCCCTTTTATTCATACAAAGTATAAACATACAAAATACTAATGGAATAAATGCAATTGGTTATACATAGACACACAGACAAGGATTGTTACAAACAAGTTTTACATCAGCGTTAGTGCAGTTGAAGGAGAAAACTTAATCTCGGCAACTACGACACTACCCAATCCCAAGGCAGCTAGGCAGAGAGATCACACGTGCTAACGGGGTCTGGAGTGGAGCGTCCTCCCTCTTAGCGAGACTTCATCACCCATTGTTCCAATTCTCTGATTTCTCATCAGGAATACCACTCCTCTTATGGGGGACAAATCCCCGCCCCTCATGGGTTGCAAACTGCCCCAGGCCGAAGGACAGACAGCAAGCATGGGAAGCAAAGAGTGGAACAATCCAGAAAGAAGTGGAAAAACCCAGCTCGTCTCCCGTGCACTTGTTCCCAGGACCCCTTATCACTGCACCTGCATAGCACTGACTGCCTTTTTGGCTCATCCTTGAGCGAACAATACAACAGCTACCCTCCACATTGAGCTCATCTGCTTCATAATATAATATTGCACCTGTTGCAGAACTCATGTCTGCTAACTGAGCTCACAACGTAGACTTTCATTGCGGTTTGGAAGTGAATGTCCAAAATGGCTGTTCACAGGCGCCATGTTTTTAGCTTATTTTCGCACACGCATTATACTCCACCCTTTGGACAATCAACTGCCATATCTCAATGAAACAAAAGACGGATTCTGAAACTGACAAAACATCCCCACTAAATTCTGGATGCAGGAAATGCAACAACAACATTTAAAACAATAAGTACAGCAAAAACCCAAACAAAAATATAACGAAATGCCCCCAGAATCTATGAAAATACTTGATCCCTCCAGCTCCCGACCTGATCTTGAGTGACTTGAGAAATGAGGTCCCTTAACCCACCAATGTGTTTCACAATCGAACGGGAATGATCTTCCAAATCAAAACAGCGCATCCCTTCCACGGCATTGCAACCCAAATTATGTTTCAAAAACAAATATTTAATAGCAACCCTATTCTGTAAAATAGCCTTTCTAAAATGTCTGTTGTCTAACAGCTTTGTCAACGCTTGAGAAGTTTCATTAAGCCCTTTCACTACCACACAAGCTAACTTCATTAAGGATTTATAGCCTCCAGGAGCTAAACCCCAAACACCGACCAAGGAAACTGCAAGCGCCAAAACCTCAGTTTCAGACAACAAACGCATATTCGAATCACAGTCAGGGCACAAGCTAATCTGATAAAAAGCACGCATAGAGCTACAAATAGCAGGCTGCCAAGGAAACATGATCAAACTAAGACATGTGAAGGCACAAGGACCACTAGAAATGTCAGCAGGAATATATGAATATGTGAAGTTACCACAGGAGAACAACCAACCTGTAGAAAGTTTCACATGGCTCAGATGACGGCAGTCAAAAATAGTAAAATTACATAACATTGTATTAGAGACATTAACACAAGCATTCTTAGATTGAGTACACAAACGGCTTTCAAAATCAGTGCCTCCCCGATCATCATTCAAGTCCAATTGTTGACATTTGCCAATATGCTGGAGATCACAAGTCATCAAATAACAAACATCAGCAGGAGCAATATCCTAAGTCACAGTACATGTCATATTTCTCCATCTGTGATCAGTGTCAGCACAACATTTACAGTACTCATAGACAGAAAAAGAGCCTCTGACGTCAGAATCCTCCATAAGAGAATCATTATGAAGTACTCCTAAAATGTACCTCAACACAGGGGCCGGCGTTGGCACGCCCACCAGACACGTTGAAATCAAGTTTGCAGCATTGTGAACATCAGCCAAGCAAAAGTGTGAGATATTCAACACACGACGGGCCAGAAAGACCCATATATTGTCAGGCTGCTCAACAATCACAGCATATCTATAGCACACAAAAGACACAGCCGTCACAGAAGGGGGAAAAACATTGCGCCCATGTCCACGCCTTTTCCTCAAGAAGCCATGATACAACGCAATTAATGCGGCCTCAGGCAATGTGGTGACATTACAGCTGTCAGTCGTTATCCAGATTCTCGAATCCAGTTGCAGGATAGAGACATTTGCCACCTCTTCTCGCATTTCCCCAGACCCTCCCGAATGCGCTCCACACAAATCCACAAGTATAAACATCACACACAGGATCTGGAAGAAAAAAATCTGGAAAAAACAAGATATCAATGAAGTACATCACTCACGTAAATAACATTTGCCAGCGGAAACATGACTCCATTTTCTCTTCCCTGGTTCCATTACAAGAACAACTTGATCCTCTCCTGCTGCAATCACATCTGCCGGAACCGGCGGACCATTATGTTTTTCAACCCAAACCTTTGCTCCAGGAACCATTCTGTCTGATGAACCAAAACCCTTATCCCCATGTGTAGTTACCGCAGTGGGTGGCTCTCCCTTTCTCACCATAGACAACTTTAAAGGTACAATAATGAATTGTGCCACCCTATCACCTTTATGGATAAGTAACACGTTCTCTCCACTATTGATTAGGATTACTTTTATCTCTCCTTGATCGTCGGCCTCAACAATCCTTCCCAATACCTGGATTCTTCTCAATGCTAATCCAGATCTAAGGGCAATTAATCCCATATGCTCCGATGGAATTTGCACTCCAATTCCTGTGTCAATAACACTGATTCCTCTGGGCTCAATTCTAATCTCCTCCCTCGCATGTAAATCTATCTGTGCAGACTCTGGTGTGGCTCGATAGGGAGTTAGAGCCCCAGGTAACATTTCCCAGTACCTCAATGTTTCAAACGCTCTGTTTGGCTTCAGTCGTAAGGCTGGCATTAACATACGCATTAATGGAGTCTCACCATTGGCAATTGGTCTGTTATTCAATATTTGCACCGCATCCAAAACACGCTCACGCCACCCTTTCATATTACCTTCACCAGTTTTCCACAACTGTTCTTTCAACAAGCCATTCATTCTCTCAGTCAATCCTGAAGCCTTGGGGTGATACGGGACATGAAAGATCCATTCAACGCCCGTTTCCTGACAATAGTCCTGAATCAATTTTCCTTTAAAATGTGGCCAATTGTCACTTTGAATCTGTAAAAGGTTTTCAATAGTACACAGCCTCTTGATCTTACAACGTAATAGTATTCAATTGCGTGGCTCTCTTGCATGGCAACACCATCAAGTATCCAGAATATGTGTCCACAATCGTACACGCATATTGACATCCTCAGCTAATTGGCATCAGACCGATATAATCGATCTGCCAAACTTGTCCAGGTAATTTACCTTGTTTCAATGTACCCCGAATTACATGACGAATAGATCTCTGTTTCTGATGCTGACACACTCGACATTGCAAAATCATTGTTTTCACCATTTCTAAAGGAATGCTTATTCCTCGATTTTGTGCCGACCTGATAGTAGCGCTTTCTCTAAGATGCCCACTTTTCTGGTGTGCCCATTTAGCAATCCCTTCCAGATCATCTTCCTCAGACCTCGTGTCCATGACTGAAATGTTGGCATGTTCATCTGCAACAGAATTGAATCAACGTTCGAATGAGTCTATTGTGCAATGAGCGTCTACATGATACACGGTTACTGTACTATGCATCAACATTTCGGCAATATCTTGCCACAGCTCTTTTCCCCATACCTCTTTTGCATGAATCTTGCATCCATTCTTCTGCCATCTGGGCAGCCAAACAGCTAGTCTATTTGCGACAGACCAGGAGTCTGTGTATACATAACAACAACCAGGCACTTCCTTCTTCAATGCCTGATACACTGCATACGATTCTACAAATTGACTACTCTTCCCTTTCCCTGATGTGGTCAATATTTTCTTCATTTTGGGATTGAACGCCACTGCTTTCCAGTGTTGCTCATTCCCCAAATATTTGGATGAACCATCAGTGAACCAAGCATGTTCAGTTTGTTCACTTGTCAACTCTCCATACGGGACCCCCCATTTTACAGGAGACTCACTAACTTCAGCCCCCTCTGAGGGTTCCAAATTAACCAATGGAACACCAACCACTTGGTCATGCAATTTTGCAATTCCACCCTTTCCCGTTTTGGCACGATCTTGAATGTACCACTTCCGTTTAATGATGCTAGCATGTCCTATTCAATGTGTTTTAGGAGAGCTCAGTACCCACTGCATGATCGGAATTTCCGGTCAGATCAATACATCGTGACCCACCGTCATTTGCTCTGTATCCACAAGAGCCCAATAGCATGCCAACAACTGCTTTACAAAGGGAGTGTCTCGGTCACCAGCTTCGGGTAATGTACGACTCCAAAATCCCTAAGGAACACGCTTTCTGTCCTGTTTCTGCCACAAACTCCAATTGGCATAGTTTTCCTGTACAGACACATTTAATTGCACTTCCCCTGCCTTCAATGGCCATAAGTCGAGCACTCTCTGTATAGTATCTTTTGCTAAATGAAATGCTTTCTCTTGCTCCTCTCCCCACTCGTAGTTAGATTTCTTCTTTGTCACTTTGTAGAGAGATGCAAAAATCTGCCCCGAATGTGGTATATGCTGTCTCCAGAACCCAAACAACCCTATGGCCTGTTGAGCTTGTTTCTTATTCCTAGGTGTAGAAAATTCAAAGATCTTTTGTTTAGCCTTTGGCACCATCTCACGATGGCCATTATGCCACTGAATTCCCTGAAAAATCACAGTCTCCGCTGGACCTTGGGTTTTTGTCTCATTAATATCCGATCCTTCTTTCCTCAGTCCCTCGATAATGATGTCTAGGTGCATCCGCACACCCTGCTCATCCTTTCCCTGTATTAAAATGTCATTGATATAGTGCAAAATCTGTACATCAGGTTTGCACGGAATTTTATCCAAATGTTCTGCCACCAGCTAGTGACCGATTGTTGGACTATGCATGTACCCCATGGGCAAACGTTGAAACATATACTGCCTCCCATTCCAAGAAAATGCAAACTGTTCTTGACATTCTTCTGCAATCGGTACGGTGAAAAATGCATTTGTCAAATCTATCACCGCGTACCAAGTTCCTTTGAACTTCTGCACATTTTCAACCAAGGTAACCGCATCTGGAACTGCGGGTATTAATGAAGGAGTGTACTTATTCAACCCACAATAATCTACAGTCATCCTATAGCTCCCGTCCGGCTTCTTAACCAGCCAGACCGGATTGTTCCAAGCCGTGGTTACAGGAGGTAGCACGCCTGCTTCAACATATCCCTTAATCATGTCTGTAATCTCCTTCTGCCCCCCGGGAATATGATATATTTTCATATATACCTGTTTTGTAGCGAAGGGAATCTGCACGGGGGCTTTTAAAACTTTTCTGCAATGACGGGGGTACACGTCAATGCACTCACCCCCAAACTGATAGGTTTTACCTCCCAATCCTAGTGTCAAACCCTCCAGAATATCAAAGCCAATAATGTATTCAGGTATGTGAAAAATCGATATTTGGTTTTTATTCCTTTCAAATGACCAATTTTCATGTCAACTCTGGTTTGGACTGCGGGGGTCACTTTTCCCTCCCAATCCAGTAATAATAAAATGCCTGCCACTAAATCTCGAAGGATTCCCATGAATCAATGAGGCCTCTGCCCCGGTATCAGTTAAGGCACAAACCTCTTGCGTATTCCCCGATTGCCAAAATAATTTCACATTCACATGAGGCCGTATATCTACCTTAATTCAGGCAGACTCTACCAGAGTTTGACAACAATCCTATTCGTATTTTGATTGCGTGTATTTGGACTCTGTCGCCAACATCGCACTCACAACCTTTTGTAAATCAGCATAGGTCAGCTGATATGGTGAAGACGTCCCCATGGACTCTTCATCCGCCTCTTCCTCAGGTGGCGCAGAAGGGACCTTGTCCCCCTTTCGGCTTATTCACATCCTGCCTTTTCACTTGTTTGTACCACTCCTTTCCTTCAAGCCCTCACTTTTTATAAGCTGGTACATTTCTCGGGTTTCGATTATGTCTTCTCGTGGAACTCCATCTTTTAGTAGCGCCAACAACATATTTTTTCTGGACACACGAGAGTCTCGGCTATCAAAACTCTTTACAGGGGTCTGTCTATCACTGCGCCCCCCCTCTCTTTCTCTCTCTCTCTCTCTCTCTCTCTCTCTCTCTCTCTCTCTCTGTCTCTCTCTCTCTCTCTCTCTCTCTCTTTCTCTCTCTCTCTCTCTCTCTCTCTCTTTCTCTCTCTCTCTCACAGGGCCTCTCTTCTGTCTTGTCCCACTCCCCTAGGTCAACTGTCTGATAGCATCCACCACCTCAATTGTTATTTTACTGATAATCCCCCACCAGCAGAGTCATAATGACATTTTTATATGCCGGAGGAGCAGTGCGAATTATTGTATTTCGGGCTGAGACCGATTATGTTACTCCCACGATATATTCGGGATCCTCAACATGGATGGCTTCTTTCATGGCCTGCTCCCTAATCTTCTGAATTGCCTCTCTCAATGTGTACCATTTCTTCACCTCGTTAGGCCAATCCGATGTAATCAGATACATGCCATTAGACCCTTGAGCAGCTAACTGTAGCAAGGACACTTGCGGTTCTCTCCCGTCATCTTCATGAGGTGGCCCTGCACGCAATACCTCCTGAATATGGATTTCCTGTGACAATGGCAGAAATCTTGAGGCATCCGTCGTGTCCACAAGAAGACCTGTTGCACCTCTGTTATATAATCTGACCATCCAGGTTAACAGAGGTTCACCAGCCCTCTGTTTCAACCGGTTAATTATTTCCCCAACCTCCTGTTGAGAATAATCCTCTAATGTTGTCAAATCCACTAAACCACCTCCTGGATTGTTCGGATTTTGCCCAGCTTACCTAGACATGACTGGTATAACAGTCACCTCTTTCCGACCATGTTCTGGTTTGGACGGCACTTCCCTCTCCAACCCACTCTCTGAACTAGTACTGTCGAATACATCTCTGTCCCATTGGTCGGGGTCCCAATCAACCCCTGCGGAGGAACCCACTGTTGCTCCCTTAAGGGTATTTACCCTCCCTCACTCTTTCGATATTTGTATCGGGCAACTCTTACAGCAGCTTGCTCGGCTACTGCTTGATATTTATCCGCCTTGTCATGATACAACTTCATTTGAAGTTGCTGCAATAACGCAATCTGTTTCTCGGCAACCAGTTTCTTTTCCAGTCTTAGGACACTCGCCTACAATTCTACATTCTGTTGATGCACCCTCCTGAATGCATGCAACAAAATCTAATCTCATCTACTTAAAGCTGAACACTACTTTCCCTTTTCCACAGGTACCTGTTGCAGGCAACCCGCCGCCTCGGCCGGACTCACCCATCCTATACTCGTATCCCGGGTCTCACTCAAACCTGCGCCACACGCCCAAGTCTGTACCAATTTGTCATATGGACTCGTCCACCCTGGGATCGTCATTTCAGGACAGTCTCTGCCTGCAGAACTTCCTTTTTTTCTAAATAGGGAACTTATGATGTCAATGAATATTTAACATCCCTATCAACAATACCTTAAAACACACCCACTCTCTTCACAAACACAAAAGAAAATTGCCTTTTTAAGTCCAAGCTCCAAATTCGTCTAGTTCTTTGACATCAATATCAGCACAAAGACCCTCCTCACAGCGCCATTATGTTTTGCTTTTCTGGCACGTGTAAGGACCCTAGTACCACTCACTTTGTTACAAAGAGCAAAAGTTCTTGGTCTCAGGGAGGCAATGATACACACTTAGACCAACAATTGGAATATAATGGGCTCTTTACATGCCCTTTTATTCATACAAAGTATAAACATACAAAATACTATTGGAATAAATGCAATTGTTTATACATAGACACACAGACATGGATTGTTACAAACAAGTTCTACATCAGCGTTAGTGCAGTTGAAGGAGAAAAAGTCATCTCGGCCACTACGACACTACCCAATCCCAAGGCAGCTAGGCAGAGAGATCACACGTGCTAACGGGGTCTGGAGTGGAGCGTCCTCCCTATTAGCGAGACTTCATCACCCATTGTTCCAATTCTATGATTTCTCATGAGGAATACCTCTCCTCTTATGGGGGACAAATCCCTGCCCCTCATGGGTTGAAAACTGCCCCAGGCCGAAGGACAGACAGCAAGCATGGGAAGCAAAGAGTGGAAAAATCCAGAAAGAAGTGGAAAAACCCAGCTCGTCTCCCGTGCACTTGTTCCCAGCACCCCTTACCACTGCACCTGCATAGCTCTGACTCCCTTTTTGGCTCATCCTTGAGCGAACAATACAACAGCTACCCTCCACATTGAGCTCACCTGCTTCATAATATAATATCGCACCTGTTGCAGAACTCATGTCTGCTAACTGAGCTCACAACGTAGACTTTCATTGCGGTTTGGAAGTGAATGTCCAAAATGGCTGCGCACAGGCGCCATGTTTTTAGCACATTTTTGCACACACATTACAATCAGCTAGAGCAGATGTAGTCCATGTTGTAAATTTCTTAGCCGCATTGTCGGTGCAAGGCAAAGTATACAGAACGGTCAACACTGCACCCTCGGCCTTCGCAGCAGGGAACGAGCATGTAGGACATCTCTCTATTGGAGAGCATCCTCTGGTGTGCAGACTGCTCAAAGGATTGAGAGTCTTGAAGCCTCCAATGCCTAAGTACTCCCAAATGTGGGATGTGAACCTAGTCCTGCAACTTTTCCAGCCATGGCCAGCGAATGAGAACCTGCGCAAAGCCCTTTTGGCTAAACTTGCGACCCTGTTTGCCCCATTTTTTGTAAGTGGATGTCAGACGTCACAGCCTTGGAAGTGGACAACAACTCTTTATTGCCTTCAGGGGTGACCTTTCACCTCACCTTGAGGACTAAAATCGGGATTAAGGCAGTGACTCAGTGATTTACGAAGCTATGACAGCTATGTTTAGACCGCAGGATCAGTCCCGGTTGCTGCTGGTTTTATGGAAGCCTTTTAAAGCTGTGTCCGCGGCCACTCTGGATAGATAGGTGTGGGGGTGCATGCAGCAGGCAGGCATCAATATCGAGGCTTACAGAGCCCAGTCAGTCCGAGGGGTTATGGCCTCTAAAGCATTCAGCGTAAGAGCGTGCCTGGAAGACATTATGAAGGCAGCCAACTGGTCTAACAAATCAGTCTTTAAGACCTTCTATTTCAGGCCAATTGAGCAAGTGTCAACCTTGGTGGTAAGTAAGGTTTAAACAAGCATAATCCAAGCCCCCAATCTTCACATAGAATTCAGATTTTCCATACTATCGTTACAGAAAGTCATGATTTTATTAAAGACGCGGAGGCGAAGGATTATCCCACAAAGGCAATCGTGTAGAGGTGCTCGTGGGCGTATGTGTGTTGTAGCGCAACAGTTTTCTGGTTTGCAATTGCTAGCCCAGTATTCTAGCCTTCAGTAACTGGTGTTATGTTCTTGTTTTTCATGCAGGTGCGGAGGCCAAGCTGGCAGGCTTGTGAGGTAGCAGGATAAGTTAATTTGGTTTGAACCATTTTCTAGTCGGCACGCCAAGTTAAATTGATGGCAGTGAAAGAAAGAGGAAGAGGACCACAGTCAGGGGTAGACTAGCCTCAGGTGCACTGTGATAAGAGGGCATGGGTGCATGGACTTCTTTACCGTATCAAGTGAATACTACAAAAGGACTTGTTTTATATGGTTATTGTAGTTTTATGGTATTGTGTTCTTGACAGTTGTTTTGTTTAACAAAGCTGCTCGAGAAGTAAAGAGAAGAGTAGAGCATAATCCTTTGCCTTTGTGTCGTTAATTTTTGTAGACCATTTATGATTGGTTATCTATTGGAATAGGTGATCATTTCCACCAATCTCCTCTCTACTAGTCCATAACCTCAGCTTCCTTTCCTTGTCCTTCCAGTATCTTTGCTGATTGCGTAGCACTTAAGTACTATTATATTTTACTCTCATTACTGTGTGGGTATGGAAGTGTTTGTTTTATGTTATTTGGTGATATTGATTGGCAAGGCACGCGCGCAGTGCTTAAAGTGGGCCGGGGCCTGCCGGGGCCGGGCCCCGGCAGTCTCCAAAAAGTGAGGCGGAGCCGGGGCCCTGCCAGGGCCCTCCGGTCCCGCCACTTGACGATGTGTCATTGTCCCGTCACGCCACAGCCGCGACGGGAGATGAGCGCGCCGTCAAAAAGTCAGGCAGCTGTGACTGACACAAGTGCAGGGCAGTCACAGCTTCGCTCAAATTTGCGCGAAGCTGGGGCTGGCTGACACTTGTTTTAGTCACAGCTCAGGGTCTCCACCCACCATTAATACCCCTTTGTCTCCACTCCCTGTGCTGAGAGCAACAGGCACAACAGGGGTGGAGACAAAAGGGTGTTAATGTTTGACCCATTAACCCCATGACGGCAAGGGGTGGGGGCAGAGGAGGAGCTCACTGATATCGCGGCTGGAGGTGAGTGAGGATTGCTTCAGGCAGTGTTGAGTGGCCCCGCCGGTAATTCGCCCTTTTGACATAATTATGCATTTTTAAATTTACAGCGTTTCACACAGTTAAGGATGCAGCCATTGCCGTGGTTGACCCTTCCCTGGTCCTTGCTCAGCAGTTGTGTTTCTCATTGGGTAAGAGTCCGTTTTTGCACTTTTGTAAGCACCACCACAATACCTAACTTCTCGTTGCCACTAAAACGAGAAATTGGGTGATTGCCTCTGCATTGCTAATTGTCCCAATGACGAAACGTGGCTGCTCTTGGCTCTGACTATACTTGCACCTGTGCTAGCACTCAAACTAACAAAACTCAACAGGTTGTCCTTGTGCCAGCCCTGCCCATTTTGCAAATCCGTTCATGTGTTGAATCTACAAAGATTCCCTGATGCAAACGTCTGACCACACCCAGACAAGATATGAATGTTAGCATGCGCCACACTTAATTTCGAATACAAGGACTGCTTGTATTTTAAGCAGTCAACTTTCTCTCTTTTTAAAAAGCCTCACCCTCAACAGTGCAATTAAATGATTTGCCCAGGACCACACGATTTGGTTGTACCAGCAGTGTTGCAGTATGCGCTTAGTTGTGTAGACAAGACCACCTCTGTTCATTTTTACATGCTTTTCGTTAGACCACGCCTTCAGGTTTTAGGCCACGCCCATCAGGCAAGCCACTCCCCCAAATGAGGGCCCCCCTCAATTTCTTATCCCACTTAAAGCACTGCACGCGCGCAGTTTACAGAGGCACGGCGAGGCAATTGACAAAACATCGCTGTGTAGCCCGAAGGGTCTGCAGGCGCAACGGGCCTTTGAAAGGGTTCAGCGCTGCAAGACTCAGCTCTGCAGAGGACGCTCTCTTGCGGAAGGCAAAGCAGCACGACAGCCTCTTGATTCCGGCGCCTCTTCTGTGTCACTTACGTGAGAGACATCCGGTGGTGTGCAATAGTGATCAGCGTGGGCGAGGACAGGAATTTAAAAGTAATTAAAAAGTCATCAAGTAGGAAAAGCTCAGAAATAGCATAAAGAGGCACTGGGAGCCACAGTGATCAAGCAAGTAACATGCCGTGAGGCTATCGAAGATCAACCTTATAAGGTGATGTTGCATGTGAACCCCTCCTGGGAGCATGGTAGCTCCCAGGATGTTGTAATGGGTCACGTGGCAGTAGCCACGTGACCAACATAATAAAAGAAGCCAGCCGCTTCCGGCTGGCCAGTCACTCCCATCCTGGCTCCAGCGTCGTTCCTTCGGCACCAGGCTGGTGCTACGCTGTTGGTGCTGGGCCCACGGACGGGGCCCAGCTTAAGGACGGTGCCCCTGCCGGGCAACGCCGTCCGGACGGTGCCCCTGCCGGGCAACGCCGTCCCTGTGGGTCCCCCAACCATGTGAGGCGGGTTGGGGGTGCGACCCCGGCCTGGGTGCCCCCAGAGCCGGGGCCGCGGTGGCCAGGTGGACCTGGCCACGTGTGTGGAGCTCCGGTGTCCCGGAGCGGGTGGGATGAGCCCCCACCCCTGAGTATGCGGCATGGGCGCCGCCAAGTGTCTAGGCTGTCGGGTGCCACCCGACCCGAGTACGGGGCTGCCCGGTGATCCGGGACGGCCCCCAACAATGGCGACGAAGGAACGGGCCCCGTGTGCCCGGAGGACATCATGGTGTGGCGGGCCCTTCTATACCTGGGCCCGCCGAGAAGAAGTGCCGTGGCAGACCCACCTCCAACTGGGCCTGCGATGTGCACATGGGGGCGAGCTGCCTGCCCGTCCCCTGAGGGAGATGGAGGAGGTCCGCGGCATCGGCCGCGGGACGAAGGCAATCGGCCCCCACCACCATCAGGAGGGCAGAAGACGTCCCCCCCTGTCCCGTGGGGACTGGAATGCCAGCGGCATCGGCCGCATATCGAGGGTGGCCGTTTCCCCCCCCCGAGAGGGGAGTGACGGTGTCCTGCGGCGTCGGCCGCACGGAGAAGGAGGCGGGCCCAACACCAGCTGGGCCCGCAAGGAAAACATGGTGGGCGAGCGGCCCGCCCGTCCCCCGAGGGAGACGGAAGATGTTTGCGGCGTAGGCCGCGTGGGTGGCTGCACCCCTCCCCCACCACCAACAGGAAGGGAGAGGGCGCCCGCGAGCGGTGCAGTGGAGGACCAGCACACGCGGTGTCGCCGGATGGAGAGGTGAGCGGCCCCTCCCCCAGCATGCCAGCTGGCCGCCCACCACAGCGCGGCTGCCCCCATCGGCCCGCAGAAGAGGGACACATGAGGCGGGCCCAAAACCAGTTGGGCCCGCGCGCGGAAAAAAAAAAAAAAAAAGGGGATGATGTCGCAGGCCCGATTCCAACGGGGCCTGCAAATGAGGAGAACAAAGGGAGGCGGCCTGTGTGCGAGCCCCGCACGTTACCCATCCGGGGGTGGGAGCTGCATTTCCCCCCACTGTCAGGAGCCGCACGCGATGGTCTCTGCCCTGCCACAATGAAGAGCGGCGCACATCGCCGCATGGGAAAACGGGTGCGGGCCCGACTCCAACTGGGCCCGCGAACGAAATAAGACCGGTGCCGCCCCGCTGTGAGGAGGAAGGTGCGGCTCTGCCGCAACAAAGAAGGGAAGCCGTCGGCCCCTCCACCACCCCGGGCAGAGAGCAGCGAAGTGGCTGCTGTGATACTGGCCAAACACAACGCCAGCAACCCCCATGTGAAAGGGGAGGTGCGAAAGGGCGGGTTTGCCCTCTGACTCTGGACTTGGCCGATGTGGCCCCTGGGCTTTCCCAGGTGCGGCTTTGCCGGCCCTAAGTTGTGAACTGAGCTGTCCTGAAGAGCTGCCCATGGATGATGCCGGACTGGTCTCCTGCAGACCCGCAGTTGCTTAATGTGGACTCAGTAGCCACCCCCATGAAGACTGGGATCCTGCAGACCCTGGACGTGCTTAAAACGGCCCATTCAAGTGGCGGTGGGAAGCTGTGATCCTGCATATTGTGGCCATGCTTTAAATGGTGCCAGGGGGGATCAACAAGGGCGGCGTTCAGCAATAGTGAAACCACTCACCCAGGTTAATAAAGGGTGTATTAGTAGAGTGGTTGTAGGAGTAGTAGTGGGTAGTTAGCGGGATGTGTTTTGTTTTGTTGTTTATTAAAAAATGGAGTGGTGTTGCATGTGAACCCCTCCTGGGAGCATGGTAGCTCCCAGGATGTTGTAATGGGTCACGTGGCAGTAGCCACGTGACCAACATAATAAAAGAAGCCAGCCGCTTCCGGCTGGCCAGTCACTCCCATCCTGGCTCCAGCGTCGTTCCTTCGGCACCAGGCTGGTGCTACGCTGTTGGTGCTGGGCCCACGGACGGGGCCCAGCTTAAGGACGGTGCCCCTGCCGGGCAACGCCGTCCGGACGGTGCCCCTGCCGGGCAACGCCGTCCCTGTGGGTCCCCCAACCATGTGAGGCGGGTTGGGGAGCGACCCCGGCCTGGGTGCCCCCTGAGCCGGGGCCGCGGTGGCCAGGTGGACCTGGCCACGTGTGTGGAGCTCCGGTGTCTCGGAGCGGGTGGGATGAGCCCCCACCCCTGAGTATGCGGCATGGGCGCCGCCAAGTGTCTAGGCTGTCGGGTGCCACCCGACCCGAGTACGGGGCTGCCCGGTGATCCGGGACGGCCCCCAACAGGTGAGACAGCTCCATCTAGTGGCTCGACTTCATAGGACACTGTTACTGTTAGTGTCAGCTTACAAGTCACCTGCAGTGAAGGCAGGGAAAAGTCAGTACTTGACATTCTTCGGAGTGCACAGCACTGGTTAAAATCACCCCAGACCCACATAGCTGCTTACTGATGGGGGCAGGCCCAAGATTCCTGCAGAGACCCGCCAGAGTATCAAAATGCACAGCTCCAGCAATGATTATGTGGAGCCCCATAAAAGCAGAAAGTGGGCAGAACCCAGCAGGGGGCAGGCAGTACAAAGAGTACTGAGTGCAGGCTTGGGATCATTATGCCAGGGAAGGAGCTTGGTGGAGGACCTGATCACGTTCTCCCAAGGGATGCAAGCCCTGAGGTCATAGGCCCCAGACATAAGTCATGCGGGGCAAGGACGAAGAAAGAAAGTCTGTAAGGCCTGCAGCAGCCAGAACCCCCGGGCACACAACGAAAAAAGAGAAGTGGTGAGAGAAGAGTGAGGTCATAGGGGCAAAAGGGCAGATATTATACACACGAAGAGTCCACTTCGGAGGGAGTGGACAATGGGGAGTTGGACTTACCATCAGAGGAAAGCTCTGTGGAGCGAGAGTTATCATCCCGAGTCTTACAAGAAAGCATAAGGCTGACAAGAAAACAAAAAGGCAAAGGGAGGAAGAAGAGCTGGGCGAGGTGTTCGACTCAGACTCTCTCATACGTCCCAGGTCGACGGAGTGGGAGTCCCCCACCAAGACTGTCAATTACATTAAGAAAAGGATTCGTAATCCTCTGTCAAATGAAGCTATGAGCAAACTCTGGGCGTAGTGCCCCAGGCCACATGTGCCAGACCGTGTTGCAGAACACCAGACATCAATGAAAGGAGGTGAAACAGCCGGAACAATAAGTGGACCCCTGAAATTTTGTCTGGATGTGCACATAGGGCAAAATGCTTACTCAGCAATGCCAACAGCACACTGACAATAGAAAGGAGGAGGTATATCTTAGTTAAGATAGATCCCAAGATGGGGGAGCTGGCCACCTCAGAGTCAGCGTCGGATACAAAAGGCAAGCTCTTTGGGGATGCCTTCATAAAAGAGATGGTGAAATTCACTAATACTTATGCCGCTATTGACAAAGCTCAGACCTCATTGCGAAGGCTGTTTGGCCAAAGGTTTTTGGAAAGGCTGGCAGAGGCAGGGCCTGCTCGGCCAGCTGCTACTCGCCAGAAAGGCCCAATTATAATAGCCAGAGCAACTGGAGAGATCAGGAGGAGCGCAGACCCAACCCCTTCTTTCGATGGAGAGGAAGGGGTAGAGGAAGAGGCTTAAGAGGCAGCAACAGAGGCAAGCAAACAAATGCAGGTGCAACTGGGCCAGACAGCGCTGATATGGTGAGCAGGGCCTGGGACCCCAGAGGTAGGAGGAGGACAGCAAGATTCTCGGAGAAGTGGAAAGAGTTATCAGAAGATGCATGGGTCAAACAGACTGTACAGGGTTTCCAACTAGAATTCGGTCACACCCAAGTTCAAACAGATTACCCAAGACCTATAGTATTCAGCACAGAAGACGGAGCTATGTTGGACAAAGAGATCTTAGATTTAGAACGAAAGAAGGCTATCACAAGGGGCGCCAAACTCCTCAGCTGGTTTTATAAGCAATATATTCTTAGTAAAGGGCAAACGGAAAACCAGACCAGTGATAAACATGAGAAAACTAAATGCATTCATAATTTGCAGACATTTCAAGATGGAAGGAATCCATCTCCTAAGGGACGTGCTACAAACTGGAGATTGGCTAGTGATGATAGACCTCAAAGATGCCTATCTAACGATCCTAATCACGAATGAGCATCAAAGGTTCCTCCAATTCTGGTGGAGAGGGCAAAAGTGGGAGTTCATGTGTCTCCCGTTCGGTCTGGCATCAGCACCTGGTGTTTTACGAAACTGATGAGAATGGTAGTGAGTTCCCTGAGAGAGCAGGGTATCAGGCTGATAGTATATTTAGACGATATCTGTCTGATGGGACAGGACAAAGTAATCTTAGAACAGCAGGCAAAGGTAGCACCTGAATTGCCGCAGTGCTTGGGATTCCTAATAAAATGGGAAAAATCCAAATGGGAGCCGATCCAGTTGCTCAAGATTCTAGGTTTTGTGATAGACACGAGAGCGGCCACACTCAGATTGCTGATAACAAAGGTGAATTTGATCAGAAAAGAGATCAGGACATTATTAGCGAGGGAAGATATCTCGTTCAGAGAGCTGGCCAGGATAGTAGGGAGACTGGCCTCATCCATTCAGACGTTTTTTCCCACGCCGCTACATTACAAGGCACTGCAATGCCTAAATATTCAACACCTCCGGAGAGGTTTATCTTATGAACAGAGAGTATCAATCTCCACGGAGGCGAGGACAGAGCACATGGAGATTGGAACGGGAGAGCGATATTTGACTCATCCCCAGACACCATCATAGACTCAGACACCAGCCGATGGAGCTGAGGAGCCCGTTGCTGGGAGATGACAATGCAAGGCAGGTAGTCAGAGAAGGTGCTAGAGCTCCACATCAACTGACTAGAGTTAATGGTGGGATCCTTTGCGGTGAGGTGTTGGACCCAAGACAGAGTGAACTGTTGTGTGTTACTGAAAATGAGCAACGTCTCTGCAGTACGATGCATAAAAAGGTTGAGCGGGACAAAGTACAGGATGCTAGAAGGGGTAGTGAAAGATTTTTGGCACGTGTGCCTACAGAACAGGATCAGTGTGACAGCAGAATATCTCCCAGGTCTGCAGAGTGAGGTGGCAGGCTGAAATTTGAGACACTTGGGAGACACCAGTGATTGGCAACTAGACGGGGCAATATTTCAGACCCTAATGAATCTGAGGGGTCCATGCAGGACAGATCTCTTCGTATCCAGGCTGAATACTTATCTTACGTGTTTTTTCAGATGGAGACCAGAACCAGCAGCGGAACAGACAGGCGCCTTTCATCAGAAGTGGGGATTGGAGAGAGAGTACAAATGACCACCGTTCGCAATGATTCAGAGAATGGTAGCTCAGATCAGAAGACAGCATGCAAGTTTAGTTCTTAGTTCTGGTGACCCCAGACTAGAAGAGTCAGGTATGTTTCCCGGACTTGCAAGAATGATCAATTGACAAGCCACTACTACTGCCGCAATTCAGAGCGAAAATTCAGGGTCCAACGGGCGAGATTCATCCCCTGATAGAAGAGGGCAACCAGAGACTGATAGCTTGGGCGGTTTCCGGAGAGCCTGGCAGAGGCCAGGACTTTCGGGAGATGCTGAGAAATTCATCAAAGAGGCATCAAAGAGGCAAGGACACCAGGTACCAGGAAGGCCTACAGGTCAGCTGGGTCACGATAGAATAGCTGGTGTGTTGCACGGCACATACATCACTCTAGAGCAAATATAATTTGGGTAATTAATTTTCTCAAGGCCTTGGCGGCTCAGGGTAAAGCATAAAGGAAAGTGGGGGTCATTAGGAGTGTGGCGGTCTGCAATATGTTGACCACCACACTACAACCCTGCGGGCTGACATGTTAGACCTATGGGGCTCCAAGGGAATGGGGATTAACATTTGCCGGCACCTGACCTCTCGATCTGTCGGGACTTGTAATGTCCTGGTGGTCCCAATGAAGCTCAGTGAATACCTGTAGATCAGCCATATCAGCTAGACACCCTAAGATAGAGGGCATGCAGTAGGGGAACACACGCTAGTATGCAGACTCCTTAGAGGGGTAAGGCTGTTGAAGCCACCAATGCCCAGTACTCGCAAAAATTGGATGTTAATATAATCCTGAATTTATTTATTAACTGGCCAGACAATGATCAGCTTTCGAGGCAGGCATTATCAGCAAAACACGTTACCCTGCTTTGGCTCATATCATGTAAACAGCTGTCGGACGTTAGAACATTAGAAGTGGACCGAAAATCATTCAGCCCCTCAGGGGTCACGTTTTATGCTAACAAGAGAACTAAGGCAGGTATCAAAACCATTTCATGCATGGCTTTCCCAGATCAACCAAAGCTATGTTCGGTACGTTGTCTGAAGACTTATGAAGATATGACAGACAGTCATGGGTAACTCAATTGTTGATTGCTTTAAAGAGACCATTCCCTGCAGTGTCTGTGGCAACCCTGTCTAGGAAGGTTAAATGGAATATGCTACAGGCGGGTATTGACATCGGGCATATGGGGCTCATTCAATTAGAGGAGCAATGGTGTATAAAGCATATTACGCAGGAACAAGTTTAGACGACATTTTAAAAGCAGCCGACTGGTCGAATGAGTCAACGTTCAAGGACTTTTACTTTCGACCGATAGATCAGGTGTCTATGTTGGTGGTGAGTAAGCTTTGAACAAGCATAATCCGAGCCTCCGGTCTTACATAGAATACCACCGATTTTCCACACTAGCGTTATAGAAAGTCAAGATTCTATTAATGACACAGAGGCGAAGGATCATCCCACCCAATCAATCGTTATCTGAATTGTAATTGATATATTGATGTAATGTTTCTGCAATAATGTGTTACAAGGAATTGTGTTCAAACGATTGCCCACCCTATCATATCTAGCCTCTGCCTTGTTATTTGATTATTTGACAGGAACAGAGACTAAGGCAGCGGGATCCTGAGAAAGTTAGGAGGAAGAAATCCTTACGTTTCAGCATCTCCTGGGTGGGGTGTACAATTTAAAATTTTCGAGACAGACAAAGAAAGAGGAAGGACAAGGAAAGCAAGCTGAGGTTATGAACTTGTAGAGAGGAGATTAGTTGAAATTATCACATGTTCCAATACATAACCTATCATAAATGGACTACAAAAAAGACTATTTTATTGGAAAATGTAGTTTCTTTTTTGTGTTGATTTATGTTTATTATTGGTTTTTATAATGCTACTGGAGACTGAAGTAAAGAAAGAAGAGCATAATCCTTTGCCTCTGTGTCTTTAATAGAATCTTGACTTTCTATAACACTAGTATGGAAAATCAGTACTTTACCTCCACATAAGGTGGCAAACCTGGTAGCAATGTAAATTATAGTCACTATAAAAGTTGTGGAAAAAACACCCAATTTATGGTGACGAATTCTGGACAAAGGGTAAGATATATGGACAAATTCTGGAAGAAGCACACGAGCCAGAAATCATTGTATAAAATGTTAGAAACAATCACCTGACAACTTATGTCATGCTGAATGAAAAACCTATTAACATTTTAAAACTGAAAAGACGGAAATGCTATCTTTCAGACAGCCCAGAACTCCGATAGAAGCTGGTGGATGTTTTTATTAACTGGAGGGTTGTAAATATTTCCCAGTAATGAGCTGGTTACTTACTGGTAGTCTTCATATTCCTAGTCCTATTCTTCCTCGTGACAGAGTACTTACTTGTGCGGTCCCAACCTTCACTTCAGGAATCCATTCTCCCATACATGGCAATCCTCCCGATTTCGGCGGGAGACTCCTGATTTTTTTGGTATTGGTACTGGTATTGCTTATTTATATAGCGCCTATACACAATTCTACAGGTGTTTCAAAGCGCTCAATGAGGAGGGGAAACTGGGAAAAAACACAAACAGTCATTCAGAGCCCTTGAAATTCAGAATGATTAGAAGTCTGCTCAGGGCAGTAAGGTACAGGAAACAAGTGCATATGAAACATATAACAGTGTAGATAACTCTTTCAGGTCTGACGACCATCCTTCGTTTTTCAAAGTGCCTTTCACAAAATAGGGTAAAAACGTGGAGCGGCTGGAGGGGGGGAGGTAGCACAGACAGAGTGATTTGTATAGCGCTGATACACAAGAGAAGAGCTACAAGTGCTTCAAGGTAGGGGAGGGGCCAAGGGTAAATGCAGCTGAGGCAACAATCTTACTAGGCCTAGAGTCATTCAGACACGTGCTAAGTCAAAACAATGGTACAAACATGGAAGAGCGAAGACAGTGATAACAAACAAACAACGGACAGAACATGGAACAGAACTACCGTACTAGGCCTGACGACATACAGATAGTGCAAGTGCTGTGACATAATGGAAGGGAATAAGGAGGGAGGGAAGATAAGGGGAAGAGAGGAATGGATAGTGAGCAGATGTGGGTAGTAGAAAGGAAAGTGGGAGAATGCTTATGTAGTAATGGATGGTGGCTGCAAGGATGTAGAAGCACACCACAGTTCAGGTGTCCAGAGAGTACACATATGAAAGAAAATCCCAATGGTGTTGATTACCTCCTAATTCAACCCTCCGTTCACGTTAAAAGTAGTCAGAAGGAAAGCATGCAAGGAAGCTATGTATCTGCAGCTGCAGTGCTCGAGACGCTGCAGGATGGCACATAGGCTGCAAGAAGGCAGTTAAAAGAGAGCCACCAGCGTTGCAGAAGGGTGAAGAGGTGAGGGAGAGGGACATGGGGGGAGGGGTTGTGGCACAGCACGCCATCCAGGCTGGACAGGCCAGACAGAGACAAAGGCCTTAGAGTGGGCCTTGGAGCAGGGGCCGGCTACCTCGATTGGTCATAATAGATGATGAGCAGCCAATCAGGCTGTAAGGAGGGGTCCGGGTTACACAAATGAGGCACTCTGCCTCCGGCAAAAAAATGGCAGCCATCTTCTAGTGGACATGGATGTACTTACATGGAATGGGCCCAGTGTATGGGGTCCTCGTGTTTGCCATGTCGGTCGCTGGGTAGACACCCTTTTCTTCAAAAAGGGTGCTATTTTGTACTGTCTCCCTCCTAAAATATTTGTAACCCCAATTCCATACTTGCCAACCCTACCGACTTAGACAGTAGGCTACTTGCTTTTTATGCATTCCTGCCGCCTACAGATTTGGGTGTCAGATCCTACTGTTTGTTAGAGTGACATTTAACTTATGTGAGTCTCAGGTTGCTGGGCCCAGGACAGATGATGCAACGCATTTATCATTCTGTGTGTTTAACGGGCAGCTGGCTGGTAAGTGATTATTTTGATTGATGAGCTCAGGTCCATTGCCATAGCTTAAAGCATTGTGAATCTGATCTGCACTCTTGGCATAACTGAGGTCAGGTCACCACCGGGAAGGCAAGTGGCCGAGCGGTTCACCACTGTATAGCCTGCGCCAGCCAGAATGAGTAGGCCATCAGTGCTGGCCTCAGTGGGGCAGTGCACTGCAGAAGTACTTGGTAAAGAGCTCCAGGAGACGTTGATTGCCTGCTCTGTGGGATGAGAGTCTGTGAATTTAGGTAATTGAAATTGGTGTTAACGAACATTAAAAATCATACATTTAAAACATTAAGTAGAAAAAGAAGGTCAGGCGCGCACTCTGGTTCCAAGTCATTTAATCCTGATGTAAGTAATAACAGGGTTGAATCCCAACACAGTTCCAAAAAATAATAACAGGGCTGAATCCCAGATGCAAATAGTCCCAACAATGTTCAAAAATTACCAGGGTTAAATCCCAACTGCTACAGTTCCAAAGCACAATAGCTAATTCTACTCCTCCAAGTACTTTCAAGTCTCAAACTCTCATCAGGGAGGCTGTGTTAGCTGTGTTCCTTTTCAGGTGTTGCTAATTACTTTTTTCAATTTCAGTCTCAAAGGATTCTGGTTATTGTAGTGATGGCACAAGTGTTTCATTCAGGAGACCAGGAACCAACTCCCCTCCAAACACAAATCTTACCCACAATTGGGGGAGGGGGGAAAACCATGAATATGGCTCTCCAAAGTGGGGGCATAATAGCCCCGGTGCTGCTGCCTCTGGAGCCCGGGTCTCCTGTAACATTAAGTAGAAAAAGAAGGTCAGGCGCGCACTCTGGTTCCAAGTCATTTAATCCTGATGTAAGTAATAACAGGGTTGAATCCCAACACAGTTCCAAAAAATAATAACCGGGCTGAATCCCAGATGCAAATAGTCCCAACAATGTTCAAAAATTACCAGGGTTAAATCCCAACTGCTACAGTTCCAAAGCACAATAGTTAATTCTACTCCTCCAAGTACTTTCAAGTCTCAAACTCTCATCAGGGAGGCTGTGTTAGCTGTGTTCCTTTTCAGGTGTTGCTAATTACTTTTTTCAATTTCAGTCTCAAAGGATTCTGGTTATTGTAGTGATGGCACAAGTGTTTCATTCAGGAGACCAGGAACCAACTCCCCTCCAAACACAAATCTTACCCACAATTGGGGGAGGGGGGAAAACCATGAATATGGCTCTCCAAAGTGGGGGCATAATAGCCCCGGTGCTGCTGCCTCTGGAGCCCGGGTCTCCTGTAACATTAAGTAGAAAAAGAAGGTCAGGCGCGCACTCTGGTTCCAAGTCATTTAAAACATGCCAACATCTTGTGCAATCTGATCAGTTGTGTATTTTAGAAAGCTTCAGTGGTAGGCAAAGTCAAACATATTTGAAAAACACATTGCAAAAATGAAAATAATGAAATCTGAATAAGCCAAACTTGAAGTGGCTGCACAGCCTAGTCTCTGCAGAGACCCATTCTACTGCTACTGATGCTGAGTATACTGTGCCATGATGAAGTATCATTAATACATGATAACTTTGGTATAAACACTGGATTATGTGGGCCCATATGTTTTGTGTCCCACCAATAACAAATGCTCTGGGGCTCAAGAGACTGGGGCAGTCAGCCTTCAAGCCCCTTTGGTAGCACTTAGTAAAGTCTCCTTGTTTTCAGGGAAGTTGATGCGTATAAGGGTGCTTTTTTAAAGTGTCAATAGCAGAGGCATGCCTCTGATTTTCTAATTAAGGGTTCTTTTGACTTCATTCCAGGGAATCTGTTGGGGAAGAGCGGGCGGCTTTGGCTAGCCCTCCCTGCACCCCCCAAGCGTTTTACAATTAGTCAAGACAATTAGTCAAGACTTCTAAGCACTATAGCACTGAGAAAGCTTTTTCATGCAAAATGAATCACACACAAGCGTAGCAGTCACTAAATAAAGATTATTAGGATTGAAATCTAAGTACAAACAACTATGTAGCTGAA
Organism: Ambystoma mexicanum; assembly: GCF_040938575.1. Taxonomy (NCBI): domain Eukaryota; kingdom Metazoa; phylum Chordata; class Amphibia; order Caudata; family Ambystomatidae; genus Ambystoma; species Ambystoma mexicanum. Next base: position 446,433,233 of record NC_090929.1, read on the forward strand.
TTAATTTGAAAAACTGTTGTACATTGTAAAATAGCTTTGTTCAAAACACACGGTAAAAAGCAGGCTCTCTGCCAAAGAGGAATGTGCTTGCACTAATAATAATAATAATAATAATAATAATAGATTGCAGAGCCCGTGTGCAGTGTTGCGTCACTGAGTAAGGCTGGAAGAGGAAACGGAGTGGTTGAACAAAGGTTGATTCAAAGCACGACAGAATACTATGGGAAAAAAGGATTCAGCACAACACAGTAGTAGAAAAGTGTTTTTCTGTAGGAATTATTGGACCACATCAAATATAATTTTATGGAGTAAGTGCTGAGAGAATGGCGAGAAGATGTGTTTATGTATGAATGTTTATAACATAGTAAATTTTGCTGAACAAGAGCGACTAAGAGGGTAATTCATAGAATTTCGCAGAAAAGTGTCGCAAGCGGCTGGCGCAGAGTGTCCGCATGCGATTGACTGCGCCAGGCACGTGCGCTAAAACCGATTTCCGCGCACAGCGTATTCATGGATTTTAGGCTCCCAAACCAGCCGTGGCGCAGAGAATCGCAGCGACCCTGCAGCAGCGCCAGTAACGCCCCGAAGAACGCCCTCGCGCAAGGAAAAGCCATCAAAATCGCTAAATCATCGCAAAGGGCTGCGCTAACCCTGGACCAGTTCACCGGGCTGGCAAACAGCAAACGCCAAGCGGGGAACGTGTATTTCAGGGGTGCGCGGGAAGTTCCACACGCGATTGGCCCAGTGCGAGCAAGGTATGTGTATTTCAGGGGTGCGCGGGAAGTTCCACACGCGATCGGGCCTGGGGGAGCGGGCTACGTGTATTACAGGGGTTCGCGTGAACTTTCTCACGCAATCGGGCCTGGGGGAGCGGGCTACGTGTATTTCAGGGGTTCGCGTGAAGTTTCTCACGCGATCGGGCCTGGGGGAGCGGGCTACGTGTATTTCAGGGGTTTGCGTGAAGTTTCTCACGCGATCGGGCCTGGGGGAGCGGGCTACGTGTATTACAGGGGTTCGCGTGAACTTTCTCACGCGATCGGGCCGGGGGAGCGGGCTACGTGTATTTCAGGGGTTCGCGTGAAGTCTCTCACGTGATTGGCCCCGTGCAAGCAGGGTACGTGTATTCCAGGGGTGCGCGGGAAGTTCCACACGCGATTGGCCCCGTGCAAGCAGGGTACGTGTATTCCAGGGGTGCGCGGGAAGTTCCACACGCGATTTCAGCATGGTATGTGTATTCCAGGGGTGCGCGGGAAGTTCCACACGCGATTTCTGCAGGGTATGTGTATTTCAGGGGTTCTGGGGAGTACTACACGTGAATTGGCCGTGTGGGTCCTCCCAGGTGTATGCTCCACAACCTCCACGGCCCCTGCAGGCAGCCCACACCACGGGGGACTACCCTGCACCCCTGCTCATGTCCCGCAGGCAGCCCATCCACCATGGGCATGCCCCCCAGCCAACCCACATGTCACCTTGCACTACTGATCAACAATGCATGTCTCCCACCACCCCCACCCCCCAGCAGTGCAGGGGCAGCCTCCACCAGGCCCCCACTCATGTCTCCCACCACCCCCACCCCCCAGCCACCAGGGGCACCCTCCACCAGACCCCCACTCATGTCTCCCACCACCCCCACCACCCAGCCACCAGGGGCACCCTCCACCAGGCCCCCACTAATGTCTCCCACCACCCGCACCCCCCAGCCACCATGGGCAGCCCCCACCAGGCCCCCACTCATGTCCCCCTGCACCCCCACCCCCCAGCAGTGCAGGGGCACCCTCCACCAGGCCCCCACTCATGTCTCCCACCACCCCACCCCCAAGCAGTGCAGGGGCACCCTCCACCAGGCCCCCAAACATGTCTCCCACCACCCCACCCCCAAGCAGTGCAGGGGCACCCTCCACCAGGCCCCCACTCATGTCTCCCACCACCCCCACCCCCCAGCCACCAGGGGCAGCCTCCACCAGGCCCCCACCCATGTTCCCCTGCACCCCCACCCCCCAGCAGTGCATGGGCACCCTCCACCAGGCCCCCACTCATGTCTCCCACCACCCCCACCCCCCAGCCACCAGGGGCACCCTCCACCAGGCCCCCACTCATGTCTCCCACCACCCCCACCCCACAGCCACCAGGGGCATCCTCCACCAGGCCCCCACTAATGTCTCCCACCACCCCCACCCCCCAGCCACCATGGGCAGCCCCCACCAGGCCCCCACTCATGTCCCCCTGCACCCCCACCCCCCAGCCACCAGGGGCACCCTCCACCAGGCCCCCACTCATGTCTCCCACCACCCCCACCCCCCAGCCACCAGGGGCACCCTCCACCAGACCCCCACTCATGTCTCCCACCACCCCCACCACCCAGCCACCAGGGGCACCCTCCACCAGGCCCCCACTAATGTCTCCCACCACCCCCACCCCCCAGCCACCAGGGGCACCCTCCACCAGGCCCCCACTCATGTCTCCCACTACCCCCACCCCCCAGCCACCAGGGGCACCCTCCACCAGACCCCCACTCATGTCTCCCACCACCCCCACCACCCAGCCACCAGGGGCACCCTCCACCAGGTCCCCACTAATGTCTCCCACCACCCCCACCCCCCAGCCACCATGGGCAGCCCCCACCAGGCCCCCACTCATGTCCCCCTGCACCCCCACCCCCCAGCAGTGCAGGGGCACCCTCCACCAGGCCCCCACTCATGTCTCCCACCACCCCACCCCCAAGCAGTGCAGGGGCACCCTCCACCAGGCCCCCAAACATGTCTCCCACCACCCCACCCCCAAGCAGTGCAGGGGCACCCTCCACCAGGCCCCCACTCATGTCTCCCACCACCCCCACCCCCCAGCCACCAGGGGCAGCCTCCACCAGGCCCCCACCCATGTTCCCCTGCACCCCCACCCCCCAGCAATGCATGGGCACCCTCCACCAGGCCCCCACTCATGTCTCCCACCACCCCCACCCCCCAGCCACCAGGGGCACCCTCCACCAGGCCCCCACTCATGTCTCCCACCACCCCCACCCCACAGCCACCAGGGGCATCCTCCACCAGGCCCCCACTAATGTCTCCCACCACCCCCACCCCCCAGCCACCATGGGCAGCCCCCACCAGGCCCCCACTCATGTCCCCCTGCACCCCCACCCCCCAGCCACCAGGGGCACCCTCCACCAGGCCCCCACTCATGTCTCCCACCACCCCCACCCCCCAGCCACCAGGGGCACCCTCCACCAGACCCCCACTCATGTCTCCCACCACCCCCACCCCCCAGCCACCAGGGGCAGCCTCCACCAGGCCCCCACTCATGTCCTCGTGCACCCCCACCCCCCAGCAGTGCATGGGCACCCTCCACCAGGCCCCCACTCATGTCTCCCACCACCCCCACCCCCAGCCACCAGGGGCACCCTCCACCAGGCCCCCACTCATGTCTCCCACCACCCCCACCCCCCAGCCACCAGGGGCATCCTCCACCAGGCCCCCAATCATGTCTCCCACCACCCCCACCCCCCAGCATCCAGGGTCACCCTCCACCAGGCCCCCACTCATGTCCCCCTGCACCCCCACCCCCCAGCAGTGCATGGGCACCCTCCACCAGGCCCCCACTCATGTCTCCCACCACCCCCACCCCCCAGCCACCAGGGGCACCCTCCACCAGGCCCCCACTCATGTCTCCCACCACCCCCACCCCCCAGCCACCAGGGGCATCCTCCACCAGGCCCCCAATCATGTCTCCCATCACCCCCACCCCCCAGCATCCAGGGTCACCCTCCACCAGGCCCCCACTCATGTCCCCCTGCACCCCCACCCCCCAGCAGTGCAGGGGCACCCTCCACCAGGCCCCCACTCATGTCTCCCACCACCCCCACCCCCCAGCCACCAGGGGCACCCTCCACCAGGCCCCCACTCATGTCTCCCACCACCCCCACCCCCCAGCCACCAGGGGCAGCCTCCACCAGGCCCCCACCCATGTCCCCCTGCACCCCCACCCCCCAGCAGTGCATGGGCACCCTCCACCAGGCCCCCACTCATGTCTCCCACCACCCCCACCCCCCAGCCACCAGGGGCACCCTCCACCAGGCCCCCACTCATGTCTCCCACCACCCCCACCCCCCAGCCACCAGGGGCATCCTCCACCAGGCCCCCACTAATGTCTCCCACCACCCCCACCCCCCAGCCACCATGGGCAGCCCCCACCAGGCCCCCACTCATGTCCACCTGCACCCCCACCCCCCAGCAGTGCAGGGGCACCCTCCACCAGGCCCCCACTCATGTCTCCCACCACCCCACCCCCAAGCAGTGCAGGGGCACCCTCCACCAGGCCCCCACACATGTCACCCACCACCCCACCCCCAAGCAGTGCAGGGGCACCCTCCACCAGGCCCCCACTCATGTCTCCCACCACCCCACCCCCAAGCAGTGCAGGGGCACCCTCCACCAGGCCCCCACTCATGTCTCCCACCACCCCCACCCCCCAGCCACCAGGGGCACCCTCCACCAGGCCCCCACTCATGTCTCCCACCACCCCCACCCCCCAGCCACCAGGGGCATCCTCCACCAGGCCCCCACTAATGTCTCCCACCACCCCCACCCCCCAGCCACCATGGGCAGCCCCCACCAGGCCCCCACTCATGTCCCCCTGCACCCCCACCCCCCAGCAGTGCAGGGGCACCCTCCACCAGGCCCCCACTCATGTCTCCCACCACCCCACCCCCAAGCAGTGCAGGGGCACCCTCCACCAGGCCCCCACACATGTCTCCCACCACCCCACCCCCAAGCAGTGCAGGGGCACCCTCCACCAGGCCCCCACTCATGTCTCCCACCACCCCCACCCCCCAGCCACCAGGGGCAGCCTCCACCAGGCCCCCACCCATGTCCCCCTGCACCCCCACCCACCAGCAGTGCATGGGCACCCTCCACCAGGCCCCCACTCATGTCTCCCACCACCCCCACCCCCCAGCCACCAGGGGCACCCTCCACCAGGCCCCCACTCATGTCTCCCACCACCCCCACCCCCCAGCCACCAGGGGCATCCTCCACCAGGCCCCCACTAATGTCTCCCACCACCCCCACCCCCCAGCCACCATGGGCAGCCCCCACCAGGCCCCCACTCATGTCCCCCTGCACCCCCACCCCCCAGCCACCAGGGGCACCCTCCACCAGGCCCCCACTCATGTCTCCCACCACCCCCACCCCCCAGCCACCAGGGGCACCCTCCACCAGACCCCCACTCATGTCTCCCACCACCCCCACCACCCAGCCACCAGGGGTACCCTCCACCAGGCCCCCACTAATGTCTCCCACCACCCCCACCCCCCAGCCACCAGGGGCAGCCTCCACCAGGCCCCCACTCATGTCCCCCTGCACCCCCACCCCCCAGCAGTGCATGGGCACCCTCCACCAGGCCCCCACTCATGTCTCCCACCACCCCCACCCCCCAGCCACCAGGGGCACCCTCCACCAGGCCCCCACTCATGTCTCCCACCACCCCCACCCCCCAGCCACCAGGGGCATCCTCCACCAGGCCCCCAATCATGTCTCCCACCACCCCCACCCCCCAGCATCCAGGGTCACCCTCCACCAGGCCCCCACTCATGTCCCCCTGCACCCCCACCCCCCAGCAGTGCATGGGCACCCTCCACCAGGCCCCCACTCATGTCTCCCACCACCCCCACCCCCCAGCCACCAGGGGCACCCTCCACCAGGCCCCCACTCATGTCTCCCACCACCCCCACCCCCCAGCCACCAGGGGCATCCTCCACCAGGCCCCCAATCATGTCTCCCACCACCCCCACCCCCCAGCATCCAGGGTCACCCTCCACCAGGCCCCCACTCATGTCCCCCTGCACCCCCACCCCCCAGCAGTGCAGGGGCACCCTCCACCAGGCCCCCACTCATGTCTCCCACCACCCCCACCCCCCAGCCACCAGGGGCACCCTCCACCAGGCCCCCACTCATGTCTCCCACCACCCCCACCCCCCAGCCACCAGGGGCAGCCTCCACCAGGCCCCCACCCATGTCCCCCTGCACCCCCACCCCCCAGCAGTGCATGGGCACCCTCCACCAGGCCCCCACTCATGTCTCCCACCACCCCCACCCCCCAGCCACCAGGGGCACCCTCCACCAGGCCCCCACTCATGTCTCCCACCACCCCCACCCCCCAGCCACCAGGGGCATCCTCCACCAGGCCCCCACTAATGTCTCCCACCACCCCCACCCCCCAGCCACCATGGGCAGCCCCCACCAGGCCCCCACTCATGTCCCCCTGCACCCCCACCCCCCAGCAGTGCAGGGGCACCCTCCACCAGGCCCCCACTCATGTCTCCCACCACCCCACCCCCAAGCAGTGCAGGGGCACCCTCCACCAGGCCCCCACACATGTCTCCCACCACCCCACCCCCAAGCAGTGCAGGGGCACCCTCCACCAGGCCCCCACTCATGTCTCCCACCACCCCACCCCCAAGCAGTGCAGGGGCACCCTCCACCAGGCCCCCACTCATGTCTCCCACCACCCCCACCCCCCAGCCACCAGGGGCACCCTCCACCAGGCCCCCACTCATGTCTCCCACCACCCCCACCCCCCAGCCACCAGGGGCACCCTCCACCAGGCCCCCACTCATGTCCCCTGCACCCCCACCCCCCAGCAGTGCAGGGGCACCCTCCACCAGGCCCCCACTCATGTCTCCCACCACCCCAGCCACCAGGGGCACCCTCCACCAGGCCCCCACTCATGTCTCCCACCACCCCCACCCCCCAGCATCCAGGGTCACCCTCCACCAGGCCCCCACTCATGTCCCCCTGCACCCCCACCCCCCAGCAGTGCAGGGGCACCCTCCACCAGGCCCCCACTCATGTCTCCCACCACCCCCACCCCCCAGCCACCAGGGGCACCCTCCACCAGGCCCCCACTCATGTCCCCTGCACCCCCACCCCCCAGCAGTGCAGGGGCACCCTCCACCAGGCCCCCACTCATGTCTCCCACCACCCCAACCCCCCAGCCACCAGGGGCACCCTCCGCCAGGCCCCCACTCATGTCTCCCACCACCCCCACCCCCCAGCCACCAGGGGCAGCCTCCACCAGGCCCCCACCCATGTCCCCCTGCACCCCACCCCCCAGCAGTGCATGGGCACCCTCCACCAGGCCCCCACTCATGTCTCCCACCACCCCCACCCCCCAGCCACCAGGGGCACCCTCCACCAGGCCCCCACTCATGTCTCCCACCACCCCCACCCCCCAGCCACCAGGGGCATCCTCCACCAGGCCCCCAATCATGTCTCCCACCACCCCCACCCCCCAGCATCCAGGGTCACCCTCCACCAGGCCCCCACTCATGTCCCCCTGCACCCCCACCCCCCAGCAGTGCAGGGGCACCCTCCACCAGGCCCCCACTCATGTCTCCCACCACCCCCACCCCCCAGCCACCAGGGGCATCCTCCACCAGGCCCCCAATCATGTCTCCCACCACCCCCCACCGCCCTGCCACCATGGGCAGCCCCCACCAGGATCTCACAATCCCCAATCATGTGCGTAATGGTCAGCCTCCACAGCCAAAAAGCCCTACCAAGTAACCCATTCACCCACATGGAAATGGAAATCACATGTTACACCCCCAATGTTCATGAAGCTAATGAAGCCATGTCCGTCACACACAATGGTTGCAATTGAATGGGAAAACACACAACATGACATGCATGAAACCAATGAGATGATACCACACAGTGAAGTATGCAAACAAAATTGTATTGAAAAAAAATAAGAATGCTAAAGAAAGAAAACTAACTACAATGTGAATGAGAAAAAAGTAAGCTGCATGTCCGTATGAAAAAATGAAACTTGAAATCCAAATAGAAAAAAATTTTGTCCAAAGTCAAATGTAAAAAAATCTCCATGCAATAAAGAACTATGTACAAAAATAACAAGGGTCCATGAGCCCAACTGAACAAAGAAAACCTACTAAAAAATCTACCTAAAAATCAACTATATACAAAAAGTGGAGCAGTGTCCGTCGACTCCAAATCATAATACGAAAGAAAGGAAACCTAAAACTAAAGAACTATATACAAAGGCGGCGGGCAAGTCCAGCGGCTCACTCTGTGGTGTCCCGGGCCAGGGCATCATCGAACTCCTGTTCGATGTCCCGGAGGCGGTCCAGTTCCATGGCCCCGAGGGTCCGCAGGGACGACGCTGTGTCCTCCTCCAACCCCCTGCGAATTGCCTCGAGGCACTCGGCCCGCCTCAGGGCCCTCCGCATGGAGTTCTCCGCCCTGACCATTGTGAGCCGCGCCTCTTCCGCCCGCCGCCGCTCCGCACCTATGGCGTGGCCCAACCGCTGCCACACGGAAGACACTCTCTGTCCTGGGTCCCCCTGCCCTCCGGCCGATGCCTGCCCCTCCGATGTCGAAAGCCCCGAGCCTTCATGGCTCCCACCATCTTGCTGCTGCTGCTGCTCTGCCTCTGCCCGTGCACTGCCTCCTGCTGCCTGCACATCCTCCGCCGGCTGGGGTGCACTTGTTGATGTGGCCACCCCTGCTGGACCACCGACTCCCGACTGTGGCAGGGATGCCTCCTCCACCAGCCTGGCCGCACCGTCAGAGGCAGCTCCACAGGGCACCCAGGTGACTGATGGGTGGGAAGATGGCACAGAGGACGACTGGCGCGTAGGGGGTCCAGTTGAGGAGGGGGTCGGAGCAAGCCCCATCAGACGGAGGAATCCGGCCTGGGTGACCTGTCCCAGCAGGCTGACGTGGTCAACGAGCCATTCGAGATGACGTGCAGTCTCTCCATGAAAAGACTGCAGGTCACCTCGCATGGCCCGTTGACGCAACGCCACACCAGCCAGGACAGGCTCAACCCGGACTTGGATAGCCACGTCCGCAGGCAGAGGAAGGCCAGTTGACGTCAGCTCATCCCCTGCCTGGAAACGGGTCTGGACGTAGGCATCCCTGCTGGTGCAAGATGATGCAGGGACAGGATCGGGGACAGGATTGCACACAGGCACCTCCGCGGCGGCCTGTGCTGCCTCCTGTCCCTGGTCCTGGACTGCACCACTAGCACCAGTGGGATCCCCACCTCCAGACCCCGTCTCTGGTGCTTGCACGGCCTCCTCCTCCACCAGACCCCCCACCAACCTGGATGACTCCGTGCCATCTTCCCCTGTTGGGCCCTGTGGGGTCCCAGCTGCCCCTTCTGCTGCCGAGGAGTCCAACTCCAACCTCCGCCTCTTGGACCTCCCCCCGGCAGCTGCGGCCTGGGACGCGGCACCGGACTCCTCACTCCCCGACGAGATGACAACACGGGAGGGGAGCCGGGCCTTGCATCTCCGGCTGGCGGTCGGATCCCCGCCGCTGTGCTCCACAGCACCTTCTCCGCCCTCTTCATCAGTTGACGCTGCACACAGGGAGAAACAAAACACAGGCATCAGGGCACTGTACAATGGACACATACACACATGACAGTTGCACATGAGTGGCATTGGCAAACCTCAGACATGTCATCACAATCCCCAACACACATGTCATTGCAACTCGCACACATGAGCCATACCACAGCCATATCGCAACTGCCACCACCATCCATACACATACAACAGCATGAGCAGCCAAAGGTGACCCAGACATCACATGCAACACAGGAAGTGCACCACACATGTACACACACCACCACACTTGCATGCATGTGTACACCTCGGCCAAGTGTCGCACTGTTCAGACGGGCATCCATGTCACATCTGCCAATCAGGCTTACACATACCGCAGTCACATGCATCCATGTTGCATCACTGTTGCACCCTTGTCAAATACACACACATGCACATGTACACAGTGCTCATACATGCAGCCCAATACAACATACATGTGTGACATCACGGACATGTCTACTTACATACACATACATACAAACATGTGTGCACGCACAACTGCATTTGCCATGCAAGCCTACACACACAAGCACCATCCATGTCTCACACATTACAGCCCTCGCATGTGTCAGCCCCACGGCCATGTACACCCCCACCCATACTCGACCCCATACAAACAGATGTGCAACCTGCACAATACCGAATAATCACCACACGCACTGCTCACAATCAGGATGCATGTACACTCACCGCTCGACTCCAGACGGGTCTGCTTCTCCAGGACCTGGACGTGGACCGCTGGGGATATGCGTTCCAGGACCCCCATCTGTTCTTCCGACAAGTGGCCCCGGCGCCCCTTGGCATCCGCTGCCTTCAAGAGGCGCCGGGCCTTGTTCAGGGTCCTGGACCTGAAGTCCTCCCAGCGCTTCCTGACATGTTGTAAGTCCCGGACTGCCACCCCCTCCGCGTTGATGGCAGTCACGATGTCAGTCCAGATCCGAGTCCGTCCTTCCTTGTCGGCGCGGGAACTTCCGAAGAGGGCATCATACTGCCCCAGGACTTGCTCCACCAGGACACCAACTTCGGTGGCACTGAAGCTGGTGCCCCTCTGCCTCTCTGGCCGGGGGTTGTCAGTGGTCACAGATGGTGTTTGCCCCGACATGACAACCCCAGAGGCAGGAGTGGGTGGGCAACTGGGTCCTGGGGCTGGGCTGTGGAGCGATGGAATTCCAGTCGGGAGTCTTCGGTACCAGCAGGGGTGGTCACAGCAACAGCACCCCTGGCTGATGTGCAGGCAGCAAATGGCAGTGCACGTGGGCAGCAGGCAGTCAGGCAGCAGCAGATGGTAGGTGGGAGCATGCTCGGGGCTCTGGGGGGCAGTAGTTCGGCCTTCTGTGCAGGAGCGTGGTCTTCCGTGTGCTTACGCGTGGCCAGCTTGGTACGGAGTGATTTGGCACGCGAAAATCCTGCACGTCAGCGTGAAAATCGAGGAAAGGCCCTTAGCGCGTAAGCGCGTCAGCACGCATACGCGATTCTATTGGACCAAAGGCCCTCAGCGCGTAAGCGCGTCTGTGACGTGACCCGCACGGGTGTTTCCCACACAGCACGTGATGACAGAGCACACGTGGAAAGACTGCACGTCAGAGTCTCATCGCGTGTGATTGGTGGAAATGGCCCTACACGCAGAAGTGACAAAGCGTGTAATTGGAGGAAATGTCCCTACACGCAGAAGTGACAAAGCGTGTAATTGGAGGAAATGTCCCTACACGCAGAAGTGCAAACAAAGAAAGAGGGGGGGGATTTGCCCCATGAGCAGAAAAGGAGGGGACAAAAGACCAAAATAACACCGTAGATCCCTTACTGCTATGAATCAAAATCAACATGATTAAATTGTTCAAAAAAGTACCAAACTCTGGTATCATGCATTTTTATGAAATTCTCTGAAAACAAAAAGGGCAAATTTCTAGAAAGTTATTTGAAATGTTTATTATTTAGACAAAGAAAATCCTGATGAGCATAAAGGTTGTAATAACAAAGAAGTATAACAGAAATTGTTAAAACACTCACAGTTGTAATTCACAATTTTGTTTAAAGAACAGAAAACAATCAATTATTCTTTTTATGAGAAACAGAAAAAAATATTTTTTAAAATAGGTTCTTCTTTGTTGTAAAGTCACAAAGAAGAAATAAAAAAGGAATGGAGTACTTGTGGAGAGAAGATATATGGACGGTTCTTAAGGTAAAAAGTTCTTCCTTCTCTACACAGAACAACCGTATCCTCTCAAACTCTAACTCCAATATTCCTAATGACAGGTCTGCCTACGTGTAGGTGTCAAAAAAATATTTCAAGAAAAATCAAGGTTGACATCATCACAACAACGTTTCGGCTGAAATGCCGCCTGTCTGGCCATAGTTTCTTTACATAGTTGAAAGTTGCCTTCCTCAGGGCGAAAGAACCTCACAACAGTTTAACCCTGTGGGGAAGCAGACATGAAAGAAAATGGAATTAAATTTAAAAGCATAATGGGAGCGAACTCCAAAATTTGAGTAAAGTTGCCCTTGTTGTTTAAAAGAGAATAAATTAGGAAATCAATTACCTCAATTTTGTAGGCTGTGGATAAGTTAGAAATACAGGCGTGAAAACGGGCTCAGGGGCCCACAACAGTAATGCCTGAAGAGCGGAACCAACAGGGCCCTTGGTGTAACTGCATCGGGTCAGGACTCACATTGGAAAAAACAACAACTGAAATGGAAGGGGGAACTTATCAGAATAAAAGTGAAGAAAAGTACAAATAGAGGTTATACAAATGGGGAGAGGAGTGTAGAGGTATGTACTCACATGTGGATTAAATCCTGTAACTAGATAGCATGCACAGTTGAAAGGTGCAGTCTGTGGAGTATATAGTGCGGAGAGCACATGCGTCGGGTAGCCTAGTGTGGTCCCATATCACTGGCATAAAAGGTGTACAGCCTCTGAAAAATAGAAAATGATGAATAGTGTTAGAAGGATGGACAGATATATACTGTAAACACTAAACTGTGTTTAAGAAAGAACCCACGAGAAATCGTGTTAGAAGAATGGACGGATATATGCAGTAAACACTAAACTGTGTTTAGGAAAGAACCCACGAGAAAATCGCGTCTTACCTATAACGACTTGACCAAAGTATAATGCAGATGTACGAGGGGAACAGCCTTTCTTGAAACCCTCTCGCAACACTCTGCAAAGCGAGCACGAATGTTCATATAGCCTAAAGAGGGCAGGAGGCCTAACTCGCCATTTCATTGGGCCTAAAAATAAGATGTGTGGATAGGCTGAGAGCTGCCCCACCTGCATGTCACTCACTTGGGTGGATACAAAAGGGCGCCATGACAGCGGCCTCTGTAACGTCAACTAAGAGAAGCTGCCGCGCCGGAAAGCAGACAGAAGCCTGCGGAGAAGCGTCCGGCTGGGGAGCAGAACACATGCTGCTGGAAGGAGGCAGCCGCCCGCAAGGCAAAACCCAGGTGTGGGATGGAAGCCAAAACATGTTAAATTGGACTGAAATCCTCATTAAGTCCATTAATGTGAGTGGATAAGCGATGGATCCATCGAGCCTCCTTCTGTAGGAGGCAGTGGGTTATGTTGGGCGTATTTTTGACCACATCCAGAATCCACCATAATATGTCATTAGCAGAGTGCTGTAGCTCAATGTAGTGACTTACTAGGGGTGCGGTAAGTGTTTTACACCTGATTCTAGATCGATGTTCTGATATTCTAATATGTACCGGTCGTGAAGTTTGACCAACATACCGAAGGCCACACGGGCATTGGATGCAGTATACCACATGTGCGGTTTTGCAGTTTGTCATAGTGGTAAATGTCCATGTTTTTGGCCCAATTTTGAACTCCTTCATTTTCCTGGTGAATTGACAGACAGAGCAAGATCCACAAGGGAAATGCCCTGTGGTGGTCCTCAGGTCCCACAGTCCTATTCTGGGGGCGGCTTTCTTAAGGGAAGAGTGCACAAGTTTGTCACGAATATTGCTGCCCCTCTTGAAAGCAAAGCGGGGAGGAGGTGTATCTGGCAGATTTATTTTGACAATGGGCCAGTATTTCGAGATGAGTTTTTTAATCTCGAAGGTCTGAGGCCCATGGGTCAATACACATGTCATCTGTGAATTGTTCTTATCCAGTACTGAATTGGAATTTTGTTTGGGCGTGAGCAAATTGTCACGGTCAGTAAACCGAGCCCTTTTGTACGCTTGTGTGATCAATCGTTTAGGATAACCTCTGTCTCTAAGGCGACTACTAAGCTTATCTGCTTGTTCATAATAATCAAATAACTCGGAACAGTTTCGCCGGATCCGGAGAAACTGGCCATAGGGTAGATTATCCCTAATATGTCGAGGGTGATTGCTGGAGTAATGTAGGAGAGTATTACGGGCTGTGGTTTTACGGAAAAGCGAACACTTCAATTTTCCAAAATCATCTTTAATTATTAAGTCTAGAAAAGGGATCTGAATATTGCTAGACTCCATGGTGAACTTGATATTAGGATCAACGTTATTCAACCAATCAAAGAAGAGTATTAGCTCGGCTTTGGTGCCTGTCCAAATAAATATGATGTCATCGATATATCTCTTCCATTTGGTTATAGAATAGCGGAAGGGATTGGTGGAAGATAGAATGTGACGAGTTTCAAATTTGAACATAAAGAGAATCGCTAGGCTCGGCGCAAAAGCAGCCCCCATAGCCGTACCTTTTACTTGTAAGAAAAACTGGCCATTAAATTCAAAATAATTTTTGTTGAGAGCTATGGCCATAAGTTCCAAGATGAAGTTATGTGGAACGCGATCCTGAGAATCATATTCCAGGAGAACTTCTCGCATGCATTCTATCGCTTGATAGTGACAAAGCGTGTAATTGGAGGAAATGTCCCTACACGCAGAAGTGACAAAGCGTGTAATTGGTGGAAATGGCCCTAGCGCGTACACGCCGCGTAAGTGACGCTGGACGTGTGGGCCTGTATAAAAGGTACGCGTAGAACACCACTTCCTTGTACGTGCTTTTCGTGGAGAGCGAGTGGGTGAATTCTGTACTTCTTGTCGTTTCACACGCGATTTACTTCACGGCGTTTCAAGTTCGTATTCCCTGTTACCTCTGACAGCTTTTTCTCTTCTTTCGCTTTTACTGGTTTACCTGGGCCTGTTCCCTCAAACAGTGTTCCCTTCTACGGTTGTCCTGTCTCCTCAGACAGCGTACAAATCTTCTTTTGGCGGGGGTGTTGCCAACCAAACGTGCTCCTTTTACACGCTCGTTTACCAGGCAGACGGTGAGTCACGCACGTATCTAACATCTGTGCTTGCCCCGTGTGTAGCCTACCCCTTCAGAGGTCATTCTAGGCTGCGTGTGACACGCATACGTTCATTCTTGTGTTTCTGGGTGCCACAGCGTAGTGCAGGTTTTTCTTTCTGCACACGTGGTCTAGGAGGGGTTGCGTGCACGTCATCTCCCTTTTTTGGGCCTCCTGTGCGTTGCGTGACCCGTCATCTTTCGCCAGGGGTTACATTCAGCCTTGCTAGAGCACTAGGGTACAATTACCATCTGGTACCCAACCCCTTTGACCCCCAATTGCCCAGGACAATAGTCTACATCCACTCCCATACGCACATTAACATCAGTGCCATGGCTGGGAGGCGAGGATTCCGTAAGGGTGGCAAAGGTGGAAGAGCCACAAGTGGTGGCCGTGGTGGATCCGGTAGGGGACGTGGTCGTAACTTGCAGGGTGAGCCTGTCCCCCCATGTGTGGAGGACCAGTCACGGGCACCCATAATCCCCCCCCCCCCCTCCCATTGAGGCTGATGTGGCTGACACCATCCATGCTCAGCCCTTGTTGGACCAGCCCATTGTGGCACCAGACCTGGCTGACTCCATGGCTGACTTCCAGGTCAGCAGGGCTACGACACGTGCGCTGGTGCACGTTGATGCCATCATGCCACGTGGATCTGGGGCAGCAAGGTCATCTGCTGCACCAAGGAGGCAGGGCGGAGAGGCTGCAGGGGCAGCTGCGGCTCCATCCACCCCAGCCCTCACACACCCAGCCAGGACAGTGTCGGTCCTAGTCCATGCTGCTGACATTCCCCCTGACACCATCACACTAGAGCCAATGCCTGCACCAACTCCCATGCTGAGTGTGCAATCCCACACTCCTGATACAGAGTCCACCAGGGCTCCTGCCCCTAGTGTCCAGAGCGGCGCAGGACACTCAGGATCACCACCACCTTCCAAGCGGAAGAGGAAGAGTGCTCGTCCGGCACAGGCTGATGCCCCAGACACGGCTACACAGTCCGGCCCGTCCAGGAAGCCCAGCTTCACGGATGACGAACTGAATGCACTTGTCGAGTATGTGTCCGGACATGACAACAAGATGGTCATTGTTGCAGGATCCAAGACCACACCTGCACAACGCCAGGCACACTGGCAGACCGTTGCGGACATCGTAAGTGCCCTTGGAATTGTGAGGCGCACAGCCAATGATTGCTATAAGCGCTGGAATGACCTAAAGCGCAGGGCAAAGAGTAAGCTGGCCTCAAGTCATGCCGCAACTCTAGTGACTGGAGGTGGGTCTCCAGTAGTAGACATGGAACTCACTCCACATGAGTCAGTCGCTGGGACCTACGTCACGGAGGAACAGATCCAAGGCGTGGGAGATCTGGCTGATTACGAGGCATTGTCCGGTGAGTGCACATGCATGTGTGTGTCATCCATGTGCATGGTGTGTGTGTGAGGGCTTCTGTTTGTGTGCCAGGTGAGAGTGTGTGCACCTGAGTCGTATGGGTCAGCCATGTGCTTCATGCAATCCTTCCTGCGCAGCTGCATTTGGCCATAGCAGTATCCCTTCTGCCAACAGTAGACATCTAGCCCAACTGCACGCCAGTTGCCCTTGAAGTGTCACCTTGCCACAACATATTTGCTTATTTTTCACTGTTCATTCAGTCAGTTTGTTTGCATTCCACCACTTTCACTAGGCATGTCGCTGTCCACTACTCACATGTCTGACATGGGTATGGTAAAGTGGAGTGACTTTGTTACCTGGATATCATTTGTACACACATGTCCCTGTGCAATTGGACCATTTCAGACTGGCAGCTCCAGGTGAAAAATCTGACCTGTTAGAATTAGAAAAGCAATTACATGCGGGAACTGGACTGAATGAATAGGTGCTGCCCTCCTCTCCATCTTCACTCAATAGCGATGGTACATGCCATCTGTGTGATGGCATGTGTGTTTCACCTGGCAATCACAGGCCAATGTGTGATGCCACTGCCAGGCAGCATGCAGAAAATGTGTTCATCTTCCATCTTGGTGTCATCAGTGTGTGCCTTTTGCCTGCACTTCATACGCAGTGAGGGTGCATGCATGGGAGGGTTTTAGTCATGTGGGACATGTGTCAATCAAGTACTGGTTCTCTTGCTTCTCAGCCCTCATTGTGTGCCATGGTGCTAATGCCTGTTTCCATTTCTTTGTTTTCATGTCTTTGCAGGGGAAGACGCACCTGATACTGCTGGGGTTGTGGAGATGGTGCAGACCCAGGAGGGGTCCGAGGGCCGACCAACCACCAGTGAGGGACGTGGTGTGGTGGTGGGGGAGAACCCACAAGTGCTGCAGGTCGTGCTCTCAAGGGGTGTCTCTGGCTGCACCTCCCCCGAGCTGTACTCAGGTGTTGATTCGGATGAGACCTACGTGCCGTCGCAGGTGAGTGTTCCAGGGAGGGATTCTGTTCTGTCTCACCCACCTGCACCAGGGTCAGGACCCTCCATGGGGATGTCAGTGTTGGCAGCTACGCCTTCGGTCGTTACGGATGCAGGGTCACACTCCGCGACATCTGATCCTGTTCCTGGGCCAGCAGATCAGAGGGGGAATGCAGTCCTGCAGCCTCAGGCAGTGCCGGCACAGCAAGGCGCAGTTCGCCTTGCCCCAGACAGGTGTGGTGCCCGCCGACGTGGTGGCCGTACGCCACCCTGCAATACCGCATGGGAGCAATCCATTTACGGTATGGCAACCCAACAGGCTGCATCATCCGAGATGATGGCTCAGGCCATGGATAGGGTGGCCACTTCCATTGTCCCCCCAGAAAGGCTGATGGAGCAACCGACTCCATCTGCCAGTCACACAGGGAGGACATGTTGGGGTCCAACAGGGACAGGCGGGCGGCACTGGCGACTCTGCAGGAGGCCATCTCCATTGAGTCCCAGGGCCACAGGGAAGCCCTGAGGCAGGAGCTCCTTCACCTCAGGACGACTCTTGTTGAGCTTGAGGCTTCAACACACCAAAGGACAGAACAGCAGCTGGAGCGTCTCACCCGTACGCTCTCAGCTGAGATGCAGGCAACGAGGGCAGAGGTCCGGGAATCCCGTGAGTTGTTGCATGGGGACCTCCGCACACTCATCCTCCAGAACCAGACCTACCACACCCGCATGCTTGCAGCCATGGAGGAGCAGACTAGGGCCTTGCGTGGGCTGCCTCCCATAGTGCAACCACCTCCGGATGCAGCTGCACAGGGTGATAATAGCGACAGCAGTGATACTCCCACAATAGGGTAGCCGTGTGGGCCATGAGCCCATGGAGGTGTTTTATCTTCCCAGGATCCACGCAGGTGGGTTCTGGTGTGCATCCTGTCCTCTGACCTCCTGGGTGGCCTCCCCAACCCCCCGGGCCCATCAATGGCCATTTTTGATTGTTTCTTATTTTTATTTTTATTTTGATTTCTTTTATTCCCAATTTTTTTGGGACGATCTGTTGGCTTCCGTGGTTCCTGTGGGCATACGCTGCATTGTGGCTGGGCACATGCAGGCTTGTAATGTATTTGGTTCAGATGCTTGGGTTTGAGTCACACACACCCCTCCTGCTTCCCGTTTCCATGGGCTTGCAAAGGGTGTGCCCAAGTGACAGTGAATTACACAGTGACGTTGGACTCCCATGAGCTGTGTGGCCAGTCTGTAGTCAATACTGTGTATACATTCATAGTGCATATTGCTGTTGTGTTGTACACTGCATGTTGCATTGATGTGTAACTCTTCTTCTGTGTCTACCTCCCAATTTGCAGGTCCCTTCCTCATGTCCACACAAGGACCTCTAGTCTGGAGATGGGGACCATGTTGGCAGCAGTGCACCTACAACTCTACATGGCGACAACACTGCACAGTTGGTAGTGGTGGGAGTGCAGGCATTTCCAGGTGGTGAGACTACTAATATGTAACATTTGTGATGTCATGTTAATGGTACTACGTGCTCAAGTATGTTGTTGGTCCGGCATTGCTGTGAGCATTTCAGGTGTTGCAGGTTTCTAATAGTGCCACTGTACATAGTGAGACTGATGTCATGTTGTGGGGATTACTTTGTTTACCTGCAATTAGCATGACATGGCACGGTGTGTCGTGTGGCGGTGCTGGGGTTGGGTTGGCTGACATGGCACTGTCCTCTTGTTGCATTTTGCAAGTGGGTATTCATTTTAGCTGCTTCAATGTGTAACTTCACAAAACTGCATTGGTGGTGTCTGTGTGGGTAGGGATGCACACATTGTGACACTTCCAGGTGAACAATCTCAGGCTGACATGGTATTCCCGGTTCATTCTCCAGACATTCAGGATCAGTGTCAGGTTGAGTCATCATTGATTGTCAGATGGAATGTGCCAGGGCAGTGTGCACTCCACAGGGGTGTGATTTCTATGTGAAGTAATTAGCCACTAGCTGTGTACGGGCTGCCTCCCCCCGTGCACTTTCCCCTCCCATGCGCAGCGGCTGTGCATGTGGTTGGGGACGTGGGGCCACCACCATGTCCACGGCCAGGCCCCGGCGTGTTGCAACGTTGTGCAGGACACATGCTGCCACTATGATCCTGCACACTACTGGGGGAGCGTATAACAGCTGCCCGCCAGAACGGTCAAGGGAGCGAAAGCGTGACTTTAGCACTCCGAATGTGCGCTCCACTATGCCCCTGGTTGTAATGTGGGCTGTGTTATATCTTACCTGGGGTGGCGTGGTGGGGTTCCGAATTGGCGTCATCATGTGGGGGCTGAGAGGGTAGGCACTGTCCCCTGTGGAGGTGGTGATTGGTATCATTGGTGGGGTTGTGACCTTGCTCAGTATCCAACATGCATGCATGTGCAGTGGCATACATACTCACCAAGCAGCCATGTATCGCCATGCCGCCCAGCTTCTAGGTCCCGGCTTAGGGTGGACATTCGGTAAATGAAGCTGTCGTGGGTGGAGCCGGGATAGTTGGCATATACTGAGGTGATGATTCCCTTGGCATTACATGCTACCTGCACGTTGATGGAATGCCAGTGCTTGCGGTTCCTATAGATGTGCTCAGATGCCCTGGGGGGACGTAGAGCCACATGGGTGCAGTCGATGGCACCTAGCACTTTGGGGAATCGTGCCACAGCGTAAAAATCCAGGGCGGCAGCATGCCTTTCTGCAGGTGTTCTGGGCAGGTATATGTGCCTGCGGACTGATGGGCGTGCAGTGATGATGTTCAAGACCTGGTGTAGGCAGCGTGACTGGGTGGCCTGTGACACCCCACCCACTATGGCACTTGTCCGCTGAAATGATCCAGTGGCTAAGAAGTGCAGTACATTGAGGACCTTCTCCAGGGGGCTGAGTGCTTGGGAGCACAGGGTGGGTGATGTGAGGTCATCCTCCCACTCACTCACCAGGTCCAGTATGATGTGTGGTGGAAACCTGTACCTCCCATACACCTGGTCATCAGGCATCCCGAAAAGGCTGGTTCTGGGTGTGAATATTCTGGCCCTGACTATCCTCCTCCTCCTCCTTTGGTAGCCCACTGCCACTGCTGCTAGGAACGGTATGTTCATCCTGCCGTCTGAGCTTGTTATTGTTAAAGTCCGCAAATGTATGCTTTGCGCGTGTTCTAGGCGAGCCTGTGACCCGCGCACCCCTGGAATCCAGTTCCCAGTCCAATAGCGTGTGGAAATTCACACGCACCACGGGATACAGGTTCGCTGACGTACTTGCGTGTGTAAGTGCCCGCGCACCCATTAAATACACGTACATAGGCCAATCGCGTGTACGCGCACTTTTGTCCAATTACACGCGATGACACTCTGACGTGCAGTATCTCCACGTGTGCCCCGTCATCACGTGCTGAGTGGGGAACACCCGTGCGGGTCACGTCACAGACGCGCTTACGCGCTGAGGGACTCTGGTCCAATAGAATCGCGTATGCGTGCTGACGCGCTTACGCGCTAAGGGCCTTTCCTCGGATTTCACGCTGACGTGCAGGATTTTCACGTGCCAAATCACTCCGTATCAAGCTGGCCACGCGAAAACACACGGAAGCCCACGCTCCTGCCCAGAAGGCCAAGTTACTGCCCCCCAGTGCCCCGAGCAGCCTCCCACGTGCCATCTGCTGCTGCCTGCCTGCCTGCCTGCCTGCTGCCACCGTGCCCTGCCATTTGGTGCCTGCACATCAGCCATCTGCAGGGGTCCAGTTGCTGTGTCCACCCCTGCTGGAACTGAAGACTCCCGACTGGGATTACATCGCTCCACAGCCCAGCCCCAGGACCCAGTTGCCCACCCACACCTGCCTCTGGGGTTGCCATGTCGGGCACTTCCACATCTGGCACCAGTGGCAACCCCAGGCCAGAGGGGCAGAGGGGCACCAGCTTCACTGTCACCGAAGTTGGTGTCCTGGTGGAGCATGTCCTGGGGCAGTATGATGCCCTCTATGGATCGTCCCGCGCCAGCAAGGAAGGACGGCAGACGATCTGGGCCGACTGTGTGGTTGCCATCAACGCGGAGGGGGTGGCAACCCGCGACGTCCTGAAGATCAAGAAGCGCTGGGAGGACTTGAGGTCCAGGACCCTTGTGAAGGCCCGGCGCCTCGTGGAGGGGGGCCGGGGCCGCATGAGTTCCATCCAGATGAGGGTCCTGGAACGCGTACGCCCAGCGCTCCACGCCCAGATCCTTGAGAGGGAGGCCCGTCTGGAGTTGAGCGGTAAGTGTCCATGCATTACTGTGTGAGACAGGGCATGTTGCGGTGTGCTGGTTCTATGATACTTGCCTGTATGTGTGCCATAGGCCATGTATGCATGTATGTGTGCAGGGACATCATGGTAATGCATGTGCGACCAGTAATGTGTGATGCACATGGTTGTTGCATGTGTTGAAATGCCGCATGGGGAGACCTATGCAGATTTTGAACATGAGAGCATGCCAGTCTCTGTACCTGGACATGGGTGGGGGTGAGGGATGGGTGCTGATGCCAGGTACATATATGGTAGCCATGTCTGTGTGCCTGACCTGCGTGTCTGTGACTTGTGCATGCCATGGATGCATGACACATGTGTGTGACAATGCACAGATTCAGTAAAGCAGCCAAATTACCCTTGTATCCGCTGTGTTTGGTGTGTTTGGGGCCAGATGGATGTGACTGAGGTGAAGTGTGTGCATGTGATGGGCATGAGCCATGATGCATGTGAGTTACATATCATTGAATGTTTCAAGAGTCCATTGGACATGCATGGAAATGTCCATGGCATGCACCATGCCTGTTACTGTGTGTGTTTTGCCTGGACTGACCCATGTGTTGTGGAGGGACATGATGGAAGTGTACTTTGACAGTGGTGCTCATCTGCTATTGCTTCCTGTCTAGGGGACCATTGTACAGTGCCCTGATGCTTGTGTTCTTTGTCTCCCTCTACGCAGCGGCTAGTGAAGAAGAGGGCGGAGACGGCGCTGTGGAGCAAGGCGGCGGGGATGCCCCCACGGCTGCAGCGGAAGGGGTGGGTGAGCCCCCACAGGGGCCTGCTATGGTGGGAGACGGTGAGGAGCCATCCAGGTTGGTGGTTTGTACAGAGGAGGAGGAGGCCGCCACTGGGGCACACATGGGGCCTGGTGGGGGCATCCCTGCTGGTGCAAGTGGTGCAGTCCAGGGCCAGGGGCAGGAGGCAGCACAGGTCACCGTGGAGGGGCCTGTGCATGTCGCTGTCCCTGACCCTGTGAGTGCACCACCATGCACCAGCAGGGATGCCCCGTCCCAGGCCTGTCCGCAGGTAGAGGGGATGTCCATGTCACCTGACTCCCCTCCACCTGCGGACGTGGGAACCCCTGGCCGTGCGGAGAAGGTCCTGATTGGGGTCACGATGCGCACGGCTGAGATTCGTGATGCCGTGCGTGCTTCCCGGGAGGAGCACGCACGTCATCACGAAGTGCACCGTGCCGACGTGGCCCAATTGGGATAGGCCATGTTCGGGGGTTTCCTGCATGTGTTGGCCAATGTGGCGGCCCTCTCCTCCTCTGTGCAGGCTATCCACCAGTCGTTCTCCTTGTCGTCTTCCAGCCCAGATGCCACCAGGGCCCCCTGTGGACCTGCCCCGACCAATGCAGCCAGCTCGGTGGGGATCCCATCCCTGCCACAGTCGGGAGTCAGAGATCCAGCAGGGGTGGACACCAGAGCAACTGGACCCCAGCAGATGGAGGATGTGACGGCATCATCGGGCAGGGCACGTGCACGACGGCGTCGGTGGTTTCCATCAGCCTGGATGCCGTCGTGCTGGCACAGGCAGTTGCGTCGGAGGCAGCAGCAGGCTCAACGTGGGAGGCATCATGGCTCGGGGCCATCAACATCAGGGGTGCAGGCATCGGCCGGAGGGCAGGAGAACCCTGGAATGGGAGTGGCTTCCGTGTGGGAGCGGTTGTGCCAGCGGATAGGTGCGGAGCGGCAGCGGGCAGAGGAGGAACGGCTCACGATGGTCAGGGCGGAGGACTCCATGCGGAGGGCGCTTAGGCGGGCTGAGTGCCTCGAGGGTCTTCGCAGGGAGTTTGAGCTTGACACTGCGTTATCCCTGCGGGACCTCGGGGCCAGGGAACATGCCCGCCTCCAAGCCATTGACCAGGAGTTCGATGATGCCCTGGCCCATGACAACAACCAGTGAGCCGTCCGAATAGCCCGCTGCCTTTGTATATAGTTGTATAGTTAGGGTTAGGTTTCTTTTGTTTTTTTGATTTTTCTTTTGGTTGCGATTGGACAATGCACCACTTTTTTGTATATAGTTCAGTTTTTAGTTAGTAGTCATAGTTAGGTTTAATTTGGTTGGGCTCATGGACCCAGGATGATCTTCATGGTTCTTCATTGGCTTATTTTAATTTTTCAGATTATTCTCTTGGACATTCATCTTGTTTTGTTTGATTTGCTTTGTGTTTTTTCTTATTTCATTTCCATTCTACTTGCTGTTCAATACATATTATTTTTTTAATCTTCAATGTGTCGTATCATCTCATTGCTTTCAGGCATGTCATGTTGGGTGTTTTGTCATTCACTTGCAGCCATTGTGTGTGACAGACATGTGTTCAATTGCATTATTTAAATTGGGGTTGTAACATGTAATTGCCTTTGATATGTGGGTGGGTGTGATAGTTGGTTGGGCCTTTTGGCAGGGGAGGATGGGCATTACGGACATGATTGGGGAATGTTGGGACCCAGGTGCAGGGGGGCATGGATTGGACATGGGTGGGGGCCTGCTGGCAGATGCCCCACAGTGCTGGGGGGGTGGGGGTGGTGGGAGACATGAGTGGGGGCCTGGTGGAGGGTGACCCTGCACTGCTGGGGTGTGGGGGTGGTGGGAGACATGAGTGGGGGCCTGGTGGAGGGTGCCCCTGGTGGCTGGGGGGTGGGGGTGGTGGGTGACATGAGTGGGGGCCTGGTGGAGGGTGCCCCTGCACTGCTGGGGTGTGGGGGTGGTGGGTGACATGAGTGGGGGCCTGGTGGAGGGTGACCCTGCACTGCTGGGGTGTGGGGGTGGTGGGTGACATGAGTGGGGGCCTGGTGGAGGGTGCCCCTGCACTGCTGGGGTGTGGGGGTGGTGGGTGACATGAGTGCGGGCCTGGTGGAGGGTGACCCTGCACTGCTGGGGTGTGGGGGTGGTGGGTGACATGAGTGGGGGCCTGGTAGAGGGTGCCCCTGCACTGCTGGGGTGTGGGGGTGGTGGGAGACATGAGTGGGGGCCTGGTGGAGGGTGACCCTGCACTGCTGGGGTGTGGGGGTGGTGGGAGACATGAGTGGGGGCCTGGTGGAGGGTGACCCTGCACTGCTGGGGTGTGGGGGTGGTGGGAGACATGAGTGGGGGCCTGGTGGAGGGTGACCCTGCACTGCTGGGGTGTGGGGGTGATGGGAGACATGAGTGGGGGGCATGGATTGGACATGGGTGGGGGCCTGCTGGCAGGTGCCCCACAGTGCTGGGGGGGTGGGGGTGGTGGGAGACATGAGTGGGGGCCTGGTGGAGGGTGACCCTGCACTGCTGGGGTGTGGGGGTGGTGGGAGACATGAGTGGGGGCCTGGTGGAGGGTGCCCCTGGTGGCTGGGGGGTGGGGGTGGTGGGTGACATGAGTGGGGGCCTGGTGGAGGGTGCCCCTGCACTGCTGGGGTGTGGGGGTGGTGGGTGACATGAGTGGGGGCCTGGTGGAGGGTGACCCTGCACTGCTGGGGTGTGGGGGTGGTGGGTGACATGAGTGGGGGCCTGGTGGAGGGTGCCCCTGCACTGCTGGGGTGTGGGGGTGGTGGGTGACATGAGTGCGGGCCTGGTGGAGGGTGACCCTGCACTGCTGGGGTGTGGGGGTGGTGGGTGACATGAGTGGGGGCCTGGTAGAGGGTGCCCCTGCACTGCTGGGGTGTGGGGGTGGTGGGAGACATGAGTGGGGGCCTGGTGGAGGGTGACCCTGCACTGCTGGGGTGTGGGGGTGGTGGGAGACATGAGTGGGGGCCTGGTGGAGGGTGACCCTGCACTGCTGGGGTGTGGGGGTGATGGGAGACATGAGTGGGGGCCTGGTGGAGGGTGCCCCTGGTGGCTGGGGGGTGGGGGTGGTGGGAGACATGAGTGGGGGCCTGGTGGAGGGTGACCCTGGTGGCTGGGGGGTGGGGGTGGTGGGAGACATGAGAGGGGGCCTGGTGGAGGGTGACCCTGCACTGCTGGGGTGTGGGGGTGGTGGGAGACATGAGTGGGGGCCTGGTGGAGGGTGCCCCTGGTGGCTGGGGGGTGGGGGTGGTGGGAGACATGAGTGGGGGCCTGGTGGAGGGTGACCCTGGTGGCTGGGGGGTGGGGGTAATGGGAGACATGAGTGGGGGCCTGGTGGAGGGTGCCCCTGGTGGCTGGGGGGTGGGGGTGGTGGGAGACATGAGTGGGGGCCTGGTGGAGGGTGACCCTGGTGGCTGGGGGGTGGGGGTGGTGGGAGACATGAGTGGGGGCCTGGTGGAGGGTGACCCTGGTGGCTGGGGTGTGGGGGTGATGGGAGACATGAGTGGGGGCCTGGTGGAGGCTGCCCCTGCACAGCTGGGGTGTGGGGGTGGTGGGAGACATGAGTGGGGGCCTGGTGGAGGGTGACCCTGCACTGCTGGGGTGTGGGGGTGGTGGGAGACATGAGTGGGGGCCTGGTGGAGGGTGACCCTGCACTGCTGGGGTGTGGGGGTGGTGGGAGACATGAGTGGGGGCCTGGTGGAGGGTGCCCCTGCACTGCTGGGGTGTGGGGGTGGTGGGTGACATGAGTGGGGGCCTGGTGGAGGGTGCCCCTGGTGGCTGGGGGGTGGGGGTGGTGGGAGACATGAGTGGGGGCCTGGTGGAGGGTGACCCTGGTGGCTGGGGGGTGGGGGTGATGGGAGACATGAGTGGGGGCCTGGTGGAGGGTGCCCCTGGTGGCTGGGGGGTGGGGGTGGTGGGAGACATGAGTGGGGGCCTGGTGGAGGGTGACCCTGGTGGCTGGGGGGTGGGGGTGGTGGGAGACATGAGTGGGGGCCTGGTGGAGGGTGACCCTGCACTGCTGGGGTGTGGGGGTGATGGGAGACATGAGTGGGGGCCTGGTGGAGGGTGCCCCTGGTGGCTGGGGGGTGGGGGTGGTGGGAGACATGAGTGGGGGCCTGGTGGAGGGTGACCCTGGTGGCTGGGGGGTGGGGGTGGTGGGAGACATGAGAGGGGGCCTGGTGGAGGGTGACCCTGCACTGCTGGGGTGTGGGGGTGGTGGGAGACATGAGTGGGGGCCTGGTGGAGGGTGCCCCTGGTGGCTGGGGGGTGGGGGTGGTGGGAGACATGAGTGGGGGCCTGGTGGAGGGTGACCCTGGTGGCTGGGGGGTGGGGGTGATGGGAGACATGAGTGGGGGCCTGGTGGAGGGTGCCCCTGGTGGCTGGGGGGTGGGGGTGGTGGGAGACATGAGTGGGGGCCTGGTGGAGGGTGACCCTGGTGGCTGGGGGGTGGGGGTGGTGGGAGACATGAGTGGGGGCCTGGTGGAGGGTGACCCTGGTGGCTGGGGTGTGGGGGTGATGGGAGACATGAGTGGGGGCCTGGTGGAGGCTGCCCCTGCACTGCTGGGGTGTGGGGGTGGTGGGAGACATGAGTGGGGGCCTGGTGGAGGGTGACCCTGCACTGCTGGGGTGTGGGGGTGGTGGGAGACATGAGTGGGGGCCTGGTGGAGGGTGACCCTGCACTGCTGGGGTGTGGGGGTGGTGGGAGACATGAGTGGGGGCCTGGTGGAGGGTGCCCCTGCACTGCTGGGGTGTGGGGGTGGTGGGTGACATGAGTGGGGGCCTGGTGGAGGGTGCCCCTGGTGGCTGGGGGGTGGGGGTGGTGGGAGACATGAGTGGGGGCCTGGTGGAGGGTGACCCTGGTGGCTGGGGGGTGGGGGTGATGGGAGACATGAGTGGGGGCCTGGTGGAGGGTGCCCCTGGTGGCTGGGGGGTGGGGGTGGTGGGAGACATGAGTGGGGGCCTGGTGGAGGGTGACCCTGGTGGCTGGGGGGTGGGGGTGGTGGGAGACATGAGTGGGGGCCTGGTGGAGGGTGACCCTGCACTGCTGGGGTGTGGGGGTGATGGGAGACATGAGTGGGGGCCTGGTGGAGGGTGCCCATGGTGGCTGGGGGGTGGGGGTGGTGGGAGACATGAGTGGGGGCCTGGTGGAGGGTGACCCTGGTGGCTGGGGGGTGGGGGTGGTGGGAGACATGAGTGGGGGCCTGGTGGAGGGTGACCCTGCACTGCTGGGGTGTGGGGGTGGTGGGAGACATGAGTGGGGGCCTGGTGGAGGGTGCCCCTGGTGGCTGGGGGGTGGGGGTGGTGGGAGACATGAGTGGGGGCCTGGTGGAGGGTGACCCTGGTGGCTGGGGGGTGGGGGTGATGGGAGACATGAGTGGGGGCCTGGTGGAGGGTGCCCCTGGTGGCTGGGGGGTGGGGGCGGTGGGAGACATGAGTGGGGGCCTGGTGGAGGGTGACCCTGGTGGCTGGGGGGTGGGGGTGGTGGGAGACATGAGTGGGGGCCTGGTGGAGGGTGACCCTGGTGGCTGGGGTGTGGGGGTGATGGGAGACATGAGTGGGGGCCTGGTGGAGGCTGCCCCTGCACTGCTGGGGTGTGGGGGTGGTGGGAGACATGAGTGAGGGCCTGGTGGAGGGTGACCCTGCACTGCTGGGGTGTGGGGGTGGTGGGAGACATGAGTGGGGGCCTGGTGGAGGGTGACCCTGCACTGCTGGGGTGTGGGGGTGGTGGGAGACATGAGTGGGGGCCTGGTGAGGGTGCCCCTGCACTGCTGGGGTGTGGGGGTGGTGGGTGACATGAGTGGGGGCCTGGTGGAGGGTGCCCCTGGTGGCTGGGGGGTGGGGGTGGTGGGAGACATGAGTGGGGGCCTGGTGGAGGGTGACCCTGGTGGCTGGGGGTGGGGGTGATGGGAGACATGAGTGGGGGCCTGGTGGAGGGTGCCCCTGGTGGCTGGGGGGTGGGGGTGGTGGGAGACATGAGTGGGGGCCTGGTGGAGGGTGACCCTGGTGGCTGGGGGGTGGGGGTGGTGGGAGACATGAGTGAGGGCCTGGTGGAGGGTGACCCTGCACTGCTGGGGTGTGGGGGTGATGGGAGACATGAGTGGGGGCCTGGTGGAGGGTGCCCCTGGTGGCTGGGGGGTGGGGGTGGTGGGAGACATGAGTGGGGGCCTGGTGGAGGGTGCCCCTGCACTGCTGGGGTTGGGGGTGATGGGAGACATGAGTGGGGGCCTGGTGGAGGGTGCCCCTGGTGGCTGGGGGGTGGGGGTGGTGGGAGACATGAGTGGGGGCCTGGTGGAGGGTGACCCTGGTGGCTGGGGGGTGGGGGTGGTGGGAGACATGAGTTGGACATGGGTGGGGGCCTGCTGGCAGGTGCCCCACAGTGCTGGGGGGTGGGGGTGGTGGGGGACATGAGTTGGACATGGGTGGGGGCCTGCTGGCAGGTGCCCCACAGTGCTGGGGGGTGGGGGTGCAAGGGGACATGAGTTGGTGGTCATTAGTTCAAGGAGACATGTGCCTTTGCTGGGGGGCATGCCCATGGTGGGTGGGCTGCCTGCGGGACATGACCAGGGATGCAGGGTAGTCCCCTGTGGTGTGGGCTGCCTGCAGGGGCCGTGGAGGGTGTACAGGGTACACCTTGGAGGACCCACACTGTCAAATCACATGTGGAACTTCCCGCGCACCCCTGATATACACGCGCCCAGGCTATTCGCGTGTGGAACTTCCCGCGCACCCCTGAAATACACGCGCCCCCAGGCTATTCGCGTGTGGAACTTCCCGCACACCCCTGAAATACACGCGCCCAGGCTATTCGCGTGTGGAACTTCCCGCGCACCCCTGAAATACACGCGCCCCCAGGCTATTCGCGTGTGGAACTTCCCGCGCACCCCTGAAATACACGCGCCCAGGCTATTCGCGTGTGGAACTTCCTGCGCACCCCTGAAATACACGCGCCCAGGCTATTCGCGTGTGGAACTTCCCGCGCACCCCTGAAATACACGCGCCCAGGCTATTCGCGTGTGGAACTTCCCGCACACCCCTGAAATACACGCGCCCAGGCTATTCGCGTGTGGAACTTCCCGCACACCCCTGAAATACACGCGCCCAGGCTATTCGCGTGTGGAACTTCCCGCGCACCCCTGGAATACACGCGCCCCCAGGCTATTCGCGTGTGGAACTTCCCGCGTACCCCTGAAATACACGCGCCCAGCCTATTCGCGTGTGGAACTTCCCACGCACCCCTGAAATACACGCGCCCAGGCTATTCGCGTGTGGAACTTCCCGCGCACCCCTGGAATACACGCGCCCCCAGGCTATTCGCGTGTGGAACTTCCCGCGAACCCCTGTAATACACGTAGCCCGCTCCCCCAGGCCCGATCGCGTGAGGAACTTCACGCGAACCCCTGTAATACACGTAGCCCGCTCCCCCAGGCCCGATCGCATGTGAAACTTCACGCGAACCCCTGATATACACGTAGCCCGCTCCCCCAGGCCCGATCGCGTGAGGAACTTCACGCGAACCCCTGTAATACACGTAGCCCGCTCCCCCAGGCCCGATCGCGTGTGAAACTTCACGCGAACCCCTGATATACACGTAGCACGCTCCCCCAGGCCCGATCGCGTGAGGAACTTCACGCGAACCCCTGATATACACGTAGCCCGCTACCCCAGGCCCGATCGCGTGAGGAACTTCACGCGAACCCCTGTAATACACGTAGCCCGCTCCCCCAGGCCCAATCGCGTGTGAAACTTCACGCGAACCCCTGATATACACGTAGCACGCTCCCCCAGGCCCGATCGCGTGAGGAACTTCACGCGAACCCCTGTAATACACGTAGCCCGCTCCCCCAGACCCGATCGCGTGTGAAACTTCACGCGAACCCCTGAAATACACGTAGCCCGCTCCCCCAGGCCCGATCGCGTGAATAACTTCACGCGAACCCCTGTGATGCACGTACCCTGCTGAAATCGCGTGTTAGACTTCCCGCGCACCCCGGTATACACGCACACGTATTTTTTGTCAGCGGGTGTCCGTGTTTGTGGGTACCCCTTTGCACGTCATTTTTCCTGGAGGGCCACAGTATGGGACATTCATCATGGCAGTATATAGGTGCTATTTGTTGGCGCACCTTTTGGCGCACATTTCTTACAGCCGCAGAGACGCTACCGCCTGCTTTCTTGTGGCGGTCATGTTTGTGCCTGTGCGCTGGTTTGAGCGCCGCTTTTTTGCCCTATTCCATTCCATGAATACGTGTTGTAGGCGAGCGTGTGGGCGTTCCGCGCACTTGTGCCCTGTACTTCCCCCGTGACGCCCACGTTTTGGCAAGTTGTTCCCCATTCCGAGTGTTATGCCCGTGTTCCGCCTACTTTTGTTGCGTGCGCCGCGCTATGTGCGAATTTCGCTGTGGCCTGTGCGATTTTCGCTGTGACCTGGCGCACGCTGTTAGATGGCCTGTGCGCCAACGTGCGCCGCGCACTTTTTTATCGCACATCCGCTGGTTTTCTCGCGCACGGCCTTCCATGAATCGACGTGGGCTGCTTTTCGTGCGATTTTCGCAATTGCACTGCGATTTTCGCTATTCCACTGCGATTCGCACGTTTTTGCCCACTTGCGCCGCGCTAATTATTCCATGAATCGGCCTGCAAGTATTCTGCTAATACAGCATTAATGTTAAGTAGGGAACATGACGATGCGACAGTGGAGCCTCTGCAAACATCCCTTGTATGGCAAGAAGAACAAGTTTGGAGGAGCTCTGCTGGTATCCAGTGACCAAGTGAAGGGTATTTAAGTGCCAGGCACAGCAAAGTATCCAGAGGATTTTGGAGGGAGCCAGCGACGACGACAGAATGCTGGCCTCAAATGGCAGAGTCCTCTGCCATTTCCACATTCCTCATGATCTGTAAAGATTAATGTCTTGTCATCACCTGCAAGACAGCCTCATGACATTTGATTCCCTAGAGGGGTGTATTTATTCTGGTTTATGGTGATTATGGGTCCTCTGTATTTTAGGGGTGCGCCGCTGTAAAATGGGGCTCGCTTTCAGTGGTGACTCCGACGTGATACTTAGTTTCTTCCCCTGTGCTTTGTGAAGCCCCAAGCAGGTCAGCCGCGCCCAACTGTAGTGATCCAACTCCTAACTTAAAAAACCCATGTATCCTGAGCAACTTTAGTAGAAGCAATTTTAAAAGAAATCCTTTCTGCTCACTGGAGCAGGGCATGGCTCCAGAACGACCGGCATGGGGACTTTGTAACAGAGGGAAACTCAAGTGAACAATGCCCACGTGGGTATACTCTTGGAGGTGATGACAACATGGGAACATGTATGTGATAGGGTGATAGGGTGATAGGATGATAGTGGTGATAATGGTGATGTGGGTGATTTGGTGATGTGGGTGATATTATGGTGATATGCTTGTACAAGGTCAGTGGAATAGGTGGAATAGGACTTTTGGTGTTGTAGTATTGGTGATGAAGTATAAAATAGGACTTTTAGTGATAAGTGAGTCATGTATTGAAATTGTCACGTATTTCTGTTTTTCTACTTTTTATAATGGAAAGGAAAGGAAAGGGATCCCCAGCTTATAAGGACTGGGAGGTAAGGGATCCTCAGCCACTATACAGGTTGAGAAGGTAGTACCACACAGTATTCTTTTTATGACGATAAAAGCAATAAGTGGTATTACGTAGTGGCTCTGCATATGAGGAATGAGCCTGGATATTAGTCTTTTATATTTTCTCGTGCGGTCGTTTGTGGTAAAAAAGGAAGGAAGGAAGGTGGATAAGATGCAGTGTGTGTGTGTATGTGTGAAATCAAAGTGGTGAAAGTGTAAAAGTGGGTGGGGGAAAAGTGTGTTAATCTGTATTATTGAAGCACATACAACATAGCAGTAGGGTTAAAGTGAAGCATTAGGGACGCGTGCAATATTATGGAGGAAGGAACTCCAATAAAACACATGCATAGGGCTCTGCCACTGTGTTGTGACAGAATAAATAAACAATTGATATTAGAAACAAAGGAAGTCGAGACGTCCCGTTCCTGGCCAGAGCAGGGCTCCCATAAAAGAAACATGCTAGAAAAAATGTCCATCTTTGTAGCAGCAACATATGAAGGGAACAAGTCCCAAAAAAGAGAAGAGATTCTAGATCTCTGTGAATTAGTTGAGGATGTAGGAGATCAGGAAGGTGAAAAAGAGATCCAATGTAAGGGTATATACCCCGTAACGCCTAAACCTGCAGTAGTGTATAAAAACCCAGTTTATAAACCTCCAGAGGTGGGGAGAGTCTCAACAGGATTATCAGGATTAGCAACTAAGGGGGGGACTTGAGAGCCTTTTACACCTCCATATAACTCACCCACAAGCTCTAATATGCCCATAGCATTAGTGTACCCAGAGGGTCCACAAGTAGACATTGACAATGAGCTAAGAGCATTGCAGGAAAGGTTGGTCAGGTTACAAGCGCCTGAAGAAGTAGCACCAGAAATAAGGGTACCGGTGCAGAAAACAGGGGATTGGAAGTCAGGAGATTTTTTGTTCAGGTTAAACCCTGGGGCAATAAGAAATGTTTGTGTTGAAAAAGCTGATGGGCAGAGTGTATGGACAGTCCTGGGACAAGAAGTAGAACAAGCAAGGGATAACGGAGGGGAAGATCAAGGTGGTAGAAATAATGAAGAGGCAGGGCAAGGAGGAGATCAAGGAGAGGAGGCAGTGAGAAACCCATCCCTGCCACAAGAGGCAGTGAGGAGCGACAGACCAAGAAATAGACCAGATTTAATCATGGTACTACAAGATCAGAAGAATACTAAAGGGGTAGAAAACAAAATAGATATGCAGATGCCTCTGAAACATAAAGATGTAGGGATAACACAGTATGTGCCATGGCCTCAAAAGGACAGAAACAATTTGATTAAAGCTCTCCCCCAGCTTATAGACAGAGCTAGTAAATGGATCTATGAATTTGAAAAACAAACAGCAGGGGTAGCCTTAGCAGTAGGATACTTTAAGAGTTTACTGGTCACCATAGTTGGGGACCAGGCTGGGGACATATGGACAAGGGCTGGGGTAAGTCCTGCAGATAATGAACATGATGGAGTAGCCTTTGATGAGGTAAGGGCAAGGGTATGGAATGCCCTCCAAAGGATGTACCCAGATACCCCTGACTTACATTCTTTAATTCAGTGCACAATGGATGATGATGAGGACCCAGTTAGGTTTATTCGTAAGTTACAGGAAATGTGGAGAGTTGAGACAGTACCATTTTTCAAAAGAGGTCCAGAAGGCACTAGATAAAATTATGGGAATTGAAGCCAAAGGGTGGGCAGAGATACAAAGTATAATAGTCCACAATTGTAAGAAAATCAAGAAGCAGGACAGGGAGACAGTCCAGAAGCGGCAAATTAATGAGGCAAAACTAGTGGAAAAGAAACTAAATAAAGTTGTCATTCAAGCACCGGTGAAGGCACCGGCTCAGGGGGAAAGGACAGGAGATACTCAACAAATTTGGAATTCCACAATTGCCGCACTATGGGGCGAAGGAAGACAGGGACAAAGGGGTGTGAGGGGGCAGTACCTCAACCCACAGTGGCAGTATGAAGGAGCACCAAGGGGAAAAGGAGGATTTCAAGGAGCAAGAGCAGGAGGCTTTATGAGGATAGGGCCTCTGGGAGGAGGATTGGGACCATCACAGTGCTGGTGTGGTGGGGGCATTTAGCAAGGGAGTGCAGGAAAAGGACTGGGGTGCGATTTAAGTATGGGCCTTCACCTTCAGGACAGGGATACCAAGGGCCTCAAGGAAGAAGACAACAGCAATTTGGCCGAGAGGGTCAAAATCAGTCCCCTTATGGAGCCGACAGGCAAGGGCAACATGGGCAACAACTACAGCATGGTGAGGGAACACAGTTTAACAGGATGGCAGGGGGAACAGGCGCCCCATTCCAAGGAGTTACAATGACGGGGCTTCCCTTTTTCATTCCACAGGACAAATACATATTCTGATTAGGACAGCCCACAGAAAGCACGTGCATGTCCAATCCTATTGATAACCGCACACCCTGAAGAGGTGCCCTTGGTGGAAGAGGAAATAGAAAACAGGCAATTTTTATTTATGGTAGATTCAGGTGCGACTAAATCATGCATCATGGAAGGGAACTTTCCATTATCAGGTAAAAATTCTTTCCATGCAGGGAGTCTCTGGGGCTATTTCTAGCGTTCTAGAGTTCCATAGACTGAGGAGCTGGATATAAAAGTAGGAGGGGAAGTAGTAAGAGCCCTTGTTATATTCAGAGAGTTCCCCTGTGAACTTGTTGGGTAGGGATCTGCTCAGAAATGTATCAGTCATCTACTGTATGTATCCTCTGTATGTATGAAACCTAAGCCTAAGTATTCTTGTAACTACTGCGCCCGGCTACCCCTGGGTCTGGAGCGCATTATCAAATAATAAACTAAACTAAACTAAACAGATCAAGGGATAGTGTGTTCCACTCCAGGGATTTGTGTAGCTCGAGCAATGGTAATAATCAATGCAATAGCAAGGGAGTCAGTAGTCCATGCGGTTCCTGTGGTCCCAGATATATTTTTTGTTATGGTATTAAGGCATTAGTAAATGCAGTGCCTCAAATTGTGACAAAGTGTTGGCGAGTGCCTACAGGTTTTATTTTCCGACTCATGGTGCCACCAGAGATGGTGGTAGGGACAATATTGTCATTAGATTTGCAAGGACTAGTAGTGTCCGAAAAAAGAGTAGTCCTGATTGGAACAGACCAGGACGGGTGCGAGTGGCACACAATATTATGTATAAAGTCGACAGTAGAATTAAAGGAAATGACCGATAAGGAGTTATTTGAGGACAGTGAACAAAATGGGTGGATTATTTTGGGAATCTGCATCCCCTGTGATATCATGGTGAAGTATAGGGAGTTACAGTGCCCCCTGATGGCAGTAGTAACTCAGATGTGTTTATTTTTGAGGAGGACATGTGATATGTGCCAGCACAATTATGGACTGTTAATCCACACAATGTTGGGTTACTAAGAGCTGTGACCCCTGTACAGATTACATTGAAGCAAGGTGCTTAGCACAAATCATCCAGTATGTGGATGATCGGTTCGTATGTAGTGAAAAGGATCATCAGTGCAGGAGGGATTGCGTTGCGTCACGAAATTGCTGGCTCACAAAGGGGACAAGGCGGATAAAAAGAAGCTACAATACTGCCAACAGGAGGGACTATACTTGGGACAACTCATTTTTGTAATGGGGAAAAAAAAAAAATTATCGGATAGGGCGGCGGCAGTACGCACCGCCCCTAGGCCCAGTACTGTGAAGGAAATGTAGCAGTTTTTTGGGTTTAGGTTAATTTTTGTAGGGCATGGATCCTATACTACGCAGTCTACACAAGGCCACTGTTACAAAGTTTCAGGGAAGGACAGAGGACTTCAAAGTACATTTTAATGGACTGACAAAATTACTAGATAATTTGAGGACTTAAAGGGATAGTCCAGTAAAAACTTTTATTTATAAAATAGATAGGCAACATTAAAAAAAAATACTAGCACTTTTTTTTAAAAAACTTCCTATGTAACATTTTGAGCTATTCAAGCTCAAAATTCGCAAAAGAAAGCACATGGGCGCATCCATTTTGTGAAATGGATGCCCGCCTGTGCTGGCTTTTGCTTTTGCGGCACTAATGAAGGAAAAGCCAGCCAGCTGTAGTAAACAAAAGCTACCGCTGGGTGCCTTTTCCTTAAAATTGAATAGCTCAATATTTTACATAGGAAGTTTAAAAAAAAAAGTGCTAGTATTTTTTTTTTAATGTTGCCTATCTATTTTTTAAATAAAATTTTTGACTGGGCTATCCCTTTAAGTTATTTGCACGGCCCCTGTTTTAGCAACTCCGGTTTATTTACAGGAGTTTTATTTATTTTCTCACTCTGATGAACAGCTCATGGAGACATTTTATATGGTGATGGGTCATTAATAATTGACCAGGGGACAGGAAGGAAGCCCCCAGGGGCGGTAGTGGGACACGGTAAAGGGGGGCAGAAATAGTGACCACCCCTGTAGAAAGCGAGATCATGGTTCCATCCACAGCATTGCCCATACTGGGCCATTATTATCTGGGGAACTGATCAGCCCCAGGTTTAAAGGTCCGTATGAGGTGGTGTTATGTACTCCTCTCGACGTCCTTATAAAGGAGTTAGATATTGGGTGCATCTCTCGGATGTCCTAAGAGCACCCGAGACTAGGAACATTTTAGTAAGGGCATAGCCAAAAGAGAGACATTTGAGGATCCATGCCAGGGTGGTGTGCAGTACCAATGATGAGGAATATAAGACAAAAAGTGCTAACATCAACACTAAATACCAAACCTTCCTAATTCAGTATAACAGCCTACAAATACAGAAGGATAATGAGAAAATGCTAGAGGCAATAGTCTCTAAATCCGGAGCACAGATTTGGAAGCTTTTTAAATGTAATTTACTTCTTAAATGTTTTAATTTTTTCTTGTTTTTTCTTTTGTCCATTTTTTATTTTATTTTTCTTTGTTGTTTTCTGGTTTTTTGGAAGGTCCAGGATCCGGTCAGCCCTGGTGTGAAAAGGGTCTCGCTCTGTGTGTCTCTCTCTGTGTCTTTCTCTCTGTCTCTCTCTCTGTTTCTCTCTTCCTCTCTCTCTCACTCTCTCTCACTCTCTCCCTACCTCCCTCTTCCTCCCTCTCCCTTTTTTACTTTCTCTTTCTTTCTCTCTTTTTCTCTTTCTCTCTCTTTCTTGATAACCTTTTTTCTCCTCTCCAGGAATAAGCAAAGATGGCTTATGGCTTTCAAAAACAAGGATGAGCATGGGTAAAACTGTAGACATGTAGACTCATGGGTAATGACTGCCACCGCTGACTTGAAGGCAGGCGCTCCTCGAGCAAAGTCTTTCCTACCATTTGCAGCCACAAATACAAACTTTCCCAGGCTTCAATGCACAGACACCAGGCCTGCCTTCTGTCTTTCATTTGTGGATAGAGAAACACAAGCTACAATCATATTCCTTTAGCTCACAATGTTTCTATAAATGTGTTGTTAATTGTTGCGATTTCTGTACTTTTTAAAGTCATCTCTAAAAAGCAAAATATGTTAGCCCAAGAAAGTGAAAAATTAACACATCAGAACGAAATAGAGCTGCTTAGATAGGTACATAAAGAATATAGCTTCCTACTGTGTGTGCTTATCTAGAAAACATATAACTGGTAGATGGTGTGAATACAAATTCAATTTTTTAATTCAATGTCCAAATATTCTCTTTGAATATTCCTGTTTGCTTTTGCTGACAAATGTTTGACCCTTGGTCATTTTCAAGGC
This sequence comes from Ambystoma mexicanum, assembly GCF_040938575.1. Lineage (NCBI taxonomy): Eukaryota > Metazoa > Chordata > Amphibia > Caudata > Ambystomatidae > Ambystoma > Ambystoma mexicanum. The sequence continues at coordinate 446,470,712 of NC_090929.1, forward strand.
ATGGCTATGCACAATAGGTCAATATACAAAGTAAAAGAATCAAAAATGAAAAAAGCAAAAATAAATAAAAAATATCCAATGCACAATCAGATTGGATTCCATTAACAATAAGCAATCATTGTTTGGTCAACATTACCATTTTTCCATAACAGTTGATTCAAATTCTGTCAAGACGAATTTGAGGACGGATGACAAAATAATATATACATGAAATTAGAACATTGGAAAAAGCTAAATATTAAAGTATACATTGAACAAACCTTATTACATAGTGCTAGTGATATAATTCAAGGGAACATCACTAATCTGTAAATTCCCATAACATTATGAAATACACAGATAGTTGTGAGAGATGTCGATTGCATAAGTTCATGTGACAAATAATCCTAAACATTTACAAGACTTATTTAAATCTGAAAATACAGTATAACCTGAGGACGAAGGCTCACCCTGATGCGTGTTCTTACTGTTCTTTATTTCAAATTATCAATGCAATAACATCTATTCATGGCAATCATTTGTCTAGCGATATATTATCAGCATCTCTAAATGAGTCATTTGTTTAGATCTAGGAAGTGGTTGAAATTTCGTACACAAGGCTTTTATAATTGTGGCAACTGTTCTATGTGCAAACATGCACACCCGGACACCACTCAATATGTGCACCATGATGGTACTGCCATGATCCGCAGACCCTGGAAGTTGTGGAATCAATGGAGGAAGGGTTGAACCGTATCATTACACGGCTGAAGCGGATGCAGCACTCTAGTGTTTTTACTTCCTGATTGTGACATGTATTTATGTGCGTCGGCAGTTTTCGACAGCGCATTGCAACTCTCCTTGCTTTCGGCTTTACATGCTGTCCAAGTGCTATTCCTCGTACTCTTGTGCCCCTGTCCTTACTTCCTTCCTTCCTCCCTTGCTTTCTCCCTGTTCCCTGCTATCCTTTTGTTCCGCTCCTCGGAATGCCTCCTCCCCGTTGGTTTCACTTTGCCTCTCGAGTGTCCGAGCAACTTTCTGCGCATCCCGCGGGCATCCCTTGCAGCCGAGGTAGTCACGTTCCGGACCCAGAGACGTGCCTGGAGCCTGGTTTCCTCCTGGGATTGGTACTTACTTTCCTTATCTCCGCCCTCCCGTCGGACCTCTCAATCCTATGTTGGATCACCTTACACCACAATACCTTAACGGAACGAAGATCACATCAGTGCATGCTGGTCTTTGCAGTTCTCTACAAACAAGACTTCCATCACTTTACTACTTCATCAAATCCATTCAGTAATCTCCGGACTCAGCAAACATTGTTCTACCTAACAGGGTTTTTTGGCAAAGCTTTTCCCTGCTTGTGGGGTGGTCTCCCTGGAGGTCCCCACTGCCGAGCAGTTGCATAAGGCAGGGTGGCCTCCGGAAGAGCCCATCCTAAATTCCTCAATAGAAAGCCTGCACCAGCTTGGAGAGAAAGAAGAGACATTCCCACGGACGAATCGTCCGAAGACGGACATTCAGGTGAGGAGGAGGAGGAGGCGGGTGAAAGGGATAATCAAGCAAATTGTGAGAGGTACACTAATCCAAATTAAAGATCTGATAAATTGCAGATCAACATGTGTGATATTTGCTATCATTTGCGTATGCAAATGCCTTTATATTGGTAGCACAATCTGAGAATTACATATCCGGATCCTTGAACATCTATCTCCGGATCCGTGAACATCTATCAAGTCTCAATTCACAAGACAATAAACTGCCTCTGGCGGTCAATTGGTAAAGTAAACACTAATTGGACAATAAAGATGATATCCTTTTCATAGGTTTATCCAAAGTCCAAACTGGAATCTGAGGGGGTGACCAGAAACTGATGCTAAGAAAAGCAGAATCAAAAATGATCTGCAAATTACGTTGTTTGAAATATGAATTGAATTCCGGGCATGACTTGAATGTCTTTCTTTAATCTGAATCTTCAGCAGAACTGTAGAAGAATGGAAAGAGTTTATTAACAAACACACTGCATTTTTTTTAAATTTCATTTAGTTGCAATTACAACTTGCAAATATTGATTACAAGCATTTATACAAAAGATATATTTACATACAGTACAAAGTATTATTTACATATAATAAACTTCAAAAGTATTCCTCCTACTTTTACACATTCTTTTTAAAAAACACATTATACATAAAAACAGAGTTTCATTTAAGATGTTCCCCAATATGGTCCAGTTTTCAGCTCTTTTGCATTTTTAGCTTTTGCAAGTATTTAATTACAGCAATATTTAAAGATACATATTGTGCATTCAATATTATGGCCCACATTTCATTGGGAGATAGGATTCTATAATTTCGAAAGAACATAAAAAAGAATTCATGTCTTAATTTGGATAACGATTTGCAGCTCACAACCACATGTTGCAACGTTTCATTTCATCAGTCTATCCCATAAAATCTACAAGTAGGGGATATCACTTCCTCCTTGCATCTCTTATCTAAAACTGCTCTAGCGGCCACAAGTTAAAACGTAATCTCATAATACTGGTTTGATATTCGTATCTGGAGACTTTTGCAGATATCTAGGTACATCATTGTACTTTTTATGAACAAATATTCCAGTTTTACTGATTTTATATTTCTCACATTGTGTCCGAATGATACCCCAGTCATGAAACCATAGTTTTTGCTTGACACAATTTGGATTCATGGTTAACAAATAATCATCTATATTGGCTTTCGCCATGACTTCTATGCAGCATTCTTTCCATTAATGTATCATCTTGTTTCCTTGGGTTTCAAGTGCCTGTGATATAATAGGGACTAGAGTTGATTTGTACTGTTCCTGGTTAAGACATTTACCATATAACAGAAGTGCATTCCAAGCAACTACTGCTTTTAGCGATATGAGGCCTAATTTATTGCAACAGGAAAGCTTTTAGGTAACCTAAGTATGGGCCTCCAAAAGAGGCCCTCAATGTAGTCCCAGTTTGGCTGACACTCAGCTGTGTTACACTGCACACCATATGACAAGACTGGGATAGCTATCTGTTTTTTGAATGTCCTTGCATGTAAGCATGTACATTTTCCGTATTTCCGCTGTATCAATTTGGCTTGTGAACAAAGCATTTTAGCTTTGTGCTTCAATTCCTCTTTATAAGGCATATCCAAATTGCTATTATTTATATTTACACATAGATATTCATATTCAGAAATAGTTTCAAGCGTTTCTTTCTCTATCGACCAATAGTGACCTTGTTTATTTATTGCTATTTTGTTTCCCTGCATTATCATTATGTTTGATTTGGATGTGTTTATTACCAAATTGTTTTCTCTTGCATGTGATTTCAGACCAGATGATAATCTTTGCAGTCCTATAGGAGTCTGATCAGCCACTGTAAGTTCGTCCGCATAGAGCAGTCTCCCAACAGGGCACTTGCTGATTTTCGGTGGAAAGGATCTTATTGTCTCCAGATGTTTCCCAATGTCACAAATGTAAACATTGAATAGCATGGCGGATCATATGCAGCCTTGTTTTAGGCCAATGTTAGTAAGTATGGATTGTGACAGCAGACCATCGCTATTCAATTTAATTCGGATTGATGTATTCAAATAGAATTGTTGCAAAAAACTTAGCAAGTGCAGCAGGCAGCCTGCAGATTTAAATTTATTCCATAATACAATTTGAGATATGGAATCGAATGCTTGCTTATAGTCTATAAAGGCTATGTATAGGGGATATTTCTTTTTTATCACATGATGTTTAAGCACAGATAATATCAGAAGATTTGGTGAGGTTCCTACTCCTGAGACAAATCCAGATTGATTAGGATCCAGGAGATTATTTTCCGTTAGCCATTTTGATGAGTCCCTAAGTATCAGTCTTGCATACATTGTTCCAGGATGTTTTCAATCTCCTTTTTTAAATATCGGGATCAGTATTGACTGTTTCAACGGCGATGGTATCAATCCTGTTTGGGCAATTTTGGAGAACATTTCAAGGAGAATTGCAGACCATTGTTCCGGGTGTGCTTTTTAGGGCCGCATTGGAAAGGCCATTAGGTCCTGGCGTGCGGGAACTACTTCGTTTCTTAATCTGAATTTGTATATTGGCTAGATTTATCTTTAAGTCTTCTTTTAAGTTTTTACAGCGTGTGATATTTTCATTAGGTAGCTTGACATCCATGAATAGTTCATTGAAATGCTTTATCCATTCTTGCTCACCAATGATGTTTGTGAGATATGAGGAGCACTCAGTTTTCGAACTCTCTTTCAAGAGCTTCCAAATCTGTGCTCCGGATTTAGAGACTATTGCCTCTAGCATTTTCTCATTATCCTTATGTATTTTTAGGCTGTTATACTGAATTAGGAAGGTTTGGTATTTAGTGTTGATGTTAGCACGTTTTGTCTTATATTCCTCATCATTGGTAGCAATAATATTCCTTATATCTCGCCTCGTTTGTGTTTTTTTCTACTGATAGTTAAATCATTTAGATATTTTGGTTGATAATAAAGGATAGTTGTTTATATCAGTCGTTTGAGTAAATAAAGATAAGGCCTTAATATAGTCGTTCTGTTGGACTTCTGACCATGTTTTTAAGTCTCTATAACCTGGCAGTGTTTCAGTCAACCTTTTTAGTTTGTGCTCTGTCCATTTTATTCTAGTTCTACTTTGTGAGATTGCTAGTGGGAACTTATGATGCTCCCTTTGTTGTCTAGTCCCAGAACTGCATGTTATATCTAGTATGTAATGGTTGCTGAGTTCTGTCGGAATTATGGTGAATTTAGTGACCATGTCTAAACTGCCAGTTGTTATAAAGGCATAGTGAAGAATGGCCTGTCTATACATTTTTTTCCATTTAGGTTGAGGCAGTATATCCCCTTCGATGTTAATGTTTAGCATCTTCATATTTCTGTCTTCCATTAGTCTTATACATTTTCTAGCCCTAGCTGTTTTAGGTGTGCCATTTAGGTTTATACATCGTGTATTTAAGTCTCCCACGATAGTTGTCATGCTAACACAGGGTTCAGTGTCTATTTCATCTAGCAGACTGTTGACATACTCATGGAAATCTTCCTCCGATATAGCTGCAGGGTTCCAGTATACTTTGAGGATTGCAGATATAGGAGCCATAGGTTGTGTAGGGTCATCGATTTTAAGCTTTAGCAACTTGATACACAGGTGCAGATTTGACCAGATTGTAATAATTCCAGGAAAATCTATTTTCAAAGCTGCTAGTAGCCCACCAATTGGCATTACTTTCTGTTGTTTTATGGCTGGTGTCCAGCATAGTTTGTAGTTTGGCCAAGTAGGTTCTGATGTTATCCAAGTTTCTTAGAACAATAATAGAGTGTATATTTTAATTTGTCGATTTGTTCTCGCACCATGAGATGTCAAAAGCTCCTTGTATTCCATACTGCAATTCTCATTGTTTGTGGATTTTGTTCTATTAAACATTAATCATTGTTCCCATGTTTAGTTGTTTTCAGGGCTCTTTGCAGCCAAGACCATTTTGTTTAAACTTTTGGCTCTAATTCATCTTCAAAGAACACTTCTCTTTTTAAATGACCAGATCCACGTTTTCTTATCAATAGTGCTTTGGGATTACCTCTCGCATCTTGTTGTTCCTTGCTATGAGTATGCTCTTTAGGATGTTCATTTATTATTATTATTATTTTTTGGAACATTTGCTTTAAGTAGATGTCAAAACATTGATCAATTAGTTTCTTTCTTTCTGGCCCATATTATTTGTTTTACTAGGAGCGAAGGTACGAAGGTATGGTTAGAGTCACAGTATCCATCCTTCTATTCCTATGTATGTAAATCATCTCAATATCATGTGGCTGGATGTCCTTTAGTTCAGGAATAGTCCTGAAAACAGCCATTCATGTTGACATATTTGGGTAGGGATATTTTTAATTTCTTTCACACATTCTCATGTTTAACATATTAGATGACCTTAGACTAGGATTAACATCTTGTTTTGTTTTTAGAGATGGAGTGTTTGGTGCGCTTGAGGTTTTAAGTTCGAACTTTCTATGCTCAGGTCGGATCTTCCTTCTTTCTTCTGATTTTTATCCTTGTGTATTGACATTTTTGTATTTCCTCTTATTTAGGAGAAGCATTCATTTTTGTTCCAAGGTTAGGAAATCATCGTTATCCCCACTTTGGTTTAAAATCACCAAGTCAAGCAAATTTGATGATGCTTCCAGATCAACTTTTTGGGCATCACCACTTAGCTGTAATGATGTAACAGAATAAGTAGAGAGGTTCATTAGGTCATTTGTTTCGGTATACTGATCTATATCCTTCTGATGATCAGTTTCAAGAGCATTCAAGGTAGGAATAGAGGTTTTGCTGCAAGCTGTTCGTATACTCGCCTGCTGGAGCAAGTTCTTTTTGTTATGTATAGATCCACTGGGTTTGGAACGCGGTGGAGTAGTTAATCCATTTACAATTTTTTTTTTTGCTATTGTTGATTTGAGTAAAGGCTTTAGATTTTTCATTAGCGGCCTAGTTTCATTAGTTTCTTAGGTTTTTTAGGTTCACCGCAATTACCATTATTTCGTCTAAATTTTGTTTTCCATCCTTTGCAGGTTTTAAATACTTCGAAGACCAGATCGGTTTCTATTTCATTAGATACGAAATCCTCATCAACATTATTATTATTTCCAATGGCATTGCTGATCGACCTTTCCACCGGTATGCATGTTGGATATATGTTTGATTCACTATTTCTATTGGTCAAAATAGTTAAACATGGTTCAGTGTTCACACTTGAGACCTCTTCTAGCACAATAGAGTCAATTTTGGCCATGTTCACATTCTAGGTATTACATTTGTTACCGTCCGAGAGTCAATTTAGATAATCTAGGTGCTTCACTTGAAGCAGTGTTTTGGCAGTGACAAGGTTGATTATTTTGAATAGCCTGCAATCTTAAATTAATTTGGTTTAATTCAGAGAAAACTTGGTCAAAATGGATTATTTTTAAGGCCATTTGTTAAGGTCGGTCTTGGTCTCAAGGTGCTCGTACATTTTTGTGAGACCGAAAATGGCATTGTTCATGGCAGCAAGAGATATCTCATAAACCAGTATTTTTGTACTTTTAAACCCAAATGATGGTCTCGGGGTGGGTCGAATGAATGACACATCTGTTGAAACTGTCGAGTTTAACACATGGTTAATTGAAGGCTGGTACATTATTGGAGAATGGGACAGGTTAAAGTCATTTGGATCAGCAATGTCAAATTGTGTTTCAGTCACAACATTTGTTAACGAGTGGTCTATTATACTCGTACAAGGCTCACTATTGTTTAAATCAAGTTTACCCACTTCACCATTTGAGCATGTCAGCTTTCCCAAAGGCTGAGTCTGATGGCACCATTATTTGGCGAGGCATTGAGATCTTGTGAATAGAGTTTTGGTAAGTCTGGGTTATTTGCAGCGTGTACCATCGCGGGCCTCGTAGCGGGAGATAGCAAAGAGGCTGTATGCAGACATTTCTGTGGCTCGGCCTGCGTTTGATACAATAGCAGGTCCTCGTCGGAAATCTGAGTGGAGAGATTACCTTTTGCTTTGGGCTTTTGGGGATGTTCACTCATTTCCATTGTGATGTCGGCCAGTGCAGGAAAGCTGTCAGCTGTGCCGGACGACATTTCCTTTTTTTTTAGGGGCCAAAAATCCCTGATGTCGGCGCCCACAGATTTAGATCGGGCAGCGTGTTTTTTTTCTTAACCAGTCTGTATAGGACACACTTCAACGTTACGTAGCGTATCAGGTGCAGCAGATGTGGGTTTCTCAAGTAAAACCACATTTTTGGTTGGCATGGCTGATTTTAGTGTATAGAACGGCATAGATTTGCCATAACAACTTTGTTGAGGCTATCACAAAATAAAATAAAAAATAAAATACCTGCGCTCTTGTGGAATGCTCCGTAGTGCTGTCAGCTGAGAGTATTTCGCAATGTTATGGGAATTAACACATTAGTGATGTACCCTTGTAATATATCAATAGCAGCATGTTGTGAGGTTTGTTTAATTTATACTTTATTATTTTGCTTTTGACAATGTTCTAATTTCATGTACATATTATTTTGTCGTCCTTCCTCAAATTCGTCTGACAAAATTTGAATCAACTGTTATGGACAAATGGTAATGTCGACCAAACAATGATTGCTTATTGTTAATGGAATCCAATCTGATTGTGCATTGGATATTTTTTATTTATTGTTGCTTTTTTCATTTTTTATTATTTTACTTTGTATATTCACCTATTGTGCATAGCCACTCCTTGAAAACGACTGAGGATCAAAACACGTGACGGCAAAGGCAAACAAGAATATTCAAAGAGAATATTTGGACATTGAATTAAAAAATTGAATTTGTATTCACACCATCTACCAGTTGTTAAATGTTTGCTAGATAAGCGCACACATTAGGAAGCTATAGTCTTCATGTTCTTAATCTGCAGAGATTTAGGGGTAAATCTCAGCTTCCATATAGATGTGCAGCTGTCTTGTAGATCTGGTACCTATGCATATCCAACCCAGTATTCCCCATCTATTTACTATGCTTAGACATGTAGCCATTGGCAAAAATTGCAGGTTGGGTTCAAATCCCAGCTTCAAAACTTAACCAAAATGCGTGATTTACACAAACTATGGGGGTCATTACGAGCTGGGCGGTAAGGGGTTAACAGCACCGGCAATGATGCCAGCACCGTGAACCCCTTACCGCCCTATTACAAGTCTGTTTGCGGGACCCGCAAAGGGCGCCTAGTAAACCAGGTGCCCATAGCGGGTCCTGCTAGCAGACCAAGGAGCTAACAACGGGCCCGCTGTTAGCTCCCTCCCCATTCCCATTGAGCCCTATGGGGTCTCGAATGGGAATGGGGATGGGTTCCCTGAATGGGGACTTACCGGGTCCTCCAAGGTTGGAATGACCCGGTAAGTCTGCATTCAGGGAACCCGGACCCGAGTTTGGAGGCAGCCATGCCGCAAATAGCGGCATGGCTACCTCCAAACTCATAATGACCCCCCCATGTCTTATGTGGAAGTCCATAGAAGCTGATTCAGTTTGCAATAGACAGTATTAAAACAACTCACTCAAAACAAGACTTTAGTGTAGCAATGGCAAAGCCAAAAAATATGGCTGTTGAACACTGAAAATGTTTTTCACATTTTTGTTTCCAAATGTGTGGACCATCCCGAGGATAGAAAGTGGGGAAGGAATGGTGGAGTTCATGGAAGGCTGAAAAAAAGGTAATGGGGACAGGGTGCTTGCCAGACGTTCAAACATGGGATGATTGCATATGGGTATAAAGCTTGCATTCATGCAAAATTGACTGGCTGGAGCAAATTCCCTGGCAGCTTATACAATATAAAGTCTCCCGGCACGCCCCTAGCTTTTAGTGATTTCATGTTACTGCTTAAGCCCCACTAATACATTTACGAAGTTGTCACCCATGAACTCTGGTGTTTGCCTCTCCGCATGTTGACTGCAGAAATAAATACTGCTCAGCTACAGTGGACAATGTGAGAAACCTGAGGGCATTCTCACTCCTACTCCCCTTGGGTCCTCTGCGCAGGTGGCCAGGGAACGGCTATCGCTCTTGGATCCTGACCCCAGGTGTGGAGAAGCGAGGGAGGATCACCTCGGTGGAGGGTCCTTGAGGACTGGGAGTGGGGTACCCTTGGGCGAGACATGGTATCCCCTCTTTTCCTGTTGACAATCAATCGAACCCTCCTCCAACCTTTATGGACTATAATAAGCCAGTTTCCTCAATCTTCCACATATAACACTTGACAGTATTGGGACAAAGAAGATGCCTGCCATGATTTGTGAAGGTCAGGCATGTCCCTTTAATTGTTTTCTGGCAGGGATCAGTGGAAAATCACACCTCCAGCCTGTCAAGGGGCTGCAGGAATATAAAAGGAAATCAGCCAGTTAAGATGGAGAGCGAAAAGGGAAGCAGCTAGCGACCCTTATGAGGAGCCAGCTGTGGTGGGACCGGAGATAGAGCTGTGATGGCGGCAATCATCCGGAAGGACTTGTGGGACCCAAAGAGAGTGGGCTGTATGTTTTACCCGGGTCTGGGAGCCTCCCTGAAAGTATGAGCAGCAAGAGCTGCTGAGGAGGAGCCTGGTGTTGCGAGGATGCCACCTGCATTTAGGAAACAGCCTTTGAGCCGTCATGCAGAGAGAGGAGCACACGGCAGACAAGCAGAGCTCGCGCTGGGTGGTTTATCGACTTCCGGGAGCCAGAGGAAGTCGCGGGAACCACCGGGAGAACTTGTGGGAGGTCGGTGAGTGTCAGGATGACATTTAAGCTCCGGGGCACTCCCCAAAGGCCACAAGTGAATAGCTGTCTTTAGCCCTCATTGCGAGTTGGGCGGTATCCCGACTGGGATACTGCCCAACTTTATTTGCGTTAGCGCCCACCCGTCCGGCGGTATTACTGCTGGATGACGGGTTTGGTGCTAAATGTTACTCCCCATTCCCCTTTGTGTCCATTAGACCCAATGGGCAATGTTCAGCACAATTACCACATGTAACACTGCCAGCAGTAATTGCGCCATAAATTGGCATTTTTCCGGTGTGTTTAGGCCCATCTCTGAGCTGGGGGTAAACACACCAGACTCGATATTAGGGGGAAAGGTAAATTCAGTGGTAAAACCATTACAACTGCATTTAAGGGCTACTACCAAACTCTTGATGAGGCAATACCAAACTAAATGAAAACATACCTTTGATACAAATAAATGCATGTTGAATACCAACTAAATGACAACTTAACCACAAAGGAAAGGAGTGCATATAAAACATGTTGAAAAACAAACTAAATGAAAACTTAACCTTGAAGCAAATAAGTGCATATTAAATACCAAACTGAATGAGATCTTACAAATGAAGCAACACAAAGCACATTGAATATTAAACTGAAAATAAACAATGCTAAATGTATCTTACACAAGGATTTAACCTAAAACCCGAAGTTAAAATACATCAAGGCTAAATTGAACCACACAGTGGGCCTCATTATAAGCATGTCATTAGCCGTGCCTGTAAAAAAGGCACGACTGCCGCCGGAGTTGAATTTTTACCGGCACCCTTCAATGAGAAATTACCAGGTAATTCCGACATTGCCGGACCTGGTAATTCCTGCATCGCCAGGTGCCGGTTAAGGACGGTGCCGGTGCATCCAACATGCTGCACTTGCGGGTGCTGCTCTGCCCGCCAGGCCAGACCTGGCAGGCTGACAGGCACCTGTGAGCACAGCTCGTAGTATGGCGGTCCGGGAACTACAGTAAAGGCATGCTTACCGGTACCGTAGTTCCCGGACCGCCATGCTTATAAAGATGCGCAGTGACTTTGATGAGTAATTGCAGTGCCACAAGGCCACAGCTTGACAGGAGGTGTGTGACACGTGGTGGCAGGACCCCAAAGCTAATAAGAAAGAGACAACAGAGGGCAGGACTATACACACAGAAAAGAGGCCGACCTATGGAACTAAGTGAAGGTAACTTGGTGCACTGGAGCAAGTGCTGAGGAACCTGTGCATGTGCTGAGGACTCCCAGGGCCCTGGTTGCACGACCTGTAATGGTTGGACCGTGTGGTCTACATCTGTGCCTAGACCAGATAGCCCTGAATGGTGAAATATAAGCACACAGAGCAACAGCCTAATGAAACCACTACAAATTAACTGGCGAAGGGAGCCAGAAGGAGGGTCAGGTTGACCTAGGCCCTCATTACGACACTAATGTTAAGGGATTACCGGCATCGGTAAGGGTACCGGTAATCTCTTAACACCTGATTACGGGGTCCCTTTGCGGGTCCCGACCTTAACGGCTGGTCTGTACCAGCCGTTAAGGTAAGGACCCGCAAAGGGACCTTGAAGGTGATTACGGTACCACATTTTGTGGTACCGTAATTACCGCCTTCCCCACTCCCATTGAGCCCTATGGGGCAAAAATGGGAATGGGGAAGGGCCAATGGTAAATGGGGAATTACCTCCCCGCCAACCTTGGAATGGGGTGGTAATTCCCCATGTTACCATGGCGGATCCGGTAAATTACTGGCATTAACCATGGCGCTAATAGCACCATTGGTTAACGCCAGGGTCGTAATGAGGGCCCTAGTGTTTTTGTAGAGACTTTTTGGAAAAGACTGTAACACGTACAAGTGATGGAGGGGAAGTCTTGGGGAAGTGTAATGCTTTTGAATTGTAATGTTTTTGACTAAAACATGGAGTCTATGTGAAATACATTGTGGGTGCGCTCAGAGCAGTAATTGAAACTTTCTTCCTCAGTGAGATCTGCATTTAATGTGAAGTTTGAACCCTGTTTCACTGGCAAACACGTTTTTCAGCGAGGCTCACTGCTTATTTTATTATACATTGCTTCAAAGATTGTTTTGAAGAAAGGTGCCGGTTGACACCTAATAACGTTGCAGGAGCCGAAGGAAAGTTATGCTGTGTTTCGTGCTCCCATGACATGGGAAGAGATTGTGGACACACGGCTTTCCATTCCTATTGCCGGGATAATCTCTTGTGCCTGACCTGTTTTTTGAGCTTATCAGTGATGCTAGCTAAAATGAGGAGGTGTTCGGCAGTGACCTCAACCGTCAAGTATTTATAAGCCATTTACTAAGCATTCATTTATTTTCTTTATTGCATTTATTTTGCTATGTATGACGATTGAGAATAAACGGCCATGAAGACCCATTTTACATTCTAGCTGAACGTTTTGTGTGAGTTATTGCCTCTCAACATATACAATTTCTTCATTCTGTGTGCTGGGGCTGTTAAATTATTTCCATGCGCTTTTGAAGCAAAACATATGGCGTCACGAACATTGGGCTGCATTGTACTGTAAAATTCCAGGCATCCAGGATTCTGGGCTTGTACGTTAAAAGGCAAGATTTATGTTGCACATTTTTTTCTTTTTCTTTGAAGTGAGAGCCTGGCTTTGTTAATTGGCAGTTTGTGTGTGTGCGCTTTGTGTGACTGTGCTCATGCTGCGGTAAATACCTTATTGTGCATAGACCATTGTAAATTATTGTAAATATGAATATCCTGTTTAAGAAGAGAGATAAGGGGATCTCCGCTGGTGGGTATTGCTTTAGTCTTGTTATTGCTGGCTGTGCTGAGAGCCCGTATGATAAGTTGGAAAAGGAATGGCCTTGCAGTACTGGGCTGTGCGAGCCATGGGCGGAAGGTTTGGGCATGGCAGGGCCCGTAGAGGTAGTGTTGTGTTTACATCAGGTTCCAGTGCAGAAGGGAAAGGAATTCACTGCTCTGGGGAGGCGAGGGTGGATTCTGTTGAATGCTTACAGAAAAATGCATCAGAGAAATGTGGGAATGGAGGCAGATGTATTCCACCTGGAAAATGAGTTAGCAGCTGAAAAGCACATTTCACGCATGCAACAACTACAATTGAAAATCTGGCATGACAAAGCACATAAATATCAGTAAATTGCTGAAAGGGCTGCTGTCAGAGTTCCTCGATATAAATATAGGAAGCACTGTGGCAGTGTCAATAAAAGGAAAGTTGTGGCGGTGATTGCCACCACATGGGCAGATTGAGATCCTGATAAATCGGATGGTGATATCTGGAATTCAACTGATTCAGAGTGCAGCCCACAGGGGGATGCAGTATCTGAATTAAAATGGGATGAAAAGGCTGTAACTGCTAAACCAGTAACTAGGCACAGGTCTGGCCCAAATCCACATAATCCGGCAGGAGGTGTTGTAGATTTTACCATACTAGAAGATTACACACAGCAGGAAGTTGGTGAGATTATTATTCGACTGAGGCAGAAGTTAGGGGAGCCTTTAATCACCTGGATGGTGCAAATGTATGATGGAGGTGCTGAGGGCCTGCTAGTAGATTCCACAGATTCCCATGCTTCCTGACTCTCTCCAGTGACACTAATATACAAGAAGCATTGTGGGCTGGGCCTCCTCCAGATGCAAATAGCCGTGCTTTGCAGGTATCTCTATTGCACCGAACAGCCCAGGCGTGTAACCGTATACATTGAATGAGGTAGTTCAGAAAAATTAGAGAACATATGCAAGAATCAGTTCATGTAGATGAACCAGTACATATGGTGGTGGTGCCATTGTCAGTATCAACCACAAATATGATCATAAGAGCTGCCCCACCTGCATATAAAAGTGTCATTATGACTTTGTTAGTGGGCATGACTGGGAAGCCAACTGATGAAGTAGTAGATGCTATTCAGAAATTGGCAGATCTGGGTGAATGGGACAAAGGAGAGGACAGACCCAGAGGGAGAGAGGGGCGAAGTGAAGAAGAACAGACGGCAGGAGACAAGTGTCACCCGCAGGCGTTCCGACTGGCGGTTTCTTCCGCGCTGGGTTTTGGGACGTAGGTACGGGAGGTACTAGTCCCTCCTTTGTGTCCGTTACTTTTTCCTCCTTGTAGCGCGGGGCCGCTGGGAGTATATCTTCTCTCCCGGCCCAGCAGTCCCTGCGTTGCAACTCTCCTTTGGAAGCTCTCGCTCTTCCGGGTTTCTTCGCTCCTGCCTCGCTCTGTCCAGGCTTCAGTCACTCGCGCCCTCCAGCGAGTGTTCTTCTTACTTTCTCTCCCCTCCAGTTTTCTCTGCTGCCGCCGCGCCTCGGCGGTTTCTGTTTCTCTTCTCTTGCGGCCCCGTCCCCGCAGATAGGTGCCGCCCCTTTCCCTGCGCTTTTCTTTTCTCTCTCCGCTACTTAACTGGCGCCTTTCTCCTTTGCTTACCTCTCCTGCGGTCCTCGCCCCGCTTGCGCCCTTGGCTGGTGGGTGTTCCGGCTCCCACGACAGGACTCCTCTGTTCCGCTGCAGTGTTGCCTTCAGTTACGCATACGGATCCAGTCTACTACCTACCTCCTACCCATCTGAAAGTCTACTTTCTGCTGGAACTAAGCCTTCCGTGCTACAAACCAGAGGAGTCCAAGGGTTTTTCCCCATTCAGGGTTTTTTCCCCTATTTAGGCTTGGTTCCGGAAGGGAGGTCCTCGGACAGCTGTTCTCTTCAGAGGTCACGGTGGCCTCCCTCCTTGACAAGCAAGCTCATTGGAAAAAGGAGAAGGATTATCTACTTCGACGGCGTCTGCAGGACCCCGACAGCAATTCCGGTAGTTCAGGTTCAGGTGAGGAGAGTTCGACAGAAGGGGGAGCAAAGGGAGACCAGGCATTTAAACTGTCACAACAAGATAGTAGGGACTCCAGAGTGTCAAGAAAGGACATGTTTTTGGTATTGTTGAAAGATGGTGTGCCATGAGAGGAGATTGAGGGTATTGAAACCAGAGAAATGTATAAATTGTATAAAAAGAGAGGGCTTGCTGGGAAAGAGCGCTATAAACAAGTTAAGAGACAGGTGGTGACGAAGCAAAAAAGGGACACTTCACCTTCAGCACCTCCTGAGGAGGAGCAGGGAGAAGGGTCTATGGGGATCCCTTCCCAGTACCAGCCAACATATGCTTATTTGAGAAATGTGGTGAGTGCAATGTTAGAGTCTGAGTATGGATACACTCATTTCAAATTTGACCAGGATTATTGCCAAACCCAGGCAGCGTCTGCTTGTATAAAAGTTGACAGACAACCTTATGTTAATGTTAACATATTTTGGAAACCTGGAAACACACAACAGGTCTGAGCTTTGATAGACACCGGTGAGAAGGCCCCATTCAGTCATGGAAATCCTTCAAGATTTAAAGGTCGACACAAGTGATCAAAGTTCAAGGGTGTTTATTGAACAATGAATGCTTTATGCAGGTTGGAAAAACGCCTAATCTAAACCTAAATCTAAGATGGGAGCAAGCATCAACCATCAAATGAAAAATAGGTCAGTCCTAGTGATGTTGTGCCAAAATAAAAGGGACTATACTAAGAAACCTATTGCCAAACTTCACAACTAATACAAAAAGGGGTGTGGGATTGTTCTCAAGAAAAGAAAGAAGTGTTCTAAAATAATAGGTCAGGATGCAGTAGCCTGGGTCTCCCTTCCCCACGTTTTGTATACAGGGTAAGATGGGAGCATTGAGCGTAGTACGGTCTCGGTCCTCTCCAGCACGAGACTTAGAGCACAGTGCACTCTTGTGCCTCTCCAGCATGAGACCTGGAGCACAGTACGCTTTCGGGCCTCTACGGCACCCTCTACCAAGGAACTAGCCAAGAGAACATGAACAAACTGCAAATAGCCCAGAATAACGCCGTCAGAGCGGCCTTAAACATCCCGCGAAACCACCACATCTCGGAATCTAGATCCAACCTACACTAGCTACCGGTCAAACAGAGAATTTCATTGAAAGCCTTAGGTCTTACCCACAAATGCCTAGCCAACCAAGCCCCCGTACCTCTGCAGCCGGCTATCCCGCCACGCGCCTACCCGCCCTCAAAGAACTGCCCAGACCCACGTGATGTGTTCAACTAACAAAAACAAAAGTTCCTTTAACCAAATAAAGGTTTGTTAGGGTGATAATGATTTGCCCTGGGCCCCCCTCTTGTGGATGCTGGCCTTTCTCAATTGTAATCCACAGTTCAGATAGGGTACTGGGTTCACCCCTGGGTCCTCCTCTTCTGGGCGCTGACCCTTTATGTTTCATATTTCAAAATGTAACACAGTTCCTTTCTCAATCAACTTTGGGTGACAGCTTCACAGCTTCACCCCTGGATCTCCTTTAGTCGGGCTCAGACTCCCCATCTCTTTATCTTCTTGGGTGTTGGCTTCTCCCCTCGATCTCCCTCGGTCAAGCTCAGACCCCCCTTGCCTTTTGCAGGATTTCTTCTCCCTCAATTTCTCAATGTCTTTTGCTTGGGTGATGGCTTCACCCCCTTTCTCTCACACTGCTTGTAGAACAAAATCTTTCGATTATACAGGGATTTTGCTTGACCATCTGTATGACCACTTTGACCTATTTCTCTGGCCCTCCTATGGCCTTTTGGTAACTGTAGTTTCTCGCATATAGGGCTCAACCAGAGTCTTTTCCTTTTGCACCCACGTGGTTTCCCTCTGCAGCTGGTCACCTCTTCACACTTTTTACAGTTCATTGCTTTGGTTCAAAACTTGCCACTTTGCGGTTCTCACTCAACACAGCCCGGTTCTTATCGATTCTCCCCTTGACTCACTGGCTGTGATGAACCTCTTGGCTTTTGGCTTCTCTGGAGTCAAGGCCAGTACCACGGGATCAGGAGCTTACCTCGCTCCTGCTTATCGGCATAGGCTTGCTTCGTGTACCCTTGACATCTGCTGCAGGACACTTGTGCTATTGTTCGTGGTCTTAGGCTCTCTTCCACAAACGTTCTGTTGCCCTGGGACAAAAAGGGGAAGGTCACTTCTCTCCTCGCCATCCTCTCGGTTCCTGCCGCCTTTCTCCTTCTCTTAAACTGCTGCACGATAGGCGTCTCGTCGTGCTGTCTGCTGTACTCGCCTTGCTCGTATTGCGCTATGTTGCTCCATCATTTATCCCTGTGGGGAAAAGGAAGGGATGTCAGGTGTGTGTGGTCTGGGTTAATTGCCTGACTCGGCATGACCCTTGTATTGGGACATGTCAGGTAAATGGTCCTGGTGTTATGACAGTAAAAAATATTTGTGTCAGAAAAAGATGGTGATAGAGTTCCTGGTATCCTACAGGGTTGGACGGGAAAGGCTGTTACATGGAGGAAACATCCTCGTATTGGGGTTTGTGGGAATCTCAAAAGGGTAGGGTTTGTAGGGTTTAGGAGAATGATAGCATTTGGTTACATTTGATGGGGGGTTTGCAAAATGATAATCAGAAGGACAGAATCATTGGGGTTCATGAGGCATACAGGAATACCTATGATCATGAAATGAACACAGGGGATTCTGGGATCGGTAGTATTTTGCCAGGGTAGACTGAGTGTTCGGAAAAGAATAATCAGAAGGACATGAAAAAGAATGGTTGAGAGTTTTCGGATAGAAAGCGAGAAAGCAGGGTTTCTGGGAGCTGTGGTTTTCAACTCTAGTAGGGTTTGTGTTCTTAGGGAATTTTCTAGATGGGGTTTGTTTGGTAGATTTTAATACGGGAGATTTTATAGGAGAAAGGGGGCAAACTGTGGCACAGTCCACAAAGTTCTCAGGGATCTCTCCATCCTCGTCTTCTTCCCCAGTAACATATCGTGTCTTACCTGGGGTATTCCCTGAGCCCAACCCTGGGTTCCCTTACCCAGGCAATCCTCGCTCACTGGTCCACCCCCAGGAACTGGATCCAGCAGCAATGGCTGTGTCCTGGCCACCTGAATAAGGGATTCTCTAGGTTTTACTGGGAGAATACACTCAGGTTTCTCAAACTGGGGAGAAGGAAACACCAGCGGTACAGACAAGGGTGGAAAGGAAGATAGGCAATTTGTCAAAGCAGAAATATCAAGTGTGGATTGTTCTGATACCAGAATACATAATCCGTTTTGACATTCTGGAAGGGTTGACTTTAGGACTGGGAGCAATGCATTGACTTGTACCCCAGTTATTGTAGGCAAATTGAAAATCCCTCCGGTGCACGTGCCTTTGGCCAGGAAGCGCGTGTCTATAAAGCAATACCGCGTTCATAAGGGTCATAAGGACATTTTAGACACCATTAAAGAATATGTAGAGGCAGGAGTATTACGCCCAGTCTCTACTGCTTGGAATAATCCGGTCTGCCCTGTGAAAAAGGGATGGGAGATGGGAAATGATTGTGGATTATATAGAAATTAACAAAGATACTAATGCTTTAGTCCCTGCAGTCCCAGACACCGTCACTTTGATTTAGAGTATACAGAGGTTTGAGGAAACCTGGTATGCTGTGTTAGATTTGGAAAATGCTTTTTTCTCTTGCCGAGTGCCAGGAGCAGTTTTCATTTTCATGGGGTGGGCGTCAGTACACCTTCACTAGATTGCCTATTGGGTGCTTACATAGACCAACCCTCTGTCACCGGCTGATGGCAGAACACTTAGGTAAGATACCATGCAACCCTGACATACAAATCTTACATTACATTGATGATATTCTGGTCCAGGGCAAGGATGAGCGACGTGTGCAAAATCAGTTGGAAGTAATCATTGAGGGATTCAAAAAGGAAGCCTGGGAGATTAACACTAACAAAATTCAAGAGCAAGCTGAGACTGTGGTATTTTGGGGAATTCAGTGGCATAATGGGCATCGTCAGATGGTGCTGAAAGCACGACAAAAGATACTTGCGTTTACCACACCTGTGAAGAAGAAACAAGTTCAGCAGTTCATAGGGCTGTTTGTGTTTTGGAGACAGCACATAGCACATTTAGGGCAAATATTGGCACCACTTTACACAGTAATGAAAAAGAAGTATGAATTTGAGTGGGGCGAGGAGCAGCAAAGAGCATTTGATTTGGCAAAAGACACGGTGCACCATGTGCTTGATTTGTGGCCTTTGAAGACAGGAGAAGTAAAACTGAATGTACCAATGCAAGAGAATTATGCTAACTGGAGCTTATGGCAGAAGCAGGACAAAAAGCAGGTTCCTTTGGGATTTTGGAGTCACAAATTACCTAAGGCTGGTGATGGAAACACTCTGTTTGAGAAGCAATTGCTAGCATGCTATTGGGCTCTTGTTGATACTGAACAAATGACAGGGTCATGATGCACTGTTCAGGCACGAAATCATGATTCTGCAGTGGGTGTTGAGCTCTCCTAAAACACACAGGATAGGACACGCTCAAGAAGCCAGTATAATCAAATGGAAATGGTATATCCAAGACAGAGCAAAATCAGGAACGGCGTAGTTGCCGAATTACATGAGCAAGTGGCTAGTATGCCACCTGTACTCTACATATCGCAGGAAGTGACAGAAGTGTGTTAGTCTCCAGTGACATGTGGAGTACCTTATGGGGTTTCGACAGTAGAAGAGACAGAACATGCTTGGTTCACCGATGGCTCAGCCCGTTATGTAGTGTGAGAAACCTGAAGGTGTCTCACCCGCTATTCCCCGGGGATCTGTCATTCAGGTGACCAGGACAAGGTCAACGCTTTTGGATCCAGTTCCTGGGGGTGGACCAGTGCAGAGGGATCACCTGGATGAGGGGTCCTCGGGGAGTGGAAGTGGGACACCAGAGGGTGAGACGCGGTATCCCCTTCCCAATAACACCTTTTCCTCATCCTACCAGGTACAATACCTAGGAATTCAACACCCCCGCCCCCTTCTTCGACACAAACACTTTCTCACAGGCAGTTCACCATGAGCGACAACGGACTAACACCAGAGGCGTATACCTCACATGTCCCAACACCATAGACAGGCAAGGTCAAGCAATTACGGATTATTACACACACCTGACTTCCATCACACTTCCCCACACGGACAAAAGGCAGAGCACGAAAGCACATTCTGAGCGAGGCAAACTACACGCGAAAACAGCAGCTCCAAGATGGCAGTTTAATACAAAGAGAAAGACGGTGAGACCTGAGAGAGTCGCAAGGGTGGGGAAGTACCTGTGACCTCTAAAGACCGTTACTTTCGTAAGCCTTGGAAAGTAAGAAACCGAAGACCAGGAACTAAGGCCTATCAAACCTGCACAGTATGTCGGAGGCACCCGGGGCTCTCCCTCATCGATAATCAAAGCATGGGAGGAGTGATTTCCACCATGGTACTATCCTTGGCTCCTACAACAAAGCAGCATCAGAAAAGACAAAACAGCCGGTGAGTCGAAAATACTGATACCAAACCAGCTTGTGTTTTGAACCGAGATTGCAAGCAGCAACATTGTACAAAAAGAACAGTGTCTGGGGCGTTTGCAAAGAGCGACCAGACATAATTGGAAAGCAAAAGGAGTAGTTAAACTTTATAATTGAACTTTGGGAGGCCAAGAAAAGTTACCATACACAGAGTGGTCCGACGCCATGTGGGTGCTCATTCGAAAAGTCACTTTTAGGTATCCAATTGATGCGGAGTGTGAGAAAGGGAGTATTGAGATCAAAGTGGTCATTCAATGGGCCGAGCTAAACTCTGTGCACATTCGAAAGTCTTTGATAGTTTAAAGTACTCCACATTTGGTTCTCAAGGAGACTAATTGAGTGAATGAAAGGGATCTGAGCCCAGCTGAGGGGAGTGCAGGGTGAACTGCGAGTCACTCGAGAAAGAATTATCTGAACTAAGTTTGAAAGGGATCTGAGCCTGGCTGAGGGGGATCCAGGGTGAACACCCAAATTGAATACTGGAAAAAGAAAATAATGTTTTCGTGTTGTTTTTGTATAGCAGGCCCTCTGAGGCAAGAGACTTGCAAGAAGTAAATAGGCTTGGACACAGAAGGTCTTGATCTGTGAAAATGGAACTGTACCCTCATGCCACAGAAGTCAGAATGTGTGCATTGCTCGAGTGAATGGCCTTGTCAAGTGCTGAAAAGGTGGGGAAGGGAGGCCAACGGCCCGAACATCCTGACTTATCATTTTATGAACACTTCTTTTTTTTCATGAATTTGAACCCACATTATTTGTAAATTAGGAGTAAGGATTGGCAATAGGTTTTTTATTATAGCCCCTTTTAATTTGACAAGAGTCCACTAGGACTGCATTATTATTATTTGATGGTCGTAGCTTGCTCCCATCTTTAGATTTAGATAGACGTTTATCTCACCCTTGTGAAAATTCAATAAACACCCTTGAAAAGTGGTCATTTTTCTCTGTCTTACTGTTGACACCATGACTTCCTTAGAGTAGGAACTGTGAGAAACCTGAAGGTGTCTCACCCACTAGTACCCGGGTTTCTGTCATCCAGGTGGCCAGGACACAGCTATCGCTTCTGGATGCAGTTCCTGGGGGTGGACAAGTGCAGGAGGATCACCTAGATGGGGTTCTTCGGGAGTGGAGGTGGGACACCGCACAGCGAGATGCAGTATCTCCTTCCCTGTAACACTTTTACCCCATCCTAACCGGTGGGATACGTAGGGACTCAACCCCCACCTCTTTCCCAACACGAACACTTTCTCACCGACAACTCACTGTGAGGGAATACAGACTAACACTCGAGCCGTTTACCTCACATGTCCTACTACAATGGTCAGGCAGGGTCAGGCAATTACTGATAATTGCACACACCTGACTTCCATCACACTTCCCCACACAGATAAAAGGCGTAGCACGAAAGCACACTCTGAGCAAGACAAGCACATGAGGAAGAAGCAGTTCCAAGATGGCAGTTTAATACAAGGTGGAAGACTGAAGAGGACTGCGAGGGAAATACCCTTGACCTTTTCACTGACAGACCACATCTTTCATGAGCCTTCAAAAGTAGGAAACGTAAAAACCTGGAATTAAAGCTAAAGAATCCTGCATTGTGTGTCAAAGGTACCTGGGGCTCTCCCGCGTCGATAGTCAAGGTGGGGAGAAGCGTTTGCTGCTGTGGTAATGCTCTTGGCACCAGTGAAGTCAGCACAGCCGGTGAGTTGGGGAGACTGATACCAGACCGGTCTGTGTGGAAATCAAGGTTACTAGCGGCAACATTATATAAAGAAGATTATTAAGACAGCAGATGAGTGAATGAACTTTGAAGCTAAAATATGATACCTCGGGGCGTGGCTACATGGCCACAGGTTAGGACGTGATCCCTATGAGCTCCTGCTGATCCGACGCTGATCCGACCAAAAAACATACTTTCAGCCTGCCGAGTGCTGCCTTATTGGAATATGAGAGGCATATGGAGGTCGTGGAGCTGGCGCTAACTGTGCACGAAGTGCAGTATTATGAGCTAAGGAAGATAGCAAGCTTCGGTCAGCGAAAGATACAAAATGGCGCTCATGTGAGAACAAAGGGGTGAGCATTAGGACAGCTGCATTGGCACATCGTGGAACGGCGTCGCTCGCCCAATAAAAGCGGATCTGAAACATTGGAGGGGACCTGGATGCAAGTAAACGGCTGTAACAAGGATCGTAGCTAATATGCTCCGGTGGTCTGGCAGATCAGCGCACAATGCGGCCTACGTGTATCAAAGCATCGCCGTGAAGTAAAGCAGCGGAAAACTGTGGAGATTCAAACAAGATGGCGCCCGCTCCCACCCGAAGTTCGGTATCTATAGTCCAAAAACAAACATAACGCATGCTGGGGCGTGGAGGCCAGACACACAAACACTGCTGGTGAAAGGTGCTGTATGTGATGGAGGAGCAAGTGGGCACGCATCGTGCACAATCCCCACGGACATATCAGTGCGGGCGGACATCGGAGGGGCAGAGACCAAAATCTGGTAAACACACCACATAAAGCCATACTGACTTTGGTTCCAGGGCAAGGCCCAGGTGCTGGCGACTTGCAATTACTCCACCAAGAGTGGGATAATGTCGGTCAGAGGAGGTAAAGCGAAGGCTAAACAATAAATGATAGATATATTCTCTAAGACCCCAACCACCCTGGCACAGACCCCCACCAGCAGGTCAGCGGAAGTTGCCCCCTTGAGAGATGACCAGGCGATTCTGGCTGCTATCACAGAACTGAAAACTTCGTGGGGGGCAACAATGGCAGACTTGAAAGTGGCGCTGGAGACCAAAATAGACGCAATGGGCATAGAGATCAATCTATTGCGGCAAGACATGAGGGCGCTAATGGAGAGGACGACTAGTCTGGAAAGTGCGGTGAAAACCAACGCAGAAACCAGCACCAGCAATGCTAAAGAGGCCCACATACTAAAGCAGCAAGTATCGAACCTAGAGAACCGAGCAGGAGAAGCCGAAGGAAGAGCCAGACGTAATAACATACGTGTGGTGGGCCTTCCAGAAGGAGAGGAAGGCCAAGACCCAACGGACTACGCGGAAAGCATGATTATGCAGGAGATTGGGGCCGGCAAGCTCTCTCAAGGATTTCCAGTTGAGCGCGCACATAGAGCCCTGATGCGAAGGCCGCAACCAGAGACCCGCCCTGAGCGATCACAGCGAAAATCCTTAACTATAGAGACCGAGAGAAGATCCTGGAGTTCTTCAGGAAAGGAAGGATGATAAAAAGAGCGGCAGCGACCATAACTGCATACCCCGACTATACCATGCAAGTACAAAGGCAACGATACGGATTTGTAGCTGTGAAGAGGAGACTACGCACAGCTGGCCTTAAATACATACTTCTGTATCCTGCAAGACTCTTGGACGTTGAAGAGTATCAGAGACGAGAGGCACAAGATAAGTGATGTGTGACAATGCTATGCGTTGCCGCGAAAGAGATATAATGGGGGCTACCTTGTGGCATGACATTGATTGCTCAAGATGGGTGATGCTGGACATACTGGACTGGAATATAGATGGCACTGTTAAATATTGATATTAATATTCCAATGTGATTACTAATGCAGGAGGTGCAAACGGGACGTGACCTACCCCCCAGTAAATAGAGTGAGGGGAAAATCTGCTAGGGCTGAATCACCCCGCTGAGCCCCGAGCACGCGTGCTGTCAGGTTAAGGGCTAGATGCGGGGGTGCCTGAGATCCAGGGATGGAGCTGGGCAACAGTTGGGAGGGCTGGGAAGTGGTGGAGGGGTAGATATTGTGTTTGGGCAAGTTCGGGAAGGGGATGGGAAAAGGGAGGGTGGGGCGGGTGTTGGGGAGTTGAGTGTGTTGTTTGGAGTTGGGGACCGAGCCTATATGAGTCTACACGCGGGAATAAATGTTTTGAATAGAAACTTCACCGGTAGGTGGGTGAGAGACAGATTGATAAATAATGGGAAAACTCAGAATTGCTAAGTGGAACGTAAGAGGGCTCAATAGCTACCTGAAGAGGAACAAGGTTATGATGTACCTGCGCAGTCAAAAAATAGATATAGCATTGATACAGGAAACACACCTCACGCGCGATAAGTTAGAAGTGATTAAAAAAAATGGAGGGGAACTATGGTAGGCGCCACATATTCGGCCTATGCCAGAGGTGTGATCACATGGGTGGTGCTGCATGTCCCTTTCCAATTGCTACAATCCACGATGGCAGAGGACTGAAGGATGGTAATGATAAGAGGGCTGGTGGAAAACAGAGAAATAAGTATTATTAACACATATGCCCCGAACCAAGATACAGCGGCGTATTTTAGGTCTCTGTATAGTAAGATGGGTAGGTGGCTGGGAGGGGCAGTGGTCTGGGGAGAAGACTTTAATTGCGCGCTGAATCCGAGAATCAATAGATCGGATAATAAAATAGATAGACCTGCGCCAGCGGCCAGAGCGCTGCAGACACTGCTGATGGACCTGTGGTTTGGAGATGCATGGAGAGCGCAACACATGTCAGAGAGACAATAGTCCCAATATTCAGCCCCACAAAATTTGCACACTAGGCTGGATTACATGTTTGTCACGCATGAACTAATGTCGGAGGTAACACTTACAGAATACAAAGCGAGGGTCCTATCGGACCACTCACCGTTGATACTGGAATGGCAACATCAACCCCCGAGAACAAGGATACCAACTTGGTGCCTCCATGCTGAGGCGCTGAGAGATACTATATTTAGAGAAAGCCTGCAAGACGACATAGTAAGCTACTTTGAAATCAATACTGGTAGTGTGGAATCCGCTGGTGTGCTGTGGGAGGCCTTTAAATTAGTACTAAGGGGAATGGCCATAGCGAAATCCAAAGGGCTGCAAGGGGGGATAGTGGCTGAATTACAAGAGGCTGAGGACGAGTTGTAGAAAGCGCTGGGAAGGGGTGGTACCACGAGGAAGAGAATGTAGAGATACTGGGGCTGAAGCAAAAATGTGTGGGATGCTGGGAGAGACTGTTTAATCTGAATTATAGGAAGTACGTAGAGAGAGTGCATGCGGGAGGGGATAAACCAGGAATAATGCTGGCATGGCTCTATAAAAATGAACCCCCCCAGACCCACAATCAGGACGATTGCTAGAGATGATGGGAGTACGGCTGACACCCAAGAAGCGCTTAATCAAGAATTTGTAGAATTTTACCGAAACCTATATGACGATCAAGTGGGGAGTGATCGTGGGAGAATACATGAAAGGCTAGAAGACATAGGTCTGCCACAGATTAGTTCAGAAGAACGAGAAGATCACCCTGAAAGAATTGGAGGAGGTAGTGGTGCAGCACCCACAAACGAGACCCCCGGAGCCGATGGACTCCCAAGAACATTTTACAAAAAATATAAAGACAAGGTGCTTCCCCCGCTGTTGGCTATGCTAAATGAGGCGTATGACAAGGGTAAGCTCCCAGAGTCCCTGCGAGAGGCAATAATTATACCATTCCGGAAACCTAATAAGCCAGCCAAGGATTGTGGATCATAAAGACCATTTTCAATGCTAAATCAGGATAGCAAAATACTCACAGCGGTTCTAGCAAATAGGATGAGAAGAATTATCACCAAACTCATACACCCTGACCAGACTGGGTACGTCCCAGGCAGGAATATTACGAGGCGGCTCCATCGAGTCATTGAGTATGCAAATGAAGAAGAGGGAGAGATGGCAATCGTATCACTGGATTCAATACAAGCTATTGATTCAATAAAATGGCCCTGGATGATGGCTGCCTTGACCAGCTATGGGATAGGGCCAGCATACCTCAAATGGGCCCAATTGTTATATAGCGCGCCTCTAGCCAGGGTGAAAACAGGAGCAATAATCTCGGAGAGGTGGCATCTTAGCAGGGGATCTAGACGGGATTGCCCATGGTCCCCAATGTTATATATTTTAGCTCTAGAGCCACTAGCAATATACCTAAGACAACAGTATAATGTGATAGATATCACCATTAAAGCAGAGCCACATTTAATTTCTCTGTATGTAGACGACATACTGTTGTACTTGAAATACCCTGAAGAAAACCTCCAATATGTGCTGGAGGTGATGGAACAATTTGCGTTCCTGTCCGGCATAGCAGTAAATCCTAAACAGTCATGAGGGTACCCGCTGGGCAGATATAAGGGGAACCCGCTAGAGCACTTGCCAGTATTGCCAATACCGTGGGAGGTGGACATGTTTAGGTACCTTGGAATAGACATCTACCATACGGTGGAGGCAGAGCACTTGCACAACATAGAGAGGGCGGTCAAGGGTATCGAGAGCAGCATGAAGTTCTGGGCAAAGCTTCCTTTGGCGATGATGGGAAGAGGGTCAATGTTAAAAATGGTGGTCTTACCCAGACTATTGCATTACTTTAGTAATATACCGCATCTGATCCCAAAACGATTCTTTGCCCGATAACATTGCATATGTAGAGTTTTCCTATGGAGTGGGACTAGAAATAGAATAGCCTTCTGGAAGCTACAGAATACGCATGAGAAAGGAGGGATAAAACTGCCAAACTACGAGGTCTATTACTTAGCGAGTCAATTGCAATATGTAGCAAAATGGTTATCGGAAGAAACGACCTCGGAATCTAGGCTGTTTAGAACAGAATGCGCACCGTTTTTTCTAAAAGAAATGATGTGGCTGCCCAGAGAGAATATGAAAGAGTGCCCGAAAATGATGTTGATGAGATGGGACATATGGCACAGGGCCTGTCGGGTAATGGAGAGCCCTTCCCCATGCTCCCCGCAGGTGCCACATGTGGCACTGGTGGGAAAAGACGCCCAACTAATGAAAAATATCAGGAAGCACTGGGAACCAGCTGGGATAGCAACCCTGGGGGATGTATGGCAAGATGGGAAGATTATAGATTTTGAGACTTTGGTAGAGGAAACCGGATTACACAGGGGACAGTATATTTCGTACCACAGGGTGGTGTGGCAGGTTACAGAAACGTGGTCAGAGATAATACTGGAAGGCCAACCGGATGCCACCCTAGAGGTTATATACGACATAGCAAAGGGAGGACATGAGATATCCAGACTATATGAGATGGTTATGTCCAAAGTGGAGAAAAAACCAATGCGATTACGACAGGAATGGGAAGAAGAGGTGGGCACCCCTATGGCAGATGGGATGTGGGAGAGAGCCCAAAGATATCATAAGAAGGTGTCAAGAAATGCCAGGTTGCAGCAGATACAGTTGTAGATCTCCCACAGAGCTTACATGACGCCCCAAAGAATAGCTACATTTGCAAATGCAGGGTAGCAAGCATGCCCCAAATGTAACAAGAATAATGCTGGGATGGTGCGCATGTTCTGGGCGTGCCCAGTGATTGACACTTTCTGGAGGGGAGTGGCGGATAGGCTGAACACAAAAGGGGTTAAGCTAATGATAGAATTTGCGTGGGCGTGCCTGATAGGAGGGTTTCCCAGACCACATAAATTGAAGCACGTCAGTAAACTTAAAGACCTGGCTATATACTTGCGAAACGTAGAGTTGCTATGAACTGGAAGGCATGCCATGATCCGATAGTAGAAGTGTGGTGGAAAGACATACAAAAGTGGTCAGGAGCTGAAACTGAAGTATGGCAGGAGACAAGTAACTCGGGTGGGGAGGAGGAAGCATAAACCTTGATAGCTTATAAGTATCTAGTAGCTATGATATTTGGGCTCATGCATGACGGGTCGAGTGATCACGACTCAGTAGAGAATTCGGATGAAAGACTCCACCTGCAAGGCGCAGGAACAGAAGGTGTGGAAGAATAGGCTCGGGAGGGGGGGGGGTAAAGGGAGCAGTATATGTTATTAAAGAAATACAATATTGTAATAATGTTAACCGTACTGCGAGTTTGGTTGTATTGTTGTTAAAAAATAATAAAAATTGTTTTAAAAAAAAATTCAATATGATACCATAGACAGAGTGGTCCGGCATCATGTATGTGCTAATTGGAAAGTCTCTGTTTGTTACACCTAATTTGGTTATCGGTTCTGTATACCGATTCTCTTATGCTGCGCAAGCTGTTCTGGGTGGTTGTGGAACAAGCTGCAATGCTCTAGCGTTTTTGCCGGATTTCAACAGATTGTTGGCCACGCCCCCAGGCTTCCGCACAGCATATCCGGACATTCAACCTGTGGCAATGCGCATTGCTTCTCTCTTCCTGAGTGGCGGTACGCTCTGTAAATTTGTGTTAGATTTCAATCTGATCCTACTACTTACTTTCCTCACTTCTTAGTGCTTAACACTGTTATCTCTAATAGCTCGTGCTGTCCTTTGTTTCTTCTTAGTTGAACCAACCGGGCTTCCAGCTGATTGTCTTTCCACCATTACGGGTTCTGTTAGTGCTGACTACACTGGTCTCTTCAGAGGCTCGTTTAGGTGCGTTGCAACATACTTATTCTTACATCCCTTTAGTTTTGAGAACCATTCTCTGGTTACTCTTTATCATTGTACATGTCCTATTTTCCCCGTAGCACTTCTGATTCTAGCCACTGCACAAGAAGAAGTAGGAGATTCTACCCGGAAGTACCGGAAAGGGATTTTCCTTCGGGTTATTGGTTCAGGCGGTAAGAGAAGCGATTTTAGTGTTTCTAGACAAAACTATTTGCACAAACTTCAAAGATTAATAATCTTATCCTTCTTTAGCTCATTAAGATTAGGAGTGAGCCTCTACCCGCTTTTCTCTTACATTTAGGATTGGCCGAATAACATCAAGGTAATCCTTGTTTCACCCTATTCTCATTTCCTATCCTTTCTACTGTCAAGTATTGACTAGTTTATTACCTTTTATATTGTCACTCTCAGTTTCCTGTCCTACTGATGACTTACCAACGACCTTGTGGCTGAGGCACATCATCCAAACAGTTCTCAGGATTCTATGAACCCTAGCAGCCCAGCACAGGGTTTTTTTCCCCCCCATTGGGGATTTTCCCTGGGGGCTCCTTTATGTCCCACTCTTGGAGCGGGTAGTGAAGGGATCCCTAGGAGGAACCTCATTAGTCTTCAAGTAGAACAATCTCAAGCTCCAGGGAACAATCAAGTCTCGAGGTGGGTAATATATTGTATGTTGACACTTGTGTTTGATGATAAGTACGAAATTGGAAGTTAGATATGACACTGTTAGGTATCCAACCAAAAGGGTGCAAACTTTAAGAGAAAGAGAATTGGGAAATCAAAGTGGTCCTGCAACGGGTCAAGCCAAACCCTGTGCACATTCAAAAGTCTTCGATACTTGATGAAAAATTGACAGTGGTCTGAGCCCGGCTGAGGGAGACTAACTGTGTAGAAGGCATCTGAGCCTGGCAGAGGGGGGTCCGGGGTGAACTGTGAGTCACGTGAAAAGGAAGAATCTACGAACATTGTGCAATAAAGTGAAAGGTGAAAGACAGGCTCGAGCCCGGCAGAGTGAAGCCTGTGCGGAAACTATGCTAATAAGATCTGAGCCCGGCTGAGGGGTGTCTGTGGTGGAAAATGAACCACCCAATGTGAAGTCTTGTGAAAATCCAGAAAGGAAAAGAACTTGTTATCTATTTGGTTGCATCAGGCCCTTTGAGTGAAGAGACTTTTGAGAAGCAAGGAGACTAGTGCTCCTGAGACCCTAATGCTGATGAGTGAACTGTAACCTTGTGTTAACGAAGCCAGAGACAGTGCTATGCTCGAGTGAACCACCTTATTCTGTACTAAAAACGTGGGGAAGGGAAGCCAATGGCCTGAAAACCTGACATCATTTTGAACACTTCTTTCTTTTTCATAACATTATTTCCCTCACTATTTGTATTTAGAGTTAAGGATTGGCAATAGGTTTTTTAGTATAGGCCCTTTTATTTTGACAAGACACCACTAGGTCTGCGTTATTATTATTTGATAGTCATAGCTTGCTCCCATTTCTAGATTTAGATTTAGATAGGCGTTTATCGTACACATTTATTGAAGTTCAATAAACACCCTTGAACTGTGATCACTTGTGTCTGTCTTACTGTTGATGCCATGCCTTCCTTACATAACAGAGCGTTACTGGAAAGTGGTGTCATACAATCCCAAGACACAAAAAGATCCTAAGAACATCAGGTTAAGGAAAGAGCAGCCAGTTTGCAGAGCTTTATGTTGTGTATCAAGCTTTGAAACAAGAAATACCTGGTCAATGTCATTTGAACACAAATTCAGGGTCAGTGGCTAATGGGCTAGTGTGTGGCTACCAATATGGCAAAAGAAATTGTGGAAAATTAATTGCAAAGAATTGTGTGGAAAGGAACTGTGGCTAGATATCTGGGAAATGCTATCACAACACAAAGTGAAGTAACAGTGTATCATGTGGATGTGCGCACTGTACTACTGACTCATTAGAACACTGTTTCAATTCTGTTGTAGACAAACACACCAAGACTTTCCCTGTGGATGCAGAGGCTCGGGAGGGCGATTTTGAGGGTTTGGCCAAGTGGGCGCACCAGAAATGTGGACACATGGGAGAGAAAGCTACTTCTAGGTGGGCACAAGCTCGAGCGATTAGTATCCCTCCAGAAGTAGTGAAAACAGTGTTTTTGCCATGTCCTGTGCGTCAACATCAGCAGCATAGACCCACCCCTCACATTGTCCAGGGTACTTTATGAAGAGGCAAGTTGCCGGGGCAAATCTGGCAGATCGATTATATCAGTCCTATGCTAATTAGTAAAGGTTGTCAGTATGCATGCACAATTGTGGACACATATTCTGGATATTTGATGGTACTGTCATCAAAGAGAGCCACACAAAGGAACACTATTAAATTGTTAGATCAAATTACCTTGTATTACAGCGTGCCCTTGCAAATTCGGAGTGACAATGGCTCACATTTTAAAGGCACGTTGATTGAAGTATATTGTCAGGAGAAAAACATTGAGTGGTTCTAGTATGTGCCATAACACCCCGAAGCATTGGATTTGATTGAAAGAATGAATGGTTTTCTGAAAGAACAGTTGTGCAAATCAGGCAATGGTAGTCTGACAGGCTGGCGTGATTGTGTGTTTGATGTTGTACAAATTCTCAGCAGCAGACCATTGACTGAAAACGAAACACCCTTAATGCAAATGGTAACACCTGCATTACAGATGCCACCTCATTCAGCAGTAGAGACTCTATTATGCTGGGAGATAATACCAGGTGCTTTAGCTCCATGAAGCACAACCCCAGAATCTACAAGGGTAGACTTGTATTCTCACCAAGAGATCTGATTAGAACCCAGAGGTATAATAGTAATTGAAACTGGGATTTGAGTACATATTCCACCAGAACACATGGAATTGATTGCCCCCAGATCTTGATTAGCATTGAAGGGCAATCAAGTAATGAGAGGAGTTATAGATGCTGATTATCAGGGAGAAATTAAAGTCATTTTAATGAACAGTCAAGACCAAATACTGCCTATTCATGTAGGAGGCAGGATAGCCAAGCTGATTGTCATACCTGTAGAATTGTCCATAATCAGAAAGGGGTAGCCCCCTAGAGTGTTAACTACTCATGGGGACCATGGTTCTGGCTCATCAGATCATATGGTACCGGGTGCAAAGGTGTGGATAGAGAAACCAAGTGGCCCACCCGTACCCGCAGATGTCATAGCGTCAGGCAGGGACCAAGTAGTTATGGTGATGGAGCCTGGTCAAAAGAAATTTAATTACCTACCTGCAAACAAATGTTACTTACGAGAGTGATTATCAACACGGATATGCCTTTTCTGGGTTTGCTTGTTAGAATTTGTGCCTGGCTGGTGTAATTGTACTACTGAATGGACACCATTTGGAAGGGTCAAACGACACACTGCAACAAACACAAGATGTTGTTTTTGCGCATCCAACAAATGCAAATCTGATGACGTTGAGTAATGATGATCGGAGGTCGCTTGATGCCAACGCTGACACATCAACCAAAGCAGTCACGAAGAACAGAATTCACAAAGCGTTGAGGAAACGCCAAGTACAAGCTCAAGGAACCTTAACACTGGATGTAGGAGATACGTTTTTAGCACGCCCAAGATATCCACTGATGTATGCACAAACATGTGGGCATACCTTGCACAAAAGGTTTCAAATATTATGTACTTCTGTTTAACTGAGGTTCACAGCGCAAATGATCTGCTGACTATATGTCTGGTAGCAATGCCAACACCTGCTTCAACTTTGAGACAAATGTTTGTAACTATACATCTTTCCTTTGAAGCCAGCACTACATAGAATCCAACGATCAGTTTTTACTGTGATTCAAATGTACACCTGCTATCAGAAACCAGAGTCTTAGCTCTTGCATAGTCATTTGTGGGAGTTTGGGGGATTAGCTGCTAGGGGCTAAACATCTTTGATTAAGTTAGAATGCTTAGTAGTGAAAGGGTTAAATCGTACCTTTCAAGCCATAGAATAATTGCTTCTAGATAGCCAAGAATGGTGCTGCTATTGATTATTTGTTATTGAAACATAATTTAGGTTGTACCACATTTGAAGGAACGTGTTTTAACTTGAGGGACAATTTTTGCACAGACTGTGGTTTTGCAGTCTGTGCAAAACCACATCCAAAATTTCAAGGATTTGACAAAGTAAGTAACATCATACCACACTGGGAACTAGTGGGATTGGCTGTTCTCTTGGATTCCAGATGTTGGAGGAATTTTGCGAAGAGTTTACCGCTTGAGGTTGCCACGGGTCATTTGGC
Source organism: Ambystoma mexicanum (assembly GCF_040938575.1). Taxonomy (NCBI): domain Eukaryota; kingdom Metazoa; phylum Chordata; class Amphibia; order Caudata; family Ambystomatidae; genus Ambystoma; species Ambystoma mexicanum. The sequence continues at coordinate 446,504,091 of NC_090929.1, forward strand.
TGAGGATCCATGGGGATTGGCAACAGGTGGAAAGCTAGAAAGTTCTGGAAAATGCCATTACGTAATTGTGTGATGTTTAAAACGTCGCACACCGAAAGCAGTCAGACAGAAAAAGCTTCAAGCATGTGTGGACGCACGGCTTTCCATTAGCGTTGCTGGGAGAATCTCTTGTGCCTGGCCTTTATTCCGAGCTTAAGAGTGATGCTGTCTAAGATGAGGAGGTGTTCTGCAGTGACCTCAACTGTGAAGTATTTAAAACCATTTACTAATCATTCATTTATTTTCGTTAATGCATTATTTTGTTATGTATGCTGATTGAGAATAAACGGCCATAAAGAGCCATTTTACATTCTAGGTGAGTGTTTTGTGTGAGTAATTGCCTATCAGCATACACAATTTATTCATTCTGTGTGCTAGGGCTGTTAAATTATTTCTATGCACTTATGAAGCAAAACAGGAAGGGAACCCTGAGACTTATAGGGGCCATACTTGTCTTGAGAAAAGAGTCTCAAGACCCCTTTTGTTTTGAACTGTGTTACTTTGAACTTGTGTTGCTTGAAGCTTCGGGAAGGGAATCCCAAGATGTGATTTTTGAACTGCAACACCTTGAACTGGAGAAAGGTAACCATTAGCCTTTTTCATGGAACTTTCTTGTGCTTGGGGAAGGGGCAGCTGAAAGTAAGCTGTCATCTGGAAGAAGCTCAGAACTTTCAGTTGAACACTATATCTTTTGACTACGACATCCCTACACGTTTGTTAGTTGTAGTTGTGAGTGCAAGGATAGGTTTTGGACACAGACAGACTTGTCCGTTGAACTTCTTCACTCAGGTTTTCCTTAGTTTCGTTCAGGTAGGGAAATCCCACCTTAGTATAGGGCAAGTTAGGCCTTCAACCATCCTGGCATTTAAGTTAATAAATATCTTTTGTTTGTACTTTAAGTCTGTAGTCTGTGTCTTACTTTGTGATGCCTTCACAAATGGTGTCAAGAGAGGGATGCGGCTCAACCGATACAAGGTGGGGGACCCTACAGTTTGAAAAACTAGGTGCCAGTGCATCATACTCCTCTGTAGCTACTAGGGGCTTTATTGAGTTTGATGTCTGTAGTAGTGGGGATGAAACAATTCCTCCAGGTGAAAGAAGATTGATACCCACTGACTTGATATTGATTCCAAATGTAATTATGTGAGCCCAATCTATGGGCCCTATCATCCCCTGTATACTGTATTGCCAGCTGACTGGCTTTCTGAAATGATTTAAACAGAAATATTGTAAGTATATTTTCACTCTTAGGTATAGTGCAATGCTCAAAAAAGTTAAAAACAAATCTTTTCTTTTTCTCTTTTATAATTATTCAACGGGATCCCGGATATTTTATGTACAGTCTTCAAAGAATATTGCTCTACGTGTTTTCGGGGACCCATTCCACTTCTTCAGGAGCTAAATTTAATATGAAATCATAATTCAATTTACTCACATGAACTCACTATAGTAAACACCATCAATATCCACCACCATACCGTATTAGTAACCACCAATTGTGTGCTACAGGTTCACATTCTAATATTTACAGATTCAGAGTCACTAACCAGTGTGATGTTAAATCGCATCTTAATCATTTGGACACCTATGGTACTTTCAACTTTAAACTTAGGGAAAATCTGAGCATAACCGTGACTTTATCTCTTTGATGGGGGACATCCATATCCTTTCTGACCACACCTGAGGGGTTCTATTCAACCCTTAGGCAGTTTAGAGTGACGTAATTCATGCAGTGCCCTCTATATCAATTTTCTGTCCGTGTGTCCACATACCTATTTACAGTTTTTATGGGTGTTGTACTGTATGGTACATATTTTTCTAATTCAACTCGTAATGAAAACGTCCTTGTGTGGAACAACTGCAGAGAAAGAGTGAAACTCTGTAACTACATCTTCTATACCTGTAACGTCTATGTACGGACTTAGATTGTCAAGCCTACTTTAATTGAGGTAATCGCAAACCCCAAAAATATTGGCTGTCAGTCCACTGCTACTTTGGTAGGATCTGTATTCCGTGCTTGGTATCCGTGATTGTAAGTCTAGTCAAGAGGGACATGGAATTATGTTTAAGAGTCATGAGCTTCCAGTGTTTGGTGTATCTGCGTACTGTTTCGTAACATATAAGGATGTGCGGTTATTTTTTACCTCTTAGCTTAAAGGCTGTTTCCTGATTGTGAACTCGGGATTCAATACGTATCCAACCACCAATGGGAGGGAAACCATGTAAAATGTGAAGTTATGCAGCCGTCTCTATCACATGACTGCTAACATGACTGCTCAGAAAAAAATGGCCTATCTTAGTGTCGAATAGCCGGCGGCCATCTCACAATGGTTTTGTGAAAGACAAATAGAGCCACTCAGATGTGTATATATACTTTAGGTTATAACTATTTTATTAGACATATCTCCTACTAATATTAATTGTGCATTCCGCAGTAAACCTGAAAACTAGCCTAACCTTCTACAGGTCATATATTCAATTATAAGTGTAGTCCTTACCTATACTTTAAGAAATCTGTTCCTATATTGTGTGTATTTAATACTTCACTCACCATGATAGTCAACTGAAGTGTGAAAACTAAGAAATATCAGACCTCATATGAATAAATATCATAACAGGGTATATGTATAGCGTTAGGGTAACCTGGATAGTAACCCTAAGCACATATGACCAATGTAATTCATACAGCCAATGTACATTTCCTTCTAGTTTCCATCTTTATACTTATACAGAGACTGTAGTTAGTGACCAAATAATTGTACTGTCCCATATCCATCATGATTTATGTACTGTATTTCCACAGTTATTCAGTTCTAAAGTAGATACCATATGACAAATGTGTGCATCTCGCTTATATAGAAACTGTAGTTAGTGACCATATCATTGTGCTGCCCCAGAGGCATCATGATTTATATACTGTATTTCCAGTTATTCAGTTATAAAGTCCATAACATAAAAAAAGTGTGCATCTCACAGATGATCACTGTAATTAACACAGACAATATACATTCCTCCTAGTTTCTATTCTTACAGTTATGCGCAGGCTATGGTTAATGACCACTTCATTGTAATATCCCATAGGCATCTAGATTCCTGTACTGTATTTCCACAGTTATTCAGCTTAGAAATCTATAACACCCAACACATGTATGCATCTCAATAACCTCTGTGGTCACCTCCTAATATCAAGTATACTATACTCTGAATTGAGTAACACATCAATATAGGCAGGACTGCAGTGTGGAATCCCTCCATTTTAATTTACAGGTAGTCACTAATACACAATAAGATGTGTTACTCACAAACTTGTCAAATATTCTTGATCATGTACATATTTTGGCTGACTGTTTTACAAAAAGCAATTGAGGCTTAATTCTTCATTCATTCCTTTCGGGTGGATCATGCCCAGTAAGTGAATCCCAAGCATTTCTCTTTGGAGAAGATGAGTACTGTAGACTCCTCCTCTTGAAATTGGTTGTACCACTTCCACTATTTTAAATTGCATATGTGCAATTGTGGGGCGTTTATCTTTGAAATGTCTGGTAACTGGGGACTTCATGTTGCCCATACGGACATTAGATTTATGCTCTGTCCATCGTTCTCCTGCCATCCTTCCTGTTTGTCCTACATAGAATAGGCCATATGGTGTTCTGCTTGATTTATGCTTCGATCAAAATGGCGCGGGCGCGCATTGCATTCTGGGAGCGATCGGAGCCATGTTGGATATTTACTTCACTCCGCAGTGAAAGGCTGCACACATTTTGCTGAAGTGTTAGATTCACAGTGCTGAGACAAACATGTTTTTTCAAACTTGGTATGCAGTCAAAGCCATTTCTGCTGGGAAAAGCTCATGTTGTTATGACTTGCTACTGTTCTCCATGGAGCATGTTTTTAGAGCAGGGAGGCCCTGCGTTCCTTGGGGGGAGCTCTCGATTGACTCAGCTGGCAACCGACGGCTGTTCCTCAACTGCGCAGGTGCAATTCCAGAAGGTTCGAGAATTAACTCCCCTTTGTGGAGTTCCTATATATGCGGAAACCCAGAGGGGGTCAGGTGAGACTTCAGCCAGAGAAGGACGCTCCGTCTGGCCTTCCTGTGAGCTGTGGCACTCTCGGCCTGGCTGCCCCCGGAGTCTTCCAGACGCTTCTGGGCGAGATGAGGACTTCGATTACGCTCACAGTGATGTATTTCCTTTGATTTCTTTACTTCTTCTGTGATCTATGTCCATATTAGTTTTATGAGTTATTTCTATGTACTTGTAATCTTTGAATAAATAGCCGTAAAGAGCTAATTATCTTCTAAAGAGTGCATGGCTGTGAGTTATTGTGTCTGTCTGTTTATGGGTTGAAGTATTTGCTCTATAATTGCATTGGTGATTTATGGTTGTTCCGTGCACTTTTCAGGGGAGAGCAATACATTATGGCGCTGTGAGCAGGGTTATTTGTGATGAAGTGTTCCAAATATTCAAGAATCTGTTTGAACATAGATAGGCTTCGGTTATCTTGCAAGCGAAAGTAATTTGGCAGTGAGTGTTGAACTGTGTTAAGCTGTTTTTTTTTCTCTTTCCTTGCTGGTGTGTGCGTGCTTGTGGGAGTGATTGCTGTGAGAAAAACATATATATAGATATAAAGAGGTTTTGTACCATTTTGCAGTAATTAATAGTTTGTTCAGGAAAAAGAGTTTTCCCGGTGGCGGTGAATGCTCTGATGTTACTATTCCAGGGTGGACTAAGAGTGCATGGGCCTCATTACCACTCAGGCGGAAAGGGTTTTACGGCGGTGTAAACAGCGCCGACCCTTACCGCCTGAGTAGGAGGTCCCTTAGCGCCATGGCGGACTTAACACCTGCTTTTAGCAGGTGTTAAAATCAATCCATGGCGCTAAGGGACCATGGAGTTAATTACGCCACCGTAATTTACGGTGGCGTAATTAACGCCTTCCCCACTCCCATTATGCCCTATGGGGCAAAAATGGGAATGGGGAAGGGTAAATGGGGATTGGGGACTTACCGCCCCGCCAAGGTCGGAATGGGGCGGTAAGTCCGCCAACCACCATGGCGTAAACGTAGTTTACACCATGGTGGTAAAGTCACGGCCCAGGTGGTAACTTACCGCCTGGGTCGTAATGAGGCCCCATATGATAAGTTGGCTCAGGCATGGGCCTGTGGTGCCGGGCTAAGTGAGACTTGGGATCAAGGATTGGGGGATGCGGATCCGGCTTATGTAATTGCATGCTTGCAACAAGTTTCAGTAGAACGTGGTAAAGAATGTGTGGCATTAGGCAGGTGAGGTTGGGTTCTTTTGCATGCTTATAGGAAAATACATAAAAGGAATTTGGACATAAAAAATGAGGTTTTGCGATTAGAGAGAGAGCTGGCTGCAGAACGGCAGACTGCGTTAATGCAGCAGATTCAAATGAAACTGTTTAAAGATAAGGCCGACACATATCAGGCGGTGGCCGAGAGGGCAGCAGTCAGAGTAGCTTGTTATAAGTATAGGAAAAGACGGGGAGGGGTCAACAAAAGAAAGGTGGCAACTGTAATCGCTAACGCTGGCGCAGACTGGGATCCAGACAAGTGGGATGGAGATATTTTTGATTCGACCAGTCTAGAAAGTAGTTCTGCAGATTAGTCGGACCCCAAACCAGAGGTGAAACAGAAAACAGTGGCGGCGAAGCCTGTTAGAAGGCGGCGAGCCGGACCACACCCGCAGAATCCTGGTGGTGGTATGGTAGATTTAACCACGTTGGAAGATTACACACAACAGGAGGTTGGGGAAATTATTACCCGTTGAGGCAAAAATCAAGGGAAGCTTTATAGACATGGATGGTGAGATTGCTAGATGGGGGCTCTGCAGGGTTGTTGGTAGATTCTACTGATTCACCGCGTTTTTTACCCCTGCCAATTGACACCAATGTACAGGAGGTCTTAAGAGCAGGACCGCCCCCTGATGCAAATGGTCAAGATAAGCAGGTGTCTTTGTTGCACCTGATAGCCCAAGCATGTAACCGTAAATACCCCATTACCACAGACTGGCCTAGTGAAGAAACGAAGTGGTATACATTGAGAGAAGCAATTCAAAAAGTCAGGGAGCATGCTATGAAAGAGGCGATTCACATAGATGCTCCTGATCACATGGGAGCCGTGCCGCTCTCAGTTTCAACTCACAACATGGTGATTAGAACTGCACCACCCGCATACAAAGTATCATTATGACTTTGCTCGTAGGTATGACGGACAAGGCTACTGATGAGGTAGCAGATGCCATTAGGCAACTTGCAGATTTGGGGGAGTGGGACAAGAGCGATAACATGCCACGGGAGAGAGAGGGACATAGTGAGAGAAGAACTGAAGGCAGGAGGCAAGATAGCAGAGACTCCCACGTGTCCTTAAAAGACATGTTTTTGGCTTTGTTAAAAGATGGTGTGCCACATGAAGAAATGTATGGCATTGAAACCAGAGTAATGTATGAATTATACAAAAAACAAGGACTTGCAGCAAAAGAGTGCTATAAACAGGTTAAGAAACAAGTAGTCACCACACCACAGGGGGATGCCTCACCTTCTGCTCCCCCTGCAGAAGAACAAGATGAAGGGTCTATGGGGACACCTTTTCCCCGTACCAGCCGACATACGCTGATTTGAGAAAGGTGGTGAGTGCAATGCTAGAGGCGGAGTCAAGTCACACTCATTCGAAATTTGACTAGGGCTTCGGCCAAGTTCCGACAGCGTCTGCCCGAATAAAAGTGGATAGACGGCCTCATGTTGATGTTAAGATTTTTTGGGCGCCAGGAAATACACAAGGGGTGCGAGCATTGATAGACACCGGGGCGGAGGCCTCTTTGATTCATGGTAATCTGACACGATTTAAAGGCAAACAGTTTACGATCACAGGTTTAGGGGGAAAGGAGACCCCCGCAGTGCAAACGCGAGTGGAGATGAAAATAGGCAAAATAAAGAGGCAGAAAAACCTAGTGTTGATTGTCCCGATACCTGAGTATATAATTGGCTTTGACATTTTGGAAGGGCTAACCTTGGGACTTGGCAGTAAAATGTACCAGTTTGGGGTGAGTGCATTGATTTGTACCCCCATTACTGTAGGCAAATTGAAGATGCCCCCAGTGCAAGTGCCAATAGCAACCAAGCGGGTAGCAATGAAACAATACCGCATTCCTGGGGGGCACAAGGACATTTCAGACACCATCAAAGAGTACGTGGAGGCGGGTGTATTACGCCCTATTACCACCGCATGGAACAATCCGCTCTGGCCCATTACAAAGGGGAATGGGTCGTGGAGGATGGCGGTGGATTACAGGGAGTTGAATAAGCATACTCCTCCCTTAGTGCCCGCAGTCCCAGATGCCATTACCTTGATTGAGAATGTCCAAAAGTTTGAGGGGACTTGGTATGCAGTGATCGATTTAGCTAATGCATTTTTCTCTGTGCCAATTGCTGAAGAGTGTCAAGAGCAGTTTGCATTTATGTGGGGTGGACGTCAGTACACTTTGCACAGTCTGACTATCTGTCACAGGCTGGTGGCAGAGCACTTAAACAAGATACCGTGTAAACCTGACATACAAATCTCTCATTACATTGATGACATTTTGATTCAGGGCAAGGATGATCACACCGTGCAAAGTCAGTTAGATGCCCTTATGGAAGGATTGAAAAAGGAAGGGTGGGAGATTAATCCGAGTAAAATTCAAGGTCCAGCTGAAACAGTGATATTTCTAGGGATTCAGTGGCATCATGGGCATCGAGAAATGGTGCCAAAAGCTCGACAGAAAATACTTGAATTCACCACTCCAACAAACAAAAAGCAAGCTCAGCAGTTTATAGGACTGTTTGGGTTTTGGAGACAACACATTCCCCATTTAGGGGAGATATTGGCCCCCCTCTACAAGATGACACGAAAGAAATATGAGTTTCAGTGGGGGGAAGAGCAGCAGAGAGCCTTTGAGATGGCGAAAGACACCGTGCAGCAGGTGCTTGATTTATGGCCCTTGAAGGAAGGCGAAGTGGAATTAGATGTGTCTGTGCAAGACAATTATGCTAACTGGAGTGTGTGGCAGAAACAGGACAGGAAACATGTGCCATTAGGGTTTTGGAGTCGTAAGTTGCCCGATGCTGGTAACTCATATACTCCGTTTGAGAAACAATTGCTGGCATGTTATTGGGCTCTTGTTGATACCGAGCAAATGACGGTGGGCCATGATGTATTGATGAGGCCAGAAATACCAATCATGCAATCGGTACTGAGCTCTCCTAAAACACATAGAATAGGACATGCTCAAGAAGCCAGCATAATTAAATGGAAATGGTACATTCAAGACAGAGCCAAATCAGGAAAGGGTGGAGTGGCAAAATTACATGAGCAAGTAGCCAACATACCGCCCTCAGATTACATACCGCCCTCAGAAAAACGTGAGCCTCCCGTGAAATGGGGAGTACCTTACAGTGATTTGACAGTGGAACAAACAGAGCATGCTTGGTTCACGGATGGTTCAGCCCAATACGTGGGAACTAAGCGGTACTGGAAAGCAGTGTCGTACAATCCCAAAACCAAAAAGATGTTGACAACGACAGGGAAAGGAAAGAGCAGTCAGTTCGCAGAACTTTACGCAGTTTACCAAGCATTGAAACAAGAGACCCCTGGTCAATGTTATGTGTACAGAGATTCATGGTCAGTGGCGAATGGATTGGCAGTGTGGTTGCCAACTTGGCAAAAGAATGGATGGAAGATTCATTCAAAAGAGTTGTGGGGAAAAGAACTGTGGCAAGATATTGCAGAAATGTTATTACAAAGTGAAGTCACTGTATATCATGTGGACGCGCATTGTGCCACAGATTCATTAGAACGTTGGTTTAATTCTGTTGCAGATGAACACACCAAGATTGCCTCAGTGGATGCAGAGGCTCGGGAGGACGATATGGAGGGTTTGGCCAAATGGGCCCATCAAAAATGTGGGCACCCTGGAGAAAAGGCTACTATCAGGTGGGCACAAGCTCAAGGCATCAGTCTTCCTTTAGAAGCAGTGAAAACCATTATTTTGCAGTGTCCTGTGTGCCAACACCAATTGCATAGACCTATACCTCAAATTGTTCGAGGCACATTGAGAAGAGGAAAATTACCAGGTCAAATTTGGCAGATTGATTATATCGGTTCTATGCCAATCAGCAGAGGTTGTCAGTATGCATGCACTATTGTGGATACCTACTCGGGATATTTGATGGTTTTGCCGTGCAAACGTGCAACCCAATTGAAAATCATCAGGTTGTTAGATCAGATCATATTACATTATGGAATGCCTTTGCAGATTCAAAGTGACAATGGGTCACATTTCAAAGGCAAATTAGTACAGGAATTTTGTCAGTAAAAGAGCTTTGAGTGGGTCTATCACATTCCCTACCACTCAGCTGCAGCAGGGCTAATTGAACGAATGAATGGGTTACTGAAAGAACAGTTGCGCAAATCTGGAGACGGCAGTTTGGCAGGCTGGCGTGATCGTGTGTTTGAAGCGGTGCAAGTGTTGAACAACAGGCCTGTGTATGAACATGGAACTCCTTTGATGCGATTAATGACTCCAAATTTGCAGGTTCAACCCAATTCAGTCAGAGAAACATTGTTATACTGGGAAATTACACCAGGTCCTTTAGCTCCCTATCGAGCAACTCCAGAGTCAGCAGGGGTAGACTTGCACTCTAATGAAGAAATCAGATTAGATCCAAGAGGAATAGTTGTCATTGAAACAGGGATTGGTGTACAGATTCCCCCAGAGCATATCGGATGGATTGCCCCTAGATCTGGCCTAGCATTGAAGGGAGTTCAAGTGTTGGGAGGGGTAATTGATGCTGATTACCAAGGCGAGATTAAAGTCATCCTAATGAATAGTGGGGATCAATTGTTATCAATCCACAAGGGTGATCGAGTGGCCCAATTGATAGTCATTCCCATTAAGTTGTCCATGATTAAGAAAGGGGAGCCTCCTACAGTGTTAACTACCCGTGAGGATCGCGGTTTTGGCTCTTCAGACAGCATGGTACCGGGTGCAAAGGTGTGGGTGGAACAGCCAAGTGGTCCACCAGTGCCAGCAGATGTCATTGCATCAGGCAAAGATCAAATGGTTTTAGTAATAGAGCCTGGTAGAAGGAAATGGCAATATGTACCCACAGAGAAATGTTACCCAAGAGAGTGATGTGCAACACTGATATCTCTTTTCTGGGTTTGCTTTGTAGATCCTGGGTCTGGTTGGTGTGACTGTGGCACTAAATGGACTCCATTTGGAAGGGTTAGACAGTCTTCTGTCACCAGCAAAAAATGTCACATCAGTGCCAGTGATCAAGGGGATACTGATAGTGATGAATAATGATGTCCCCAAGCAACCCTATGCCAGTGCCGACAAGCCCGCCAGACCGAAGACATGGATCTGTGAATTACAACAAACACATCAGGAGCAAGTGAAAACAACCTTGATGCCAGTTGTGCAGGAGCCCTTTGTAGGACGGAGGAAACACTCTCCTATGATAACTCAAGAAGAAAATATGTGGATCTATTTAGCACAGCAAGTTCTGAATATATCACACTTTTGTTTAACTGATGTGCCCAATGCTGAAGCTTTATTGACTACATGTTTAGTAGCGGTGCCGACGCCTGTTGCAGTTTTAAAGCATATTTTCGGCATCACACAATGATTCTTTAGTTCAAGACTCAGACATTAGACAATCTTTTTCAGTCTACGAGTACAGCAGGTTCTGCCAAGAAACCGACAAGAAGTGGAGAAATTTGACACGTGTGATTACGTACAACGTAACCCAAGGTGATGTGTGTTATATTATGACCTGCAAAGCACAAGAAATTGGTAAATGCAGACAAATAGAGTTGACCGATCAATACAATCATAATACATTCGAGAGGAGACTGTGTTCGCGAATGTCACGCAAATGCACCAGTGTAAATAACACCATGTCTTGCAATCATACAGTGATAACTGCTAGTCATTTGAATCATGTGAAACTTCCAACAGGATAGCTCTTTTCATGTGGTAACATTACATATACTTATATTCCAGCTAACATTTCTGGAGGCCCATGTGCTTTGACTCGATTAGGACTAATGATGTTTCCCTTACACTCAGCGATAACTCGAGGTAAAAGGTCAACCTTTCAATCTATGGGACTATCTCCTGACTGTGATTCACATGTACATTTGCTATCAGAAGCTGAGGTTTTAGCATTAGCCCTTCCATTAGTAGGTGTTTGGGGTTTAGCTGCTCGAGGTTACAAATCTTTGATGAAATTAGCGTGTTTAGTAGTAAAAAGTCTTAATCATTCTTCGCAAGCTTTAGAAAAATTACTCCTGGATAGTCAAGTTATTAGAAAAGCTACTTTGCAGAACAGAGCTGCTGTTGATTATCTATTGCTGAAACATAATTTAGGGTGTAATGCCTTTGAAGGTATGTGTTGCTTCAATTTGAGTGACCACTCACGTTCCATTGAAAGTCATATTCGAGGTTTGAGGGATCTCATTTCTCAAGTGTCTCAAGATCGTAATAAAAACTGGTGGGATTGGTTATTTTCATGGATACTTGATATTGGGGGTACACTAAGTTATATTTTTGCTTGCATTTTTATTATTCTGTCTATTATAATTCCTTGTTGTTGTTGCCTTCAATGTGTTCCTGATTTAGTTTTAACATTTCGTAGGTTTCAGAGACCAGTTCCAGTGCCACCTGGCTACGGAAGATAAATCTCCAAAGGGTGGAATTGTTCTGCTTGATTTATGCTTGGATCAAAATGGCGCGGGTGCGCAATGCATTCTGGGAGCGCTCGGAGCCATGTTGGATATTTACTTCACTCCGCATTGAAAGGCTGCACACATTTTGCTGAAGTGTTAGATTCACAGTGCTGAGACAAACATGTTTTTTCAAACTTGGTATGCAGTCAAGGCCATTTCTGCTGGGAAAAGCTCATGTTGTTATGACGTGCTACTGTTCTCCATGGAGCATGTTTTTAGAGCAAGGAGGCACTGCGTTCCTTGGGGGGAGCTCTCGATTGACCCAGCTGGCAACCGACGGCTGTTCCTCAACTGCGCAGGTGCATTTCCAAAAGGTTCGAGAATTAACTCCCCTTTGTGGAGTTCCTATATATGCGGAAACCCAGAGGGGGTCAGGTGAGACTTCAGCCAGAGAAGGACGCTCCGTCTGGCCTTCCTGTGAGCTGTGGCATTCTCGGCCTGGCTGCCCCCGGAGTCTTCCAGCCGCTTCTGGATGAGATGAGGACTTCGATTACGCTCACAGTGATGTATTTCTTTTGACTTCTTTACTTCTTCTGTGATCTATGTCCATGTTAGTTTTATGAGTTATTTCTATGTACTTGTAATCTTTGAATAAAGAGCTGATTATCTTCTAAAGAGTGCGTGGCTGTGAGTTATTGTGTCTGTCTGTTTATGGGTTGAAGTATTTGCTCTATAATTGCACTGGTGATGTATGGTTGTTCCGTCCACTTTTCAGGGGAGAGCAATACATATGGGCATTTGATAATGTAGATGACCCCTGATGTCATACATGTAGAATAGTCTTTGATTTTAATCTCCTTACCTATATGTGGGTGTCTGTTTGTTCCTTCATCACATTATTGCAATTCTAACAACCTGAGCAGGAAGAGGTGCCCTTGTTGCGAGTATTTAGTGTCATATGTCTATCCTTCGTTATCCTTTCAGCTCTTACTAAGTGATCCCTAAGGTTAATGCCTCGTCTGTAGGCCATCATTGGAGGTTTGGAGAATATTCTTTGCAGCTGCGGGTCATGTTGAAGGCTCTTTCAATTCTTCTTCAGACTTCTGTTTATCTGAAAACTCTGCCTTGAGTATTTGGATATATATAATAAAGGCGTTTCTGTTGCTTTGTGACAAACCTTCAATAAAGATTCTCTAGCTGTGGGTTCAGTTCTATTGGACGCATCCCTTAATATTTCATCTGGGTAGCCTCTCTTCCTGAACCCGTCCTTTCGATTTTGACATTCAGAATTGAATGTTTCTGGGTCCGTAATGATTCTCTTGAGTCTTAGCATTTGACTACATGGAAGGCTGTTAGTCATCACTCTAGGTTGGAAGCTAGCATAATCTAATAGACTCTTGACATTTGTCGGTTTCTCATACGCAGTTGTGACCAACATGTTATCTTTCAAGGTCAATCTCACATCCAGAAAATGTAAAATGGTTCATCAATTTCAATGCTGAATTTAATATGGGAATGTAGTTCATTTAGTTGTTAAAGAAAATGTAATTCTTGTTTACTGCCTTTCCAAATTCTAAATATATTCTCTATGCAATGCTTCCAAACTACAATCTTCTCCTTCCATTCTGGTTTGTCCAGTATCAATGTTTGTTCAAACCAAAACATAAAGATATGTGCATATGCCATTGCTGACCCCATTAATGTTCCTGAAGCTTGGTCATAGAAGTAACCTTGAAATCTTAAGTAGTTATTCATTAGAATAATGGTGACTAGTTCGATAATGAACACTTTGTTGGCTTTCACATTTTCAGAGTTCAATAACATCCACTCTATGGCTTCTATGGCTTCTATGCCTTCGTTGTGAGGGATTGAAGTATATAAGCTACTTACATCCAATGAAAAAAGGATGCAATCCTGGTTAAGGTTATCTATCTTACCAATGCTTTTCAGAAAGTCTGTAGTGTCATGCAAGTAAGTGGGAATTTTCTGGACTAAAGGTTGCAAGATTCTGTCGACATAGATAGATAATGAGTCAAAGACACTTTGTGTCCCCGCCACTATAGGTCTCAGAGGAGGTGTTGTACTAGGTTTGTGTATTTTAGGGAGACCCTAAAAGACTGGAGTAATTGGAAATCAATTCAGAAGGAACCTCTTTGTTTTATCTGTAATCCAGTCATTCTCAAACGCCTTGTCTACAATAGTTTGAATAAGTCCTTTAACTTCAACTATTGGATCATGGTCTAACAAGATATAGGTTTCTTATTCTCTCAGTAGCTCCAGACAACTGTCCTGATAAAAAGTTGAATCCATTGCAACTATAGTGCCACCCTTACCTGCCGGTTTTATTGTAAGTTCGTCATCTTTGGCGCTAATCTTTCAACTTGTGTAAGTTTGATATTCTTCATATTGAATAGGACTTTTTTATAGTAATTGATCTTATCCAGCTCCATGACTACCTTCTGTTCAAACATATTCAAGACGGAATTTTGGATAGATGGATCAAAATAACTCGTAGGGCGTAGTTCCAGATTTTGGTAATCAGTGGGAAATTCTTCTGTGAATGATTGAGTATTAAAGAAAAGCCTTAGCCAAATCTTTCAAAGAAATGTATGTAAATTGATTTTCTCCCCAAACAATGTAGTCTTAGCTGTAGGAACAGACCATACACCTTTGTTCAGAACTGAGAGTTGTCCTTCTGTCAAAACTTTAAATATTGACAACAATATTGTCCTTTGAATTTATTTGTTTCTTTTTCTAGTTAGTCTCTTTTCCTCTCCTTGTTTTTTTTTCTAAAAAAGGAATAGCAATAGATAGATTTGGCAACGTGGTTGGCACTGATGGCCCTGGCTATTGACTAACATTTGAGGGTGATCCTCTCCTTGGCGATCTTATGTCCCCAGGTTTCCCTCCTTGGGTACTTTCTTCAGAACTATTATTACTGTTTTTATCTGAACCTGACCTGCCTGGTCTAGGGGTGGCAACCTGTTTTGTGATCTTTGTGCAAAGAACCCTTGCCAGGTGTTTACTATGTCTTTTAAATAATTGAATGTGCTCCTTTTGAATTTCCTTAGTTTCCTCTGTTCAATATCTTGTTGATATGATGCAAGTTTGAGGTTTATCTCGAATATTAATGTTTGACGTTCTGTTTCAGTTTAAATTGTGCTTAATTGAGTTTTTAAATCTGACATCTCTGTACCAATAGAGTTAAGTGACTTGGACAATTCTTCTATTGTAAGAAGTATTAAGTCTAATGAACACTTGTTCAATATCTGGTCCCACTTTTTAACAAAGTCTACCCTCTCCTTACACAACGTGGGTCTAAAGTAGACCCTCAAACCTTGTGGTATTTTTTGTGATTTATAGTACTCAACTAGTGTGGTTGCATGGAGTTTCAATGATATTTCTCTTCTAATGATTTTTTCAAGTTTAAAAATAAATTTCCCTGAATCTTCTTTGCAGTCTAGAGGTTTATCAACATGACATGGGGAGGTATAACTATCCTGACACAAGATAGTAATCACAAATGTAAAGATGTGAGCCCATTCTATGGGCCTTCTCGTCCCCTGCACACCGTATTGCCAGCTGACTGGCTTTCTGAAATGATTTATACAGAAATATTTTAAGTATATTTTCACTCTTAAGTATAGTGCAATTTGTTTTTTGTTTTATGTTATGGACTTTATAACTGAATAACTGTGGAAATACAGTACATAACTCATGATGCCTATGGGACAGTACAATGATGTGGTCACTAACTACAGTCTCTGTATAAGTGTAAAGATGGAAACTAGGAGGCGATGTACACTGGCTGTATGAATTACAGCCAGTTATGAATCTGTACTCAGAATATCCAGGTTACCCTAATGCTATACATATAGCCTGTTACGATATTTATTCATATGAGGTCCAATATTTCTTGGTTTTACACACTTCAGTTGACTACCATGGTGAGTGAAGTATTAAATACACACAGTATACAAACAGATTTCTTACATTATAGCTAAGGATTACACTTATAATTGAATATATGACCTGTGGAAGGTTAGGCTAGTTTTCAGGTTTACTGCGGAATGCACAATTAATATTATTAGGAGATCTGTCTAATAAAATAGTTATAATCTAAAGTATATATACAATCTGAGTGGCTCTATTTTGCAATAGGGCCAACATTAAGGATGAAAAGAACTCAAATGCAGAGTCACAAAACCACTGTAAGATTGCCACTGGCTTTTCGACATGAAGATAGACAATTTTTTTATGAGGGGTCATGTTATAGATAATATCATGGTATACATGGTATCCCTCCCATTGGTGTTTGGATATGTATTGAAACGCGAATTCACAATCAGGAAACGGCCTTTAACCTAAGAGGTAAGAAAGGAGCACACATCCTTATACGTTACGAACCAGTACACGGATATCCCAAACACTGGAAGCTCATGACTCTTGAACATAATTCCATGTCCCCTTTGAATAGACTTACAATCATGGATACCAAGCACAAAATATGGGTCCTGCCAAGTTGGCAGCGGACCTTCAGGTAATCTTTTCGGGGGTTCGTGGTGACCTCATTTAAGGTCGGCTTGAGAATCTAGACGTTAGAGGTATAGAAGATGTAGTTACAGGGTTTCACTCTTCCTCTGCAGTTGTTCCACACAAGCCCATTTTCATTACCAGTTGAATTAGAAAAGATGTACCATACAGAACACCACACATGAATACTGTGAATAGGTATGTGCACACACGGACAGAAAATAGCGAGCACTGCATGAATTACGTCACTCGAAACTGCCCAAGTGTGGAATAGAGCCATTCGAGTGTGGTCGGAAAGGCTATAGATGTCCCCCATAAAAGAGATAAAGGGCCTCATTACAACTCAGGCGGTAAGGGGTTTACGGCGCCGTAAACAGCGCCGACCCTTACCGCCTGAGTACGAGGTCCCTTAGCGCCATGGCTGACTTAACACCTGCTTTTAGCAGGTGTTAAAATCCATGGCGCTAAGGGACCATGGAGTTAATTACGCCACCGTAATTTACGGTGGCGTAATTAACGCCTTCCCCACTCCCATTATGCCCTATGGGGCAAAAATGGGAATGGGGAAGGGTAAATGGGGATTGGGGACTTACCGCCCCGCCAAGGTCGGAATGGGGCGGTAAGTCCGCCAACCACCATGGCGTAAACGTAGTTTACGTCATGGTGGTAAAGTCACGGCCCAGGCGGTAACTTACCGCCTGGGTCGTAATGAGGCCCAAAGTCAGTTATGCTCAGGTTTCCCCTGAATTTAAATTTGAAAGCTCCATATGTGTCCAAATAATTAAGATGCAATCTAACAACACACTGGTTACTTTCTCTGACTCTATAAATATTAGAATGTGAACCCTTGGCACATAATTGGTGGTTACTCATGTGGTATGGTGGTGGATTTTGATATTGTTTACTAAAGAGAGTTCATTTGAGTAAATTGAATTTTTATTTAATGTTAAATTTAGCTCCTGAAGAAGGGGGATGGGTCCCCGAAATGCATAGAGCAAGATTTTTTAAAGACTGCACATAAAATGTCTGGGATCCAAACACATGATAATAAAAGAGAAAAAGGAAAGATTTGTTTTGAACTTTTTTCAACATTGCACTATACCTAAGAGTGATAATATACTTACAATATTTATGTTTAAATCATTTCAGAAAACCAGCCAACTGGCAATTCAGAGTGCAGGGGACAGGAGGGCCCATAGATTGGGCTCATATCTTTACATTTGTGATTACTGTCTCATGCCAGGGTAGTTATACCTCCCCTGCACCCCAATTGTTTTTTATAAATTATTTTGAATCATTGAATACATTGTTTATTTTTAGTGTCCATGGTAACAAACTAGAAGCGATTTATATTCATTCCGCCCCCTGATACATACATTAGGCTGGCCACCAAGGCAGGATTAGCATGGAGATTTGGAATTGATGTATTGGTGTGAGTAATAGACCTCAACTTCGGAGGTGATGTTAAGGTCCTGTTACAAAATCACAGAAAGGATCCATTTCAGATTCACCAAGGGGATAAGGTGGCCCAGGGGGTGCTTCAGAGAGTAGTGTTCCCAGAGTTTAAAGAAAAGTCTGGGGAGGAAAGCACCGACAGGGGAACTCGAGGCTTTGGAGAGGCTGGTGGGACATCTGATGTTCATCCCAAAGCTGAACATAGGAAATCTATGGAGGAAGAGCCTGAGGCCCTTCCTGACTTAGCTTTTCCTCAAAGAAATGTTGGCTGGAGCCTTTGTGCAAGGGCTATCAGAACCAGAGGGTCATGGAAATGGGGGACCTTTTTTTCTTTCTGAAACATGGGCTCCTTTATAGAAGAGATACCACCTCGGAAGGACAAGTAGAAACCCAATTAGTGATCCTAAGAGTCACAACCGGGTGGTCTGAAAGATAGCCCATTCCCATCTGACAGGAGACCATCTGGGGCAGTCTAAGACTCAAGCACATATAACAAATACATTTTATTGGGCCAGAATTCACGCTGATATTAAAACCTTTTTTCAAGCATGCACAGTCTGCCAGAAAACTAGCACACATATACTGTCACAAGTCCCCTTAAAACCATTAGCAATAATTGAGGCTCCCTTTTCTCTGATTGGTATGAATATTGTGGGTTCCCTAGAAACTTTAAAACTGGGGAATAAATACATTCTAGTTATTGTAGAGTATGCCACACGTTATCCCGAGGCCTTTCCTCTGAGAGCCAACATGACACAGCATATCCTGAAACACCTGCTCCCTTTCTTCTCCTGAGTGGGGTTACCAAAGAAGATATTGATGGATCAGGGCTCTACTTTCATGAGCAAACTTATGGGGGAAGTTAAAGAACTATTACCCATTGCCACCCTCAGAACATCAGTGTATCATCCCCAGACAGATGGCCTAGTGGAAAGATTTAATAAGACTCCTAAGACCATACTCAGAAGGTTAGTTGAAAAAGATGGTAAAAACTCAGATCAAATGATACCCTGGGCCTTGTTTGCGGTATTACCCAAATTGTTCGAACATTTTACAATTACCTAATTGACCGAAAGTCAAGGATCCGAATTGACCTTTGCACAATTGACCATATATATATATTGGTTTGGTTTTATATATATATATATATATATATATATATATATATATATATATATATATGTATAAATATATAGTTGTATATATAACGGGGGTTGCAGGGGTTTCCCCCCGCATATATGTAACAATTGACCTTCACAATTTGAATTACAATTGACCTTTGCACAATTCACCGAACAATTGTAGTTCGAATAATTCGTATACAACCTTGTTTGCAGTTAGGAAAACCCCTCAGGCCGCAACAGGATTCTCCCCAATTTAAATCCATTGTGAAGAAGAACCACGGGATGTCCTGGATATGTTGAGAGAAACTTGGGAGGAGAGAGAGAAGGCTGCAATTCCCCTTTCACATACAGTAGGCGGTAAGGGTTTACCGGTACCGGTATTTTACCGGTACCAGTAAATCCTTACCGCCTTACTACGAGGTCCCTTTGCGGGTTGGCGAATTTAACGCCTGCTTTTTGCAGGCATTAAAAACCAACCCGCAAAGGGACCAGGGAGCTAATTACGGTACCGCAATTTGCGGCACCGTATTTAGCGCCTTCCCCATTCCCATAGAGCCCTATGGGGCAAAAATGGGAATGGGGAAGGGCAATGGGGGAAGGGGGAATTACCGCCCACCAACCTTGGAATAGGGCGGCAATTCTCCTTTCCACCAAGGCGGTGCCGGTATTTTACCAGCATGGACCAAGGTGCTAGTAGCACCTTGGTCCACCGCCATCCGTGTAATGAGGCCCTGTGAATAGGTTAAAAGAACACATGACACTTGTAAGGTCTTTGGTGCAGGCTCACATGGTTAAGGTGCAAGAACAACAAAAGACCTCTTACGATAAAAAGGTTTCCCTCAGATCCTTGTCAAAAAGGTACTCGTCTTGCTGCCCACTTCGGAAAATAAGCTTGTGTCCAAGTGGCATGGACCATACGAAGTAACAGAGCAGTCGGGTCCATATAATTATAAGAGTTCACAACCAGACCGCCACCTTAAAACACAAATCTATCATATAAATGTATTAAAAGAGTGGAAAGAAAATCCCACAGTCTCCAGCCATAGTATTATCTTGTCTCCTGCCAGAAGACATAGGCCCTCATTACGACCCTGGCGGATTTTTTCCGCCATCGGCGGACTTTTCCGCCATGGCGCAAAGTCCCTTTACGCCATGGCGGATGGCGGACTTACCGCCCCATTCCGAGGTCGGCGGGGCGGTAAGTCCCCATTGACCCATTTACCCTTCCCCATTCCCATTTCGGCCCCATAGGGTATAATGGGAGTGGGGAAGGAGTTAATTACGCCACCGTAAATTACGGTGGCGTAATTAACACCAAGGTCCCAGAGCGCCATGGATTTTTCCGCCCGCAAAAAGCGGGCGGAAAAATGACCATGGCGCTCCGGGAACTCGTAGTTGGCGGTAAGGGGTCGGCGCAGCTAACGCTGGCGCAGACCCCTTAGCGCCAGGGTCGTAATGAGGCCCATAGAGAGTTAGGCCCTAATTTCATCTGACCTCAAAAACAATCAGAAACAAGATCTATAGGAGCTCATAAGGCAGTATGCTGATGTATTTTGAGAAGAACCTGGAAGAGTACTTGGTATTTATCACCATATCCACACTCCTGTAGGTAAAGTGGTACAACTGAAACCATATTGGTTACCTGAGGCTATAAAATAAACCATAATGCAGGAAGCCAAAACCATGCTAGAAGCTAACATCATTGAACATTCTAGTAGCGCTTTGTCCTCCCCCATTGTGTTGGTGGCAAAGCCTGATGGAAGTTGGAGATTCTGTATAGTTATTCATAAACTAAATGCTATCACTGCCTTTGATGCTTACTCCATGCCTTGTATTGACAATCTAATAGGCGGGCTGGGTAATGCTGTCTACCTTTCACCACTTGATAACACAAAGGTATATTGGCAAGTTCCTTCGCATGGGCCTGATAAAGAAAAAAAAGCCTTTGTCACTCCCATAGGGTTGTTTCATTTCAAGATCCTACCTTTTGGGCTACATGGTGCTCCTGCAACGTTCCAGAGACTCATGGATAAATTCTTACAAGTGTAGTCAGTTTTGCAGAGCCTATATAAATGACATTGTGATACATAGCAAGACATGGGAAGAACATTTGTACCACACCTATACCATCATGACAGTATTGAGAAAAGTGGGGTTGACTGCTAATCCCAGAAAGTCCAAGCTGACTCAGTCGGCCATAAAATATTAATTTTTTGTTGTGGGTTATGGCACAGTCCAAGCACAGCAGGAGCAGGTAAGAGCCGTCCTGGATACCCCCCTCCATAAACTAAGAAAGACCGGAGGGCCTATTTGGGACTAATCGGGTCACACCGCAGATGTATTCCAAATTTCTCTAGTGAAACATCCAGACTGACAAACTTAAAAATGCTGAGCCCAGGAATATCAGGTGGGGGAAAAAAAGAGGATGAAATTTGTTATATGACCTTGAAACAAGCCCTATGTCTGAGCCCCGTTTTGGGTGTGGCCGACTTCGCCAAAGAATTCATCCTCCAAACTGATGCTTTTTTTAATGGGAGTAGGAGCTGTTCTGTCACAACACTATGATGGGCTTGAACATCCCATTCTATACATCAGCAGAAAGCTCTTCCCGAGAGAAAATAACTATTCAGTCAATGAGCTAGAGGCATTGGCAAACAAATGGGCCGTCATTTATCTAAAGTATTACCTCTTAGGATGCAGGTTTCGATTGGTGACAGACCACTCTCCTCTGGTTTTGATTAGTCAGGAGAAGGAGTCCTCAGGTAATGCAGTGGCTCTTGGACCTTCAGCCGTATTGCCTCACAGTTGAACACCGGAAAGGCTGAGAGCAAGGTAACGTGGACTTCCTCTCACGGATTTCGTGTGAAGCACCCCTGGTCCAACCCACATTGGCGAAGGGTATGTGAGAAACCTGAGTGTATTCTCACTCCTGTTTCCCTTGGGTCTTCTGAGCAGGTGGCCAGGGAAAGGCCACCGCTCTTGGATCCTGACCCAGGGGGTGTAGAAGCGAGGGAGGATCACTTGGGTGGAGGGTCATTGAGGTCTGGGAGTGGAGTACCCTTGGGCGAGACATGGTAGCCCCCTTTTCCTGTTGACGTCCAGCCTAACCCTCCCCCAACCTTTATGGTTTATTATAAGCCAGTTCCCATCAATCTTCCACATATAACACTTCACAGTACTGGGACGAAGAAGATGCCTGCCAGGATTTGTGAGGGTCAGGCATGTCCCTTTAATTGTGGTCAGGTAGGCCTATGTGGACAATCACACCTGCAACCTGTCAAGGGGCTGCAAGTGTATAAAAGCAAATCAGCCAGATAGGAGGGAGAGCGAAAGGGGAAGAAGCAGTCAACCCTTATAAGGAGGCAGCTGTGGTGGGATGGTAGACAAAGCCAGACACGGCGACAATCATCCCAAAGGATTTGTGGGACCTGAAGAAAGTGGGCTGTATGTTTTCCCCAGGTCTGGGAGCTTCCCTCTCCAGGTATGAGCAGCAGGAAATGATGAGGTGAAGCCTGGTGTTAAGAGGATGCCGCTTGCGTTAAGGAAACAGCCTTCGAGCCAGCAGGCAGAGAGAGAAGCACATGGCAGGCAAGTCAATCTCGCGTCGGCTGTTTTCCAGAATTCAGGGAGCCAGAGGAAGTCGCAGGAACTGCCAGAAGGACTTGTGAGAGGCCGGTTAGTGTCAGGAGGGCCTGTGTATTGAATACCGAACTAAATGAAAACGTAACCTTGAAGCAAATAAGTGAATATTAAATACCGTACTGAATGAAATCTTACAATTTAAGCAACATCGAAACACATTGAATATTGAACTGAAAATAAACAACACTAAATGTATGTTACACAAGGATTAAACCTAAAACCTGAAGTTAAAATATATGAAGGCTAAAGGGAGCCACACAGTGACTTTGATGAGTAATTGAAGTGCGACAAGGCCACAGTTTGGCAGGAGCTATGTGACACGTGGTGGCAGGACCCCTAGGCTAATAAGGACCCAACAGAGGGCAAGACTATACAGCCAAGATGCTGACAAAAAGAACTAAGTTAAGGTTGCTTGGTGCAAATGAGCAGGTGCCAAGGAACCTGTGCATGTGCTGAGGAGTCCCAGGGCCCTTGTTGCACGACCTGAAATGGGTGGACCGTGTGGTCTAACAACTGCGCCTAGGCGAGAGAGCCTTGAATGGTGAAATATGAGGACACAGAACAACAGCATAATGAAACCACTGCATATGAACTGGCAAAGGGAGCCAGAGGGATGGTCAGGCTGACCTAGTGTTTTTGTTGAGACTTCTGGGAAAGACTGCAACAAGTATAAATGGCGGAGTTGAAGTCTTGGGGAAGGGAACCCTGAGACTTAAAGGGGTCATACTTGTCGTCTTGAGAACAGAGTCTCAAGACCCCTTTTGTTTTGAACTGTGTTACTTTGACTGTATTGCTTGAAGCTTGGGGAAGGGAATCTCAAGAAGTGATTTTTGAACTACAACACCTTGAACTGGCAAAAGGTAATTGTGACCCTTTGTCATGGAACATTCCTGTGCTAGGGGAAGGGGGAGCTGAAAGTAAAGTGTGAGCTCGAAGAAGCTCAGATCTTTGAGTTTTGAGTTGAACACTATTTCTTTTGACATTTTTGACATCCCTACACATTTGTTAGTTGTAGCCGTGAGGGCAGGGATAGGTTTTGGACACAGACAGACTTTTCTGTTGAACTCTTTGACTCAGACGTTCCTTAGTTTTGTTAAGGTAGGGCAATCCCACATTAGTATAGGGCAAGTTAGGCCTTCAACCATCCTGACATTTAAGTTAATAAATACATTTGGTTTGAACAGTAAGTCTGTTGTCTGTGCATCACTGCATGATTCCTTCACAACAACTAGGATAGTGCCTTCCAGCTCTGAGATTTTTTTCTGTGCAGGTTTTGTCAGGTTATCACTATAGGTTTCATCAAAATCTGAATAAGCCAAACTTGAAGTGGTTGCAAGATCCAGAGTGGCCCTCGTCAAGCATACATGCAGTTCCCACTTTATTCTGCTTCTTGCTAGCACATTATACTGAAAGCGTACTATGAAATATCATTAATACATATTAAACGTTAGCCAGAGTGCTCACAGGTCACTCATTTGGTAATGGGATCTCTACAATGAGACAGAGCATCAGGGTTAGACCATGCCAGTCTCAATCTGTGATCTGTTCATGTCCATATGTCAGGTGTTGTCATTTATTGTGATGCCATTAGGTCAAAGGCCATGTGTTTTAATTTCCTGTGATGTCATTGTTATGCTAATTATTATTGTTGAAACTTGAAAATTCACACTTCTTTTTGGTCACACAATGTTGGCAAGTATGTAGTTCACTCCAATGGGAAAATTCAATTCTATGTCAAAACCAAAGGCTCGGATTATGCTCAACTCTACTCTTTACTTCTTGAGCAAGATTGTTCAAACAAAAATATAACATCACTCAATTCAAGGCAAAACAACAACACCCAAAATAAGTGTTCTGCAGCTTGCACTTGATAGCGTTTTACATTCACACAAGGTGGCTTGACTAAGCAAAGTCGTTTCACTGAGGGCATTTGGTGGGGTGCCTGCAGCACAGCGCACCCGAGCCAGAGCAGCTCTGCAGTTATAGCTAGTCAGAGCTCGACGGGACCTTGGGGTTCCGGCGCTACTATCAACGCATAAGCCCAGCAGACAGGGGGTAAAATGCACACAACACACAAAAAGCGCGATGGTGTGCACAGTTCCGAACTTTTGGCGCACTTCTGTCTGTCCGATCAGTTATCACGCCTCCTCGCACAAAGCGCCTCAAGCAGTCTGCCAGGCTCCCGGGCCATTGTAAAATGGTCCTCGGCAGGGCCACCCTTAAAGCCAACGCCTCCACTTGGCTCAGCCCAGGGTAAAGGGGGATGGGACAGGACCTTTAAACCTACCGCCCTGGGGAGGTGGGCGTTAGTGGGAATGGGGCACCATCAGGGGGGCAATGCTGGGCAAAGCCGCGGCCAAGGAGCCCCCTATATAAAGGGGGCTGGCGAGTAGGGGCAGCTTCTTTGGGTCCTGCTTTTGTTTGTGACGCCCTCCCACCCGCCCCTTTTCCTGGTTGTAGCTATGTAATATATGTTTTTCTTTCAGACTGGCCCAGCGGATGTTACCTAGTGGATCCCTAAAGAAAGCACTGGCAGATACCGCAAGTGGACTGCACAGCCATCAGCTTAGAATAAATGGCACCCAGGCGTATTAGACTCATGGGAGAGCCCAGGTAAAGGGGAGGGGAAGGGGGCTTGGAAGACCTTCCAACCCCAACGGGGGGGGGGGGGGGGAGTTCGGAGCGTAGCAGAAGGAGAATGAGAAAAAACAAGGAATCTGAATCAGGGGAGATGAACAAAGGGGTTTAGGGGAGAATGGGGCTCTGGGAAGTAATGGCGATTCAACAATTGGGGGTAGGGAGGGAATGTGGTTTGAAACCTGGGAAGGAGGGACAGAAAATGGCTGGGATAGGAAGAAATTGGGGAACAGAAGGGATCAGCATTAAGAAAAGAATTAGAAATGTAAAGAATGGGGATATTGAATTGCAGTGGGATTTGGGCCAATGAGGAGTGGGGATTGGGACGGTTAGGGGAGGACATTTAGGAGCTGGGAAGGGGATGAAGATGGGGAAAGTGCTGGCTGGGGAAGATTCAAGTAAAGAAAAGGGAAGATGGACAGGAGAACCTTTGTGGGAAAGAAAGAGTACAATTGGAAAAGGGAAAGGGGGAAGAGTAAAGTGGAAAGAAAGTGTAAGTGGGAAAGCAAAGTCGGAAATTAAGGGGGGAACATGTAAGTGGAAAAAGTAAAGTGGAAAAAAGTAAAGTGAAAAAATTTAAGTGAAAGAAGTGGAAAAAGATAAATGAAAAGAAGAAACATGTTAATGGCCATGGGTAGAGAGGGACAGTTAGGGAGGAACGGCCCTGGATGGGTCCGCGTGGATCTTAAGGGGGCTAAGGGGATTAGGATGCCACGCTCAACGCAGAATCCTGAGGCGTGGCAGAGAAACGGAACAGCTGTAAGATGACTTCTCACTTTATGTACGTTTAATAAAGTTTGCTTTGGCAATTTCATTTCCACTCAGCCAACTGGTCCTACTTCTCCTTTGGTTATGGGTGGTGGTGGGGGGGGGGGGGGTCACTAAGGGAAGAAGGGATTGAGAATGGAATGTGGATACGATGGGGCTTATGACTGTGCAGTATGTCGGGACGAGCCCCGATGCGGGGTGTCGGCAATAAGTGAACTTCGGAATTCTCCTGCCCGCCTTGCAAGCGCACAGCGGCGGCATCACTGCATCGCCATCTGCTGGCCAACAGCCGGTCCAGCCACTAGATAACAGAAGGCACAGCACTTCAGTATATACAAGCAGTCTGACCTCAGTGTTCACCAGTCACATCGACGAACGGGTGCAATCGCAAGTGCTTGAACGGGCGCAGTTCCAAGAATTCATTTTCATCTGCTGTCAGCAGTACCCAGAGCCGCAAACACAGTTGAATGGGGGCAGGCCCAGGTATCACCTGCAGTTATCCACAGCCCACTCTATTTGCTACCGCCAGCACCCTACTACACAATGAGTAGGAGAGAGCATAACTCCAGCGAGGAGTCAGATAGGCGGCGCACTAGCCCAAGGCTGCAACCCTCTATGGGACGTGTTCTCCAGCAGGCCATCTGCATTGGTTTAGGGCCTTTCAGCAGGCAGCTGAGCGTGGTGGCGGACATTTGTAGCCCTGTTATAAGGCCTGGAGGAGTTGAGGGGACACATCCCCTGGGAGCCTAGGTTAGGTTCAATCAAAGGGGGAAGAACCAAAGCTTGCAGGGCCTGTAGTGCCCAGACCCCACAGGGCTCGCCTCGCACTACAGTTCCAAAAGAGTGAGGTCATGGGACAGAAGGGGCAGAGGTCACAATGACGAACTGTCCAGCTCAAGCGAGCATGAGGAGGATAGCTGGTCGGATCCCTCTGATCGTAGTGTGGCAGAGAGGGAAGAATCATCATCTGGCACAGCAAAGTCATGCAAAGCATTGAAAAAAAAAATGGCCAGAGATGATGAACAGGGGGATGAGTGGGAACCCTGGCAGTTCAGTGCAGCCCAGGTCAGTGAAGATTGCGACTTACCTAACTAAATGCATGCACACTCCACTAGACAAGAAATAAGCTCTGAGCCAAATGCCCCAGGCTGCATCTGGCTGACAAAATAGCGGACAACCCAGTCATCGATCAGTGCATGCTCGCTTTCTTGGGCCGTTATGGGAAAAACATGAAGAAGGGCATCAACAGGTCCTGGTGTTCATGCCAGGAAAAGAGCCTAGTTCTGGTCGGACTGCTCACCAGGATCTTGCAGCTCGCTGAAGAGGCTAAGGCGCATCAACAACCGGTAGACCCGAGCGTCTTAGTGTGCTGCGCGCAGCGAGCAATATGTTTGCAAGGGAATGCAAACTGCGCTCTAGCCATGGAGCGGAGAAGATCGATCCTAGTGAAGATCGACCCGAAAATGGGGGAACTTGCCTCTTCTGAAGCGGCTGCTTCCACCAAAGGAAAGCTTTTTGGAGATGCTTTCTTTAAGGACATGAGCAAATTTGCTGACACCTACGTGGCACTGGATAAGGCGGAAGCTTTGCTAAAGAAGGTGTTCGGCAGTACGGTTTTTGGGAAGGCTGGCAGAGGTAGGGGCCGCTTGGCCAGCCGCTCAACATCGAACAGGCCGGTTCCGGAAGAGCCAACTGGCGAGAGAAGGATGAGCGAAGGCCTAACCCTTTCTTCTCTTCTCAGGGCAGAGGGAGAGGAAGAGGCTGAAGACTTGGCAGCAAGTAGCAACCCGTTACCGCAGGTGAAAGCAGTGCCAGCATCACACAGCAAGCCTACAAGCGCAGTTCCTCCTGTAGGGGGCAGAATAGTGCAATGCTTAGAGAAATGGCAGGAACTCCCCACAGACGGATAGGTTTTAGAGACAGTGCACGGCTTCCGTTTAGAATTTTTGTCAGCAACTAGTGCAGGCGCAACTACCAAGGCCCATAGTCTTTTCAGAAGAAGGCGAGCACCTTTTAGGGGCAGAGATCAAGCTGCTGCAGTGTAAGCGGCCCATTGCGCCAGTGGTGGCCGAGCAGCAAATCTTTGCGAGCAATATGTTTTTGGTACAGCAGTAGCTCAAGCATCGTCAGGTAATAAATCTCAGGGCACGGGACACATTCTTAGTGTACCAACACTTCAAAATGGAAGGGATTCAACTCTGCGGGACATTCTCCAAAAGAGAGATTGGCTAGCCTACATAGATCTGAAGGATGTCTATCTCTCAGTGCCCATAGCACTGATTTTTTTTCGCAGCTTACTGCAATTTTTTTGCCAGGGTCAGAGATGGGAGTTCACCCTTTCGTGTTCATGTAAGCACTTTGGTGTTTCATCAAAATCTTGAAGCCGGTGATCACCAGTCTCAGGGAGCAATGCATCTGGCTCATTGCCTACCTGGACGATCTGTGCTTGATGTGCCATGTCAAGCAACTGTTACAGGAGCAAGCGGGCAAAACAACCACGCTACTGCAGGAACTGGGATTCCTTATAAACTGCGAGAAATCGCACGTCGTTCAGTCTCAGTAGATGGAGTTTCTAGGCTTTGTCGTGGACTCATTTCAGGGGATGCTAAGTCTTCCTCTGGCAAAGGGCAATATGATCAAGAAGGAGATGAAGGTGT
This sequence comes from Ambystoma mexicanum, assembly GCF_040938575.1. NCBI lineage: Eukaryota > Metazoa > Chordata > Amphibia > Caudata > Ambystomatidae > Ambystoma > Ambystoma mexicanum. Next base: position 446,532,674 of record NC_090929.1, read on the forward strand.
GCATGCAGAAGAATTTGATCTCATTGAGGGAACTGGTGAGGTTAGTGGGGCAGCGCGCCTCATCAATACAGGTGATGTTCCCAGGACATCTCCACTACCGTGCACTGCAACATCTGAAAATTCAGCACCTCCCTGGGGACTCTCATACAATCCGAAGGTACCGCTCTCCCTGAAAGCGAGGACGAAATTGTCCTGGTGGTATTACCACATGGAAGCTTGGACAGGAGAGCGATTTTTGGATCCTCCCCAGACCTAGTTAGCTGTTGGGGCTGGGGAGCCCGTTGCAGGGAGATGACAAACAGGGGCAGGTGGTTGGAGAAGGAGCTCAGCTTGCATATCAACTGTCTGGAGTCTCTGGTGGACTCCTTTGCAGTGAGATGCTGGACTCAGGAGCGAGCACATTGCTGTGTATTGCTCAAGTTGGACAACATCTCAGCCATCCTGTATATCAATCGCCTAGGCGGCATGAAGTCCAGAATGCTGGTGGGGCTAGCAAAAGATTTCTGGCACTTACGCCTGCGGACCAACATAAGTGTGACAGCAGAATACCTGTTGGGGCTGCAGGATCAGGCCACCGACTGGGACTCAGGATACCCGAGGGACTCCAGCAATTGGCGGCTGAACCGGGCGTTTTTTCAGGAAATCATGGGCCACTGGGGTCCCTGCGGGATGGACCTTTTCGCATTCAAACTGAACAAGCAGCTCCTGCGCTTCTACAGCTGGAGACCAAACCCAGAAGCGACAGCGACGGAAGCTTTCCCCCAGAACTGGGGCCCCGACACAGGATATGCATTCCTGCCATTCATCATGATAGCAAGACACTGGCACAAGCAAGAAGGCAGAAAGCAAGGCTAGTGCTAATAGTACCAGACTGGAGAGGTCAAGCCTGGTTCCCAGGCTTCCTAGAAATGTCCTGCAAGTTTCCCCTGCAGCTTCCCCGGAACAAGATAAACTAGGCCTGCTGGTGCAGTCAGGCAGCCTGAGCCTGATAGCATGGACGTTTTCCAGAGACCTGTGGGCACTGCCAGGGCTTTCAAGACGGACTGAATGGTTCATTGGAGAGTCCTAGGCTGGAGGAACCAAGAAGGTGTACAGGGTCACTTGGGGACAATGGCGTAGCTAGTGTCTGGCAAGGTACGTACATCCCTCTAGAACAGATGTAGTCCACATGGTCAATTTCTTGGCTGCCTTGGCGGCACAAGGCAAAGCTTATCAGACCATAAACACACCTAGGTCAGTCAGTATCAGCAGGACATGCCCGTGTTGAGGGGCTCCCAATTGGGGAACATGCCTTGGCATGTAGATTACTTAGGGGAGTGAGATTACTGAAACCCCCAGTGCCCAAGTACTCCTGCTTGTGGGATGTCAGCGTGGTTCTCAAGCTGTTTCATTCCTGGCCTGAGAATGAGGTCCTTTCACAGAAAGCCCTGTCGGCTAAACTGACAACCTTATTATGCCTCATTTCTTGCAAGAGAGTCGCGGATGTAAGGGCCTTGGACGTCAGCCATTAATCCCTTTCTCCTGGCGGAGTAACCTTCCACGTTAACAAAAGAACAAAGACGGGGATCAAGTCAATGACGTATCCGGCATCCTTAGAGCAGCGAGCAGCCAGAGCTCTGTCTGGTCAAATACTTAGCAGTGTCACAACTTGATTGAGGGCTCACCTTTTTCGGCTTTGTAAGCTTCTTTCTTGATGGTCTGGCTGCCCGCGTTTCTTGCAGGTGCGGGTTTTGTGGAGGTAAGGACGGGCTTCTTCGGACGCCACACTGTCAATGTCCGGAAGGTTCCGGAATTCCTGGGTGGATGTAAGTGGTCTGAGGGGGGCTGCAAGAGCAGTACGGAATGGAGGACCGCGGAAGTAGTGAGTCGCGGCCGCAGTGGATGTCCGATATGCTCCGGAGTCCTGGGTGGAGGTAAGTGGTCCGAGGGCAACCGCAATAGTAGTCCTGGAAGGAGGGCCGTGAAGATAGACAGACTCGGCCACGGAAAGAAAGGAAGGCACAATCCTCGGAGCGAGCGCAAGGAAAAACACTCGAGTAAAGAATTGTGAGCACATTGACAAGCGCCGATCTGCAGGGGCAGGGCGCTTATCTAGGCTGGCTAGTAACAATACCGTTGATCAAGGAGCGGCGCCCGCCATGTTGGGAGGGTGTTGGGCACCTTCTGGTACGCTGTTGAATGGACCAAGAGGTCCAAAGGGGGAGGTAACGAGGATTCATGACTGTATGCCGCTTCCGAAGCCTCGTTCCCCCTGGTTTGCCAGGATGAAACCGATGTAACCATCGAAGCAATCTAGAGGCATTACGATTGGAGACTGGTTCCCAGGTTCGTTCACTGGGTGGGTAACCTTTCCATTCTACTAAGTATTGCAAATGTCCTCTTCTGTACCTGGAATCGCAGATTCGGGATACTTCATACTCAATCTGACCTTGGACAAGTAGAGGAGGACGACGGGGGGCATTCTTGGTAGAGCTGTGATAAGGTTTTAACAGGGAAGTATGGAAGATAGGATGGATCCTATTCCACGTTGGAGGCAAACGAGGTTGATAGGCCACTGGGTTGATTTTCTTGGATACAACGAAAGGGCCATAGTAACGGGGTGCCAGCTTGTTGGGTCTTAAGTGTCTGGGCAAATATCGGGAGGATAACCAAACCTTGTCCCCAACATCATAGTCTGGAGCAGGGTGTCTCTTAGTACCTGCAAACCTTCTAATATCTTCCCTATCCAAGAATAAATGGTTCAGGGCCTCTTGGTGAACTAATACCAGCTGACCAGTCCAGGAATCAACAGAAGGAACAGGACTAGGAGAGGGAAGCACCGAAGGAAGCACAGATGGATGAAACTCTAGGTTGCAAAAGAAGGGACTGGTCTTTATCGAGGAGTGCTCAGAGTTATTGTAGGTGAATTCTGCGACTGGAATGAGAACAGACCAATCATCCTGAACCTTGGTGGAAAAGCAGAGTAGATATTGTTCAAGGGTCTGGTTTACCCGCTCCGTGATACTATTGGTTTGGGGATGGTATCCGGATGAAAGCGCCCGCTGAATTCCCAACACTTTACAGAGGTTTTTCCAAAACTTAGAGATGTACTGAGGTCCACAATCAGAGATGAGTCTAGATGGCAGTCCATGTAGTCAGAATATGTGTTTTACAAAGAGTTCGGCCATTTCGGGGACAGAAGGCAATTTTGCTAACAGTGTGAAGTGAGCCATGTGGGAAAAGAGATCGATGGTTACCATTATGGCTGTATGACCTCTGGAAGGGGGAAGATCAACAATGAAATCCATTGCTCTGACTTCCCAGGGTCGGGAAGGAGGAGCAGGTTGGAGGAGCAGTCCTGCAGGTCTCTTTTTATCTGTCTTGTTCTGACTGCAGACAGCACATGTCCGGACATACAACTGAACATCTTTCAGCATCTTGGGCCACCAGAAGTTTCTTTGAATGGAAACAAGAGTACCACTGACTCCACGATGTTCAGAGTAATAGGTGCCATGGCATAGGTGTAATATACGTTCCTGTAATGACTATGTAGGTATGACTAGTTGGGAATCCCGAAAAAGGAACCCATCCTTGTACCCGAGACCCCAGGAATTGAGTCCTAGGAATTCCTTCCTAAGGTCTGAGGTTGTAGTTTCATTCTTTATGGCTTCCAAGATGTCAGATGCTTTAGCGATGAACACAGTGCTGGGGAACATTTTAGGTAGGTTGGCCCTTTCCTGAAAAGGGCAGTCAGGACGTCTGGATAAGGAGTCTGAGATGACATTTGAGTTCCCTGGAATGTGAGTAATCTGGAATTGGTATTGAGCAAAGAAGAAGGCCTATCGTGCTTGTCGGCTGTTTCTGCACTCCATGGATTGAAGGACTTGTAAATTCCTGGGATCTGTTCACACTTGTACTGGATGAGCCGTATCCAGGAGGAGATGACGCCAGTCTTTAAAGGCTTGACGAATGGCAAGCAGTTCCTTCTCTAGCACTGAATAGTGAGTTTCGCATGGGAGCAAGGTCCGGGATACGTAAACCACAGGATGTTCGAGCCCATCTTGGGCTTGGTGTTTCAAAACATCGCCTATCGCATATTCAGAGGCGTCAGTCTCTACCAGAAAGGTTTTTTTTACATCAGGTTTTATCAAAATGGGTGCTTGAGTATACATCTCCTTAAGTTTTACAAAAGCGGCTTCTTGAGAAGGAGTCCATAGAAAGGGCGTATTCTTCTTGAGCAGTTTCACGATTGGTTGAACGATGGCTGAAAAGGAAGGTATGAACTTCCTGTAAAGGGTTGCAAGGCCCAGGAAGGATTGAACTTGTTTTACAGAGCAGAGAACTGGCCAGGATGTGATAGCTTCAATTTTGGCAGGGTCCATAGCCACCTTTTGGGCGTTCAGAACAAATCCTAAGTAGCGTACCGTAGAAACATGGAAGGTGCATTTCTCTGGTTTGGCCAATAGGTGATGTTCTCTGAGTCGTTGTAAGACGCGGTGACATGATCTTGATGTTGTGTTGAGTTCCTGGAGTACACCAAAATTTCATCCAGATGCACAATAACAAAGAGGAACAACATATCCGAGAAACCAGATCCATGAATCGCTGAAACACAGCCGGGGCGTTGGCTAGGCCAAAGGGCATGACCAAATACTCAAAGTGTCCGAATGGAGTTCAAAAGGCAGTCTTCCATTCGTTGGCTTCCTTTATTCAGACTGGATGGTAGGCTCCTCTCAAATCCAGCTTGGTGAAAATCACAGCGCCTCTGAGTGCTTCCAGAATATCAGATATTAGTGGTAAGGGGTATCTGTCCTTTCGGGTACATTGGTTTAGACCCCTGTAGTCTAGACAGGGCCGTAGCTCCTTGGTGTCTTTCTTGGGTACAAAAAACAAGGATGCCCCCGCAGGAGACTTGGAAGGACGGATGGTGCCGTTAGTGAGGTTGGTATCCAGATATTCTCTTAAGGCCTTCTTTTCGGGTACTGACAGAATAAACATCCTGCCAAAGGGAATTATAGCATTTTCTTCAGTATTGATGGTGCAATCTTCTGGCCTACGTGGAGGCAGGGTTTGAACAATGGCCAAGGAAAAGACATCAGAGAACTGCTGGTAAATCTCAGGTACATGATTGATATTAGAGATGGTAAGAGAAGAGTCAGTTCTCTTGTCCACCTTGGATGGGTCTGGGTTGGTGGTAGACGTCAAACAGTGCGATAGACAATATTCAGAGCCCAAAAACAGAGAGCCGGCAGCCCAGTTGATGTATGGATTATGCTTCTTTAACCAGGGCTTGCCCAGGACCACTGGATAGTTGGCAACTCTGATTATGTCGAACTGCAAGCTTTCCTGGTGGTTGTGGATTGAAAGTATGATTTTCCTGGTTTGTTGGGTGATTGGACCCGAAGACAGAGGGGAGCCATCAATCCCTTTGACTGTCTGAATGATATCCTTTTGTTCTCTGGGTATACCGTGTCTGGATGCCCACTGATCGTCCATAAATATGCCCATAGCACCACAATCAACCAAAGCCAAAACTGCCTGAGGTGCTCCAAATAAAGAGAGAAGAGTGATCTAAAGGACTACCAGGTTGCATCTTGATGAAAGATCCAGGATCAGGGGGATGGAGCAGTCCTTGTTCTCCCGAAACTGGGCTCCATTCAGGATTGGGAGCTGGCGTTTCCCGAACGCCTTGGTGGTGCTATGGGACAGTTCCTAACCAGATGTTTGTCTGAAGCACAGTACATGCACAACCCACTGTCAAATCTGCGGCTTCTCTCCTGATTTGAAATGGGACCTCTCATCGCTCCCAGTTGCATGGGTTCTGGTTCAGTAATAGGGGTTTCCTTTGATATTGGAGCCAACAAAGACATCTTGGGAGGGGAACTTTTGGTCCTTTTTCTTTCTGACTTTCTTTCTTGGATTCTGAAATCAATTTGCAGGGACAAATCCATAAGGGCCAGGAAGGAGCTTGGACGAGCTATTCTAGCTAGTTCATCCTTTACTTCATCATTAAGGCCACGACGAAACAGGGTAAAGCATGCCTCGTTAGACCATTCAGCTTCCTTGGCAAGTTGTTTAAATCTGGTGACATAGGATAACATATCCTGAGATCCTTGGCGAAACTCTAACAGCCTTTCTTGTGCAGTATACACCTGGTCAGGGCGATCAAACATCTCTTTAAAGGCCTGGATGAACCCGTTGTAATTGTCTAACAAGGGATCTCCTCCTGAGACCAATGGTGTAGCCCAGGCCAGGGCATTGCCGGTGAGATGTGCGATGACAAACCCCACCTTCGCTCTAGGGGTGGAAAAGTAGTATGGCTTAAATGTGAAGTGCACCAGACATGAATCCAGGAATGGGCAGATCATCTTAGGGGAACCATCGTACTTATCCACTACTCCACCTGTGGAAGCGCTGTCCTGATAGATTGAATCTCGGGTCAGGACCAGTTGCTTCAAGGCAGCATTCTCTGCCTTAAGATTCTGTACCTCCGTGGAGAGTTCTTGCATTCCTCGTAAGAGATCCTGCATGGAAGGATCCATCTCTGCTGTCTTGTCAGACAAATGGCATGTCAAACTGTCACGACTTGATTGAGGGACCACCTGTTTCGGCTTTGTAAGCTTCTTTCTTGATGGGTCTGGCTGCCCGGGTTTCTTGCAGGTGTGGGTTTCGTGGAGGTAAGGACGGGCTTCTTCGGACGCCACACTGTCAATGTCCGGAAGGTTCCGGAATTCCTGAGTGGATGTAAGTGGTCGGAGGGCAACCGCAGGAGCAGTCCTGGTTGGAGGGCCGTAGAAATGTGATTCGCAGCCGCAGTGGATGTCCGGCATGTTCCGGGAGTCCTGGGTGGAGGCAAGCAGTCCGAGGGGGACCGCAAGGGCAGTCCGGAATGGAGGACCGCAGAAGTAGTGAGTAGCAGCTGCAGTCGATGTCTGATATGCTCCGGGAGTCCTGGGTGGAGGTAAGCGGTCTGAGGGCCACTGCAATAGTAGTCTTGGAAGGAGAGCCGTGAAGATAGACAGACTCAGCCACGGAGAGCAAGGAAGGCACAATCCTAGGAGCAAGCGCAAGGAACAACACTTAGTAAGGAATTGTGAGCGCATTGACACGCGCCAATCCGCAGGGGCGGGGCGCTTATCTAGGCTGGCTAGTAACTATACCGTTGATTAAGGAGCGGCGCCCGCCATGTTGGGAAGCTGTTGAATGGAACAAGAGGTCCAAAGGGGGCGGTAATGAGGATTCATGACAAGCAGCTTATGAGACTATGACCAAGTGGTTTAGGCCACCCGGGGGAAGTCCAGCTGTTTATCGCCCTGTGGAAGCACTTCAGCACAGTTTCATCTGCAACGCTAGCCAGATGGGTTCGCTGGTGCATGCAGCAGGCAGGCATCAACCTCAAGGGCATGGGGGGACGGCACCCATTCAGTTAGAGGCACTATGGCTTCCAAGGAATTTGGCATGGGAGCGCAGCTAGAAGACATCATGAAGGCGGCATACTGGTCGAACATATCCGTTTTTAATATTTTTTCTTTGAAACCGATTGATCATATGTCCTCGTTGGTGGTAAGTAAGCTTTAAAACGAGCATAATCCGAGCCTCCGATCTCGACTTAGAATACAGATTTTCCATTCTAATGTAACAGAAAGTCATGATTCTATTAAAGACACAGATTATGCCACCCAAGCAGTCGCTAGGTGCAAGGTCGTATGTGGCAGTATGGACATTCAGACTAGGTGCAGCGACTAGCTAGGTTGTAATTGCCTGTCCGGTAGCTGACTTCCACTTAGCGTTGTTGCCTTATTCATATTACCCTGCTGGTGTAGAGGCAAGCCGGTGGGCTTTTGAGACAGCAGGATGTGCATGGTTTAAAGTTGCAGCGTTGACCAGTTGGGGCACATAGTTTGTAGTTGGCAATGACAGCAAAGGAAAGAGGAGGAGTTTAGTCTGACAGAGGCCAAGGCAACGAAGGTTAAAGCGTGATTGGAGTGAAATATTACATGAAGTTAACACCCTGTCAAGTGCAAACTACACGAACACTGTTTTCTTTGATGTTGTCATTTTTCTTTGAATTGTGTGATGTTATATTTTTGTTTGAACAATGCTGCTTGAGAGGTAAAGAGTAGATTTGAGCATAATCCTTCGCCTCTGTGTCTTTGATAGAATCATGACTTTCTGTTATGTTAGTATGGAAAATCTGTATTCTCCCAATTTCTGTTACAAAATATCCCTCCCAGCTGTGGGAAAATGTTGGCATCTATGCAACCCTCCGGATTTAGGAGGGAGGCATGCAATTATTTATAAAAAAATATTGCTATTTTTCCCTTTCTCACACCTAAAATAATTTTAATGCCAATGCAAGCCTATTGGAAAATTCATTTTGCCCACTTCCTGTGACAAAATCTCCCTCCCTCATACCTCTCAACTCACACACTTTGGGCAGTTGACAGCCGCTTTGGAGTCTGGTCACTCACCCGCTAAGCTCTTTGCACGTCAATGGGCTCTTTGCACACCAATGGGCTCTTTGTACGTCAATGGGCTCTCACCCATCAAAATGAAATCGCTCTCTTTTCTACTGCCCTGATGATGGAAAAGGTTGAGACATATGCTCTCAGGTGCTTCAAAATGTTGGTATGTATGATGCCCCAGCTCTCTCCTCTAAGAGTATAACAGTGCCAGCGCCCTACAAAGTGTCAGTTCAATACCTCCTAACACATCATGGCAGTTTTTCACCCCATACCAGGGTGGGCAAGGCGGGTTGCAAGTAAAGTTGCAAGTAAAGTGGCGAGAAAGAGTAGGACTAGGTGTAATGAAGATTACCAGTAAGTAACTGGCTCAATACCTCCACCTCCCTCTTCCTCCTCTCCCAGTATTTACTTGTGAGGCACACCAAACATAGCAGTGAAACTATTATCCATTAAGAAAAACAGACCAACCACAGTTTAGTTCAAACACGCCATCACCAATCTCTTACCACACAGTGCAAGAAATCTCATGTGTACCAGTGCTCAACACCCTCTGCCCAAAGGAGTGTGATACGTACCTATACAAGTTGAGAGCGAAAATGTCTGGAGAAAGTACTTGGGTCAGCCCAGTTTGCCACCCTGTAAATGTTCTGAATAGGCACTCCCTGCATGGTACCCTACAACGCTGCCATGCCTCTAGCTGAGCGACCCTGAATAAGGCTGGCAATCAAACCTGCACCATTGAATAGGCCAAAGCAATGGTCTGGCGAATCCATCTGCTAATAGTAGGGACAGTCACCCTCCTGGAACCCCAAATTTAAACAAACTCTCTGGCGGTTGAAAGGAAGCAGTTCTGTCCAGGTACGGCAAGACAGATCTCTTGACATCCAATGCATGCCACTGCTCCTCCTATGGAGAAGTGGGACCGGGGACAAACAACGGAAGAAAAATGTCCTGCACCTGTAGAAACTTAGAGGTGACCTTTGAAAGGAATCCTGGATCACACCAGAGAGTAAGTGAATCTGACAGGACATGCAGGATGGGAGCTTATCACATTAACTCTGCAATCTCTTCCAACCTCCAAGCAGGGTAATACAAGGAACACAGCTTTCCAAGTGAGAAAATAGATGTCCACTGACTCAAACAAAGAGCACTACAATGACCACAAAACCAAAGGAAGGTCTGATGGAGGCACCCTGGAACACAATATGGACCAGGTCAACAGCAACTCATCAAAGGCGACTCACATCCACTACTTAGAACCCCAGGCTCCCTGAAAGCCTGAATCATGGCTCACTGAGCCCTAAGAGTGAACACCATGCCCATATCCTGTGGGGGTTGGGCCTTTAATCACCTTAACCCAAAACAGGCCCACCACTTAAGAAGTGAGTACACGGTTGTACATAAAACACATTTATTGTACACAACTCTGGGAAGCGGTTAGATGTTGTTGCAGGACCAAACTAACCCAAGTCTCAACAATACATCAGTTGGCATCTTGTATACTTTGCAACAATTGAAAACACTCCCAGATACTTTATTACAATCCACTCCCAAATATGATTAGCCAAAAGCTCCTCAAATAAATCTCATTGTTTCCCAATTCTTCCATTTTCAATGGCTATTGTTATCCTGATTATCATCTTCAAATCATATTGAAAATGTACCTCTGCTTGGGATTTGTCCGTAGTAGGTCATGATGTTAGTACCTGGTTAAAAATTGGTATTAAAAACATAATTCATTGCTAGCAATAACTGGCCTAAGGCCTTTAACTTTAAGTGCATTTGCACATGGTCTGCTTACGTATTTTAGCAAATAGAGGAAGGTCTGAATTAACAGGATTTTCTATGAACTACTGATTGCAATCTCAATTCCCCAGATTCCTGGTGCTTCTAAAAGACCTTCTAATTTGTGCAGCCAAATACAGCCTATGATGACCTGAAAAAACACTGCCAGGCCTCTGGCCTCATGGTTATCACCACCAAACAAATGACTAACCCCTTCTAAAGATATTAATACAAAGGGTGAGGTAACATCTGTTCCCTTGCAGGACTGTAAACCTTGTCCTGTTCTTGCGCTGACCTTCTTACTATGTAACACATTCTTCTTTCTGTCAAGAATGTTCCTGCTACTTAGAATTCATGAGCAACAGCTAACCATGGAGCAAAGCAACCCATTGTGTGGATTGTGTTTGTGTTGCATTTGCAGTTTTAATATTGTATCTTTCTATGTGCGTGAAGATCTAATATGTTTAAATTCTAAATTATTGTAACCCTGAAAGTAACATATAATTAACTCCATTTGATTCCGATGGATTTGCAACACTGCCACGGTTTGCTGCCATCCCTTGTCATCAATATGGTGTGCACAACATGAATCCCTCATAATAATAGGGACCCTCCTTGACCACTCCGACATTCCCCCTGTTAGTTAATACTTTAACAAATCATAATTATCTTCTTGGGGAATATCTCTATAACCATCTCTCACCCCAATCTCTATATGGGCATACTCCGGGCCTGAATCAACCCAATTCGTCCCCCTACCCTTTCCGCAATCTACCCACCACTCCAGACAAGCATGCCAATTTGGTGGAGGAAACAAAACAGCTTCAGTCTGAGTACCCATATGGGATGAAGTATGGGATGAAGTAGTGATGACCCTAGCCTTGGACAGGGTTATGGTCATCATGGCAGCAACTGTTGGTACCTGGGCAGAGAAACAATGTGGCAGGAACAAAAAAGAATAAAAAAGACAAAAATAGGCATCAGAATCTTCACACCAAGGCTCAATCAGGGAGGTATATTCAACAGTGGCCATGTCAAGTGGAACAATGAAACTTAATACAAGGGGAAAAACCAACAAAATGACAAAAAGAAAACCAAAACATACACGTCAGATCAACCCAGAGAATTTTTTTTTTTTTAAACTGATATTTTATTATTGTTTCAACATTGGATAAAAAATACATATTCAATCTGCATAAGCCTAGTACTAAATAATGGCTTGTTTATATAAGAGTAAAGTGCATCGTAATTAAAGTGCTCGTCATACCCTAAAAAAGGGGGAACCATCTATAATGGTCTACACCGCTCATGCACAGCTGGATAATATGGAACCCCAGGTGATTGAAGGGAATCACTCAGAGGGGGGCCGACGGTCACAGGTGTGCCTGCGGGATACTGACTAAAAAACTCAACAATGTGCAATCGAATAGTGGTAATACACAAACAAATGGACAATGGGGTGTCGTTCAGGGAGGTACCCACAAAGATAAAGAGTCAATCCATGAGTTGTTGGTGATCCCAGGATCAGTTTCCATGATCACTTTCAGTTTATGCAGGGCAGCAATAGTTCTGGTAAGCGTGCCATTTTCAGTGTCATTGGGAGGCACAAATGTGCAGCGGGTACTCCCGATTGTCTGGCATACTCCACCCTCCATTGCTGTCAGGAGACTGAGAATGTACCGGTTTTTCAAAGTTATGCACCTCAGAGACCGTAATACTTACTTAATGGCACTAAACGTGTTCAAGAAGAGCAAGAGTTCATACCTGGTCAACTGGAGCCATTTGGCATTTGCCGCTGCTTGGACGCCAGGTGCCAGGAGGAAGGTGAACAAAGTCTTGGTGTGGCTAAACAGCCGATATCAATCAGGAATATCTGCTAAGGCCTGTGATGATGCTGCTGAGAGGTAGTTGGACCTTTTCCTTTGTTGTAATTGTCCAGAATTTTTGACATCAAACATAGTCTCTGATTTGTCTACATATGGTGGTGAAGGGGACGCAAGGGGCACAGAGAATGAAGGGGACACAGATGGGCCAAAATCAGATGCTCTTCAGGGATCAGAAGGACTAGTGCTTGAAGGATCGAGAGACTGCACACACATCTACAGGTTGGAGGCAACTGCCTGGCCTGTATGCACTCTATCTTGTGAGATACCTGTGGGTGTCTCACTGTCTGAACCCTGGGGATCTCTTTCTCATGTGGCCAGGGCACAGCCATCACCCTCCTATCCAGACCCTGGGGGTGGACAAGTGCGGGAGGATCACCTCGGTGAAGGGTCCTTGGGGAGTGGGGGTGAGACATCCGATGGTGAGACGCAGCATTCCCCCTTTTTCAACATTTCCACCTTTACAAGTTAATCTGAATCCTGTCCCGTTGGCCCCTCACCAATTCAGAAAGGAGGCATGGGAGAATCAGAAGAAGGAAATTAGATAGGACTATCCCCTTTTTTACAACAACAATTTTCTGTACTTACCTAACATGAATAGTGAAAACTACAACTCTCACAATTCCTACTTCCATTCTAGAAGTCCAACTACTGGGACGATGAAGAGACAGAAGGGAGTCATGAGGATTACCCATAGGAATCAATGGGCAATGGATCCGTACGGGCAGTCTCCATGTTGTCCCAATAATGAGGTCAGGTAGGGAGGGACAACTACCAATCAACTCTAGCTGGGAGTATAAACGCAGAGCTAGCAACAGAATTAAGAGTGAAAAAAAAGCCAGAGAGAGCTGAGCAGAACCTGGAAGACCTGGAAGACCACGAGGAGGAAGGACTGCCCAGACATTGAACTTGGCTGCACAGGGGAGGCTGTAGTGTGGAATAGAAGCTGTGCCTCCAGGAAGCCTAAACCAGGGGCAGCTGGGGTTGACTGGTGGCACCTATGACAAAACTCCTCCCCTGAGTGACAAAATAGAGCCCGGGCCTGTGGGGGGCGCCTGGCAAGAAGATGAACCCAGGTAAACACCCAGAGTGCTCATGCTTCTCCTGAAACCACGAGAATGCCATTTCAGATAGCTACCGAAGTAGGAGAAAAATATCCAGAAGTGAATTATGGTACTGGAAGTCCAAAGACATGTTTTATGGTTTTTGCATAAATTGAAGAAGGGTCTGAGCCTGGAAGAAGGAGACCCTTTGTGAACTTGGGAGAGGTCCGAGTCTGGAAGAGGGAGACTCTTTGTGAACTTTGAGAGGGGTCCGAGTCCAACAGAGGGAGACCCAGTGGTGAAGAAGAAGAAAAAGCCGAATTGTCAACACAGTTGGTGAGTCGGGGGCAGCATGCACGAAACCAGTCTGTGAATGAATGAAAGTCGAGAGGCGACAAAATACAAAGCAATGCTTGTGACCTCGAGCGAAAGTGAATCATAGGGAATGATAAAAGGCTCACCCCCAACTGAGAGAAGCCCGAGAAATTGTGGAAGCTAAATAGTTTAATCCCGGCTTAGGGGAACCAGAGTGAAAGTAAACAACAAATGAGTGATTGAACTTTGAAGCCAGGATACAATACCGTACACAGAGTGGTCTGGCACCACGTGGGTGCTCATTCGAAAGTCTCTGTTAGGTATCCAGCTGAAAGGTGGCAAATGTGAAGAGTGATGAAGAATTGTGAAATCAAAGTGGTTCTGCAACGAATCAAGTAAAACCCTGTGTACATTCGAAATTGTTCAATAGTTGATGAAAGAGTATATGAAGTTGGACCGAGCTCGGAGGGAAATCAGCTAAAACCTTTTGGTTAAAGCAAGTTTGTGTAAAGTTATATTGGAAATTGGAATAAGTCCAAACCCGGCGGAGGGAGACCAACTGTACATTGTGTTATAAGGGATCTGAGCCTGACTGAGAGGGAACCGAGATCTGGGCCCGGCTGAGGGGGATCCGAGATCTGAGCCTGACTGAGGGGGATCCGAGGTCAAAGCCCGGTTGAGGGGGATCCGGGGTAAACTGTGAGTCACTGGAGAAAGAATATCCTATGAGAAATTGGACGCATAAATAATTTACAAACATTGTGTTGAGAGTATCTGAGCCCGGCTGAGGGGTATCTGCGGTGAATAGTGAATCGCATAAGAAATTGAGTAATTGTGAAAATCTAAGAGGGAAAGAAATTTATTTGTTATCAGGCCCTCTGAACGAAGAGACTTTGAAAGACAAAGAGACTTCAGCACGGAAGGCCCTGATGCCAATGATTGAACTGTATCCTCGTACTAGAGAAGCCAGAGAATGTGCTAAGCTCGAGTGTACCGTTTTGTCCCCTGCTGAAACGTGGATAAGTGAGGCCAATGGCCTGAACATTATGATATATTATTTTGTGAACACTTCTTTCTTTTATTAACATTGTTTCCCACACTATTTGTATTTAGAGGCAAGGATTGGCAATAGGTTTATTAGCAAAGACCCATTTATTTTGACAAGACACTACTAGGACTGCATTATTATTATTTGATGGACGTAGCTTGCTCCCATCTGTAGATTTAGGATTTGATAGGCATTTTTCAAACCATTTTTTTAAGTTTAATCAACACCCTTGAACTGTGGTCACTTGTGTCTGTTTTACTGTTGCTGTTGCTACCATTACTTCCTTATAGTCCACAGATACAAAAGTTGTTGAGAAGGGCAGCCGTACCTCCAGCCAAATCTGCAATGCGTAGAGTGTTACTGCAGTTCCCATTTGTGCCAACGGGCACTGTACCATCACCTTTAAAACAGAGAAAAATGGGTAAGTGTCTGCATCTTAACAGGTTTTTCTGCTGGCTCTGTGAGCCACATCAGATACTGCGAATGATTTCTCCATACTGTCCTACACTCTTTGTTTATTTGTTCCACCCCTTCTTCTGAGAATCCCCTCATTACTCCAGCTCTGCAACTCTTCGCCCCTTGCTCCCATTGATTTTTTAGAAAAAATAGCTCCTTCCAAGATCAACTGGACTCTTTGAGCACACCTAATAATTTTGTGCTCTGCCCGTCTGGGGTTACTTGCATGTCTTTATAACTAATTATTGAATAACAAATGAAGATATTACAAAAAATATATAACCACAAAAAAAATATATAACCACAAAACATAACAAATTTTCTTTTTTTGGGGCGGGTGGTCCCCCCAATCCCCTGTTTCCCCCAGCTAAAAACCCACCCCAACCATTTCCACACAAGATTACCCAACCCCACATACATTTTCGTTATTTTCTTTGTTATATAATTTTCGTTATATATTCCTTTGTTATTCATTTTTCGTTATAAAGACTGTATACCCCTGCTTGGCCTTCGAGCAATTATCATCACTTGGTATGATTGATGCTGTAATTGACTGCCCTTTAAACTGCCTGTGAACCCTGCACAGGCTAAGTAAACTAGACATAGCGCATCTGCTACCTCTATCTCACTCAAGATAAAAACACCCTAGGAACGCCGGAAACATGTGGGATGAGAGTGCAGATGTAGTAGTATCATATGGACCTCTCTCTCCCCACCTTCCTCATATGGCCATACCATATGTTGTCAGCTGCAAAATCATGTGCATTCATTATGGGATTTAACTTATCATTATCGAAAAAATTGTTATCAACATTTCATCTTCCTCTAAACATTTTCTCCTCAGACTTCATAAGATTAGACAATTGGAGTTGTCTCCATTCATACTGTTTGTCATCTTCAGACATGATGACCCTAGGACCAATAAATAAAACGCAAAAACTTTTATTGTTACACAATTCACAATCTTAAACATTCCTTTTCGTATACAAAAATTATTTAAACTCCAGCTCTCCATTCTCACCCACCTTTGCACTGAATGAAAGGTGAATCCTTAGGGTGCATTTAACTTCTATGCCTGCTCCTGTGCAGGTGGAGGGCTCCCGGTATCCCTTCGAGCCTCTTTACGGTGGATTCAACTCTTATTGCCCTCCACCTTAACAGCAGTCGGAGTTGCATACACCAATGTATTTGGCCCATGGAACCGCGGTTCGTGCAAATGTAGACTCTGTCCCTGGGGAGAAGCTTTATTTTGTGCTGATTGTCGGTATTCTCAACACTTTCTCCTGTTGTCTGTTGGTGAGACGACACAACCTGTGATGATATAATCTTAACACTTTTAGTCAATGCTGTAAAATCCTCCTTGAACTCCTCTCTAAGACTGCTGTGGTCTTGTGTGCATCTGATCTCATGCGTGTAGGTGACGGCTCAAATGTTGGTCCTTCCCTGGCTACTTTTGTGTGTAAAATAAAGCTAGTGGGAGGCAAATGACCTATTTAACTCTGCGCACAATTTGGCTAACTGGACATTAAGGATCCCATTAAGCCTCTCCATGAGTCTGTTGGCCTGCGTGCGGTACACCGAGCACAACCAATGCTTTATTCCTAGCAGCGAAGTGATTTCTGCAAACAAGGCATTAAAGAAGTGGGCTCTGCTGTCGGATTTTAGAATTTCAAAAATTCACCATCTTGGAAATACCTCTCTCACCAGAAATCTCGCTGTCAATTTAGCATCAGGGTGTATGCAGGGACCAACCTCAAGCCACCGGGAGAATGGACAAGCCACCACAATAAGATATGTGAAATTACTGCACCTCGTTATGGCCACAAATTCGATGTGGAGCTCCTTGAATGTACCAGGGGGCCATGGTAAGACCCCCCTTCACTGACCTCATGGTATTCCCGGGATTGAACTCTTTGCACACTACACAATTCCCTATGAATCTACTTATCTGTTCTTGTAAATTAGGGATAAACCAATCCTCTTGGAGCTCTGCTGTGATTTGTTGTCAAAAAGTATGTGCTGCGTAATGCAGTTGCTCTAGGGCAAAAAGAAGGAGCTCTACATGCATTACTACCTTCTGCATCAATTCCTGTCTCCAAAGCAAATCTGTGCGTGAGAGAACACATTCTCTCTTTTTCTAGAGCTTCTGTTCTTCTCGAGGGGTTTCTATTATTTGGAGCACACAGACTCCGGTATATGGGGCTGGTAACTGTACCTGTTGGGATATGGTTTCCTTTTTCTGGGAATCTTTGAAAGGAAAATATGCGGCTTCCTTCGCCGACTTATCTGTGGCATCATTTCCGAGAGCTATTGAATTAGTGGGGTTAATATGGGCAGCACACTTCACTAAACCTATCTCTGCTGGAAAGGTTAATGCTTCAATCTGCCAGGATAGCAGTGCAGCATGCTGGACAGGGGACCCGTCAAACCTGCTAAATCTTCTTCTCTGTCATCTTGATAACCCAGAATGGACGGTGGAGGTGACATAAGTGGAGTCTGAATAAACAGTGACTGCCTTCCCCTTACACATTTTGAGCGCCTCTATATGCGCCTCGAGTTCCAGCACTTGTGCAAAGTAATGAGAATGCAACTATCTCTACAGTCTGGCCATTATCCATATCCATAAGACCAATGACAGCTGCGCCCGTGTGCCTCTCACCCATCTCTTGGTTCATGGTCGAAGACTTATCAACAAAAATCATTGCACCCCCTCCAGGGCTTCGTCTTTCACATGTACTCTCTCTTCCTCTTCTCCCTCAAAAGTGGTAAAATCATGAAAAATATTCTTATGCTGAACCGGCTCTGCTACAAATGTTACTGGATTTACTAGGTGACATCACATGGAATGAATTGACAGATTTGATAAGATGACCTCATACCCTGACTCTTCGAGTCGTCAATATGGATTTAGATTTTTCTAGAATCGCAAAGAAAGCATGTTCTATGTACAAAGTCACTGGGCAACCCATAGTAATGGTTGAAGACTTTTGAATTACAAAAGCTACTGCAGCCAGAGCTTGTTCACAAGGGAACTGTCCCTGCATCACTGGGTCTAGGAGTCCACTGAAATATGCAAAAGGTTTGTGACCTAGCAATGTTTGATGGGCCACGACCGCTGTCATCCCCTGCCCATTTGAATGCAAAAATAGAAAGAATGGCTCCTTGTAATTTGGGGTTACCATGACCGGAGCATTGCTGATTGCAGGCCTTGAGTTCCCCAAAGCAAGTCCCCATTTTCTCAGACCACTCGATCATACTTTTCGCCTTCTGCGCTTCCTTTAGACCTTGCAATAAGGGACTTGCATAACTCAAGTAATCAAAAATCCATGAACTGCAATACTTACAGAGCCCCAAATTCTGCTGCATGTGTTTCACTATGACTGGCTGAGGCGTATTTTGAACTGTGGAGTCTCTCTCTGGCATTTCTTTCCTTCCTGCGGGCGATATTACTTGCCCCAAGTAAATTACCTCTGTCTGACAGTATTGCAATTTCTCTTTGTCCACTTTGTACCCCTTCTCCACGAGCAGGGTGAGAAGCGTTATTGAGTCTCCTCAACACTGCTCATCTGAAGTGCTGCAGACTAATAAATCGTCCACGGACTGAATTACAGTACTGGACACATGTAAATTCCCCAAATCCATCTGAACCACCCTGTTAAAAATACTCTGGGATTCGCAGTACCCCTGGGGCAACCTCATGGGTTTGAATCTCTGACCACGATATGTAAATGCTGAGAAGTACTGAGAATCAGGGTGTAAGGCAACACAGAAAAATGCATTTTTTAAATCAATTACCATGAAGTGGGTCGATTCAGTAGGGATGTTACAGAAAATGGTGGCTGGATTCGGTACCACCAGAAATTCCACCTCAACAATATTATTGAGGGGGCGCAAATCCTGGACCATCCTCCAATTGGACCCCTTCACCTTCTTCACAGGATAGATAGCCGTATTGCATGGGGAAACAGAGGGCTGTATAATGCCTTGCTTTAACAATGCCATAATGGTCTCATAAATCCCTTCGTCTGCTCCTTGGACATGGGGTACTGCTTAACCCGTTGTAATATCACTCAAGTTTTCAATTTTATCCTCACTGCTCCAACACATTTTACCAGCTCCACATCATGATGATTGCTGGTCCCCAAATGGTCTGGCACTTTTCACAAATCCTCCCTCCAAAATGACAATGTACTCTTAACGATGAGCATGGTCTGTGATACTTAGCTTTTCCCTATCGCTTTCTGGCAAGCCACTTCAATTTCAAAGACCATCTTCTCCTGTGTTTTCAGCGTCTTTGAGCAATTGCTCGTCAGACACGTCCCTTGTGATCCCTGGTGAATTTCTTAAGTGAAGGGGCATAAATATTTACCCCAGATATGCCATAGCGACCGAGGGCAGCAAGGGATCCCAAACCAATCAAGAAGGGCTCGGGGGGTTTCCCCTCAGGAATTTCTTTTAAAACAATGGGTTCAAATGTTGCCTTTTAGAGCATACTTTGAAAAAAAGCCAAACAGTTAGCAATTTGTGCTTTGGGGCCCAGGGGGCGGGCATGATCTTTTTTACTGGACATCTATGATAGTAAAAAGAGTAAAAAGATACCACCCCTGTCCCCTGGGCCACACAGTGCCTAACGCAATCAGCATGATTATGTGTGTATGCAAGCCTTGGGGAGTGTAGGGGGGGAAAGGATGGTATTTTTGACTGGACATCTATGATAGATGTCCAGTAAAGAAATACCATCCCTGTCCCTTGGGCTCCACAGATCCTCAGAAGGAGAGCTGATTTTGGCAGGTGGATAGGGGGATTGTGCAACAATACAACCCTCCTACATCCTTTTGCCAAAATTAGCTCCACAGACCAACACACACATACACATTCACACAGCAAGCACTTTGCTCTAACCCGCTCCAGGATGCTGTGTCCATATGTGCAAGGAGGTGCTGGAGCTCCCTCTCGTGCATAGAGACATGCAGTTCCCCAGCCAGCATTTCCAATTAGCTATGCAAGGCTTGCGAAGCAAAACACCCCCAGTCTTGCATGGCTCAGTGATCATGTGCGGCTGGGGAACTGAACTGGAAAAGGGAAACAGATTTTCTCCTTTGACAGTTCAGCCAACCCAGGAGTACTCCATAAGCTGGAAAAAGCAGCTGAGGGAGTGCTCGGTGTTTCACTGGGCTGGCTCCTCAGCTCCTCCATAATGGGTGAGGGGGGTTGAGCATACAATGCCTTCCTCTGTGAAGCCAATCGACATCCACAACTTGCTCAGGATGTCTGTTCCCAGAAGATTTGGTGGGTTATATGTACAATACAACAAAGGGGCTGATACATTTTGATTACCCACCTTGATACTAAGATTGTCACTATGAGGAACTGACAGAACAGCCCCAGAGAAACCCTGTGTGCCCATTGCTTTGCCTGACAAGGGGAACTCACCTTCCTTAATACAAGACTTGGTAGCTCCTGTGTCAACCATGAATGAAAATATTTGTTCACCAACCTGCATTTCTATCTGGGGTTCCTCTTCTGGATCGGTGGCAATGGACAGGACTGGACACATCAGGTATCCCTGTGGGCTGTCCTACTCCTGGTACCTATTAGCACCTGGGAGAGAAAAAGGATTTCCGCTGAAAACACTTGCTCCAGTGTAGTGTGCAACTGTTCCTTGGTGTAAAGGATTCTTGCCCCATGTCTGCACTGATGCTTCTGCTGGCATGATCAGTGCCTGGCTAACACTCACCCAATCTCCATCACTCCTTTCCTAGGTAAAAACAGAGATTCTCCTCAACGGAACACCTGCTCCCTCTCAGATCGGCCTCTCTTGGTCTTCTTCCTATTCCCACCTGTGAGGCTAAAAACCTCGGGGTCATCCTCGACTCCACACTCTCCTTCTCTCCACACATCTCTGACGTCTCTAAGAAGTCACACTGCAGGTATTCTTCCTGTCCTCTCCTTCCCCCAGAAGCTCACTGTCACCAGAGCACTGGTTCTCTCTAGGCTGGACTACTGCAACAACCTTTTTCTAAATCTGCCTGCTTCTACTCTCCGCCCTCTGAAGCTCATCCAGAATAGGATTGCGAGACTTGTCCTGGCCTCTAGCCCAGGGATCATATCTCTCCAGGACTGAAATCTCTGCACTGGCACCCAGTGGCTGCGAGAATTAAGTTCAAAACCTTCTGCATTGTCCACAAGGCCTTCTAGGGCCTGGGGCCTCATTACCTTCAACTCTCTCTTCCTAAATATCTTCCTTCTCGAGTTCTTCGCTCATCTGCCTCCAACTCCCTCAGGGTCAGTCGCTTCTCCAAGCAATGAGTTGGTGGTAGATCACTTTCTCCGGCTGGGGCCTCCCTCTGGAATGGCCTACCTACCTCCCTGAAACATGAGAACCATCTCCGGTTCCAGAAACACCTCAAAACCTTCCTCTTTGCTTCCGCTTTCTCTCCTCTCCCCTCCTGAACTCCTAGTTGAAACTGCATTGGCCACCTGGCTACCCTATGATCTTGGGCCCACGTCCCCTCCCCCACTAGTTGCACCCCTGCACTGCCCCCCTGAGATCCCCCACATTTAGGGACTGTTTTCTGTATCGCTATAGCCACCTACCAGCACTTAACAACTGATATCTGCACTTACCCTTGCCACCAGCTGGCCGCACATTCACTTATTGCTTTATTTATTCTATTTATTTATTTTACTGTCATTCCCATGTACTGCACTGCCCCTCCTCCCAGCCTGCCCGCCATCTGTGATTGGTCCCTTCCAAGAAGCAGCAGGGCCTACAGACCCGCACTGCACATGACGCCGCCATCATATGCCTGCAGCCCCCGGTGAGTGTTGTGCCCCCAGACCTATGTGTGGTCCCAAATTTTGTATTTCATCTGTTTTGGGACCGCCCCCAGGCCCGTGTGCGACCCTGGTTGCCTTTGCCACACCCCGCTCTCCATTTCCGTAGGTCTCCCCATCCCGCCTCCCAGCACGCCCTCCAATCCATGATTGGTCCCTTCCAAGAAGCAGCCAGGCCTACAGGCCCGCACTGCACGCGACACCGCCATCATGCGCCTGCAGCCCCCGGTGAGTGTTGCGTCCCCAGATCCCTGTGTGGTCCCAAATTTTGTATTTCATCTGTTTTGGGACCCCCCCCCAGGCCCGTGTGCGACCCTGGTTGCCTTTGCCACATCCCGCTCTCCATTTCCGTGGTTCTCCCCTTCCTGCCTCCCAGCACACCCTCCATCCATGATTGGTCACTTCCAGGTCATAAGTGTCCTTACCAGGGCAGCCCTCTGCCCGCGCAGCCCCCACGGCTAACAGCCCCAAGGCAAAGGGCAACTCCTATATCAGTGGCTCCAAGACGTGTCTGAAGGTGTCCGCAGGGGAAGCAAAGGAAGCCGGCAGCCAACAGATACCACAAAACTGTAAGTGTGGCATGAGTGGGGTGTAGAGCAATTACTCTACTCCAGAAAGCCCTTGCCACTCTAACTTACCTCCCCATAACGGAGACTGCATAGAATTGCAACATGCATACTTATAGAGATTTGTGACCACCAGCCTAAATCCATTCCTGGCTGGACTGTAAATGTTGCATTGCATTACACACTAACATACTAGCCAATGTTAACTAGTGCCCCACCTATAGAGAATGGTCAAGATTGGACTGCGTCACATCTAGACAGGGTTATGAATGTTAGCATGTGCCACACTTAGACGGAATTCTTGGCTTTAGCTTGCGTCACATGTAGACAGGATTATGAAAGTCAGCATGTGCCACACTTAGATGGAATTCTTATCCCGTGTCGCATCTAGATAGAAATGTGAAGGTTAGCATGTGTAACACTTAGATGGAATTCTTAACTTTAGCTTGCGTCACATCTAGACAGGATTATGAAAGTCAGAATGTGCCACACTTTAATGGAATTATTAGCCTGCGTCGCATCTAGATAGAAATGTGAACTTTAGCATGCGCCACATTTAGATGGAATTATTAACTTTTGCTTGCGTCACATCTAGACAGGTTTGTGAATGATAGCAAGTGGCACACTCCGATGGAATAGTGAATGATAGCACGTATCACACCTAGACATAACTGCAAGGACAACAATGCCAACTAACCAATCCACTAACAATTTCATCCCTCTGCATAAACCTCTCAAACTCTAACCACACACAACCACAAGCCTAAAACGCAGCAATCTGCACAAACTTCACTACACTGCAACAACAAAACAAACCGCACATAGACTTGCACAACAGCACACAACGACTACCGACCGTAAAAGACACCAAGCCCAGCCAACGGAGCCACCAGGCTGAGGCTGCCAACAGCACATCACTGCTCTCTTACACTTTTCCAGCTTATTCCTACTAACTCACCCCCCTCCCTCTTTTAGAGCCGCCAGGGGACCACTCCGGTGGTAATAGTGTGCGGTACAAATATCCTTTAACATTAACTTGCGCAATCACAATGTCACCTGGCCTAGTAAGATCATTGTCTCTGTCTTCCCTCTGTTCCCCCTCCCTTGCCTCGTCACGCCTTGAAACACTTGTGTATAGGCGTGTTATAAATGCCATATCATATCATGGGATATGGGATCCCGAAGGTCTGTGCATCCCCAGTTGCTGGGTTCTGTTCAACTGGTGCCTGCTGCAGTTGCACAGACCTTGGGGCATTTGGCACGTCCAGGCCTGCATATGTTGAGCTTCCATGTAAAAGTACTGTGGCTGTTCACGACAATCCTGTGACACGTGGCCCAACCTTCCACACGACCAACAGTGAATCCCATAAAATCCTCCTTTATTATTTCCTGTTGTCCCATTAAACCAAGGGCCGAATTCCTCTGACCCCGCCAAATGACCCACTTCGCAGTGGAAATCCTCCTATGCCCCTCAGAAACCTTCTCATTGGCTTTGAACCGGGAACATGCCCATCCACCCAACCCTGCATCATACCTGGTTCAATGTGTCCCTGTTGTTCCGGTTGCCCCTCCTGTCCCTCCATAGAATTTGTAATTACTGCTTCTTCTAAACCATGGGTGCCCAACATACAGCCCGCGGGCCAGTTGCAGCCCGCCATGCCCTTTTGACCTGCCCGCGAGGCACAAAGGCTTTCCTAATGGAGGGCGGCCCGCGGCCACCCTCCATTAGGAAAGTCTTTGTTGTCTTCCGGGCCGGTGAAAACACTGGCCCTCATTGGCTCAGCACACACACGCATCACGTCGCTCCTACGAGCCACGTAATGCGTGTGTGCTGCACCAATGCAAGGCCAGCACTACGGCTGGGGTGGTCCATAAGGCTTGATGGCGGAAGGCATTTCAGCCTTGGACCACGCCAGCCGTAGTACGATTCCAGTGACTTCCAGCTTACCTGTCGCTTACCTGCCTTCCAGCACGTCTCCGGTAAGTGCTCTGTTTGCGTTTGTTTGTCGGGTTTGTTTTGCTTTATGTTTGTGTGTGTATGTTGCGGGGGGGTGTGTATGAATGTTTGTATTTGAATGTATTGTGTGTGTATGTTGAGATGCGGGGGTGGGGGGTGTCGGATGTGTATGAATGTTTGTATTTGAATGTATTTTGTGTGTATGTTGAGATGCGGGGGTGGGAGGGTGTGTCGGATGTGTATGAATGTTTGTATTTGAATGTATTTTGTGTGTATGTTGAGATGCGGGGGTGGGGGTTGTGTCGGATGTGTATGAATGTTTGTATTTGAATGTATTTTGTGTGTATGTTGAGATGCGGGGGTGGGGGGGTGTGTCGGATGTGTATGAATGTTTGTATTTGAATGTATTTTGTGTGTATGTTGAGATGCGGGGTGGGGGGGTGTCGGATGTGTATGAATGTTTGTATTTGAATGTATTTTGTGTGTATGTTGAGATGCGGGGGTGGGGGGGTGTGTCAGATGTGTATGAATGTTTGTATTTGAATGTATTTTGTGTGTATGTTGTGATGCGGGGGTGGGGGGTGTGTCAGATGTGTATGAATGTTTGTATTTGAATGTATTTTGTGTGTATGTTGAGATGCGGGGGGGGTGTGTCAGATGTGTATGAATGTTTGTATTTGAATGTATTTTGTGTGTATGTTGTGATGCGGGGGTGTGTCGGATGTGTATGAATGTTTGTATTTGAATGTATTTTGTGTGTATGTTGAGATGCGGGGGTGGGGTGGTGTCGGATGTGTATGAATGTTTGTATTTGAATGTATTTTGTGTGTATGTTGAGATGCGGGGTGGGGGGGTGTGTCAGATGTGTATGAATGTTTGTATTTGAATGTATTTTGTGTGTATGTGTCATGCTGCGCGGCACTTGGTGCCTGTGGAACCGCTGGCAGCGCGGACATTATTCTGCCCTACACTCTGGTAGCCTGTCACGCCCACCTGCAGCTCCGCCCGTGCGTATGCGCGCTTACGCGGCCTGGAGCATAAATACAGCTTCTTCCGGGTTGTGTACGCGTTGCAACGCTTCCGGTTTCCTCCGTTAGTGCCTTTTTGCCTGCTCTTCCCTCGCTCGCACTCGCTGCTGTAGTACCCGATCTCAATCGGGTCCTTGTCCTCTTCCCCTTGTCTGCCTGCTGCCCCTTTTTTCCTTCTACTATTTTCCCTTCCTCTCTCCTCGCCACCCTCCTTCTCCCGTCCCTTCTCTGTTTCCGTCCTTCCTCCTTATTTTTCCCCTTCCTGTTTTTTTCTCCTCCTGCTTGCCTCCTAGTGTACCAGACCTAGGCCTGATCTCTTGGATTGCTGATTCTTCTGATTCGGAGACCTTCCTTTGTGATCTCCCGTGTACCAGATCCCGGCCTGTTTAAGGACTGCCTATTCATTTGTGCTTCACCTATGGACTTGGTTCTCCTTGTGAGATTCCGTACTACTTACTGTCTACTTTCCTCCGGAGCCTCATGCTTTCTACCACGGAGTTCAGCTTCAGCAGACTGCATTCACCAACATTCCAGCTCATTCCTTAGGAGAGTCAGGCAGGTCGCTTAGGGGTTTTTTGTGCCTTTTGGCTTTTTCCCCTTCCCGGCGTTCCCAGGAGGAGGCACCGGAAACCCTTTTTGGGCGACACGTGGCTTCGTTCCGTGGGCGCCCCTACCTACATAAAAAAAGGAGCGACCAAGAAGTAAAGGAAATAAGGGTACAGGAAGAAGAGACCAAGGTGAGGAGTTAGGGGAGGGTGGTGAATCGGATTCTACGTTCTCTGGCGAGGATATCACCGATCCTGGTGACAGTTTGCAACGCCCAATTGAAGTTGAAATGGCTACGCCACAGCAAGTACAGGAACTTGTAGCAGCAGTCCAGAGCTTAAATGTGGAAATGCAGAATCTCAAGGTTGCCAATGCCACCCTACAGCAACGGATAACAGAGAGAGAACGACCTTCCACCAATCTTCCACCGCTCCCCCTTGTGTCGGGCAAGTTTGATGGCACTCCAAAAAAGGTAAAAGAGTTTTTGGATGCGTGCCATTTACACTTCTCATTCCGCCCTCAGACCTTTTCCTCAGACCATGCCAAGGTGGGGTTTATGGTAACACACATGTCAGGTAATGCCCTGGCATGGGCCACTCCGTTGGTGAACCTGCCGGATCCAGTCTTACAGGATTATGATGCTTTCAAGGGTTTGATGCAACAAACCTTTCTACGTACCGAAAGCACCTACTTGGCTTCAGAAGATCTGCTGGACATCCGTCAAGGGAATTCGGATCTGCGAACCTACATTACAACATTCAAACAGGTGGCAGCTGAAGCTGGGTGGCAGGAGCAGGCTCAATATGCAATCTTTCGGCGGGGTCTGAGAGAAGACTTAAAGGATGAGCTAGCCAGGATAGAAATGGCCTTCACCCTCTTCAGTGAAAGAAATTCAAAGATTCCTGGGTCTGGCGAACTTCTATCGTAGGTTCATTCCCAATTTCTCTCAGAAGATCCTGCCCATCACTACTCTCCTCAAGAAATCTTCTGAGCCATTCAGATGGTCGGCTGAGGCCGAGGATAGCTTTGGGGATCTTAAAAACGCCTTTTGTGCTGCACCCATACTACTACAGCCTGACCAGGAGCTGCCCTTCATCTTGGAGACCGACGCCTCTGCTGCTGCCATAGGAGCTGTCCTTCTCCAAGAGGTTCGGGGAGTAGAGCATCCTGTCGCCTACTTCTCGAAGACACTTAACGCCAGTCAAAGAAACTACTCTGTCATTGAACGAGAATTACTAGCAATGAAATCGGCTTGTGTGGAATGGCGGCATCTCCTTCAGGGAGGCAGGTATCCATTTACCATCCGGACTGATCACAAGAACCTGCAAGTCCTGAGGCAATTCGAGTGCTACAACACCCGACAGGCCCGATGGGCTCACTTCTACGCCCAATTCGATTTTCACATCACTTATATCCCAGGAAAGATGAATGTGTTGGCTGACTCCCTTTCACGGCGTTGTGATTACCTACCCGATTCCGAGTCTCCTTGTGAACAAATGTTTCCCCGACTCAGAAGTATCGGAATGGTTTCGACGTTCCTCAGTCAGGTAAAAAATGAATCGGGAGGGCGCTTTGAAGTAGAGAGACATCCCAAAGGCTTGGCGTACGAAATTAGAGATGGTCTTTATCTGGTCAAGGGTAGACTCTACCTACCCACGCCTGCCTTTCGCAAGATGGCCTTAAACTGGTGTCACGACACAAAACTTGCTGGTCATCGGGGCGGTTCAGGCACCCTGGAATTCCTTCGTCGTCACTTCTACTGGCCTAGAATGAGGGAGGACGTGGATCGTTATGTTCAATCCTGTATCATCTGCCTCCGAAGTAAATCCCCGCGTCAACGACCTATTGGATTACTCGAACCATGTGCTGTGCCTGACGGCCCCTGGAGCTCAATCTCTACTGATTTCATTGTGGATCTCCCCATCTCACAGGGGTGCACATGTATAATGGTGGTGGTTGATTCATTTACTAAAATGGCTCACTTTTCCCCTTTGCCCGGAGTTCCCACTGCAGCCAACATGGCCGAAGTATTTCTCCAAGACATCTTTAGATTGCACGGTATGCCCTCTAAGATCATCTCTGACAGGGGAAGTCAGTACACCTCTCATTTTTGGAAGGCTCTCTGTGAGCGGCTGGGGATTGAAAGAGCTCTCACGTCGGGGTTTCACCCCCAGTCTAATGGACAAACTGAACGGCTAAATGGAACTCTAGAACAATACTTAAGGTGTTTTACTAATTCCCAACAAGACAACTGGCACTCGTTATTGGCTCTAGCCGAATTCTCCTACAACAATTCCGTGCACTCAGCTCTAGGGGTTAGTCCTTTTTTCTGTAATTATGGCTACCATCCCCGGTCTATTCTTCCTGTCTCCTGTCTTTCTACTAATATACCATCTGTAGATTCCTCACTCACCCGCCTTAGGGAGATACACAAGAAGGCTAGAGAAAGCCTTCAGGCAGTGCAGGAATGCTATAGGTCCCAAGCCAACAGACATCGTCAACCCGTACCAGGTTGGGAGGTTGGTTGCAGTGTAATGCTTTCTACGAGATACTTACCTCGTTGGGCCCATCCATCCAAGCTATCCCCGAAGTTTTTAGGGCCTTATAAGATTGTACAAAGGATCAACCCTGTGGCTTTCCGCCTTAAACTCCCTGCCAGCCTGAACAGAGTTCATCCTGTCTTCCATGCGTCTCAGCTTAAGCCCTTTCATGTTGATACCTGGAGGCGTCAAGCTGAGAGTTACTGTTCCTCAGGATTCCACTCCGAAAGAATACGAGGTAGCTCAAATATGCGACTCCAGGTATCGTAGAGGCAGACTAGAATACCTTGTACGATGGAAGGGCTTCCCCTCCTCTGAGAATTCCTGGGAACCCATCTCCCATATTTCTGCCCCTACACTGTTGCGCAAGTTCCACTTTTACCATCCAGGCAAACCAGAGGGAGGGTCCCTTGGGAGGGGGGCATACTGTCATGCTGCGCGGCACTTGGCGCCTGTGGAACCGCTGGCAGCGCGGACATTATTCTGCCATACACGCTGGTAGCCTGTTACGCCCACCTGCAGCTCCGCCCGTGCGTATGCGCGCTTACGCGGCCCGGAGTATAAATACAGCTCCTTCCGGGTTGTGTACGCGTTGCAACGCTTCCGGTTTCCTCCGTTAGTGCTGTCTGCCTTTTTGCCTGCTCTTCCCTCGCTCGCACTCGCTGCTGTAGTACCCGATCTCAATCGGGTCCTTGTCCTCTTCCCCTTGTCTTGCTGCTGCTCCTTTTTTCCTTCTACTATTTTCCCTTCCTCTCTCCTCGCCACCCTCCTTCTCCCGTCCCTTCTCTGTTTCCGTCCTTCCTCCTTATTTTTCCCCTTCCTGTTTTTTTTCTCCTCCTGCCTGCCTCCTAGTGTACCAGACCTAGGCCTGTTCTCTTGGATTGCTGATTCTTCTGATTCGGCTACCTTCCTTTGTGATCTCCTGTGTACCAGATCCCGGCCTGTTTAAGGACTGCCTATTCATTTGTGCTTCACCTATGGACTTGGTTCTCCTTGTGCGATTCCGTACTAAGAGTCACGTCTACTTTCCTCCGGAGCCTCATCCTTTCTACCACGGAGTTCAGCTTCAGCCGACTGCATTCATCCAGCATTCCAGCTCATTCCTTAGGAGAGTCACGCAGGTCGCTTAGAGGTTTTTTGTGCCTTTTGGCTTTTTCCCCTTCCCAGCGTTCCCGGGAGGAGGCACCGGAAACACTTTTTGGGTGACTCGGTGGCTTCCTTCCGTGGGCGCCCCTACCTACATAAAAAAAAGGAGCGACCAAGAAGTAAAGGAAAGAAGGGTACAGGAAGAAGAGACGAAGGTGAGGAGTTAGGGGAGGGTGGTGAATCGGATTCTATGTTCTCTGGCGAGGATATCACCGATCCTGGTGCCAGTATGTTGAGATGGGGGGGTGTGTCGGAAGTGTATGAATGTTTGTATTTGAATGTATTTTGTGTGTATGTTGAGATGTGGGGGGGTGTGACCCTTGTGTGCTATAGTAACTGTAATTAGACTCACTGAGACTGAAAGTAGGTTAACGTGGTAATGCAACAACCTTTATTAACAGTTTATTTTCTGTTCTTTCTTTATCTTTTAGGAAAAAGGATACGTCTTGTTTCTTGATGACTGTTCTGGGCATCAGGAAGATCAGCAGGTAAGTCTCTCTCTACGTAGATTTCCTCATGTTTATCAGACTTTGCATTAGATTCCCTTTTCTTGCATGGTGTCTATGCAGTTCATGTTTTCATTTCCATTCTTTTAGTCATTTCACAAATAACACTTCTCTCTTACAGTCTTTAATCTCTGTTCTGTTATCTTTGATACCTCCTCTTCTTCTTTCACTTATACAGTCTTATGTAAAAGCCTCAACTCAACTTCCCGTGTACTTGTTGGCACACACACATTAGTTGTTATAAACCGTCTTTGTATTGTCTTTCACTTCCCCAGTTCATTCTTCCTCAGGCACGTACCTTCGTCTTCCTTTGTCGTTGCCCAGCTGCTTCCGCTACAGTGTTCCGCAATTACCTCGGCCCAGCGGGAACGGATCAGTTGTCCGATCGTACGTGGCTCTTCCCCTCAGCAGGCCCAGCGAATGCGTCGCAGCTGATCGGCGTCGGCTCCGCCTCCCTCTCCAAACACGCTTTTCAGTGACTTGCCTGATGCCGGCGTTGCGTGCTTAACAACTTCTAACCCCAATTAGCGATATTACAGCGCTTCCTTCACTTCGGGCATCGGTTTCCTCAGACACGGAATGTTGACGTCTTCCTCCCTCAGCACGTTGTTTGCTTTCTCGGCAACAGATTTTCTCAGCACAATCACCTTGCCGTAAGTCTCCACCTCTCACCGGCAACTGATCCGACAGAGCTTCGTTCCCATATTTCTTCACATAACTTTACGGTGACTTTCAACTATCGCTTGTATTAACTGTTTTTAACTCAGCGCAACACATTTGTTTCTTCTGATAAAACGGACTCGCTTTCTTTTCCTCCGCGTTCAACTTCAATAAGCCCATTGATAACCGTCACCAGTCGATTCCTCCGCTCCTGTCTCCTGGCAACATAATCAAAACAAACAAGCTCATCATTTGTAGACACAGACCTCCATTTACATACAAGCTAGTCCCTGATTGGTCCAGTTACTTGTCAATTACTCTCCTCCTTCTGTTAGATTGTTTAACCCTTCATATGGTCTTTCTGCCTGGTATTGACAGAGCCTGTGCCAGCTGGTGACCTCTGATGTGTTTTAATCCCTGTTTTATCACAGGGGGGTGTGTGAATGTTTGTATTTGAATGTATTTTGTGTGTATGTTAAGATGTGGGGGGGTGTGTGAATGTTTGTATTTGAATGTATTTTGGTGTATGTTGAGATGCGGGGGTGGGGTGGTGTCGGATGTATATGAATGTTTTGATTTGAATGTTTTTTGTGTGCTGAGTTGGGGGGTGGGGGTTCGGGTCTGTATGGGTCCATGTTTGTGTGTGTGTGCTGAGTTGGGGGGTGGGGGTTGGGGTCTGTATGGGTGCTTGTTTGAGAGTTTGCTGATTTGGGGGGTGGGAGGTTCGGGTCTGTATGGGTGCATGTTTGTGTGTGTGCTGAGTTGGGGGGGTGGGGGGTTCGGGTCTGTATGGGTGCATGCTTGAGTGTGTGTGTGCTAAATTGGGGGTGGGGGGTCTGGAGTTGGGGGTCTGGAGTTGGGGGGTGGGGGTTCGGGTCTTTATGGGTGCATGTTTGTGTGTGTGCTGATTTGGGGGTGGGGGGTTCGGGTCTGTATGGGTGCATGTTTGTGTACCTGCTGAGTTGGGGGGTGGGGGTTCGGGTCTGTATGGGTGCATGCTTGAGTGTGTGCAGAGTTGGGGTGGGGGGTTCGGGTCTTTATGGGTGCATGTTTGTGTGCTGAGTTGGGGGGTGGGGGGTTCAGGTCTGTATGGGTGCATGTTTGTGTGTGTGCTGAGTTGGGGGGTGGGGGGTTCGGGTCTTTATGGGTGCATGTTTGTGTGTGTGCTGAGTTGGGGGGTGGGGGGTTTGGGTCTGTATGGGTGCATGTTTGTGTGCTGGGGTGGGGGGTTCGGGTCTGTATGGGTGCATGTTTGTGTGTGTGCTGAGTTGGGGGGTGGGGGTTCGG
This sequence comes from Ambystoma mexicanum, assembly GCF_040938575.1. Lineage (NCBI taxonomy): Eukaryota > Metazoa > Chordata > Amphibia > Caudata > Ambystomatidae > Ambystoma > Ambystoma mexicanum. Next base: position 446,564,721 of record NC_090929.1, read on the forward strand.
GTCTGTATTGGTGCATGTTTGTGTGTGTGCTGAGTTGGGGGGTTTGGTTTGGGGAGAGGGGGCCATTAGGTTGGGGGGTTTGGTTGGGGGTGAGGAGGCCATGGGGCATAGTGTTTGGTTGGGTGTGAGGAGGCCATGGGGCATAGTGTTTGGTCAGGGTGAGGGGGCCATGGGGCATAGTGTTTGGTTGGGGGTGAGGGGGCCATGGGGCATAGTGTTTGGTTGGGGGTGAGGGGGCCATGGGGCATAGTGTTTGGTTGGGGGTGAGGGACATGGGGCATAGTGTTTGGTTGGGAGTGAGGGGGCCATGGGGCATAGTGTTTGGTTGGGGGTGAGGGACATGGAGCATAGTGTTTGGTTGGGGGTGAGGGACATGGGGCATAGTGTTTGGTTGGGGGTGAGGGCGCCATGGGGCAGTGTTTGGTTGGGGGTGAGGGGGCCATGGGGCATAATGTTTGGTTGGGGGTGAGGGGGCCATGGGGCATAATGTTTGGTTGGGGTAAGGGGGCCATGGGGCATAGTGTTTGGTTGGGGGTAAGGGGGCCATGGGGCATAGTGTTTGGTTGGGGGTGAGGGGGCCATGGGGCATAATGTTTGGTTGGGGTGAGGGGGCCATGGGGCATAGTGTTTGGTTTGGGGTGAGGGCCATGGGGCATAGTGTTTGGTTGGGGGTGAGGGACATGGGGCATAGTGTTTGGTTGGGGGTGGGGGGAGACATGGGGCATAGTGTTTGGTTGAGGGTGAGGGGGCCATGGGGCATAGTGTTTGGTTGGGGGTGAGGGACATGGGGCATAGTGTTTGGTTGAGGGTGAGGAGGCCATGGGGCATAGTGTATCTAGGGTCAATAAAATATATATATAAGTTAATTAAACAGGCGAGATACAATAACTCAATAGAAATAAATTATAACAATGGAAAATGTGTAGTACAAAATGTAAGTTTGAAATGCAAATAAAAATTGTTACCCCTCAAAAACATTCTTTTTCCATGTGTTTAGTACAAATTGGGGGTTTAAAAAGCCTTCTGCCACGCCCCGCCTATCGCCCCGCCCACATTTACTTTTCGGCCCACTATAGCCCTCCTGTAAGGTACTTTCGGCCCTCTGTCAAAATCAGTTGTGCACCCCTGTTCTAAACAAATCTTTGCCAATTTCTTTCAAGTGTAGTCTCTGCTTTGTGTGCCTGCTCTACATTCTCCCTCTTTTTTTCCTATCTTCTCTTGCAAAAGTACACGTGTGCCTGAATTTCTGGCCAACTCCTTTATCTAAATCATGTGCAAGAGGCTTTAAGCCCTATTAGCACTCCCACTGTCCTCCCCGGGGCATTGGCCTGGTATATCCGAGATAACTGTCTCAGCCTGATCTTGTGCTTGTCCACCCTTCTAATGTGTGTTTCTTGCAATAGGATAATATCCGCCTTCTCCTGCCTTATTTGTGCCTCGACCTTTTTGTGTTTAATCGGGGTATTTAGCCCCCATACATTATGCGTCAGTTCCTTGAATTCTCTTCCCATGGAATCACCCCTCTGTCTCGGCTGTCCCCGAGTCTCCAACACCCCCTCCCGCCCCAACCTTTTCTTCACTACCCTAAACTCCCCCCATCCACAACAGAACTACCACCAAACATACGCCCCGCCCCGGTCTGAATCATCCTACCTACACCACTCGCAGGGGCGTACCCTCCGGTCCTGATCTGAGTTTCTACCTTGGACATCGCCCCTCTTTGGGTATACCTTACCCCCCTCACATTGCAAGATCTCTCCCACTCTCCGTCTACATCCAGGGCCTTCGTTCTTTTCAATTCTCAGCCCCACTTCTCCCTCCCCTGCTACTTGCCCACAGTCACTCTCGCCCGACTCCACTCTTGAATCCTCGGGTAGGCCATATCTCAACCAGATCCCTCTGCTACCCGTGCTTGCGGCCCTCTAAGGCATGCCCTGTGCCCCCCGGACCTTATACCAGTCACATTGTCTCACGCCACTCGGGGTGGGGAGGGATGGCCAGTCCGCCGCTCCGATTCAATACCCTCCTCCTCCAACTTCAGCAGCGAATGTCCCTCTGTGCTTGTGGTGATGCGACCCATTTCTCTGCGTTTCTGTAGCATTGATAGTGCTAGGTCCAGATACAACCGAGCTTGGGACCCGTTAATTTCTTTTTTTATTTTTATTTTATTGTAACGTTAGTGTAATGTTTCAACACTAACCTGACTCGTGCAGCAATCAACGAGGCAAATGGAGAGTCCCCTGAGGCCCCTAACACCTCCCTCCTCCCTGAGAGGGAAACGAAGGTTTGTGCGAGGGATCCCAGGGAAACCCTCCTGGGGGAAAAAACCCTGCTGGAACGGATGTGGAGGTGAATCGGTTGCTTATCCGCTGGCAGTTTACAGGATTCACTGGATCTGGTCACAGAATCTCGGCGAAGTCCGGATTCTAGATAAGTAAACAAGAGATGAGTGAAGGAACTAGGTACGAGAGGAATCAATGTAATGGTTGGTGATGTACCCAATGTGTCTGGAAGGGGAGGCTACCAGAGTTTCCTGTAGACTCGTGAACAGCGGAACGGGAAGGCTGGGCAGAAAGGCAAGGCTGTAGGAAAGAGCAGGAAGGAAAGATAAGCATAGGAATAAGGTACAGAATAATAAATTCCCTAGATGCGAACTCACGTAGCATCTGTAGAGAGTAGCGACGCACTGAGCTTCGGCTTTGCTGGGCCATATCCGGATTCCATGAGAGAACGAGATGACGTCAGAGGACGTCTGCCATGCGAACGTGAAAACACTGCACCATAACCCAAAGGATGAGGAGCCATCTTGGAAGAGGGGGAAATGGAGAGTGCTCGCAATCTCCAGCGTTGCCACAGGGAACGCCGGTGCCAGTAAGTTGTGACAGTATGCCCCCTTCCGAGAGTAACACCCCCTGGCTTGCCCGGATGACACCTGTGAAAATGGCGAACAAGTACAGGGGCATGGACCACTGAAGCTGGTTCCCATGTACGGTCGGCCACAGAGTAACTCTTCCAATGGATCAAATACTGCAGTCGACCGCGATGATAACGGGAATCACAAATGCCCGAGACTTCGAACTCCGGACCCTCCGTAGTAGCTACTGGAGGCGGGTAGGCCTTAGTAGATCGACCAAAACGATCCGATACGTGAAGCTTGAGTTGTGAAAAGTGAACAACTGGGTGGATTCTGGACCAAGAAAGTGGAAGCCGTAACTCAAAAGCCAAGGAACCTTTTGCTCTCAATACCGTGAAAGGTCCAAAATATTTCGGAGACAATTTAGAAGGAACCAGATGTCTGGGCAGAAACTTTGCTGAGAGCCAGACCAAATCCCCCGGAACAATCACTGGAGATGGTGAACGATGCAAGTCAGCATAATGTTTAGCATGCTCTTGAGCTTCCAGTAATGCGGTTCTGGCCAAAAGATGTCCCTGTTGAATGTCGCCCATTAGGGCGTCCACATCTGGAAAGGCCGAAGATCTGAGAAGAGAGGATGAATAGCAGGAAGGATCGTACCCATAGGTACAATGAAAGGGACTAGTTTTGATAGAAGCATGAGGAGCGTTGTTGTAGGCAAACTCTGCCAAAGGTAACAAATCCTTCCAGTTGTCCTGTGCCGCTGATACAAAACAGCGCAAATACGTTTCCAGAGTCTGATTTAAACGTTCAGTCTGCCCATTCGTTTGAGGATGGTAACCCGAACTCAAGGCTCTCTTTATGCCTAAGGCAGAGCACACTTGTTGCCAATATCGGGAAATATATTGGGAACCCCGATCCGACACTATGCTGTCAGGGAGACCATGCCGGGAAAAGATGGAGTCTAAGAAATGTCTGGCCATCTGTGGAGCTGTCGGTACCGAGGGCAAGGCCTGGAAATGAGCCAATTTGGTGAAATAATCCACCGTTACCATAATGGTGGTATGATCTTTAGACTTAGGTAAGTCTACAATAAAATCTGTAGAAATCAATTGCCAAGGACGAGTAGGTATCTGGACTTGAGCCAGCTTTCCCAATGGTTTACTGCGAGGTACTTTGACTTGCAGACAGATCACACAGGAAGAGACGTATTCAGTCACGTCCCTTCTTAATGTTTCCCACTAGAAATGTCTCAGTATGAGCTCCTGGGTGCTGGCTATTCCACGATGACCTGCTACACTAGAATCGTGACACATGTGCATTACTTCAGTTCGAAGCTCGAGTGAGGGAATGTACACCTGATGACCCCGGTAGAAACATCCGTCTTCGAGACTTAGTCCCCATTTATCTGCCTGAAATCTAATGGAGTCCATTAAGACATGAGTTTGGGCTGCTACAGAGTGAAGAAAGTCCTGTACTATAGATATAAATGTAGCATGAGGAAACAGTCTTTCGGTCTGAAAACCAGATTTGCAATCGGGATCTCTTCAAGATAGAGCGTCTGCTTGGAGATTGATTTTACCTGGAATGATAGTGAAAGTGATATTGTAGGGAGAGAAAAAATGGGCCCATCTTGCTTGCCGGCTGTTAGGAGTCTCAGCGTATTGTAGACTCTTGAGATTCTCATGGTCGGTGCGGACCTCAATGGGATGTTGGGAGCCCAAAAGGAGATGTCTCCATTCTTGAAAGGCCCGTTTTATAGCCAGCAACTCTTTCTCTAACACCGTATAATTGATCTCAGAGGGAGAAAAAGTCTTGGACAGAAAAGCCACAGGGTATTCTGTTCCTTGGGCAAAAGCTTGTTTAAGTACCGCACCCAAAGCAAAATGGGAGGCATCAGTTTCAACAATAAACGGTAAGCTCTGATCTGGGGTTCGCAAGAGTGGAGCGGAAGTAAAAAGAGTCTTCAAAGTATCAAAGGCTGACTGGGCATCTTCTGTCCAGTTAAAAGGCTTAAGGCTTTCCTTTCTTGAGTAAACTTGTAAGGGGCAGAACGATTGAGGAAAATCCCGCTATAAATTTCCTATAGAAATTCGAAAATCCCAGAAATCTCTGTAGTTCCTTGATAGAACTAGGAGAGGACCAGTCCAGAATAGCGGTCACCTTGCGGGGATCCATGGAAATTCCAGTAGGGGACAGAACGAACCCCAGGTACGTGACCGTAGTCTGATGGAATCTGCACTTTTCTGGCTTGCAATAGAGGTGGTTACTTCGTAATCGTGTAATACCTGACACACGTGTTGGTGATGTTCTGTAGGATTGCTGGAAAACACCAATATGTCGTCAAGATACACCACTACCGTATGAAGAAGGAGGTCTGAGAATATATGGTCAATGAATCTTTGAAAAACTGCAGGTGCATTCGCGAGTCCGAAGGGCATCACCCGGTATTCGAAATGACCAAAGGGGGTACGAAACGCGGTCTTCCACTCATCCCCTTCTTTGATTCTGATGAGGTGATAAGCCTCTCTGAGGTCCAACTTTGTGTAAATCGTTGCCCCTTTTACTGCTTCTAGGATGTCTGGTATTAAGGGCATTGGGTATCGATCGGGAATTGTGATCTTGTTAAGACCCCTATAATCAATGCAGGGACGTAACTCGTCCGTGTCCTTCTTTGCTATGAAGAATAACGATGCGCCTGCAGGGGAAGTCGATTCCGCAATCAAACCATTTCTAAGGTGGGTTTCTAAATACTGTCGTAGGACTGATTTTTCCTTCTCGGAAAGGATGTACATCTTTCCAAAAGGGAGTGGCTGAGAGGAGTCTAGACAAAGGCAACAATCGTCTCTACGATGAGGCGGAAGTTCAGAAAATTTGGAAGAGGAGAAAATGTCCAGAAACTGTTCGTACTCAGGAGGAACAAGACTAATCAAGTCTACTATCCTTTGAGGGGCAACAGGATTCGAAGAAGGAGGACAAAATCCGACCGATCCTTCAGCAAGACAGTGTTGGGTACAGTATTCTGATCCTAAAAAAATGGAACCGGCTGTCCAATTTATGTAAGGGTTATGTAGTCTTAACCATGGCAAGCCCAAAATGACAGGGTAGTGAGCTGCTTTTATAATATCAAATACGGCGTCCTCCCTGTGTGATCCAATGAACATCTTCAAAGTGTGAGTCTGTTCTCGTATGGGTCCCGATATTAGTGGGGTTCCGTCTACGCCTTCTACAGGTACAGCGATTGCTTTAGGAGATCGGGGAATATTCAGTTTTCTCGCCCAAAAATCATCCATGAACAAACCAGCTGCCCCACAGTCAACCAAGGCTGGGACAGTAACAATGTTTTCATCTGACAGAGAAAAAGTGACACGCAGGACTACCATGTCCAGCGAGGGAGACAACCTTGTAGGAGATTGGGAACCTGTATCTGTTACCCCGACCATATGTCCCCTTACGGTTGAGGTCTGGCGTTTCCCGAACAAAATGGTTTTCTGAGAGGAACGATTGGGCACTTGTGCACGGCATGGCCAGAAGAGCCGCAATACATGCATAGTCCCTGGTTTCTTCTGCGGGCGTGTTCCTCTTGAGTCAGAGGACCCCGTGTAGTGCCCAACTGCATAGGTTCTTCCGGAGTAACTGTTTTAGGGAAGGATGCTAATTCTGGCGCAGAGCGATGACTTCTCCCTTTTCTCCTCTCCGTTTGCCTTTCTTGCAGCCGATAGTCCAGCTGCATGGTTAACGAAATTAGTTCAGCTAATGTGTTTGGTCTCGGAACTCGAGCTAGTTCATCTTTCAACTCCTCATTAACCCCTCTCCTTAACAACGTAATAAGCGCATCATCGGCCCATGATGTGCCTAGGGCCATTTGTTTAAAACGGGTAATGAATTCTAAAATTCCTAAAGACCCTTGCTTGAAATCTAGAAGTTTCTCTTGAGAGGAGACATTGTATTCCCTCCGAGAAAACATAGCTTTTAGGCTCGCCGTAAAAGCGGGCACAGAATCTAATATGGCATTGTTGGAAGTGACAATAGGCGTGGCCCAAGCTAGCGCGGGACCTGTGAGATGAGTAATCATATATCCCACTCTATCTCTGTCCGAGGGAAAAAAGGATGTCTTAAAAGCAAATTGCACCATACATGCATCCAAAAATTCCCTTAAAGAATGCGGGTTTCCGTTGTATTTCCCACCTGGTAGAGGGCCAGGAGGAATCTCTGAACTAGTGGGGGCCTTAATTAACATTTGCTGTTTGAGGATTGCATTTTCATGCTTTAAGGCTTGTACCTCATGGGACAATCCTTGTACTGCGGTCGTTAATTGCTGCACTTGGTCTAAGGCTGCCTGTGAAGTAGCCATGATGTGAATCTAAGCCTTTTTCTTTTATGGCGTCGCTAGTTGTAATGTTTCAACACTAACCTGACTCGTGCAGCAATCAACGAGGCAAATGGAGATTCCCCTGAGGCCCCTAACACCTCCCTCCTCCCTGAGAGGGAAACGAAGGGTTGTGCGGGGGATCCCAGAGAAACCCTCCTGGGGGAAAAAACCCTGCTGGAACGGATGTGGAGGTGAATCGGTTGCTTATCCGCTGGCAGTTTACAGGATTCACTGGATCTGGTCACAGAATCTCGGCGAAGTATGGATTCTAGATAAGTAAACAAGAGATGAGTGAAGGAACTAGGTACGAGAGGAATCAATGTAATGGTTGGTGATGTACCTAATGTGTCTGGAAGGGGAGGCTACCGGAGTTTCCTGTAGACTCGTGAACAGCGGAACGGGAAGGCTGGGCAGAAAGGCAAGGCTGTAGGAAAGAGCAGGAAGGAAAGATAAGCATAGGAATAAGGTACAGAATAATAAATTCCCTAGATGCGAACTCACGTAGCGTCTGTAGAGAATAGCGACGCACTGAGCTTCGGCTCTGCTGGGCCATATCCGGATTCCATGAGAGAACGAGATGACATCAGAGGACGCCTGCCATGCGAACGTGAAAACACTGCACCATAACCCAAAGGATGAGGAGCCATCTTGGAAGAGAGGGAAATGGCGAGTGCTCGCAATCTCCAGCGTTGCCACAGGGAACGCTGGTGCCAGTATGTCGTGACAGTTAGTTGATTACAAACTTTTTCATTACATTGCTTTCCCATCAATTTCTTATCATTAATAAACCATCATCCATTTATTATTCACAATGTCCTCAACTCCCCTCCTTATCCCCAACCATAAAAAAATTAAATGTTACTAAAGAAATGCCATCAAAAGTAGAAAATCACATCATGAATCAGTTTCACCTTCTGCTTCATAGGTTTAGCAGGACTACCAGTTTGCTTTTCTGTTATAAGGCTCGTTAATTTTTTTTTATGAGGAAGTAGATCCATATCTTGTCATCCACCAACATATGTTCGTATGGTGTTTTCCCCCCTGCAAAATTAGCTGCCACAAGTCATCCATCTCTAAACTAATCGGTGGAAATTTCCCCAAGTGTAGACTTCTTAGCTTATTAACCTTTAGGCATCAAGTTATCAAGTGTCCTACTGACTCCACCTCTTTTATGCAGAATCTACATTGATTGTCCCCAACATCCTTTGAGTGCCGCATGTATATCATTTGCTTTGTTGAATACAGGTTCAATCTAAGGCGGAGGAATTGGTCTCAGTGGTAACGACTTGGGAATCTTACTAGATATTTATTGAGGCTTTTGACTGAACAGGCTTTGCGCATTAAGTTTAGAGAAGAACAGAATTTCAACCTTTTGTCAATTGTCTCTATCCAGTCACTTTGAATTACCTTCCGTTTGACGGCACACAGATTCTCTTTTAGCACTACGATTGATACGTTTAGTTGCTCAAGATGTTCCAAGAATTTCTTGTTCCATTTGTTTAATAGCCCGATGTCTGATCCAGTTGGTGGAAGACCCAGAATGTGGTATGGTTTTGCAGATGACGACATGGACATTTTCCGTAGAAGTGACAGAGTTTTCTATAATACTATGGATTGCAGTGATTGTAGTCCCAGCTCATATCGAATTGCTGCAATTCGTATGCATACAGGAAGGCGTAGGACTTTCCTCCAAAAATAACCCTCCAGAATGTTCCATATAGCCCAACTTAGGTTCAAGCCTGATTCACTTTCAAAAGTATTTGTTGCTGTAACCTTTTGGGTGTAGAACATGATGATTGGTTTTATGGAGAACTTGCCATATTTAGGACAAAAAGACATGATTGTTGATTTACTTGCGTTTATATCCAACTCATTTTTCTTGAAGTATTCATAGAGAAGGTTTATTTATCGCTGTAATCCCACTTGTGTCTTGTTCAATAATACCAAATCATCGGCGTATAAGATTCACGAGACTGGGGTTCCATTTACTTTGGGCGGAAAAATGTGTGCATTTTTGAATGCCGTAGGGAAGTCAACTAAAACTTAAAGATTAAAGAGGCTAACGGACACCCCTGTTTCACAACATTCTCAGTACATAGGTTGTCTGTTAGGTTTCCTTCTGCATTTATCCAGATACGTATTTTTGTATCAGAGTGGAGTTTTTAGCTTTATGAGATTTAGGAACACGAGATTTAGATCTGTCCCAACACCTTTGGTAAATCTGGTCTGTCTTGTCTAAATGCTGTTTTCTTTATCAGCCCAATTGGCTAACTTTTTGTGTAGGAATGATGCAAATAGTTTACCAATTACATCTTGCAGAGCGATTGGCCGATAGTTGTTTGGATTATATCTATCACCCTTTTTAAAGATAGGCACAACTATCGCCAATTTCCAAGACGCCGGTATTTTCCTTGCCTTCACAATTTGCTTGAACAGAATTTCGATGAACTGAGCCCAAATTTCCTAATTTTTCTTCAGCATGATGTTAGTCACCCCATCGGGTCCTGCTGCTCTTGAATTTTTCAATTTTTTATGGTTTCCTCAATTTCATCTTTCCCAAAGTTAAAATCCCATGATAGAGCAGATTCTTCCAACACTTCATTCTGGCACAAGGATGGTCTTGCAAACATCTTTTTGAAATGGTTGACCCACTTTTCCGCATTTACACAGTTGCTTAGCACCCCATGTTGAGTCAGTGTTCGCTCGTTTATTATTGCCCAGGTTTGGCTTGAATTACGATGGTATAAGGATTTTTGCATTTTTTAGCTTGCTCTTGATCTCTAATAGTTTTAAGCGAATAATGCCAATTGTGATATCTTTTTTCTTTTCTTTATGTTTTGACTCCAATTTTGGTGTCTATTCTTTATCAGTTTACCGATGTCTCTTTGCAATATCCTTTTCTGTTTTGCTACTTCTTGACTGTATATATGTTTTGGTTTGCGATGACAATGCTTTAATCTTGTATCTATTGTTTGATACATTGCCAATAGTGGAACGTAGTTCGGTTCTTGCATGCCTCTCTTATTTACATTGTTCAGGGCCTTTGTTAAGATCTCAATTCCTCTTGGATTCAGCCAAAGGGGATTCTTCCCTGAGTTTATTATCAAGTTACCACAATACCTCTCCACCATTCCATGACACTTTATCAGCCATCTCAAATTGAATGCGTCGTGATCACTATTATTCATTGTGATTACTTGGAGATCACATTTTCATTTGGAGGCTTTTCGAACTCCAAATGTAATCTAATGTGGCATGCAAATCATTACAAAGCCATGTGGGCTTTGCGGGGATGTCCCCACTCGTTTTCCTCTTTAACATTACACAATTCCAAGTCGCCATTTCTTGGGCCCATCACTCACCTCTGTCGCTACTTGAGTTATTCGAGTTTATCTTCTGTTCAATCGGTTTACCTTTCGCATCTATCCGATTTATGTTCAGATCACCACAGACTATGATATAGGGATTATGAAATTCCATAGTACAGTCATGGATCAACTTTGACACGAAGTCAATTAAGCACCCTGTTTTTATTTTGGCTGGATTCCAATATGTGTTTATAATCAGTAGACAGCCATGCTTTTGTTCCCTTTTTCTACATTTTGTAACACAGTTCCCTGTACAATTAAGATTTGGATTTGTACTTTTTAACACAGATAAACAGATGTTGTTTCTAATCATTGTTACAAGTCCTGATTATGGTATTCCGTTTTGATTTTTTCCTGCAAGCATATGATATGATGCTCATCTTTATTTATGCTCTTTATTAAATAAATGCACAAATCCTCACGTGTTCCATGAAATTAAGAACTTTTCACTTTTACTCCTTCGGGCCTTTAGCGAATGTTGATTTGAAGAATCTTCATTTCTAGAAAGATTTGACCGGCCCAGATCTTGCCAATGATGTCTTTGGGGGAGCCTTCTTTTTAGGATACCTCTCCTTTGCTCATTTTGTGAGCTCCCAAATCCCTTATTTTGCTTATACTCTTTTGGCTCACTTCCACAATCTTCTTCATTTTGATTTTGTCTAGTCAGATCATAGCCAAGGCAAAGCAGCGCATATCTTGCACCGAAGAGGGTACTCTGGATGATTGGCGAGTTTACATGTATTAGAACCCAATATGAGCGCCCTTCTGTGACATATTCTACTATCCCTAGATCATCCGATAGTAATGATCTTAGTGAGGGGACACAATGTAAAGGTTTCATCACATTTCGTTGACTTACCTTAACCTAGTTTTTTGTGGATAGAACATTTTCCAGTTGTGATTTCCCAGATTGTTCTCTTATGTACTTATCTGAGAGATAATCACCTCTATGTTGATTTTCTCTCATTTGTTATTGTGAAGTACATTTTGGGTTTAGCTTTGGGGCCGTTCTTTCTCTGGAGTGCTCTCTGGTGCATCAAAGTGTATTTGACCCCTTCTGCGCTTCACGGGTGAAAATGATGGCGAGCGCTGTGTTTCCACCTTTGCCATTATATGGTCCTTTTCTTTCTCTTGTATCAATCTTTTGTTTCCATACTTTCTGATTGACATGTTTTGTTCACCTATTACTGAAGGCATTGATGTCTTGCATGGAATTGACACCGTCATTATTTTCATCTAAGTATATCGACAGATTTTCAAGTAGCTACTTTTTGTCCATGTGACCATTGTCCCCCTTCTTCTCTTCAAACCTTGGTCTTTTCTTTGCATTGGACATCAGGTCAATTTTGAGCTGCCCCGAATTGTTTTATTTTTAAGGAAATTGATGTTATCAGCCATCTTGTTAACATTCACTTGATCAAATAGAGCAATTTTTGGTGGAGTCGATACATTTCTAATAAAGATTCTCAACCCATTAGATTTCCTTTTTTTGTGTATTTACATTCACCAACTTCACTTTAATTGCCTCTCTCTTGAATTTGTGCACCCCATGTCAATTCTTCACCGTGGCTGTTTTTGTTTGTTGTCTTAAAAATACTGAAGCTTTGTAAAGTATTATCCTTAGGAAATGAAAATGGGTTTAACATATGTTTGTGGCTCGGGATCATTCTTCATTCCCTTACTGTTAGATTTTGTGAACGAAGTACTGTCTTTGCGGCACTACCCGTTTCAGCATTCCTGGATATCGGTTGTTTCAATGCCACATCATCCTAATTTTCCATTATGGCCTTCCCTTTGTCATTTTGACTTAGGGTCACATCACCTTTTTGACTTTTAATGGACCCGCTTGACCCGTGTAAAACATTAGAACTTTGCAAGAGTGCCTCTTTACAAACTTTCCCACTATGCTCCACCACTTTATCACATTTCATTCTATCTCCATTAACGGACTCGCCCTCTCCTGTTTGCTTGGGCCTTTTCTCTTTGCCTCCATGCGAATTAAATGCACAAGGACATTCTGTTACCACTGTTTTTGAAGCCATTTTTGTCAAAGTTGTTTTGCATCCATTTTGTGGAATCAATCACTGCCTCCATCAGGTCAGTTTCCTCAGCTAGTTCATTACTTACCAGGTCACTCAATATGTTATGCCATTTTGCAGACGATTCAGCTTCAGTATCTAGTCTCCTTTGTACTTTTTGAGTGAAAAGTTCCCAATATAAAAGTTTGGAGTGAAACATCGCGAGTATCATCTCATGATCATTTAACTTTAATTCAGTGATTCATATAGTTTTATAAACGGAGACATGGAGATTGTTTGGGCCGCCATCACGTTATTATGAATCTGGATACCTGCTGTCACTGACAGCTGCCCTTTTTCCCCCTCATCTGCAGATTCTTTTGGAGCCCCATTTGCTTTATTTGGTGAGTCTGTACAGGATGTTTCGGGCATACTGGACTGAGATCCTCTGATGACTCTAATACTCTCGTGCTCATGTGTCAAATCGCAATGTGGGTGCTCTCCTGTCATTTTCGACGAGTATTGTGGTGTACTTGAGGGATCATTATTTGCCTGCTTCCTAGCCTTTCCTGGACCCATTAATTGTAACCCTCGCCAGGGCCTTTGCCGCTCGGAATATGTTCTCCTTCTGGCCATATGAGGTGAGGGCTACCAGGATGTTGCTTGGTCTTGCCCCTGGTTCCACTCTCTTTTGACCAACTCTATGTATACGGTCTATGCCCCAGCATCTCAGTTGTCTCATCCGTCAATAGGGTCCGAAAACATTGTTGTACTGTTCCTCTCAAATCTGCAACTCCAATTGCCTCACTGAGTCCTTTTATTCGGATGTTGGACCATCCTGAGCATTTTTTCAGGTCTTCTGCTTTTATTTCCAGCTTGTGGGATATCCTTGCCACCCGTTCCAGGAATTCGCTATTTTGTCATGTTTCCTCTGACACTGCAGTCAGTCCTTGCCCACAGAATCCAACTTGTTTCCCAGTTCCTTAACTCCGCCTCTGTTCTCCTTCAGGGAACTGCATAGCTCTTCTCTCAGAGAGGTAAATTGGTCCTGGAAGGTTGTCGCCATCCTACATTCCAAGGCCCCTAGGCACTCCTTTAAGTCATCTTTGCTGAGTGTCTTATCTGTTTCTGAGATGTCTTACCTGGGCCTCAAACTTCGGCCCCCCCCTTGACTGTAGGTGCGATCGCCTCCTCCCGCTGACTCCAGTAGTCCTCCAACTGCCCATCGTGATTTTGGGGGTTCTGTTTGTGGCAGGCCAGTGTTCACTTCCCCTTCTGTCCTGGCATCTGGGAGTCGCTCTCCTTGTGGAGCTAACCTTTCCTGGAATGTCGTTTTGCCTCACTCCTGCACCCCCCTCCTCGAGCTCTTTATTTTCGTGCAGCCCAGTTCGTCCTCCACCACTTCCTTAGCAACTCCTGGGTTATCCACTTCCCAGTGTTAGCTCAGTTTGGTCCCAGCCCCACACGCCTCATGTGTACCTCGGATAACTGGGGTAGGCAATATCGTTGTGGAACCCCAACACCCACCTTCCTTGATAAAGCTTCCTTCTCTTGTTGCTCCCTCTCTCTTTTTCTTGTTGCTGGGTTCGAACTTTTACTTCCCCTTTTTCCTACCGTGCTTGGATAAGCCCCATTTTTTTTCCATTGCAGATGGCCCCAAGCCTTCTGCTCTGCTCTCGAGCTCACAGAGCTGTCACTGTGCCCCGAGCAGATCCTGGGCCCCCAGTCCTACCTCTTCTTAAAGTCCTGCTTTTAAAATGCCACACTGCTCCCATCCAGCAGCTGCAAGACAAGACCCATGTCTCACCGGCTGGGCTCGCTTCCTTCTTCCCCCGGGCTGCACCATACCTTGCCTCCCTCGTGCAGGCTCTTATCTTTTTGGGTAGTGCGCCGCCCGGTCCCCGCTGTGTTGAACCGTCTGTACTACTTGTTCACGCTCCACTTCTGGACCCGCCAGGCGCTTCATCGTTGGGCACTAGTCTCCTGCGTTGGACCGGAAGTGTGCTCTTTTGCATGGAGGCAGGGCCAGTCCTCTTCTGCACCTGCTCCCCTGCTTCAGCGATCTCACTGGGAGGCCATCCTGTTGTATTGTAAGTCTTGTTTTGTCACTGGCGTGCTTGCTCTTAGAATGTTGGTGCATGAATGATGAGCAGCTCAGGAGAATGTTGTGTGGGTCTGTGAGTGAATGTTCCATGAGTGTCAGTTGGGGCCTGAGCTGGGTATGATAGGATGGCCAGTGGGTCTACTCCTTGGTATGTAATGTAATTACCTTTCCCTGTTCCTGTCCAGTCTTATGTGCCACTGTAAATACAAATGCATAATAAAGCTCCACCTGGACAATACAATGGCTCCACAGCTGGTCTGTGTCTGAGTGCTGAGCCCAACTACAAGAGCAACATAGAGAATTCACAACACATCCACTTTGCTGCTTCAGCGCATTGGTCTGTCACCCCCGCAACAGTGTTCTGCTCCTCTCAGGCACCAGTAATTCTGCCTGTAGTGCGCCGCAGTGGATTCGCCCGCTGTGCTCCCAGTGGCATCAGGAGGCTCTCCTGTCTCCTCTTTAAGCCTTTACTGCACCAGCAGCCCCGTCTCCAACGCCACCACAGTGGCACCGCCGGCACTGCTCGGGTGTGCCGGAGAACTCCTCAGTCGCATCTTCCACCAGCACGCGTTTCACCCCTCCCGTTGGTATACAACGGGTCTGCCTGCCAGTGTGGTCGGCATACCGGTCACCCGTCGCTGGAGCAATGGCTTCTCTCCTACGCTGCCAATATCTTATGGAGAGGGGGGGACACTCTTCATCAATTCAGTGCATCTATACTGGCACCCGCTATCCCGGGGGATGGGGGGTGCGGCTGTGAGCGTCTCCCCGGTCAGTGGGCTCAGTGCTTCTTGTCTAGGCCGGGACTGAGCTCGGAGCTACACGTCCTCACACTACGGTGGCCATCTTGGAATCCCCCCACCTGCATTTCTAACCCTGAAATAGGGGAACATTTTTTTTCCTTTTATCGTTTTATTTTACAATGGCGGGCCCTTCAAAGGCCTGCAACTGTGAATGGCAGGCCCAGCACCCACGTGGGTGCTAGGAGCCTGTTATACATTTCAAACAATAATGTATGCAACGAAGGGCTGCCAAGGCATCATGCACATTAATGCACAGCCCCCCAGAAATGCGCAGATCACCTTTATTAATAAGGTGATCTGTGCATTTCTTCGAGTGATGCAAGTAAACCAAAAGTACATCTGCCCTTTTTTTACTTGCATCCCTTTTTCAGAATTGGCCCTAGGGTCTTGTGGAAGATGGTGGCGTGCCTTGAGTGGGGGCTCATTTTACACTTACGGTGTGCAGGGTGACTCAAGTGCCTGGTCACCAGCTCCCACCCTAGCAACCAATCTGTGGGATATATTCCCTATTAGGGTATTGTTTGCTTTTGACTTTTGAGATTTTGTTGGAAGAATTAATGAAAAGCTACAACACTGCAGGATTTGCATACGATGCGTCAATACTTCAGGGTCTTTTGTTTGCGGTTTTGAATTCGAATCCGCTATGGGGCATCTACTTGTGTTCAAATCCCTACCCAACCCCCCCAGTCGAGGAAACACCAAACTCAAAAGGAATAAGGTGGAATAAACAACTTTTATTGGTGGAAAAATAAACCTGAAATGGCTTGGATTCAAAGTGTACACAACAAAAATAAGTTTTATTTAAAAAAAAACATGCATATTCCAGTTTTTTTGAAAAATCAGTACGACGTGTTCGCTGTGGTGACAGAAAATGTCCCTGCAAGGTAGGGTTTCCATCTGCCTAGCACCCAGAATCAACAAGTGCCCTGACGCAGCTCGCCCCGCATGTGGCACTATAGAATAACTGTTTAATATTACAGTGTTGGAAGGAACACAGCGATCCTGCTCACTTTAAGGGTACCTGATCCTAGGAGCGTTGGTGGAATGGTAAAAAAATATATATTCATCCATGTCAAAAATGTCCCCAATCTTTGTTAACATGTCTGAACAACTTAAGCCGACTCTTAGATCAAGATCAACTAATCACAGACTGTCTCCGAGTCTGGTGCAATGTCGCACCAAAATCTGGATCAAGATAGTGAACATTCCAGAAACTCGTGGTGGCGAGGCTGCCACAACTTCTGATATGCGAGCAGGATTATATATGGGTTTCCAGGCGCCCGTCTGATAATGAAAACACGGGACTGGAATCCTGAGTATGACCTGGAACCATGCATGCGCTTGGGAGCAGAACGTGTGCTCCCCAACTCTGAGAAACTAGAAGAGGGCCCCAAATAAGGCCCACTTGTAAACAGGGCATCTTCAGTAGTATTGCTTTTCGTCACTTCTACAGTGGTGGGCTACACGCCTGCTTTCTACGTGAACACCTCTGTGGTATGTGGGGAGCAGGATATTGTAATTGAGTCGGCCATGTTTTAAAGGCTGTCGACATTCTGAATCCCCAATGGGGCAGGGCAACATATTTGGCCATTCACGTTCCCCGTGACTATTGATTATAGAAACATTTGGATTGTGATGGGGGGCGAGTGGGGCTGCAGGAAGGGCCTGTTCAGCTTAGATGCACATAGACAAAAGCTCCACTCGAGAAGCTCCACGCATTGCTTTTCTGCTTGCAAACAGAAGCCTGAGTCAAGTGACTAGCTTCAAAGACCCTACCCCTTGAAAACCAGAGTCCTGGTTTCACAGCAACAAGAACAGTTCCAGAACTGTGAACATGCTTCTAAAAAGTCAACAGTAAAACAACAGAAGTAGTAGAACGCAGTTCCTGCTACTGGCTGCTTTGGTCCACAAATAGCGGCATACTTTGGTTGCAGAAAAGCGCAATGAAGGGAGTTAACTATTGCTTATGACAGTAGAAGGCACGGGAGCGTCTGAAAGTGCAAAGGGGAATCCACCAAACGTATCCGGTGTTCTTAGTCCGTTTCTCAGCACTCCCACGTGTGGAAAGTAAGAGACCCGAGGCAGATGGGGTTAAAAAGGCATGCGTGTCCTTGCACTATGTTCAAAAGCATGGATTTGAAACCCGGACTAAGACTAACTTCGGGACAGCCGCATATGATATTGCACGGTGTAGGACAGGCCCGAATAGCGGTGTTTACTGGACAGAGGGCATGACTACAGAAAACAGACTCTAGCTGTACGTCATGGAACAGACACAATCCTTTCCAGGTGTAGAAGTGGGGGTCTCCCCTATACGCTGCCAATTCCCTTTTGTGTAATTAAGAGTACTTCCACTTAGGAGGCAGTCTCTCTGCAGAGACCCCCAAAAAAGACTAACACAATTCCTTCCTGGCCTCTAGTTAGGACATTCTTCAAAACCCAATGACATGCAAAGGCCCACCCGAGTAGGGGAACTTACCTGGAATTGCACGGAAGTCATGTGGTGAGCAGAAAGGTCTTTGCTAGGGAAGATTACTCCCCCGAGATGGGACAGAGCTGGATCGTCCAGTCCGGGGGCAGGTTCCTCACCGTCCCTCCAGAGTTTTTGTTAGAGCTTTTCACCAGCATTAGGCAGAGTAGATCCCCAATCCACTTCCCATGCAGAGCTCTGACCCAGAGGGCCGGGGACTTCTCACATTGTGAATTCTGAAAGAGGTTTGGATGTGCCTGGATCACTCTAGGCTATCCACAGACTCATTCTGGGGATGGTGGATGCGGGAGAAAAAAGTGGGGGCGGGGGAGAAAAGTTTTCTACGTTTTTATCCCACATCCGCAGATTCTCCTGTAGCCGTGGGGAGACACAGCTGCCACCATTACGTCGATGGCAGAACCAAAATGATGGTGCCGTGTTCCTGGGAAGATCCTGCACCATGATGCTGCTGCTTTTCAGAATTCATGTTCCCAACCGAGAAAGGCTCTGCAAGTGAAGTCCGGTTTCAATGGAATGGATCCAAAGGGGGCATTGGATTAGCATCGGCAGATTGGGAGACATGTTGGTGGGGTAGCCACACAGTAATGAGGGGGCTGGAGATATGGTGGGGTTGCGGTCAAAAGGGGCACTCCCCACAAAAGAACATGGGGCGACAGGGAAAGGGATGGGGTAATGATTTGTGACCCTGTTGTTACGAGAGGCATTAGAAAATAATAGGAGCAGGAACCTGCAGGGCATGAACATCCTTGCACAATTGTGAGTGTGCCAAAAAGGGACTGGCATGAGACTATCAGGACAAGGGAGTCGTGCAAGTGCTGCATAAATCCACTGCACAATCCTAGATTTGGTGCAGCACCCTCAAAAAAACACCTGTGAGGTAGCTTTGCCTTTACAAATAATTTTCTGAGAGTGATAATACAGGGATCATGAAGCGGCACAGGATCCATAGGGCAAAGGAAACAAAGTGCCCTGGCACTTTGTCGTGCACCTTGCTGCACAGCAGAGAGAATGAGGCTCATCAGCCTGGACAGGTGACCCTCAGTATCATGAAGCGGCGCAGGATCCATAGGGGAAAGGAAATAAACTTTGTTTGTCGTGCATCCTTGCTGCACAGCAGAGAGAACGAGGCTCATCAGCCTGGACAGGTGACCCTCTGGATCGTGAAGCGGCACAGGATTCATAGGGGAAAGGAAATAAAAGGCATGTGTTCCACTTTGCCGTGCATCCTTGCTACACAGCAGAGAGAATGAGGCTCATCAGCCTGGACAGGTGACCCTCAGTATCATGAAGCGGCACAGGATCCATAGGGGAAAGGAAATAAACTTTGTTTGTCGTGCATCCTTGCTGCACAGCAGAGAGAACGAGGCTCATCAGCCTGGACAGGTGACCCTCTGGATCTTGAAGCAGCTTTTGACAGAGCTCCTTTACAAGTGCCCCCGGGTGCATGCAAAGAGTCATAGATTCGCTAAAGGGAAGAACTGCAGCAGAGGGGATTTCCTTAGTTATGCTGTGTTCCACGTATGGGTGGAGAACAGGCTCGTGAGGTGCAGCAGCTAAGTGTTCAGACGCTCAAAAGGAAACGAAAAGCACACTAAAATGTCATAAGTAGGTTTGTTGTGTATGAACCACTAGTTAATAGTGTGTCCAAGAACAAAGTCTACTTGTTCATGGATTTCCAAGTGGTCCCACAAGAATAACTGGTTCATTACTACAGTAAAGTCAGAGATACCTGGATGCTGGTGGCTTATTTACTCCGCTAGACTCGAAGATGTACTGTAGTCAGTGGCTTATCAGATTGCCTGAGCCTCAAAATTACAGCACATTCTTGGAACCGCAACCAAGTTTCATGGTTCCAAGAGCAGTCTGTATTCTTTGAGCGGGCATGTGCTTCATGCTCCGCTCCGCTCCTCAGTGCTCGGAAGGTCAGTTAGCGTGCAGTGTTCAGTTACAACCCACGTTATCGTGTTGGGAGGTGTGCTCCAATCTTTTTAAATCCAATGTGGGCAATGGACGTCTCTTGGTGTAGCAAGGTGACAGCATTCTGAAATTCACAGCGGGCGGCGCAGATCGGATCACAGGGAGAATTCCTTTGTATTCGCCTGCATGGTAGCCAGACTGTTTCATTGGGCTACATGACCAATGAGGCTGTGCATACGGAGGGCCGAGTCGGACAAACTTTGCACAAGTCCTTGCTCCAGCGTTGTAACCCGTGTCTGGGTTGACCCAAAAAACAGACAAAGTGGGTCCTTCAGATTACAGAGGGAGAAAGTGTTCTCATCTAGACCAACTTCTATGGTTGGTGGCAGTTCACCCTGCAGCGATATCGGATTCTGGCCTGGGTGACCACCTGTTAACAGGACCAATGCACGAAAGGAGTTGGAACATTGCAAGGACGATTCCTTCCCTTGGGCCGCCAGCCCCCAGCTCCACCATGAGAAGAAGGCACCTATCCAGCTCCCCTGCAAGTGCGAATGTAATCACCAGAGTAAGTGGCTTTACATATCTCTTCACAAGGAACACCATTCCACACCACACGAACAGTGTTGGGTCACTAGGGTTCCTGGAGGAAGCACCAAGGAAACAAAATCCTCGTGGGAAAAAGTCTTAGCAAGCAGTCTGTGTGAAGATGTCTTGGAAGAATTCTCCAAAAACAGCAAAAGTCTTTGTCATTAGTAAGAAAACAAGAACTAAAGCCACAGCAAACTTCAGCAGGAACAATGTCTTGCCCACACTGTTAGTGGAAACATACCTGGAGGCCGTGGTTGTCAGCTTCAGTGCTCGAGAACCTAGCCATGCAGGGCTTCAAATCCAGCTACTCCAACTGCCTGTATACTCCCTGCTGAGGCCAGGCTAGAACTAGCGGTTGTCCAACGTGGCCCTACCCAACCCTAAATACGCTATGGGCCATTTCTTGGTTAGCCACCTGGTTGAGACCCAGTTATCTTCCTTAGGTCATTGTGACAATCTTACCCTCAAAGTTGGAGGCATAGTCAGAGGTTGGATGGAGTTCCAGGCACATTGAAAGGGGGCTCTTAAGGCTGTGGACATCTGGAACAGCGGTGGGACACTTTCAGGCTGCCAGGCAGGTCTATTGGTCCGGTAGGCCCTAGGTTAGCTTAGCGGAGGAATGCCGGACAGAGTGAGCCCATGCGGAGGAGGAACAGTGGTGTCTCGGGTCAGCACCTGAGGAGGACCGAGTGGTTTCCCTGCACAGGATCTTATTTTGCTGTGGCAGACCAGGATGTGACGTGGCATTGCCACAAACCCACAGGGAAGCATCGGCCAGGATTCTGGCTGAAAGAAAGGAGGCCAGACCAGAAAGGGAACAGTGACAAGGAGATCCTGCAAGTGTGCCCAGTTTGATGGTAGCAGGGATGAATACATAACAGCCAAAATAATAGGGAGGTGGAAAAGGGGGACGCAATGTACATTTGCGCTGGGGAGATCAGGAGCCTGACTGAGATGACGGAAGACAACCAAGAGATAATAAAAATAATCAAATGGCAGACAAAAGCCTGGTAAGAAGACTGAGCGGATAGAAGTGAGTAGGACAGTGGGATCTGCCAGCAGAGGGGACTCGAGGGAGGACATGAGGGCTGCCAGGCTGCTTGAGAGCGCCACTGGTGGAGCCAAGAAACCACAAAAAGAGAGAGTTCCTCAGACGGAGAACAGACTTCAAGAGCAGACAATGGAAGAGGGGGTGAACCAAAGAGGGAATTAAAGCAGTGTGAAGGAAAGAGAAAGAAATAGACAGGAGAAAAGTGCAACATTTGGGCCACAGGGACAAAAAAAGTACAGGGTAAAAAAACAGATAAAGGGGACTAAGAAAAAGAGGAGACGGAAGAAGGAGTGGGGAAAATAAGAATGCCAAGGAGAAGTTACAGAGACAATGAACCACTGCTGATGGCTGATCACGAGGCGCCCACAACGAAAGGAATACAAGGTCTAATTTCCCGCACTTTGGCTAACATTGGCACACAATTTGGGGTTATACACCAAAGTATACAACTTTCTACATGTATTTTACTTTCCCATTTGCGTGATCATTTCAGTGAACAATACACGGGAGCTCACTTTGCTCCAAGCGAAACGTGATTTCAATGCACACAAGTCATGCGGAAAACCTTTATGCACTGAATTCACGTCACTCCTCATTTTCATTCATTTGCAGGACGGGGAAGAGGGGCAGATCGTATGTCACGATCCCACCCCCCCCCCCATCCTTTCTGCTATGCAAATGACATTTTTATGCTGGGGCAAATGCTGTGGACTCCCATGGAATCAGCCTCCTTTGTACACCAGCAAAAAGCAGGCGGTTTCCACAGGAATCCATTTTAAGTGCTGCCTGCCACAAGCGTGTACGCCACCTTTTTGCACTGCACTTTTGCACTCTGTCGTGCAAAAATTATGCAGCGGGGACCTGTGCACGTCAAGGTGCACACGTCCCTGGCATGTAAATTACGGTGAACTCGAAAATTATGACCAAGGACATGCCAAAGGAGTTCATTGTTTGCATAGGCAGCGTCTGTAGAATTGTGTGCTAAAAAGGTGGATACTCATGGAAGACACGAGAGGAAAAGTACTAGATACCCTGTGCCCCACCATTTCCTGTTGTACAGCTCATCAGTATTTCTCCAGAAGGAGGGGGACATTGCAGATTATTTGACCATGCATTCATTGGCCTCTCTGCCGAAGATGCCAACGAGAGGTAAGAAGCAACACAAACGGTTATGGAACATTCCAACTAGTCATTTGCATCCCACATATTTAGACTAAGCAAAAGCAAAACGAATGAACTAGCCTTTAAGACTCAAACGATAAAGCCCCTGAAGACACAAAACCGAAGACAAACCACCCCACAACTTTAGCACGGGTGGGGGGTCAACGAGGTTTAAAATCTACTGCAGGCACAGACTGGAAGAAAATTAATTAATTCTGAAAGGGCAACAAAAAAAATCATACTCCTGTGGACGAGGACAGTCTATATAATGGAGACGTTTCTGGCTGTCGAAGCAGCAGGAATAGATGAAAATAACACATTCCCCTTTGAAATGCTGTTTAAACACTAGGGGAAAAAATAAACAAACATACCTCAGTGACACGGTTCCATTAAATGGAAAAACCTAGTGGCCTACAAACAATTTAAGACACATTGAGCGCTATATAAAAACAGGACATTTGGAAAGTAGTCAAAAGGCGCCACACAGTGTCACTACTAATCCAGTAGCAAGCTGTGCTAATCAGGTCTTCCAAAGGCTAGAGATCAAAAGGACACATCCAAACAGCAAAACCAAACATGCACCAGTGTTGGGGAGATGCTACATCGGAGACATGAGACCGACATGCCACTTTCACTGGGCAGCATCGACATATAGTAATGCATCCTCGCACAGGGTCACCATCCATGGGCAACAAAAGTACAAGACCAGACTTTACCCCCTGTTCCATTGGGGACTTCGCTGCTGTACCTCAGACTGAGGGACGGGAAAAGGGATTGCATATTGACCCCACCAACATGCCAGTCACAGGAAAATGCAAAATGACCTTCTGTAAATCCTGGAAGTTCCTTTAACGCCATGGTATTGGCGAACTGTCCCTGGGAATCTTTCAAGAACTTCTCCTTCCCCACGTCACAGTAGATTCATTTCCGACTCGTCGCTGATTGTCCAAACTATTCCAAGAACTGAAAATGGCGTCTGTTCTGTATAAAGGCACTGACTGGTAGGAACTGCTTTTCACGCAGTTCATTAAGATTTATAACGTCACTTTCCTGTGTTGCCAGCACTTCCCAGGAGGTGGCGCCCCCGAGTTACTCCAAACTCAGTATAGTGAACGTGCTGGGACATCTTGGCGGGCTGGGAGGCACTGCTGTTGGGGAGTGCAGGCGGCGTGCCGTGTTCCCACATCACAGCAGCAGTAAGGCGTCATAGTCAATGTACCAGACCAGTTGGCCAATGCTGGGACTCACTCCCGTGATGGGCAGCTTCCGAGGCTCGTGCGCCACGCGACTGATCAGAGTCACAATGTCGTGCTTCCCAGTTCCCAGCACCAGCACGGCCACTCGCCGTGCCTTGTTCAAGAGGGACAGGCTGAAGCTCATCCTCTGGTGGGGCTTGCTGGGGCTCTCTGTCAGAAGCACCATGCGGTCACTCTCCAAAGCCTCTCCGGAATGGGGGAAGAGGGAGGCTGTATGCCCGTCAGTGCCCACCCCCAGAAGGACCATGTCAAAGCTGCCATTGTTCACCAGCTTGGATATATCCCGGGCGTACAGATCTGCCCCCCTGTCCTCCTCCACGCACAAGCGCTGGTTCACGTGCACAGGCATGGGGTGAATGTTCACGTAGGGGACCCGCACATGCTGCAGTAGGTGGTCATGTAGGGTGCGGAAGTTGGACTCTGGGTCTGTAAGCGGGACACATCGCTCGTCCACCAGCCATAGGTGGGTGTGCTTCCAGGGAAAGGTATAATGGTGAGTCGCTAGCCGCTCCAACAGGGCCACAGGGCTGGACCCACCAGACACAGCAAGGTGAAATGTGCCAGTACGCGTCACAAACTTCTCCGCGGTCTCCTGTATTTCGCGTGCCAACCCAGAGATGAGTTCATCCGTCCAACCAGAGACCAGAGGAGAGCCACGGAATACTGACTGGAAACTCCCAAAATCTCTGGCTGTGTGCCCGCGCGTCCCAGCCTCTATCAACTTGACAGGGTCATCCTGCACGAATGATGCTTCGCTATCCAGGATTGTGAAATCTAGTGCGTTCCCATTCTCTGCCCCACCAGGATAGAGACGGGGTACCTCATGGGCCAAACTATCCAGCAGCGGAGTCCAAAATTCCCAAGAGGCAAGGAGGTTCTCTGTTGTGATAAAGAATTGCTTCTCGCCCTGGAAGATGTTGCCAATGAGGATGGAGTAGGCATCTCTTTCCTGTAGAGGGCGGAACACATAAAAGTCTCCTGGGGCCTGACCAAAGACATGGAGAAGAGGTGGGTGATCGGTCACTTCCTGCCAGTGATCGGGCAGGGACGGCTTGAAGAGGCTGCGGCTGACCAGGATGGCGGGGTATCCCAGATCTCCATGCCCGATGTGGAAGATGATCTGCCTAGGCTTGCACTGGCTGTTGACCGACTCCCTCTGAGTGCAGAAGGCTTGATGCTTGAAGAGTATTCGGACGTAGGCCTCTCGCTCATCCAGGGCTTTTCCTGATGTTAGAATGAAGGGAACACCTTCCCACCTCAGGTTATTCACATGGACCAGCACACCTGTGTAAAAGTAAGTGAAAGGGGAGCATTAATCTCAAATTGATATGCAACTTACAAATACAAACACAAGTGTGCACACAGTTCTAAATAAGGGACATCGTCATGGAGGCTTATCGAAACTATGGGGTAGAAATGACTGGGAGCTATTTAGTTCCTGCCTGTAGCCGAGTAGATCTGGGTTAGCTTGACATCAACAGCTAGCAGGAGCTGCTTTCGACTCCCCAAGCCAACTGGCATCATACAAACGTACATGTGTGACATGGACTCCATGTTTGGGAATCTGTTTACATACATAACATTGGGACACACCTAGAAGACATTTAAATCAGAATAAGCCATATATATAATAAAGTTAAAGTGTGCTTCTCATGTTTAAGACTTGTGCACACAACATACTAGCTCCTGGTTCCACAGAGGTAGCTCTTGCTTACTGGGGATGTCGGATACACAGGCTTCGTTTAGTTCATGATCATTAATGCTTTCATTTGATCGCTGGAGACTGTCATGGAATAGAGAATCAAAAGAGGACTTGAAACCAAGTTCAAGGGTCTTATTACATCAAACAAGAAACAAATGGATTAAGGTCACTGTGGTGGGTCAAAAGAAGGAGGGGGACACACTGAAGACAATCTGGATTATTTTGAATGAAATTATAAGTAGAAGGCCCATCTTTCCCTATTGCTAGAGGGAATACCCTACCAAGCTAAAGGAACTAAAAAGTGCTCATCAGTTGCCAGGCTGTCCAAAGTAAATATGTCCTCTGTCCAAACTAACGATCTGACCCTACCACTATGTAGAACTAAATTAAATATGCCAAGAGAATGTCTGTTCCTCACCGGGTCTTCTCTTCTGATAGTCTTTATTTGCATGGTTCACTTTGGTATTGGTGTTAGTGAACGTAATCTTCTTAAATATTCTCTTTGATCAACTTTTGTTATTATTCAAAAACACCCTGGGACTTTCTCCTTTCTGTGGTACTAAACTTGAAATATCTTTGCTTCAGATACTTCCTCACACTTCATCACTTGCAGAATCTACCAGTCTTAATGCATGCTTTCTTGATCCCTTATAGGCTTTCATAGTCATGGAATCTTCGATTTAGGCTCTCTACTCTTTCATCTGGTTCACTTGACAGTTTTATTTTCTGGCTCTCATTACATGATTTTATGTTGCACTTTCTCCATTCTTCAATTCAGAGAGCATAGGGTACCTTCCTTTCCTCCCGAATCTAAGTGATTTGGCCGAGGCAGAAACTACCTATGCCAAAACGTTCGCATGAGAAAGGTGCAAACTACCAAACGTTTGCACCTTTCCCATGCGAACACACATACATACACCCACACCCACACACCCACACACACAACGCACCCTTAACACCCTCCCACCCACACCCTCAGCACACCCCCACCCACACCCCCAACATAAACAAACCCCACTTACCTTCATCTTCACGCTGGGTTCCTGCAGCGCCAGTTCCCTTTCACTTCCGTGAACGGGAACCGGCGTCACAGGGTCCTTTTCTTTTTTTTTTAACGGAAGGCTGCAGGGGTTTCACCCGCAACTCCAGCTCACTATACCATGAAGTGTAGTGAGCGAGGCGATGCTGAGGACACTGCCGCAGCCCCCGTTTTTTTTTTTACAATGCTACCACCAAAGGTTCAAACTTTTGGTGTTCGAACCTTTGGTGGTAGCATTTTTAGAATTTTTTGTCATTGCAACAATTGTTTGTCAGTAACATCGGCCTATATCATCCTCCCAGGGGTTTTGCTTCCAGTCTTTTATGTGTTCCCCACCTGGGTTGTTAAAATCCCTCTATTATAGGTTCCTCACATCTCTTGTTAACTGATCTTTCTAGTGGTATCTCGTGCTCTGCATTGGGACAAGTTTCTTTTTTCATAAAATATCAGTCTTCCCCAACCGGGTTATTCATTACTTGGTTTTGTTTTTTTACATTTCCAATTTCACAGTCTTTTATATAATCTCTCAACCTTAGGACTTTGACAAATATCTTCAAACATATAATGATGCCACAGTGACCTCCCACTTCTCTCTGTTACCCAGGTTCCTCGCTGTATGCAGGGGAAGGTTGCAGTACACAGCTCTTGCACGGGTATCGTTTTTCGCTTTTAACGCTAGTTGGCTTCCCTGTTCTCTGCTCCTCGTTGAGTTACTGTCGTGCAAGGTGTGAGAAACCAGGGGGTGTCTCACCCACTAGTCCCTGGGGATCTCTCTCTCAGGTGGTCAGGGCACAGCCATTGCTTTTGGATCCAGACCCTGGGGGTGGACGAGTGCGCGAGGATCACCTGGGGGAGGGGTCTTCAGGGAGTGGGGATGAGACAGCCGATGGGGAGACATGATAGTCCCCCGTTTTTGTTCATCTGCCCCATCCTATTTTTAGGATCTTCCCAAGTACCAACTCCCCCCACTCCCCTTTTTACACAAACACTGGGCAGAGGAAGAGGGTGACTGAGAGCAACCAGACTAACTCTCTCACATCGTACTGGACATGTCCTGTTAATTGGGTCAGACAAAATCAGGCATTTTACACTAAGTGCATACACTGGATACCAGTTAGCTCTCCTCACACAAATAAAAGGCAACACCTAAAGACACACTCTGAGCAAGGCAGAACATGAGTATGAGCAGAACTTACGGGACAAAGGTACACCTACTGGAGCAGAGCAACGGACCAAGGGATGAGAGCAGCGAGTCGACAACCCCAAGGGTTCCCTACTGGAGGTCGTTGCCTCGGACAGGCCACGAAAGACACGTGGAGAAGGCCAGATCCCACAAATGAAGATTGCAAAGTGTTTCAAGGATGCGTGCGACCCCCCCCCCCGGGTAAACGGCAGAGTTGGGGAGACAATGCCAAGCCTGTGGTACTGACCTTGACTTGTGAATTGGAAATAGCAAAACAAGGAAGAAGCCCACACAGCTAGCGAGTTGGCAAGCGACCCGAGAGACTGGTGTGTGTTAAAGCGAATGAAGTACTAACATTATATCAGAAGTGAAGACTGCACGTGTGTGCATGAGACGCGGAGAAGGGCAGACCTGTGAATGAACTTTGAAATAAACAGCAGCTGCGAGATCAGCAGATGCTAAGTAACGGAGTGGTCCGGCAAAGGGAAGTAGCCTATTCTAAAGTGTCTGTGAAAGGTACATTGTTTGAAGTTATAAAGCAAACAAACCGCAAAAGTGAATTAAGTAAGAGTAAACGTAAAGTTTGAGTCAAAGTGGTCCTGCGGTGGTCTGTAAAGAGAGCCACGCACATTCGAAAGTCTTCGACATATGACAGGGGTCCGAGCCCGACATAGGGAGACTCGAAGTACAATAAAGCTGGGGAAGGAAACCCTCAGCAAGTTTGTGTTGAACTGTGACGTGAGAGGTCGGAGCCCGACAGAGGGGAGGTCTACTTGAACTGTGTGCTGTAAGGTCTGAGCCCAACACAGAGTGACCTTTGTGAACTTTTCATTGGAATACAATTTTGAAAGTCAAGAAAGAGACGTTAACGTGGAAGGCCAGGCGGGCCTCAATCCACGGTTTGGAACTGCTTAAAGTGTTAGAAACCGAGCCAGAGTGGGTCATCCTGCCTACAAGGACAGCCTCACTCTGAGGTTTAACGTGAGGAGGAGAGCTGGTTTAACTAACTTTATTCTTTGAACACTGATTTTTCCTTTGCATACATGTCTCCTTTTTACACTTTGTATAAGAGATAGGGCAGGCATTAGGTTTTTGTTGGTATAGGCCATTATGCTTTGACGGATTCCAATAGGACTGTTTTGTTTATCGTTTGATGGTCGAGACTACTTCCATCTTTGTTATAGGAAAAATAGAAGTTTCTCCGACCCCAACATTTTCAATAAAGTTTTTATGAATTTGATTCATTGTGTCAGTGTCGTACCTGTGATACCATGCCTTCCCTACAAGGGGCGCTGGCGATTGGAAGCTATCCTAGCTTCCAGCAACACTGATCTCGGAGTCGTCGTTTGGGCGTCCTGCCCACTACACAGTAGTGGTGTGATCACACTTGCAGAGTGCCTCGATCCACTCTTCCTTTTCTGTATGCTTTCTTCATGGTTGCACCTACTGGGTCTCCGGCATCTCACACTGGCATCCTGCGTCTCGTTTAAAGTCACAGGCTTTGCGACTGGCCTCAGCTCCACCTCCGAAAGGGCTGATGAAGTCAGAGGGCTTCCCCTGCACAAAATACTCTCTTCTTCCTTCTCCTCTTCTCTGACTTATCCCAGTAAAATATATGTCTGATTAAAAGGGACATCTTCCTTTGTTTTCCGACATGGGTCTCTTCTTGCATTGTCTTCAGCCAAAATGTAAAGATGCTAAACTATTCGTTATAGCAGACAGTTCCATGTATGCGGCTATGGAACAAGTTACTTACCTGTAACTGTTGTTCTCCAGCATGGGTCTGGCATGGATTCACATGCTCATGAATATTCCCCGTCGTCAGGCTGGGAATCCTCGGTAAAGAAAAAACCAGTATCAGTTTCGTTTCTGATCTGTCTTTCGTAGTAACAACCAATCACTGGTCTCTGCGTCATACTGACCACAGCCAATGACTGCCCTCTACCTAAGCACCGCCTCTGGCAGCCATCTTCAGATTTGGAAGCACGTGAAGTGGCAGTATGACCAAGTGAAGAGCCGCAGAGGGGTAGGCGGGAGGGTTCGCATGTGAATCCATGCCAGACCCATGCTGGAGAACAACAGTTACAGGTAAGTAACTTGTTCCTTCTCCAGCATGGGGTCTGGCATGGATTCACATGCTCATGAATAAAGAATACATAGCAGTACACACATGCACAACCACGGGAGGTGGCAAAGGCTCAACATTAAGCATTACATCAAACTCAACATTAAGCATCTTACCTCCTCACCAGGCTCACCTCAGGCGAACAGGTTGCGCAGCACTGCTTGGCCGACCCTGGACTCCTCCCTGGAATCCCGATCGACGCAGTAGAATTTCGTGAAGGTGTGCGTCGACCTCCACGTAGCAGCCCTGCATATGTCCAGCAGGGGCACACCAGAAAGGAACGCCGTGGTAGCTGCGATCGCTCTGGTGGAATGGGCTCTCGGACGGCCAGGCAGCGGTCGGTTTGCCAACCGATGACAGTACATGATATAGCCGGAGAGCCATCTGGAAATGGAAGCCTTCGAGAGAGCCTTCCCCTGATTGACAGGCCCAAAGTTCACAAAGAGTTGTGACGTCTTCCGAAAACACTTTGTGCGGTCCACGTAGAACTTCAGCGCTCTAGCCACATCCAGCGAGTGCAAAGTCCTCTCAGCCGGCGACGAAGGCGACGGGAAGAACACAGGCAACACCAAGGGTTCGTTGAGATGGAAGTCCGACGGTACCTTGGGCATGAAGGAGGGGTGCGTCCTGAGCACTACCCTCGTGTCGTGAAAAGTCAAGTACGGGGCCTTGCAGGAAAGGGCCTGGATCTCTCCCA
This sequence comes from Ambystoma mexicanum, assembly GCF_040938575.1. NCBI lineage: Eukaryota > Metazoa > Chordata > Amphibia > Caudata > Ambystomatidae > Ambystoma > Ambystoma mexicanum. The sequence goes on from NC_090929.1 coordinate 446,595,453, forward strand.
CCCGTCGTGCGGAGGTGATGGCCACAAGAAACGCTGTTTTCCACGACAGAAACTTCAACGGGGCCGAGTGCAGAGGCTCGAACGGAGGTCCCATGAGCTTGGTCAGCACCACGTTGAGCTCCCACGCCGGGGCCGGCGCCTTCACCGGCGGGAACGATCTGAACAGTCCCTTCATGAACTCTTTCACCAGACGATGAGACCGCAGGGACGACCGGCCCGTGGTTCTGGTGTATCGGGAGATCGCAGCAAGATGAATCTTGATGGAAGCGTGTGCCAGTCCAGCTTTGGCCAGCGTCAGCAGGTACGGCAGTACCTGGGGAGCCGTAATCCATAGAGGGTTAATCTTCTGTGCGTGGCACCAGACAGAAAACCTCTTCCATTTGTGTCCGTAGCATTTAAGAGTCGAGGACGCCCTGGCCTTTGCAAGAACCTCTCTGCAGTCGGCCGGTATGTCGTATCCTCCAAACTCTAGCGCTGCAGGAGCCAGGCCTGCAAGTTCAGCGATTTCGGGTCGTGGTGGAGGATGGCGCCTCCTTCCCTGGAGAGCAGATCCGCGTCCACCGGCAGCTTGATTGGCGGGGACGCTGACAAGTCCAGAAGGTCCGGGAACCATATCTGCCTCGGCCACGCAGGTGCGACGAGGATCATCCTGCACCGTGACCTCTTGAGCTGGTTGACGAGCCGGATTAGCAGTGGCAAAGGAGGGAACGCGTAGAGGAACAGGCCCTCCCAGGGGAACGAGAAAGCATCGCCCATGCTCCTCGCCTGGGGAAACCTGCTGGCGAACCTCCGGCACTTGGAGTTCGTCGCCGTCGCGAACAGGTCGATCTGGGGTGTGCCCCACCGTCGGAAGAGGGGATCCACTAGATCCTGCCGTAGTTCCCACTCGTGGCACGAGCGCACCTCCCTGCTGAGTGAGTCGGCGATGGTGTTTTTTATCCCTGCCAGATGAAACGGCACCAGAAACATCCCTTGGGCGACTGCCCAATGCCACAGGTCCTGCGCCTCCTTGGACAGTGCTGGGGACCTGGTTCCGCCCTGTTTCCTGATGTAAAACATGGTGGTGGTGTTGTCGGGGAAGATCCTCACCACCTTGCCCTTGAGGGACGGAAGGAAGGACCTGAGGGCCCAAAACACTGCACGGAGCTCCAGGACGTTGATATGTAGGGATTTCTCCGTCGGGAGCCAAAGGCCTCTTGCGTGCAGATTTTCGGTGTGCGCTCCCCACCCTTCCAGGGAGGCATCCGTGGTCACTGTCTCCTGGTGGGCTGGGGTCTGGAAGTCCATGCCCGCTGTCAGATGCGCGCGGGTGCCCCACCACCGGATCGCTCGTCAGAAACTCTCGTCGAGTGTGATCCTTTCCTCGAAGCTGCCCGTCGTTTGGATCCAGCGCGCGTCCAGGAACTCCTGCAACGGGCGCATCCGGAGCCTGCACATGGGAATGAGGTAGATGCAGGAAGACATAATTCCGAGGAGGGACTTGAAGGACCTCACCTTGGCCGCGTCGGCCACCAACATCCGCTGCACCTTGCCCAGGATGGTCCTGGTCCTCTGCTCCGACGGGGAGGCCAGAAGGGACACTGTGTTGAGCCTCGCTCCCAGAAACAGAGCGTCTTGCGCGGGTACCAGGTGTGATTTGGCGTAGTTCACGGAGAATCCCAAGTCCGTGAGAAGTTGGACGGTCCTTGCCGTGTGAACCACGGCGAGCTCCCTCGTCTTGGCTCGGATGAGCCAGTCGTCCAGGTAGGGGTAGACGTGGATCCCTTCGCGGCGCAGCTGCGCCGCCACCGGTGCGAGGCACTTGGTGAACACCCTGGGTGCCGACCGTAGTCCGAAGGGGAGGGCTTTGAACTGGTAATGACGCCCTTGGACCACAAACCTGAGGAATTTTCGGTGCCCCTTTAGGATGGGAATATGGAAGTAGGCATCCTCCAAATCCAACGACGACAGGAAGTCTCCTTCCTCCAGCTGACCCAGGACGTGCTGGAGGGTGACCATCCGGAACTTTTGCGCCTTGATGTACTTGTTCAGACGTCGCAGGTCCAGGATGGGGCGCCATCCCCCCGTCTTCATCTTCACGAGGAAGTATCTCGAGTAAACTCCGGAGCCCCGAAGCCTCTTTGGGACGAGTTCGATGGCGCCCTTCCTGAGCATCGCCTTTACCTCCAGGAGAAGTTGAGGGACGTGAAGTTCTTTCCTGGCCACGGGGGGGACGCGCGGGCACCTTCTTTGAAACTCGAGCGCATGGCCCCGGGCCAAGGCGTCCAGCACCCAACGGTCGGTGGAGATGGACTCCCACACGCTGACGAAGCTCGCCAGCCGGCCTCCCACCGGGGTGCTTCGGTGGGGGCCCGACCCCACGGCCGGTTCAATCCTGCTTCGACGAGGCTTTGCCGCCTTGACCTCCTTGGCGACGACGGCGGGGTCCGCCAGACTTGCCTCGTCCTCTGTAGGCCTCCTGAGACGACGAGCGGGCCGCTTGACGGTAGGTGGAGAAATCGCCGCCGGAACCTTTGGAGGCGCCCTTGCCTCCGCTGCTCCGAAAGGGCGTCCGTCGTTGTTGCAGAACTCCAAGGGCCCGGGCCGTCTCGGTGTCCGCTTTAATGGCCTGAAGGGAATCGTCCACTGTTTTACCAAACAGGTTGTTCCCATCGAAGGGCATGTCCAGGACTCTGGTCTGAACGTCTTGACGGAAGTCCGTAGCCTTGAGCCATCCACGCCGCCTAAGGCAAACGCCGTTGCCCAACTGGCGGAACCCAGTGTCGGCGATGTCCGTCGCAACGGTAATGGCGTGGTCCGAAGCCACCTCACCTTCCTGCAGGATCTCCAGGGCCTCTGCCCTCTTGTCGTCCGGCAAGAAGTCCAGCAGGGGAGCCAGTTTGTACCAGAGCTCCCTGTCGTAGCGGGCCACGATAGCCAAGGCGTTGGCCGCTTTAATCGTCGTCGCTGCAGACGAGATGACTCTGCGTCCCATAGCGTCCAATTTCTTTCCCTTGCCGTCCGGTGGGGAAGTCGATGTGGAGGCCGCACCCCCCCCCCGCTTTTTTCCTGGCCGCCGCGGAGACGACGGAGTCCGGGGTAGGCTGCGCCCGGAGGCACAGGGGGGCCGTATCCGGGACCCGGTACTTTTTCTCGTACCGGTCTCTTCTAGCTGGCGTCGTGGAAGGGTTCTTGAGGAGGGTGAGGCCCTCATCCCAAATGTCGTCCAATAGAGGCACTGCAAGGACCGTCTTCCTCTTGGCCTCGCGCCGCTGATAAAGGAAACCTTCCTTCTTCTCCTCAGGGCAGAGTTGGAAAAGCTCGGATGCCCTGGCGATCATGGAGTGGAACGATCCAATCTCGTCGGGCGGAGAAGCCCTGGTGGGAGGCGACGACGGTACATCCTCGTCGTATACCTCGTCGTCCGTACCAGTCGCTGCCGTGTCAGTCCCCGTATCATCCCCTCGGGTGGACGGGGAGGAGGGCTGGAAGGGGCGCGACGGCTGAAAAGGAGGCGGAGGGTGGATCCTTCTTTTCTTGGTAGGGGGAACACCAGAAGGTCCCGGTTCTGGGTCCCCCGACGGGAGAGGTTCCGTCGGCAACGGTAGTCTCGTCCTTATCTCTGAGCATAAGGACTGTATGGCCAACAAAATGGCCGCCGAGTTGTCTCACGGCGCTGGCAGAGGGGAATCCGACGGGCGATCAGGGGCCCCGTCGGTACCCTCGACGATGTCGTCGTCACCTGCGTCGGGATCCATCCCGACGGGCCGGTCTTCTTCCACGCCGAGGCCGTGGCTTAAGACCTCGACCAGCTCCTCCTCCGAGGTTGAGGCCGAATCTACGACACGCCCTGCCTCCCCTTTTTCTTCCCCACGGGGGATTTCACGGGGGTCCTATCGATGGGCACAAAAGAGGACTCCCTCCGAGGTGGCAGGGAGACTCTGAGCCCCGAAGTCGCCACCACTGGTGTAGCCTCCACAGGCTGAGCCAGGGCCGCCGCGACAGTTTCGATAGAGGGCTTGGCCGGATGGATTAAGGCCTTCACCACCTTAGGTGCGCTCACCGCCTTATCCTTGAGGGGGGGGGACACTGCCTCGCTCCCCCTCCGTCTTCGAGCTCGACCGGGGCCTCTCCAGGAGCCTCGCCGGTTGCTCGGCCTTCCTCTTACCCGACCCAGAGCGTTGGCTTGTGGTTGATGGTGCCGGGGAGGGTGCGCCCAGCCTGGCGCCCGTAGAGCCCGACCGTTCGGCGCTCCCGGTGCCAGCGGACTCGCGGTGCTTGGCCTTATGTTGGACCCCCGTCGCCGGGGCGTCCTCAAAGGTCTTAGAAGACCGCTCGGATTTCCTCTTCTTCTCGCCGGACGGGCTCTTCCCTTCCAGCCAGTTGGCGAGACGTTGATGGCGGTCCTTCATGGTCCGCTCCCCGTTGATCGGATGGAGAGTCGGTGGAGCTTGAGGCTCTTTTGACCGAAAAAACGAAGTTTTTGAGAAAAAACGTGAAAAAAATAGCACTAACGCTCGAGAGCAATAGCACGAGGATCCCAACACATGAACGTGCGGTAAAAATCTGAAGATGGCTGCCAGAGGCGGTGCTTAGGTAGAGGGCAGTCATTGGCTGTGGTCAGTATGACGCAGAGACCAGTGATTAGTTGTTACTACGAAAGACAGATCAGAAACGAAACTGATACTGGTTTTTTCTTTACCGAGGATTCCCAGCCTGACGACGGGGAATATTCATGAGCATGTGAATCCATGCCAGACCCCATGCTGGAGAAGGTAGGTGGTCTACGGAGTTCCTCACAGGAACAGGAGTCCATGTCCCCAGAGGAGGGGTACCACTGGCCTTGACCGCTAGGAAGGGTCTTGAGAATCAGAATCACCTCCTCAGCCTTACGGGGGGGCTCTATGCGATTTGTCACATCACTTAGAGGGAATTCATAAGTCAACATAATATAAACACACTAAGTTTCGCTATGGGATTGTGATCCTCAGTCTGTCCCCCTCTCCCTCGAACTCTGCCTTTCTAGCAGGAAACAAAAAGTCAGAGTTTTTGAGGATTAAGTGGAGCATATTTCTTTCTTGACTCTTAAGATTCACTTGCTTGGCTTTCGTAGACATTTCATGTAGGTTGCATTTCTACTCATCAAAAACGGCCAGCTACCCTCAGTGCCTTGGGTCATGAAGACATGGGCCAGGCATCAGAAAAGATCTTTCGTGTTATTGAGTTGGGTCCTGGGCCTGTCAGGTTTAACCTCTTGGTAGGCTGTAAAGGACCACCCTGCGTACTACTCCACCAAGCTAAGGGTCTCTCCAAAGGCTCAGACCGTAACAAACGTTCACCTTTATTTTGCAATTCTCTTTTACTTCTCTCTGGCCTTCACCTCTCCGCTCTTCTTATGCCTCGCTGTCCTCAATGTTCTGCCACGCTCTTGATTGGCTTCCCCACCACCCATCTCTCTTTCCTATTCTTTTATTTCAATGTTCTTCTTCTCTCCCTCCTTAATGCTTCTTTTCTCACTTGCTGGACTTCTTTCATCCTCCTCATTACTTATTTTTAGTTCCTCCATGTCCACTCCTCCCTTGCTCTATAATGCGCTCCCTTCCACCTCCTTGCTGTTCCTCCACCTCTGGCTGATATTATACCCCTCCTAATTGCTCCTTTCCACATCCACTCTATCTCTGATATTCTCCCCTCATCCTCTGAATGCTCCTTTGCAGCACAATTGCCTCTGCTCCTCTTTCTATCCCTAACCTCATCCTGCAATCTGCTCCTCTTTACTTCCTTTTACCTCTGCATTCTCTCCTCTGTACCTTTTCCTCCTCACAGCTCCACCACACACGGCCTTGGACTGCATGCTTCCAACACCGCTCTTTTTTACTCTTCCCTATGTACTCTGGAGTGTTTCACCCACTCAAATTGTTTAAGCGGCTTTAGCTGGATCTACACAGTAAGTGAGCACTGTGGTTGGTGCACTTGGAGGGGAACTAAAAGCTCGCCAGCCATTGCTGCTTGGCGGGTGGGCCCATGCACTCATCCATTATCTGAGCGCACTACTATGCAGACCATAATCTCCAGTTCACAGTGTTGTGTGTAGTAGCAGCTCCTGATGCTATACCTGGCTAGTGAGGGGAGGGGGATCTGCAAGGGATTCCTTCTAGATGCTGGTTCTTGCCAACACTGGCAACCCAAGCATGATTAACATACAGTATCATCCAAACGCCTCTCGTGGAAAAATCCATAGAAGCATTCCAGGCTCCTCAGACATCCACAGCAGTGGGCCCACGGCTGCTGCAGTCCAGGGATTGCATCTCTTTTCTTTGTTATATGCATCTTTCTCTGAAGATGTAGTACCAAATCTTCCCTGCATTGTGCCCATGACATTTCTTCCAGCCTTGTTTTCTGACTACCTTTTTTAAAAGTGTTATTTATTGTGCATTAGCCAAATGAATAGGACTTTTAACACAACATAAAAAAGAGAAATTCAAAAAGAAATGCATCAATTTAACATAGATAAGCAGTACAAAAAAGTTAAAAGAGGAGCGGCATGGATTAATTAGAACAAGACAAGAGACCTCAAATTCTTGGCAAAGCATATGCCTTCCCCTTAACAGGTTAAGCTCTTTTAAAACTGAGACCACCTCAAACATAAGAAACATTTCATTGCAGACATTAATCTATCCCAAAACATATCTGAGAGGAGAGAGTCAGAGTCGTACACAAAACGTTTGAATCTAGAAACTCTCACGTGCCAACTCCCGACACACTCAGTGAAAAGATGACGAATTGTCTGAATTACATTAGCATTACACTTATCGCACAGATTAGTGGGATGTAGATCATTAAAACGAACATGGAGGATTTCCATGGTAGGCACAAATTAAGCCTTAGTCTTAGAAAATCCATCCGTGTTCTTGTATCTGCCGATTTCTTCAACTATTGCGGCAGGAGGGATCTTGGTTTAGCTATTGGTGAGGGGGATGCAGACAGTTTAGTGCTCCTCATTTTATCCGTAGTTCTTATCTAGTCCATCCGATGTAAACTTTCCTTTGTTTTTGAGGGATTGTGAATAAGTATATCAGCATCTGAATCAGAAAGGGTAAGCATTTCAACACATCTAGCCCTCAAGGTATTTAATAATAGATTAGAGGACTTCAACATGGAGACAGCTACAACCTCATAAAGTGATGATTCGGCAGGGGCCAAGATCAATCGGTAGCAAGAGATCCATTGCCACTCCAACCAATTTTTCCGGGGAGATAAAACCAAGCTCAAATCTTAAGCAGGAGAACTAGACACAATCTGGGAGGCCCAGGGACTTCTTCCAGATTTTACTTTCAATCTTGTCCCAATCCACATGATAGGCCAACAAATTACATTCCATACCAAATGTGAGAACTGGTACAACTTTCCCCACATAAAATTTTATTAATGGCAAAAGTGAGAATTTACATTACTGTAGGCAAATTTTCTTCATCTGAGAGACCAGATTACCTACCTTTAGGTCCATTGCAGATAGAAAATCAAGCCTAGTTGGAAAAGCATTGAATAACGTGTCCAGATAAATCACCTCCTTAGAAGGGGGAATTGTCAGATTATCCATTTGCCAGACAAAGGGTTTAATCTTCCTTAATGGTTGTTTGAAGATAGTAATCTTTGAGTTTTCGGGGTTAATTTTTAATTCATTGACTTGTGTGCACTCCATCAATTCATTCAATAAACGCTGCAGTCCGACTTACGTCTTATCAAAGACGACAATGTCGTCGGCATACGCCAACCAATTAATCTTCAGATTACCAAGTTTTCTGACTACCATAAACAGCGACCTCATTAAGTAAACCATTCATGATGTGCATCAGGTGTTTCCTTACCAAGAGGCCAGGGGTTTCCCGAGGGATGCTCGGGTGTTCAAACAGTTCAGGGTCCCTCTAAGCTGGGCAGGGGCTTATATTCTAGTCGCGCACCTGTAGTACGAGGGGAGGTCTGCATATATTCCTGAGGCTACCCGTTCACCCATGTGTGTTAGTTTACCTCCTTCCTGTATCCCGACATCTCTGGAGTTCATTTCGTGACCTGTGGGCAATTTATCCACTTGGGAACTTACTTTCTGTTTTGGTGAGTGGAACAGGGTATGGACATAAGGCTGTGATGGATTGGGGAGCTTAGAGATACCTAGGGTATATACTCAGGTTATGTGTGGGGAAATCTGGAATAGAACATTGTTTGTGCTCCCTAAGCATGCTGCTGCATCATAATATGGTGTAGTGTAAGGAAGGCATGGTATCAACAGTAAGACAGACACAAGTGACCACAGTTCAATGGTGTACATTGAACTTCCGCAAGTGTGTGATAAACGTCTAGCTGAACCTAAATCTTCAGATGGGAGCAAGCTATGGCCAACAAATAATATTAATGCAGTCCTAGTGCAGTCTTGTCAAAATAAAAGGGCCTATACTAAAAAAACATATTGCCAATCCTTACCACTAATTTACAAATAATGTGGGGTAATGTTCATGAAAAAGAAAGAAGTGTTCACAAAATGATATATCATGATGCTCGGGCCGTTGGCCTCTCTTCTCCACGTTTTCAGCACAGGCAATGTGGATCACTCGAGCAAAGCATACATTCTGGCTTCTGCGGCACGAGGATACAGTTCTATTTTCACAGTTCAGGACCTTCTGTGTCCAAGCCCCTTTACTTCTTGCAAATGTCTTGAATCAGAGGGCCTGGTGTACAAAACAACACACAAACTTTCATTTCCTTTTACTTGTATTCAATTTGGGTGTTTTTCCTGGATCCCTCCACCCCCAGCCGGGCTCAGATCCCTTTCAAAATAAACAACGTTGGATTCCCCCTCTTCCGTGTTCAGATCCCCTTCAAAACAATGGCCCTCATTCCGAGTTAGGACTACACCATGGAGTAAATAGCTCCATGGTTGGCAACCATGGGGCTATTTACTCCATGGAATACCGGCATGGTGAATGGAGTATTTTCCGGTCCATTCCAAGGTTGGATGGACCGGTAATTCCCCATTCACCATAGCCCTTCCCCATCCCCATTTCTGCCCCCATAGGGCTCAATGGGAATGGGGAAGGAGGTAATTACGGCACCGTAAATTACGGTGCTGTAATTTACTCCAAGGTCACTTTGCAGGTCCCGTAATTTACTCGAGGTAAAGAGGTAAAGAGGGACCCGCAAAGGGAACTCGGAATACGGAGGTAAGGGATTACCGCCATCGGTGCCCTTACAGGCGCCGGTAATCCCTTACCTCCAACCTCGGAATGACCCCCAATGTTCAAAGAATTCTCTCGGGTGATTCACGGTTCACCCCAGATCCCCCTGAGCCGGGCTGAGATCCCTTTCTTTCACTCAATTAGTCTCCCTCACTTGGGCTTGGACCAATTGTGATGGACATTAAACTATTGAAGACTTTTGAATGTGCGCAGGGTTTACCTTGATACCTAATAGAGACTTTCGAATCAGCACCCACGTGGCGCCGGACCACTTTGTCTACGGTATCTTTTCTTGGTCTCCCAAATTCAGTCAATCTGACTCGCCGGTTGTGCTGTCTTTACTGGTGCTGCTTTGTTCGGCAAGGTTTTCGGTCAGGCGCAGCTTACCTCCTTTCAAGCTCTCAAGGTTCCCAATGAAGACTTCCCTCAGCCAGGCCCGAGCCTTCTCTCATGCAGCACAGTTCACATTGAAGGCTTCCTTAAGTCGTGTTTGAGCCTCCCTTCACGATTCACAGCTCACTAAGAAGGTTTCCATCAGCCAGGCTCAAGCCCCTTTTCAAATTTCGTCATTCACAAAAAAAGGTTCTTGGAACTGCTAGTCCCAGAATGCACTGGGCTAATGTTGCTCCCACTTCACATCTCTGCAAAACAGCATTTTCTGGCACTGGGAGCTGCAGGAGCTAAAATGGGATGTTGAACTGAGGTCAGGGTCTCTCCACCAGGCCGCCAGAGACATGGGTTCACCTGCCCAGGGGAGGAGTTTTGCTGTGGGTACCGCCGGGCAACCTCAACTGCCCCTGGTCTTGTCTTCTAGAGAAACAGCTCCCTCTCCAGAGTGCAGTCTCTTCTGAACTGACAGGGCCAGTGTCAGGGCGGTTTTCTCCTCCTCCAGGTCTCCATGGGTCTCTGCAGCTCTTTTGTTCTTCATCTGGCTTCTCGGACCTTTCAGCATCCCCAACTCGTTCCAAGTGTGCTTTCCCACTCTGCCTTTTATGCTGCTTGGGAGAGTCAAGTGAAGTCAGGTATGAGTAATTACAATTAAGTGCCTGACCCTGCCTAATCTCATTAGCAGGACAACATGAAGGTGGTTGGTGGCATTCTTTCCTCTGTGTCGTAAGATGTGTTATATGGGTAATCTTTACTACTCCCAATCGCCTCGTCTTCTGTTGTGGGTTTTGGAAATGTCCAAAAATGGTAGAGGGGTTGTACGATTGTGGGTAACTGCAAGAAGGGGGGTGGTGAAACCTGAACCCCCGGATCGATGTGGCTTAGCGGTCATCTATGATCCGTACCAACTGCGCCAGCCACTGGGTACAATAGCGTCCAGAGGCAGATGAAGTTAGGAACAGGCTTGGATCCATAATACGTCATACCTTGGCCTACCTCTGTGAGAATGGTTTAAGGTGAGTCTAGGCAAATGCCACTTCGTCCTAAAGGAAGTCCAGCACACTACAGGTTTACTCACTGGTCGCCCAAAGCATTTAAGTACCTGGATAATGGCACAAATATACACAGAGTGAGTCACCTAGACATTTCCCCAGGAAGGAACATTTGACTTGGATAACAAACTTACGGAAGGCATTAGAAAAGAAAGGTGCACATATACGAACGGCAATGGGATAGCTATCTAGCCTGGTATACCAAAGCTACTACGAGACAGAGTGAGTCCAAGACCAGGGCACTGAAAGACACCATAGAAAAGCTCCAGGAGCAAGTTAAATCCCTGAATGCTGACTACTCCAACCTGCAGGTTCACAAACATTTATATCCCGTAATCCAAAGGGAACGCCCACTAAAGGAAAGTCCTAAAGATATTTTGGACACTTACAACCCTGCCATTTGAAATGTTCCACCCAACCATCCACCGGCTAGCCCAGACTCTACACAAACGCCAACCTATCATTAGTCTACACCAATGAACTCTATGGTCGGCCAGTTTACCCCTGAAATACAAGCTCAGCTCTCCAAACTTTTTTTCGCCATCTTCAGCCACACTTGAAGGGTTCCCGAATTTCACAGACACTACCCGTACTGGTACATTCCCGCTCAGACATTTACCTGGAGGAGGTGATATAGTTACTGTACATGCCCCCTCGAGTGCTACTGATTTGTTTAATATCGTTCATAGATTGCCAAAGATACAAGAAGATCCTGTTTCCAAGAGGACATCCCGGGTTATAATAGACAGTTATCACTCCAAGTGTGTCGATTTGTATAAATTGTTGCTAGCAGTGCTGCCCACATAAACATTTATCCTGTTGAAAGTGTGCAACAACTGGCCAGCTCAAACCTGCCACTGCTGGGAACCTGAAAACATTTACAGATGGGCTGGTACAAACTATCACTGAAATGTGCCCTCGAAAGATGGATTGGTATAAAATGAATTAATACAAGCAAGCCAAGGGTGACAATCCTGCATAAATATCTCGAATGTTTGAAACAATGTTTTGAACAATATTCTGGGATCGTCGATGCAGGTCTTATAGCACTTCAAGTTGTGGTGTCTCAGTTTGAAATGGGTTTGCAACAAAGAATCGGAGGGAATTAAGGCAGCACCGATAGGATGGGAAGAAGGGAGTTGGGTAGAGGTTTTATCAGCTGCACAACACTTTCACGAAAAGGTCAAAAGAAAGAAACGTATGGCATTGTAGATAGAGACTTTACAACCTTCCCAGGGAAGGGGGGGATTCTGATCCATTACAAGAGGGTGAGGACGGGGAATAGGGAGAGGAGCACCCCAATCATATTGGGCTGCTCCTCTCCTGCCGGCTGGTGCACCAGTGGGCTCCATGGAGTTAGGGGCTAGTGTTGTTCTGAAGTAATTATTGAGAGGGATTACAGCGCTGGCATGACCCTACCGTGCTGGTAGGTAAAGCTTCCTGCTGTTTTGGTACAGCTTCCTGCAGCAATTGTTTTCTTAGTACCTGCTATATATTGATCCCAGAAATTCTTCTGCCTTTGCTTTAATATTATGCCGTCCACCAGGACTAATACAGCTATTGAAATGTTCTCACCATTGGTTAAGCCACTTCAGTTACCCAATGTGGCTTCTATGGAGCATACTAAGGCAGGCATCCCCTTCAGAGAAAACTAAGATGTTGGTCTACGCAGAAGGCACCCCTTGGACTATGGTACTCCTCCCTTGTACAGGGAGCTAGGTAATAGGCAGGTGGATGAGGTTACTGCTCGAATTATCCGTAGAAGACAGCAGCTCTTTCAGGAGCGGTCCGAAGATGAGCACGGTTTTATTTAGGTCTCCCCCATGGGCAGATTGGAACTTTATAGAGAGGACAAGTAGTGTAGAAATGGGTAAGCTTGTCCACCTGGAGGAACATCTATTGGTAATCATTGAGGAGATTTTAATCAGCATTTGTCTGTTTTGGATTCAACTTTGTCGTCCTCCTCGAAAGGAACTGTTAGACCAAGTCCCAGTCAAATTGTGGTGAACCCATGAGAATGACACTGGTTATACGGTTAATGCCGTGCCAGTCAAAATTACTTAAAATCCTGCCAAGCTGCTGTCATGTGTACCTCAGTATTTCATTTCCCGAAAGGCTGATGGGGGGTATTTGTCCTGTGATAGAATCCCTTCTTCGCCATGGTATCATTGTACCAACTCTGAGCCCCTGCAATACCTCGATATTGCCCAAAGAAGCCAGTTAAAGCCTGTGTGCAGTTAATGCAGCTGTGTTACCAGCTTTTTCTGTTGTACCTAACCCGGATACCATCCTGTCATACATTCCCTACTCAGACAAGTATTTCACGGTTGTAGATTTGTGTTCAGCATATTTCCATAAATCCCATACATCCACACAATATAGGTTCACTCATCTTCCAATGGGATACATAGAAAGCCCTACCCCGCTCTCCCAAATTTTAAAGAAAGATCTTGATTCAGTTCTGCTCCCAGGAAGTTCAATGCTGGTGCAGTACACAGGCGTTCTGCCCCTAGCCTCATACTGCCAGGAAGCATGCGAGGGAGACTCTCATTCTGTTGAAAGCCCTTGCTGAAAAGGGTCACAAGGCTTCTTGTGGCTGCCATGTGTGCGATACCTGGTATATGAGATTTCAGTTGGGGAAAGTCATTTATCCCAAGATCGGACTACAGAGATCCAGAAGGTTCCAAACCCCATATTACAAATAAGATGAGAGGGTTCCTTGGGATAGTCAGTTACTGCATACAGTGGGTCCTGGGGTACGTATCCATAGCTACGCCCCTTAAACATCATGCATGATTAGACCCCTGAACTCCTGCCATGGTCTCAGGAAGCAGGAGATGCCTTTGTCACCATTAAGCAAGCACTTGCAATGGCTCCAGCTTTAGGCCTGCCAAATTATAGTAAGCCACAGGACCTGTGTGGTACATTCCGCCCAGCAGTGAAACAAGTTGTGCACCCCTAATCTACAATCTATCACACAGGCCCAGTAAAAAGTGCTGCTGTTAAAGAATTTGAGAAGTGTTACTACTTGGTTGAAATGGCATTTTGGTGCAGCCAGTCTAGTGATTTCTTACTGTGGGGTGGCATTCTTTCATTACGTGTCTAGCCTGGCCTACATCGTGCAGCCAATTTGGACAATTTGTGGCAGGGCACTTTCTATAGCGCAGCCACTAGTAGTATGTTCTTACATGGGGATACTGCCATATATTGGCAGAGCCAGCGTGAACATGTTTGCTTTGTGCATAATGTCCCCAATGATTCTATAAGAAAACAGGAGTATGTTCTTTCATGGGAATACTGCCATTTACTGGTGCAGCCAGAGCCAGCGTGGCATATGTTGTGGGCGGGCAAAAGCACCATGGAATGCATTGGGAAATGCTCCTATGTACTGTTGGTGACTTGCATCTATGGCATTTTTGGATTGAAGTTAACCTACAAAACCAACTACAAACTGTCTAGCTTTTTACTTAACCTTTCACAGAAAGTCTACTATATAATGCACTATTTTCACCCAATATTTAAAAAGAAAGTCTCTGGGTGTAAACCCCCCTATGCCTCCCCCCACCCGGAGTCCTCTGCATTGCTTTGGGCTCTCTCACTATGCTCGGTCACTCTGGCATATTTGTGGGAAATATTTACCCACCTACATTAAAAAAAATATCACCAGCCTACACTGTCCAATATGAGCAGGGAGAATGGGCCTGAATGTTGTAGGTGTGCAAGTCACTGGCAGATTTCCTACATAGGTGGTGGAGGTGATATGCACATATCTCGAATATTTTATATTGAAAATCTTCAGTGAATGCACTTTTTTGCCCCCCCAAAACCCCTATTCCCCAACCCCTAAAAACCAACCCTAACCGTTTCCCAAAAATATTGAACCCTTTACTGCACCCCTAAATGCATTCTCTATAAAGGTTTTCAATATAAAAATAAAAAATAAAAAAGATATATGGGCATTCAATATAAAGAATTCAATATAAACACTGTATGCCATAGAAAACGTGTGGTAAATGTTCTCTAACACAATCACTTTTAAGCAAACTACATAGCTGCTTCATGATTACTTGCAATCCCCATAAAATGAAACATGTAGTTGGGCCTGGGACCTGCACATGTGAACAACAAGCATGTTACCCTGAGCTATCTGGCTTGCAGCTGAACATAAGATGTGTAAATGTGGTTTCCGAGTGACTAGCCATCTTTCTACACTGATGGAAATAAGGAGTAGGTGCTGTATAAATGTAACAGTTGAGTACTTAAACTATGCTAATTACACCTGATGGTAGAGTTTTTCCTGATGAGGTAGCCTGCAGATCGTGTTCGAGTGAGGGAGTAGGGTAGTGATCTCACACAGCGTAGGCACCCTTAACCAGCAGGGCACCAGATCTGGAGACCTTGAACCTGCAAGGCAGACCACCTCTTTTTAGTGGCCAATCTGCCCCTTACTGAAGCATTCTCTTACACATGGTCAACACAGATTAACTTGTTCAGTAGTTGTGCAGGCTGAGTAACTAGATCTATGTCTTAGAGCAGTTTTGTTGATGCTTTTTTTTAGACCATTGCTTTTCAGTACTTCAAAAGATGTTTTTCAGAGCCAGAAACTAGTATAAATATAACTCAGTTCAGAGGTGAGACAGTAACTCAAAGAAGTGTCTGTACCGCAGCCTGTAGTGGAGATGCTCACTCCAGTGGAGTCTGCAAAGCAGATGTCTGCCCAGAAGTAGGCTACTGTACTGGGTGTTAAAATAGATGCTTACCCTGAGGCAATTGCCACCATAACATTGAGGTTGTAATAAATGCTCAGCCCGAGAGAATTCCAACTGCAATCTGCAGGTTACATGCTCACTGAGATATTTTAAAAGTGGGTGAAATACCATCGACTTACCTCTGTTATTCTTAATCACAGTGTCCGGTTAGTAATAGCCACCGTTTGGGAAGAAGTTCTCAAGCTGATATTTCACTAGGGTCAAGATTGAGTAGTACAATGAGGCAGCGATTACAATCCCTCTTTTTGCGCACACACGCCAGGAGATATTTTCTCGGTCACAAACATTGCTTTGGAAAGTTTTACGAAAGAAAAGGCAGTTATTAGTATCGGTTGCTTTACAATATACGATATTTGTTCTGTTAAGTATTTTCTGCCTCGTTGAAAAGGAGAGCCTGTTCAAGGATGGCATGTCTCTTTCGATCACGTTGCCCATCTCCTCCTTCTACTTCTGCACCCATCTCATGCACTAATCTTTCCCACTTCCCCCACCTCTTAGTATTCACGTCTCTCTTGCATATCCTCTTCTCTCTCAACAACATTCGCCTCATCCTTTCCCCCCTCTACCCATGCACCTCATTTCCAATACCACGTCACCCTAGAGCCCTCTTTCTGCAACACACACTCATCTGAACTACTACCAATTACCGATTTCGGCCAGTACCATTCAATCGATTTTTGGGCTTTTCGGGGAGTGGGGGTGTCCCTTGCTTCTTTGGCAATGGAAGCGGGTGACCCAAAAACAAAACAAAACAAGACCCTGTGGCGTCTGATACGACCCGCATTAGAGGGACGGATCTGGCACTGCAGCGGTGCAGGAGTCGCAGCAGCAGCGAGCAAACAGGTAAGCAGGGGAAGGGGCGGGGGAGTTGTTGTAAGGTCACATTTGGTTAGTTTGGGCGAAGTAAAAAGCGATTTGCAGCTAAATCGACTACGTCAATTCCAACGTGTATCATTTTACTTCAGTCAAACAACCCAAATCCGAACTATTATTCTCCCATGCACTTTCTCTCATAAGCCCCTCTCTCCCTGGGTCTAAAGCTCTCACTCCCAATTTCCCATTTTCCCTGTATGCCACTAAGTGTAGCGGATCTGTTGCTTATCCACCCCTCTCTCCAACTGAGCTACATCCATGCCTCCGAACACATTACTCTCACAGGGATAGCACAGTGCACCACTCTTTCCCAATCTACTCCTCACCCAATGCACAACTCTCTCATCTACTAGTCACCAGCTAGCTCTGCCATAACTCTGCCCTCACATGCAAAGTACCACAACCTACTCCCAATTTGAGCCTCTCACTCATGGCCCAGTGTCCCTTGTATCTCTTTACCCTCATTATACCACTCCTACATAAACTACTTTCTCCCCATTCACCATTCACCTCTCAATCTACTCACACTTACCATGCAAAACTCCCTACCCATGCACCCCTCAACCTCTGTGACCCCCCCTGCACGAAACCGCACCCCATCTACCTTTTCTCTATACCCATCTCTCACTGCACATTTTTATCTCCCTAACAAACATCCGTCTCTCCCAGCACTTCACTCACATGCATAGTTTACCATTCTTTACCAAACCCCTCTCCCTCAGTACCCTCTCTCTGACCCCCCTTCACTGTAACCGTCTCCCCCTGCATAGTGCAGAAAGTAACACCCCACAAGCATACATTCCAACATGCTCTACACGCTCCACCCATTCCATTCAGGAGATGCCCCAATGTCCCCCACGTGTGTGCATCTGAGCTACCATGGGCTGTAGCAGGTCTGTGTTCTCGCTCTTAAACTCTCCCCCTCCTTGTCAGTCAGAGCACATAGTTCATGCCAGAATGTCTGAATGAGTGGGGTGATGGATGGGTGAATGATCGAGACTGCTGCCAGTCACTGAGTGGCCAGTAGGCACTTTCTCACCTACACCCACCCACCCACCCCACCCCACTGCACTACACCAGGAGCAGGAAGCCCACCAGTAATAGAAATTCTGCAGTTACTTTTCAAGCCCCTTCTGCTGTAAGGTGGCACGTGCTGTTTGCCTTCTGATCTACTGAACTCTGGTTCGGAGCATGGCCCAGCTCTGCCTTGAGAAGGCTGCTGGGCCCAGGCTGAAGGGAGGGACGCTGAACCAGCCCAGGCTGCCTACGGACTGAGTTGTGAATCTGCACACCTATGCAGAGACTTCCCTGGTCTTGTGAAAAAAGCACTAACACAGCAGAATTACATGTTGTGCAATGCATTATATCCACGAAACACAAAGCACCACTTTCAAACATGCATTTCAGTAAAGGTACAAACATACATTTTACAACCAGTCTGGATGTTAAAAATTTATTTTTGCAGTCCACTAAACAGATCACAGAAGCATATTGAAACGTACAAAATGGTTGGTTCCTTTGGCACTGCCCTTGCGACCAGAGGTCACAAAGACAATGGCAGGTGTCTCAAGAGCACTGCCCGGGTTCCCAACTGCAAACTCTGGGACCCCAAATTGACATCCCTGGTATAGACCATTCTCTGAAGCCCTGCCCTCCCAGATCACTCAACCTGAGTGATTGATTGATTGATTGATATTTTATTTCTATCGCGCTCGTACACAAGTGTTTTAAGGCGCGAAAGTGGAGTGGGGTGTTGCTGTGTTTGCACAACAGGGTGCGCTTTTTTCCTGAAAAGCTGTAGTGCCACAGTGCTACCTACTGGGCAAAAGAGAGAACTTCACTATTCACTGCTGTGTGCTGCCCGCGTAAATGAAACGTAAGGGAAAATTAAATGTGACGTATACACAGGATTTAACTGTATAAAAAGGCCCAGTACACCCCTTATCTGGAGGGCTGCTTGCAACCATTACAGATATTAGACATTAGGGGTAAATATGTTCTATTTACTTACCCAGAGACAAGGGGTACCTGAGTTAGGATCAGGAGAATGAGGGACTGCCCTAGCGCCTTGCCAAATAAATCAAGTCAACCCCTTGAACCTCCTCTGGGAGTTGGAGTGTTAATTGAGCCATCTAAAATAATAGTTTATATGGGGGGCGAATATGTGGGTATATGCCCTCAGATAGAAAATAGGGAGGGTGAATTCATTTTCAACTGAGCAGGAATGCAGGACAGATTCTACACTCAATGGATAGATTTCCTTTACAGACCATGCATGTTCAATGGCTGTCTGTACCCGATTGCTTTTCCTCATTACTGATGCATGTTCTTTGCAGGCGCTAATAAAATTGAATAAAATACAGTTGGAAGATATCATTTATCATTTCTGACTTAATTATCAATACCACCTGTGATGAATCAAGGTATTCAGTCACTTCCCCCAATGGGGGGTGGGAGCCCCTTCCAGTGACGCTTGGGAGGTGAGCCCGCTACGCAACATTTCCCCTAGGGGTGGCAGTAAGCGCGACCTCACAGCGAGAGACTTCCCCTCTTGGGGATAAGGACTCTCTTTCCACTGAGGAACTCCCTTCTCATTATCCTTCAGAAACGAACGTAACATCGTTTCTTTACAAACCTGTAGACATATGTTACTGTGATATAATGACAGAGGATAAGTATCAGTTCAGTACTGTGAAGAGAAAGAAAGTTATAAAGAATACATATTTGACAAATACTAAGACCAAGAAGCCAAGAGGAGTTATGAGAAACGTGGCCCAAACACAAATGGAGGACTTTCCTGAGAAGCCAGGGAAGCCCCAACAACGCGTCATAAAAAGAGGGTCATGAGAACAGGGAAGTGAGACCCAGGAGATTCAAACTGGCGGGATCGAGGAGGTACACCTGTTGAAGAACAGCTACCAAAGAGGTGCCAGCAGTGCCCGGCATACCAAACAGACTGGAGGAAGTCTGTCAAACTCCCAGGAGGGACAAGCAAAGATGGTCGGAGCAGAGCTCTGAAGTTGGCATGCCAGACAGGCGAGACACCAGGAATAGACCAACGGAGGTTGTTCTGCCGAAAGAGAACGCGAGTAAGGAGGCAAAGCAGGAAGGTGGTGGCCTGGAAGGGAAACAGGTGAAGAATCCCTCCACTGCCGAAACCATCATCAGACACAGAAGAGTGTTGGAAGAAAGCCGGAGATCGGCATTGACGGAACAGAAAGAAGAAAATGTGAATGCTGAACCGGGGACACAGACCCTTTAAACAAGAGTTAACAGGGGGAGAGCGCACAGTCACAGACAGGTTCACACCACAACTGCGAATACTACGCAAAGACAAAAGAAACGCTGAATTTCGCTGGAAAAGTCACCCCTCTGATGCTAACAAGGACTCCCTAATTATAGCATCCCTAAACTATAAAGAAGCAATCCTCCAAGCAAAAAAAAGACTCTAATAAGCGTATACTGCAAGCCAAATCTAACACCAAAGAGCTCTTTCTGATCATCAAAGAACTTGAGTCACCGACGACCCCCCCAGACACCTGTGACAAAGACAGCACGTGGTGCTGCAACATCCAAACAGCACTCCTCAACAACATTTCTACGCTTCAAACCAAAATCAATGCAAAAATAAAATAGCATTTAGGCTCACCCTCAAACTTCTTCTCTCGCAGGTATATCCACCCACACTCCTCACACCGCTAAACCATTCAGCTTCTCACCCCTATCTACTCTAGAGGTTGAAAACATCATTAACAAACTCAAACCGACAAATTGCCAGGGCAACACGTGCCCAGCTCCCATCATTAAGGATTCCTCTCATGAGCTAGCCCCATTCATCACAGCACTCAGTAACACCTCTTTTAGTACCGGCATCGTTCCTGATAACCTCAAGGATGTCTGGGTTATCCCCTTACTAAAAAAAAAACAACCCTTGACCCATGCATAGCCACGAATTTCAGACCGATTCCAACTGTTGCCTTCCTGCTTAAAATACTGGATCGTGCAGCGTACCTGCAGATCCAGGACTATCTGGAAACAAACTCCTAGGCCTCAGGCAATCGGGCTTCCATCCTAAACACGAAACAGAAACCGCCCTCATAGATCTTAAAACCCAAATCGAGGACTTAAAAGACAATGGAAAGCTGGCCCTACTACTACTTCTAGACCCATCGGCAGCTTTCGACCTGGTGAACCATCACATTCTCTGCCAGCACCTCAAATCGGCAGCCCAAGAACCATGAGGATTTTCATTCCCACCGCAGCCGCAGAACCTCTCCAGTACCCTGTGGGGTAGCCCAGGGATCTTGTGTTTCACCCACGCTTTATAATGTGTTCACAAAACCGCTCTTTGATATTCTTGATTCTCTGGGTATCATCTACACTAACTATGAAGATGATACCCAGATACTCATCCCCATCACCGGCGACCACACAACTGACACCAAAGCATTAAACAATGTTTATCTAGTCATTCAAGCCTGGATGGCTCCACATGAGCTTTGCATCAACGATGACAAAACAGAGCTTCTCATCCTGGGCTCCCATCACCGATTTAACAGACTAAACCCCATTTTTAAATCCTTTATTATTGATGGCAACACCATTAAAGTCGCCAACGACACCAAAACACTAGGCATTTACCTTGATTCAACCCTATCAATAACCAGACAAACTAATGACGTTATCTCGGCATCTGCTTAAACGTGCAAACTTATCACAGCGTGCCGCCCCTTCCTCACCACTGCCAACTGCACTATCCTGGCGAGGACTCTAGTCATGGCCAAATTGGGTTTACTGCAATGCATTGTACCTAGGCACAAGTCAGCGCAACAAGCTACAAGTCACCCAAAATAACGCCATTAGGGCTGCTCTTAACATTCCCCCGAAATCAACACATATCGGACTCCAGGCGTAGCCTACACTGGCTCTCAGTAGCACAACGAATCTCCCTCAAAACCTTAGCTCTCACACACAAATGCTTGACAAACCAAGCACCCATCTACCTGGCTAGCTGCTTCAACCCACACACTTCTAACTGCACTCAGAGAGCTGCCCAAGCACATGGTCTCTCTCTACCCATATTTAAGCTTCAGACAGCTGGAGGCTCCAGCTTCCCTGTCCTTGCCTCAAAACTCTGGAACTCACTACCCAACCCACTTAGAACAGAATCCTCATTCCTCTCCTTTAAAAGCAAAGCTAAACTTTGGCTTACTGCTCAAGACTCCCACACACATCACCTCTCACTACTGTCCTAAATATTCTCATGTGGAACCAGATTCGCCACACTGTTACCGTACTCTGTTACTATTATAACCTGTATATTCTGTTCTTTCCTGTATTATATTTTTTGTAAGTATATCTTTTGACAGCTCTACACTTTGTTTCAACCTAGAGTGCTCCTTTGTAATTAATGTATGTTGATGATGTATAATTAATGTATGCGATTGTGATGTCGTAAACCAAGATATGCGCCCAGTTGCCTGTGGGCCATGTGCGTTATACAAATAAAATAAATACAAATACGCAGGGAAGAGGGCATATATGTAAAAAGTGACAGAGATTTAGCAAACCATATGCGAACTGAATATAAAGATTGAAGATAGTCCCCTCCAGTGAGAAGTACCACAACCAAAAGAGGAAGAATCACTCAAGGGTTAATCATATTTGTCTGAGGGATATGAATATATAAACTATGAGCAACCTACAAGAATCCATCGTACTTTTCCCAGTGAACGGCGAGAGAACCAGAAGAGTAAGACATTCTTAGGGACTCATCACACTCGTCCCAGTGAATGGGAAATTCAAAAGGAGGAACAAAAGTCAAATGGAGACTTTACCTGTATATTTCAGTGAGGAGAAAACTTACTGCAGGAAGGAGGGTATGCCCAACAATCAGGGATGTCATTTCACCAAAATGCCAGGGGTAGTGGAAGTGGCATCACACAACCCTTGACCTCTGATGACTTACAGGAAGTGATGTAATTTGACCTCACCCCAAGTGACATCACGGGAAGTGATGGCACACGACCTTCCACCCCTTGACAAAACAGGCAGTGGCATCAAGTAGCATTGTTCCTCAGTACACAAAGACAAATATGGTTACAATATCACTGTAACATTATATACATTTCATCACCAAATGGGATGGTACCATGTTCTCCTGCCTTTTGGGCCTGGACAAATATCCACTTTTTTTTGGCCAGGTGTAGCAAGAGACAGAAGGGGTAGCAAGGGAGAGAGCATAGGCTAGTGACCCCCCGCAAAGGACATCCCTGACAACATGTGTGTGAATAAGAAAGGAAACAGACAAACTGAGTTGGAATAGATGCTCAGAATTTCAGGCCGTTAGGAATGAAAGCCCAGAAAGGAGTTTGAAGAATCTAAGGAGAAAGGACACAAGAGACTAGGAAACCCGTTGAATGAACTGAGTAGTTTATTGTGAGAAGTAGCAAACAACTATTTAAGAATCTTATATTGAGGAGAACTTCTTTGCTGAGAAGCAATCCGGGAGAAGGGAGTCATTCTTTCTCGTGGTACTTTTGTTTTTAGTAATAGTGGTAGGGTGAGTTAGACTAGATTCAGATAGAGGACAGACTTTTCATTTGGACTTTCATCCCAACGACCAGCACCCTAGCTTAGTTTTGTTAGGTAGGTAAACCCTTAGAATACAGAAAGTGAGGCATTGTCTATTATTTTGAAATACAAGTTTTGAAAATGACACCTATTGGCCTGTCTTCCTTCTCCTTCTGACCTACCACACAACCCAGAGTTATGTGGTGTGGGAAGTACAGATGAATTCGGGGAACTCCATTGCCATATGTTGGCAGACATAATCCGTAATTCTAAAGCAATTAACCGCCATTTACCAAAATTATTTAACCCCTTTACTTTGCACATTATTTTGATCATTTATTAATGATATAACAGCTTAAAGGTTGGTCTGTCATTTAATCGTCTATCTGCACACACACCTACATTTTCTACTCCGCCCTACTCCCCCACATGACTACCAAAGTTTACTCTATGGTTCACACACGGAGGTGTCGTTTCCACAAGTCCTCTGAGAGGCAACAGCCACTGGGATGCCCCGAACCAGTGAAACTGGGGTGGCCGGGGATGGGCGGTCAAAGTTTGAAGTGGGTGACCTAAAAGAGAGTAAGGACCACTTGCCTCACACACTACACGAGGAGAACCTGAAAACAAGCATTTTCACTCAGCATTGCATCAGGTGGTCTTGTCCACATACTCGAACTAAAGCTCCTTCTGGTTCAGTGTCTATGTACATTGCCATCTGTTAATGAATCACATTCACTCAGTATATAAACAATTAAATCGGTGAGCAAATCACCTTCATTTAGCAAATAAATGACAGAGGCCCAGTGTGTTTAAGATCTTTTTTGAAATGGCCATTATGGGTTTCATCTCCCAGTTGGCTGATTTTCTTTGTTCTTACCTTCAGAGGACAATAAACTGGTGCCCTGCAGCTATTAACCCCCTACCTGCATTGCTTTCTCTAGGAATTCTCCACAGCAGAAGCTGCAGGTTGGAGCTAATAATGCGCATATATTCCCTAGCAGTGTCACTTTGCTAGACAAAGACCAACTTCTTTAAAAAGTGTTAACTTATCAATGACATGTTGTACCCTAGTGGGACAAATCACCCATTGGTTTTTGCATTAGGAAACTCCTCTATTATAATCCATGCAACACACAGCTGAATCAAACAATTTGGTGTAGGTGGGGTGGCAGGGCTTGGGTCGGCCACAGCCCAAACAGCATTTTGAAATGGTTCCCCACAAGCCTCCATACATCTTCACATATGAGAAAGGGGTGGGGGACGCAGAGCACACATTAAATCTTGTGGTTGCTTTGTATAAAGTGAAAGACCGTTTTGGGAGCATAAGAATAACCACAAACCTTTATGTTTCAGAACTAGTCAGTGACAGTTATTCACCCTGCACCCTTTCTGAGCACAGAGTCCACACTGGACATGCTGCTCATTTTCTTTGTAAACCGTGACGAATCTCAGAATGTCGTCCCTGCTTCCCTAGGGGGAGCCCCTTCCCATGTGGCCAGGTAGGTGAGGCTGCTACCCTGATACTCCCTCTGGGGGTGGTACTTAGCGGGAGGATCACATGGGGAGGGATTATTACCCGTTTTCCCTTGGGGGAGAAAAGGACACTTGGCAAGGCAGTGTCCGATACATAGGAAGGATGAACCTATAAAGATAGGCTGGGTGGTGGGAGAAGAGTGGGAGGATTTAGAGTACCAAGATGATCCCCATATAGAAACCATAAGACAACTGTTTCTGTAGATCCACACCTTTGAAGACCCAGGAACCAGCCATAGTAAATGGAATCCAGGTGACTGCACCAGTGGACTCAGGAAGTAAACAGACCACAATAAGGGCAGATCTGGTCGGTACAGAAGATCTACAAAAAGGAAAACCAGTTAGAAACACTTGTGTACATGGGGACCAGGAGGTGTATCATCGTTCTCCAGTAACCATTCAGATTAGGGGTCAAGAAACCACTATAGATTCAGCGGTCATTCCTGGACTCCCTCAGAAGACTATTATTAGTACTGACGTCCCACGTTTTCAAAATATTGTGGAAGAACTAAATGACAGCTGGGAGGGAAGAGGAAGAGTTCATACCGACCAGACCTGGCTGGAACTGGGGTGAAACATCCAGAGAATCCCCTTCTAGTCTGGTAGGGAAAGCCAGTGTCATGAGGGCAAGGATATGTGACGCATCTCAGGTGGTCGTCCCTGCTTGCCTAGGGAGAGGCTAGGGAGCGCCCCTTCCCATGTGACATGGTAGGCGAGGCCGCTACCTGATTGGCCCCCTGATGCAGTACACTCAACAGATAGTAACCCCGATCTCACGCACAGACTCCACCTACCCCACACACTTCCATATGTCTCTGTAAAGTAGATTTATCACTTCCTCTAGAAGTACTGAGACGAGGAAGCGGAGGGTTGAATTAGAGAAGGCACACTCAGAAACTGGGATGAAAAAGAACAATAACAACCAAGTAGAAATTAAGAGCATCAACAATGAGGACAAGGAGTAGGCATGAAGTAATGTGGAATACCCAGCGGATCCAATGTGGAGAGACTATACAATTTAAACCAATTGAATTAGACCGTACAATAAAAAGGGAAGGACTTTGTTGGAAAAGAAGCCCGCCGGGGAGAAACCGGGAGATTCAAAAATAAGAAATAAGGGTATCGGACCCACAGCTGAAGAGTGAACCATGAAGCAGACAGACAGCCCCTGGCAGGGAATTGAACCAGGGTGGTCTAGGAGATTTGTGAAGCAGACAGACATTCCCTGGCACGGTAGTGAAACAGGGCTGTACAGAAGAAAGAAAAGCCTGAGAAAGGCCAGGGGAAGGGAGACATTCCCCAACACAGACTTGAGCTGTGAAAACCTGAGAAAGTTTAAGAGGAGGGAGACACCCCCCCCCCACCCCAGACATTGTGAATTGGAACAAAAGGGAAGGGAGACATCCCCCTTGACAGTAAGATTGAATAAAGAAAATTCCCAAGGAAACCATAATGAAAACAACTATGACCAATAAGGGACATTGCTTGTAAGCTATACCTGTCATGAACCGTCGTCTACGTCATTTTTGGACTTCGTGGTCCTGACTCATAGGGGATTGAATGCAGTAATCCTTCCAACATGGCCGCCTGCCACGGAACGCTGCTTGCCAGTCCTTGCGCTCCACGCTCTGCTTTCTACTAAATAGGCACGCCACTGCGGGTCTGCGCATCTCAACGCTACCGCTTGCTGTAGTTGGACGTGTGTTGCCAGAGTTTGCTCGGGGCTTTCTTCTGAATCCTGTTTCCCGGTTCCATGAAACCCCCTTCCTTCCTTCCTTTCCTCAAAAACTATCTTCGAACCTCCTGGATTTTCGCCCGCGCTCGGGTCACGGCGTTCCGGGTCTCCGAGCTTGGACATTGTTCCTTCCTGGTCTCCGTCCTGGACATCTGAACGTATCCTGGAGTTGGATTGTAATCCTCACGCTGGAATCCGAAGGCCAGCACACGGGTTTATACAAATCCCGGACCGTGCAAAAGAAGTCAACAAAGAAGGTCTGGAGCAAACAACAAAAACAGGTGAGAAGGGGAGAGATTTGTGACAGATTGAGACGCCCAAAAAACAATACAGATACAGAGATGGAAGCCGTGGTTCAAGACTTCATGCGAGGCATGCAGGAAGTAACCACAGAAGTCCAGAACCTTAAGGCTGAGAATGCTGCATTAAAGCAGCTAGTCTTGTCACGTGACTCTGCAACTAAGGATAGCGTGTTATTGGGAGGAGTAGTGGACAAATTTGATGGTTCTTCAAAGACCCTGCGTGCCTTCCTCGATTCATGTTTGGTACACTTCACCTTCAAGCCCTACTACTTCTTCACTCCTCGAGCAAAGGTGGGGTTTATGATCTCACACCTCACTGGTAATACCTTGACCTGGGCAGCCCCTCTAGTCAATTCGGGCGACGCCCTCCTGAATAATTATGATGGGTTCGTGGAAGCCCTAAAAGCCATGTTTGATCGTCCAGAGCAGGTTTACAGCGCTCAAGAACGTTTACTTAAATTTCAACAAGGATCACAGGATATGCTTACCTATGTGACCCGCTTTAAACAACTTGTGAAGGAAGCCGATTGGTCTCAAGAAGCCAGCTTCACCCTCTTCCGAAGAGGCCTGAATGAAGAAATAAAGGACGAGTTAGCCAGGGTAGCTCGCCCAAACTCCTTCCAGACTCTTCTGGACCTTTCCTTGCAAATCGACTTTCGAATCCAGGAAAGGAAGGCGGAAAAAAAGAAGTAAGTCAACCTTCCAAAAGGCTGCCACAGACCACTCAACCAGACCAGAGCCCACAGCTTCTCCAACCTCGGATCCAGAACCCATGCAACTGGGGGCCTTCCGTGGACCCATTACCCCACAAGAAAGAATGTGCCAGATTCACAGGTATTGCACCTCCGATAAACATCTAGTGAGAGAGTGCCCTATTGCTCCTTCACGGCGTTCGGGAAACGCCAGCTCCCGATCCTAGATGGGGCACAGTTTCGGGAGATGTCTGCTCCACATCAATTCCTTCCTTGAACTCTCCTGGACAAAATAATCTTGTGATTCTACAGGCATTCCTATCGTCTTCCAAGAAAGAATCTTACCCCATCCTGGCATTAGTGGATTGCAGAGCCATGGGCATATTCATAGATCATGATTGGGTCACTTCTCACAACATTCCACATGAAACTCGAGAGACAATGCTACCTGTAGAAGCTATTGATGGAAGACCCCTGTCTTCGGGACCCATAACCCTTCAAACTAAAGAGATCCTACTTTCCATAAATCACCATCAAGCGAGGATTAAATTTGACATTATAAGATCGGCCCACTATCCGATGGTTCTAGGCATGCCCTGGTTACAAAGGCATAAGATGCATTCTCGACAGCCATTGTTCAAGCTCTTCCACCACAGAGACCTGAGGATTGTGCCATCGATACTGAACCATCAGCAATAATCCCTTTTGGGAGAATGTTTATTTTGTCAGAAACCGAAAAAAGGGCCCTCCGGGAATACCTGGATACCAACTTGGAAAATTGAACTATACGACCCTCCAAGTCCCCGGCGAGCGCTTCTCTATTTTTTGTTCCCAAAAAGGATTCCAGGGAGTTTAGACCATGCCTAGATTACCGTGGCCTTAACCAGTGTACTCTCAAGGATCGTTACCCATTGCCTCTCCTCTCGGACATCCTGGGAGCAGTCAGAGGTGCAGTCGTCTTCACAAAATTAGATCTCAGGGGTGCCTATCATCTTATTCGTATAAAGGAAGGTGACAAATGGAAAACAGCCTTTAGAACACCCTTTGGCCACTTTGAATACTTGGTTATGCCCTTTGGACTTGCCAATTCCCCAGCGATCTTCCAACGTTTTATGGATCGGGTGTTTTCTGATATGCTGTTCCTCTTCGTCATTGTATATCTGGACGACATACTGATATACTCCAAGGACCACCTGAAACATGAAGAGCACTTAAAGACAGTCTTACGTCTGCGTGAACATAAACTCCTGGATAAACCCGAGAAGTGTCTTTTCCATGTATCAACTGTTCACTATCTCGGATTCTTTCTTAGCCCAAAAGGAATTGGAATGGATCCCTCAAAGGTTGATTCCATTCTATCCTGGCCTGTTCCAACCACTGTAAAACAAATTCAATCCTTCTTAGGGCTTGCTAACTTCTACCGGAAATTTATACCAGCATTTTCTGAAATTGTGCATCCTATTGTTACATTGTTAAAGAAAGATACCCCCTTTCGGTGGACCTCAACCCAAGATTCGGCATTTCTGCGGTTGAAGTCGGAGTTCACACAAGCTCCCATCCTAGCTCAACCAGACATTGATCAACCTTTTCTTGTCGAAAATGATGCCTCCAACTACACCATTGGGGCAGTCCTGAAACAGGAACTTGGCGACAAGTTAGAACACCCCATCGCCTATCTCTCTCACACCTTGACCCCCAGTGAAACTCATTATTCCGCCCTGGAAAAGGAATTGCTAGCTATCCGTCAAGCCTTCACTGATTGGCATCATCTTCTTTTGGGAGCCAAACACCAGGTACAAGTCTGCACGGACCATCGGAATCTTCAAGTCCTGCAATCCCTATAATGTAGAAATAGTCGTCAAGCCCGTTGGGCCTTCTTTTTTGCCCAATACCAATTTCAAATCCATCATGTCCCTGGAACACATAACATTATAGCCGATGCTTTATCCAGACGTCCTGATTATGAACCCCTTGAAGATCGGACCTTTCCTAAGATGTTTCCCCACACAATATTTGTTGCCCAAGCAATTACCCTCTTGGAGGATATTCAAATTCAAACCCAGTCCTCTGAACCTTGGAAGGAGTTTAAGGGAAACAATCGATGGAATCTCAAAACAAAGGATGGATACCTGTTCAAGGACAATCGCTTGGTCATTCCCACCCCTGGACTGAGACAAAAGATCACAAGCCTATGCCAGGATATCCTCCATTCAGGACATTGTGGCATCACCAACACTCTCCATCTAATACAAAGACAGTTTTGGTGGTCAAAAATGAAGGATGATATCAAGATCCATATCCAGACATGTGCAGTCTGCAATTGGAACAAACATGATAACAAAAGACCAGCAGACCTCCTCCTCCAACCAGCAATACCAACAAGACCCTGGGAAATCATTGCTACGGATTTTATCGTGAAACTACCCTCTTCCAGGGGCTACACAACTATAATGGTTACCATTGATTTGTTCACTCATATGGCTCATTTCACACCTTTATACAAACTGCAATCCTCATCTGAACTTGCTGGAATTTTCCTGGAACACATATTCCGGCTTCATGGGCTACCTTCCAAGATCATTTCTGACCGAGGGCCCCAGTACATATCCCAGTTCTGGAAACAGTTATGTTGTATACTGGGAATCCAACGTGCCTTGTTTTTGGGTTACCACCCACAGACCAATGGAGTCACTGAACGAGTAAACCAAACCCTGGAACAGTATCTTTGTTGCTTTGCCACCAAGGTCCAAGATGATTGGTCACTCTTAATACCTGTGACCGAATTTGCATACAACAATTCAGATCATTCAGCTATCAAAACCAGTCCTTTCTTCTGTAGTCAAGGATTTCATCCTTCAGTCCTACTGTCCATTCTCCCACACCCTACCCCAGTTCCTGCGGTTGATTCCTGGATTGAAACACTTATTAATGTGCACAAAGAAGCAAAGGAACACCTAGAAAAGGCCTGAAGAGGCGTTAAACATTATGCAGACTCCAAAAGAAGACCTGGGCCTTCCTATTCAGTAGGCGATAAAGTCTGGTTATCCTCGAAACTCCTTCCCCGTCACCTACAACCAAATAAATTGGCTCCCAGGTATTACGGGCCTTTTTCTATAAAACAAATTGTCAATCCAGTGGCCTTTCGACTCCGACTACCAGAATCATGGAAAAGGATCCATCCAGTCTTCCACACCTCTCTGCTAAAAACCATATGTTCAGCCCTCTCGAACTGCTCCAAGACCTACCCCAGTGATTGTCAATGACTAACTCGAATAGGAGGTCTCCAGAATCTGTGACTCTAGGTACCGAAGTGGTCAATTACAATATTTGGTCGAGTGGAAAAGTTATCCTCCCAGTGAGCGCACTTGGAAACCTGTGTCAAACATGAATGCCCCCAGGCTGATTCAAAGATACCATCTTATCCATCCAGGCAAACCTAGAGGACTTGGGCTTCAGAGGAGGCATACTGTCATGAACCGTCGTCTACGTCCTTTTTGGACTTCCTGGTCCCTGACTCATAGTGGATTGAATACAGTAAACCTTCCAACATGGCCGCCTGCTACGGAACGCTGCTTGCCAGTCCTTGCGCTCCATGCTCTGCATTCTACTAAACAGACACGCCCCGCCGCTCTGTGCATCTCAACGCTACCGCTTGCTGTAGTTGAACGTGTGTTGCTGGAGTTCGCTCGGGGCTTCCTTCCTTCCTTCCTTCCTTCCTTCCTTCCTTCCTTCCTTCCTTCCTTCCTTCCTTCCTTCCTTCCTTCCTTCCTTCCTTCCTTCCTTCCTTCCTTCCTTCCTTCCTTCCTTCCTTCCTTCCTTCCTTCCTTCCTTCCTTCCTTCCTTCCTTCCTTCCTTCCTTCCTTCCTTCCTTCCTTCCTTCCTTCCTTCCTTCCTTCCTTCCTTCCTTCCTTCCTTCCTTCCTTCCTTCCTTCCTTCCTTCCTTCCTTCCTTCCTTCCTTCCTTCCTTCCTTCCTTCCTTCCTTGATTTTCACCCGCACTCGGGCCATGCCGTTCCGTCTCTCCGAGCTCGGACATTGCTCCTTCCTGGTCTCCGTCCTGGACATCTGAACGTATCCTGGAGTTGGACTGTAATCCTCACGCTGGAATCCAAAGACCAGCACACGGGTTTATACAAATCCCGGACCGTGCGAAAGAAGTCACCAAAGAAGGTCTCAAGCAAACAACAAAAACAAGTGAGAAGGGGAGAGACTTGTGACAATACCTGCAGAAGCTGATGAACATGAATTTTATGTTGCTTCATTATGGGACTCTAACCAGAGGAAGAGATACATACCATCAAAGTATAGTCTAAGTTTAGACTTCTTGAAAGTGCCTCAGTTATTTCGTTTTTTTTTTGTAGTTTAAGGGAAGGAAATAAGATTTTTGACACAGGACTGTGGACTCTTTACGTTAGACACACTGACATACAACGTAGCACTTTTTAGTTGAGGCACGGAAACCCCTCTTAGAAATAGGGCAAGATAGGTTTTCTTTTCATTACAATAAAAGTCTTTGACAATCACCACTGTGTCGGACTCGTACTTCTGCACCATTAGACAGCCTAATAATAAATGGACTGCAAATCACACATCATATATTCTCATTTGGACAGCTTTGCCCTTGAGAATGAGGCATTGGCTGTCCTGATTGAGTGATGCCTGCTTCTGGTTTCCCTTCACGTATACCATAATCACTCGATTTAGCATGCGCTCAGGATGGTCACTGTATCAAGCATGGTGTGCAGGAAAAAAAGATCCAGCTGGTGCTTTTCGTTGGGACTGGGGAAGACCTGGGGCTGGCTCATGAACAATTTTTGAAGATTGCTAGGGCTTAGCTCTGGCCCACTTAAAGATGAACCTGGAATCACCATACCTCTATGCCAATTTCAAATGTATATGTAACATTGGATTAACTTCTTTTTTTATAAAAACCTAACCTGCCTAGTGTGTCCTAGAGAGAGACAAAAAGAAAGAAAAAGAGAAGGAGAAAAAAAAGAAAAAAAAAAGAGAGAATGAAAGAGAGAGAGAGAGAGAAAGAGTGCAATCATTCATTTCATCACAGCCATGCCACCAGTGCCTCATGAGCCTCTTCTTTGATGGATCAGTACAAAGTTCTTTTTCCCAGATGATCTTTCATTTAGCTGGCTCCATAGCCATGCACTTGTACATATCATCAATGCCCTGCTTCAATTGTCAGTACTGTTGCATTCTAAACATGGCTGAGAGCTGCATGTTTCCACCAGTGAAAAGTAGGAGTTTTACATGTTGAGAAGGTCAGGCTTTCTGGAGCACCACTTTACATAAGACGTTTGCAAACTGAACTAGCATAGCTCCAGGGAGAATACCTACTTTAATCTTCTGAAGAGGTGCTGAGAGGTTTTTTAGAACCACTACTGGTGTAGGGTTCTGGGAGCCCCACCTTGGTGAACTTGCAAAGATTTCACAAAAAAGTCTAACCCGACTCTCACTTGGTACATGGGTTGAGGAGTACGGTTTAAACTACGAATATGAGATGTTTGCTGTAAAGTACAATTAACATGCACAAAAGATTGCCAAGCACTCAATGGTCGATATAGGGAAGTACACACATATTATATTTAATTAACAACACATATGCATTACGTCAAATATACTAAAAGGCAAGTAAACTAATACATACACAGTCGCAGTTTGTTGTCCAAAACGGGGCACACACCATCATTTATATTTTAACAGTTCAAATAACATTATTACAATATTCTAAAGTGGGAGGGATATATCTAGGCCACATAAGGTTAGAAGTCAACACCAGTACTTAATACTAATCCTAATGAGGCCAAGCCAATCTTAAGAACAGAGTATATTAACGTCAAGGTAAGTAATTAGTATTTGACTTATTTGGGGTAGTTTGCAAAGTTCAATCACAGTCGTCCATTTTTGCTTCATGCAAGCCCAAGATCGTACAGTATGTTATGTATTGGAACATTTTTTATTACATGTGATGCAAATTAGGAAAAAAATAGTTTACACAATTTAGATATGTACAATGTACTATGCAGTTCTCTGATGGGAAACAATGGGGTTGGTGCGATAGATTTGACTAGATGGAGACCCGCCTGGTGGAGATCCATTTTGTTAGGTCACTGTCAGAGACTGAACCGCTAAATTGCCAGATCCATTCCACTCTGCACCTTCTACCCGGAACCTCCAACACCAGAGCCAGTGGTCAGAGCTGCTGTCCTCAAAGGTTTTAACTTACATGGGGTCATTACATGTCTTGATCAGGGTTTAGGAGGCAGAGTTGCTTGCATCTGCCTATTCCGTTTTTTTTGTTTTTTTACAACAAAGCTCTGGCCCTCCACCTTGCCTGCTACCACTTGTCTATCCTAAACCTCCTAGCCTAGCCTGCAAATATTTTTTTTACTTCAGTTTCACTTCTCACCTTTTCAACCTTTGAATCTTGTAAGGTGCTCCGAGATCCTCTGGGTAGCACAAGCACTGAACAGATATTACAATAAAATAAATCAAATCAAGCATAACCTTAGAGCCTGGGGCTCGCTTGTGGTGGTGGAACTTGAGTCTGGGCATCCTGTCAGGGGTCAACCCCCCAGCACAATTGGAGTAGGTAGCTGCCCTCTCCCTTCAAGGGAAGCCGGACTTTGCTTTCATACAAATATTATGTACTGCTTCTAGTACTACCTGCCACATCAAGCCACTTTGCTTCTGATGTAAGAACTGTGAGTAACTTTGCAAAGTACTGCTAAAAACTGGTTACATACCTTGAACAGTGGTAGATTCTGATACTTAGTATAGGGTTTAGATGCACTCATTTTAGCCTGGGGTTTACTTAATAGAGAGAACCACTATAAATATTTTAATGTCTTCTTTTAGCGACTTGATAGTGATGAGCAGAGCTTCTGCATGCTTTCAGGTGAGTTGAGTTGGTTGAGCTAGTTCGACCAGATTCAAAAACATGGTGCCAACAGCAGTGTCGAAGACGCTTGAGACACGCAGCGATGTGAGGATCTACGCAGTGAGCTGGCTCGACTGGGCTCACCAATGTGATATGGTTAAACATTGGCTATGGCTCCAAGAAGCTGGCAAACTGGCAAGTTAGCATATCTTGCAAAAGCTTGAAGTCTTTAAAATTGTAGATTGTCAAAGGTAGCTCTATTGGGTCTTTGAAGTGGCTTGAAAGTGTTTTCAGGTGCTCACAGAGGCTTTAGTCAGCATGAAAGTGCAGACAGAGACAAACATAGCTTCTCTTCGGTCCGGGGCTGCTGTGAGAACCTGTCCAATGTTTCTAAGGAAAGGATTAGTCCTTCTGCCGTTCCCAGCAAGGAAGATTGCCTGGGATGGGGGGCACTGTTGCGCAGTGGCAGAATGAAGCTGTGAGCTCGATCGGCTCTGCTGGGGCCGTGTACATCCTGACGATTATCCCCTGCTGAAAAGGTCCAAAAAGGGAACTGCTGCATGCGATAAGGCAGGGCAGTTCCGGCTGAGCATTTTCCTCTGGCTCCAGTGAAATTTGGTGTGGGCGATCCTGAGAGCAGTGGCTGTTGCCAAGGGCTTTGGACCCCCATGCGCCTTCTTGGACTGTGGCCCAACATCCGTGCGATCCACGAGGCCTGAGCACCATCGGCACTGGAGGGGCCTGACGGCAAAACAGATGTCCCTATGGAGGCCTTCTGATGCCCCGGTGAGCTGGAGCGGGACACCGAACAGAGCAGGGAGCATGCTCAGCCTCCCTGCAGCGTGGGTGCTAGCTGCTCAGTGGCGTTTGTGCTGGTAAGAGGGGAACTGTGGGGAGAGGTCTAGGGTATGGTCTCGGTATACGCTCCTCCACCCCTAACCCTGGAACTGTTGAACGATCTCCAATCTCGCTGACCTGGGTTCTTGGGCGTAATTTCAATGATGTGATGGATTCACGTAGGGACCGGACCCACCTTAGTGGTAGACACTCACAAACCCCTATGAAGTTGCACACATTTTTGGTCGCACTCAGACTGGTAGACGCGTGGAGAGCACTACAAGGCCAGGAACATGACTTCTCATTTCTCTTGGGGGCGCATGGATCCATGTCCAGACTGGACGACTTCTTCATTCCTGAAGGGGCATCACACAAAACTTACTGCTATCACGTTTTTTGGCCAGGTGTATATCAGATCACTCCCTACTCATAATGAAACTCGCAATGGGGAAACAACAATCTAGACCACCTTGGCCCCTCAACAGCTACTATCTCGGCTTCACAAATTACTTGGAAGACAAACGCTAAAACCACAGAGTACTTCGCAGCTGAATGAGTAGTTAGTGGACACTTCAGTGATGCTGTGGGAGGGCTATAAAGCGTTCCTTAGGGGGTAAAGTGATCTCTCTGGTTTCCGCACAAAAGAAGGTGTATACACAAACAGTACAGGTGGCAGAAGACCTCAGGATCTCTGCAGAAGAAGCCTTCATCGAGTCAGGTTCCTTACAGGAGCAGGACATTCCCTTTCAAGCCCAAAAGAAGCTCAGGAACATAGCCCTGGATAACGGCAAACAGGATCACTGGGTTAGGTGCAGTCAGATGTACGAGGCGGGTGACAGAGCCAGGAAGATACCAGCATGGTACGAAAGGAGGGACGATGGTAATAGACACATGAGGAAGGCAACAGATGCCGGGGGGGCATAGAGTCATTGAGGATTCCAGAATCTGAGGTATTAGCTGCTTATCACGAAGAGCTCTATCGTACTCACCGAGATCGGGATCCCTCACCAGGATTCCATTTCCTGGATTATCTGGATCTCCCGTGGCTAACACCTCAATAGGTGTGTGACTTGGAAGCCGATGCTAGAGAGCAGGAGATGTCCACTGCCATCTCCCGCCTCCAGTCCTGTAAAGGTCAGGATCCAAACGGTTTTCCAGTTGAGGTGTGGAAGAAACTCTCCGATCTAACACGCTACCATATGCATAACATGTTCACAAGTTCTAGATCCAACATAATCCCTCCACCGAATCTTAGGATGGCCTGCAAACCCCCTGAACTCTGTGCCTCCTATAGGCCTACCTCCTTGATTAATGGAGAAGTGAACATTCTAGCCAGGGCACTCGCGGACCATCTTAATGCTGTGATTACCTCCCTGGTTCACCCGGACCAATGCCAGGTTCATGCCGGAAAAAAATCCACATGCATGAATGTCCGCAGACGACATGTGGCAATATCCCAGGCGTCTAAAGTGGTAGACCCGCTCGCTCTGCTTTCAGTGGATTTTGAAAAGGCCTACGACTCAGTGAAATGGGACATTCTCTGGGAAACTATGATGCGGATGGGGTTCGGTCTGAACTACAAGTCTGCCTGGTCTATGCTTCGTCGATAGCCGAGATGCGCGTTAATGGCGTGTCATCAAGGACCTTTTCCCCTCGGAGGGCTGTGTTCTCTCCCCTCATCTGTTTACATTAGCCATTGAACCCCTGGCAATCTAGTTATGGTCGGATCCGACTTGGTCAGGGTTGCAATGGCAGCATGGGGGTCAGGAGGCGGGCGAGACTCCCTTTATGCAGATGACCTCCTGGTTTCTTTGGGGGCACCATAGTAGGCCTTTCACTGGATCATACACACATTGCGAGTGTATCAGGAAAGCATGTCCTTAGGGTGACCTGGCGGAAATCTATTCTCTTTCCGCTTCATGGAGCGGATGACGCTGTCCCTCGCGACTGTCCTTTCCAGGTATCCTGCACAGGCTTTAAATATCTGGGTATATGGGTTGGCCCAACCTCAATGATTGTATTAGTGCAAACCTCCACCCTATCACCAACAGGTTTTCTCAGGATGTAACTCACCGAAGTCCCTCCCACTAACATTGTTAGGGAAAGCAGCTCCATTTAAAATGCTGACCCTACCTAGATAGCTATACATCTTGCAAAACGCTCTGCTGCTCATCCCCAAGGAAGAAGTTGCTAAAGTGGAGATTGCCCTCCGAAATCCTTTATGGGGAGGCGGGCAAGCCTGTATTGCCCTGGCTACATTGCAAATATCGGTCTAGGAGGGAGGCATTGGGCTGCCTCACATGCAAAGCTATTACTGGGCTGGTCAACCGACATTAGTGTATGATTAGTTACATCGAGAACCTACATTCCCACATGTTCGGGATTGAGAGGAGGTGGTTGCAGGGACTATGCCATACTCAATTCCTATACAGGGACCAAAAGAAGCTATCACTCGTTTGTATGATGCATCACACTAATGAGTGGCCTGGGCAGAGGCGCATCAACAAGTGGGGTGGGGTGGTCGGGCAACCTTACTCCAGCACCTATGGCACAACGCACAACCCCCGGAAGTCGACAGGATGGGTGGTCTTGGGACTTGGAGAGGCATAACATATTGTATCTTTCGGATGTGAAAGAGGACAGACTGATTCCCTTTGAAAAGATCCGAACGTTGTTCGGACTCCCGACCTCCAAACAATTTCACTACTTGCAGTTCTCACATGCCCTACACGCCCAATTCTAAACCCTAGCAGATATCCCACCATGTTCCCCTCTTGAGTCAAATTTACTCCCAGAGTGCATCCACCCGAAGGTTATTAAGGCCTTTGGGTCCAGGGATCTAACAAGCCTCAAGGCCAGGTGGTAAAGAGATGTGGGCTCCCTAGAAGCGGAAGAATGGGTGGAGGTGTTGATGTTTCCCAGGGAGACTGGGATCCAGGACAGAATATGGCCGATACAACTCAAAATACTCCATAGGTTATATTACACCCGGGTAGCACTGTTTCAATGGGGTTGCACGGACCGCGTCTGCTGTCTGCGATTTAAGGGGTCTAAGGGTACCTTGATGCACACCATTTGGGATTGCCTGCAAGATCTTCACTTCTGGAGGAAATGCTTAGACAAACTGGATAGGGCCCTGGGCCTGCAGATCCCGCTGGATCCAAAACTTTTACTCTTGGGGAACTGGGGGGAAACTGCTTTTAGCAAATATGAAAAGCTATTTCTGTCCACTGCTGCTGGCTTGATGAAATGGGCTATTGCTTCTGTATGGGGGGGTGGCGGAACGTCCCAGACTGAGTAAGTGGATGGCTGCATGTACATTTGCAGAGTCTATAATGCCTGGAGTTGCTTGGGGAAGAGTGAGAAAATATGGGGGGAAATGGAAGGGGGAGGT
The DNA here is from genome assembly GCF_040938575.1 of Ambystoma mexicanum. Classification (NCBI taxonomy): domain Eukaryota; kingdom Metazoa; phylum Chordata; class Amphibia; order Caudata; family Ambystomatidae; genus Ambystoma; species Ambystoma mexicanum. The sequence continues at coordinate 446,633,703 of NC_090929.1, forward strand.
TTGAGGGAGTATGGCCTGGATCCCTGTGGACCTCATCCTACGGACTACTTCCCGGTTGTTTCATGAGGGCAAACCCTCTAGTACTCATGGACAGTTTTCAAACTACCCAATCATTTCATGTTGTACCTTACTTTGTTGTGAGAAGTTATACCTTAAAACAATAAAAAAAGGTCTGTAATGTTTTGAGGGACTGCCTGGTTTTATGTTGGGTCTTTGCCGCTCTCACCTCCCTGTCCAACTCTATACGATGCAATTCTCTGTCCCGTAGGTAGGCAGATGTCTGAGAAATAAACTCACTCCGGATAACCGCATCCACTGTATCCCAAACTGTGCACCAGTCTACTTGCCCAGTATCTTTTTTTCCTTAAAATAATCCCCAATTACCAGTTCCACATGACCCTGAAAGGCCATATCTCCAAGGATCATCTCATTCAGTCACCATTGCTTCAGGGTCCCGGTCCGGCACCTCGAAGCTTCTATCTGTAGGATTACAGGAGCCGGTCCATAAGTTATCTAACTCCGATATCTATTGCAGTGATTTGAGAGATTAGTCTAACTGAGACTACGGCCATGCCAATTCTCGAGAATCCCCTCTGTGCTGCGGAGTAGTGTGTATGGTCCCTTTCAGCCCTAAATCTCTAAAGAATTTCCCCAGGGCCTGTTGGAATCTATTGTCATTGTTCGTGGGTGCTAGGGTCTTATTTAAAGTTGGATCCATGACACCATTGAAGTCTCCACCCATCACTACTTGCCCCTCGGACCAGCTCCCTATTTTTTGGAGCAGCATAGCCAGGAAGTGGTCTTGTTGGTCATTCAGGGCATAAACTGTAGAGAAAGAGGCAAGACTCTCGTCGATTTTTCTTTTGTTGCAATTCTTGCGGTTAAATTAATAAAGACTCGACTTCTATGACTTTTCATCATCCAGACTGCAGTGGTCTACAGAGGCCTGTAATAAATTGCTGTTCCCGGCAGGTGTGAGTAACCTGTGAAGTTTCTCCCTGGATTGCACGCCGCTGCAGTCGAGCAGAACATATTTTCTGATGAAATTAAACAAGCATTGATTACGAATTAGAAGGGAAAAAAACTAGCAGCTCAACTAGTGGTCGAAGTGTACGAAAAGAAGTAGTGGAACCAAGTTCCCTACTGGCCTGGACCACTCCCCACAAACCCCATTGCCATGCCCTCTCCCATGCACAATACAAACCCCAAAACACAGGTGCCTGCTGTTTAAGGGAACGCCCAGTGCAGTGCACTGAAAGTGCAAGTTTCAACTGCTTCCTACACTTTTATTTTAAAACGAAACCATTCCGGAACGGTTTCATTTTAAAATAAAAGTATAGGAACAGTAAAACTTAATTAAAAGATGCATAGGAGCACCGCTCCCGACCACTGAGATCAACACGGAGCATCCCTCACTACGTGTGCAGTCCAATTTAAAAAGGGCTGCAGGAGCAGTATATGTTTTATTTTAAACTAAATTCAACATTTAAACTCCTATGTTACTTGGTTATCAAGCATTCCAATACTAATTGCCTGTCAGCTATCCAGTCTTGGTGTACTTCCAACAACCTCTGCCTCAATGCCAGCAAGACTGAGATTCTTCCTATCCGATCCCCCGTTCCCTCTTTTCTCCCTTCACTCTGGCAACCTCTGGCCACCCTAAATGGGCCCTCCACCCTCTCCTTCCTCTGAGACCAGAAACCTGGGCATTTTCTTTCATTCCTCACATCCTGAATCTTGCAAAGAAGGCCCATTTTCAACTCCACCTCCGCAGGGGCATCCTCCTTTGCCCCCCCCCCCCAAGAAGCTCAATGGGCCTCATTACACGGTATGCGGTAACCATGGCGCTATTAGCGCCATGGTTGCTGCCAGTATTTTACTGTGTCCGCCTTGGTGGATGGCGGAATTACCGCCCTACTCCAAGGATGTGCGGGGGCGGTAATTCCCCATTCACCAAGGCACTTCCCCATTCCCATTCCCATTTTTGCCCCCACAGGGCTAAATGGGAATGGGGAAGGAGCTAATTACGGTACCGCAAATTGCAGTACCGTAATTAGCACCAAGGTCCCTTTGCGGGCCCGTTCCTTAACGGCTGCTAAAACCAGCCGTTGAGGTCGGGTCCGGCAAAGGGACCTCGTAGTAAGGCGGTAAGGGTTTACCGGTACCGGTGCCGGTACCGGTACCGGTAAACCCTTACCGCATGCCGTGTAATGAGGCCCAATGTCTCCAGAGCTCTGGTACTCTCCAGGCTGAACTACTGTAACAGCCTCTTCCTTAATCTACCCTCTTCTCTTATTCGACCCCCAGCTAACCCAGAATAGGGCTGCAAGACGTATCCTTAGCCTTAAGCCCAGGGACCATATCTCTCCAACCCTACCATCTGTCCATTGGCTCCTGGTTTCTGCAAGGACCAAATTTAAATCCCTTTGCATCATCCATAAGGCCGTCTGGGGCTGGGGACTACGCTATCTGCAACTTGCTATCACTAAATACTCTCCTTCCAGATCCCGCCGATCCCCGGATTACAACTCTCTACTTGTCAAGTGCTTCTCTAAGCCGAGAGCGGGCAGCCGTTGCCCCTCTTCGGCTGGCTCCTTCCTCTGAAACAGCACCCCCCTCTCTCTCTCTCTCTCTCTCTCTCTCCATCTTAAGCCGGATCTCCTCAAGTTCCGCAAACACCTCAAGACATTGCTCTTCTCCTCCTCCTTCCATCTCTTCCTCCCATGCTAAATCCCACAGTTGCTGTGATTGGTGGCAAGGGCACTTATGTTTCCTTCTGGGTCCTGGCCTTCTGTCCGATCGCCAGCAGCACCCTCAGCCCATGCACTTGCCTTCGAGCACCACGTGGCCTGTGCTGCCTCACAGGCCTGCACTTATCATTTGGGCTAGTGACCCCTCTTCCATCCAGTGGTCACTGCCTGGCACTTACCTGCTGCCTTGCAACCATCTCCCTGGCACTTCACCCCTCTGTGGATCTCCTAGCATTTACCCCTTCCCCTGTCACTTCTCTCTCTCTGCACTTGCATGGTCCAAATGTTCACAAGGCCTAGTAGGACCACATTTTTTTGGTATTTTGCATATTCCATTGTCTTCCTATTTTCCCTTGTTCCCTTACCTTTGCCCTGTGGGCACTTTGAAACACAATTTTCTTGATGTTTATGCGCCTTACAAATGCCCAATAAAATAAAGAAATAAAAAAATAAAAATAACGGGAGAGTATTCAAAACATGTGAATCTATAACAGAACCATTGCTGAAGAACTTTGAGGGGGCTAGACAAACCCCCTTTAACCACTGGTTGAAAGTGATTTTTATAAAAACAAGTCAAATGCATTTCTCGAGGACATGAAGCAGTGAATATCATGTAACGAACCTACGATGGAGGGCAAGCATATCAAATCACAAGAAAGGGTATAATTATACAAAGCTCCCTCGATAACAGACCAAGAATACTGCAAGGGGAGTTGAACACAACATTTGAAGTATCAAGGTTTTATCATCATAGAGTTTATAATTGTGCTGGGTCCCTTTGAAGCACATTTTTTGTTTGCACGTCAGAGATTCACACGTTTTCTTACCAGAGTGCACCTCCAAGTAGATGCCCTTAACCTTTGTAGAGCATTATTGTAAACCTTTCCTGGTAAAGAAAGGCTCAGAGTTGTTTAGAGTTATTTCTGTCGTAGGTCCCATATGTGTAAGGGCATTATTGGGTTAGCTGACTGGGTTATGAAGGGAGAGCTATGTGTCTTTTCCACTGCTTTCTTTTCTGTAATGCCCAAACAGTGCAAGCCTCTCGAGGCAGTTCAGTTCATAGTGCACATGATACAAAAATCAAAAATAGGTACAATTCAAAACAATACCTGCGAAAGTCGGGGTGGTGCTAAAGTACTCCTCCGGCTTCTGCAGCTCCTCACGGACTTGCCCGGCATAGGCCTGGTACTGGCCAATCACAGTGCTGCCCTTGTTCGGGGTCTGCAGGGAACCAAACGTCTGAAGTTTTCTTTGGAGGACCTCGTCAGAGCTGCTGGGGTCTTGGGGCATCTCAAGGGCCACATACATAAGCATTTCCGTCAGGTGGTTTTGGATGACGTCTCGGACAACGCCATACTCCTCGTAGAAACTAGTGCGGCCTGGAGAAGAGCACAAAGGTCAAACAATTGACACAATCTGTATCATCGGCTAACTTATCATCGTGCTTTGAGGGTAAAAATCCCTGCCATACCAATCTTTCAGGGGAATCGACCAGTCAGGAACAGATTCCTGATGGGCTATTTTCGGCCACAAAATGTGAACTTGCCTCTAGCCACTGTCTAGCGATAATGGACTCTTGGCGAAACGGTGTGCTGTGCATTTGGTGAACTGAGGGGGTCAAGTGACTTTTTATGCCTGCTGAAATTTGTACCCAAAGGCTAGACAGCCAGTAAATCTTCAATTGAGATTAGAAACGGATAAGGACTAGTCTGCAACAGCTCACTGATCACACCCAAAAGAAAAAAGGAGTAGACCTCACAGACAATTTCACCACCCTTGTAAAATAATGCACACACAACACGGAAATTACAAGCCCAACACTACTGTGCGTTAGGCCTGGCAACCTACGGCTCTCCATATCTGTTGGCCTACAACCCCCCCTCCCCGTCCCCCCAATCATCCCTCACCATTCACTATGCTGCCTAAGGCTGATGGCACTTGTAGATCCAAAACGTCTGGAGAGCCAAGGGTTGCCTAGGCAGACACACTTTTTCATCATGTCAGCATTGCATAGCATAGCTTGTATAATGTGGATTACAATACACACCAGTCCCAGTCATGTAGTACTTTACAGAATGAGGCACGCCGTGTTTTGTTTTTTATACTGCACACGGTTGTGGTTATACATACAATGTTTTAGTGGCGGAACAAACTGTTTGATTGTACATTGCAATGACACTTTAAAAGTCACGGAAAGAATATTTTATTTAATGGTGTTAAAAAACGACCATATGTCGGCAGGTGGCTCCGTCACCTGGTGGCACATTACATGCTAAAGAACTTAATTAGGACATCCGCCCATTCGAAGTTGGTGCTGGGACAGCCGCTGTGCAACAGGCATATATATTGGGTTGCTGTGCCAACTCCCATACTGTGGTATTTGTAGTTTTAAATCGACACCCTCGTCCAGTAAAACATTTCAATGTTCCATTAAGAAAGATTCAATAGGATGTGGTAAGCAGAAATTGTTAAACGTGTATTTTGAAGCAGAGCTTTTTTGCACGGGAATGGGGAGGTGCAGTTACCAATTGACCAGGAAGAGAGATTCCAGCCATCGCCTGAGACTTCCACAATTAGAAACTCCACTTGCTCGGAGTTTAGCTTAAAGCACTTCTTGTCCACCCAGCTATCAGTCAGGGGCAAAGAACGATTCGGATTTTGCAGGCATAAGAATACAACTGGAGCCCAATTGTATTGTAGCAGTCATTTATACAGCACCTTTCCCCATTAATATGGTTTCAATGCACTTGTGGCGTGAACGCCAATGGGGACCAGAGTATGGGAAATTCTCATAAAGGCTTAGAATGCATGTGTGCATTTTGGCCAAGATAAGTAATTGGGTGGGCTGGCCGGGCTTCAGTAAGCAACCCAAGAGATCAGGCATGTGGATGGGTGCTAAGGGAGGTCAGGAGAGTGAGAGTACAAGAGACTATGGGCCTCATTACACGGTAGGCGGAGAGCCATGGCGCTATTAGCGCCATGGCTCATGCTGGTAAAATACCGGCACCGCCTTGGTGGAAAGGGGATTAACCGCCCCATTCCAAGGTTGGAGGGGCGGTAAATCCCCCTTCCACCATTGCCCTTCCCCATTCCCATTTCTGCCCCATAGGGCTCTATGGGAATGGGGAAGGCACTAATTACGGCACTGCAATTTTGCGGTGCCGTAATTAGCTCCGAGGTCCCTTTGTGGGTTGGATTTTAACGCCTGCAAAAAGCAGGCGTTAAATCCCCCAACCCGCAATGGGACCTCGTAGTAAGGTGGTAAGGGTTAACGGTCACCGTTACCATTAACGGTGACCGTTAACCCTTACCACCTACCGTGTAATGAGGCCCTATGTGTCCAGTTGGACCGAATTTTGTCATAGGTTATCGCTGTATTCTGCTCTAAATACGTTTTGCCAGAGGGTGAAAATAGCTGTTAAGCAGGAGGGGTGATAGTGAAGAGGCCCCAGGCACCCAACATGAGATAAAAACAAGGTTGGAGGTGTTTAGGCCTAACCCAACTGACTGTTGGCTGCTTGGAACAAGGGTGGTGAACCAAGCCAAAACCATGCCCCGAATGCCAGCCTCCAGTAATCACGGTATAAGGACACCATAGACAACCTTGTCAAATGCAGTAACGCCCCAAAAAACTAATGCAAAAAAAAAAAAAAAAATGAAAACAACCATTTTGTTTGGTCGAATTGTTCTGTATTTTTGTACACTTTTGTGAAATAAATAGGGGGTTGGGTAAGGGTATAAAAAGAGCGCAGGGGGCCGTGTGGGGTGGGCTCCAAGGGGGGGGGGGTCTCCACCCGCATTGTTAAACCAAAAAAAAGTGCAATAAATAAAGAGAACAAACATTTTCAAAATTCGACCATTAACAATTCGTTGTTTTGGACCTCGGGTTTCGTTCTCGTTATTTTAACGTAGAACCTCAAATGTTACTGAACGATCTAATAACAGTGCAGCAACACTGCCACCATCCTCGATAAATGTGAAGTCATCTAAAACCGAAAGTAGAGCTGACCGACCCTCTCCTCCTGGCAGCCGGAAATCAGAGTTGTGTCCAAATCTGTGGTCTAAACAATGTTCTGTAGCTGGGATGTAACCACATTTTCTATTACCTTGGGGCCAAGAGGAACAGAGAGGTAGGCCACAAATTAGAAGGAGTGGCAGGATCTAGGGACGGCGTCTTTAATAATGCTTTAATTCTAGCGTGCTTTAGGTAAAGGAGCACCAGGAGTCTGGGGTGTTGCTAGGTCTGGAAAAGACCGGGGGCTACGCTGATGTCGGCACTGTTGGGACTTGGCGCTAACTAGCCTTTTGGTTGTAGCTCCTGAGATTCTATCTGGGGCTCCAACCAAAAGACCACGGGCTATAGCCCCTTAAGTCCCCCCTAGCACAACGCCTCTGGCAGGAGTCTTTTTGAAGTCTTAATAATATGTTAAGGCGGGAGCTAGAATAAACACTTGAACTGGGCTCTCAAGTTCAAGATATCCAGGTAATAGGCTGGAGAAAAATCAATAAATATAGCGGGTCATCATGACAGGCAGTTTGGTTCTCGAGCTCAAAGATGGACACCTTGCTATTGATGGACTTCTGAATGCCTCCGATTTTATTGGAGAACAAAATAGCAATCTGCTTGTGAAATTCAATATTAGATAAAGCCGCGGTGATGGATAATCTGCAATGGAAAAATCTCTTGTTGCATATTGGGCAAGTTGGCTTTTTGCAGAGCCCAATCAGAGTTCTGTAGGTCAGAGTGCATAGGTAGCCTGCCAGATACTTTCTTTTTATGCCTAGAAAACAGAAGGGAGGGGGGGGGGGGGAGTCATGATTGCCGGATGACATGCCTTCAAGTTACTGCTCGAGGCAAATCCAGGGGTTATAAATTAGGAAAGGGCAATTATCCTAAGCGGCCATGACCTCTCCCGAGGTATAGGAGGCTAGTAGCACATTTGTGCAACTAAAAATGAAAGTTAATTATTCAAGGCTGCTTCTCAGATCATAGGAGGCTATTTTCAAAATGGAGCAGCGTAAAAAAGGCATGCCCACAACTTTTACAAATGCTTTTTACTCTTATTTTCATTGACTTGTTAGGTGGAGCTGGGGTACGGAACAGAGTAGTTGTTTCGGCCACCCCCATAAAAGTCGGCATGCATTTATGCCAGCATGGTATTTTCCAGCCGCTGACAGTGGAAGGAGGGACTCTGGGATACATTCATGGAAAATAAATATACCATCACCATGACTAGGAATACTTAGGAGATGTCACAACTGGAAGTCACATTTTGAACACAGTGCTATATATGGAAGTCTTTGACTTCGTGGCTTCTAATTATTTGTGCATTTTGTGGATATAAAAAGACAGAAGGAGCTTAACTGAAGCACTGGCTACGCAGTAATTGGTGCAAAGAACAAACCAGGACTGCAGGCATCAGTAAGCCAACTTTCAGTGACAAAAACACAGTTTCGAGATTCAATCAGTTCACAAAACACGTCTGGGCTTGACCAGTGAGTGAGCATTAATCAATGCACAGGAGTGCACAGAGCAGGAACAAAGTGGGGATTATATATTGTAGTGGTGGAGGGCAAGGGGGTTTGAGGGTTTTCAGCACGTGGAGTTCTCTTGGCCAAGATGATTTGTGCGGAGAACCACAGGTTGAAAACAAAGGCTTCCCTTGGGTTCTCTGCTCGAGCAGTTGGCTTGTGTTGGGTGCTGGCCCCAGTGTTACATTAAGTGTGGCTGCAAGGTGATTGTGCGTGGAGAAGATTCACAGTGGAGCCTCGGCCTGGTCTCCATTAAGGAGGAGCCTTCTAGATGTAGCACAGCCCTGGGTTGCGCTGATGCAGCCCAACGTCATCTTGCTGTTGTTCGTTCCTACCAGGAGAACTATGTGGATGTCATCCACGTGGAGCTGGAAAGGCAATTGATGGGCTGCACCCAAGGAAGCCAGTGGTCTCATGCAACCATTGAGCCATCACAGTGAGAGCATGGCGCGTGGGGAGCGGAGCACGCTGTGCTAACAGCAGTTCCGGCGCCCCAAGCTTCTTTATTGAAAGTCATGGTTCGTGCAGTGCTTCCTCAGGTAGTCATGCAGTTGCTTGTATGCCCCAGTTGCCAAGGTTGCTGGGAGGTGAAAGCACTGCAGTGACACAATTAAATCATAATTTTTTGGCATCGTGCCATGTATCTATCCTTGGAGAACTCCCTTGACAATTCCAAAACACGTGCCATTAGAAGCAAAAAAAAAGGAAATGATTGCATTGGGTCTTCTTTGCGCATCGATAACCATCTCTCCAAGGTCCCTCTTGCCCACACTTTGGGTTACTAATCCCGCTGTCTTGCTGGTGCGTTGATTTCAATTGCTCTGCAATGGCACGTGCAGACAAGCATGTGCAGAACAGAGAGATCAAGGCATAGGGTGTGAAAATTAAGGTGGCCAGAGGCTGACTTAAGGTACCTAGAACACAAGCTAGTTTGCGCAGTGCCAGGGTCTTAGTGCTCAGCACCTTAGCCAGAAGTATGCAGGGAATGCCCAGTGTGGCACAGACACAAGAAAACATGGCTTAGCATACACAGCGTCTGAGTGAGGGAGTGCATTCTGACTGGTGTAGGGTGTGGGACAATAAACAGTGGAAGTCTCAGGGCTCATTTCTCAGTGCCAAAATACTGCAGGCACCTTATTGATGCAGACTACTAAAAATGACCTGTGCTAGGTACATGGTCTACGAGCAAGATCATCTTATTTTCCAAAGCCTCTGGTGTGTGCCCCCTTACCTTTAGCATCCACTGTTTCCTTTAGGACTATTTCCACTCGCTCCACATGACGCCGGTTCCAGAGAGGGTCCAACAGCTCATGGTTCAGGTGTCGGAAAGGCAGGATCTGAGCAACAGTCTGTGAAAGAAAGAAGAGCTGGGTTCAGATCTAAACAATTACGATGGTGCACACATGCAGAGAAGTTCTGAAGACCCTACCATTCATCCTCATGAGTTCACCCAGCAGACGTCTGAAGGGTGGGAGGGTTGGCCGGGCGCAGCTGCCGATGTAGGTAGGATGAGAAGAGAAGGACCAACAAGGGAAGAGAGAACAGCCCCAGGGAAAGAAAAAAAAGACCTCATAGCGAGATGTACCCGCAGATGGAAAGATAGGAGACATCCCCAAAAAGTAAGAGAAAGGGTCCTTCAAGGAAACCAACAGTTCCCTCCCCTTACATCGAAAAGGAAGAGAATGTCCTTGCAAAGGCTGCAGGGGCAGGCAGGGACAGAGAATGGACAATGGGTGAAAGAAAAGAACCTTAAGAAAGGACGAGATCGACCAGGATTGGTGGGGTAATGGGACAGGAACAGAGGACCCAATGGGGGAGTAAAGCCCTGAGTGTGGAGAAGTGCCCCATGCAGCAATTGAAAGGAGCCTGTGGATGCCAGGAGTAGGCTCTGTAAGTTGGAGAAGAAACACTTTCTCAGCGCTCACCTGTTTGCCCAAATAGTGATCAACTCGGTACATTTCCTCTTCTTGAAAGAAGGTCTGCAACTCAGTTGCCAGTATTTGGGCTGATTCCAAGTCATGGCCGAAGGGTTTCTCGAGCACCACACGCAGCCAGGCACCAGTCGGGGGTCTGCAGGTGGTGTTGATGTGTCGGGCAATGTCAGCATATGCAAAGGGTGGCACTGACAGGTAGAAGAGCCGCCCTGCCTCCAGTAGGCCCTCGTCCTTCAAGGAGCGCTCAATCTCTCGGATCATTGCTGTATAGTTCTCGGCAGTCTTCAGCTGCCAGTACCGGGTTAGCCTGAGGAACTGATCCTTGAGCAGGGCGCATCGGTTGGCAGGCACATCTGGCTCACAAATCAGAGCCTTCAGGACCTCAAACATTCGTGCCTCGCCTGCTGCAGGTTCCGTTAAAGCTGCTCCATGGAAGCTGAAGGTGTACCCACTGGTGACCTGATCAAGGTAGAGCTGGAACAGCCCCTGCCAGAGGTATTTCTTTGCTAGGTCTCCAGTTGCCCCCATCAAGACTACAGTGACATGGCCCTGTGAGGCCGGCGAGGACCCAGGGACAGCCAAGAGCATGTGGAGGAGTAGGAGGGGGGACAGTGTCCGCAACATCATCCTGGCTGGAGGAAGGCAGCACAAATGTGTGTGTCAAAATCTGAAATCCAAACATAACAGCCCATCAATATACAAGGCAGCGTTTACCAGAGCTACAACATTTTTAGAGCTACTTACATTGAGTGTACAGTTGGTTAAATGTTTCAATACATGCTGGTGTAAAAGTTCAATTTTTGCACTGTACAATAAAATATGTAAAATTGAAAAGAATCAAAACTAGAATAAAGACAACGCAGAGTGGTTGAAATGGACAATACAACGGAGTTTAGACCATTTCGCCACTAAAATCCATATATATTTGCTACTTTACTCCTGCTAGCAGAAAAATAATTACATTATAATGGCATCCATAGAGTGTTCATCCAGCAACAGCACAATATGGTGGGGTTGAAGCCAAGCAGTTTTTGCTTGTGAAGGATATTAAGACTTTTTGCATTTAAATAAGAAATGTTTTTTTGAAAACAGTATAGCAGACTTGACCTGCATTTTTATTTTAGCAATACTTACATAGCACTTTTATCTCAAGCGCTTAACAAAACAAAATTAACAGCACAGCAATGAGCAATCACAGACACGCATGGTCCAAAGGGATAGGTTCACATGACAACTGAATAAACATGATAGTTTAGGAAAAAGTAGTCTGTAATAAATGAAATCTGACTGCACTTTTTAAACTGAACTAGAGAAGAGTTCCATAATTTTGGGGCAAGAAGTTGGAATGAGTGAAAGCATGAAGTGGCACAAGGTGGACGTAGACCGATATAAGGAATTGTGAAGCTGAAGGGAGCTCTCTAGTAGGATGATAGAGAGATCAATGAATACAAATAGGAAGGGCCAACCCGTGAATACTTTTGAAAACTAAATAAAGAAACTGATCCTTGAATCGTAGTTTGACCAGAAGCCAATGAAGGCAAGCCAGATAAGTGATCCCATTAGAAGAAAAAGCTAGAACAATACTTGCATCGGAGTGTAAAATAGAGCAAAGAGGATAGAGAGCACAGTTAGAAAGACCCACAGACAGAACAGCAATAATGTAGACAAGGTAAGACAATAGTTTAGAATACAATTTAGGTAGAAGTGAAAATAAGCAAGTGACACATTTTCTTGATGTTAAAAGATGAAAAGGCCAAGATTGAACTGCAGCAGCGATCTAGGCCTGTAAAGATAAAGAGCAATTAAAAATAAAATCGCGATTGTGCAATTGGTGAGCATTAGGAAGTTAAAGTGGAAGAAATAAAAATAAATGAGGTCAACAGATCTAGGAAGAAGCGGGAACGAATAGAAGCGATTTATTTTAGGATTACCACAAATGAACGCAAGTATACATTGCATTTGTAAATGCTTGTTTGAAAATAAAATACAATGCATTTGCAAATGCTTTCAATTTAAACTAGAGTGCATCTAAATAGAGTGAATGGCTGATTGTCTTTAAGCATACATATATTTATTCCGTTTCAATGTAATACAATAGTGCTTTTACAACATTTTACCAATGTTAAGTTAATTTTTTTATTCATGTCTATGAGCTGAACACATTCATGAAACCTATTTTATTGAATGAGGCAATAAAGTCCAGTTTACCTTCATTGTCATGAGAAGGATCCAAAGGATTCTTCTTTGGTTACCAAAAGAGGCCAATTTGTGATTGGTGGACCATGAGAGGAAAAGTTTTAAAATCCCCAAACCAGGTGCTCAAAGGTTTAAGTTTTCTATTAGACACAGTATTTAGGGGTGGGCCAACTTAAATATAAACAGAATCTTACTCAAAGAAATAACCAAACATAGGATGGCCTTTTACAAATGCGTCTTACCCCAAGCTTTCACATTCTCTGTGAGAGGGGTCAGGCTTTTGAATCTCAGCCATCACTGTTCCAAATTAAGATTAAATGAGCAGGATCTAAAACCAGCTCCTGGGTGCCGGGCATCACTTAATAAGCAACAGCTACCGCTGGGAACCCAGGAGGGAGTACACACCGGACCACAATTCATACTTCTACAAGAGAGGCAACCTGTTGCTCATTATGCATGATCTATTATGTTTAAATGTGTACTAGATGTTTCCCAGTTCTTCTTTATTAACATTTTCAAATGCTCAAAGTTAATGTGTTTGTAAGGCACCAGTTGGACAGGGAAGCCAGAATTAGTTCCTGGTAACTGTTGGTTTAAAGCAAACCAGGCTCCGTTAGGAAACAGCCCTGGACGGGTTCGGGACACCTTCATATCCTGTCATTTTGGGGTTGCCTTGGTTGACTCACGACAGCCCTTTAATCAATTGGGCTACGCAGACAGAAATATTTGGATCAGATCCATGCACTCATCAATGCTGTTCTGTGTCTGCCCGCCTCCCTCCGTCAACTACTCCTGGAGTATCTTCGCTCCAACGCATATGTGCCCTACAAACGGTTCCTACGGAATATCATGATTATCAAACGACCTTCATGGATCCCATCGATATACCGTTGCCACCCAATCGGGTGCATGACAGATCAACTGCGTCCCTGAGAAACCCATACCTCATGGGCCCATCTACTCTTAAACACTGCATGAATGGGAGGTTTTACAAGAGTACATAGATTATGGATTAGCCAAAGGGTACATAGCACCATCTCATTCCCCAGCTGGAGAAGAAGGAACCCGCAGGCTATGCATCGATTATCAAGCCCTCAATGAGATAACCTGCAAGGATCACTATTCATTACCGCTTATTAAGGACATCATGGAATCAATAAAATCAGCCACCGTCTTTACAAAGTTGGATTTACAAGGGGACTAGAATTTGATCCAGATTAAGAAAAGCGATAAGTAGAAGGCAGCTTTTAAAACCCTGCTTGGCCATTATGAATATCATGGTATGCCTTTTGGGCTTAGGTAATGCGGCGGCTTTCTGCCAAAGGTTCATGGAGCACCTTTTCGAAGACTTCCAGGGCCTCTCAGTAGGGGTGTGACTGGATGACATCCTCATCTTCTTCCCCTCGCTTACCGTCCATCAACAGCATGTGAAACAGGTCTTAGCTCGCCTTGCCAAGCACGATGTTTATGCCAACCCAGACAAATGCCTTTTTTTTATCAGAAATGTTTAAAGTTTTTAGGCTACTTCATTAGTGATGAAGGCATAGAAATGGAACCAAAAAAGTACAGGCCATCCAGCAGTGGAAAAGCCCACAGGATGTCAAATCCACTCAGCGGTTCCTCGATTTCGATAATTATCATCAGAGGTTCATCTCTGGGTATTGTGATGAATTCAACAAGATCACTCCTTTTCCAGGAATGGCCCCTTCTCATGTGGCCAGGAGATAGCCACAGCTACCGGATCCTGACCCTGACCTTGACCATGGGGGTGGATATTTGAGGGAGGATCACATTTATTTCATTTATTTGGCATTTGTAATGCGCCTACAGACAATGTGTTTTGAGATGCAACAAGTCGGGGGAGGAGAGAGAACAGGGAGGACAAAAACAAACGGTCCTACTAGTCTTTGTGACATTCGAATTGTGCAAGTGCAGTAACGAGAAGAGCAGGGGAGAGAAAAGGGGGGGTGGGGAGGCGAGGAAGTGCTGGACAGGGCGGAAGGGCCCATAGAGAAAAAAAAAAGTGCCAGGGGAGACCAGGCAGACTGAGCCAGCAGAGAGTGAAGTGGATGGAGGGGCCACAAGCTAAGTGCGAGGTAGGGGCGAAAGGGGTGCCGGCCCAGCCACGCAAATGGGATGGGGGCCCAGGAGGGCAAGTGCAGGAGGGGGTCAGGAAGACTGGAGCAGGGGCAGAGTGGACTAGGGGGGGCTGGTGCCCTGTAAGAATCTGTAGGAACCAGGCAGCCAGTCAAGAGAACAGACAGGCATTAGAAGGGTAGGGGAGAGGGAAGGACGAAAAGGAAGGTCTTGTGAAGCTTCTGGAACTTGAGGAGATCCAGCTCAAGCCTGAGAGGGGCAGGGAGGCCATTCCAGAGAGAGGTACCCGAGAAGGAAAGATGTAACCCACTCTCTCTGCTTGGAAAAGCGTTTTATCACCAGAGAGCTAGAACTAGAGGGCCGAAGGGTTCTAGCAGGTAGTAATTTAGGGAGGGAGAGAGTTGGATGTATCGGGGTCCCAGGCACCAGAAAGCCTTGTGGATGATGCAGAGGGTCTTGAATTTTATCCTTGCAGCAACCGGGAGCCAGGGGAGAGATTTTAGGGCTGAAGGCCAAGGATAAGTCTTACAGTTCTGTTCTGGATTAGTTGAAGGGGCCGAAGGGAGGAATTAGGCAGATTGAGGAAGAGGTTGTTGCAGTGGTCCAGTCTGGAGAGGACGAGAGCTCTGGAGGCATTGAGTTTCTGGGGGAAGGAGGGAGAAGGCGAGGAAAGGGAGAAATGCCTCTGAGGTGGTGAAGCTGGAAGTGGGCTTTCTTGGCAGGGTCTGTTAATTCGAGGAGAAAAGGAGAGAACAGAGTTGAAAATAGGACATCAAGGATTTTTGCCTCACAGGAGGGTGAGGGGGGCCATGGAGGGCGGTCATAGTGTGGGAGGGAAAGAGGGAGCAGAGGGTCCAATCAGAAGCATCTCTGTCTTACTGGCATTAAGGCAGAAATCGTTAGTAGTGCACCATGGCTGAATAGCAGACAGGCAGTCAGGAATGAGAAAGAGGCAGGGGAGGGAAGCTTGAAGGAGAGCTGCATGTCATCCGCATAACACTGGAAGTTGGGAGAGAAGGTGGAGATCAAATGGGCTAGATGGGCCAGGTAGATGTGGAAAAGTTAAGGCGAGAGGATAGAGCCCCGAGAGACTCTGCAGGTGGAGAGTGAAATGGTGGAGAGAAAAGGGACCAGTTGGACCTGGTAAGGTGTGTAGAGAGGAAAGAGGTCAACCAGTCCATCCAGAGCGAGGTCCTTGTTGCCAAGGGTATCACAGAGCCAATCAGGGTGGCATGATTGACTGTGTCAAAGGTAGAGGAAAGGTCAAGAAGGATGAGAACGGAAGGAGAGTAGGAATCGAGATTAGAGAGCAAGTCTTCACGGGTGTTCAGGAGACCAGTTCCCGCGCCTCTGGCAGGTATGAAGCCAGACTGGTGGTCGTGGAGACGACTAACAGATTCAGTGTGGTGGATAAGTTGGGAGATGACCAGCTTCTCCAACAGTTTGCCCAGGAAGGGGGTAATGGAGATAGGGTGATAGTTAGCCAGACAGGAAGGGTCGGCAGAAGGCTTTTTGAGGAGTGGGTGAACAAGGGAGTGCTTGAGGAGAGAGGGGAATGAACCAGTGGCAAAGGAGTGATTGCAGAAATCGGCCAAAGCTGGAGCGAGGGAGACAATGTTGTCCTTGATAGTTCTGGAGCAGCAGGGGAGCACCAGTTTGGATGAGACTTTCATAGAGCAGACTTGTCTAGAAACCTCATCAGGTGTTATGGGAGAGTAGAGGGGGGGGAAGAGGGGCCTGAGAAAGGGAGAGGAAGAAGGGTGTGGAGTAAAGGAGAGCGAGGACAAGAAGTCATGAGTTTTAGAAATGAAGTGAGAGGCTAGAGAAGATCATAGGGCTAAGGAAGGCAGAGGGGAAGTGGAGACTACAGTAGGGGGGTGGGAAGAAAGGGGGAGTTCCTTACAGATTTTGAAATGTTCAGCCGTGTTGTTTGGTGCCACAGAGATGCAGGCTTGGATATAGGACCTTTTCTTCAAGCAGATGGAGTCTGTATTGCCTTTGGAGCAGGCAGCAGGCCAGTTTGTCAGAGGATGTGCTGGAGGCCTGTCACTTCCACTCAGCCGCTCTGCACTTGCGTTTCAGAGTGGCCAAGTCAGGGTCAAACCAGGAGTTGCACGCAGATCTTTATGACAGGGGGAAGAATGTCCAGAGTGTTGGAGATGGAGAGTTGAAGGTTAGTCAGTGCTATGTTGAAGTGAGAGTCAGTGGCAGGAGTTGGAGGGGAAAAGAAGGTGGCGGCAAAAGCAGCAATCGACACTTGCTTCATAGGTCGAATGTCGGAGAAGGAGGCTGGCAGTGCGCGTGGGGGCTTAGCCAGGGGACCAAAGGGAAGAATGGAGAGGGAAAGGGTCACAGAGGTTGCGGAAGAGGCCATGGGGGAGGTAATCCTGGAGGGATTGACGAGGTGTCGTTCGCGAGACATGACATACCCCACTTCCTGGTGCCATTCCTTTCCCCTTCTAGAAATATGAACATCATGGCATAGCGCCAAACCTCCCGAAAAAAGGTGATGCAGAAAGACTCATGGATCAATTCCCAAAAACACCAAATGGTTATTGATTTCTTTCCCTATACTGGGGCAAGGAGGTGGGAAGAGATAAAGAAAATACTGAAAATCTGCAAACTAACACAGTGGTCTAGTTGCTGGCGATTGTTTCATCAAGGGAACTTTAAATGGCCAACAGCTCAAAAAAGAATGTTGTACAGAGAGCAATCAGCTCCAGCTGTAATAAGTCAGAAGCGCAGCGTGGACTCTGTGGCAGCACTAGCAGAAGCAAAGACCCGAAGGAAGCTCTCACGAAGACGGAGTAAACAGAACTTGAGATTCTAGGGCCATGGCGGGAGGAAGACAGAGCGAATGAGTCAAAAGAGGAACATGATGTCCGTGCAGAGAATGTTAAAGGGGAAACTGGAGTGAGGGCGCTGCCATAAAACTACCCCGGAGAGATGCTGATGCCCTGAGGCCTGAGAAGATAACCAAAAAGCAACGCTAGAAGCGCTGCGGCAACAGCCCACAGAGGGACGCCACCCTGCTGGGGATCCTGAGCGTTCCAAAGGGGAGCGAGAAAGCCTAATGAGCATCATATGCCCGGTAAGCCTAGCACAAGAACATGGGCCACTGAAGTGAAAAAACACAGAAAGAAGAAAGTAAAACACCTAACCAGGGAACCTATAAGAAAAGGTTGGGAGCCCGGGAAAGGTACACAAGAGTTGAAAAGGACAGAAGGGGAGGAACAGGAAGTCCTAGCATCCTTAAAAGAACTGCGTAATGTAGAATTTGGGAAATACTAGAAAAGCGGAGCAGGAAGGGAAAGCTCACAAAATCCTTAAACATATATACACAATTGAAAAAAGTCCTGGCTGGAGAGTACACCAGGAAATTATAAGTGTGTGAAGGAAAAGTTCTGGCCATATAGCATACCAGGCAGTTACGAGAAATGTACAAGAAATAAATGTCCTGAGAAGAAACAATCGGAATAAGAAAAGTATTGTGTTAATAAGGAATAAAGGAGGTCTTGAGAAGAAACCTCAGGACTAGGAAAAGGATTGAGTTAACCAGAAGAGAAGGAGCAAAACCCTGGCAGAAAAGTATACCAGGTATCCTGAAAGAGACAAAAGTACAAAGACAGGTTAGGTTTGTGCGCCAGTTTACTGGTAGAGAAATGCAAAAGGAACTGTTAACTGTAAAGGAAAGACCCAAGCAACTTGGTTCCTCTCTCTCCTCTCTATCTGCGGTATTCCCCAGGGGTCTAACCCCTCTCCCTGGTTGTTCAACTAACACCTGGCACTCCTTGCCTACCGCATTGCCTCTCTCTGGCCCAACTTTCAGTGCTATGCGGATGACACTCAACTCATATTCAGGCTCCCTTCTGCCACTTCTCCTTCTCTGACTGTCTGTCAGCTATCCATGAGTGGTGTGCCGCCAATGATCTCTGCCTTAATGCCAGTAAGATCGAGATTCTCCTCATCGGCACACTTGCGCCCTCCTTTCCTGTCACTCTCTGGCCGGCCTCTCTGGGCCCTCTTCCTGCTCCCACCTCTGAGGCTAAAAACCTCGGTCATCTTCGACTCTACACTCTCCTTCTCTCCTCACATCTCTGACGTCTCTAAGAAGTCACACTACCAGCTGCACCTCCTCAGAGGTATTCTTCCTTTCTTCTCCTTACCCCAGAAGCTCACTGTCTCTAGAGCTCTGGTTCTCTCTAGGCTGGACTACTGCAACAGCCTCTTTATAAATCTGCCTGCTTCTACTCTCCGCCCTCTGCAACTCATCCAGAACAGGAGTGCGAGACTTGTCCTTGGCCTCAAGACCAGGGATTGCATCTCTCCAGGACTGAAATCTCTGCACTGGCTCCCAGTGGCTGTGAGGATTAAGTTCAAAACCCTCTGCATTGTCCACAGGCCTTCTGGGGCCTGGGGCCTCAATACGGTCAACTCGCTCTTCCCAAATATCTTCCTTTTCAAGCACTTTGCTCATCCACCTCCAACTCCCTCAGGGTCAGTCGCTTCTCCAAGCAACAAGTTGGTGGTAGATCTCTTTCTTCGGCTGGGGCCTCCCTCTGGAACAGCCTCCCTGCCTCCCTGAAACTTGAGAACCATCTCCAGTTCCGGAAGCTCCTCAAAACCTTCCCTCTTTTCTTCTGCTTTCTCTCCTCCTCTCCCCTGCTGAACTCCTCCTGGCTGAAACTGAATCTGCACTGGTCACCTGGCTACCCTCTGATCTCAGGTACAGGGACCCTCCCCTGCCAGTTGCACCCCTGCACTCCCTCCCTGGAATCCCACGCACTTGGGGACCATTTTCTGTATCCCTACAGCCCTCTACTAGCACTTGGCACCTGATGTCTGCACTTACCCTTGCACCTGCCATCTACTGGCCGCACTTTACTTTGCTTTGCTTTATTTATCTATTTATTTTACTATCGTTCCCATATACTGCACTCCCCCCTCCCCCTTTGCCCCTGCACTTTTCCCCTTCCCCCTTCCACTGCACAATCTCAATTTCACCCGGCCTAGTAAGATCGTTGTCTCAGTCTTCCCTCTGTTCCCCTCCCTTGCCTCGTCGCGCATTGAAACACTTGTGTATAGGCGCATTATAAATGCCATTTCATATCATATCATATCATATCAGTTGTGAAACAGCAAAGAGTAAAGCAAAATCAAGGGGAAGGGAACCACCCTCTGGAGCAAGGACCTTTATCCTTGATGAACTTTTGTGTTGGAGCGGTTTGTTCTTCCTTTTGTGAACACTTTTCTAAACCAGCCAACGTTAAAGACATTACCATCTTCACCTTGCAATTTAATTAATAGTGCGAGGGTCAGAATAGAACTTTGGACGCAGGACTGTTTCTGTTGTTTTGGGCATTCTGACACAGACAGATCCTTCGTCTTTTTTAGTTTAGGTAGGGAAATTCCACTTAGAGCAGGGTCAGAGAGGCATTTTCGCAACCCCTTTTATTTTGAAAAGTATTTTACCATCTACACGCCTCTATCACCAATCTTCTTCAGCATCATCAAACCTTTGCTTGGGACAAGAATGCATAAAAAGCATTCCAGTCCATCAAGGCGGCCTTCATGCAAGCACCCATATTACAGAACCCTGATGATACACAACCTTCATCGTTGAAACCCATGCGCATCGGCTGTTGCCCTAGGCGCAGTCTTTCTACAGGCCGATCCGGATACATCAATGGTACATCCCATAGCGTACCTGTCCTGAAAGCTCACTGAAAGTGAAGGAAACTAAGCAGTCATAGAAAAAGAGCTGCTGGCTATACGAGAAGTCCTCAAACAGTGGAGGCATCATCTACAAGGGGGGTTGTGCCACACCATCCTCATCCACACCAACCATAGAAATGTGCAATACTTAAGCAACCTTTGCTGCAACCTATGCTATAAGAACATTCGACAAGCACATTGGCCGCCTTTTTTCCACTCCCCAATATGACTTTTTGATAACCTACATTCCAGGTACCCAAAACAAGAAAGCAGACACCCTGTCCTGTTCCTTAGATTCCCACACAGAAGCAGATTATAGTCCACCACTAAAGATACCACACCACCTTTTTTGGGAGTAATTCAAACCTATTTACAACATGTACACCATGCTACGGCTACAGATTCTGCTGTGCCCTGCACATACCAAGGCCATCACGTGCGACTGATCGTTATTCCATGCTTGCAAATTGTACATTCCTCCACCCAAAGAAAAGCCATTCTGATTGCTTTGCACGATTCCCAGATTGCAGGTCACAAGGGCAAGCGAGCCAGGAGCAAACTAGTAGCCCAACAGTTCTGGTGGCCTGGGATGCAGAAACAAATACAAGTATACGTAAAAACCTGCCCGATCTGGACCCAAACCATGAAACCACGTCATAAATACATGGGTTTATTGTGTCATTTGGACTGTGTGCCCTATCCACAACATACCATAGACAAAGATGTTATTTTAGACTTGCCTTTATCCAGCAATAAGATCTGTATTATGGTAGTGGTGGATTGTTTTTTAAAGCTCGCTCACTACATCGCCTTGTCAGGACTACCAACAGTAGCTGCCATGGCTAAAGTGTTTTTTCCACTAAACCTATCCACTGCATGGCCTACCAGAAAAAGTAATATCTGACAGGCTCCACCAAGGACTAAACTCAGGATACCATCCCCAAACCAATGGGCAATCTCAACGCACCAACCAATCATTGGAACAATAACTACCGTGTTACACAAATGCCTTACAGGGGAACTGGAAACAACACCTCGGCATGGCTGAGGTAGACTATAACAACATCTTAGTCAAATATTCCCCATTTTGGTGTACGTATGCTCAACACACAAATTGGTGCCTGTGCAAGCTGTGGAATGCAGTGCAGTACCATCCGCTGATTCTTTGATCTCAACTCTACAATTAATTCATAGCAAGGTGAAAGACATTTTACAGGACACCAAGAGATGGCAAAAATAATATGCTGCCCACAACAGAATCCAAGAACCAGCAAACCAAGGGGGAGATTCGTCTGGTTGTCCTATAGGAATTTGCACCTGCACACCCTACTTATTAAATTGGCCCTACGCTACCTGGGACCATTTGTGATAGACAAACGCAGCTCCACTGTGGCCTACCATTTGCAACTTCTGCCAAGA
Source organism: Ambystoma mexicanum (assembly GCF_040938575.1). Taxonomy (NCBI): domain Eukaryota; kingdom Metazoa; phylum Chordata; class Amphibia; order Caudata; family Ambystomatidae; genus Ambystoma; species Ambystoma mexicanum. Next base: position 446,655,346 of record NC_090929.1, read on the forward strand.
TGGAAGACACACCCTTTATTCCATGTTTCCTTGCTTACAAGCCTGATCCTTACGACCATAGCCCCTCAAAAACCCCTCCATTCTCAGTTGATGGACAACCTGAGTACGAGGTATGTGATATCTGTGATTCCTGTATATTACGAGATCAGTTATATTACAACATGGATTGGAAGAGGTATTCAGCTAGTGATCGTTCTTGGGAACCTGCTTCACAGGTCCATGCTCCTCGACTAATCAGATGTTTTCATCAATGGTACTCTTGGAAAACAAGCATTTTCAAGCTCTCTGGTGGGGGGCAGAGTGTTGCGCATGCCACACCACACACCAAACGCTTATCTAGAGGCATAGGGCACCGTCAGCTTTACCCACGACAGTGTCGGGTACTGCGAGCAGGGTCTCGATCAGGCCATGGTGGTGGCCTAATGCAGGTAGCAGATGGGAGTTCCCGGAATGTAGCAGCTGGCTGGGGTGCTGCCATCTTCCTTGGCGGAGGCCGCTGTGTACATCAGTGTGCATGGTACGGCGGCCATCCCCATGATAACGGATGCCGCCACCAATGCAGAGCCTCATTCTGGTGGCAGTGTCCCAATAAAGATGTCCCTGATTCACATGGACTCTGCGTTTTAACGCAGTTCGTTCTGTGGTTCCTAGGAAATTTATATTGTGCCCTCCTTCCAGGGTAACCAGACTATTTCTGTGGATGAAAAAGGAAAATGAGCAAAGGTGAGCGGGGAGTGAGAGAGTGTGTTATCAGCAGTGCCTCAATCAGAATGCTGACATAGAAACGGACGAAATAAGAACGCTCATCGTCCTGTGGTTCCTAGCTCTGCCTCCTCACCCGTTGATCGCTGTTCTGGTGACCTTCTTTGTTCCAGACAAATCCATCAAAGTCTATCAGCACAGTGTTTGCACTGTCCCTACACCCCGCCAACTGCTGAGGGACTGTCCCTGTGGTGTGTGGAGGCAAGTGCCACCAATCCCCGTTACCACTCTCAGGGAGTGGTGTGGGCTTGGCCCCTTGCACTGCACTCTGTGTCCCTGCTATGGAGCAGCCTGGAATCCAATAAAATGACAAAGACCTCAGAAACAGGTATTCGGCACTATAGAGAAGCACAGCTTCATAAGGGCTTCCAGAGCACATCTCGGCCACCGCAAAACCATGCATTTCACTGAATCTAGTACTTTGCATTTCCTTTTTTATCCCCAGAAATGTTCTGGTTACCCTTGAAGGGTGCACAAGCTCATTTTCCTAAATAAGGTACCGACACAGTAACAACTGCAAAGGTGGTGGGTGAGTATATGTTAGGCAGAAACCTGTGCAGTTCCCTCTGGGACCACTGCAAAAGATTTAAGACTACAGGTGGTTGGCAGTAAACCCAATTGGTAGCAGTCTGTACCACCCAGATTTACCTGGTAGCTGTGGCTGAGCAGTCAGACTTCTCTCAAGAAGAGTTAGGCAGTATACAGAGTATTCACAATAGGTCAAAAGAACACAGTAGAACAAGCAAACACTGACCTGGGCTTGGTGTAAAAGAGATATAATTATTTATTTAAAAACACATCTAGTTAAACACACTGGCACTAATATCAAGCAGTTCAAAAACACAGTCACTAAAAGATATACACTCCCTTCAACGATTAGTTAGGCAAGTCTTAAGAAAAGCAACACTTATTTTCAGACAGCGGTGGGCGCTTAACGAAGATGGCACTCTAATCAATCGGTTTAAAAGGGAGAGAAAGGCAGAGCAAAGATAGAAACAGATCCCAACACTTTCGGCAGAACACAGTATGAAAAGAAGGCAGGTTAAAACCGTAAAGTCAAAGTTAACAAGGCCGGACCCACTTTAAGAGGCTCCGGTCGAAATGTGTCCAAGGTCACACGGTTCAAAGTGCCCAAAAGTCTCGCAATAAGTTCAGAAAGAGTTGGACTAAAAAGAAAGGGACCAGTTAGATGGTCAAGGCAGCCAGCCCAGTCCAGAAGGTTAAGGGATTATTGTTACCTTGTAGCAATCTTTAGAAAGGGAGGCCTGGCGAACACGGTACCTTAAAATGATCAGAACGCTCCAGCGGGGGAAGTTGTTGCTGGCAGCGGTTGCAAGTCGGGCTTCGTCTGGAGGAAGAGAGGATCTCGTAGGGAGGAAAGCAGGGGTCTGTTGCACTGCCAGAGAAGAAACCAGCCGCGGAGTTCTCAATTAAAAGGAGCGGTTCTTTTATTCGCGGTCCAGTGGTAAGTGGTTATCCGGTTGCCGGGGTGCTTGGCACGGGCAATTCGACCACAAGACATCCTGGGATGCGAGAAAGGAAGGTAAACTGGTTGTGCCCACCAGTCAGGGGAAGAAGACTCTCCAGCCGGGAGATCTCCTCTGTCGTTGGGAAGTGGCGAGTCGGTTCAGCAGGGCGCCACCAGTGGTGTCGTCGTAGCAGGCCGGCTCAGCTTCTCCCTCGTCGGATTTTCAGGTCCTGTGGCGACTTCTGAAGTTCCAGTCCCAAAAGCCCTGCTTTTATGCAGCACAGCCCCATTCACTCAGCCTAGCTGTCAATCAAACATGCTAAGTGGTGTTGGGCCAATCACACAAGAGTGCGACTTGAGTTACCAAGGTAACTCAGTCCAGGGTGCCTAAACCCCCTCCCACACCCCCTTTGGTACCCAGACAGAGTGGCACCACTTTTGGACGCTTCTGTGGAGAAGCCTGCCAAAAAGTGGAACAAAGGGCTCGACCTTTGGTTTGGAGTTACAGAGGCGAACACAAACGCCATTTTAAAACCGAGTTCTGGCAGAAAATACCAACCGGTGAATTAATATTAAATAAATAAACCGGCGGTATGTTACAGGCTATGTTAAAAAGTATTAGCCTTGAACGGTGGGAAAATACCATATATATTCGCGGTTGAATATAAAAAGTAGTATCCACTGCCACCAGCCAAAACTCGACGAAGGGGGACGGGACAGTGCCCCCTCGAATAACAGACCCAGGTGCAATCGAATTGCCCCTACCAGTACGTCCACAATGTGATGGTTTATACTGGTTCTGTTAGTAATTTGGGACTAGTAAAGCCAATGGTGACTTTACATGCCCTGGGAGACAGTAGTCAGTCCCAGGGTATGGAGTCTATGGTGGGGGGTCACTATGACACCCCGGTGTTACTGCACGGAGGGTGCGGTGTAACACACATAGAAAAAACATGAGACCCTATGGAGTAAAAGACCCCATAGCCCATGAAACACATTAACATTCAAAGGAACACCACAAATCATGTCCAAGAGTGGGAGAAAAAGAGTCTCACTCTTGGCAGGAGAGAAAAAACAAACTCCAGAAATCCAGCAAAGCTGCTGGGGGACTCACTAGGTTAGGAAATTCAGCCTAAACAGAGAATTCTCCCTAACACTCGCCCCCCCAGACTAAAGGACAGGGGGATTTAATCCACTCCCGGATGAATCTCATACCTCTAGTCGATGACATACATCCTAGAGAGACCATCAGCATTTTGGTGGTGACAACCTGACCTGTGCTCAATGGTGAAATCAAACCCTTGCAGGCAGATTGACCATCTCAGTAGTTTTGGGTTTTCCCCTTTCATTTGCATTAACCATCTCAAGGGTTGGTGGTCAGTCTGAATGACAAAAGTAGAACCATACAAGTATGGCCTAAACAATAGCAAAAGACTCTAGTTAAATGGTTGCCCACCTTGTTTCAGGATCCTTCAGTTTTCTACTGATGAAGCAAATGGGGTGCTCCCTACCTTTCCCATCCAGTTGACTGAGGACTGCCCCTATTCCTACATTTGAAGCATCTGTCTGCACAATGAATGTTTGGTGGTAGTCAGGAGCTCTGAGTACTGGGGCCTGGCAAAGAGCCTTTTTCAGGGTTTCAAAGGCCTGATTGCATTCCTCATTCCACCTAACCTTTTAAGGGAATTTAGGAGAGGAGATGCAATTCAGTGGAGAAGCTATGGACCCATAGTTCTCTATGAAATTCCTGTAGTACCCAGTGAGGCCTAAGAAGGCTCTCACCTGGGTCTGAGTAGTAGGTGTTGTCCAATTTTGCACAGCTTCAATCTTACTGGGCAAAGGCCTTATTTCTCCACCTCCTACCTCATGTCCAAGGTAGCCCACTTTACTCTGTCCAATCTGGCATTTACTAGCCTTTACGGTCAGATTGGCCTTCCCAAGAGCCTGCAAAACATATCTCAAGTGGTTCACATGTTCTTCCCAGGAATTGCTGAACACTGCTACGTCATCCAAGTATGCTATGCAGAAGTCCTCCATCCCATTCAGAACCTGGTTTACCATCCTTTGAAATGTAGCAGGTGCATTTTTCAATCCAAAAGGCATAACCTTAAACTGGTATATGCCAACTGGGGTAGAACGTGCAGTTTTCTCCTTGGCATGGTCTGTCAGGGCTAATTGCCAATAGCCTGACGTCAAGTCAAATGTGCTGAGGAACTTGGCTGCAACAAGTCTATCCACCAACTCATCTGTCCTTGGCAAAGGGTGGGCATCAGTCTTAGTGACTGCATTAAGAACTCTGTAATCCACACAGAATCTAAGTTCTTTAGATCCTGCCTTTGGTACTAACACAACTGGGTTAGACCATGAACTAGTAGAGGGCTCTATTACCCCGAGATCAAGCATCTTGTTGACCTCACCTTTGATGTCGGTTCTTACATTCTCCGACATTCGATATCCTCTGCTTCTGACTGGCAGACAGTCACCAGTGAGTATGTCATGCTGTCCCCAAGGGGCCAAGCCTGCTGAAAGTGAGAACAGAGAGGCAAACTGATTTAACATAGATTTGCACTCTTCCTGTGTCTCAGGTGTCAGATTTGAAGAGAGATTTACTCCTTCAATCTTTTCGTCTAAGGGTAAGCCTCTGAGGAGATCAGGAAGAGCTTCACTCTCTTCTTCTTCCTCTGATGATGCTAGAAGCAAAGCTCCTACATCAGGTCTGGAGACATACGCTTTTAGTCTGTTGGTGTGGAAGACTGTTGGAGCCTCCTTGGGATTGCCCAAGTCCACCAGATAGTTGACCTCTCCAAGTTTACCCACAACCTTGAAGGGTCCCTTCCATTTGTCTTGCAAGGCCCTCTGCCTTGTTGGAATCATAACGAGAACTAGCTGGTCTTGAGTAAACTCAACCATGTTAGCCTTTTCATCATGCCAGTGCTTGACCAATGCTTGTCCAGCTTTCAAGTTGTCACTTGCTTCTGCCATCATGTGCGACATTCTCCTTCGGAGACCTATCACATAGTCAGTCACTCCGACTGGCTTGGGGGAAGGAGCACTCTCCAACCCCTCCTTGATCAGGGCCAATGGACCTCTGACCGGATGACCATAAAGAGGTTCAAAGGGAGAATAACCTACTCCCTCCTGAGGGGCTTCTCTATAAGCAAAGAGAAGGCATGTTAGTAGAAGGTCCCACTTTCTTTTAAGGGGGTCCTCTAAAGCACCTATCATGCTCTTCATGGTCTTGTTGAACCTTTCAACCAACCCATTTGTCTGAGGGTGGTATGCTGTTGAGAACTTGTAAGTAACTCCGCAGGTTTTCCACGTGGATTTCATGTAGTGGGACATAACATTCGACCACCTGTCAGAGATTACTTCCTTAGGAAACCCAACCCTGGTAAAAATACCAAGGAGGGCCTTAGCCACAGCCAGAGCTGTAACGGTCCTCATAGGAATTGCCTCAGGGTACCTAGTAGCATGGTATACTACAACAAGTATAAACCTGTTGCCTGAGGAGGTTGGAGGATCAAGGGGACCAACAATGTCAATCCCTACTCTCTCAAATGGGACTCCCACAACTGGGAGAGGCACTAAAAAGGTGCCACATTCTTGGAGCCAACCTTACCAGAAGTCTGGCAGGTGTGGCAGCTCCTGCAGTACTGATCTACCTCGGCCCCCATCTTTGGCCAATACAAGTAGAGTGACAGCCTTTCCTTAGTCTTCTTGAATCTCAAGTGACCAGCCAAAGGAATCTCATGGGCTAACTGCAAGAACTGTGGTCTGTTCTCTTGGGGTACTACAAGTCGTTTGTTGTCCCCAGGTGCAGACTCCGTTGGTTCACTGTAGAAGAGGCCATCTTCCCAGTGTAACCTATATTTCCCAGGCTATTGCCCTTCAGCCTGAGCATCTGCCTTGTGGCGAAGACCTTCCAGAGTTGGACATTCTCTCTGTCCCTTACTGAAGTCTGCCCTGTTGGGTCCACCTTCGGACAGTAAAGACTGCAGCTCAGGATGGTCAACAGGATCCAGCTCTCCAATGAGTTCCTGGCCTTCCACTAGCTCTTCCTCAGAGTCTAGTTCAACCACACAGTGTTGTACCTCCCTCTCAGCCTCAGCTGGAGGGGGAGTTACTGGTGTAACTTTGGACAACCTAGGGGAAGTCTTTGTTGGCTGCACTGGAGTGCTGGCTGTGGGGTTCTTTTTAGAAGTTTTAGGTTTCCCTTTTTCTTCTAGTTTCTTAGATACAGCAGCTGACATCTCCAGTGGAGCAGGAGTGATCTCTTTCTTCATCATCTCCTTGGGAGAACCTCTCATGGTTCTCTCCCTTGCAGGTCTGGTGAGCTCCTGTAACCTTTTAATATGAGGTCTGGGGGTATGTGACACTACTCCAAGAGTTTTCAAGTCATTACCCAACAGAACCCTTCCTGGCACCTCACTTTGTATGCTGACAGGTATTTTCACAGTCATGTCATTACACTGGATGAGAACTGGTAGTTGGGGAAGCATCTGCACAGGCCCTCTAGCTAACTTGGTGAGGCGTTTGGGTGCCTTAGCAATATCCTCAGCCTGAAAAAACGATTTGTCCACCACAGTTATGCTGGCCCCAGTGTCCCTAATGGCAGGAGTCTCCTGACCATTCACCTGGACACTGTCCTTATAATACTCTTTAGTATTATCTGGGATAGAATTATAGACATCTAAGTTCTGTTGTTCCCACAAACCCAGAGACACTAAATAAACACTGGCTGAGACTCCAATGGGTTCATCAGCCAGTAATAGAAAGTTTCCACTTGCCATTTGTACTTCCTCCTCTGGAGCGAAGGCTAAGGAGACAAGCTGGACCCCTGAAGGTTTACCCTTACATCTGGGATCTCCTTTCACATGGTCAGTAGAGCCACAAACAAAGCATTTACCAAATGCTTTCTGGAATGGTGGCTTGTTCTGACCTCCTTCTGGTTTGGCACCAGAAGGTACACTAGCCTGAGTTGGTTACCCTTGTGGCTTACCCTTTTGGTTTTGTTTGGGGCCCTCTTTGGAATTGGAATGATTAGAATTCTCTTTGGAGTCCTTTTTTGGCTGTTTTCCCTCATCCTTTTTCTGAGTAGCCCCAGAATCCTTGTGAGTGGCCCTGTTGGCAACCCACAAGTCAGCAGCCTTAGCTAACTTCCTGGAATCCAATTCCTTTGAATCAGCCAAGTGCTGTCTGAGCTCAGGAGAGCAGGCATCATAAATTGACCCGAACATCACAAGATTCTTCATTCCTTCATAAGTGTTAACCCTGTAACCCTTAATCCATCCCTCTAAGTTTTTCAAACTTTCACTCACCCAGGTAGCCCAAGGGGTACCATCATGCTTTTTGAGGGTCCTAAACCTCTTAAGGTACTGGGAAGGGGTCTTCCCAAATCTAGCTATTAAAGCTAGTTTCACACATTCATAATCCTTCTTATCCACCTCCCCCAACTCCATTACCACATCAGTTGCAACAGGGGGAAGCCTAGAGAACAACCAGGGAAGTAACTCATTCCATGTGATGTCCTGGAGCCCATGATTATACTCATACATTTTTAACCAATCCAACACATCCAACTTAGGTTCATACATACCCACTAATTCCTTAGACATCCGGGGTCTTTTGGGACTGGAACTCCTAGAGGAACCAGAGGAGAGAGAAGCATTTTCCACTGACAACTTTTTCATTTCTAGTTCATGATTAAGCTCCATTTCTCTGAGTCTCAACTCAGCTTGCTTCTGCTCAGCCTGGGCATTCATTCTTCTGAACTCTAGCTCTTGGTTTCGTTCAGATTGAGCAATAAAACGTTTGTACTCTAATTCAAGCTTCATTTTTTCTAGTTCAAAATAAGCAGGGTTACATGTAGGACCTGGTATAGGTCCAGTAGGTAAGGCAGACAGAGGCTCAGAGTGGCTAACTTCATTAGGTTCACTTTCCTCTTCTGACTCATTATCAAGACTTTGATTCAGATCAATACCATAACTGTTTTCTACATTTGCTGGGGGGGGGGGTAGATTCCTCTGTACCACCCAGACTTTGGTTTTCTAACAATCTTTCTACAAGTTCCATTTTCTTGCCCTTCTCAGAGAGATTCTTATGTCTACACAATACTTTTAAGCAATCAGCAGTTTTGGCAGACAATGAGTCTAGGGTATAACTCTCCATAGCAAACATAGTTAGAAAATCAGCTTTTTCTAGTGCTAAGCTTTGTGGTTAGTTGTCCTAAAGTATTCAAAAAGCACACTAAAGTGTATACTCAATACAAATCCCACTGCTGTACACCAGTGTTAGGCAGAAACCTGTGCAGTTCCCTCTGGGACCACTGCAAAAGATTTAAGACTACAGGTGGTTGGCAGTAAACCCAATTGGTAGCAGTCTGTACCACCCAGATTTACCTGGTAGCTGTGGCTGAGCAGTCAGACTTCTCTCAAGAAGAGTTAGGCAGTATACAGAGTATTCACAATAGGTCAAAAGAACACAGTAGAACAAGCAAACACGGACCAGAGCTTGGTGTAAAAGAGATTTAATTATTTATTTAAAAACACATCTAGTTAAACACACTGGCACTAATATCAAGCAGTTCAAAAACACGGTCACCAAAAGATATTCACTCCATTCAACGATTAGTTAGACAAGTCTTAAGTAAAGCAACACTTATTTTCAGACAGCGGTGAGCACTTAACGAAGATGGCACTCTAATCAATCGGTTTAAAAGGGAGAGAAAGGCAGAGCAAAGATAGAAACAGATCCCAACACTTTCGGCAGAACAAGTATGAGAAGAAGGCAGGTTAAAACCGTAAAGTCAAAGTTAACAAGGCCGGACCCACTATAAGAGGCTCCGGTCGAAATGTGTCCAAGGTCACATGGTTCAAAGTGCCCAAAATTCTCGCAATAAGTTCAGAAAGAGTTGGACCAAAAAGAAAGGGACCAGTTAGATGGTCAAGGCGGCCAGCCAAGTCCAGAAGGTTAAGGGATTATTGTTACCTTGTAGCAATCTTTAGAAAGGGAGGCCTGGCGGACACGGTAACTTAAAATGGTGAGAACGCTCCAGCGGGGGCAGTTGTTCCTGGCAGCGGTTGCAAGTCGGAGCTTCGTCCGGAGGAAGAGAGGATCTCGTCGGGGAGGAAAGCAGGGGTCCGTTGCACTGCCAGTGAAGAAACCAGCCACGGAGTTCTCAATTAAAAGGAGCGGTCCTTTTATTTGCGGTCCAGTGGTAAGTGGCTATCCGGTTGCCGGGGTGCTTGGCACGGGCAATTCGACCACAAGACGTCCTGGGATGCGAGAAAGGAAGGTAAACTGGTTGTGCCCACCAGTCAGGGGAAGAAGACTCTCCAGCCGGGAGATCTCCTCTGTCGTTGGGAAGTGGCGAGTCGGTTCAGCAGGGCTCCACCGGTGGTGTCGTCGTAGCAGGCTGGCTCAGCTTCTCCCTCGTCGGATTTTCAGGTCCTGTGGCGACTTCTGAAGTTCCAGTCCCAAAAGCCCTGCTTTTATGCAGCACACCCCCACTCACTCAGCCTAGCTGTCAATCAAACATGCTAAGTGGTGAGCCGGCCGGCTCACTACTTGGGCCAGTCACACAAGAGTGCGACTTGAGTTACCAAGGTAACTCAGTCCAGGGTGCCTAAACCCCCTCCCACACCCTCTGTGGTACCCAGGCAGAGTGGCACCACTTTTGGAGGCTTCTGTGGAGAAGCCCGCTAAAAAGTGGAACAAAGGGCTTGACCTTTGGTTTGGAGTTACAGAGGCGAACACAAACGCCATTTTAAAACCGAGTTCTGGCAGAAAATACCAACCGGTGAATTAATATTAAATAAATAAACCGGCGGTATGTTAGAGGCTATGTTAAAAAGTATTACCCTCGAACAATGGGAAAATCCCATAGAGATATATTCGCGGTTGAATATAAAAAGTAGTATCCACTGCCACCAGCCAAAACTCGACGAGGGGGGACGGAACAGTGCCCCCTCGAATAACAGACCCAGGGGCAATTCGATTGCAATCGAATTGCCCCTACCAGTACGTCCACAATATGATGGTTTGTACTAGCTCTGTTAGTAATTTGGGACTAGTAAAGCCAATGGTGACATACCCTGGGAGACAGTAGTCAGTCCCAGGGTATGGAGTCTATGGTGGGGGGGTCACTATGACACCCCGGTATTACTACACGGAGGGTGCGGTGTAACACACATAGAAAAAACATATGAGACCCTATGGAGTAAAAGACCCCATAGCCCATGAAACACATTAACATTCAAAGGAACACCACAAATCATGTCCAAGAGTGGGAGAAAAAGAGTCTCACTCTTGGCAGGAGAGAAAAAACAAACTCCAGAAATCCAGCAAAGCTGCTGGGGGACTCACTAGGTTAGGAAATTCAGCCTAAACAGAGAATTCTCCCTAACAGTATAAACCCTTGATGACATAGCACACACACAAGAGAACAATATACACCTCAGACAGCAAGGCTTTGGTTTTCCTTAAATGGAAAGTCTCCTGGACATGGAAGCTGTTACCATTACTTTGCCTGCAAAGGACAGTTGAGTTATGTTGCAAAGCTTTTATGTTGCACCAAACCCCCTCCATAGCCTGAGGCTGCAGAGCACTGAGACTTGACAGGGGTCACAAAAAACGCCAAGTTCCAAGAAAAAAGTTTCTATTTATTTATTTATATACAGGGTGGAACAATGCTCTTTTGATCACAAAAGAACGTACAACAGATAAGAAATCTGATTCGAGGAGAGCAGTGAGCTTCTTACAATGGGGTGAATTCGAGTGACATTGTGACCAGGTTGTGGAGGGGAGTGTTGGGCAGAGTTTGTATGCAGTAGCCTTTGGGAACACTACACACAACTAAGACTACAGGTATAAGCACACCAACCTTTGGTATAAGTCTATAGTACACAGTTTTTGATAGCGGAGCTGGGCAGCCAGGCTTATCTCAAGAGGGAAATGTGTGCAGTAATTATGTTGCACCGAGGTCGACAATCACAGGTGTTCAAATGAACTCTTACACTCAAGGTTTCTTGGTTAAACACTTATTAATGTATTCAACAGTCAGTTATAAAACATTCACTAGAAGGAGGCAATCAACTATTATACATAAATATACTTCATTACTGTACAATCTAAGTTTCTGAGGCCTTCAGAATACATTGAAGGAGGAGCAAAAAGGCACAGGTTATCAGAACATAAAACGACTACAATTATTCTTAAACAGTGCAGATATTTTGAGTTCACCACAAGAGTCAATTCAATTCAATAGGCTAGGCCAAAGTCAATAGGCTAAAGTCTTGGATAGGATAAAGCAGTGCTGGTAAGTAAACGGAAAAGTCTCTGCCAAAGTTCTTAGAAGTAGTTTGTAAAAAGAAGAATCATATGTTGGGTCACAAGCCGATTAGGCCTGCGAGTTGCAAAAGTTTCACACACTTTCACTGCGAGAGGCAAGTACTCTCAGTCTTGTTTTACAGTACCTTACAAATTAAGAAAAAGAGACAGCTGATGACTTCTGCTCCTGGCAGTTCCTGAGCCTCAGTCGTGGGGACAAGAGGGAGGACATTGGGGGACTCCTGTACTGCACTGGGACAGTCAAAAAGCATGGCAAACTTCAATTCCAGTAGCTGTAAGTCAAGCACACAAACTGGTGTCTCTCTCCCGGGTTCTACGATTTCCTGCAGCACTCTGAGGAAATAGCAACCAGCTCTGAGATGAGAATCCAGGTGGCTTACTTATGAGTTGATTGGTCCTACCAACTCAAATGGAGAAGTTGTCCTTGAAGGGGCTTCTCTGTCAATTAGAACTTCAAGTAGGCACTGCAGCAGGGCTTCACCGGGCAAAACAACGGTCAAGGAGTTGCAGCAGGCGTCCTCTTCGAGCTCTTCTTCGGTTCCTTCACCCAGTGGTTGACTCTGCCTTCCAAGTAAAGAGACTCACCTTTTATTCAGTTATCTCCCATTCATTCCAGCCTTGCTGTCACTCACCCAGCAGGGTGGCTGTCCTTGCCGGACAGTCAGCCAGCTAATCACCACAGAGTGCATATGGGTCTCCTAGGAGACTAAGCACAGGGAGTTTCGGGCACCTCCCTCACTTCCTGCCCACCCCAGACACTCGGGCGCAAGAGGCGGTCTTCAGTCCTGAAGCCTGTCAAAGGCAAATGAGCATTGAGACCAAACCTGGTTTGGCGCGCAGAGCAAAACTCTAGAAGGACCTTTCCACAAAGACATGGCGAACAAAGAAGACAGATACCCGTTTAAACAAAGGGTGCTCAGACGCCATATTGAAAAACGTGGCTCCCGCGATTTAACGCTACCGGCGCTCGCGGTCAGAAAAAATCATGGTAGTTTGTTGTAAAACCACTGCCACCAGCCATTCTGAGAGGAAAGGGTAGCATTTGACTGCTACATGAGTATCTAGACACAGGGGATACTAAGTAACCCCTCCAGCACTCTATTGGAAGATAGAGTGTGCTGGGTCTAGGAATTTAAAAGGCTAAGTGAAGTCAATTTCATTCCACTGCTCTGGGAAACAGCAGTTGATCCCAGAGAAGGTCATTAAACCTTGGGAGAGCCTGAAAAGGTTTCCCTGTGCCACTGCAATGAGGGTGCTGTGTGACACAAATGAAAAGATGATGCCTATGGAGTTGGTTAGACTCCATAACCAAAAGAAACAAACACAGAAAACAATTAGAATTAAAAGTACAACGTAACAAAGTGCAGCAAAAGAGCTGGGGGGGTCTCTAAGGTAGAGAGGAATTAGCACATTTCTGAGAATTCTCCCTAACAGGGAGTACCTGGTACAGTCACTGGGGACAATACATGGGTGACATGCATAGATTAAGGACAACCAACAGAAGACATTTTTAAGTGCAGGTTGCCTGCAAGGCCAGCTGTGTTTGGGATGTGACCATGCTGGATGACGTGCTAGTGTGGAGGCCGAGAAAGTGATAGTCAGGTTATTTGAGAGGGAAAATTGTTAGCTATAAGGCAGATGAGAGGTTGGTTAAGAGGGTAACTCTGAGATGAGGAGGTAGACTTTTAGTTTGGTTTTGAACAAATTGTTGTGAACTGTTTCTCGGAGGTCCGGGGGAAGAGAATGTCATGCAAGTGGAGAAAGAAGAGCGCACTTGCACGAGAAAAGAACCAGTCTTCAAATTGATGTTGGATGGTTCTAGCGGAAGATTTTTGGGTAAATATCTACAAGACTGTCGGGTCACGGTACCATAGTTCCGACATGCTCCATGGTGAAGTAAGATGCTGCTTTTTGCTGCCATTTTCTGTACTTCATGCTAGTGTTGTTCACAGACGCCTTTGGAACTCAGCAGAAGGGTGTTCATGGTTCATAGGGCCTGTGCAGCTGTCTGTCGCTGTTTATACTTCAGGCTTCCCGTTTTTACTGATTTTTACACATAAATACAGACGGAAATCAATCTGCTTTCGGTCTATATTTATCTATAAAAATGGAAAAACAGGTCTTTCTGTCTGGTTCTCTAAGATGTCACTAATACATTGCAGGCTAATCACATTGCAGATTGGCAGCATGGAGAGAGTAAAAGTTGTATAAACATAGCGCTAAAGTTCTTTAACTTGCTGACAGCATATATGTTAAGGCAGCAGCAGTCACAGGAAGAACCGTTTGTTATGGAAAAAATTGAGCTAGCATTTCTTTGCTATATGGCTGCATGTGTGCTTTAATAAATACATTTTTTAATTTGAATAATTGCAGAAACACACTGGTTGCAAATTATCTTTTTATAGGACAAAAAATAAAGGTGGATAAATACAGAAAAAAATAGCAACTATAAATATGGATAAATACAGACGGAAATGGCAGAAAAATAAATACCATAAAACCGGAAGCCTTATTTACACTTCTATCGAATTGTAAATACTGCAAGTAGTTTAGGCGTGTGTGGCTCTTCTTCCAGCATCTTGTCACCTGGAACACGTTCAACTCATCAGACTGCAACAATTGGTACAAGAAGGGGTGTTCCGTTTGTGACATTTTCTGAATAAATAAAGGGGATTAGATGAAGTTGCTGGGATGTGCAAATATTAGGTTTGTTCCGATGGCGCATCTCCGGCATGTAGCCATGGTGGTTTTGGAAGCCGTATGTCAGTCCGGGTCTCTTGTGCTAGATCAAACTCATGTCTGTGTGATAGCCCGTGCAGCTCTATGGACATGATATGGACAGTGTGGGAGCAGAAAGCGGCGACTGGACAGACATGGGCTAGAGTGACAGTGAGAGCCAGAAAGATTTAGCCGAGAGAGCATATGTTTGATGTAAGTCATCTGAGATACAGCTGGAAAACAGTGCTGTATTGTAGCAGAACACTGCTGCAATCTGTGTGTAAAATCAATCTGTAAGTAGTGAGCTGTATATATTTTATGACATTTATTTATTTTGGGAATGGTTTGCTGTTAAGGACGGGTTGGTAGCGTCAAAGAAAAATCGTAGACATTTTAGCTTAGAAAGTGGAAAGATGTACAGGTCAGTGGATTTTCTTTTAACATTGCACAGCGATATTGGAGAGAGCAGATAAGGTTTTTGTTTGAGGTTTTATTTGTAGACTAGGAAAGCTACAGAGGTTCCCCACCCCCCTAGATGTGCACAGATATGTATATGAATTTGGAGCCTAAAGCAATAGGAAATGTAGTATTTATTTTGTATTTACGCACAAGAGGAACAATGCTCTTTTGATCACAAACTAGATACGAAATCAATTTGACAGGAAGCAGTGAGTTTCAGGGACATTCTGACCAAGTTGTGGAGGGGAGTAAATAGAACAGTCACTGGGGACAATATATAGTGAACATACATAGATTATGGACAAGCAATATTGGACATTTTTAATTGCAGGCGGAGCAAGTATATTCAGAAGATTTTATGGAGCGGGGGGGATGGGGGAGAGACAAGGAAGGAAACGCGGGGAAAGGTAAAACAAATGAATTCCAATGGAGGCAAGGCAGGTTCAAGAGAGTGGGGTGATGTCTGCGCCACTAAAGGGTGCACGGTGATCCAGCCAACAAAACCGTGGACCAGGGTGCAGCAAACCAGGGCAGATACTAACCTCGAGAACGGAGGTGGGAGTGTTGTGCCGACTACAGTCGCTGAATTGTCCGTTGTCCCTTGTATCGCAGCAGTCTGACTCAACGCAACAGTTCTCATTTAACAAAACGGATGGACGGCGGAGTCACCCTAACCCGCAATGGGCAGGTGAAGGGGGCGTCATAAAATAACTCGCATGTACGAGATCGGCGCACAACGTGGAGAGAGGGGGGTGGGGGAGGTTTCAATGGACCGGCACAAGACAAAGCTAGAGCGCATTTTCGTATACAGGAGCCCCCCCCCCCAGCTTCGTCCATACCACTGGCAATCCTTTCCCAGCCCCAATCTGCCCCCTCGCGTAACGTGTACACTGCGCGCGTTTCCAGCGCAGAAGAGAGGGGTCTTTTAGAGGGAACAATGGGAGTAGGCAGGGTTGGGGGACATGCTGGGTACAGCGGCGCTGGGAAAGCTTCCATTTCAGGTCGGGGTCAAGAAGACTCCCTCCCAAAGGGAAGCAGGCGCAGGCCGGAGAGGAGACATACATCCGGCCTGCACCAGGGACCAGTTATGTTGTGGACACACTCTCAGATCAGCGTCCCGCGGACCCCCTGCGAGGGGAAGGAGGCCAGTGGAGGAGGTAGTGGGGCTACGACAGGAGCCTTTCTTCAGATGTCTGCAGCAGGCAGTAAACCAAACGGCGATTTAAAAAATAAAAAAAAAACACTACGTGAGAGGCGTTAGTCTTTTAACAAACTCACCTGTCCAAGGTCTCCAGGGACAGTATTAAGAGCGCTTCAGAAAGAATCCCTTGGCCAGCCAACATGAACCTTTCGAGAGCCCCGAACTCGCCTCCCTGTCCGAGGCAAGAGGTGTGGGCGGGGCTATTCTTCTTTGGACGAAGGTCCACTCCTATGGCACCAGGTTTCAGGCCGGGGCTCCAGATACACCCCAGGCAAGGCCAACTGAGAGGTCACACGTGTTGCTCAAGACATCGAGAGGTTAGACAGGCACCAGGGATGTGCCAGGAGCTCGCCACTCTCCATCAATGATTACACGGAGCTCAAACAGTGAATTGGCGGAGATCCCGGCAGGAGGAGGAGCGCCCACAAGGAACACGCTGCTATTTCCGAGCAGAGAATGCTGCCCCGCGCTTCCCACACGGGGCTGTTTACTTTACCTTGGTTCAAAGGTTTCGCAAGCCGAGCGTGGAGGCTACAACAACCTGCCGTTGAGAAGCAGCTTTTCCAGTGAATCCTGGTTTCACAAGAGAAAAGCTGCGTGCCCCACATCACTACTGCCCCATGGTGTTTGTATTAGCGATAAAGATGAATCACGCTTACCCAAAACACAGTACATACAGCACAATGGGATTTTGTGCCCAGCAGACATTATGTGAGCTAAAGAGGACATGCACCTCTTTAGCCGCCACAGCCCAAACTAGGCCCCTCGACCCAGATTCTTTCTCCGTCGCTGCGGGTCTGTACATAGTTCTGGCCCCAATGCCCCCGCGGAATAATGCAACCTGACTCATATTGTGGGTGATAAAGGCTGCAGACGCTTTATTAGGCAGGAGGTAACTTACAGGTGTTCCGCTTTCGGCAGTGCAGCGTCAGTATTCTGCTCTGAACTGGTGCACTTACACATTTGTACATTCCCTAGATGTTCTCCTCCTGCGACCAGCAGGTTAATAAAACTCGTACACATGTACATGTTGCCCAGGTGCTTTGACCTCTTTACACAGTTCTGCCTTTCCGAGGTCTCCCGTCCACTTAAATAATTACCTGTTGCCCAGGTGTCTTGAACACTTGCAACTCTTACCCCGATCTCAAGGCGCCTTGCCCTATTACTCATGCGCCAGGTCTCCTGACTCTTACACAATTCCCTGTTCCCAGGTGCCTTGAGCTCTTACATCTTCCTCTGATCCCCAGGTGCTTTGACCGCTTACTTATCTCCCCGGTCTCTGGACCTCTTACACCCTTCCCCCGTTACCTAGGTGCCTTGACCTTTAACCCAATGGCCATTTCCCCAGGTTTCTTGTCGGACTTGCTTCCTCGCCCCCCCATGGAGTTTGTTTGTTTTATTTGTTTTATTCGTATTTATATAGCGCACAACAGCCCGAGGACATCGTGGCACTTGTTACAGTACAAAGCTTAGTTACTTAGTTACATGGTCATTAGCAATATATATACAGGTTACAATATAGTTATATTACATTTGTGTTATATTACAATATACATGGCAGAAGTGGAGGAGGCAGTCCTCCACATGCTAGTTGAGGAGGGTGGCCTTGAGGTTGTTGCGGAAGACAGAGATGGAAGTCTAGGGAGTTGCCTTCTTCCTCATCGTTCCCCCAGAACATTGTCCTCTTCTACGCTTTCCTTGCATCCCCGATCGTTGGGTTCCTTCGTTTGACTTCTTCCCTCCTCCCTTGGTTGCCCCTGCTCTCCCCCTCTCTCTTACCCTTTCCCTTTCTACTTTGTTTCTTGGCACCTCTGAGGTTATGCCCCTGAGATCCTCATCTTGCCAAACATGCCAGCTGTGCACCACATCTGCTGAAAGGTCATGCAATGTCTTTACGATTTGTTCAAAACCAAACAAAAAGCCTGCCTCCTTGCCTCAGTTACCCTCATTACCTACCTTGCATCTGCCTTGTAGCTAAAAATGTGCCCTAGACTCCAACCTGCCTCTGCCCTTCACTTTCTCTGCCTCCACACTCTAGCACTTCATCCATCATGGTCACATCCAGAGCACAGCTGGCCGTACCGCCTTCCTGCACATGTCTAATGTTGGTTGTCCTTGATCTATGCGGGTCCGCCCATGCATTGTCCCCAGTGATTGTACCGTTTACTCCCCTCCACAACCAGGTCAGAATGTCACTCGAATTTCACCCCATTGTAAGAAGCTCACCGTCAGAGGTCAAAGTGGGTGGGAACTAAAGGGTATAACATTCCCTTACTTTCCAGGGCAATCCTTCATCGTTCCCTTACGTTATGCAACCATCAAATATTTTTGTTTAAACTTCACCCCCAGAGCGGCCTCAAACCTGAGCTTCTGCGGATATGAAGCCAGTGAAACATCACACTGAGCTATCTCACAGATGCTGCACGTGGCATTATTTATTTCAATAGACTATTTGCGATATAGAACCCATTCCCAGGCACCCAAAAAGCACTGCGTTACAGCAATCTGCCTATGAATGGCTGCAGGCTCAGCCTTCTTTGCAGGCAATGAGAGGGGTGAATGTGTGTAGATGGGCATGCTCATGCGAATCGTGGGTGGTGAAGGGGAGGCTGCATAAAGATGCTTGCTGAGGGTGACAATGGCACAATAATGGGGGGGTCATTTAAATGCCTTTTGTTTAGTGTTTTCTTCAGTCTTACTAGAACTATTGTAAAACAAAATGTTGCAGGGTGGAGTGGAGGAAAGGAAGGACCCAGGTATGGGGTTTGAACGGGGCAGGGTAGTGGGGGCGCGACAGTGAGTATGAGGTTGGAAAAAAAAGGGGCAGGGCAGAGAGATTATCGTTCCACTACTTTTTTTGTTTTACACTTCGACCACTACTCACCTCAAATCTGATTTCTTATCTATTGTACATTCTGTTGTGTATAAATAACAAACTTGACAGGCGTCACAAAACGCCAAGTTCCACATCCAGCTCGAGTATGAAGACTGGTCCTTTTCTCGTACAAGTGCGCTCTTCTTTCTCCACTTGCATCACATTCTCTTCCCCGGACTTCCGAGAAACAGTACACAATGATTTCTTCAAAACCAAACTAAAAGCCTACCTCCTCACCTTAGAGTTATCATCTTAACCCAAATCTCATCTACCTTGTAGCTAACAATTTTCCCTCGCCAATAAGCTGCCTCAGTCACTTTCGCTGCCTCCACTCTAGCACTTCATCCATCATGGTCACAAACCCAACACAGCCGGCCGCACTGCCTACCTGCACATGCCTAATGTTCGTTGTCCTTGATCTATGCGGGTCCACCCATGCATTGTCCCCAGTGACTACCATTTACTCCCATCCACAACCTGGGCAGAAGGAAAATGAAACTCGCCCCATTGTAAGACGCTCACTGCTTCCCATCAAATCTGATTTCTTATCTATTGTATGTTCTTTTGTGATCAAAAGAGCTTTATTCTTATATTTTATTTAGATATAGCGCTTTACGCCAAACCGCTGTACAATAAAAACGGTACATTAATTGAGTATGGAGAAGCAGTCAATTAACATGAGGAAATAATAATAATAATGATAATAATTTGGCATTTATATAGCGCTACGAACCCTCAGGTATCTGAGCGCTGCTTATTACTACCCACAGTGTGTGGTGCTCATTTATCGACCTCGGAAGGATGAAAGGCTGAGTTTGGCCCCGCCGGGATTCAAACCTGCATTAGCAGGCTCTGCACGGATGTCAAAGCGAGCGCTCTACTCGCTGTGCCACTTGATCGGTGAAGTGATCTTTAAGACTTGATCTAAACAACAAGTAGGAGGAAATGGAGTGCAGAGTCAATGGAAGTGCATGTCAGTGGAGTGGGACTAAGAGTAAAGGAGCGGAAACGGAACCGTGCGTTGGATCGGGAGCGAGGGACATAAGAAGAAAGAGGGACTGACTGTAAAGAGCGAGAGGGAGAATAGAAAGAAAGAAGCGAAGAGACCTAGGGGAAGGGGAGCAAGATTATGCAAAGATTTGAAAATCAGACATAGAAAATTAAACTTAAATTGGGTGTGACAAGAGAGCCAGAGGAGAGAGCAGGAAATTTAGAATTACGAGCACACAGAGGAAATAGTAAACAAATAGAGGAGTTGTAGATAGAATAGAGAGAAGATATGTTGGAGACAGGAAGGTCAAAAATCAGGGAGGAACAATAAAAGAGTTGAGAGAATATCAGAGAAGAAATTAAGAGTTTAGTAGCATTGAAAGTAAGAAAAGGACCAACTTTACGAATGTTAAAGTGGTAAAGAGGGGATATGGGAGGAGAAAGAAAGGCAAGAGTCAAAGTGAACACGATTTTGAGCAACAGAAGAGATGGACAAGAAAGAGGGAGGAAGAGAGAGTCGGGAGGAAAAGGGGGGGAATAGTGAAGGTAGGAAAAATAGGACCTCCAGGTTAGAGGAATTGAGTACCAAGTAATGTTCAGCCATCCAGGACTGAATGGCCAATGCAGGTGGAGATGGTAGCATGGATCTCAGAAGAAAAAGAATGGGAAGATAGAAAGAGTTCTGTGTCATTGGCGTAAAGGTGGTGGGAAAGACCAAAGGAGAAAACAATAGCAGCCAGAGGTTGCATGTACAGTGAGAAAAGTAGGGGTCCAAGTACAGAGCCTTGAAGGACGCCATGGAAGAGCAGGAAATGAAGAAGAGACAATGCAAGCCGAGAAACCAGAGTAGGTACAGTCCGCCAGATGGGATTTAAACTAAGAAAGCACAGAACCAGTGGACAGAGAAGACAGTGATTAAAAGCATAGCACGCAGAGAGTTACAGAGAAGAGCACTCTCGGTGGAGTAGTAGGGGCAAAAACAAGATTGGAAGCAGGGAAGTAGAAAGTTAGAGGAGATACAGGAGGTAATTAGAGAGCATGCCGCATGCCCTGAAGCATGGAGAGAAAGGGAAGAAGGTTTTTTTAAACGATAGAAGATTGTGTAAAGAAAGAGGGGAAGGCAGCGTCCCGAATAGCGCTGTTAAACAGGGCAGTAGGAAAAAGAAGGTGAGGATGGACTTTAAAAGTGAGAGTAGAAGGAAGAGGATCTGATGTCGGGTGAGCTTTAGTCAGAAGGGCAACTATCTCAGAGTCAGAAGGGAGTGAAGGTGGACAACAAAGCCACTGGCAAAGGTGGTGAGGAGGAAGGGCAAGCCAAAGTCGAGACACTATTGCGGAGAAGAGTGACCATAGAGGAAAAGAACTGTGCCAGATCATGGGCAGAGAGAGAAGAGCTGGATCGGGAGAATGTGGCAAAAGGATACAAGATAGTGATTGAAAGAGACAGTGCCGGGGTGAAGAATAAGATATAAACAGAGATAAATAGGCATGCCCGGGGCAGACTACTAAAAAAGGGACAGGTACTAGTGAAAAGGAAATGGTGATGCATTACAACTTGCTTAATTATCAGGAAAGTGCAAGCAAAATATCAAAATCAAACGAGAACAAAATAAATGAAAGCCTATGTTGGGCCTGTTCTCTTCATATTCCCTCGATAACTCTGCCCAGTCGCACTGCTCCTTCACTCCTGCCCCCACAATGAAATGATGTAATGAACAATGTGTGATTTCATCTGGTTCGGAGATGTTTAGTGGAAGAGGCAGTCAGTGCGAGCAGTTGAAGAGGCTCACACCCCCTGTCAAGGGGTAGGTCCCTAGGTTATCCCTTCTACTTTTGTTTGAATGGAGAGTTAAAACAAAATCAGCTGTTTCCAGAGATTTATCTCGGGTTGGCGTGACATCTGAGGTATGTAACGAATCACAGGTATTCGTCCCTAGTCCCCAAGGAAGAAGACCCCACTGTGAGGCTACGGAGGTGAGTCTGCTCTGCAAGACTCTCACTATGGGTTGCAGCAAATGGGACCTCACAGGCAGTGACTCCCTCTTTGGGGATAAAGGACTCCTGTTCCTATGAGGAACTTCCTACACCACCTACTCTGGCTGCATACAAGGGACTGCCTATTATAATGAATAATGTGACATCTTTTCATTTGGCTGAAGGCAATGAAAAGAGAAACACATGTGGAAAAGAAAAGGAAGATGTCTCGTTAATAAGAGACATTTAACTGGGACGTGTCAGAGGAGAGGAGGAGATCCTTGTGTGCAGGGCAAGCCCCCTGACATCAAGCCTTGTGGAGGTAGAGAAAAGGCGAGTTGCGTAGTCTGCAACTTTCATAAAAGGCAGAGAACGCCAGTATGAAACGCCAAAGGTCTGCTGTGCGCAGATGCGAGGAAATCCTTGTGAGGAGGAAAGAAGCAACATGGTAGCCGGTGGTGGCGTGACCACAAGTGCAGCGTGGTGGGCAGGACACCCAAACAATGACGCCGAGATCACCATTGTGGGACGCGTTGGTAGCTTCCGACCATCCGTGCTAGTGTACGGCAGGGACCAGACGAGGAACCAAGAATGGGAAGCCGACAAGTGAGAAGAGCAAGAACGTGTACGCGAGTGAGAGCCAAGCCCGCCACCTTTTCCCTGCATACAGAGGAAAATGGGAGGCCGCTGGGGCACTGTTATCGATATGAAGAAACTCGTCCCAGTTCTAAAGTCGAGAAAGTAAAGCTAAGACGGATTAGAATTGTAAAAAGCAGAGAAAACCAGTAAAAAACAACCCAGTTGGGGAAGCAGGTTATTATAAGAAGAGAGAACCACGTCCCAGTCCTGAGGACGAGATATTAAAAGGGAAACCAGTCAATAAGAGAAGTGAAAAGAATATACAAAAAGGGGTTTACCCAACCCCGGGGTGGAACTAGCAGAGACTGGAAACAAATCCCCTGGGAGGAAGGGAAGATACAATTATTGCAAGAAAAAAGAACTAGGAAAACATCTGTGGATGCATACTGCCTAACAAAATATTAAAAATCTGGGAAAACTTCTGGCCTAACTAGTCATGCATCGTCATTTCTGAGAAATACTCATGAACTGGATATACATAGCAAGAATACATACTTGCAGCTTACTCCAAGAGCATCACGCGGGTGTACTACGAACTGGGATGTTTTGTATACCTTGGTGCCTAGGCCTTAGCGGTACTCGCCGATACATTGCTAAGTAATAGTCAATCAGCAACTAATTGTGAACGACTTCACTACAAAAGTGGTGCCCACCATCTCCTTTTCACAGGAAGGGAAGATACCCCATACCTTCAGAGTGGAAGACTGGAGAAAGTCTAAAACAGAGCCACATAATGAGAGACAGGAAATACAACTGTCAAATGAGCACGATAAAAGAGGAGAGATTCTAAGACAGAGAATTCACTAACAAAAAAGCCTGAAAAAGGGTCAAGGTAAACTCAACTCAGGGAAGCCTGAATTTAAAGATAAATGTCTGCAAGGGTTGAGAAAATTCTGAGGAACCACTGCTAGAGAAAACATTCTAGGTAGAGGACCACAGAAAGCACAAGTTCCAAGAGTGTCTTTGAAGAACGACAAGAACTGATCACAGAGACTATCCAAGAAGATTATGTTAAGAATGATCTGTACCACAGAGAAAAGTTATAAATAAGAGATTATCTGAAGAGAAGAGAAGATCAGGCAAATGTAAGACACTTTCCTGGCCGATTTAATTTAGTTCTACATAGTGGTAGGGTCAGATTGTTAGTTTGGATGGAGGACACATTTACTTTGGACTTCCTGGCAGCTGATAAGCACCTTTCCTTTAGATAGGTAGGCTATTCCCTCTATCAACAGGTAGATTTAAGCAGGTTTATTTATTATTTCACTAAAGATACTGAATCATGTCCTCTGTGTCCGATGCCTTTTTCCTACCTGCCTTCTTCCAACCTACCACAGGTACCATCCTAAATTTGGTGACGAGAATGAGATCAAGTATTATTCCATGTTCACCCCATTGTGACCTTGCTGAAAGGTTGCCACCCACGTTCGTTACATACACCGGTGTAAGAATTGCTCTACTGTTGTAGGTCAGCCTAGCCAAAAACTCTTCCAAAACCCTAGTGTGCTACCCACCATATCCATTGGGACTGCTGGTACAATCCCAATAGGCTATCACCAAAAACCATGCATTATTAGGCCAAATAAAACAGAGGAGTCTAGACACATTGGAAAGGCGTTTGGTAGAACTACGTGGGGTTAGGCCGTTAACCTCTCGGTCCTTTACCACAGAAAGGTTCCGATAGACAAGAGACAGCCATTGAAACCTGGACGACAGACTCTCACGGATGCACTACCTACCAGGTAGAGAGACACACTCCGTTTAGTGTCATGTCACACCGAAACCCTACTCAGTCAATATACACTATGGTGACAGACGCAAACAGTGATGCTGTTCCTGCAAGACACCCGTCTTTCAGTATTGAGCACTGCACAATAAAATAACACGGTCAATTGATAACAACAAGTAAAACCTCAAAAAGGGCGAGAGTAACTAGGCACGCACGCACGAGATAAGAAGAAACAAGGAAACAATTTAAAAACGACTGCGCAACACATTCGTTTACGCACAGGGAGCCAATGTCTACAACTTGCAGCTAGACGAGATTAAGAGTTCTGCCAAACGGAGTTCACCGCCGCAATGGATGGCAGTCAATGCAAGCGCCAGGTTCATATAGATGTGAACATCTGGAAGCCTCCGGCATTGCCTAATGTGCAGTACATCCAACATTCCTCAGTCGATACTTGGCTGCATTCAATGAGCAGTGCTCGAGAATAGTCTATTTGAATGTCGTAATTGAACATCTACTTGACAGCCCAAGGTTCAAGTATAATCCTGTGTAAACACAGCATTGTTCCTCATAGCTCACCGGTATCGGGGACGGAGGCAGGGCCTTTCAAACCTTTCAGTTGGAATCGGCCTGTGGGAGGGTGTGTCTGGGAGGGGCTTAGGCGAGCCTCTACGCCAGGTCGCGAGTCTTCTTATGAAGCAAATAAATACTTCTTTAACTCAGTACATTTAATGATCAAATTGCACCACGCACTTAACAGGCTGTCTTTGTTAGCGCCAGAAGGGCATGCACACCCTCCAACCTGGCAGTATCCAGCATGTCTCACCTTGATTAAACTAGCACCTCGCTGACAGAGTTTAGTACTTTTTTTAAAAAAAAAGTGGTCATTTAGGGTTGCAGCTCCCTGCAAGAAGCCTTTTTTGTTCTTCTGTGTAGATGTTATATTAGTGTCGTTTTCTAAAGCGCAACTAGTCGCTCCATAGGGAGTGGGAAGATGAGACAGAAGACACCATCCATCTAGATTGAAGAGGGGATAGGTTAGAACGCCAGGGTTAGCATAATTTAGGTCATATTGAAAAGAAAAGGTTGAAGCCGTTTCCAGAAGGTCAAAAGATTGGGTTCTTAACAGCGCAGCAATGGGAGGACGTTCTAAATCCGTGTCGACTTGACCATCCAGCATTTACCAGATAGCAGACGATCTCTAATCTTGGAAGACTCCTTGAGGTCAACAAACGCCTGATTGGTGTAAAATCGCCATTAAAAGACAGATCCAAATTAAATTGTCTAGGCAATAGGGCCGACCCCTGTGCGACCCAACATTTCAGTGGAAAGGACTAGGAGAACAGGCCTAGATGTATTTGTTGTGACCCGTCTGTCAGTAATGACTGGATCTGGATTCTGACATTGTAAAGTCAGTCAAGTAGGCTTGAGTGATTAACTGTGTCCAACGAGCTGTCAGATCAAGCAAAATGCCTGCACTCATGCCATCTTTATCCGGTTTCTCGCTTAGGTGGTCCCGGACTGGGGTGGTAATTATTTCAATGCTATGTAATGGTCTAACGCCCATATGGGCCTTATCTAGTAGTTCCGATCTCTGAGTAATTTTGGATCTGGGTCACTACGACCCTTTCTAGTTGTTTGGAAAGAAAACATAGTTGGGTTACCATCCTGTTGGGTACAGGGATGTTTTTTTTAGCAGTGGTTTAATCACATAGTGTTTCCAGATGTCAGGAAACAATCCTGACGATAGAGATGCGTTAAAAAGGTGTTTTACGTCCTCGAGAAAGAGTGGGCATAGTTCAAGGGGAACTCCGGGATGAAGTATGCTAAGTGGTGGGCTGGAGCATTTAGCAGATAAAAGAAGGTGTAAAAGCTGATGGGTTCCTAAGTCGAAGGAGGAGTCACGAGCGTTATTAACTCATTTGATCTTTTCAGTAAATTTAAGTTGCAGGGTCAGTTCAAGTTATCAATCTCCGTAGGTCGATCCCG
The DNA here is from genome assembly GCF_040938575.1 of Ambystoma mexicanum. NCBI lineage: Eukaryota > Metazoa > Chordata > Amphibia > Caudata > Ambystomatidae > Ambystoma > Ambystoma mexicanum. Next base: position 446,681,498 of record NC_090929.1, read on the forward strand.
ATTTCTTTGGCACAATGGGAGGTTAGTTGTTCAGCCAATGCTTTTGAAGGGGTTATAGCGTCAGTGTCCGGTACATTACAGATCTCAATGACTACGACAAATACCATGCTGGGGGTCTTAGGGCCAGAATCGATCTTAAAGCTCCTTTTTTTGTGACTGAGTTGATGCTGTTCAAGTATTGAAAAATTCTCATTGTTACAAAACCATTGACACCGCTTCTAGTGTTTCCTAACATTGCAGTGTATGAGGTCAAGTTCTGGGGGGAACCATATTTTAGTTTGTTTCTGGTGATGACGTGACCTAACCAGACAGAACAGAGGCAATTTAGCAGTAAAATCTCCGTAGTAACAAGGTTTAAGTTTCCCAGATTTTCATTTGTGTCAGTATTCATAGCTAGGTTCGGTGTAGGGAAAGAGGTGCTAAAAGCTCAGGCACTGATTCCTTAGAGATTTGGTTCCAGGCCAGCGTCGTGACTGGATAATTTGCAGAAGGATTCACTTTTGCTCGTTGTATAGCAGGGTTTGAGAACAGTATACCAAAGTGATAAGCCTAAGAGAAAGAGTGGTTTTGCAACTGGCATTTCCAAGGACCAGGCAAAATGTTGGTCCAAGTATGGCAAGTGGATAGGAGGGCTGATGAACCCATTTGGAGGAGCAGGTAGACGCTATCTTGCCAGTTCCCGCCCCCTCGCCGCTGTCATATTTGAGCAGTCAAAGAAAAGCAATAAATGGGACCTCCAGTATTGTTCCTATACCGCATCATTGGGTACCACCAGCGGGCGCAGAAGCTCGGTTGCCTGAACCCACGTCTCCTCGCTTCAGGCTGCTTCAAACCATCAAAAAAGGCAGTTTATACACCAATTTTTCTTAATTTACTTGACGTTCCTGCTCCTCTATCACTGGAGAACCCCGGTCCGGGTTCCTCCAAGAATCGGACCTTTTCTCCTGCTCTGCGACGCAGCAACGCTGACAGCTCCTCCTGCAGCCAGGCCTCTTCCCACTTTCTTCTCACACCAACACGCAAGACGTCTGCATGCTGTGCCGGTCCGGTCTTCACCTGGAACTGGACCCCTCTTACTCTGGACCCTGTTGCTTTGTCCTGCTGGATCTCTCCCTGCTTTCATCGGATGTGAGGCGCGTTGCCTCTGTCAGCAGCTCTCCCAGCCCACCTCCATAGCTCACAGGCGTGCGGGGCCTCTGCCTTCTGCTCCAGCATCCATCGGGTGTGAGGCACGGTGCCTCGTCAGCAGCTCTCCCCAGCCTGCTTCCATAGCTCACGTGCATGCAGGGCCTAGGTCTTCTACTCCAGCTTCCTTCGTGTGTGAGGCACGGTGCCTCAGTCAATGACTCTCGGCCTCCAGCTCTGGACTTCATGGATCCTTCACTTGCAGGTGAGTGGGGCCAACCCTGCTTGCCCTGTAAGAAGAGCCTCTGCCCGCGTCTCCCAGGCCCCCCCCACGTTCATGGTGCGTGGACCAATGGAGCTTCTGCTTGACGGCTCTCCGCTGCCTTCCTGGCTGCCCACTGCAGTGGAACTTGGCTTCCGCGTCATCCTCCCCATTCCCTGTGGACCCCATCAGGCCCTCCTGCCGGCATTAAGGACTTCCTCCTGCCTCCTCCTCCTCCTCCTCCTGCCGGACTTCGCAATTGCTGAGTGGCTGCAGCAGCTCTGCGGGGCATTCCTCATCAGGCCCTCCTGCCGGCATTAAGGACCCTTCCTCCTCCTTCTGCCTGACTTGACCATCAGAATACGGCTGCAGCAGCCCTGCTGGACTTACCTAGCATGCAGCGCACCTCCGGTCTTGGCTCTAATCAGCTGGTTTAGGATCCAATCAACCAGGCTCCCCTCCCCTATCATCATACGCAGGGCGTGTGTGGCTTCTGCTTGGCGGGTCACTGCGGCCTTCCTGCTCTGAAGCAACTGCCCATTCCAGTGAAAGTTCACTGCCCTATTGGTTCGCTCTACTCCCCATGAACTCCTCCGGGCCCTCCTCTGCCGGCATTGAAAACTCCTCCTCCTGCCTTTCTCCGCACTGAGCACTAGACCCCCACCTACAACCTCGGACCTCATCTACTCCCCCTTCCAGGCTACTACCTTTAGCTTCTCCTCCTGCTCAGCTCCAGCCTCCTGCATTTGTGAGGCTTCCTGGCTGGACTAAGGGAACTGCTCCTGCCTGAGGATCCTTTCTTCCTTGCTACCCCTGCTACACCAGTCATACTACTGCCGTTTACATCTCCTCTGACAGTGCCTCTGCTCATCTCACACCCTTAAGACACGACCCAAGACAGCTACACTTCCCCTTGAATCCTCATCTGTCTAGCCCCTTTTTCCCTCCAAGTTCTCTGTTGTGCCTTCTCAAGCTGCTTTTCACCGTGGTACCACAGGCTTCTGTATCTGCCGCTCCTTTCACTGCTCCTGGCTCCACTAAGCCCTCCTCGACCACCACTTGTCATCACACTCACTGTGTTACTATTACCTACCCCACTCATTACTTCCACCTGACGACTGGTAGTAATCAACCTTTACCCCCCGCCCCCGTTGTCTTCGGAAATTCTGTATTTCAGCCCATCAGATTCCTCTTGTGCCCTCCTAACTGCTTCCCTGCCTCCTCCAGGGCCCTAACCCACCACATACTGCCCATCACTACTGTCACCTAGGATCAATAGTACAATTATACCTGAATTCTGATAATCTCAGATCGGCATTTTGATTACTCCTACCTGGTCTCTCCTGACTTTTATCCTTCCACCTCTATTCACTCAATTACCCACTTCCATCCCATCCTGAAACCTACGATCCTAGATCCACTCACCCTGGTCCCGATTGACTTATCTCCCCATTGGCACCTTACTTCTTTTCCTCCCTCCTCCTTCCCCTATACACCTTTCCCCTTTTATTCCATCTTCTTTATACCACTCTCCTCCCCTCTGTTATGCGTATTACCCAAATCCTCCCTCCCCGTCCTCATCGCTCCCCACTCCACCCCTCTCTCCCCTATTGCCTTCCTCTCCTACTCTCCATTTCCCTCTTCCTCATGTCCATCTCACTCATGTCCATTCCCATCCTCAATCCCCTTCCACACTCTTCCCACTCCACACCTACCCCCCTCACCGTCCTAACCTTATCTACCCACCACTGTTCATCCCTCCAGCCTCATCAACATTGCTCTCTGGAACGCCAGATCCTTCTGCAATAAGACCACAGCTGTCCTGGACATGTTCTTTCGTCTCAACCTTCATTGCCTATGTCTAACCAAAACCTGGATCCCCCTTCACAACTCTACTGTCCCTGCTTCCCTCACCACCTCCTCTTCATCCTTCTCTCATATCTCTCGCTCTTCTGGTCGTGGCGGTGGCATTGGCCTTCTCTTCCACCCTAAATACCGTTCCTCTACCTCTTCACCACCTCTTCCTACTTTCCCTTCCTTT